>NC_081388.1:1412480-2644959 GCF_030684315.1 Stegostoma tigrinum | reverse complement strand
CAGTTCCAGACAAGCACAACACAGATGTGGCAGGGACCTCTCAACCACATCCCATTTTCAACGTCACGGTGGAATGGAGAAGCAGCAAGGGAGCCGGTCAGGCCCTGCTCAACAAGTCTTGGGATTAGGAAGCCTCATGGCAAACTCACGGTTCACCAAGTATTTCAGGAGTTAACATTGACAGATTGGCATTCCTTATGGAAGTGTTTATTCATGTAATTATGGGAGCTAGTGCCATGTGCCCTTCTCATATTTGGGCACACCAGTCACAACGGTTAACACAAGCTTTCCCAAAATACTGAACTGGTGCAAATAACAGGTGGTTGACAAATTTGTTTGCAGTTGGATATAAAACTTGAAGCTTCACACAAAGGTGAAAGAAAGCATGATCACCAGTGGATATATTAGACTTAACTGTGGGAGTCAACACAAAGCCAAAATCAGAAATTGAAAATCATCCATAATGATAGACACTAATAAATTCCATGAAGACTGAAAGACAAAAACAAAAACCAGGTCTGAACAGACGATTCAAAGCATTAATGCTTGACTGGTCATTTTGTTAGTTGACTGGAGTTTGCTTGTGTTTCCTGTACAGGAACAAGGCCATCAAGGAAGCAGAGATCAGGGAGACAGCCGTCACTGTCAGGGACACCATCAGGACCAGCTCAGACTGCACACCTACACAACGAGGAGAAACCAATGGTTACTGAGAGAAACTGGGACAAAGAGAAGAACTAGCAGTCAGGCAACTCACCGCCTGGAGACATATCCTGCATCCTTTGCTCACCCTCAGTCAGGGGCTCAGTTGCCAGGCTGGTCAGCTCAGGATCCAGAATGAGCAGGGGGCCAAGTGAGGCCTCACCCTCCCACTTCACTCTGTAGGATCAAGCATTCTGGTCAGGGTCCAGAAAAAAAAATACAGCCCCAGCAGATAGGGTCAGTGACCTACCAGCTTCAGGTCCCAGGTCCCTCCTTCCTCTGGAGGGAAAGATGATCTCCCCTGTGTGACCACAGTTCCCCACATGGCAACAGGCACAGGTGTCACTGTTGATTCCTCCCGTGGGGTCCAGCTAAACAGGAGAAACAGCCCATTAACAACATGGTGCATCACCTGTTCCCCAACAACATTACCAAGGGACAGGGAGTGGGGGTGGAAAAACACACAGATCTTGTGAAGCTTCTGGAAAGTACAAGCTTTGTTCCTGGAATCTGCTTGATCCACTGCAGCAACTTTCAGGTGACAGGTGATGAAAATCTGAGGGACACATTCAGCACAAGTCAGTGTTTAGTCACTCCCACCCTGTGGGGAGAAGCCAATCAGCAGCTTCCTCTTACCACGGAACACTCAGCTCCATAGAAGCGGAAGGCATCCAGGTCAAAACTGAGCTTATCCGGCTCCCGCTGGTCTCTCGGCATTACAAAGATTGAAAAGGAGTCTTCAGCTTGGCTGTCCACGAGGCAACCCCAAGTGAACAAAGGGCCATGAAGTGAATCCATTGAGATGGGAGCAGCTGGAGAAAGCAGAGATCTCCTTACCCATGGTAGTCAATGATGCTGTATCTGGGGCTGGAGTCCTTGTCTGGGCTCAGTGTAGCTACACAGCGGTCAATGCACAGCTTCAGGGGCACGTGGTTGTCCATTGAAACAGATGCCTCAATGTGAATGAGGTCTCCCAGTGACTAGACAATGGAAGTTAACTCAAACCCAGCCACCTGAAGCACAAGAGGACAAGGGTTGGAGACAGGGGGTGCAACCCCCGGTGAGTGACACCAAGATATCCCTCCCCAGCCAGCCATCACATACCATTCATTCGACGCAGGGAGAATGACAGATGCCCTTCTGCAGACCTGGTGGAGCTGAATGTGATCCAGATCGGCTTGATGGGGTTACTGCTCACATTGCCCTTCCTGGGGAGAGACAGGGCAATCATTTCAGGACAATGTCATAACAGCTGTGGTCAGGGAATAATTTTGACAAAATCAAATGAAGACTCACTTGAAATAACAACACGCAATGGGAATAACAGCTCCATTGGTTCTCAATGACAGACCCAGGATATCTTGGGATGTGCATGAGGTGGGTGGTGTAGATTAGGAAATCTCCAGTTATCGGAAAGACACCATATCAAACAAATGAGGAATTGATCTGAAGTTAGAAGGGTCAACAAAGGGCTCACAATAACTTCATCACATTGGACACATTCTTTTGTGACACTGACAGTGTCATAGCCAAGATATTGTTTCCTCCCTGCAATGCTGGGATAACTTAGGTCACAGGTCAAGGGTCACTCACAGAGGATGAATGTAACAAGGAACTCCAACTCATTGGAATGGAGTTGGAAACACTAAACACAATGGGTCAAACACCAAATGGTTAGAGAGCTCAAGTTGAGAGATAGGAAAGTGTCCATTCAAGAGAGGAATGAGGATAAGAATGAAAGAGATCATGGAGACACGGGCATCGGGTTCCCAGTGACAGTAAGAAATGCAGCAGTGAAAGTGAACAGTGGTAGTTTAGAATAGTGAACGCAAACAGTTTCCATTTCACAAGTAGGGCAGGAATACCCAAAACAGGGACAGCCCACACTATGAAGCAAACCAATAATCAACAAGTTGATCCACTATCAGGTGCTGGAAAGGACGGTTGAGGACCAGAATGAAAGAGAACGCCACATTCAAAAACATCTGAGCAAGGGGAATGAGCTCAAAGCAGACATAACAGGAATCAGAGAAGGCTCTAAAACATTTGGTGTAGACAGCCGTAAAACTAAAGCCTCAATCATAATCTAGGACTAGCTCGTGGGTAGGTAAAGCCAGAGAGCATTCCTAATATCAATGATATCTCAGACAGCATTAGATAGAAACAGTGCACAGCCCAAGCTTCCAGCAGTTATGGAGGACTCTATCTGCAGCCTGCTGCCACACTCAGCCCACAGTCAAAGAGAACAGTGTAGTTCTCAGGGTAGATCCAGGTTGGCCGACAACCTGCTGCCCCGAGGGTCGGGTCAGCAGCTTTAATCAGGTGCCTGGTTCCAAATAAATCCAACTGGGCCCTGACCAGCAGCTTGTGCTCTCCACACTGCACCATCACAGTCTGCAGTGGAAACACACACCCGCCCTCAGACATTCTGAAACTGGAACCAATGGGACCCCCATGAGGAGGGACTCTCTCAGGTACAGGGGTGGCTCTCACTATTCTCCATGGTTACCTCTGGCTCAGAAACTCCTGCCAAGTTTCAAAGTGACAAACAGCTCCAACTAACACTAGCACAGGAAACAAACCCCTCACTACAAAATCCCCCATGATCACAAACAACACAAGCATCCCTTCCAGCCCCCACCCAGCTCCTTTTATACACACAACCTGCACTCACCTGACACCAATCAGACCAGAAGCAGAAACGTTAAGCCAATGAACCAGACCCAGTCTCTACAATTTTCACCAATAACTGCTCATGGGCTTCTTACCAGGAGGGCCTGTTCCATTTGGACCATCAGGAATGGCCGTGAGTTGCTATGCTGTCACCTGACTACATTCAGCTCCACATGTTCTCACAGTGAATGTGCTCCTGAGGACAATCATCAAACATGGATCATTGATTCAGGAGGGTGATTGGTGAGTCTGACAGTGAGCCATACAGAGAGATCGTCTCTGGAAGAGACTTCGACTGGACAACTGAATCTGATGAAGAGTCTAGGCCCGAAACGTCAGCTTTTGTGCTCCTGAGATGCTGCTGGGCCTGCTGTGTTCATCCAGCCTCACATTTTATTATCTAGGATTGTACCTGTCCTGGGAATATTTGACAGGGACAGTGAAGCGGGAGCTGTACTCTTAATTTAAAGAAGCGGAGTTGTACTTGTCCTGGGAGTGTTTGGTGAAGATACTGTGGAAGGCACTTTACATTTTATTTAACCCCACGTTGTTCAGGGAGGGTTTGACACAGCACAAGGGAACATTACTCTGTATATAATCACTCACTGTACATGCCCTAAGACTATTTTCCGTGGAGAGTGTAGAACGAGCATGACTCTGCAGCTAAATCTCAGCTTTCTCTGTGGATTTGATTGGGATAAAATCAAGTGATTTGGCACAGTCTTTAGATGTTGTGAATCCTTCAAATGTAGTTTCCTTTTGGTTAAAATTTTGGATGGAATGTGCTCCTCGTCACTCCATTCACTCCCCTCAAAGCTGCACTGTTGTTCTGTTACTTGCCTGTTTAGTTTTATTGGCTACGGTGTGGTTATGTGGAGTCCTGGAGAGGCCAACATTTTAATAGCCATCTCCCAGCTTTCCTTGAGAAGGTGGGAATCCTCCTCTTAAAACTGTCAGCCAAGGGCAGGAGAGAAAGGGAAGGGTCAAGGGGACAAGCTGCTGACATTGCTGCCTGGGAGATGCTGGCCATAATCTGCAGAAATGTGGAGACGGGGGGGTACCAGTCACTAAGACTAGATTTCTGATGTTAACACAACGCTGAATGATTGGAATGCTGACAAGAAGTTAAGGCAGAGAAGGTAGAGAGGGAAAGATTGTGAGGAGGGGGACTGCCTCAGTGACAGAGTAACCAAGCTGCAGGGACAGAAGAACATGGGACTTGGTACGGACGAACCACGACCAGGTGCAGTGTGAGAAACTGCTCACAAGAAGAATAAGTGAGAGGGAAAAGGCTCAAACAGTTAAAGCTGAAATGGAAAAATGGAAAGAAAACATAATGATTTAAAAGCTGCAATGAACTTGGTCCAGAGAGATGTTCAGGAAATGAGAAGTGCTGCAGATCACACTAAGTGTCAGAGACAGAGAGAAAGGCTGCAGGGTCAGCTCGCTGCACACAGAGACATAATGTGTGTCCTTGTGTCTGTGAGAAGTGGGGGAGGCAGTGAAGGGGATGTGGGTTGGGATGATTTAACAGACGGAGCTGCTGGACATGGTCATGATGAAGGGGAACCTCCTCCAGAGCATCCACTGCCAGCTTATGACCCAGTTTGAGAGATTCCATTGGTTCCCGTCGTAATGGGCCACCCCACCGCCCCCCCGACCAGCCCAGAAACCACTAGAAGGGGATTGGAGGACGATGGTCAGGTGGCAGAGGTAGGAGGGCTGTTTATTATACCCCATTGGGGGTGCAGCAGTTGAGGGACATTGTGAACGATATTTGGAAGTGAGCGCCTCGGGCAGTCTTAGGGATCTGTTCCGAACGGTCAGGATAACACTGAGGAAAGGATATCATGAATAATATGCCGGCACCCACATCTACACTCTGTCTTACCATA
Organism: Stegostoma tigrinum; assembly: GCF_030684315.1. Lineage (NCBI taxonomy): Eukaryota > Metazoa > Chordata > Chondrichthyes > Orectolobiformes > Stegostomatidae > Stegostoma > Stegostoma tigrinum. The sequence goes on along the minus strand of NC_081388.1, from coordinate 2,639,689 downwards.
AGAGCAGAAAGTTAGTCGAGGCACAACTCAGGCTTTAAAAGACCAGGAGTTAAATATCACAGGCACTAACAGAGGGGACCCAGTGGAGACGCTGACAAACAGTTAGCAAAGGAAAGGCGAACAGCCCACTGCATTTACTGCACGCCTTTGGGCAGTGTTTCAGCGGGTATATGGTACAGCCTTGGATAGGAACAATCTCGAGGCAGTGGGTGGGAATCTGAGGGAGTGAATGTTGGTGTTACATGGCACTGAGGAGACCAGGAAGGCATTGGTGCAGTTTGATCCGACTGAGGAACTGCACACTGAGGCCTGGGTCATGAGGAAGATTGTTCGAGCATGGGAAAAAGAAAGGACAGAACTTTTCAAGGCCTCTGGGGTACAGGATGACACCTGTTAAAGATCAGGCAACAATAGACAATAGACAATAGGTGCAGGAGTAGGCCATTCAGCCCTTCAAGCCAGCACCACCATTCATTATGATCATGGCTGATCATCCACAATCAGTTACCTGTTCCTGCCTTATCCCCGTAACCCTCGGTTCCGCTATCTTTAAGTGCTCGATCTGTCTCTTTCTTGAAACTATCCAGAGACTTGGCCTCCACTGCCTTCTGGGGCAGAGCATTCCATATATCCACCACTCTCTGGGTGAAGAGGTTTTTCCTGAACTCTGTTCTAATTGGCCTACCCATTATTTTTAAACAGTGTCCTCTGGTTCTGGACGCCCCCATCAACGGAAACATGCTTCCTGCCTCCAGAGTGTCCAATCCCTTAATAATCTTGTACGTCTCAATCAGATCCCCTCACATCCTTCTAAACTCAAGTGTATACAAGCCAAGTTGCTCCAATCTTTCATCATATGATAGTCCCGCCATTCCGGGAATTGACCTCGTGAACCTACGCTGCACTCCCTCAATAGCCAGAATGTCCTTCCTCAAATTTGGAGACCAAAACTGCACACAATACTCGAGGTCTCACCAGAGCCCTGTACAGCTGCAGAAGGACCTCTTTGCTACTACACTCAATTCCTCTTGTTACAAAGGCCAGCATGCCATTAGCTTTCTTCACTGCCTGCTGTACCTGCATGCTTGCTTTCATTGACTCATGTACAAGAACACCTAGATCTCGTTGTGCTTCCCCTTTACCTAACTTGACTCCATTTAGATAGTAATCTGCCTTCCTGTTCTTGCCACCAAAGTGGATAACCACACATTTATCTACATTAAACTGCATCTGCCATGCATCCGTCCACTCACCTAGCCTGTCCAAGTCACCCTGTATTCTCATGACATCTTCCTCACATTTCACCCTGCCACCCAGCTTTGTGTCATCAGCAAATTTGCTAATATTACTGTTAATACCTTCACCTATATCATTAATGTATATTGTAAACAGCTGTGGTCACAGCACCGAAGCTCGTGGAACGCCACTGGTCACTGCCTGCCATTCCAAAAGGGACCCGTTCATCATTACTCTTTGCTTCCTGTCAGCCAGCCAATTTTCAATCCAAGCCAGTATTATTCTGCCAATACCATGTGCCCTAATTTTGCTCACTAATCTCCTACGTGGGACTTTATCAAAGCCTTTCTGAAAGCCCAAGTATACGACATCCACTGGCTCTCCCTTGTCCATCTTCATAGTTACATCCTCAAAAAATTCCAGAACATTAGTCAAGCGCGATTTCCCCTTTGTAAATCGATGCTGGCTCTGACCTATCCTGTTACTGCTATCCAAATGATTTGTAATTTCATCTTTTATAATTGACTCCAGCATCTTTCCCACCACTGACGTCAGGCTAACCGGTCTATAATTCCCTGTTTTTTCCCTCCCTCCTTTCTTGAAAAGTGGGACAACATTAGCCACCCTCCAATCCGTAGGAACTGATCCTGAATCTATAGAACATTGGAAAATAATGACCAATGCGTCCACGATTTGTAGAGCCACCTCCTTAAGTACCCTCGGATGCAGACCATCAGCTCCCGGGGACTTATCAGCCTTCAGACCTAACAATCTATCCAACACCATTTCCTGCTTAATATAAATTCCTTTCAGTTCATCCATTACCCTTGGTCCTTCAGCCACTATAACATCTGGGAGATTGCTTGTGTCTTCCCTGGTGAAGACAGATCCAAAGTACCTATTCAACTCTTCTGCCATTTCCTTGTTCCCCATCATAAATTCACCCGTTTCTGTCTTCAAGGGCCCAATTTTAGTCTTAACCAGTTTTTTTGCTTTTCACATCCCTAAAAAAGCTTTTATTATCCTCCTTTGTACTTTTTTGGCCAGTGTGCCTTCGTACCTCATTTTTTTCTCTGTGCATTGCCTTTTTAGTTATCCTCTGTTGCTCTTTAAAACTTTCCCAGTCCTCCGGCTTCCCGTTCAGCTTTGCTATGTTATACTTCTTTTCTATCCTTATACAGTCCTTAACTTCCCTCGTCAGCCACGGCCGGCCCTGCCTCCCCTTCGGATCTTTCTTCCTCTTTGGAATGAACTGATCCTGCACCTTCTGCATTATATCCAGAAATACCTGCCATTGTTGTTCCACTGCCATCCCTGCTAGGGTAGTGAGCCATTGAACTTTGGCCAGCTCCTCCCTCATAGCTCCATAGTTCCCTTGATTCAACTGCAATACTGACACTTCTGATTCTCCCTTCTCCCTCTCAAACTGCAGATTAAAACTTATCATATTATGCTCACTACCTCCTAATGGCTCCTTTACTTTCAGGTCCCTGATCAAATCCGGTTCATTGCACAACACCAGATCCAGAATTGCCTCTTCCCTGGTAGCTGTTCCAAGAATCCATCTCTGAGGCACTCCACAAACTCCCTTCCTTGGGGTCCAGTACCATCCTGATTTTCCCAGTCTACCTGCATGTTGAAATCCCCCATTACAACTGTAGTGATACCTTTGAGACAGGCTAATTACAACTCCTGATTCAACTTACACCCTACATCCAGGCTACTGTTTGGGGGCCTGTGGATAACTCCCATTAGGGTCTTTCTACCCTTAGAATTCCTCAGCTCTATCCAACTGACTCTACATCTCCTGATTCTATGTCCCCCCTCGCAAGGGACTGAATATTAGTCCTCACCAACAGGGCAACCCCACCCCCTCTGTCCGTCAGTATGTCCTTTCGAGAGCACGTATCGCCTTGAATATTCATTTCCCAGGCCCTGTCCACTTGAAGCCACGTCTCAGTTATCCCCACAACATCGCACCTGCCAATTTCCAACTGAGCCTCAAGCTCATCCACCTTATTTCTTATGCTTCGTGCATTCAGATGTAATATTTTTAATTTGTTACTCCCTTCACCCTTCTTATCAATCCCAACAATCTGGAGAACTGAAGGGGGAAGATCTACTGGGAGGACTCACCCTTCAGACTATTCAGTGTGGGAAGAGGGAAAGGTGGAGGGAATGTCTTGTGGACTGGGAGAACTGACGGCGGGGTGTCTAGGTGCTACAATTGTGGCCAGGAGGGGCATTTTGTTGGAAAATGCCTGAATATGAGACGTGAAAATGTGGGTTCAGGGTGTTGGTGCCTACCTGTAGACGGACCTAGTGGGCCTAACCCTCAATGTGATGTCACGGAGACACTACCGTCTATGGGGATGGATTCTGAACTGCAAGGAGAGTCACAGGCCTCTCTGTTATGGATGTGATGTGCGGTGGGCCAAAACAGGGAGACCCAGAGTGAACAGAGGGGTCGGAGGCTGCTGTATTACATTCCTTTGGGACACTGAGTGATCCCGAACCACCGTCAATACCATGCAGTTCAATGACCCACGTTGGCAAATTCAAACTTCAACCATTTTAAATAGATTTACGGGACATTTACAAGAGGGACATGTTGGTGCTCAGTGTGGGAGATGTAGCATTAGATCATTCAGTATTTCTTCTTAATTAGCCCAGTGAACAAGAACATGTTTTGGGGAGCGATTCCATGGTAAAAGCAGGACACTGTTTCGATCCTGCAGTTCCCAGTATCACTGTTTCGATACTGTTTACTGCATGATTTGGTAAATACCTGTCGGTACGAGCAGCGTAAACAGCACACTCATTGCTGATGGGGAATTTCAGCACGGGATTGTACAGAGATAACAAAGTGTGGATAAAGCCAGAAGAGGTGAATGACGATCACGAAGTGTCACTGCTCATTGTCCCGCAATCTGCAGTATGAGCCCGACATAAACATGACTGTGGGAAGATGGCTGGGAGTGCGTGTACACAGGGCCCAGACCCCAATCCACAGGAGAGGTATGGTATTCCGAAACAGGCACAGGAAGAGGTAGGGAAGGTGATACTGAGTCTGACACAAGGGATAGTTAGACCGGGAGCTTCCGCTAATACCTCACCGACTTGGCTATTGAGGAAACCGAATGGAAGCTTACTGAACATGAAACAACGCCCCATTAACCACCCCCACGATCGCGATTACCCAGAAGCAGGTGTCAAGGACTGGTTCACGCTTTTGGACATAAGCAACAGGTTTTGGTCCATGCCACTGGAAAAGGGGTAACCATACCAGCTCTCTGATAAGGGTCTAGGCCTGAAACGTCAGCTTTTGTGCTCCTGAGATGCTGCTTGGCCTGCAACGTTCATCCAGCTCCACACTTTGTTATCTTGGAGTCTCTAGCATCTGCAGTTCCCCTCATCTCTGACCCCAGTACCAATACAAGTATGTGTTTATTCTCCAAGGCCAGAAATATATATGGACCGCCCTGACACAGGGATTTCATCATTCTTCATTCACATTCCACCAGCATCCAAACGAAGTGGTAAAGGGATTTCAAAACCTCACTGTTTAGTTCAGTCAGTCAGAATAGAATCGCAAGGAGGACATGTTGTTACATGGAAGGGATATCACTGTGAATGGAGTAAAAGCCATTACTGTGTCAGCAGATAACAGTGTACCAGGGAGAGAAACAGGTGTCAAATGTTGATAGAAATGCACCTTTGGGACCATTACCCATCAAAACAAAAAGAAGGGTGTAAGAGAGGATCTGAAAGCAGGCAGGTACAGGAAAGGAAGATTCCCATGTGAAAATTTTGTGGATGGCTCTTCATCAGTACAGGACGAGAAGAGGAGAGCTGGGGTTAGGACATACGTCGAGGATGGGAACAGACAGGAAAGATACAGTGCGGCTCTTCAATTACCTCAGACCATGAGTGCACAGGCAGCAGAGTTCGTGGCCGTAACATATGTGGTTGGTCACCAGGAACTCCTTCCACCCGGATCAGTGATGTACTCTGACAGCCTGTCAGTTTGTAACATCCTCACGGAATATTTGCTCCCATGGAAGATGGCAGGGTCAGTCTCAGCAGATGGGAAGCCCCTTTGATCAGCTGCACTGTTACAATATATCCTTGAGGAAGCACAAGGGACAGAATGTGGGATCAGGAAGGTAAAAGCTCATTCCCAGGGGCAACCAGAAGGTGATGATTTAGCGAAACAAGGTGCTGTAAATGGGCAGGAACGGTGACCACCAACTGAAGAAATCGGGGACCGGGAAGAGAAACCGGTCGAGGTAATGGATTTAACAGAGAAACAAAAGAAAGACAGGAAATTGAAAAAACAAACCGATGGAATAGAATCAGACACATATAAAGCAGACAAGGACATTTATGTTCAGGATAGAGCAGTTTTACATCAGAAAAATTTGTGGTTCTGGTGTGTGGCAATGGTACGACATCAAAGGTCAGGAACACTGCGGCAAGTTACTCACTTCCTGACTCTTCAAACCCTGCCCACAATCAAAAAGGTACAAGTCAGGCTTGTGATAAACTCCTCCCCAGTTACCGAGATCGATGCAGCCTTCTGAGGATCGACACCATCCAGGGCAAAGTAACCTGTTTGAATTCATGCAACAGTGAAGGGAGTCAAACACAGCTAACTATAGATTGGTTAGCATAATTTCTCTGACGAGAAAAATATTAGACACTCTGCCAAAGGGAGTCAATTCAATTCCCACACTGTCCGAGGTTACCATGAAGTTTCCACGTTCTCATCCCGGCCTCTTACCTGAGGCATGGTGACCTCCAGGTTAAGTTCCCCACCAATCACCTCTACCTAATGAGACAGCAGCCGTGCAGTTCTTTGGGACAATGACAATGTCACCTTCAGTTGGAGAACTTTCAGGAATACATTATATGGTCAAACTGGGTCAGCCTGGCTGCATGAAGGGGGCATTGCTCCTGCTCAAATTTATCACATCTTGAGAAGAGGACAGACAGATTGTATGAAGTGATATCAGTAGATATTGTACATTTGGATTTTTAAGAAGGTTTTTTGACCAGCGACACATCAGTCACCTTAAGAGTCCATACTGTTAGGGATAGCAATATCAGCATGGACAGAGGATTGGAGAACTGAGAGAAGACAAGGGGTTAACTCAAGGTGAAACCTTCAGGGTGGAAATCTGTTTGTGTCGTGCCACATGGGTCAGTGCTGGGTTCACAATTGTTTCAATTAGACATTATTGACTTGGTTTTGGGAAGTGAAAGTATTCTAGCCCAGTTTGGAGATGATGCAAGACCAAGTGGGAGGGTAAAGGGTCAGGATAACACATGGGTATTGTCGAGCAATAGGGATAGGTTTGGTGAGTGATCAAAAGTCTGGGGTTATATTTTGGGAGAAGGAATAGACAATCTGGATATTATTTGAGTGGAGAACGACTGCAGAAAGCTCCTACACCAAGGGATTGGAGAAGCTTGCTGCATGAATCACAGAAAGCTTTCATACATCAAGTAACTGGAAAGGCAAAGGGCATGTTATTCTTTGTTTGAACAGAAATAAAAATTTGCAACTCTTGCTGAAAGAGTATGAGGCCACACACAGAACACTGAACAGTTTTGGTTTCTTTATCTGTAAAATGATATATTGGCATTGGAAGCTGTCCAGAGAAAGTTCACCAGGCTGATAAATATGGAAGTATTTTCTCATGAAGAGTTCAATAGGCTTTCACTTATTAGAATTTAGAGAATGAATGAAGATCTTATTGAAAAATAACTATTAGGGAGATTATCATCAAGATAGCTGCAGGAAGGTTGTTCACCCTTATGTAACAGCCTAATCGCAGAGAACATACGCTCAGCAACAAAGAAACACAGAACCTTAGCAAATAGGGGAAGGGACAGTCGTTTTGGACCTTTGAACGTGCTCTGCCATTCACTATGATTGTGGCTGATCATCCAATTCATCCCTGTACCCATTTTCTCTCTGTACCGTTCAACTTAAGGGAATTACAGTGAAATGGGGAGTGATTGAGGAAATTGGAACTTGTCTGACACAACATCAGGAATGACAGTAAGGAAGCAGAGGCAGAGATTTCAGGATGTAATTCATGACCCGCAGGAATAATACATCCCAGTAAAGAGGAAAAAATTCTAAGATAACAAGGTGTAGAGCTGGATGAACACAGCAGGCCAAGCAACATCACAGGAGGAAGTCTGATGTTTTGGGCCTAGACCCTTCAGAAGAAGGCGGACGGGAAGGGGTTTCTGAAATGTATTGGACGGGGGAGGAAGTTGGATAGAGGAGAAGATAGGTAGAGTGGAGACAGACAGGTCAAAAAAAGAGGTGGGGATGGAGCCAGTAAAGGTGAGTGCAGGTGGGGAGTGAGGGCAGGGATAAGTCCGGACAGACAGGTCATGGGAGTGGGACGAAGCTGGTAGGTAGGAGATGGGGGTGCAGCGTGAGGTGGCAAAGAGAGTTTTGGTGGGTGGAAGGATAGGTTAGGGAGATGGGATGAGCTGGGCTGGTTTTGGGATGCAGTCGTGGGGCGGGGGGAGGTTTTGAAGCTTGTGAAATCAACCTTGCTACCATTGGGCTGCACTGTTCCCAAGTGGAATGAGGTGCTGTTCCTGCACCCTTCAGGTGGCATCATTGTGGCACTGCAGGAGGCCCTGAGTGGACATGCAATCTGAGGAATGGGAGTGGGAGTTGAAATGGTTCACAATGGGGAGGTGCAGTTGTTTAGCGTGAACCAAGTGTAGATGTTCTGCAAAGCGGTCCCCAAGCCTCCACTTGGTTTCCCGGATGTAGAGGCCACATCAGGAACAGCGGATGCAACATAGCACATTTGCAGATGGGCAGTGAACATCTGCTTGATGTGGAAAGTCTTATTGGGGCCTGGGATCAGGGTGTGTGGGGAGGGAAAGGGGCAGGTGTTGCACTTCCTATAACCGCAGGAAATGCAGAGGGTGGTGGGGCTGGAGGGAGTGTGGAGTGGACAAGGGTGTCAGAGAGGGTGGTCCCTCTGGAAAGTAGACAAGGGTGGTGACAGAAAAGTGTCTTGGGTGGTAGGGTCAGATTGCAGATGGCCGAAAAGTGTCAGAAGATGATGGGTTGGATTTGGAGGTTGGTGGGGTGGTGTGTGAGGACCAGGGAGATTCTGTTTTAGTTCTTATTGAGGGGTGGGTGTGAGGGGGAAATGTGGGAGACATAGTCAAGGGTGTTCTTGACTGAGCAGGGGGTGGTTGGGGAAGTTGTGGTCCTTAAAACATGGACATCTGAGATTATATAGTGGAATGCCTCATCCTGGAAGCAGATGTGCCACAGGTAAAAGAATTGGGAATAGGGATGGCTTTTTTTGCAGGAGTTTGGGTGGGACGAGGCGTATTCTAGGTAGCTGTGGGACTCGATGGGCTTGAAATGGATATTGGTTTCTCGCTGGTTGCCAGAGATGGAAACAGAGAGGTATTGGAGATGGCCCAGATGAAGTTAAGGTTGGGGTGGAAGGTGTTGAAGTGGATGAACTGTTTGAGCTAGTCATGGGAACATGAGGCAGCACCAAAACAGTCAACGTAACAGGAAGAAGTGGGGTTTAGGACCAGCGTAGCTACGGAAGAGGGATTGTTACCTGTAACCTGCAGAGAGACAGGTATAGCTTGGGCCCATGCGGGTACCCATGGCCACCCCCTCTTCCGTATCTGCTCCGAGCATGAGACAGTCCACTCCCGTACTTCTCGATGTCCAATTTTAAAGGACGCCCACTCCCAACACCACCCCCCATCCAAGGTGTCAAAAAACCAAACCTGAATAACCCAGGAAAGTTGGTGTCAAGTTTTGCATTAAAAAAAAACCATTTCAGGGGATTAAAAACAGTGGTAAATTCAAACTTGAGCAAAGAACAACTAAAAGCATAGTTGAAACAAAGAAAAATAAACTACCAAGTGTAATTTAGCAAACAAATGGAAAGACCATTCTCTTTGCATGTGATTGTTAAAACATAAAATGAAGATACGCCACTGATAACAGACCTGGAAGGTTCATTATGAGGAGCCAGGAGATGGCAAAATAGTTACAGATATTTTGCATCAGTGTTTCTAGTGGAAGGTACATTGCACATTCCACAAATACTAAGGAACGCGGGAGAGGATTTCAGCCCCTTCAACATCACTATGTATCATTATACAAATTAGTGACTGAAATATCCCCTGGAGCTGCTCATTTGCATCCGAGGATCCTAAACGATTGAGCTACAGGGACAATGGATGTGAGAGTTGACATTTTTCAAAAATCCTTACCTTCTAGCAAGTCAGCAAAAGATGGGAAAATTGACAATGTGACACCCCTGTTGAGAGCATTAGGAGAGGCTGGTAAAACTGTTTTAAGAGGGGAACTTGAAAGGCATAGCTAGCTTTGTTTCTAAGATTATTTGAGGAGAACTGTCTCAACTCGGCTGAGGAAATGAGAGGGTGGAGAGTCATGCATGTAATATCGGTGAGGTAAATTTCAAATGAGATGTGATGTGCAAGTTTATATGCTCAGAGTGGGAGGAGTCAATGAGCTGCAGTGGTAGAAAAAGGTGCATTTAAGCAGCTGTTAGACAAACACTAATCTACAATGAATCAATGATTGTCATAGACCAAATGCAGGCAGAAGGAATTAGTTTAATCTGGCGTCATGTTTGTCACAACATTGGCAAACAGCCTGCTGTGGTTCTGTACTCAGTTCTGCATTGTGTACGTCTAAATGCAAGTAGTCAGGGGCTAATTAACACAGCACATTGCTGGAAGTGCATTGCAATCATTTGACCATTACTGGAAGAACATTTTCAGAATCTTCATCGCAAGCCAACAGGCAGCATAGCTTTGAGAGAGCCGATTTTAAGTTTGAGGGAGTCTGAAGCGGGGTTGAAAGGCAGGTGAAACATTGTGTGTTGTATTCAAGTGTCCAGAAGGTTCTGGACAACAACAACTCACAAAAGGTAAAAGTCATAAGACTAAGATGGAGAGAACTTGTTCCCTCAGAGGGTACGATGTCCTTCGATCTCCTTGCCATAGTGAGCTGTGTGGGCAGAGTCCTTGTCTATAGTCCAAGGTTGAACTATATAGATTGTTGGCCAGGAGTGGGAAAGAAGGGGTTGAGGAAGATCTTGGAAAGTGGATGTCACGAACACCAGATCAGCCAGAGTCCTACTTAATGGTGGAGCAAGATTGAGGGCCCTAACAACTTACTCTTGTTACTGTTTCTTACCGTCTGGCAGTCCATGATTTCTGCAATCTGGTCCCTAAGTCGGTGATTCCAGTTTCTGGACTCCATGGTCATTGGGAAATATCCTTCCTGCATTTTCTGTGCCTGGTCCTATTACAATATTGCAGGGTTCTATGAGATTGCCCCTTTATTCTTCAAATCTATCTATTTTGACTTGAGAAGTCACACGATACATGACACCAGGTGACAGTCCAACAGGACTGAAAGCTTCAGCTGTTGGAGCGCTGCTCCTTTTATCAGGGGAAGGACACTGGAGAATGCAGCACCACAAAGTGTCATTAGAAAAGCCTGTCAGACTGTAACCTGGCACCTCGTGACCTCTGACTTTGTCAACCCCACTCCAACACTAGCACCTCAGCACCAGTTAATCTAGTTCTAACTAGTTTGTTCGCTTCTCTCCTCAACACTGCAAAGCTCAGAATCCGTCTGGTAAATCTTTTGCTGCATTACCCCCATAGCCAGTACCCCCTTCCTCAAGAAAGGAGAACAAGACCCACGCACGGTACTCCAGGGGTGGCCATTCAGGCCCTGTATATTTGCAGCAAGGCAGCTCTAATTCCGTCCTTAAACACGGAGGGACAACATACCATTTACTGTCCTCACCACCTGCTGCATCTCCATACAGACTTTCTGCAACTGGTGCCAAAAGACACAGGATTCATCACACCCACCCTTGTTCTCCATTCTATTCAGATAGAAACCCATGGTCCTGTTTTTGCTGCGAGTGGATGAGCTTATCTTGATCCACATTGAACTAGCTTTACCATTTGTTTACACACCCATTCAACTTCTCCAAATCACAAACAATGTTATTATCCTCCTCAATATTTCACCTGGTGTAACTGTAGCTGGTTTGGGAAGAAGTTAATAGGGAGGCAGTCAAGGGAGCAGCTTGAAACAGCATCACACCATATCTAACATGCAGTACCTGCTCTTGAACCCTTGTCTGAACAGGGCACATGGAACTGCACTCTGTACCTAACATGGTCATGTGCATTTCTTGGGGATGTTGGAATTTAGTACTGTAGCTGGAGTGCTAGTTTGTGGAGAGAAAAGTACCTTTACATTTAGAGGAATGAGGGAGGATAACTCTGGAGCTAACAGTGCTGTCCTTCTACAGAAGAAGGATTGTTAATTGAGGTTTCCCCTCCACTCAGGCATTGCTCTCCAAGGTTCCCAACACCAAATCTGAAAACCCACCTTGACCCCAGACTCTCTCCTCCTACTGGTGACCTTTCCACAGGAATGAAAGCTTTCATCTCAAACCCATGGAATTTGGTACCCAGCTTTCTCGGATTGTGAACTACTTGAAAGTCAGATTTGTAAGCCTGAGATCACTAACTCCACAACTACCCTCAGCCACATCAGACAAACACTTGCTCACCACATGCCCTGACCACAACATGTATACTCCAGTCAGACATCAGGCTGCGCAACTGAAATAGAGAACACTATTGAGGCCTGCAGAACTTGTTCCAGTCCCTGCACTAAGAATCATTTCCCAACCCCTCACATCATGCTGCCAAGAGTGAGAAAGCCATAGGGACAAAACCCACCAAGTGTCAAACTTCCTATTCCAAGAGAGGAAGTCAAGGGAGGGTGGGAAGGTCAGTTATGTTACACTGAAATGGTGTTGTGGCCACTGATTTAATCTTGTTAATGAATATTTGAGGTACAAAACATAGCACTCCATGTCATAGCTACAGTGACAGGACAAGGCTGCTCAGTCTCCTGCTGAGCATGAGCTGTCATTTCATTTAACATACAGCCCTGAGAAAAGGGGAGTCAGATGCATTTAGCGAGAAGGCTTTTTCCACCGAGGCCCTGACTGGTGTCTGAAGAACATCAGATAACTGCATTCTCACCTACACATCACGTTGTGTTCTGAGAACTGACCTCCTCAGCATTTCCTACCAAGGTTTGGAATTCAGTGAAATGAATTCCCACTCGTGTTCAGAGTCAGCTACACCCTCCCTCACCATAAGAGGCACAGCAGACAGTTTCAGATGAACACCAGGGAAGAAATGTGGCATAGTCACCCTGCCTTCACACCCACCAGCACTGCCTGAGGACAACGTCAGGTTTGAATTGACAAAAAGCAAGAGAGCAGGTTGGGCTCTGCTCAAGAAATCTTGGGATGAGGAAAGGTAGACCCACGTGGCAACATGACAGTTCAGCATATTTCAGGGTTAAACACAGATGTCTGTCTCACAATTGTTTATTGATGTACTCAGGGGGCAAGTGCCATGTGCCCTTCTCAAATTTGGGCAGAGTCACAGTTAACACAAGCTTTCTCCAAATACTGAAAGGTCCAAATAACGCATGGTTTGCAAGTTGGAGGTTGAAGATCAAAAATTCTGAAGCTTAGAAGAGGTGACAGAGAGCTCAATCTCCAGGCGGTTACAAGAGAGGCCTAACTGTGGGAGTCAATGCCAAATGAGGACGAGAAATCCTCCTTGGAAATACTAGAAAATTCCACGAAGGTAGAAAAATAAAAACTAGGCCTGGACAGGAAACTCAACAAATCACTGCTTTATTGGTCATTTAATGAGGTGACAGGAGTTTGCTTGTGTTTCCTGTACAGGAACAAGGCCATCAACGAAGCAGAGATCAGGGAGACAGCCGTCACTGTCAGTGACACCATCACAACCAGCTCAGACTGCAGACCTACACAACAAGGAGAAACCAATGGTTACTGAGGGAAACTGGGACAAAGAAACTAGCACAAAGAAACTAGCAGTCAGACAGCTCACCGCCTGGAGACATATCCTGCATCCTTTGCTCAACCTCAGTCAGGGGCTCAGTTGCCAGGCTGGTCAGCTCAGGATCCAGAACGAGCAGGGGGCCAACTGAGGCCTCACCCTCCCACTTCAATCCAGCTTCACTCCCTGCAGGAAGCAACAGTACGGTCAGGATCAGGGAAGGAGGGTATAGTCCCCAGAGTGGGGCCGTTACCTACCAGCTTCAGCTCCAACATCTCTCCTTCCTCTGGACGGGAACACGATCTCCCCTGTGCTACCACAGTTCCCGACATGGCAACAGGCACAAACGTCACTGGTCGACTCTTCCAGTGGGGTCCAGCTAAATAGGAGAAACAGCCCATTCAACCACACGGTGCATCACCTCTCCAACAACATCACTAAGGGGCATGGAGTGGGGGACACTCACATCTTGTGCAGCTTCTGGAAAGTGCAAGCTTTGTTCCTGGAATCTCCCTGATCCACTGCAGCAACTCTCAGGTGACAGGTGATGAAAATCTGAGGGACACATTCAGCACATGTCAGTGTTTAGCCACTCCCACCCTGTGGGGAGAAGCCAGTCAGCAGCTTGCTCTTACCAAGGAACGCTCATCTCCATAGAAGCGGAAGGCATCCAGGTCAAACCTGAGCTTGTCCGGCTCCCGCTGGTCTCTCAGCAACACAAAGGTCGAAAAGGAGTCCTCAGCTTGGCTGTCCACGAGGCAACTGCAGGTGAACAAAGGGCCATGAAGTGAATGGAGTGAAGCCATTGAGATGGAAGCAGCTGGAGAAAGCAGAGAGCTCCTTACCCATTGTAGTCAATGATGCTGTATCTGGGGCTGGAGTCCTTGCCTGGGCTCAGTGTAGCCACACAGCGGTCAATGTACAGCTTCAGGGGCACGTGGTTGTCCATTGAAACAGACGCCTCAATGTGAATGAGTTCTCCCAGGGAGTAGACAGTGGAAGTGCGCTCTGTAAGCCAGTCACCTGAAGTACAAGAGGACAAGGGTTGGAGAGACAGTGGGTGCAACCCCCAGTGAGTGACACCAGGAGATCCCTCCCCAGCCAGCCATCACATACCATTCATTAGACGCAGGGAGAACGACAGATGCCCTTCTCTAGACCTGGTGGAGCTGAATGGGATCCAAGTGGGCTTGATGGGGTTACTGCTCACATTGCCCTTCCTGGGTAGAGACAGGGCAGCCATTTTACAACACAAAGACAACCACTGTGGCTGAAAATAAATGTTGATCAATCAAATGAAGACTCTCACCTGAAATAACGACACACAATGGGAATGACAGCCCCATTGGTTCGCACAATGACAGACCCAGGATAGTTTGGGATGTGGGTCAGGTGGGTGGTGTAGATCAGGAAATCTCCAGTCATCTGAAAGATACCAGGCTAAGGAATTAGGAACTGATCTGAACTGAGAAGGGGCAGGACAGGGCTCACAATGGCTTCATCCCATTGGATGCATTCTTTAAGGACCCAGACAAGCAAAGCTACAAGCAACTCCAAATAACTCGAATTCTCTATGAGAGAGACTAAACAGACTTGTAAAGAACCAAGATTTGTGGGACAGGGGTAGAAAGATCTGAGGCATAAGCATGAGTGTTCAGGGGCAATAAGTCAATGAAAAGTGGCCTAGAAGGGGTTAACACTCGGAAGGTGTTCCTGTTAGGCGGCGAGACTAGGACCTGTGGGCACAGCCTGAAAATTAGAGGGGGTAAAGTCGAAAATGAAACAAGACAACATTTCTTCAGCCAGAAAGTGGTGGGCTTGTGGAATTCATTGCCATGGAGTGCAGTCGAGGCCAGGACATGGCAGATCTCAGAAGGAATCAGGGGCTACAGGGAGAGAGAGCAGGGAAGTGGAGTTGAAGTGCCCACCAGCCATGATTTAAATGGCAGAGTAGACTTGATGGGCCTAATGGCCTCACTTCCACTCCCATGTCTTATGGGACTATGGCTGTCTGGAATACAGAAACAGAAGTTACTACTTTAGAAATATTACACAAATTCTAATCAGTCAACAGTTTGGAGCTCAAATCAATACAGCATCTTGCTGTCAGTAGAGCATGGTTGAGAACTGAATTGAAAATACCACATCCAAACAAATCTGACTGAGAACAAGCTGGAAGTACACAAAGAAACAGAACATTTCAAAACATCTAGAACAGACAGAAATTCAAGCAGAGGCCAAGCACAGCCTAAGGCCAGATTGTGGATTAATACAGCTAGAGACCATTCATGTCACCGCAGCCAGGGTTACACAAGTTGAACAACACCCAGACCAAGCTACCAGCAGGTATAACAAAGTGTGGGGCTGGATGGACACAGCAGGCCAAGCAGGATCTTAGGGCCCCAAAAGCTGACTTGGCTGAAAAGGCCAAGACTCTTCATCAGAAGAGGGGATTGGGAGGCAATTCTGAAATAAGTGGGGAGAAGCAGGGAGACAGACTAAAGATGGATAGAGGAGAAGAGCAGAGTATGGGTGGGGAGGTAGGAAGGGGATAAGTCAGTCTGGGGAGGATGGACAGATCAAGGGGGTGGGATAAGGTTAGTAGGTAGGAAGTGAAGAAGGTGCAGCTTGAAGTGGGAAGGTAGGAGGGGGGAAGAACAAGTCAGGCAGGCAAGTACAGCGGACTCATTACCTGCAGTCTGCTGCCACACTCATGCAGCCCGTAATCGAAGAGGACGGTGTGGTTCTCAGGGTAGATCCTGGTTGGCCGACAACCCACTGTCCCCAGTGTCAGGTCAGCAGCTTTAATTGGGTGCCTGGTTCCAAATAAATCCAACTGGGCCCTGACCAGCAGCTTGTGCTCTCCACACTGCACCATCACAGTCTGCAGTGGAGACACACTCCCACCCTCAGACATTCTGAAACTGGAACCAATGGGACCCCCATGAGGAGGGACTCTCTCAGGTACAGGAGTGGCTCTCACTATTCTCCATGGATACCTCTGGCTCAGAAACTGTTGCCAAGTTTCAGAGCAACAAACAGCTCCAACTAACACCAACAGAAGGAACAAACCCCTCACTACAAAATCCCCCATGATCCCAAACAACACAAGCATCCCTTCCAGCCCCCACCCAGCTCCATTTGTACACACAACCTGCACCCACCTGACACCAATCAGGCCAGAGGCAGCAACATTGAACCAATGAACCAGCCCCAGTCTCTGCAATTTCCACCAATGACTAAACTCTGGCATTGATCACCAGGAGGGCGTGTTCCATTTGGACCATTAGGAATGGCTGGGAGTTGCTGTGCTGTCACCTGACTGCATTCAGCTCCACAATTTCTCATGGTGACGGGGCTCCTGAGGACAATCATCAAACATGGATCATTGGTTCAGGCGGGTGTTGGTGGGTTTAACCTTTCCTGACCTCGAGTGTCTGACAGTGAGCCATACAGAGAAGTGTCCCTGGATGGGGATTGGACAGGACAAAAGAAGTGTTCTTCAGGTTTGTCTCATGTTCCATGCTCTATCCTAACCCAGCGACCACCGCTCCCCCGGTCAACTCCCAACCCACTGCATCCCAGGAATGTTTAATTGAGGCAGTGTAAAGGGAACCTTTCTTTCAGTTTAAAAGAAAGAGTAAGTTTATTCACTATCTTGCTCCATACTATTACCTGTCCTGGTACCGTTTGAAGGTCACCTGTATTCGGTATCAAACCGTGCGCTGTCCCTTTCCTTGGAGTGTCAATGCGGGCAGTGTAGATACAGCTTTACGCTTTATCTGCAGCTGTCCAGGGAGAGTTTGATACATCGTAAGGGAACATTACTCTGTATATAATTCCACAATGTACCTGTCCTGGGAGTGTTCTATGTGGAGAGAGCAGAATGCGCTTTACTCTGCAGCTAAACCTCAGCAATCCCTGCCACTGTGGATTCAATTGGGATGAAATCAAATGCGTTGGCATCCACCAGCAGTGGTGAATCCTGTCTTCACTTTTCCTTCAAATGTATTTTCACCTTGGCTTCAATTTTAGATGGAAATTACCCATTGTCGTTCCATTCACTCCCCTCAAGGGTCCTCCCTTGTTTTGTTACTTGCCCGCTTAGTTTTATTGGTAATGGATGTGTCGTCCTGGAAAGGCCAACTTTTTAATATCCGTCTTCCAACTGTCCTTGAGAAGGCAACGTTCAGTCCACATCTTCACACCGTTAGCCAGAGGCTGCAGAGGGGACAGGGAGAGGGAGGGGGAATAGGAATGGAAAGACAGGAGAAGGGGACAAGCTGCTGACATCGCTGCCTGGGAGATGCTGACCAGAAGCTGCAGGAAGAAAGGTGCAGACGGGGGGTACCAGACACTGAGACTAGATGGCTGATGTTAACACAATGCTGAATGGATGGAAGGCTGACAGCAAGTTAAGGCAGAGAAGGTAGAGAGGGAAAGACTAGAGAAAGAGGACAAGAGACTCTGTGAGGAGGGAGCCTGCCTCAGTGACAGAGTAACCAATCTGCAGGGACAGAAGAATATGGGACTTGGTACAGATGAACCAGGACCAGGTGCAATGTGAGAAACTGCTCACAAGGAGAATAAGTGAGAGGGAAAATTCCAAACAGTTAAAGCTGAAATGGAAACATGGAAGGAAAACGCAATGATTTAAAAGCTGCAATGAACTTGATCCAGAGAGATGTTCAGGAAATGAGGAGGAGTGCTGCAGATCTCACAAAATGTCAGAGACAGAGAGAAAGGCTGCAGGGTCAGCTCGCTGCACACAGAGACATAATGTGTGTCTTTGTGTCTGTGAGAAGTTGGGGAGGCAGTGATGGGGATGTGGGTTGGGATGATTTTTTTTTATTTGAAGAAATATACTTTATTCATAACAGGTACAAAAATAAAACATATTTATACACCTAGCCAGTCATGCAAGCCGCTCCGGGTTACCCACGGGGTATATAGACCAACTAAAGGCAAAAAATAAAGAAGGCAAAAAAAACAAAGCAAAGAAAACACCCCGGCAGTCGTCTCCCCGCACAGTCCCCGTTGGCCCCCTGACCAGTTGGGGAAGGCGCCAGCTGGGCCCAGTTACCAGATAGGGTTCTTTTTTTCGATTCTGGACGAGGGGTTTCATACGGTGGTCTTTCCCCACCGCGCCTTGGCGGCGGCTGTCCCAAGCTTCAGCGTGTCCCTCAGCACGTAGTCCTGGACCTTGGAGTGCGCCAGTCTGCAACACTCGGTCGGGGTGAGTTCTTTCAGCTGGCAGACCAGCAAGTTGCGGGCAGACCAAAGAGCGTCTTTCACCGCATTGATGGTCCTCCAGGCGCAGTTGATGTTGGTCTCGGTGTGCGTCCCCGGAAACAGCCCGTAGAGCACAGAGTCCCGCGTCACGGAGCTGCTCGGGACGAACCTCGACAAATACCACTGCATCCCCCTCCAGACCTCCTGCGCATAGGCACACTCCAGAAGGAGGTGATCGACAGTCTCCTCCCCGCTCCGCAGCCACCTCGAGGGCAGCGTGCGGTGGCGCAGAGATTCCGGGCATGCATAAAGGAGCTCACTAGCAGAGCCCCTCTCACCGCCAGCCAAGCAATGTCCTTGTGCTTGTTTGAAAGTTCTGGCGATGAGGCATTCTGCCAAACGACTTTGGCAGTCTGCGTGGGGAACCACACGACGGGATCCACCCTCTCCTTTTCCCGAAGGGTCCCGAGGATACTACGTGCTGACCACTGCCTGACGGCCTTGTGGTCAAAGGTGTTTCCTTTCAAAAATTTCTCCACGAAGGACAGGTGGTACGGAACGGTCCAACTACTCGGAGCGTTCCGCGGCAACGAGGCCAGGCCCATCCTTCGCAACACCGGGGACAGGTAGAACCTCAGTAAGTAGTGACACTTGGTGTTTGCGTACTGAGGATCTACACACAGCTTGACGCAGCCGCACACAAAGGTAGCCGTCAGGGCGAGGGTGGCGTTCGGTACGCCCTTTCCCCCATTTCCCAGGTCTTTGTACACGGTGTCCCTGCGGACCCGGTCCATCCTCGACCCCCAAATGAAGTGGAAGATGGCCCGGGTGACCGCAGCGGCGCAGGTACGGGGAATAGGCCAGGCCTGCACAACATACAACAGGACCGAAAGCCCCTCGCACCTGACAACCAGGTTCTTACCCGCGATGGAGAGGGACCGGAGCGTCCACCTGCCCAGCTTCTCCTTCAATTTGGTGATACGCTCCTCCCAAGTCTTAGTGCACGCCCCAGCTCCACCAAACCAAACACTGAGCACCTTCAGGTAGTCTGTCCTGACGGTGAAGGGGATGAAGGAGCGGTCGTCCCAGTTCCCGAAGAACATGACCTCGCTCTTACCCCTATTGACTTTGGCACCCGAGGCCAGTTCAAACTGGCTGCAAATGTCCAATAGTCTACTCACCGACCGACGATGGGTGCAGAAGACGGCGACATCGTCCAAGTACAGGGAGGTCTTGACCTGAAGGCCTCCGCTGCCTGGGATAGTCACGCCCCTCAGGCTCACGTCCTTCCTGATGGAGGCAGCGAAGGGCTCCACACACCACACGAACAAGGCAGGAGAGCGCGGGCAGCCCTGCCTGACTCCAGATCTAACAGGAAAACTGTCTGATTCCCACCCGTTGATCGAGACTGCACGAACGATAATGGCGTAGAGCAGCCGGATCCAATTACGGATGCCCTCCCCGAACCCCAATTTGGAGAGGACGTCTCTCATGTAAGCATGAGAGTCCCTGTCGAAGGCCTTCTCCTGGTCCAGGCTGACGAGGCAGGTGTCCACCCGCCTGTCCTGTACGTAGGCGATCGTATCCCTGATGAGCACGAGACTCTCAGCGATCTTCCTGCCCAGCACAGCACAGGTTTGGTCAGGGTGAATCACCGACTCCAGGACAGACCTGACCCGGTTGGCTATGACCTTGGCCAAGATTTTGTCGTCCATGTTCAATAGTGAAATGGGACGCCAATTCTTAATTTCTTCCCTCTCCCCCTTCCTCTTGTAAATGAGGGTGATGATGCCCTTCCTCATGGACTTGCACATTTCCCCTGCCCGAAGCGCACTATTGTACACCTCCAGCAGGTCCTGGCCGACCAGGTCCCACAGAGCGGAATACAGCTCGACCGGTAAGCTGTCGCTTCCGGGAGTCCTATTCCTCTCAAAGGACTTGAGGGCTCTGGTCAGCTCGTCCAGGGATATCGGCCGGTCCAGCCACTCCCTCGTGCCGTCGTCTAAGACCTCCGTGATAGACGACAGGAACGACTCGGAGGCCGTGCTGTCCGCGGGCTTCGTGTCGTACAGTCCAGCATAGAAGGACCTGCTGATCGTCAAAATGTCGGGCCGAGACGACGTCGCCGAGCTGTCGTCCTCCTTCAGCCGGCTAAGCACAGAGCTCTCTTTGTGCACCTTCTGAAAGAAGAAACGCGAGCACGTCTCGTACTGGTCCACGGAACGGACCCTGGACCGGAAGATTATCCTGGAGGCCTCTGCGGTGAAGAGCGAGGCTTGCTGGCCCCTTACCTCGCGGAGGTCCTCCGTGACATCGACCCCCATCAACTGCAGAAGGAGCAGGTTGTGCACCCTTTTCTGGAGTCGCGACAGCTTTCCCCGCCTCTCTCTCGCCTTCCGAACACCCTGGAGGACAAAGGACGTCTTGATGTTCTCCTTCACCGTCTCCCACCAGTCGCCTGGAGACTCAAAGAGGGGTTTCACGGTTCTCCAACCGGCGTACTCCCTCTTAAGCTCCTCGGCGTTCTCTGGGGTCAACAGAGTCGTGTTGAGCTTCCACGTCCCCTTGCTGGCCAGCTGGTCGTCCTGTGAGTGACAGTCGGCCAGCAGGAGGCAGTGGTCAGATAAGAACACCGGCTCGACGCTGGTGGACCTGACCGAGATCGCCCTTGACACAAACAGGAAGTCTATCCTTGAACGGGTAGACCCGTCTGGCCGCGACCAGGTGTACCTCCGCTGCGCTACGTCTGCAGGGGTGCTGAAGACGTCGAGCAGCTTGGCGTCCTCCACCGTGTCCATCAGGAATCTGGACGTGACGTCCAGTTGACTCCCCCCACCCGCTGTCCCCGTGCCGGAACTTCCATCTGCATCGATGATGCAATTGAAGTCTTCAATGTGGACACACATCTTGCGGTGGACTTGACACTGCGCACATTAATGCTCGCAACTCGTACCCCCATTGTGGGCAGTGACCGCAGTACCCTCCCCAAGTCCAAGGTCCAGCCCCTCCGTCTGTCCCTTCATGCCCATTGCCCGGGCTAACTGCTGGACGCTTTCTGGGCTCAGGAAACCGTCCGTGCTGCCTTTCGGGTGGCATCCCCCCGTCAGGGGTGCGGATGCAGGAGGCTCCCCTCTGGGTCTGGCTGGGGACGCGCTGTGTCCTCCTTCTCGCCTGGAAGTTCCGGGGGGCCCTCCAGTGCCCCAGCGGCACTTGACTTGGTGTCGGAGGGAGCCTCAGGACGCCTCCCGTCACCTGGAAGCGGGATGCTGCTTTCGTTCTCAATCGAGATCTTTAACTTCTGCTTCATGCGGGCCCTCTCCGAATCCCCCTCGTCAGCGGAGCTCTTTCGCCCCCCTGTAGCTGCTTCTTCCTGCCTGATGTTTGTGGTTCGTGGGCCCGTCGACGCACCTTCCTCCTCGCTTTCCGGACCGTCGTCCACTCCCCTGGGTCGCCTGTCGCCGCCTCCATCGACTGCGGGTTGTCGGTGGGGAGCGGAGCCTGCAGGGGCGCTTTGCTGGCCTCGGGCCCATCCTACGGGGCTGGGCCCTCCTGCACAGCCGGGCCCTCCTGCACATTGGTGGGGTCCTTGCTGGGCCCTAGTGCCTTCCTCTCCTCCGGTGGGGCTGGCCCCGCAATGCCCCTGTCAGTGACCTGGGCGTAGGTGGTCCCCCGCTGCGGGCATGCCCTATAGAGGTGGCCCGCTTCCCCGCAAAGGTTGCGGCTTTTCTCTTGTGGGCAATCCTTTGCAAGGTGTCCCTCCTCCCTGCAGTTCCTGCAGATGGTGGCTTTGCAGTCGGCCGCCACGTGGCCTGACCTACCACAGGCATGGCAGACTTGAGGTTGCCCTGCATAGGTCAGGTAGCCCTTGCTCCCGCCGATTGCGAAGCTGGACGGTGGGTGTACGACATTCCCGTTCGCGCCTGTCCTCAGCATCACCTTGACCTGCCTCTTACTGGTCCAGATGCCAAAGGGGTCCATGATGTCAGTTAGGTCCCCTTCCACCTTCACGTACCTTCCAAGGAAGGTCAGGACATCAACCGCTGGCACATGCGGGTTGTACATGTGTACAGTCACCATACGGCTCCTCTGCGCTGGCATCACAAACAGCGGGACAGCGGTCGATACAGAGAGGGGGCCCTCCCCTCCTTTCTCCTTGAAAACCTCCAGGAAGTGCTCGCAAAGCTTGGCACTCCTGAAGGTCACATCATAAAAACCTCCTCCGGGGAAATCCTGCAGGCAGTAAATGTCCGC
This sequence comes from Stegostoma tigrinum, assembly GCF_030684315.1. Taxonomy (NCBI): domain Eukaryota; kingdom Metazoa; phylum Chordata; class Chondrichthyes; order Orectolobiformes; family Stegostomatidae; genus Stegostoma; species Stegostoma tigrinum. The sequence continues at coordinate 2,617,009 of NC_081388.1, read as the reverse complement.
AGCAGCGAACCCACAACAGCCCAACAGGACCCTCTTCACGAAGAAGGAGCGGTCCACAGGTGCACCTTCATCCACCTTCTTTACGGAAACACGGATGGTGTTCCGGACCCCCTGACCTGGGGCACGAGCACTTGCCACAGCCATCGTTGCTGGTTGGCTGCTCCCCTGAACCAGCGTTAGGCCAAAGCCAGCATTAAGACCACTGGTTGCAAGGGTGCACAGCCAACCCGACGTCCTCCTTTCACCTCCAAGACAGCACTCTCCTCCTCTCGGTCCACAAGAGAGTGGGTCTTTATTTTGTTCCAGATGGAAGCTGGTTCACTGAGCTTGAAGGTTTGTCCCCAGATGTTTCAGAACCATTCTAGGTAACATCAACAGTGAGCCTCCGATGAAATGCTGGTGTTATGTCCCACTTTCTATTTATCTGGTTAGGTTTCCTTGGGTCGGTGATGTCATTTCCTGTACTTGTCCTCAGGGGATGGTAGATTGGCTCCAGCTCAATGTGTTTGTTGATGGAGTTCCGGTTGCAATGCCATGCTTCTCGGAATTCACGTGCGTGTCTATGTTTGGCTTGTCCTCGGATGGATGTGTTATCCCAATCAAAGCGGTGTCCTTCCTCATCTGTATGTAAGGATACGAGTGATAGTGGGTCATGTGGTTTTGTGGCTAGTTGATGTTCATGTATCCTGGTGTGGACCTTTCTGCCAGTTTGTCCAATATAGTGTTTGTCACAGTTCTTGCAAGGTATTTTGTAGATGACTTTCATTTTGTTTGTTGTCTGTATAGGGTCTTTTAAGTTCATTAGCTGTGAAGTTAGTGCTAATGAACTTAAAAGACCCTATACAGACAACAAACAAAACGAAAGTCATCTCCAAAACACCTTGCAAGAACTGTGACAAACACTACATTGGACAAACTGGCAGAAAGCTCTACACCAGGATACATGAACATCAACTGGCCACAAAACCACATGACCCACTATCACTCGTATCCTTACATACAGATGAGGAAGGACACCGCTTTGATTGGGACAACACATCCATCCTAGGACAAGCCAAACAGAGACACGCACGAGAATTCCTAGAAGCGTGGCATTCCAACCGGAACTCCATCAACAAACACATTGAGCTGGAGCCAATCTACCATCCCCTGAGAACAAGAACAGAAAATGACATCTGCAATGCAGGAAATGACATCACCAACCTAAGGAAACCTAACAGATAAATAGAAAGCGGGCCGTAACACCAGAGCTTCGTCGGAGGCTCGCTGATGATGTTACCTAGAATGATGACGAAACGTTTGGGAACAAACTGGCAAGCTCAGAGAACCAGCTTACATCTGGAACAAAGTAACGACCCACTCTCTTGTGGGCCGAGAGGAGGAGAGTGCTGTCTTGGAGGTGAAAGGAGGACGTCGGGTTGGCTGTCCACCCTTGCAACCAGTGGTCTTAATGCTGGCTTCAGCCTAACGTTGGTTCAGGGGAGCAGCCAACCTGCAACGATGGCTGCGGCAAGTGCTCGTGCCCCAGGTCAGGGGGTCCGGAACACCATCCGTGTTTCCGTAAAGAAGGTGGATGAAGGTGCACCTGTGGACCGCACCTTCTTCGTGAAGAGGGTCCTGTTGGGCTGTTGTGGGTTCGCTGCTGCGGACATTTACTGCCTGCAGGATTTCCCCGGAGGAGGTTTTTATGACGTGACCTTCAGGAGTTCAAAGCTTTGCGAGCGCTTCCTGGAGGTTTTCAAGGAGAAAGGAGGTGAGGGCCCCCTCTCTGTATTGACCGCTGTCCCACTGTTTGTGATGCCAGCGCAGAGGAGCCGTATGGTGACTGTACACATGTACAACCCGCATGTGCCAGCAGTTGATGTCCTGACCTTCCTCGGAAGGTACGTGAAGGTGGAAGGTGACCGAACTGACATCGTGGACCCCTTTGGCATCTGGACGAGTAAGAGGCAGGTCAAGGTGACGCTGAGTTAGGGTGCAGACGGGAATGTCACACACCCACTGTCCAGCTTCGCGATCAGCGGGAGCAGGGGCTACCTGACCTATGCAGGGCAACCTAAAGTCTGCCATGCCTGTGGTAGGTCAGGTCACATGGCGGCCGACTGCAAAGCCACCATCTGCAGGAACTGCAGGGAGGAGGGACACCTTGCAAAGGATTGCCCACGAGAGAGAAGCTGCAATATTTGCGGGGAAGCGGTCCACTTCTATAAGGCATGCCCGCGGCGGGTTACCACCTACGCCCAGGTCGCCGGCAGGGGAAATGCGGGGCCAGCCCCCCGGAGGAGAGGAAGGCACCAGGGCCCAGCAAGGACCCCACTAATGTGCAGGAGGGCCAGGCCATACAGGAGGGCCGAGCCCTGCAGGATGGGCCCGAGGCCAGCAAAGCACCCCTGCAGGTTCCGATCCCCCCCGACAACCCGGAGCCAATGGAGGCGGCGGCAGGCGACCCAGGGGAGTGGACAACAGTCCGGAAAGCGAGGAGGAAGGTGCGTCAACGGGCCCACGAACCGCAACCATCAGGCGGGAAGAGGCAGCTGCAGGGGGGCTATAAGAGCTCCTCTGACGAGGAGGATTCGGAGAGGGCCCACCTGAAGCAGAAGTTAAAGGTCTCGAGGGTGAAGGAAAGCAGCACCCCGCTTCCAGGTGACATGAGGAGTCCTGAGGCTCCCTCCGACACCAAGTCAAGTGCCGCTGAGCACTGGAGGGCCCCCAGGAACTTCCAGGCGGGAAGGATAAAACAGCGCGTCCCCAGCCTGATCCGGAGCTGGACCCTCCTGCCTCCGCACCCATGGCGGGGGGATGCCAACCGGAAGGCAGCACGGACGGTTTCCTGAGCCCAGAGAGCGTCCAGCAGTTAGCCCGGGCAATGGGCATGAAGGGACAGATGGAGGGGCTGGACCTTGGACTTGGGGAGGGTACTGTGGTCACTGCCTTCAATGGGGGTAAGAGTTGCGAGCATTCATGTGCGCAGCGTCAAGTCAACCGCGAAATGTGTGTACACGTTGGCCTACCTCACCACCATCAAGGCGGACCTCCTGTTTCTGCAGGAGTGCGGGATACCGCACCTCGGCAGGCACGGGAAATGGTCCGGAGCCTGGACCTGTGGGCCTTCGATCTGGTCGGGGGGTAACGACTGTCGCTCCTCGAGCGTGGCTATTCTGCTGCGGGGCGCGACTTCACCATCTCTCAAGTTCAGGAGGTGGTGGGGGGGCGCCTCCTAGTGGCTGACATCACCTACAGAAATGCTCCCCTGAGGCTGGTCAACGTTTACGCCCCAGTGGTACGGCGTGAGCGGTTGGCCGTCCTGCAGCGGCTTCCACCCCCGCTGGCTACGTCCAGGCCGGTCATCCTAGGCGGAGACTTCAACTGCATCATCGATGCAGATGGAAGATCCGGCGTGGGGACAGCGGGTGGGGGGAGTCAACTGGACGTCACGCCCAGATTCCTGATGGGCATGGCGAAGGACGCCAAGCTGCTCGACGTCTTCAGCACCCCTGCAGACGGAGCGCAGCAGAGGTACACCTGGTCGCGGCCAGACGGGTCTATCCGCTCAAGGATAGACTTGCTGTTTGTGTCACGGACGTTCTCGCTGAGGTCCACCGGCGTCGAGCCGGTGTTCTTCTCTGACCACTGCCTCCTGCTGGCCGACTGTCACTTACAGGACGACCAGCCGGTCGGCAAGGGGACGTGGAAGCTCAACACGACTCTGTTGACCCCAGAGAACGTTGAGGAGCTTAAGAGGGAGTTAAGAGCTTAAGCCGGTTGGAGAACCGTGAAACCCCTCTTTGAGTCTCCAGGCGACTGGTGGGAGACGGTGAAGGAGAACATCAAGAGGTTCTTTGTCCTCAAGCGTGTTTGGAAGGCAAGAGAGAGGCGGGCAAAGCTGTCGCGACTCCAGAAAAGGGTGCAGAACCTGCTCCTTCTGCAGTTGATGGGGGTCGATGTCACGGAGGACCCCCGCGAGGTGAGGGGCCAGCAAGCCTCGCTCTTCACCGCGGAGGCCTCCAGGATAATCTTCCGGTCCAGTGTCCGCTCCGTGGAGCAGGACGAGACGTGCTCGCGTTTCTTCTTTCAGAAGGTACACAAAGAGAGCTCTGTGCTTAGCCGGCTGAAGGAGGACGACGGCCCGGTGACGTCGTCGCGGCCTGACATTTTGAGGATCAGCAGATCCTTCTATACCGGACTGTACGACACGAAGCCCACGGACAGCACGGCCTCCGAGTCGTTCCTGTCGTCTATCACGGAGGTCTTAGATGACGGCACGAGGGAGTGGCTGGTCCGGCCGATACCCCCGGACGAGCTGGCCAGAGCCCTCAAGTCCTTGCAGAGGAATAGGACTCCCGGAAGCGACGGCTCACCGGTCGAGCTGTATTCCGCTCTGTGGGTCCTGGTCGGCCAGGACCTGCTGGAGGTGTACAATAGTGCGCTTCGGGCAGGGGAAATGTGCAAGTCCATGAGGAAGGGCATCATCACCCTCATTTACAAGAGGAAGGGGGAGAGGGAAGAAATTAAGAATTGGCGTCCCATTTCACTTTTGAACGTGGACTACAAAATCCTGGCCAAGGTCATTGCCAACCAGGTCAGGTCTGTCCTGGAGTCAGTGATTCACCGTGACCAAACCTGTGCTGTGCGGGGCAGGAAGATTGCTGAGAGCCTCACGCTCATCAGGGATACGATCGCCTACGTACAGGACAGGCGGGTGGACACCTGCCTCGTCAGCCTGGACCAGGAGAAGGCCTTCGACAGGGTCTCTCATGCTTACATGAGGGACGTCCTCTCCAAATTGGGGTTCGGGGAGGGCATCCGCAATTGGATCCGGCTGCTCTACGCCAACATCGTTAGCGCAGTCTCGATCAAGAGTGGGAATCAGACAGTTTTCCTGTTAGATCTGGAGTCAGGCAGGGCTGCCCACTCTCTCCTGCCTTGTTCGTGTGCTGTGTGGAGCCCTTCGCCGCCTCCATCAGGAAGGACGTGAGCCTGAAGGGCGTGACTATCCCAGGCAGCGGAGGCCTTCAGGTCATGACCTCCCTGTACTTGGACGATGTCGCCGTCTTCTGCACCGATCGTCGGTCGGTGAGTAGACTGTTGGACAGCTGCAGCCAGTTTGAACTGGCCTCGGGTGCCAAACTCAATAGGGGTGAGAGCGAGGCCATGTTCTTCGGGAACTGGTACGACCGCTCCTTCATCCCCTTCGCCGTCAGCACAGACTACCTGAAGGTGCTGGGTGTTTGGTTTGGGGAGTTGGGGCATGCACTAAGACTTCGGAGGAGCATATCGCCAAATTGAAGCAGAAGCTGGGCAGGTGGACGCTCCGGTCCCTCTCCATCGCGGGTAAGAATCTGGTTGTCAGGTGCGAGGGGCTTTCGGTACTGTTGTATGTGGTGCAGGCCTGGCCTATTCCCCGGACCTGCGCCGCTGCGGTCACCCGGGCAATCTTCCACTTCATTTGGGGGTCGAGGATGGACCGGAACCGCAGGGACACCATGTACAAAGACCTGGGAAATGGGGGAAAGGGCGTACTGAACGCCACCCTCGCCCTGACGGCTACCTTTGTGTGCGGCTGCATCAAGCTGTGTGTAGATCCTCAGTCCGCAAACACCAAGTGTCACTACTTACTGAGGTTCTACCTGTCCCCGGTGTTGCGAAGGATGGGCCTGGCCTCGTTGCCGCGGAACGCTCCGAGTAGTTGGACCGTTCCGTACCACCTGTCCTTCGTGGAGAAATTTTTGAAAGGAAACACCTTTGACCACAAGGCCGTCAGGCAGTGGTCAGCACGTAGTATCCTCGGGACCCTTCGAGAAAAGGAGAGGGTGGATCCCGTCGTGTGGTTCCCCACGCAGACTGCCAAAGTCATTTGGCAGAATGCCTCATCGCCAGAACTTTCAAACAAGCACAAGGACATTGCTTTGTTGGCGGTGATAGGGGCTCTGCTAGTGAGCTCCTTTATGCATGCCCGCAAGCTCTGCACCACCGCACGCCGCTCTCGAGGTGGCTGCGGGGGGGACGAGACTGTCGATCACCTCCTTCTGGAGTGTGCCTATGCGCAGGAGGTCTGGAGGGGGATGCAGTGGTATTTGTCGAGGTTCGTCCCGAGCAGCTCCGTGACGCGGGACTCTGTGCTCTACGGGCTGTTTCCGGGGACGCACACCGAGACCAACATCAACTGCGCCTGGAGGACTATCAATGCGGTGAAAGACGCTCTTTGGTCTGCCCGCAACTTGCTGGTCTGCCAGCTGAAAGAACTGACCCCGACCGAGTGTTGCAGACTGGCGCACTCCAAGGTCCAGGACTACGTGCTGAGGGACGCGCTAAAGCTTGGGGCAGCCGCCGCCAAGGCGCGGTGGGGAAAGACCACCGTATGAAACCCCTCGTCCAGAAAAGGGAAAAGAACCCTATCTGGTAACTGGGCCCAGCTGGCGCCTTCCCCAACTGGTCAGGGGGCCAACTGGGTCTGTGCGGGGTGACGACTGCTGGGGCGGTTTCTTTGCTTTGTTTTTTTTTCTCTGTTTTGTTTTTTTTTCCTTTCGTTGGTGTATGTACCCCCGGGTAACCCGGAGCGGCTTGCATGACTGGCTAGGTGTATAAATGTTTTATTTTTTGTACATTCTCTGAATAAAGTATATTTCTTCAAAACAAAAAAAAGTGACGAAACGTCTGAAAATGAACCTTCCAGCTCAACGAGCAAACTCACATCCAGATGGTAAAGGGCATTGAGAGACGTGGACAGGTGCTTCTGCTCACGGCTGGGGCCCTTCATAATTTTCAGGGCCCGAAGGAAGCCAATGACCCTGTGTCTCCCAGAGATTAAACCACACCAGAACCGAGATGCAGTGAGTTACAGCACAGGATGGAAGGTGTGGGCCCGATACGAGGGGAGACATGAGAATCTGTCACATTGGTACCTGGATATCGACATGCGCAGGCAGTCTTTAATTTGACTGAAACAAATACTCCCGAATGGTGCCCACCTCCTGAATGAACAATTGAGCAGGAGTGAGCTTATGATCAACGAGAATAGAAAGGAAAAAAAGACTGTTGGAGTTGGCCAGGGGCAGGATATGCATCAGGAGAGGCAACTGTCAACACCTTGGACACAGCAGAATTACAAAGTCGGATACAATCCCTTCAGCAGAAAATGCAGCTCATTACCGGGGAAAGTAACTTCATCCAGATTCAGACCAACGAGAGAGGTCAGGATCAGTCACAAGTGACCCTGGACTCGGTTGAATGTCTAAAACTTTTACACCCATCGGCCGATGGCGAATACTTTTGAGGAGGCCCACAAGCCCGAGGGGTGTGCCATATACACCAGCTGGACATTGACTAAGCTTGGGGCTGATGTGCGACAACTACATGGTCACAATATCCCAGACAGATGAACAATTAATAAAATGGGATGGGGAAAGTGAAACTCGGCGTTACCTCAGAAGTTTGGCCCTTACCAATAGGGTGTTGTGTACTTGTGACAGAGATAAAGGGACGTATTATGTTAGGGCAGTGATTCATATGCCCCGACTTGAAAATAAACTGAAATGTCCTTTAAAAAGAGTCCATTATTTCGGAAAGCATCAAAGTACTTGGATATCTTTAAAATAAACGACCATTTCAAGCCAAGGTAATGGATGGTGTTGAGAAAGTGTGAGACTTCTCAAAATGTCACCGACGAGAGGATCACTGGGCCTGCCCTGACGAGATAATGAGACAAAGATCTCCAGAGTGCGCTTGCAGCACCTATGAATATTGTTCATTGTCTATTCTCCTGGTGAATAACCCGTCCTTGTTACAATGTGCCCTTGTGGGGTAAACAGACTGCACAGCCACACCAACAATGAATCATACCCAGGGACGGAGACAATTCCCTTTGGAAGCGCACAATGTGGCTATTAATAATGTGATCTCTGATTTGAAGACTGGTGAGCAGGTGCTGCCCCAGCCACTAACTGGTGCAGTGATAAGGGAAAACCTCACGCTCCATCATACAGATACAGAGCAGGACCGACAGAGGTTTGTTCCCCCAGAATTACAACCCATTCCACACCTGACAGCAGATTGGACACGTATAGTGAGGGGAGGCGAGAGAGATAATTCATCAGTGGATGAAACATCTTAAAATAATGAGAACTCATGTGGATAAGGAAATCTGTAACCCAGATTGTAAGACAGCTTCTGGATTGGGGATCCAATGTCCAAATACATCCATGGATCAGAATTCTATTACACATTGCTATTGTGGTGATCCTGGGTGCGTTAATAATTGCCATATTTAATAAATGCCAGCTTAGAAGGTGGAGAGAGGAAATCAAGCCAAGAGTGGACATTGAGGCTATAATGTTACACAAGAAGTGCTGCAAAACGGCAGTGTGACTAAATTATTTGCTTGTTGTTGCTCCTCCTAAGATTTTGTTTGTTCTGTAACATCATTGTCCAAAATATGTTATTCATATTTTCATATATCAACATTTATATGCACTCTCATTTCTGTACCTTATTGTAATGGTATAATAATGTCAATGTGAAAAATCCATGGGGGAGTCACTGACGGTTCCAGTAGCAATTCATAGAAAGGGGCAGAAAATGATCCTAAGATTAGTATCTGGGGTAAACTGCTCACAATTTATATAAGTAACTGAGATGGAGGGATGATAGGTACGGTCAGCAAATTTGTAGATGACACAAAGGTAAGTCATTAGGTTGTGAATAATTCATGAGGAGGCGACAGAGGCTCACATGCATGCAGTGGGAGCAAAGATCAGGCGAATAGACGACAATGTGAGAAAGTGTGATATTATCCTCTTTAGCAGAAAGAATAAAAAATAAACATTTTATCTCAAAAGTAGAGAGATTATGATTCACCAGTGACCAGAAACTGAACTGGGCAAGCCCCTTAAATATTCTGATTACAAGAGCAGCTCAAAGGTCAGGAATACCGTGGCAAGTTACTCACTTCCTGACTCTTCAAACCCTGCCCACTATCAAAAAGGTACAAGTCAGGGCAGTGATAAACTCCTCCTCAGTTACCTAGATCGATGAAGCCTTATGAGGATCGACACCATCCAGGACAAAGTAACCTGTTTGAATTCATGCAATAGTGAAGGGAGTCAAACACAGCTAACTATAGATCGGTTAGCATAATTTCTACGATGAGAAAAATATTACGAGTCTCTGCCAAAGGGAGTCAATTCAATTCGCGCACTGTCTGAGGTTACCATGAAGTTTCCACGTTCTCATCCTGGCCTCTTAACCTGGAGGTCACCATGCCTCACCAATCACCTCTATCTAATGAGACAGCAGCCATGCAGTTCTTTGGGACAATGACAATGTCACCTTCAATTGGAGAACTTTCAGGAATACATTATATGGGCAAACAGGGTCAGCCTGGCTGCGTGAAGGGGGCATTGTTCCTGCTCAAATTTATCGTATTTTGAGAAGAGGATACAGTCAGACTGGATGAAGTGAAATCAGTCGATATAGCATATATTGGGATTTTTAGAAGGTTGTGACAAGCTACATGTCAGGCAACTTAATAAGAGTCTATACTGTTGGGGATAGCACATCAGCATGGATAGAGGATCGGAGAACTGATAGAAGACAAGGGGTGAACTAAAGGGAAACTTTCAGGATGGAAATCTGTTTCTCGTGTCGTGTCACATGGGTCAGTGCTGGGTTCACAATTATTTAAATTAGACATTATTGACCTGGTTTTGGAAAGTGAAAGTATTTTAGCCCAGTTTGGAGATGACGCAGAAATAAGTGGGAAGGTAATCGGTTGGGATCATGCATGGGAATCGTCGAGCAATATAGATACGTTAGGTGAGCGATCAAAAGCCTGCGGTTATATTTTCGGAGAAGGAATAGACAATCTGAATATTGTTTGAGTGGAGAAAGACTGCAGAAAGTTACTACACCAAGGGATTTGGGAAACCTCCTTCATGAATCACAGAAAGCTTTCAGCCATCAAGTAACTGGAAAGGCAAAGGAAATGTTATTCTTCGTTTGAACAGATAAAAATTTGCAACTCTTGCTGAAAGAGTACGAAGTCACACGTAAAATACTGAACAGTTTTGGTCTCATTATCTGAGGAATGATATGTTGGCTTTGGAAGTTGTCCAGAGAAAGTTCACCAGGCTGATAAATATGAAAGCATTTTCTCATGAAGAGTTGAGTTCAATAGGCTTCCACTCATTTGAATTTAGAGAATGAAGAACTTAATGAAAAATAAGAGACTATTAGGAAAATTATCAAGATAGCTGCAGGAAGGTTGTTCACCCTTATGTCATAGCCTAATAGCAGAGAACACACTCAGCAGCAAAGAAACACAGAAACATAGCAAGTAGGAAAAGTGGTAGTCCTTTTGGACCTTTGAACTTGCTCTGCCATTCACTATGATTGTGGCTGATCATCCAATTCATCCCTGTCCCCATTTTCTCTCTGTACCGTTTAACAGAAATAAAGGGAATTACAGTGAAATGGGGACAGATTGAGGAAAGTGGAACTTGTCTGACAGAATAGCAGGAATGACAGTAAGAAAGCAGAGGCAGAGATTTCAGAATGTAATTCATGGCCCGCAGTAATACTACATCCCAGTAAAGAGGAAAAATTCTGTGATCACAAGGTGTAGAACTGGATGAACACAGCAGGCCAAGCAACATCAGAGGAGGAGGAAGGCTGACTTTTCAGGCTTAGAACCTTCTTCAGAAAAGGTGGAAGGGAAGGGGTTTCTGAAATATATAGGGAGAGAAGGGATGAAGAGAAGATGGACAGAGGAGAAGATAGGTAGAGGGAGACAGACAGGTCAAAGAGACAGGAATGGAGCCAGGAAAGGAGAGCGTAGGTGGTGAGTTAGGGCAGGGATAGGTCAGGATAGACAGGTCAAGTGGGTGGGATGAGGCTGGTAGGGAGGAGATAGGGGTGCAGCTTGAGGTGGGAAGAGAGTTTTGGTGGGCGGAAGGATAGGTGAGGGAGACGAGACAAGCTGGGCTGGTTTTGGGATGCAGTAGGGGGAAATGGGAGATTTTGAAGCTTGTAAAGTCAACTTTGATACCATTGGGCTGCACTGTTCCCAAGCGGTATATGAGTTGCTGTTCCTGCAACCTTCAGGTGGCATCATTTTGGCACTGCAGGAGGCCCAAGGTGGACATGTTGTCTGAGGTAATGGGAGGGAGAGTTGAAGTGATTTGCGACTTGGAGGCGCAGTTGTTTCGTGCGAACCGAGCGTAGGTGTTCTGCAAAGTGCTCCCCAAGCCGCTGCTTTGTTTCCCCATACAGAGGGGGCCACATCAGGAACAGCGGATGCAATATACCACATTTGCAGATGGGCAGTCAACATCTGCTCAATGTGGAAAGTCTTCTTGGGGCCTGGGATGGGGGTGAGCGGGGAGGTGAAGGGGCTGGTGTAGCACTTTCCCCTGCAGCCGCAGGAAGTGCTGAGGGTGGTGGGGCAAGGGAGCGCGGAGCCGACAAGGGTGTCACAGAGAGAGTGGTCCCTCTAGAAAGTAGACGGGGCGGTGATGGAAAAGCGTCTTTGGTGGTGGGGTCGGATTGCAGATGGCAGAAGTGTCAGGGGATGATGTGTTGGATCTGAAGGTTGGTGGGGTGGTATGTGAGGATGAGGGAGGTTCTGTTTTGGTTCTTGTTGTGGGGAGGGGGTGTGAGGGAAGTGTGGGAGACACGGTAGAGGGTGTTCTCCACCACTGAGCGGGGGTGGGGGTCGGCAAAGTTGTGGTCCTTAAAAAATGTGGACGTCTGAGATGTCTGGGAGTGGAATGCCTCATCCTGGGAACCAGGTCTCCATACCTGTGCTGCAGGTCCATGAATTGGGAATAGGGAGTAGCATTTTTGCTGGAGGGAGGACGGACGTTTATTCTAGGTAGCTGTGGGAGTCGATGCGCTTGAAATTGATATTGGTTTCTTGGTGGATTGCAGAGATGGAAGCAGAGAGGTACAGGAAGGAGAGAGAGGGATTAGAGATGGTCCAGATGAACTTAAGGTTGGGGTGGAAGGTGTTGGTGGTGAAGTGGATGAACTGTTTGAGCTCCTCATGGGAGCACGCGACGGTACCGAAACACAGTCCATGTAACAGAGGAAGAAGTGGGGATTTGGGCCAGTTTAGCTACGGAACAGGGATTGTACTACATAACCTACAAAGAGACAGGCATAGCTTGGGCCCATGCTGGTACCCATGGCCACCCCATCTTCCATATCCGCTCTCAGGTTGAGGCATTCCACTCCCGTACACCTCAGCCGTCCTCGATTTTCAAGGATGGCATCTCCCCCTCACCAGTAGTCGAGAAACCAAAGTTGATCAACCAAGGAAGTTGAGGAAGGGTGAGGTATCAAGTTGTGGGCAAAAGCATTTTGGAGATTAAAAATCAGTGATAAATTCAAATGAGTAAAGGAGGACTAAAAGCACATTAAAAAGACAACAGAAAAATAACCTGCAAAGGAGGAATTTAGCAAGCAGTTCAAAGAGAAAATAAAATTCTCTTTGCACGTAATTTTTTTAAAATCAAGTGAAGATACACCACTGATAACGAACCTTCCAGGTCTGTTACGGGGAGCCAGGAGATGGCAGAATAGTTATACAGATATTTGGCATCAGTGTTTCTAGTGGCAGGTACATTGCACATTCCACAAATACTAAGGAACGTGGGACAGGACTTAAGTCCCATCACCATCACGAAGGTCGTATTATACAAACTAATGGCTGAATTATCCCCTGGAGCTGCTGATTTGCATCTGAAGATCCTAAAAGATTCAGCTACAAGGTCATTGGGAATATCCTTGCTGCATTTACTCTGCCTGGTCCTATTACAATATTGCAGGGTTCTATGAGATTTCCCCTTTATTCTTCACATCTATCTGTATCACTTGAGAAGTCACATGATACATGACACCAGGTTACAGTCCAACAGGACACAAAGCTTCAGCTGTTGGAGCGCTGCTCCTTTGTCAGGGCAAGTACACTGGAGAACGCAGCACCACAAAGTGGTTCATTGAAAAAAGCTTGATGGACCGTAACCTGGTGCCTAGTGACCTGACTTTGTCAGCCCCACTCCAACACGAGCACCTCAGCACCAATTAATCTAGTTCTAGCTGGTTCATTCTCTTTCCTCAACTCTGCAGAGCTAGGAATCTTGTGGTAAATCTTTTGGCTGCCTTCCCCGCCATTGCCAGTACACCTTTCCTCAGGAAAGGAGACAATACCTGTGCACAGTACTCCACAGATGACCACGCAGGCCCTGTATATTTGCAACAAGGCAGCTCTAATTCTGTCATTAAACACTGAGGGACCACATACCATTGATTGTCTTCACCTGCTGAATCTTGATGCAGACTTGCAGCAACTGGTGTCAAAAGACACAGGATTCATCACGCCCACCCTTGTTCTCCATTCTATTTCTATTCAGATAGAAACCTGCCTTCCTGTTTTTGCTTCCAAAGTGGATAACCTCATCTCTATCCACGTTGTACTCGCTTTACTATTTACCCACTTATTCTAGTTGTCCAAATCACAAGGAAGAGTGTTATTATCCTCCTTAATAGTTCACCTTGCTAAACTGCTTCCCAAACTAGCAATATAGTTAATAGGGAGACAGTCAAGGGAGCAGTTTGAAACAGCATTATACCAGATGAACACATGCAGTACCTGCTCTTGAACCCTTGTCTGAACAGGGAACGTGGAACTGCACTCTGTACCTAACCTAGTTAGGTGCATTTCCTGGGGATGTTGGAATTCAGTACTGTAGATGGAGCTCAAGTCTGGACAGAAAGGTACCTTCACATTTAAAAAAAGCTTAGACAAAGGATAACTCTGGAGCTAACAGTGCAGTCCCTCTACGCAGAAGACTCAGTGTGGTGCCAGTTAAAGAGGTCCTCCCCATTTTATCATCTCCCTACACACCCCCCGCACCCGCAACTTTTTTGGGCCCACATCTTGCATCCATCCTCCCTTCATTAAAACCGCTGGCCACAACTTCCCCTTCCTGATCTCCATGTTCATTGATGTTCCCCTCATCTCAGGAAATCGCTCTCCAATGTCCCCCAACAACAGATCTGTGGAGCCACCTTGCCCCCAGACCCTCCCCTCTTACTGAGGACCTTGCCACAGGAATCAAAGCTCTCAGCTCAAACCCATGGAATCTGGTACTCAGGCTTTCGTGGAATTTGAACCGCTTCCCTAAAGGAAACAGATTTGTAACCCTCAAATCACTAACAGCCCTCACCCACATCAGACAGACACTTGCTTAACACATGCCCTGACCACAGCTGGCATACTCCGGTCAGACATCAGGCTGCACAACTGAAATACAAAGACAACAACAGTATTGAGGCCTGTAGACCTTGTTTCAGTGCCTTCCGTAAAATGCACTTTCCCAACCCCTCAGATCATGCTGCCAAGAGTCAGAATGCAACATGGATTAAACCCACCAAGTGTCAAACTTCCTCTTCCAAAAGAGAGGCTACCAGGTGAGGGCGGTTAGGTCAGTTATATTAACAGAATGGTGTTTTGGCCACAATTTATCTACTTAGTTGCTGAATATTTCAGGTACAAAACATAGCACTCCATGTCATGGCTACAGTGACACAGGACAACTTGCTCAGTCTCCCACTGACTATGAGCAGTCATTCCATTTAACATCGAGCCCTGAGCAAAAGGGGAGTTAGACGCATTTGGCCAGAAAGCTTTTTCCACTGAGTCTTCAGACACCAGTCAGGGCAGATCAGATACCTGTATTCTCAGCTACACATCACATTGCGTTCATGAGAACTGACCTCCTCAGCATTTCCTACCGAAGTTGAGAATTCGTTTCTCTGAATGCCAACTTGTGTTCACAGTCAGCTACACCCTCCTTTACCACAAGAGGCACAGCAGGCAGTTTCAGATGACCACCAGGGGAGAAGTGTGGCATAGTCACAAAGCCTTCATACCCACCAGCCCTGCCAGGTGACATCAGGGTTCGATTGAGAATAAGCAAGTGCGAGCAGGTTGTGCTCTGCTCAGGAAATCTTGGAAGAAAGATGGGCCCCTCAGGGCAACCTGACAGTTCAGCCTATTTCAGGGTTAAACACAGATGTTTCCCTCAGACAATTGTTTATTGATGTACTCAAGGGCCAAGTGCCATGTGCCCTCCTCAAATTTGGGCATAGTCATAGTTAACACAAGCTTTCCCTAAATACTGAAAAGGGACCAAATACCAGGTGGTTTACAAGTTATTGTTTGCAGTTACAGTTTGATGTAAGCCTTGAAAATAATTCCTCCAAAGCTTAACACAAGAGGTTAAAAGAAAGCTCAATCTCCAGGGGATACAAGAGAAACCTAACTGTGGGAGTCAATGCCAAAATCAGAACTAGAAATCCTCTGTGAATACTAAAAAATTCCGTGAGGATGGAAAAATAAAAAACAAGGTCTGAACAGACAATTCAAAGAATCACTGCTTTATTGGTCATTTCATGAGGTGAAAGGAGTTTGCTTGTGTTTCCTGTAAATGAACAAGGCCATCAACGAAGCAGAGATCAGGGAGACAGCCGTCACTGTCAGGGACAACATCACAACCAGCTCAGACTGCAGACCTACACAACAAGGAGAAACCAATGGTTACTGAGGGAAACTGGGACAAAGAGGGAAACTAGCAGTCAGGCAACTCACCGCCTGGAGACATCTCCTGCATCCTTTGCTCAACCTCAGTCAGGGGCTCAGTTGCCAGGCTGGTCAGCTCAGGATCCAGAATGAGCAGGGGGCCAACTGAGGCCTCACCCTCCCACCTCAATCCAGCTTCACTCTCTGCAGGAACAAACAGTACGGTCAGGGTCAGGGAAAATGGGATATAGCCCCCAGTGGGTCAGTGACCTACCAGCTTCAAGTCCAAGGTCTCTCCTGCCTCTGGAGGGAAACGCGATCTCCCTTGTGCTACCACAGTTCCCCACATGGCAACAGGCACAAATGTCACTGGTCGATTCCCCCAGTGGGGTCCAGCTAAACGAGAAACAGCCCATCAACCACATGGTGCATCACATCTCTGCAACATCATGAAGGGACAGGGAGTGGGTGACACTCACATCTTGTGCAGCTTCTGGAAAGTACAAGCTTTGTTCCTGGAATCTCCCTGACCCACTGCAGCAACTCTCAGGTGACAGGTGATGAAAATCTGAGGGACACATTCAGCACAAGTCAGTGTTTGGCTTCTGCCCATTGAGTTGAGTGACTAATCAGCAGCTTGCTCTTACCAAGGAACGCTCATCTCCATAGAAGCGGAAGGCATCCAGGTCAAACCTGAGCTTGTCCGGCTCCCGCCGGTCTCCCGGCAACACAAAGGTTGAAAGGGAGTCCTCAGCTTTGCTGTCCACGAGGCAACTGCAGGTGAACAAAGGTACATGAAGTGAATGGAGTGAAGTCATCGAGATGGAAGCAGCTGGAGAAAGCCGAGAGCTCCTTACCCATTGTAGTCAATGATGCTGTATCTGGGGCTGGAGTCCTTGCCTGGGCTCAGTGTAGCTACACAGCGGTCAATGTACAGCTTCATGGGCATGTGGTTGTCCATTGAAACAGATGCCTCAATGTGAATGAGGTCTCCCAGGGAGTAGACAGTGGAAGTGCGCTCTGTAAGCCAGTCACCTGAAGTACAAGAGGACAAGGGTTGGAGAAAGTGGGTACAACCCCCAGTGAGTGACACCAGGAGATCCCTCCCCAGCCAGCCATCACATACCATTCATTAGACGCAGGGAGAAGGACAGGTGCCCTTCTGCAGACCTGGTGGAGCTGAATGGGATCCAGGTGGGCTTGATGGAGTTACTGCTCACATTGCCCTTCCTGGGGGAAGGGCGACAAGGTAACCATTTTAGGACAAGGTCAGGTAACAACTGTGCTTGGGAATAATATTGATCAAGCGAGTAAAGATTCTCACCTGAAATACCGACACACAATGGGAATGACAGCTCCGTTAGTTCTCACAATGACAGACCCAGGATAGTTTGGGATGTGTGACAAGTGGGTGGTGTAGATCAGAAAATCTCCCATCATCTGAAAGACACCAGGTTAAGGAATGAGCAATGATCTGAAATGAGGAGGGTCAACACAGGGCTCACAATGACATCATCTCTTTTGGGACCCAAGTGCCAAGATGTAGTTTCCTCCTAGCACTGCTGGAGTGCTAGTCACAGGTCAGGAGTCAGTCGTCAGTCATACAGGATCAATGTAACAAGGAACTCCAAATCATTGGAATGCTCTAACAGAGGCTGAACACTCTGGTCAAAGCACTGATTTATTCTGGAGTGAAATCATGATGAGAGACAGGAACATGGGCATTCAGGATGAATGGGGTGCAGTTAAAAGAGAGATCATGAAGAGACAGGCATTTGGGTCCTACCAAGTTAGGACAGAAAAAAGGAAGTGAAGGCACGCATTGGCCGTCTGGAAAAATGGAAGTTGTTCTGTGTCCATATTCCAATCAGTGCATTCATTCCAACATCAGGGACAGTCAACAGTGCAGCACTCAATTCCATGATCATTATTTCAACCCATCTTAGACTCAAGAAAGAACTATTGGGAACTGTATTGAAAGAACTCAACATTCACATGTGTCTTACTGAGGGGAATGAGCTAGAAGCAAAGAGGAAACAGAAGATGGCAGAACACCAAAAATGGACAGCAGCAAAAACCCAATTCCAGTCAGAATATAAGGATAGCTTACAGGTTGTTAAAGTAGGAGACCACTCAAGACCAATTATATCCAAGCAGTGGTTACAGTGAGCATCAGCAACCAGCCCAAACTTTCAAGTATGGGAGGACTCATTACCTGCAGCCTGCTGCCACACTCATGCAGCCCATAGTCAAAGAGAACAGTGTGGTTCTCAGGGTAAATCCTGGTCGGCCGACAACCTGCTGTCCCCAGGGTCAGGTCAGCAGCTTTAATCAGGTGCCTTGTTCCAAATAAATCCAACTGGGCCCTGACCAACAGCTTGTGCTCTCCACACTGCACCATCACGGTCTGCAGTGGAGACACACTCCCACCCTCAGACATTCTGAAACTGGAACCAGTGGGATCCCCATGAGGAGGGACTCTCTCAGGTACAGGAGTGGCTCTCACTATTCTCCATGGATACCTCTGGCTCAGAAACTGTTGCCAAGTTTCAGAGCAACAAACAGCTCCAACTAACACCAGCACTGGAAAAAAACCCCTCACTACAAAATCCCCCATGATCCCAAACAACTCAAGCATCCCTTCCAGCCCCCACCCAGCTCCTTTTATACACACAACCTGCACTCACCTGACACCAATCAGACCAGAAGCAGCAACATTGAACCAATGAACCAGCCCCAGTCACTACAATTTCCAGCACTGACTAAACTCATGGATTTCTGACCAGGAGGGCCTGTTCCATTTGGACCAATAGGAATGCCTGGGAGTTGCTGTGCTGTCACCTGACTGCATTCAGCTCCACAAGTCCTCATGGTGTGGCCCCCTGAGTAAAATCATTAAACATGGATCATTTCAACATTTCTCTGATCTCAGGTGTCTGACAGTGAGAAATACAGAAAGATTGTCTCTGGATGGTGTTTGGAAACTGGGTTTGGCTAGAACAAAAGGAACATTCCTTATATTTTCCTCATGCTGTGCGCCTCCCTGTGTCTGTTTATTTGAGACTGCATGGAGGAGCTTTACTTTGAATTTAAAGAGAGAGTGGCTATCGCACCTCATGCTATTACCTGCCTTGGTCGATTTGGATGCTGACGGTGTAGAGGTAGTTTTAATCTGTATCTAACCCTGTGCTGTCCTCTTCCTTGGAGTGTCAGTGAGGACAGTGTAGAGACAGCTTTACTCTGGATCTTATCCCGCAATGTTCCTGACTATCTATAACAGAGAATGTTTTGAAGCATTGTTTTCTGTTTGAAACAGTAGGGGGAACATTTTCCTGCATCTAACTCTGGGCGGTACACGTCCTGGGAATGTTTGATCAGAACAGTGTGGTGGCAGCTGCACTTTCAGATGAAAGGAGCAGACAAACTTTCACTTTCAGTTTATAGGTGTAGAAGGAGCTGCAATCTTTAACTAATCATGTGCAGTCCCTGACCAAGAACTGTTTCTCAGGACCGTGTACTGTAGCTTTCCTTCCAGTTTAAAAAGTTAGAGGGAGATTTACTTCCAGCCTGCTAAAATAGCGCACTGTGGAAGGAACTTTACCTTGTATCAAGCCCTGAGTTGTACCCGCCTCTTAAATGCCCCTAATGAGACCGGCTCCACTACCCTCTCCGGCAATGCACTCCACGTCTCTACCACTCCCTGAGGAAAGGACCTACCTCTGACGTCTCCTTTGTATCTACCTCCGCGCACTTTAAAACTATGCCCATCATAGTCGCTACTCTGTCTGTCCACTCCATCTGAACCTCTGATAATTTTGTACACTTCTATCAAGTCACTTCTCATCCTTTGTCGTTCAAAAGAAAAAAAACCTACCTCTCTCATCCTTTCGTTGTAAGACCTTCCCTCCATTCCAGGCAACATCCTGGTAATTCTCCTCTGCACCTTTTCCAACACCCCCATTCTTCCCTGTAATGAGGTGACCAGAACTGGACACAATACTCCAGATGTGGGCAAACCAGGCTTTTGTGTAGCTGGAGCATAACTTCACAGCTCTTGAACTCAGTCCCTCCATGAATGAAAGCTAACACAACATAGGCCCTCTCAACAACTCTATCCAACTGGGTGGCAGCTTTCAGGGAACTGTGGACATGAATCCCAAGATCTCTCAGCTCCTCCACACTGCCAAGAATCTTCCTGTTTACCCTGTATTCTGCTTTCAAATTTCTCCTTCCAAAACGAATTACCCCACACTTTTCAGGGAAAATCTCCATCTGCCACTTCTCAGCCCAGCTCTGCATCCTATCAATGTCCCTTTGTAACCTAGAACAGCCCACCGCACTATCCACAACTTGACCGATCTTCATATCATCCACAAACTTACTAATCCACACTTGCACTCCGACATCCAAATCATTTACAAAAATCACAAACAGAAGCGGATCCAGAACAGACCCTTGTGGTACGCCACTTGTAACTGAGCACCATTTTGAATATTTTACGACAACTACCATCTTTTATCTTCTCAGGTTCAGCCAATTCTGAATCCAATCTTCCAAATTTCCCGCATCCCATGCCTCCTTACTTTTTGCATGTGCCTACCACGGGCAACCTTATCAAATGCCTTACTTAAATCCATGTATACCACATCCACTGCTCTGCCTTCTCTACACGTTTGGTCACCTCTTCAAAGATTTGAGTAAGGTTTGTGAGGCATGCTGAATATCATAAATCTATCTGTGTCTATAGAAGCGATCATAAATCCTATCTCTCAGAGCCCTTTCCAATAGGTTGCCCACCACTGAAGTCAGACTAACTGGCCTGTAAATTCTGGGGTTATCTCTATTCCCTTTTTTGAAATGGAAATGGCATTTGCCTCTCTCCAATCTGCCAGCACTAAACCCATGGACAGTGAGGACAAAAAGATTATCACCAAGGGGTCTGTGATCTCTTCCCTCACTTCCCATAGAAGTCATCTTCCTCACGAACATCCACCTCCTCTAGCCTTCCAGCCTGTTTCACACTGTCCTCTCCTACAAATAGTTCCCTCTCAGTTGTGAACACCAAAGAAAAGTATTCATTAAGAACCTCTCCTATTTATGGGGACACAAAGGGTAGACAGTACACTGGATGAGGTGTAGGAAGTGTCCGGGTGTCCTGGAATGAAAGGTGATGGTGAACACTATGTTACGAATTGTCTGATCTGCACACAGCATAACATTATGAAAGGGGCTCACTGACATAGTGGACCAATAGAAGGGCCAAGGAGTAATCTACAAATAGACTATACAGGACCCCGAAACCCAAACTCCAGGAGGATACAAATATGCCCTGGTCATTGTGGATACCTTCACTAAATGGGTTGAAATTTTCCCGACAACAAAAAACACAGCGTTGAATGCAGTGAATATTTTGTTGCAATGTCTATTTACTCATTTGGGTATACCCCAAAATATAGAATCAGACCAGGGACAAATTTTACGCCCAAGTCATGCAAAATGTAACAACTCTTTACTTTTGGATCAAACAGAGATTCCGCACGCCCTGTAGACCACAGTCGAGTGGAATTGTGGTCAAGACTGAATCGGACACTGAAAACCATCATCGCCAAAATAGTGCAGCAGCAGCAGCAGCAGCAGCAGCAGCACAAGACACCCTGGCAGGTTGTTCTGCCTCATGTGTTAATGATACTGAGGAACAGTGTGGCTTCATCTACATCCTTCACTCCTTACAAGCTAATGACAGGAAGGGACATGAGAGGAATGGAGAAGTTGGTCGGTTTGGACTCGATTGAACTCGAGGTAGACAATACTTTTCAGACAAATAGGTACAACAGTTGGTAGAAATGGTAAAAGAAGCAAATGATGTAGCAGCCCACCAGCAAGGGAAGAAGAAGCAGCAAAGTAAGGCCTAGTTTGACACAAAAGCCAGCGTGATAGAATTGAGGCTTGGATAAAGAGTCATGATAAGAGTATACCAGCCCAGTGCATTCTTCAGCCCAAAGCTCACTCGTCCCTGTGAGCAAGCAGATAGAGCTATCACATCCATATGCAAGGCATTAGCAGTTGCCAGGTTAGTGCTGAAGCCAGTAGGTGGGGGTAACAGGATGGCCATACTTGGCACGTGGTGCTCGATGTTAACGATGTTTTGAGTTCCCAAGGTCAGGGAGAGCAGGAACAAGATCAGTTACAGATTCCCAGGGAGATGGGGAGGGCCGAGGAAAACAACAAAAGGAAATGAAAAAGGGTGGAGAAGGTCAGCGGGCAATACAATACATACAATTAGAATCCAAAACAGAGCCAGGGAGGGATGATCTGGTACAGAGTAAAGAAAACATGGGCTTCTCATTAGAAAGAAGAAAACAATTGTCACTAAGAACAGAAATTATACTTGTACGTTGCAGCTTTAACCTCAGATGAGGGGAGTGACACATTCCTATCGGAATGATCATGTTTGGGACGATGTTTGAGCAGGTATTAGAGTCATGGTGACGAGTGAATTTGCCTCAAGGAGTGTCAAGGCTGGAAGGATATTCAGTGATCAAGAATGACTTTGGTCGGCAGCACAAGATAATACGAACTAAGTCAGGAAGCAGAGGGGACTAAAATTTGTATTATACAGGAGCAGATAGGCTGGCATGGATGGGAATGACACTGGGTATACTTGAAGGAACAGGGGTGCTATTTTCATACAACAGGGTTCTCGAGGTGACAATGGCTCTAATCCCAGAAGAAAAATTTCAACATCATTTTATCGGACCATTTATTAAGCAACCATTGGTTAACGGCAATTGAGGTAAAATTATGATTCACCTCTGAATATCGACTGGGGAAATGACAAAGGTATATCGGCTGGAGTGGTTACTCAAAGCAATTCAAATAAATTGGTTGGATCACTATCAATTGTAATGGGCAGAATGGATACAGGAGCGAGATAGATGATAAAGGGCATTGAGAGATGAGGACAAGGCCCTTCATCATTTTCATGACCTGTAGGAAGCCGATGACCCCATGTCTCTCAGAGATTAAAAACACACCAGAACCGAGATGCAGTGAGTGTCAGTACAGGATGGAAGGTGTGGGTCTGGTACACGAGGAGGCGGGAGAATCTGTCACTTTGGTACCAGTTTATCGGCATGTGCAGGTGGTCGTTAATTTGACTGAAATGACTGCTCCACAACAGTGCCCATCCGCTACAAAACAACTATGTGCCCACCTCCTTGATGAACGATCGAGCGGGAGTGAGCTTATGATCAACTAGAATAGAAAGAAAAGAGGACTGTTGGAGTTGGCCAGGGGGCAGGATATGCATCAGGAGTGGCAACTGTCAACACCTTGGACACAGCAGAATTAGAAAGTCAGACACAATCCCTTCAGAAGAAAATGCAGCTCATTACTGGGGAAGGTAACTTAGACCAGCCAGAGAGGTCATGATGGGTCACAAGTGACGCTGGTCTCGGTTGAATTTCTAAATCTTTTACAGGAATTATTGAGCCTATGGCCAATACTTCTGAGGAGGCCCACAAAGTCGAGGGGTGTGCCATATACACCCACTGGATGTTGACCAAGCTTGGGACTGATGTGCTACAACTGCATGATCACCAGGTCCCAGACAGTGTCAGATAAACAATTAATAAAGTGGGTCGGACAAAATGAACCTCTGTCACCTCAGAAGTTTGAGCTTAACCAATTAGGCTTTGTGTACTCATGGCAGAGATAAAGGAAAGTATTATATTGGGGCAGTGTTTCATATCCCGCGACATGGAAATTAACTGAAATGTCTTTACAAAGGGTCCATCCTGTGGGAAAGCATCAAGAAAGACCTTGGACATCTTAAAACGACCATTTCATGCCAAGGTCATGGGTGGTGTGAGAAAGGGGAAGACTTGTCAAAATTCCATTTCAAAAGAGTCTATTACAAATGGAGAAAATTCAATTCCCATGCTGTATGACTTTACCGTGAAGTTTCCACGTTCTCATCCTGGCCTCTTACCTGAAGCATGGTGACCTCCACGTTAAGTTCCCCACCAATCACCTCTATCTAATGAGACAGCAGCCAAGTGGTCCTTCGGGACAATGATAATGTTACCTTCGATTGGAGAACTTTCATGAATACATTACATGGTCAAACAGCATCAGCCTTGCTGCATGAAGGGGGCATTGTTCCTGCTCAAATTTATCATATTTTGAGAAGAGGACACAGACAGATTGGATAAAATGAAATCAGTAGATATAGAATATTTGGATTTTTAAAATGTTCTTGACAGGCTACAGGTCAGGCACCTTAATAAGAGTCCATACTGTTGGGGATAGCATATCAGCATGGATAGAGGATTGGAGAACTGATAGAAGACAAGGGGTGAACTAAAGGTGAAACTTTGAGGATGGCAATCTGTTTCTCATGTCATGTCACATGGGCCAGTGAAGGACTCAATTATTTGAATTGTTTTATTGACTTTGTTTAGGGAAGTGAGAGAGCATCAGTTGCAAACCTGGCTAGAAGTGAGAGGGCAATCAGTAGGGATAACACTTGGAGTTTGTAGAGCAATATAGATAGTTTTGGTGATTGGTCAAAAATCTGGTGTTACACTTTGGCAGAACGAATAGATAATCTGAACATTATTTAAGTGGAGAAAGACTGCAGAAAGCAACAGCACAGAGGGATTGGGGAGTCCACCTGCATGAATCTCAAAAAGCTTATCGACAAATTCATCAACTAACAGGAAAGGCAAAGGGAAGGTGATTCTTGATTTGAGAAGAAATAAAAATGTGCAACTCTTGCTAAATGATTACGAGGCCACATGTAGAATACTGTGAACAGTTTTGGTCACCTTATCTGAGATAATATATTGGCATCGGAAGCTGTCCACAGAAGGTTCATCAGGCTGATAAAGATGGAAGTATTTTCTCATGAGGACTTGAATTCAACAGGCTTCTACTCATTAGAATTTCAAGAATGAGTGAAGATCTTGTGAAAAATAAGAGATTATAAAGGGGGATTCTCAAGATCGATGCAGGTAGATTGTTTCCCCTTGTGGAATAGCATATTACCAGAGAACATGCTCTCAGTAACAAAGAAACACAGAAGCTGAGCAAATACTGGAAGGGATAAGCCTGTTGGGACCTTTGAACCTGCTCTGCCATTCGCTATGATTGTGGCTGATCATCCACTTCATCCCCTTTCCTGCTTTGTCTCTGAGATACCAAGGTGTAGAGCTGGATGAACACAGCAGGTCAAGCAGCATCAGAGCAGCCGAAGATGACGTTTCTGGCCTCGACCCTTTTTCAGAAATGGGGGAGGGGAAAGGGGATTCTGAAATAAATAGGTAGGAGGGGAGGCGGATAGAAGATGTATAAAGGAGAAGATAGGTGGAGACGAGATAGACAGGTCAAAGAGCTGGGGGTGGAACCAGTAGAGGTGAGTGTAGGTGGGGAGCTAGGGACGAATTATGTCAGTTCAGGGATGGACAGGTCAAGGGGGCAGGATGAGGTTCGAAGGTAGGAGATGGGGGTGCAGCTGGATGTGGAAAGAGGGGATAGGTGAGAGGAAGAACAGGTTAGGGAGGCTGGGACAAGCTGGGCTGGTTTTGAGATGCAGTGGAGGGAGGGGAGATTTTGAAGCTTGTGAAATCCACGTTGATACCATTGGGCTGCAGGTGCCCAAGTGGAATATGAGTTGCTGTTCCTGCAACCTTCGGGCGGCGTCATTGCAGGGCTGCAGGAGGCCCAGGATGGACAGGTCATCTGAGGAATGGGAGGGGTAATTGAAATTGTTCGTGACTGGAAGGTGCAGTTGTTTAATGTGAACCGAGCATAGGTGCTCTGCAAAGTGGTCCCCAATATAGAGGCGGCCCCAATGGCTACAGCGGATGCAGTGTACCACATTGGCAGATATGCAGGTGAACATCTGCTTAATCTGGAAAGTCTTCTTGGGGCCTGGGGTGGGGATGAGGGAGGAGGTTTGGGGGCAGGTATAGCACTTCCTGCAGTTGCAGGGAAAAGTGGCAGGTCTGGTGGGGTTGGAGGGGAGTGTGGAGCGAACAAGGGAGTCACAAAGAGAGTGGCCCCTCCGGGAAGCAGATATGGGTGGGGAGGGAAAAATGTCTTTGGCGGTGGGGTCGGATGGCAGATGGCGAAAGTGTCGGAGGATGATGCGTTGGATCCAGAGGTTAGTGCAGTGATTATGAGGTGAAATGAAAGGTCATAGCGACAATCCAGCAAAGTGGATGTCAGTGTCATCAGATCAGCCACAGTCACAGTGAATGGTGGAACCAAGTCACTTACTCTTATTATTTTAGTGGCTGATGAGAAATCAGTCTGATAGGAATCAGTTTGAGACAGATTGCCAGTTTCTGGACTCCATGGTCATTGGAAATATCCTTCCTGCATTTACTCTGCTCGGCCCTGTTACAATATTCTATGAGATTTCCCCTTTATTCTTCAAAACTATCTATATTCACTTGAGAAGTCACATGACACCAGGTTACAATCCAACAGGACTGAAATCTTAAGCGTTCAGAGCACTGCTCCTTTGTCAGGGGAAGTACACTGGAGAACCCTAATCACAAGCTTTTGTGGCGCTGGAAACCCTGTTAGACCTTAACCTGGTGCCTCGTGACCTCTGACTTTGTCAACCCCACTCCAACTCTAGCACCTCAGCACCAATTAATGTAGTTTTAACTGGTTCGTTCTCTTCTTTCCTCAACGCTACAAAGCTAGGAATCTGTCTGGTAAATCTTTTTGCTGCATTCCCTCCGTAGCCAATACACCCTTCCTCAGGAAAGGAGACACTGCCAGTGCACAGTATCCCAGGTGTGGCCGCTCTCAGGCCCTGTATATTTGCAGCAAGGCAGCTCTAATTCTGTCCTTTAACACTGAGGGACAACATACCATTTATTGTCTTCACTATCTGCTGCATCTTCGTGCAGACTTTCAGCAACTGATGTCAAAAGACCCAGGATTCATCACACCCGCCCTTGTTCTCCATTCTATTTCTATTCAGATAGAAACCTGCCTTCCTGTTTTTGCTTCCAGAGGGGATAACCTCATCTTGATCCACATCGTACAGCGCAAGTGCATACACTTCTGGTCACCACATTACCAAAAGAATGTGGATGCTTTGGAAAGGGAGCAGAGGAGGTTCACCAGGATGTTGACTGGTATGGAGGGCACTAGCTATGCAGAAAGCTTGAGTCGGATTATTTTCATTAGAAATATGGAGATTGAGTTGGGGGAGCCTCATTGGAGGTCCACAAAATCATGAGGCATGGACAGCAAGAAGCTTTCTTTCCCCCTTACCCACACCTCCAGAGTGGGGACTCAGTTACTCAGGGTCACGATTTCAAGGTGAAAGGGGAAAAGTTTAAAGGGAGATATACCTTGGAAGTTCTTTACGCAGAGGGTGGTGGGTGCCTGGAACACGTTGCCAGCGGAGGTGGTAGCAGCAGGCACGTTAACGTCATTTAAGATGTATCTAAGCAGATTGATGAATGGGCAGGGAGCAGAGGGATACAGATTCTTGCAAAATGGGGAAGAGGTTTGGATAGAGGACCTGGATCGGCAGAGGCTTCGAAGGCTGAAGGGCCTGTTCCTGTGCTGTAATTTTCTTTGTTCTTTTTGAACTGCCTTTACTGTTTATTTACCCACTCACTCAATTGGTCCAAATCACAACAAAGAAAATTATCCTCCACAACAGTGCACCCTCTGTAACTGTGATTCAGAGAAAGTGCAAACTCCCAATGCTGGAGAATCTGAGATAACAAGGTGTACAGCTGGATGAACACAGCAGACCAAGCACCATTTCATGTTTTCTGAAGAGGGGGTCGAGAACTGAAACACCAGCTTTCCTGCTCCCCTGCTGCTCACCCTTTAACTGTACCAGGTTTCGGAGTGGTAATGAGGAGATCTAGGGAGCATTGAATTTAAAAAGGGCATTACACCATATCTAACATGTAGTAACTGCTCTTGGAACAGTCATCTGCAGTGCACAGAGAACTTTACCCTGTACCTAACCTTGTAACTTGGCATTGCCTGGGAATGTTTGAATGGCACACTGTAGATGGAGCATTATCATAGAACAGCACAGTACAGGCCATACAGTACATACTGTCATCCATATACCTAACTAATAGCTGCTCAAGTGACCCTAATGAGGCCCACTCCACTGCCCTCTCTGGCAATGCATTCCACGCTCCGACCACTGAGTAAAGAGCCTTCCTCTAACGTCTCCCCTCTTTCTACCTCCACTCACTTTAAAACTGCCCCCTCCTAATAGCTACCTCCAACTGAGGAGGGTGTCTTTGGCTACCTATTCTCTCTACCTCTGATCATTTTGTACACCTCTATCAAGTCACTTCTCTTTAGAATGAGAGAGGAGAGAAGCCCTAGCTCCCAACTTTTCCACACAAGTCCTTCCCTCCATTCCAGGCAACATCCTGCTAAATCTCCTCTGTACCTTTTCCAATGCTTCCACATCTTTCCTGTAATGAGGTGACCGGAACAACATTCCAGATGTGGCCAAACCAGGCTTTTGTACAGCTGGAGCGTAACTTCATGGCGATTGAATTCAAACCCTCTGTTAATGAAAGCTAATACCATACACCTCCTTAACAACTCTATCCACCAGGGTGGCAGCTTTCAGGGAATTGTGAACATGAACCCCAAGATCCTTCTGCTCCTCCACACAACCAAGAATCTTTCTGTTAACCCTGTATTCTGCTTTCAAGTTTGCCCTTCCAAAATGAATCACCTCACTTTTCAGGGTTAAACTCCATCTGCCAATTCTCAGCCCACCTCTGCATCCTATCAATGTCCCTTTGCAAACTCAAATATCCCTCCACACTGATCACCACGCAACCCACCTTCGTATCATCCATGAACTTTCTAATCCACCCTTCTACTTCATTGTCAAAATCATTTGCAAAAAATTACAAATAGAAGAAGACCCACAACAGAACCTTGTGGTACACCACCTGTAATTGAGCACCATGTTGAATATTTTCCTTTCACTACCACACTTGGCATTCAGAATGTCTCCCCAGGGTCAGCCCAATCTGCCACATTTCCCCCTATCCCATGCCTCCTTACTTCTGCAGACCCTACCATGGGGAACCTTATCAAAACGCCTTACTTAAATCCATGCATACAACATCCACTGCTCCATCTTCATCCATGTGTTTGGTCACCGCTTCAAAGAGGTCAATAAAGGTTTGTGAGGCATGATCTACCCCTCAAATCCATGCTGACTACCACAAATCAAACTGCACCTTTCCAAGTGATCATAAAGCCCTTTCCAATAATTTGCCCACCACTGATGTAAGACTAACTAGTCTGTAATTTCCAGGGTTATCCCTATTCCCTTTTTTGAAAAAAGGGAATGACGTTTGCCTCTCTCCAAAGTCCCAGCACTATACTTATGGGCAGTGAGCACGAGAAGATCACCAAAGGCCCAGTGATCTCTTCCCTCACTTCATACTGCAATCCTTGGATAAATCCCTTCAGGCACTGTCCTCCTCTGCAACTGGGTCCCTCAGTTGTGAGCATTGAAGCAAAGTATTCATTAAAAGGGCCTCTCCTATATCTCTAGGCTCCATGCACAAATTCCCTTTACAATCCTTGATCGGCCCTACCCTTTCTCTCGTCATTCTCTTATTCCTCATATCGTGTGTAGAAAACCTTGGAGTTTTCCTTGAACTTGTCTGCCGAGGTTTTCTCATGACCCTTGCAGCTCTCCTAAGCCCTTTCTTCAGCTCCTTTCTGGATAAACTGTATCCCGCTAGAGCCTTTTCCATTCCTGGTTTCTTAAACCTTAGGGAAGCCTCCTCCTTCCTCTTGACCAGTCGATCGACCTCTCGAGAACCGAGGCTCCCTCACTTGACCGCATCTTCCCTTGCCAGGGTAAGGTTTTTTTTTGCCAGCGACAAACATATCGAGCACATGCAGTATGCATTCCTTCAACAATCTCCACATTTCAGTCGTGCTCTTTCCTGACAGCATCTGTTCCCAGACAAGGTGTAGAGCTGGATGAACACAGCAGGCCAAGCAGCAACGCTGATGTTCCGGGCCTCGACCTCCAAGCTCAAAACGTCAGCATTCCTGATCCGATGATGCTGCTTGACCAGCTGTGTTCATCCAGCTCTATACCTTATCTCAGAGTCTTCAGCATCTGCAGTTCCTACTACTCTGAAGCATCTGATCCCAGTTTGAGACCCAGTTCTTGCCAAACAGAATTATAATTACCCTTCCCCCGATTATAACCTTACCCTGCTATGGACAGATCCTTTTCCATGACTATTGGAGAAGTAATAGAGTTGTGCTCGCTACCGCCAAAATGCTCTCCGACCAACAGGTCTAACACTTGGCCCAGTTCATTGCCAAGCAGCAGATCCAAAAAGTGATCTCTCCTCATGTTGGTCTATCCACGTACTCTGTCAGGAATCCTTCCTGAACGCACTGGACAAAACTCACTCCGTCTAAACTATTAGAACTACAATGTTTACAACCAATATTTGGAAAGTTGAAGCTTCCCATGACTACGATCCTGTGACTTCTGCACCTTTCCAGTATCTGCGTCCCAATCCGCCCCTCCAGTTCTCTGCAACTATTAGGGGGTCTGAAAAAAAAAACCTAACTGACTGCTCCTTTCTTGTTTCTGACCTCAACCCAAACTGACTCTGTCGATATACTCTCAAACTACCTTGCAGTAGCCGCTATACACTCGCCCTGACTAGCAATGCCATTCCCCTTTCACCACCCTCCCTCTTTCTTTTAAAGCATCTAAACCCCAGAAATTCCAACAGCCATTCCTCTCCGAGATTCCCAAGTTTCTGTAGTGGCCACAATATCATCGTTCCAAGTCGTGACCCTTGCTTGAAGTTCATCTGCCGTATTTCTGATACTTCTTGCATTGAAGTATGCACACCTCAAACCATCTGTGGCCACAATTACGCTCCATCAGCCACATGTCTTTATCAACAACCTCACGCCCGGTTGTGTCTGTTGGAAGGCTGAATACCTCATCCTCAATTACAAATCCAGTTACCTACTCCCTGCCAATTTAGTTTGAACCATCCCATACAGCTCGAGCAAACTTCCCTCCCAGGATATTTGTGCCCTTCTGGTTAAGGTGCAACCCCTCCTGACTGTACAGGTCACACCTTCCCCAGAATATGCTCTAATTATCCACATAATGGAAGTCCTCCGTCCTACACCAGCCCTGTAGTCACGTGTTTAGCTGCACTCTCTCCCTCTTTCTTACAAGACTATCACTTGGCACTGGTAGTAATCCAGAGATAACTACCCTGTTTGTCCTGGACTTCAGCTTCCAACCTAACTCCCTGTCCTCGTTTTTCACAATCAGTCCTTTTTCTACCTACGTCATTGGTACCGATGTGTACCATGACTGCTGGTTGCTCACCTTCCCCCTTCAGGATCTTGTCTCAGATTGTGCCTTCATCATTGGCCCTGGCAGGCAACATACGCAGAGAGTTTACGCAGAGAGTTGTGAGAGCATGGAATGCGTTGCCAGCAGCAGTTGTGGAAGCAAGGTCATTGGGGTCATTTAAGAGACTGCTGGACATGCATATGGTCACAGAAATTTGAGGGTGCATCCATGAGGATCAATGGTCGGCACAACATTGTGGGCTGAAGGGCCTGTTCTGTGCTGTACTGTTCTATGTTCTATGTTCTATGTTCTATACCATCCACTCATCTCATTCCCATCCATGGAACATCTGTCTGTGCCTCTTACGGTCGCATCCCCCACTACAACTGCTCTCCTATTCTCCCCCTTCCCTTCCGTGCCACAGGCCAGCCTCAGTGCCAGAGACCAGTCCGCTGCAGGCTTCCCCTGTTAGGGGATAGCCCCCACCCCCAAACAGTATCCAAAACTGTTTACTTATTATTGAAGTGAACAGCCACAGGGGATGCCTGCACTGTCTGCCTATCCCCCTTCCCCTTCCTGACAGGCACCCAGCTACCTTTTCCCTGTACCTCGGGTGTGACCACCTCCTTATAACTCCTCTGTATCACCCCCTCAGACTCCCAAATCATCCAGAGTTCATCCGGCTCCAGAACACTAACACTGGTTATGAGGAGCTGGAGTTGAGTGCACCTCTCGCAGGTGAGGTCAGAGCGGACACGAGCAGACACCCTTACCTCCCACATCCTGCAAGAGGAGTATGCAATTTCCCTAGCTTCCATTCCCTCTACTCTAGATTTCCAGAAGAATTTTAAAAAAGCCTAACCTTACCCACCCTCCACACAGACACTTTTGGTTCGAGGAGGTTGGGTAGGAGACACTACATGTGGTGTTTTGGGTTTAGCCAATGCCCGAATATAATCACAGATAATGGGAACTGCAGATGCTGGCGAATCCAAGATAATAAGCCCGAATATATCGGTTTGTTCCTGGCTCGCAGTTTCTCCACACACCCACCGCTGAAAACAAGAGGGCTGCTGTTGCACAAGGTAAGTTTTCATACTCCAGAGTGGGGGAAAAACATGCAAAAACAAAACTTACCTTCCCATCAGTGCTCTGGCTCACGCTGCTGCTGAAAACTGCTGGGAAGTTAACAATGTAGCTTTACAATCAGTTTGAAGAATTAGAGGGAGGATAACTCTGGAGCTAACAGCGCTGTCTTCGTGCTTACATCATTTTTAGTGTGGTTCTAATTAAAAAGATCCCTGATATCCCATGAACTTCCATCACCCGCTCCATCCCAGGCCTGCTCCCAGCTTATTTCGCCCAAGCCTTGCACCCACTCTCCCTTCATCTTGTGGGCACTAAACAGCTGGCCGCACACCTTCCCTTCCTGGCTTCCGCATTCATTACATTTTCTCTCATCTCAGATATTGTTCTCCAATGTCCCCAACACCATCAAGCCTGAGCCTCCAATTCAACTCGTGATCCTTCCCTCCTAACTACCTTTCCACAGCAGTGAAATGTTTCATCAAGACAATGGAATTGGGAACCTCTTTCCCTGGAATTTGAACTGCTTTGTCAGATTTGTCTCCCTGAACCACGAACTGCACAACCACCGTCAGCAACATGGGACAAACACTTCCCTCCCACATGCCCTGACCACACTCAGCTCGGCCCCTGTCTCAGGCATCAGGCTGTACAGCTGATGTCCTGCACTGATAACACTATTGAGATGATTGCAGACATTTAACTCAAGGGATTGAAGACAAAGCATTATCCAACCCAACAAGTTGTGCAAAAAACAAAAGGGGAATCTGATATGGACAAAACCCACCAAATGTCAACTCCCTTTTCCAAAGGGAGTATATTGGCACTAAAAAGGTGGCTCAGTCAACACAGTTATATTGAGCAGCATGGCTTTTTGACCCTTGATTAACTGGATAATTAAGGACCATTTGAGGTGCTAAAGCTAGCACCCAATGTCATGGACACAGGGACACATGGCAAAAACCATTCAGTCACGCAGTGAGGACAAGCTTTCACTCCAGTGACCATACACAGCCCTCAAAATGGGAGGAATATGCATTTGGCCAGAAGGCATTTTCCACTGATGCACCTGTTGGTTTGAAGAGCATCAGATATCTGTATGCTCAATTACACATTACACGATGGCATTCATGAGAACTAACTGACTCTCAGCATTTCCTAATAAAGTTAGGATCATTCATGTCATGGAATTCCAACTCATGTTGGCCAAGTCAACTACACCCTTCGTTACCACAAGATGCATTGCAGACAGTTCCAGACAAGCACAACACAGATGTGGCAGGGACCTCTCAACCACATCCCATTTTCAACGTCACGGTGGAATGGAGAAGCAGCAAGGGAGCCGGTCAGGCCCTGCTCAACAAGTCTTGGGATTAGGAAGCCTCATGGCAAACTCACGGTTCACCAAGTATTTCAGGAGTTAACATTGACAGATTGGCATTCCTTATGGAAGTGTTTATTCATGTAATTATGGGGGCTAGTGCCATGTGCCCTTCTCATATTTGGGCACACCAGTCACAACGGTTAACACAAGCTTTCCCAAAATACTGAACTGGTGCAAATAACAGGTGGTTGACAAATTTGTTTGCAGTTGGATATAAAACTTGAAGCTTCACACAAAGGTGAAAGAAAGCATGATCACCAGTGGATATATTAGACTTAACTGTGGGAGTCAACACAAAGCCAAAATCAGAAATTGAAAATCATCCATAATGATAGACACTAATAAATTCCATGAAGACTGAAAGACAAAAACAAAAACCAGGTCTGAACAGACGATTCAAAGCATTAATGCTTGACTGGTCATTTTGTTAGTTGACTGGAGTTTGCTTGTGTTTCCTGTACAGGAACAAGGCCATCAAGGAAGCAGAGATCAGGGAGACAGCCGTCACTGTCAGGGACACCATCAGGACCAGCTCAGACTGCACACCTACACAACGAGGAGAAACCAATGGTTACTGAGAGAAACTGGGACAAAGAGAAGAACTAGCAGTCAGGCAACTCACCGCCTGGAGACATATCCTGCATCCTTTGCTCACCCTCAGTCAGGGGCTCAGTTGCCAGGCTGGTCAGCTCAGGATCCAGAATGAGCAGGGGGCCAAGTGAGGCCTCACCCTCCCACTTCACTCTGTAGGATCAAGCATTCTGGTCAGGGTCCAGAAAAAAAAATACAGCCCCAGCAGATAGGGTCAGTGACCTACCAGCTTCAGGTCCCAGGTCCCTCCTTCCTCTGGAGGGAAAGATGATCTCCCCTGTGTGACCACAGTTCCCCACATGGCAACAGGCACAGGTGTCACTGTTGATTCCTCCCGTGGGGTCCAGCTAAACAGGAGAAACAGCCCATTAACAACATGGTGCATCACCTGTTCCCCAACAACATTACCAAGGGACAGGGAGTGGGGGTGGAAAAACACACAGATCTTGTGAAGC
This sequence comes from Stegostoma tigrinum, assembly GCF_030684315.1. Lineage (NCBI taxonomy): Eukaryota > Metazoa > Chordata > Chondrichthyes > Orectolobiformes > Stegostomatidae > Stegostoma > Stegostoma tigrinum. The sequence goes on along the minus strand of NC_081388.1, from coordinate 2,582,537 downwards.
TTCTGGAAAGTACAAGCTTTGTTCCTGGAATCTGCTTGATCCACTGCAGCAACTTTCAGGTGACAGGTGATGAAAATCTGAGGGACACATTCAGCACAAGTCAGTGTTTAGTCACTCCCACCCTGTGGGGAGAAGCCAATCAGCAGCTTCCTCTTACCACGGAACACTCAGCTCCATAGAAGCGGAAGGCATCCAGGTCAAAACTGAGCTTATCCGGCTCCCGCTGGTCTCTCGGCATTACAAAGATTGAAAAGGAGTCTTCAGCTTGGCTGTCCACGAGGCAACCCCAAGTGAACAAAGGGCCATGAAGTGAATCCATTGAGATGGGAGCAGCTGGAGAAAGCAGAGATCTCCTTACCCATGGTAGTCAATGATGCTGTATCTGGGGCTGGAGTCCTTGTCTGGGCTCAGTGTAGCTACACAGCGGTCAATGCACAGCTTCAGGGGCACGTGGTTGTCCATTGAAACAGATGCCTCAATGTGAATGAGGTCTCCCAGTGACTAGACAATGGAAGTTAACTCAAACCCAGCCACCTGAAGCACAAGAGGACAAGGGTTGGAGACAGGGGGTGCAACCCCCGGTGAGTGACACCAAGATATCCCTCCCCAGCCAGCCATCACATACCATTCATTCGACGCAGGGAGAATGACAGATGCCCTTCTGCAGACCTGGTGGAGCTGAATGTGATCCAGATCGGCTTGATGGGGTTACTGCTCACATTGCCCTTCCTGGGGAGAGACAGGGCAATCATTTCAGGACAATGTCATAACAGCTGTGGTCAGGGAATAATTTTGACAAAATCAAATGAAGACTCACTTGAAATAACAACACGCAATGGGAATAACAGCTCCATTGGTTCTCAATGACAGACCCAGGATATCTTGGGATGTGCATGAGGTGGGTGGTGTAGATTAGGAAATCTCCAGTTATCGGAAAGACACCATATCAAACAAATGAGGAATTGATCTGAAGTTAGAAGGGTCAACAAAGGGCTCACAATAACTTCATCACATTGGACACATTCTTTTGTGACACTGACAGTGTCATAGCCAAGATATTGTTTCCTCCCTGCAATGCTGGGATAACTTAGGTCACAGGTCAAGGGTCACTCACAGAGGATGAATGTAACAAGGAACTCCAACTCATTGGAATGGAGTTGGAAACACTAAACACAATGGGTCAAACACCAAATGGTTAGAGAGCTCAAGTTGAGAGATAGGAAAGTGTCCATTCAAGAGAGGAATGAGGATAAGAATGAAAGAGATCATGGAGACACGGGCATCGGGTTCCCAGTGACAGTAAGAAATGCAGCAGTTGAAGTGAACAGTGGTAGTTTAGAATAGTGAATGCAAACAGTTTCCATTTCACAAGTAGGGCAGGAATACCCAAAACAGGGACAGTCCACACTATGAAACAAACCAATAATCAACAAGTTGATCCACTATCAGGTGCTGGAAAGGACGGTTGAGGACCAGAATGAAAGAGAACGCCACATTCAAAAACATCTGAGCAAGGGGAATGAGCTCAAAGCAGACATAACAGGAATCAGAGAAGGCTCTAAAACATTTGGTGTAGACAGCCGTAAAACTAAAGCCTCAATCATTATCTAGGACTAGCTCGTGGGTAGGTAAAGCCAGAGAGCATTCCTAATATCAATGATATCTCAGACAGCATTAGATAGAAACAGTGCACAGCCCAAGCTTCCAGCAGTTATGGAGGACTCTATCTGCAGCCTGCTGCCACACTCATACAGCCCACAGTCAAAGAGAACAGTGTAGTTCTCAGGGTAGATCCAGGTTGGCCGACAACCTGCTGCCCCGAGGGTCGGGTCAGCAGCTTTAATCAGGTGCCTGGTTCCAAATAAATCCAACTGGGCCCTGACCAGCAGCTTGTGCTCTCCACACTGCACCATCACAGTCTGCAGTGGAAACACACACCCGCCCTCAGACATTCTGAAACTGGAACCAATGGGACCCCCATGAGGAGGGACTCTCTCAGGTACAGGGGTGGCTCTCACTATTCTCCATGGTTACCTCTGGCTCAGAAACTCCTGCCAAGTTTCAAAGTGACAAACAGCTCCAACTAACACTAGCACAGGAAACAAACCCCTCACTACAAAATCCCCCATGATCACAAACAACACAAGCATCCCTTCCAGCCCCCACCCAGCTCCTTTTATACACACAACCTGCACTCACCTGACACCAATCAGACCAGAAGCAGAAACGTTAAGCCAATGAACCAGACCCAGTCTCTACAATTTTCACCAATAACTGCTCATGGGCTTCTTACCAGGAGGGCCTGTTCCATTTGGACCATTAGGAATGGCCGTGAGTTGCTATGCTGTCACCTGACTACATTCAGCTCCACATGTTCTCACAGTGAATGTGCTCCTGAGGACAATCATCAAACATGGATCATTGATTCAGGAGGGTGATTGGTGAGTCTGACAGTGAGCCATACAGAGAGATCGTCTCTGGAAGAGACTTCGACTGGACAACTGAATCTGATGAAGAGTCTAGGCCCGAAACGTCAGCTTTTGTGCTCCTGAGATGCTGCTGGGCCTGCTGTGTTCATCCAGCCTCACATTTTATTATCTAGGATTGTACCTGTCCTGGGAATATTTGACAGGGACAGTGAAGCGGGAGCTGTACTCTTAATTTAAAGAAGCGGAGTTGTACTTGTCCTGGGAGTGTTTGGTGAAGATACTGTGGAAGGCACTTTACATTTTATTTAACCCCACGTTGTTCAGGGAGGGTTTGACACAGCACAAGGGAACATTACTCTGTATATAATCACTCACTGTACATGCCCTAAGACTATTTTCCATGGAGAGTGTAGAACGAGCATGACTCTGCAGCTAAATCTCAGCTTTCTCTGTGGATTTGATTGGGATAAAATCAAGTGATTTGGCACACTCTTTAGATGTTGTGAATCCTTCAAATGTAGTTTCCTTTTGGTTAAAATTTTGGATGGAATGTGCTCCTCGTCACTCCATTCACTCCGCTCAAAGCTGCACTGTTGTTCTGTTACTTGCCTGTTTAGTTTTATTGGCTACGGTGTGGTTATGTGGAGTCCTGGAAAGGCCAACATTTTAATAGCCATCTCCCAGCTTTCCTTGAGAAGGTGGGAATCCTCCTCTTAAAACTGTCAGCCAAGGGCAGGAGAGAAAGGGAAGGGTCAAGGGGACAAGCTGCTGACATTGCTGCCTGGGAGATGCTGGCCATAATCTGCAGAAATGTGGAGACGGGGGGGTACCAGTCACTAAGACTAGATTTCTGATGTTAACACAACGCTGAATGATTGGAATGCTGACAAGAAGTTAAGGCAGAGAAGGTAGAGAGGGAAAGATTGTGAGGAGGGGGACTGCCTCAGTGACAGAGTAACCAAGCTGCAGGGACAGAAGAACATGGGACTTGGTACGGACGAACCACGACCAGGTGCAGTGTGAGAAACTGCTCACAAGAAGAATAAGTGAGAGGGAAAAGGCTCAAACAGTTAAAGCTGAAATGGAAAAATGGAAAGAAAACATAATGATTTAAAAGCTGCAATGAACTTGGTCCAGAGAGATGTTCAGGAAATGAGAAGTGCTGCAGATCACACTAAGTGTCAGAGACAGAGAGAAAGGCTGCAGGGTCAGCTCGCTGCACACAGAGACATAATGTGTGTCCTTGTGTCTGTGAGAAGTGGGGGAGGCAGTGAAGGGGATGTGGGTTGGGATGATTTAACAGACGGAGCTGCTGGACATGGTCATGATGAAGGGGAACCTCCTCCAGAGCATCCACTGCCAGCTTATGACCCAGTTTGAGAGATTCCATTGGTTCCCGTCGTAATGGGCCACCCCACCGCCCCCCCGACCAGCCCAGAAACCACTAGAAGGGGATTGGAGGACGATGGTCAGGTGGCAGAGGTAGGAGGGCTGTTTATTATACCCCATTGGGGGTGCAGCAGTTGAGGGACATTGTGAACGATATTTGGAAGTGAGCGCCTCGGGCAGTCTTAGGGATCTGTTCCGAACGGTCAGGATAACACTGAGGAAAGGATATCATGAATAATATGCCGGCACCCACATCTACACTCTGTCTTACCATAAGAGCAGAAAGTTAGTCGAGGCACAACTCAGGCTTTAAAAGACCAGGAGTTAAATATCACAGGCACTAACAGAGGGGACCCAGTGGAGACGCTGACAAACAGTTAGCAAAGGAAAGGCGAACAGCCCACTGCATTTACTGCACGCCTTTGGGCAGTGTTTCAGCGGGTATATGGTACAGCCTTGGATAGGAACAATCTCGAGGCAGTGGGTGGGAATCTGAGGGAGTGAATGTTGGTGTTACATGGCACTGAGGAGACCAGGAAGGCATTGGTGCAGTTTGATCCGACTGAGGAACTGCACACTGAGGCCTGGGTCATGAGGAAGATTGTTCGAGCATGGGAAAAAGAAAGGACAGAACTTTTCAAGGCCTCTGGGGTACAGGATGACACCTGTTAAAGATCAGGCAACAATAGACAATAGACAATAGGTGCAGGAGTAGGCCATTCAGCCCTTCAAGCCAGCACCACCATTCATTATGATCATGGCTGATCATCCACAATCAGTTACCTGTTCCTGCCTTATCCCCGTAACCCTCGGTTCCGCTATCTTTAAGTGCTCGATCTGTCTCTTTCTTGAAACTATCCAGAGACTTGGCCTCCACTGCCTTCTGGGGCAGAGCATTCCATATATCCACCACTCTCTGGGTGAAGAGGTTTTTCCTGAACTCTGTTCTAATTGGCCTACCCATTATTTTTAAACAGTGTCCTCTGGTTCTGGACGCCCCCATCAACGGAAACATGCTTCCTGCCTCCAGAGTGTCCAATCCCTTAATAATCTTGTACGTCTCAATCAGATCCCCTCACATCCTTCTAAACTCAAGTGTATACAAGCCAAGTTGCTCCAATCTTTCATCATATGATAGTCCCGCCATTCCGGGAATTGACCTCGTGAACCTACGCTGCACTCCCTCAATAGCCAGAATGTCCTTCCTCAAATTTGGAGACCAAAACTGCACACAATACTCGAGGTCTCACCAGAGCCCTGTACAGCTGCAGAAGGACCTCTTTGCTACTACACTCAATTCCTCTTGTTACAAAGGCCAGCATGCCATTAGCTTTCTTCACTGCCTGCTGTACCTGCATGCTTGCTTTCATTGACTCATGTACAAGAACACCTAGATCTCGTTGTGCTTCCCCTTTACCTAACTTGACTCCATTTAGATAGTAATCTGCCTTCCTGTTCTTGCCACCAAAGTGGATAACCACACATTTATCTACATTAAACTGCATCTGCCATGCATCCGTCCACTCACCTAGCCTGTCCAAGTCACCCTGTATTCTCATGACATCTTCCTCACATTTCACCCTGCCACCCAGCTTTGTGTCATCAGCAAATTTGCTAATATTACTGTTAATACCTTCACCTATATCATTAATGTATATTGTAAACAGCTGTGGTCACAGCACCGAAGCTCGTGGAACGCCACTGGTCACTGCCTGCCATTCCAAAAGGGACCCGTTCATCATTACTCTTTGCTTCCTGTCAGCCAGCCAATTTTCAATCCAAGCCAGTATTATTCTGCCAATACCATGTGCCCTAATTTTGCTCACTAATCTCCTACGTGGGACTTTATCAAAGCCTTTCTGAAAGCCCAAGTATACGACATCCACTGGCTCTCCCTTGTCCATCTTCATAGTTACATCTTCAAAAAATTCCAGAACATTAGTCAAGCGCGATTTCCCCTTTGTAAATCGATGCTGGCTCTGACCTATCCTGTTACTGCTATCCAAATGATTTGTAATTTCATCTTTTATAATTGACTCCAGCATCTTTCCCACCACTGACGTCAGGCTAACCGGTCTATAATTCCCTGTTTTTTCCCTCCCTCCTTTCTTGAAAAGTGGGACAACATTAGCCACCCTCCAATCCGTAGGAACTGATCCTGAATCTATAGAACATTGGAAAATAATGACCAATGCGTCCACGATTTGTAGAGCCACCTCCTTAAGTACCCTCGGATGCAGACCATCAGCTCCCGGGGACTTATCAGCCTTCAGACCTAACAATCTATCCAACACCATTTCCTGCTTAATATAAATTCCTTTCAGTTCATCCATTACCCTTGGTCCTTCAGCCACTATAACATCTGGGAGATTGCTTGTGTCTTCCCTGGTGAAGACAGATCCAAAGTACCTATTCAACTCTTCTGCCATTTCCTTGTTCCCCATCATAAATTCACCCGTTTCTGTCTTCAAGGGCCCAATTTTAGTCTTAACCAGTTTTTTTGCTTTTCACATCCCTAAAAAAGCTTTTATTATCCTCCTTTGTACTTTTTTGGCCAGTGTGCCTTCGTACCTCATTTTTTTCTCTGTGCATTGCCTTTTTAGTTATCCTCTGTTGCTCTTTAAAACTTTCCCAGTCCTCCGGCTTCCCGTTCAGCTTTGCTATGTTATACTTCTTTTCTATCCTTATACAGTCCTTAACTTCCCTCGTCAGCCACGGCCGGCCCTGCCTCCCCTTCGGATCTTTCTTCCTCTTTGGAATGAACTGATCCTGCACCTTCTGCATTATATCCAGAAATACCTGCCATTGTTGTTCCACTGCCATCCCTGCTAGGGTAGTGAGCCATTGAACTTTGGCCAGCTCCTCCCTCATAGCTCCATAGTTCCCTTGATTCAACTGCAATACTGACACTTCTGATTCTCCCTTCTCCCTCTCAAACTGCAGATTAAAACTTATCATATTATGCTCACTACCTCCTAATGGCTCCTTTACTTTCAGGTCCCTGATCAAATCCGGTTCATTGCACAACACCAGATCCAGAATTGCCTCTTCCCTGGTAGCTGTTCCAAGAATCCATCTCTGAGGCACTCCACAAACTCCCTTCCTTGGGGTCCAGTACCATCCTGACTTTCCCAGTCTACCTGCATGTTGAAATCTCCCATTACAACTGTAGTGATACCTTTGAGACAGGCTAATTACAACTCCTGATTCAACTTACACCCTACATCCAGACTACAGTTTGGGGGCCTGTGGATAACTCCCATTAGGGTCTTTCTACCCTTAGAATTCCTCAGCTCTATCCAACTGACTCTACATCTCCTGATTCTATGTCCCCCCTCGCAAGGGACTGAATATCATTCCTCACCAACAGGGCAACCCCACCCCCTCTGTCCGTCAGTCTGTCCTTTCGAGAGCACGTATCGCCTTGAATATTCATTTCCCAGGCCCTGTCCACTTGAAGCCACGTCTCAGTTATCCCCACAACATCGCACCTGCCAATTTCCAACTGAGCCTCAAGCTCATCCACCTTATTTCTTATGCTTCGTGCATTCAGATGTAATATTTTTAATTTGTTACTCCCTTCACCCTTCTTATCAATCCCAACAATCTGGAGAACTGAAGGGGGAAGATCTACTGGGAGGACTCACCCTTCAGACTATTCAGTGTGGGAAGAGGGAAAGGTGGAGGGAATGTCTTGTGGACTGGGAGAACTGACGGCAGGGTGTCTAGGTGCTACAATTGTGGCCAGGAGGGGCATTTTGTTGGAAAATGCCTGAATATGAGACGTGAAAATGTGGGTTCAGGGTGTTGGTGCCTACCTGTAGACGGACCTAGTGGGCCTAACCCTCAATGTGATGTCACGGAGACACTACCGTCTATGGGGATGGATTCTGAACTGCAAGGAGAGTCACAGGCCTCTCTGTTATGGATGTGATGTGCGGTGGGCCAAAACAGGGAGACCCAGAGTGAACAGAGGGGTCGGAGGCTGCTGTATTACATTCCTTTGGGACACTGAGTGATCCCGAACCACCGTCAATACCATCCAGTTCAATGACCCACGTTGGCAAATTCAAACTTCAACCATTTTAAATAGATTTACGGGACATTTACAAGAGGGACATGTTGGTGCTCAGTGTGGGAGATGTAGCATTAGATCATTCAGTATTTCTTCTTAATTAGCCCAGTGAACAAGAACATGTTTTGGGGAGCGATTCCATGGTAAAAGCAGGACACTGTTTCGATCCTGCAGTTCCCAGTATCACTGTTTCGATACTGTTTACTGCATGATTTGGTAAATACCTGTCGGTACGAGCAGCGTAAACAGCACACTCATTGCTGATGGGGAATTTCAGCACGGGATTGTACAGAGATAACAAAGTGTGGATAAAGCCAGAAGAGGTGAATGACGATCACGAAGTGTCACTGCTCATTGTCCCGCAATCTGCAGTATGAGCCCGACATAAACATGACTGTGGGAAGATGGCTGGGAGTGCGTGTACACAGGGCCCAGACCCCAATCCACAGGAGCAGTATGGTATTCCGAAACAGGCACAGGAAGAGGTAGGGAAGGTGATACTGAGTCTGACACAAGGGATAGTTAGACCGGGAGCTTCCGCTAATACCTCACCGACTTGGCTATTGAGGAAACCGAATGGAAGCTTACTGAACATGAAACAACGCCCCATTAACCACCCCCACGATCGCGATTACCCAGAAGCAGGTGTCAAGGACTGGTTCACGCTTTTGGACATAAGCAACAGGTTTTGGTCCATGCCACTGGAAAAGGGGTAACCATACCAGCTCTCTGATAAGGGTCTAGGCCTGAAACGTCAGCTTTTGTGCTCCTGAGATGCTGCTTGGCCTGCAACGTTCATCCAGCTCCACACTTTGTTATCTTGGAGTCTCTAGCATCTGCAGTTCCCCTCATCTCTGACCCCAGTACCAATACAAGTATGTGTTTATTCTCCAAGGCCAGAAATATATATGGACCGCCCTGACACAGGGATTTCATCATTCTTCATTCACATTCCACCAGCATCCAAACGAAGTGGTAAAGGGATTTCAAAACCTCACTGTTTAGTTCAGTCAGTCAGAATAGAATCGCAAGGAGGACATGTTGTTACATGGAAGGGATATCACTGTGAATGGAGTAAAAGCCATTACTGTGTCAGCAGATAACAGTGTACCAGGGAGAGAAACAGGTGTCAAATGTTGATAGAAATGCACCTTTGGGACCATTACCCATCAAAACAAAAAGAAGGGTGTAAGAGAGGATCTGAAAGCAGGCAGGTACAGGAAAGGAAGATTCCCATGTGAAAATTTTGTGGATGGCTCTTCATCAGTACAGGACGAGAAGAGGAGAGCTGGGGTTGGGACATACGTCGAGGATGGGAACAGACAGGAAAGATACAGTGCGGCTCTTCAATTACCTCAGACCATGAGTGCACAGGCAGCAGAGTTCGTGGCCGTAACATATGTGGTTGGTCACCAGGAACTCCTTCCACCCGGATCAGTGATGTACTCTGACAGCCTGTCAGTTTGTAACATCCTCACGGAATATTTGCTCCCATGGAAGATGGCAGGGTCAGTCTCAGCAGATGGGAAGCCCCTTTGATCAGCTGCACTGTTACAATATATCCTTGAGGAAGCACAAGGGACAGAATGTGGGATCAGGAAGGTAAAAGCTCATTCCCAGGGGCAACCAGAAGGTGATGATTTAGCGAAACAAGGTGCTGTAAATGGGCAGGAACGGTGACCACCAACTGAAGAAATCGGGGACCGGGAAGAGAAACCGGTCGAGGTAATGGATTTAACAGAGAAACAAAAGAAAGACAGGAAATTGAAAAAACAAACCGATGGAATAGAATCAGACACATATAAAGCAGACAAGGACATTTATGTTCAGGATAGAGCAGTTTTACATCAGAAAAATTTGTGGTTCTGGTGTGTGGCAATGGTACGACATCAAAGGTCAGGAACACTGCGGCAAGTTACTCACTTCCTGACTCTTCAAACCCTGCCCACAATCAAAAAGGTACAAGTCAGGCTTGTGATAAACTCCTCCCCAGTTACCGAGATCGATGCAGCCTTCTGAGGATCGACACCATCCAGGGCAAAGTAACCTGTTTGAATTCATGCAACAGTGAAGGGAGTCAAACACAGCTAACTATAGATTGGTTAGCATAATTTCTCTGACGAGAAAAATATTAGACACTCTGCCAAAGGGAGTCAATTCAATTCCCACACTGTCCGAGGTTACCATGAAGTTTCCACGTTCTCATCCCGGCCTCTTACCTGAGGCATGGTGACCTCCAGGTTAAGTTCCCCACCAATCACCTCTACCTAATGAGACAGCAGCCGTGCAGTTCTTTGGGACAATGACAATGTCACCTTCAGTTGGAGAACTTTCAGGAATACATTATATGGTCAAACTGGGTCAGCCTGGCTGCATGAAGGGGGCATTGCTCCTGCTCAAATTTATCACATCTTGAGAAGAGGACACAGACAGATTGTATGAAGTGATATCAGTAGATATTGTACATTTGGATTTTTAAGAAGGTTTTTTGACCAGCGACACATCAGTCACCTTAAGAGTCCATACTGTTAGGGATAGCAATATCAGCATGGACAGAGGATTGGAGAACTGAGAGAAGACAAGGGGTTAACTCAAGGTGAAACCTTCAGGGTGGAAATCTGTTTGTGTCGTGCCACATGGGTCAGTGCTGGGTTCACAATTGTTTCAATTAGACATTATTGACTTGGTTTTGGGAAGTGAAAGTATTCTAGCCCAGTTTGGAGATGATGCAAGACCAAGTGGGAGGGTAAAGGGTCAGGATAACACATGGGTATTGTCGAGCAATAGGGATAGGTTTGGTGAGTGATCAAAAGTCTGGGGTTATATTTTGGGAGAAGGAATAGACAATCTGGATATTATTTGAGTGGAGAACGACTGCAGAAAGCTCCTACACCAAGGGATTGGAGAAGCTTGCTGCATGAATCACAGAAAGCTTTCATACATCAAGTAACTGGAAAGGCAAAGGGCATGTTATTCTTTGTTTGAACAGAAATAAAAATTTGCAACTCTTGCTGAAAGAGTATGAGGCCACACACAGAATACTGAACAGTTTTGGTTTCTTTATCTGTAAAATGATATATTGGCATTGGAAGCTGTCCAGAGAAAGTTCACCAGGCTGATAAATATGGAAGTATTTTCTCATGAAGAGTTCAATAGGCTTTCACTTATTAGAATTTAGAGAATGAATGAAGATCTTATTGAAAAATAACTATTAGGGAGATTATCATCAAGATAGCTGCAGGAAGGTTGTTCACCCTTATGTAACAGCCTAATCGCAGAGAACATACGCTCAGCAACAAAGAAACACAGAACCTTAGCAAATAGGGGAAGGGACAGTCGTTTTGGACCTTTGAACGTGCTCTGCCATTCACTATGATTGTGGCTGATCATCCAATTCATCCCTGTACCCATTTTCTCTCTGTACCGTTCAACTTAAGGGAATTACAGTGAAATGGGGAGTGATTGAGGAAATTGGAACTTGTCTGACACAACATCAGGAATGACAGTAAGGAAGCAGAGGCAGAGATTTCAGGATGTAATTCATGACCCGCAGGAATAATACATCCCAGTAAAGAGGAAAAAATTCTAAGATAACAAGGTGTAGAGCTGGATGAACACAGCAGGCCAAGCAACATCACAGGAGGAAGTCTGATGTTTTGGGCCTAGACCCTTCAGAAGAAGGCGGACGGGAAGGGGTTTCTGAAATGTATTGGACGGGGGAGGAAGTTGGATAGAGGAGAAGATAGGTAGAGTGGAGACAGACAGGTCAAAAAAAGAGGTGGGGATGGAGCCAGTAAAGGTGAGTGCAGGTGGGGAGTGAGGGCAGGGATAAGTCCGGACAGACAGGTCATGGGAGTGGGACGAAGCTGGTAGGTAGGAGATGGGGGTGCAGCGTGAGGTGGCAAAGAGAGTTTTGGTGGGTGGAAGGATAGGTTAGGGAGATGGGATGAGCTGGGCTGGTTTTGGGATGCAGTCGTGGGGCGGGGGGAGGTTTTGAAGCTTGTGAAATCAACCTTGCTACCATTGGGCTGCACTGTTCCCAAGTGGAATGAGGTGCTGTTCCTGCACCCTTCAGGTGGCATCATTGTGGCACTGCAGGAGGCCCTGAGTGGACATGCAATCTGAGGAATGGGAGTGGGAGTTGAAATGGTTCACAATGGGGAGGTGCAGTTGTTTAGCGTGAACCAAGTGTAGATGTTCTGCAAAGCGGTCCCCAAGCCTCCACTTGGTTTCCCGGATGTAGAGGCCACATCAGGAACAGCGGATGCAATATAGCACATTTGCAGATGGGCAGTGAACATCTGCTTGATGTGGAAAGTCTTATTGGGGCCTGGGATCAGGGTGTGTGGGGAGGGAAAGGGGCAGGTGTTGCACTTCCTATAACCGCAGGAAATGCAGAGGGTGGTGGGGCTGGAGGGAGTGTGGAGTGGACAAGGGTGTCAGAGAGGGTGGTCCCTCTGGAAAGTAGACAAGGGTGGTGACAGAAAAGTGTCTTGGGTGGTAGGGTCAGATTGCAGATGGCCGAAAAGTGTCAGAAGATGATGGGTTGGATTTGGAGGTTGGTGGGGTGGTGTGTGAGGACCAGGGAGATTCTGTTTTAGTTCTTATTGAGGGGTGGGTGTGAGGGGGAAATGTGGGAGACATAGTCAAGGGTGTTCTTGACTGAGCAGGGGGTGGTTGGGGAAGTTGTGGTCCTTAAAACATGGACATCTGAGATTATATAGTGGAATGCCTCATCCTGGAAGCAGATGTGCCACAGGTAAAAGAATTGGGAATAGGGATGGCTTTTTTTGCAGGAGTTTGGGTGGGACGAGGCGTATTCTAGGTAGCTGTGGGACTCGATGGGCTTGAAATGGATATTGGTTTCTCGCTGGTTGCCAGAGATGGAAACAGAGAGGTATTGGAGATGGCCCAGATGAAGTTAAGGTTGGGGTGGAAGGTGTTGAAGTGGATGAACTGTTTGAGCTAGTCATGGGAACATGAGGCAGCACCAAAACAGTCAACGTAACAGGAAGAAGTGGGGTTTAGGACCAGCGTAGCTACGGAAGAGGGATTGTTACCTGTAACCTGCAGAGAGACAGGTATAGCTTGGGCCCATGCGGGTACCCATGGCCACCCCCTCTTCCGTATCTGCTCCGAGCATGAGACAGTCCACTCCCGTACTTCTCGATGTCCAATTTTAAAGGACGCCCACTCCCAACACCACCCCCCATCCAAGGTGTCAAAAAACCAAACCTGAATAACCCAGGAAAGTTGGTGTCAAGTTTTGCATTAAAAAAAAACCATTTCAGGGGATTAAAAACAGTGGTAAATTCAAACTTGAGCAAAGAACAACTAAAAGCATAGTTGAAACAAAGAAAAATAAACTACCAAGTGTAATTTAGCAAACAAATGGAAAGACCATTCTCTTTGCATGTGATTGTTAAAACATAAAATGAAGATACGCCACTGATAACAGACCTGGAAGGTTCATTATGAGGAGCCAGGAGATGGCAAAATAGTTACAGATATTTTGCATCAGTGTTTCTAGTGGAAGGTACATTGCACATTCCACAAATACTAAGGAACGCGGGAGAGGATTTCAGCCCCTTCAACATCACTATGTATCATTATACAAATTAGTGACTGAAATATCCCCTGGAGCTGCTCATTTGCATCCGAGGATCCTAAACGATTGAGCTACAGGGACAATGGATGAGAGAGTTGACATTTTTCAAAAATCCTTACCTTCTAGCAAGTCAGCAAAAGATGGGAAAATTGACAATGTGACACCCCTGTTGAGAGCATTAGGAGAGGCTGGTAAAACTGTTTTAAGAGGGGAACTTGAAAGGCATAGCTAGCTTTGTTTCTAAGATTATTTGAGGAGAACTGTCTCAACTCGGCTGAGGAAATGAGAGGGTGGAGAGTCATGCATGTAATATCGGTGAGGTAAATTTCAAATGAGATGTGATGTGCAAGTTTATATGCTCAGAGTGGGAGGAGTCAATGAGCTGCAGTGGTAGAAAAAGGTGCATTTAAGCAGCTGTTAGACAAACACTAATCTACAATGAATCAATGATTGTCATAGACCAAATGCAGGCAGAAGGAATTAGTTTAATCTGGCGTCATGTTTGTCACAACATTGGCAAACAGCCTGCTGTGGTTCTGTACTCAGTTCTGCATTGTGTACGTCTAAATGCAAGTAGTCAGGGGCTAATTAACACAGCACATTGCTGGAAGTGCATTGCAATCATTTGACCATTACTGGAAGAACATTTTCAGAATCTTCATCGCAAGCCAACAGGCAGCATAGCTTTGAGAGAGCCGATTTTAAGTTTGAGGGAGTCTGAAGCGGGGTTGAAAGGCAGGTGAAACATTGTGTGTTGTATTCAAGTGTCCAGAAGGTTCTGGACAACAACAACTCACAAAAGGTAAAAGTCATAAGACTAAGATGGAGAGAACTTGTTCCCTCAGAGGGTACGATGTCCTTCGATCTCCTTGCCATAGTGAGCTGTGTGGGCAGAGTCCTTGTCTATAGTCCAAGGTTGAACTATATAGATTGTTGGCCAGGAGTGGGAAAGAAGGGGTTGAGGAAGATCTTGGAAAGTGGATGTCACGAACACCAGATCAGCCAGAGTCCTACTTAATGGTGGAGCAAGATTGAGGGCCCTAACAACTTACTCTTGTTACTGTTTCTTACCGTCTGGCAGTCCATGATTTCTGCAATCTGGTCCCTAAGTCGGTGATCCCAGTTTCTGGACTCCATGGTCATTGGGAAATATCCTTCCTGCATTTTCTGTGCCTGGTCCTATTACAATATTGCAGGGTTCTATGAGATTGCCCCTTTATTCTTCAAATCTATCTATTTTGACTTGAGAAGTCACACGATACATGACACCAGGTGACAGTCCAACAGGACTGAAAGCTTCAGCTGTTGGAGCGCTGCTCCTTTTATCAGGGGAAGGACACTGGAGAATGCAGCACCACAAAGTGTCATTGGAAAAGCCTGTCAGACTGTAACCTGGCACCTCGTGACCTCTGACTTTGTCAACCCCACTCCAACACTAGCACCTCAGCACCAGTTAATCTAGTTCTAACTAGTTTGTTCGCTTCTCTCCTCAACACTGCAAAGCTCAGAATCCGTCTGGTAAATCTTTTGCTGCATTACCCCCATCCTCAAGAAAGGAGAACAAGACCCACGCACGGTACTCCAGGGGTGGCCATTCAGGCCCTGTATATTTGCAGCAAGGCAGCTCTAATTCCGTCCTTAAACACGGAGGGACAACATACCATTTACTGTCCTCACCACCTGCTGCATCTCCATACAGACTTTCTGCAACTGGTGCCAAAAGACACAGGATTCATCACACCCACCCTTGTTCTCCATTCTATTCAGATAGAAACCCATGGTCCTGTTTTTGCTGCGAGTGGATGAGCTTATCTTGATCCACATTGAACTAGCTTTACCATTTGTTTACACACCCATTCAACTTCTCCAAATCACAAACAATGTTATTATCCTCCTCAATATTTCACCTGGTGTAACTGTAGCTGGTTTGGGAAGAAGTTAATAGGGAGGCAGTCAAGGGAGCAGCTTGAAACAGCATCACACCATATCTAACATGCAGTACCTGCTCTTGAACCCTTGTCTGAACAGGGCACATGGAACTGCACTCTGTACCTAACATGGTCATGTGCATTTCTTGGGGATGTTGGAATTTAGTACTGTAGCTGGAGTGCTAGTTTGTGGAGAGAAAAGTACCTTTACATTTAGAGGAATGAGGGAGGATAACTCTGGAGCTAACAGTGCTGTCCTTCTACAGAAGAAGGATTGTTAATTGAGGTTTCCCCTCCACTCAGGCATTGCTCTCCAAGGTTCCCAACACCAAATCTGAAAACCCACCTTGACCCCAGACTCTCTCCTCCTACTGGTGACCTTTCCACAGGAATGAAAGCTTTCATCTCAAACCCATGGAATTTGGTACCCAGCTTTCTCGGATTGTGAACTACTTGAAAGTCAGATTTGTAAGCCTGAGATCACTAACTCCACAACTACCCTCAGCCACATCAGACAAACACTTGCTCACCACATGCCCTGACCACAACATGTATACTCCAGTCAGACATCAGGCTGCGCAACTGAAATAGAGAACACTATTGAGGCCTGCAGAACTTGTTCCAGTCCCTGCACTAAGAATCATTTCCCAACCCCTCACATCATGCTGCCAAGAGTGAGAAAGCCATAGGGACAAAACCCACCAAGTGTCAAACTTCCTATTCCAAGAGAGGAAGTCAAGGGAGGGTGGGAAGGTCAGTTATGTTACACTGAAATGGTGTTGTGGCCACTGATTTAATCTTGTTAATGAATATTTGAGGTACAAAACATAGCACTCCATGTCATAGCTACAGTGACAGGACAAGGCTGCTCAGTCTCCTGCTGAGCATGAGCTGTCATTTCATTTAACATACAGCCCTGAGAAAAGGGGAGTCAGATGCATTTAGCGAGAAGGCTTTTTCCACCGAGGCCCTGACTGGTGTCTGAAGAACATCAGATAACTGCATTCTCACCTACACATCACGTTGTGTTCTGAGAACTGACCTCCTCAGCATTTCCTACCAAGGTTTGGAATTCAGTGAAATGAATTCCCACTCGTGTTCAGAGTCAGCTACACCCTCCCTCACCATAAGAGGCACAGCAGACAGTTTCAGATGAACACCAGGGAAGAAATGTGGCATAGTCACCCTGCCTTCACACCCACCAGCACTGCCTGAGGACAACGTCAGGTTTGAATTGACAAAAAGCAAGAGAGCAGGTTGGGCTCTGCTCAAGAAATCTTGGGATGAGGAAAGGTAGACCCACGTGGCAACATGACAGTTCAGCATATTTCAGGGTTAAACACAGATGTCTGTCTCACAATTGTTTATTGATGTACTCAGGGGGCAAGTGCCATGTGCCCTTCTCAAATTTGGGCAGAGTCACAGTTAACACAAGCTTTCTCCAAATACTGAAAGGTCCAAATAACGCATGGTTTGCAAGTTGGAGGTTGAAGATCAAAAATTCTGAAGCTTAGAAGAGGTGACAGAGAGCTCAATCTCCAGGCGGTTACAAGAGAGGCCTAACTGTGGGAGTCAATGCCAAATGAGGACGAGAAATCCTCCTTGGAAATACTAGAAAATTCCACGAAGGTAGAAAAATAAAAACTAGGCCTGGACAGGAAACTCAACAAATCACTGCTTTATTGGTCATTTAATGAGGTGACAGGAGTTTGCTTGTGTTTCCTGTACAGGAACAAGGCCATCAACGAAGCAGAGATCAGGGAGACAGCTGTCACTGTCAGTGACACCATCACAACCAGCTCAGACTGCAGACCTACACAACAAGGAGAAACCAATGGTTACTGAGGGAAACTGGGACAAAGAAACTAGCACAAAGAAACTAGCAGTCAGACAGCTCACCGCCTGGAGACATATCCTGCATCCTTTGCTCAACCTCAGTCAGGGGCTCAGTTGCCAGGCTGGTCAGCTCAGGATCCAGAACGAGCAGGGGGCCAACTGAGGCCTCACCCTCCCACTTCAATCCAGCTTCACTCCCTGCAGGAAGCAACAGTACGGTCAGGATCAGGGAAGGAGGGTATAGTCCCCAGAGTGGGGCCGTTACCTACCAGCTTCAGCTCCAACATCTCTCCTTCCTCTGGACGGGAACACGATCTCCCCTGTGCTACCACAGTTCCCGACATGGCAACAGGCACAAACGTCACTGGTCGACTCTTCCAGTGGGGTCCAGCTAAATAGGAGAAACAGCCCATTCAACCACACGGTGCATCACCTCTCCAACAACATCACTAAGGGGCATGGAGTGGGGGACACTCACATCTTGTGCAGCTTCTGGAAAGTGCAAGCTTTGTTCCTGGAATCTCCCTGATCCACTGCAGCAACTCTCAGGTGACAGGTGATGAAAATCTGAGGGACACATTCAGCACATGTCAGTGTTTAGCCACTCCCACCCTGTGGGGAGAAGCCAGTCAGCAGCTTGCTCTTACCAAGGAACGCTCATCTCCATAGAAGCGGAAGGCATCCAGGTCAAACCTGAGCTTGTCCGGCTCCCGCTGGTCTCTCAGCAACACAAAGGTCGAAAAGGAGTCCTCAGCTTGGCTGTCCACGAGGCAACTGCAGGTGAACAAAGGGCCATGAAGTGAATGGAGTGAAGCCATTGAGATGGAAGCAGCTGGAGAAAGCAGAGAGCTCCTTACCCATTGTAGTCAATGATGCTGTATCTGGGGCTGGAGTCCTTGCCTGGGCTCAGTGTAGCCACACAGCGGTCAATGTACAGCTTCAGGGGCACGTGGTTGTCCATTGAAACAGACGCCTCAATGTGAATGAGTTCTCCCAGGGAGTAGACAGTGGAAGTGCGCTCTGTAAGCCAGTCACCTGAAGTACAAGAGGACAAGGGTTGGAGAGACAGTGGGTGCAACCCCCAGTGAGTGACACCAGGAGATCCCTCCCCAGCCAGCCATCACATACCATTCATTAGACGCAGGGAGAACGACAGATGCCCTTCTCTAGACCTGGTGGAGCTGAATGGGATCCAAGTGGGCTTGATGGGGTTACTGCTCACATTGCCCTTCCTGGGTAGAGACAGGGCAGCCATTTTACAACACAAAGACAACCACTGTGGCTGAAAATAAATGTTGATCAATCAAATGAAGACTCTCACCTGAAATAACGACACACAATGGGAATGACAGCCCCATTGGTTCGCACAATGACAGACCCAGGATAGTTTGGGATGTGGGTCAGGTGGGTGGTGTAGATCAGGAAATCTCCAGTCATCTGAAAGATACCAGGCTAAGGAATTAGGAACTGATCTGAACTGAGAAGGGGCAGGACAGGGCTCACAATGGCTTCATCCCATTGGATGCATTCTTTAAGGACCCAGACAAGCAAAGCTACAAGCAACTCCAAATAACTCGAATTCTCTATGAGAGAGACTAAACAGACTTGTAAAGAACCAAGATTTGTGGGACAGGGGTAGAAAGATCTGAGGCATAAGCATGAGTGTTCAGGGGCAATAAGTCAATGAAAAGTGGCCTAGAAGGGGTTAACACTCGGAAGGTGTTCCTGTTAGGCGGCGAGACTAGGACCTGTGGGCACAGCCTGAAAATTAGAGGGGGTAAAGTCGAAAATGAAACAAGACAACATTTCTTCAGCCAGAAAGTGGTGGGCTTGTGGAATTCATTGCCATGGAGTGCAGTCGAGGCCAGGACATGGCAGATCTCAGAAGGAATCAGGGGCTACAGGGAGAGAGAGCAGGGAAGTGGAGTTGAAGTGCCCACCAGCCATGATTTAAATGGCAGAGTAGACTTGATGGGCCTAATGGCCTCACTTCCACTCCCATGTCTTATGGGACTATGGCTGTCTGGAATACAGAAACAGAAGTTACTACTTTAGAAATATTACACAAATGCTAATCAGTCAACAGTTTGGAGCTCAAATCAATACAGCATCTTGCTGTCAGTAGAGCATGGTTGAGAACTGAATTGAAAATACCACATCCAAACAAATCTGACTGAGAACAAGCTGGAAGTACACAAAGAAACAGAACATTTCAAAACATCTAGAACAGACAGAAATTCAAGCAGAGGCCAAGCACAGCCTAAGGCCAGATTGTGGATTAATACAGCTAGAGACCATTCATGTCACCGCAGCCAGGGTTACACAAGTTGAACAACACCCAGACCAAGCTACCAGCAGGTATAACAAAGTGTGGGGCTGGATGGACACAGCAGGCCAAGCAGGATCTTAGGGCCCCAAAAGCTGACTTGGCTGAAAAGGCCAAGACTCTTCATCAGAAGAGGGGATTGGGAGGCAATTCTGAAATAAGTGGGGAGAAGCAGGGAGACAGACTAAAGATGGATAGAGGAGAAGAGCAGAGTATGGGTGGGGAGGTAGGAAGGGGATAAGTCAGTCTGGGGAGGATGGACAGATCAAGGGGGTGGGATAAGGTTAGTAGGTAGGAAGTGAAGAAGGTGCAGCTTGAAGTGGGAAGGTAGGAGGGGGGAAGAACAAGTCAGGCAGGCAAGTACAGCGGACTCATTACCTGCAGTCTGCTGCCACACTCATGCAGCCCGTAATCGAAGAGGACGGTGTGGTTCTCAGGGTAGATCCTGGTTGGCCGACAACCCACTGTCCCCAGTGTCAGGTCAGCAGCTTTAATTGGGTGCCTGGTTCCAAATAAATCCAACTGGGCCCTGACCAGCAGCTTGTGCTCTCCACACTGCACCATCACAGTCTGCAGTGGAGACACACTCCCACCCTCAGACATTCTGAAACTGGAACCAATGGGACCCCCATGAGGAGGGACTCTCTCAGGTACAGGAGTGGCTCTCACTATTCTCCATGGATACCTCTGGCTCAGAAACTGTTGCCAAGTTTCAGAGCAACAAACAGCTCCAACTAACACCAACAGAAGGAACAAACCCCTCACTACAAAATCCCCCATGATCCCAAACAACACAAGCATCCCTTCCAGCCCCCACCCAGCTCCATTTGTACACACAACCTGCACCCACCTGACACCAATCAGGCCAGAGGCAGCAACATTGAACCAATGAACCAGCCCCAGTCTCTGCAATTTCCACCAATGACTAAACTCTGGCATTGATCACCAGGAGGGCGTGTTCCATTTGGACCATTAGGAATGGCTGGGAGTTGCTGTGCTGTCACCTGACTGCATTCAGCTCCACAATTTCTCATGGTGAGGGGGCTCCTGAGGACAATCATCAAACATGGATCATTGGTTCAGGCGGGTGTTGGTGGGTTTAACCTTTCCTGACCTCGAGTGTCTGACAGTGAGCCATACAGAGAAGTGTCCCTGGATGGGGATTGGACAGGACAAAAGAAGTGTTCTTCAGGTTTGTCTCATGTTCCATGCTCTATCCTAACCCAGCGACCACCGCTCCCCCGGTCAACTCCCAACCCACTGCATCCCAGGAATGTTTAATTGAGGCAGTGTAAAGGGAACCTTTCTTTCAGTTTAAAAGAAAGAGTAAGTTTATTCACTATCTTGCTCCATACTATTACCTGTCCTGGTACCGTTTGAAGGTCACCTGTATTCGGTATCAAACCGTGCGCTGTCCCTTTCCTTGGAGTGTCAATGCGGGCAGTGTAGATACAGCTTTACGCTTTATCTGCAGCTGTCCAGGGAGAGTTTGATACATCGTAAGGGAACATTACTCTGTATATAATTCCACAATGTACCTGTCCTGGGAGTGTTCTATGTGGAGAGAGCAGAATGCGCTTTACTCTGCAGCTAAACCTCAGCAATCCCTGCCACTGTGGATTCAATTGGGATGAAATCAAATGCGTTGGCATCCACCAGCAGTGGTGAATCCTGTCTTCACTTTTCCTTCAAATGTATTTTCACCTTGGCTTCAATTTTAGATGGAAATTACCCATTGTCGTTCCATTCACTCCCCTCAAGGGTCCTCCCTTGTTTTGTTACTTGCCCGCTTAGTTTTATTGGTAATGGATGTGTCGTCCTGGAAAGGCCAACTTTTTAATATCCGTCTTCCAACTGTCCTTGAGAAGGCAACGTTCAGTCCACATCTTCACACCGTTAGCCAGAGGCTGCAGAGGGGACAGGGAGAGGGAGGGGGAATAGGAATGGAAAGACAGGAGAAGGGGACAAGCTGCTGACATCGCTGCCTGGGAGATGCTGACCAGAAGCTGCAGGAAGAAAGGTGCAGACGGGGGGTACCAGACACTGAGACTAGATGGCTGATGTTAACACAATGCTGAATGGATGGAAGGCTGACAGCAAGTTAAGGCAGAGAAGGTAGAGAGGGAAAGACTAGAGAAAGAGGACAAGAGACTCTGTGAGGAGGGAGCCTGCCTCAGTGACAGAGTAACCAATCTGCAGGGACAGAAGAATATGGGACTTGGTACAGATGAACCAGGACCAGGTGCAATGTGAGAAACTGCTCACAAGGAGAATAAGTGAGAGGGAAAATTCCAAACAGTTAAAGCTGAAATGGAAACATGGAAGGAAAACGCAATGATTTAAAAGCTGCAATGAACTTGATCCAGAGAGATGTTCAGGAAATGAGGAGGAGTGCTGCAGATCTCACAAAATGTCAGAGACAGAGAGAAAGGCTGCAGGGTCAGCTCGCTGCACACAGAGACATAATGTGTGTCTTTGTGTCTGTGAGAAGTTGGGGAGGCAGTGATGGGGATGTGGGTTGGGATGATTTTTTTTTATTTGAAGAAATATACTTTATTCATAACAGGTACAAAAATAAAACATATTTATACACCTAGCCAGTCATGCAAGCCGCTCCGGGTTACCCACGGGGTATATAGACCAACTAAAGGCAAAAAATAAAGAAGGCAAAAAAAACAAAGCAAAGAAAACACCCCGGCAGTCGTCTCCCCGCACAGTCCCCGTTGGCCCCCTGACCAGTTGGGGAAGGCGCCAGCTGGGCCCAGTTACCAGATAGGGTTCTTTTTTTCGATTCTGGACGAGGGGTTTCATACGGTGGTCTTTCCCCACCGCGCCTTGGCGGCGGCTGTCCCAAGCTTCAGCGTGTCCCTCAGCACGTAGTCCTGGACCTTGGAGTGCGCCAGTCTGCAACACTCGGTCGGGGTGAGTTCTTTCAGCTGGCAGACCAGCAAGTTGCGGGCAGACCAAAGAGCGTCTTTCACCGCATTGATGGTCCTCCAGGCGCAGTTGATGTTGGTCTCGGTGTGCGTCCCCGGAAACAGCCCGTAGAGCACAGAGTCCCGCGTCACGGAGCTGCTCGGGACGAACCTCGACAAATACCACTGCATCCCCCTCCAGACCTCCTGCGCATAGGCACACTCCAGAAGGAGGTGATCGACAGTCTCCTCCCCGCTCCGCAGCCACCTCGAGGGCAGCGTGCGGTGGCGCAGAGATTCCGGGCATGCATAAAGGAGCTCACTAGCAGAGCCCCTCTCACCGCCAGCCAAGCAATGTCCTTGTGCTTGTTTGAAAGTTCTGGCGATGAGGCATTCTGCCAAACGACTTTGGCAGTCTGCGTGGGGAACCACACGACGGGATCCACCCTCTCCTTTTCCCGAAGGGTCCCGAGGATACTACGTGCTGACCACTGCCTGACGGCCTTGTGGTCAAAGGTGTTTCCTTTCAAAAATTTCTCCACGAAGGACAGGTGGTACGGAACGGTCCAACTACTCGGAGCGTTCCGCGGCAACGAGGCCAGGCCCATCCTTCGCAACACCGGGGACAGGTAGAACCTCAGTAAGTAGTGACACTTGGTGTTTGCGTACTGAGGATCTACACACAGCTTGACGCAGCCGCACACAAAGGTAGCCGTCAGGGCGAGGGTGGCGTTCGGTACGCCCTTTCCCCCATTTCCCAGGTCTTTGTACACGGTGTCCCTGCGGACCCGGTCCATCCTCGACCCCCAAATGAAGTGGAAGATGGCCCGGGTGACCGCAGCGGCGCAGGTACGGGGAATAGGCCAGGCCTGCACAACATACAACAGGACCGAAAGCCCCTCGCACCTGACAACCAGGTTCTTACCCGCGATGGAGAGGGACCGGAGCGTCCACCTGCCCAGCTTCTCCTTCAATTTGGTGATACGCTCCTCCCAAGTCTTAGTGCACGCCCCAGCTCCACCAAACCAAACACTGAGCACCTTCAGGTAGTCTGTCCTGACGGTGAAGGGGATGAAGGAGCGGTCGTCCCAGTTCCCGAAGAACATGACCTCGCTCTTACCCCTATTGACTTTGGCACCCGAGGCCAGTTCAAACTGGCTGCAAATGTCCAATAGTCTACTCACCGACCGACGATGGGTGCAGAAGACGGCGACATCGTCCAAGTACAGGGAGGTCTTGACCTGAAGGCCTCCGCTGCCTGGGATAGTCACGCCCCTCAGGCTCACGTCCTTCCTGATGGAGGCAGCGAAGGGCTCCACACACCACACGAACAAGGCAGGAGAGCGCGGGCAGCCCTGCCTGACTCCAGATCTAACAGGAAAACTGTCTGATTCCCACCCGTTGATCGAGACTGCACGAACGATAATGGCGTAGAGCAGCCGGATCCAATTACGGATGCCCTCCCCGAACCCCAATTTGGAGAGGACGTCTCTCATGTAAGCATGAGAGTCCCTGTCGAAGGCCTTCTCCTGGTCCAGGCTGACGAGGCAGGTGTCCACCCGCCTGTCCTGTACGTAGGCGATCGTATCCCTGATGAGCACGAGACTCTCAGCGATCTTCCTGCCCAGCACAGCACAGGTTTGGTCAGGGTGAATCACCGACTCCAGGACAGACCTGACCCGGTTGGCTATGACCTTGGCCAAGATTTTGTCGTCCATGTTCAATAGTGAAATGGGACGCCAATTCTTAATTTCTTCCCTCTCCCCCTTCCTCTTGTAAATGAGGGTGATGATGCCCTTCCTCATGGACTTGCACATTTCCCCTGCCCGAAGCGCACTATTGTACACCTCCAGCAGGTCCTGGCCGACCAGGTCCCACAGAGCGGAATACAGCTCGACCGGTAAGCTGTCGCTTCCGGGAGTCCTATTCCTCTCAAAGGACTTGAGGGCTCTGGTCAGCTCGTCCAGGGATATCGGCCGGTCCAGCCACTCCCTCGTGCCGTCGTCTAAGACCTCCGTGATAGACGACAGGAACGACTCGGAGGCCGTGCTGTCCGCGGGCTTCGTGTCGTACAGTCCAGCATAGAAGGACCTGCTGATCGTCAAAATGTCGGGCCGAGACGACGTCGCCGAGCTGTCGTCCTCCTTCAGCCGGCTAAGCACAGAGCTCTCTTTGTGCACCTTCTGAAAGAAGAAACGCGAGCACGTCTCGTACTGGTCCACGGAACGGACCCTGGACCGGAAGATTATCCTGGAGGCCTCTGCGGTGAAGAGCGAGGCTTGCTGGCCCCTTACCTCGCGGAGGTCCTCCGTGACATCGACCCCCATCAACTGCAGAAGGAGCAGGTTGTGCACCCTTTTCTGGAGTCGCGACAGCTTTCCCCGCCTCTCTCTCGCCTTCCGAACACCCTGGAGGACAAAGGACGTCTTGATGTTCTCCTTCACCGTCTCCCACCAGTCGCCTGGAGACTCAAAGAGGGGTTTCACGGTTCTCCAACCGGCGTACTCCCTCTTAAGCTCCTCGGCGTTCTCTGGGGTCAACAGAGTCGTGTTGAGCTTCCACGTCCCCTTGCTGGCCAGCTGGTCGTCCTGTGAGTGACAGTCGGCCAGCAGGAGGCAGTGGTCAGATAAGAACACCAGCTCGACGCTGGTGGACCTGACCGAGATCGCCCTTGACACAAACAGGAAGTCTATCCTTGAACGGGTAGACCCGTCTGGCCGCGACCAGGTGTACCTCCGCTGCGCTACGTCTGCAGGGGTGCTGAAGACGTCGAGCAGCTTGGCGTCCTCCACCGTGTCCATCAGGAATCTGGACGTGACGTCCAGTTGACTCCCCCCACCCGCTGTCCCCGTGCCGGAACTTCCATCTGCATCGATGATGCAATTGAAGTCTTCAATGTGGACACACATCTTGCGGTGGACTTGACACTGCGCACATTAATGCTCGCAACTCGTACCCCCATTGTGGGCAGTGACCGCAGTACCCTCCCCAAGTCCAAGGTCCAGCCCCTCCGTCTGTCCCTTCATGCCCATTGCCCGGGCTAACTGCTGGACGCTTTCTGGGCTCAGGAAACCGTCCGTGCTGCCTTTCGGGTGGCATCCCCCCGTCAGGGGTGCGGATGCAGGAGGCTCCCCTCTGGGTCTGGCTGGGGACGCGCTGTGTCCTCCTTCTCGCCTGGAAGTTCCGGGGGGCCCTCCAGTGCCCCAGCGGCACTTGACTTGGTGTCGGAGGGAGCCTCAGGACGCCTCCCGTCACCTGGAAGCGGGATGCTGCTTTCGTTCTCAATCGAGATCTTTAACTTCTGCTTCGTGCGGGCCCTCTCCGAATCCCCCTCGTCAGCGGAGCTCTTTCGCCCCCCTGTAGCTGCTTCTTCCTGCCTGATGTTTGTGGTTCGTGGGCCCGTCGACGCACCTTCCTCCTCGCTTTCCGGACCGTCGTCCACTCCCCTGGGTCGCCTGTCGCCGCCTCCATCGACTGCGGGTTGTCGGTGGGGAGCGGAGCCTGCAGGGGCGCTTTGCTGGCCTCGGGCCCATCCTACGGGGCTGGGCCCTCCTGCACAGCCGGGCCCTCCTGCACATTGGTGGGGTCCTTGCTGGGCCCTAGTGCCTTCCTCTCCTCCGGTGGGGCTGGCCCCGCAATGCCCCTGTCAGTGACCTGGGCGTAGGTGGTCCCCCGCTGCGGGCATGCCCTATAGAGGTGGCCCGCTTCCCCGCAAAGGTTGCGGCTTTTCTCTTGTGGGCAATCCTTTGCAAGGTGTCCCTCCTCCCTGCAGTTCCTGCAGATGGTGGCTTTGCAGTCGGCCGCCACGTGGCCTGACCTACCACAGGCATGGCAGACTTGAGGTTGCCCTGCATAGGTCAGGTAGCCCTTGCTCCCGCCGATTGCGAAGCTGGACGGTGGGTGTACGACATTCCCGTTCGCGCCTGTCCTCAGCATCACCTTGACCTGCCTCTTACTGGTCCAGATGCCAAAGGGGTCCATGATGTCAGTTAGGTCCCCTTCCACCTTCACGTACCTTCCAAGGAAGGTCAGGACATCAACCGCTGGCACATGCGGGTTGTACATGTGTATAGTCACCATACGGCTCCTCTGCGCTGGCATCACAAACAGCGGGACAGCGGTCGATACAGAGAGGGGGCCCTCCCCTCCTTTCTCCTTGAAAACCTCCAGGAAGTGCTCGCAAAGCTTGGCACTCCTGAAGGTCACATCATAAAAACCTCCTCCGGGGAAATCCTGCAGGCAGTAAATGTCCGCAGCAGCGAACCCACAACAGCCCAACAGGACCCTCTTCACGAAGAAGGAGCGGTCCACAGGTGCACCTTCATCCACCTTCTTTACGGAAACACGGATGGTGTTCCGGACCCCCTGACCTGGGGCACGAGCACTTGCCACAGCCATCGTTGCTGGTTGGCTGCTCCCCTGAACCAGTGTTAGGCTGAAGCCAGCATTAAGACCACTGGTTGCAAGGGTGCACAGCCAACCCGACGTCCTCCTTTCACCTCCAAGACAGCACTCTCCTCCTCTCGGTCCACAAGAGAGTGGGTCTTTATTTTGTTCCAGATGGAAGCTGGTTCACTGAGCTTGAAGGTTTGTCCCCAGATGTTTCAGAACCATTCTAGGTAACATCAACAGTGAGCCTCCGATGAAATGCTGGTGTTATGTCCCACTTTCTATTTATCTGGTTAGGTTTCCTTGGGTCGGTGATGTCATTTCCTGTACTTGTCCTCAGGGGATGGTAGATTGGCTCCAGCTCAATGTGTTTGTTGATGGAGTTCCGGTTGCAATGCCATGCTTCTCGGAATTCACGTGCGTGTCTATGTTTGGCTTGTCCTCGGATGGATGTGTTATCCCAATCAAAGCGGTGTCCTTCCTCATCTGTATGTAAGGATACGAGTGATAGTGGGTCATGTGGTTTTGTGGCTAGTTGATGTTCATGTATCCTGGTGTGGACCTTTCTGCCAGTTTGTCCAATGTAGTGTTTGTCACAGTTCTTGCAAGGTATTTTGTAGATGACTTTCGTTTTGTTTGTTGTCTGTAAAGGGTCTTTTAAGTTCATCAGCTGTGAAGTTAGTGCTAATGAACTTAAAAGACCCTATACAGACAACAAATAAAACGAAAGTCATCTCCAAAACACCTTGCAAGAACTGTGACAAACACTACATTGGACAAACTGGCAGAAAGCTAGCCACCAGGATACATGAACATCAACTGGCCACAAAACCACATGACCCACTATCACTCATATCCTAACATACAGATGAGGAAGGACACCGCTTTGATTGGGACAACACATCCATCCTAGGACAAGCCAAACAGAGACACGCACGAGAATTCCTAGAAGCGTGGCATTCCAACCGGAACTCCATCAACAAACACATTGAGCTGGAGCCAATCTACCATCCCCTGAGAACAAGAACAGAAAATGACATCTGCAATGCAGGAAATGACATCACCAACCTAAGGAAACCTAACAGATAAATAGAAAGCGGGCCGTAACACCAGAGCTTCGTCGGAGGCTCGCTGATGATGTTACCTAGAATGATGACGAAACGTTTGGGAACAAACTGGCAAGCTCAGAGAACCAGCTTACATCTGGAACAAAGTAACGACCCACTCTCTTGTGGGCCGAGAGGAGGAGAGTGCTGTCTTGGAGGTGAAAGGAGGACGTCGGGTTGGCTGTGCACCCTTGCAACCAGTGGTCTTAATGCTGGCTTCAGCCTAACGTTGGTTCAGGGGAGCAGCCAACCTGCAACGATGGCTGCGGCAAGTGCTCGTGCCCCAGGTCAGGGGGTCCGGAACACCATCCGTGTTTCCGTAAAGAAGGTGGATGAAGGTGCACCTGTGGACCGCACCTTCTTCGTGAAGAGGGTCCTGTTGGGCTGTTGTGGGTTCGCTGCTGCGGACATTTACTGCCTGCAGGATTTCCCCGGAGGAGGTTTTTATGACGTGACCTTCAGGAGTTCAAAGCTTTGCGAGCGCTTCCTGGAGGTTTTCAAGGAGAAAGGAGGTGAGGGCCCCCTCTCTGTATTGACCGCTGTCCCGCTGTTTGTGATGCCAGCGCAGAGGAGCCGTATGGTGACTATACACATGTACAACCCGCATGTGCCAGCGGTTGATGTCCTGACCTTCCTCGGAAGGTACGTGAAGGTGGAAGGTGACCGAACTGACATCGTGGACCCCTTTGGCATCTGGACGAGTAAGAGGCAGGTCAAGGTGACGCTGAGTTAGGGTGCAGACGGGAATGTCACACACCCACTGTCCAGCTTCGCGATCAGCGGGAGCAGGGGCTACCTGACCTATGCAGGGCAACCTAAAGTCTGCCATGCCTGTGGTAGGTCAGGTCACATGGCGGCCGACTGCAAAGCCACCATCTGCAGGAACTGCAGGGAGGAGGGACACCTTGCAAAGGATTGCCCACGAGAGAGAAGCTGCAATATTTGCGGGGAAGCGGTCCACTTCTATAAGGCATGCCCGCGGCGGGTTACCACCTACGCCCAGGTCGCCGGCAGGGGAAATGCGGGGCCAGCCCCCCGGAGGAGAGGAAGGCACCAGGGCCCAGCAAGGACCCCACTAATGTGCAGGAGGGCCAGGCCATACAGGAGGGCCGAGCCCTGCAGGATGGGCCCGAGGCCAGCAAAGCACCCCTGCAGGTTCCGATCCCCCCCGACAACCCGGAGCCAATGGAGGAGGCGGCAGGCGACCCAGGGGAGTGGACAACAGTCCGGAAAGCGAGGAGGAAGGTGCGTCAACGGGCCCACGAACCGCAACCATCAGGCGGGAAGAGGCAGCTACAGGGGGGCTATAAGAGCTCCTCTGACGAGGAGGATTCGGAGAGGGCCCACCTGAAGCAGAAGTTAAAGGTCTCGAGGGTGAAGGAAAGCAGCACCCCGCTTCCAGGTGACGTGAGGAGTCCTGAGGCTCCCTCCGACACCAAGTCAAGTGCCGCTGAGCACTGGAGGGCCCCCAGGAACTTCCAGGCGGGAAGGATAAAACAGCGCGTCCCCAGCCTGATCCGGAGCTGGACCCTCCTGCCTCCGCACCCATGGCGGGGGGATGCCAACCGGAAGGCAGCACGGACGGTTTCCTGAGCCCAGAGAGCGTCCAGCAGTTAGCCCGGGCAATGGGCATGGAGGGACAGATGGAGGGGCTGGACCTTGGACTTGGGGAGGGTACTGTGGTCACTGCCTTCAATGGGGGTAAGAGTTGCGAGCATTCATGTGCGCAGCGTCAAGTCAACCGCGAAATGTGTGTACACGTTGGCCTACCTCACCACCATCAAGGCGGACCTCCTGTTTCTGCAGGAGTGCGGGATACCGCACCTCGGCAGGCACGGGAAATGGTCCGGAGCCTGGACCTGTGGGCCTTTGATCTGGTCGGGGGGTAACGACTGTCGCTCCTCGAGCGTGGCTATTCTGCTGCGGGGCGCGACTTCACCATCTCTCAAGTTCAGGAGGTGGTGGGGGGGCGCCTCCTAGTGGCTGACATCACCTACAGAAATGCTCCCCTGAGGCTGGTCAACGTTTACGCCCCAGTGGTACGGCGTGAGCGGTTGGCCGTCCTGCAGCGGCTTCCACCCCCGCTGGCTACGTCCAGGCCGGTCATCCTAGGCGGAGACTTCAACTGCATCATCGATGCAGATGGAAGATCCGGCGTGGGGACAGCGGGTGGGGGGAGTCAACTGGACGTCACGCCCAGATTCCTGATGGGCATGGCGAAGGACGCCAAGCTGCTCGACGTCTTCAGCACCCCTGCAGACGGAGCGCAGCAGAGGTACACCTGGTCGCGGCCAGACGGGTCTATCCGCTCAAGGATAGACTTGCTGTTTGTGTCACGGACGTTCTCGCTGAGGTCCACCGGCGTCGAGCCGGTGTTCTTCTCTGACCACTGCCTCCTGCTGGCCGACTGTCACTTACAGGACGACCAGCCGGTCGGCAAGGGGACGTGGAAGCTCAACACGACTCTGTTGACCCCAGAGAACGTTGAGGAGCTTAAGAGGGAGTTAAGAGCTTAAGCCGGTTGGAGAACCGTGAAACCCCTCTTTGAGTCTCCAGGCGACTGGTGGGAGACGGTGAAGGAGAACATCAAGAGGTTCTTTGTCCTCAAGCGTGTTCGGAAGGCAAGAGAGAGGCGGGCAAAGCTGTCGCGACTCCAGAAAAGGGTGCAGAACCTGCTCCTTCTGCAGTTGATGGGGGTCGATGTCACGGAGGACCCCCGCGAGGTGAGGGGCCAGCAAGCCTCGCTCTTCACCGCGGAGGCCTCCAGGATAATCTTCCGGTCCAGTGTCCGCTCCGTGGAGCAGGACGAGACGTGCTCGCGTTTCTTCTTTCAGAAGGTACACAAAGAGAGCTCTGTGCTTAGCCGGCTGAAGGAGGACGACGGCCCGGTGACGTCGTCGCGGCCTGACATTTTGAGGATCAGCAGATCCTTCTATACCGGACTGTTACACACGAAGCCCACGGACAGCACGGCCTCCGAGTCGTTCCTGTCGTCTATCACGGAGGTCTTAGATGACGGCACGAGGGAGTGGCTGGTCCGGCCGATACCCCCGGACGAGCTGGCCAGAGCCCTCAAGTCCTTGCAGAGGAATAGGACTCCCGGAAGCGACGGCTCACCGGTCGAGCTGTATTCCGCTCTGTGGGTCCTGGTCGGCCAGGACCTGCTGGAGGTGTACAATAGTGCGCTTCGGGCAGGGGAAATGTGCAAGTCCATGAGGAAGGGCATCATCACCCTCATTTACAAGAGGAAGGGGGAGAGGGAAGAAATTAAGAATTGGCGTCCCATTTCACTTTTGAACGTGGACTACAAAATCCTGGCCAAGGTCATTGCCAACCAGGTCAAGTCTGTCCTGGAGTCAGTGATTCACCGTGACCAAACCTGTGCTGTGCCGGGCAGGAAGATTGCTGAGAGCCTCACGCTCATCAGGGATACGATCGCCTACGTACAGGACAGGCGGGTGGACACCTGCCTCGTCAGCCTGGACCAGGAGAAGGCCTTCGACAGGGTCTCTCATGCTTACATGAGGGACGTCCTCTCCAAATTGGGGTTCGGGGAGGGCATCCGCAATTGGATCCGGCTGCTCTACGCCAACATCGTTAGCGCAGTCTCGATCAAGAGTGGGAATCAGACAGTTTTCCTGTTAGATCTGGAGTCAGGCAGGGCTGCCCACTCTCTCCTGCCTTGTTCGTGTGCTGTGTGGAGCCCTTCGCCGCCTCCATCAGGAAGGACGTGAGCCTGAAGGGCGTGACTATCCCAGGCAGCGGAGGCCTTCAGGTCATGACCTCCCTGTACTTGGACGATGTCGCCGTCTTCTGCACCGATCGTCGGTCGGTGAGTAGACTGTTGGACAGCTGCAGCCAGTTTGAACTGGCCTCGGGTGCCAAACTCAATAGGGGTGAGAGCGAGGCCATGTTCTTCGGGAACTGGTACGACCGCTCCTTCATCCCCTTCACCGTCAGCACAGACTACCTGAAGGTGCTGGGTGTTTGGTTTGGGGAGTTGGGGCATGCACTAAGACTTCGGAGGAGCATATCGCCAAATTGAAGCAGAAGCTGGGCAGGTGGACGCTCCGGTCCCTCTCCATCGCGGGTAAGAATCTGGTTGTCAGGTGCGAGGGGCTTTC
Source organism: Stegostoma tigrinum (assembly GCF_030684315.1). NCBI lineage: Eukaryota > Metazoa > Chordata > Chondrichthyes > Orectolobiformes > Stegostomatidae > Stegostoma > Stegostoma tigrinum. The sequence continues at coordinate 2,550,412 of NC_081388.1, read as the reverse complement.
GGTACTGTTGTATGTGGTGCAGGCCTGGCCTATTCCCCGGACCTGCGCCGCTGCGGTCACCCGGGCAATCTTCCACTTCATTTGGGGGTCGAGGATGGACCGGAACCGCAGGGACACCATGTACAAAGACCTGGGAAATGGGGGAAAGGGCGTACTGAACGCCACCCTCGCCCTGACGGCTACCTTTGTGTGCGGCTGCATCAAGCTGTGTGTAGATCCTCAGTACGCAAACACCAAGTGTCACTACTTACTGAGGTTCTACCTGTCCCCGGTGTTGCGAAGGATGGGCCTGGCCTCGTTGCCGCGGAACGCTCCGAGTAGTTGGACCGTTCCGTACCACCTGTCCTTCGTGGAGAAATTTTTGAAAGGAAACACCTTTGACCACAAGGCCGTCAGGCAGTGGTCAGCACGTAGTATCCTCGGGACCCTTCGAGAAAAGGAGAGGGTGGATCCCGTCGTGTGGTTCCCCACGCAGACTGCCAAAGTCATTTGGCAGAATGCCTCATCGCCAGAACTTTCAAACAAGCACAAGGACATTGCTTTGTTGGCGGTGATAGGGGCTCTGCTAGTGAGCTCCTTTATGCATGCCCGCAAGCTCTGCACCACCGCACGCCGCTCTCGAGGTGGCTGCGGGGGGGACGAGACTGTCGATCACCTCCTTCTGGAGTGTGCCTATGCGCAGGAGGTCTGGAGGGGGATGCAGTGGTATTTGTCGAGGTTCGTCCCGAGCAGCTCCGTGACGCGGGACTCTGTGCTCTACGGGCTGTTTCCGGGGACGCACACCGAGACCAACATCAACTGCGCCTGGAGGACTATCAATGCGGTGAAAGACGCTCTTTGGTCTGCCCGCAACTTGCTGGTCTGCCAGCTGAAAGAACTGACCCCGACCGAGTGTTGCAGACTGGCGCACTCCAAGGTCCAGGACTACGTGCTGAGGGACGCGCTAAAGCTTGGGGCAGCCGCCGCCAAGGCGCGGTGGGGAAAGACCACCGTATGAAACCCCTCGTCCAGAAAAGGGAAAAGAACCCTATCTGGTAACTGGGCCCAGCTGGCGCCTTCCCCAACTGGTCAGGGGGCCAACTGGGTCTGTGCGGGGTGACGACTGCTGGGGCGGTTTCTTTGCTTTGTTTTTTTTTCTCTGTTTTGTTTTTCTTTCCTTTCGTTGGTGTATGTACCCCCGGGTAACCCGGAGCGGCTTGCATGACTGGCTAGGTGTATAAATGTTTTATTTTTTGTACATTCTCTGAATAAAGTATATTTCTTCAAAACAAAAAAAAGTGACGAAACGTCTGAAAATGAACCTTCCAGCTCAACGAGCAAACTCACATCCAGATGGTAAAGGGCATTGAGAGACGTGGACAGGTGCTTCTGCTCACGGCTGGGGCCCTTCATAATTTTCAGGGCCCGAAGGAAGCCAATGACCCTGTGTCTCCCAGAGATTAAACCACACCAGAACCGAGATGCAGTGAGTTACAGCACAGGATGGAAGGTGTGGGCCCGATACGAGGGGAGACATGAGAATCTGTCACATTGGTACCTGGATATCGACATGCGCAGGCAGTCTTTAATTTGACTGAAACAAATACTCCCGAATGGTGCCCACCTCCTGAATGAACAATTGAGCAGGAGTGAGCTTATGATCAACGAGAATAGAAAGGAAAAAAAGACTGTTGGAGTTGGCCAGGGGCAGGATATGCATCAGGAGAGGCAACTGTCAACACCTTGGACACAGCAGAATTACAAAGTCGGATACAATCCCTTCAGCAGAAAATGCAGCTCATTACCGGGGAAAGTAACTTCATCCAGATTCAGACCAACGAGAGAGGTCAGGATCAGTCACAAGTGACCCTGGACTCGGTTGAATGTCTAAAACTTTTACACCCATCGGCCGATGGCGAATACTTTTGAGGAGGCCCACAAGCCCGAGGGGTGTGCCATATACACCAGCTGGACATTGACTAAGCTTGGGGCTGATGTGCGACAACTACATGGTCACAATATCCCAGACAGATGAACAATTAATAAAATGGGATGGGGAAAGTGAAACTCGGCGTTACCTCAGAAGTTTGGCCCTTACCAATAGGGTGTTGTGTACTTGTGACAGAGATAAAGGGACGTATTATGTTAGGGCAGTGATTCATATGCCCCGACTTGAAAATAAACTGAAATGTCCTTTAAAAAGAGTCCATTATTTCGGAAAGCATCAAAGTACTTGGATATCTTTAAAATAAACGACCATTTCAAGCCAAGGTAATGGATGGTGTTGAGAAAGTGTGAGACTTCTCAAAATGTCACCGACGAGAGGATCACTGGGCCTGCCCTGACGAGATAATGAGACAAAGATCTCCAGAGTGCGCTTGCAGCACCTATGAATATTGTTCATTGTCTATTCTCCTGGTGAATAACCCGTCCTTGTTACAATGTGCCCTTGTGGGGTAAACAGACTGCACAGCCACACCAACAATGAATCATACCCAGGGACGGAGACAATTCCCTTTGGAAGCGCACAATGTGGCTATTAATAATGTGATCTCTGATTTGAAGACTGGTGAGCAGGTGCTGCCCCAGCCACTAACTGGTGCAGTGATAAGGGAAAACCTCACGCTCCATCATACAGATACAGAGCAGGACCGACAGAGGTTTGTTCCCCCAGAATTACAACCCATTCCACACCTGACAGCAGATTGGACACGTATAGTGAGGGGAGGCGAGAGAGATAATTCATCAGTGGATGAAACATCTTAAAATAATGAGAACTCATGTGGATAAGGAAATCTGTAACCCAGATTGTAAGACAGCTTCTGGATTGGGGATCCAATGTCCAAATACATCCATGGATCAGAATTCTATTACACATTGCTATTGTGGTGATCCTGGGTGCGTTAATAATTGCCATATTTAATAAATGCCAGCTTAGAAGGTGGAGAGAGGAAATCAAGCCAAGAGTGGACATTGAGGCTATAATGTTACACAAGAAGTGCTGCAAAACGGCAGTGTGACTAAATTATTTGCTTGTTGTTGCTCCTCCTAAGATTTTGTTTGTTCTGTAACATCATTGTCCAAAATATGTTATTCATATTTTCATATATCAACATTTATATGCACTCTCATTTCTGTACCTTATTGTAATGGTATAATAATGTCAATGTGAAAAATCCATGGGGGAGTCACTGACGGTTCCAGTAGCAATTCATAGAAAGGGGCAGAAAATGATCCTAAGATTAGTATCTGGGGTAAACTGCTCACAATTTATATAAGTAACTGAGATGGAGGGATGATAGGTACGGTCAGCAAATTTGTAGATGACACAAAGGTAAGTCATTAGGTTGTGAATAATTCATGAGGAGGCGACAGAGGCTCACATGCATGCAGTGGGAGCAAAGATCAGGCGAATAGACGACAATGTGAGAAAGTGTGATATTATCCTCTTTAGCAGAAAGAATAAAAAATAAACATTTTATCTCAAAAGTAGAGAGATTATGATTCACCAGTGACCAGAAACTGAACTGGGCAAGCCCCTTAAATATTCTGATTACAAGAGCAGCTCAAAGGTCAGGAATACCGTGGCAAGTTACTCACTTCCTGACTCTTCAAACCCTGCCCACTATCAAAAAGGTACAAGTCAGGGCAGTGATAAACTCCTCCTCAGTTACCTAGATCGATGAAGCCTTATGAGGATCGACACCATCCAGGACAAAGTAACCTGTTTGAATTCATGCAATAGTGAAGGGAGTCAAACACAGCTAACTATAGATCGGTTAGCATAATTTCTACGATGAGAAAAATATTACGAGTCTCTGCCAAAGGGAGTCAATTCAATTCGCGCACTGTCTGAGGTTACCATGAAGTTTCCACGTTCTCATCCTGGCCTCTTAACCTGGAGGTCACCATGCCTCACCAATCACCTCTATCTAATGAGACAGCAGCCATGCAGTTCTTTGGGACAATGACAATGTCACCTTCAATTGGAGAACTTTCAGGAATACATTATATGGGCAAACAGGGTCAGCCTGGCTGCGTGAAGGGGGCATTGTTCCTGCTCAAATTTATCGTATTTTGAGAAGAGGATACAGTCAGACTGGATGAAGTGAAATCAGTAGATATAGCATATATTGGGATTTTTAGAAGGTTTTGACAAGCTACATGTCAGGCAACTTAATAAGAGTCTATACTGTTGGGGATAGCACATCAGCATGGATAGAGGATCGGAGAACTGATAGAAGACAAGGGGTGAACTAAAGGGAAACTTTCAGGATGGAAATCTGTTTCTCGTGTCGTGTCACATGGGTCAGTGCTGGGTTCACAATTATTTAAATTAGACATTATTGACCTGGTTTTGGAAAGTGAAAGTATTTTAGCCCAGTTTGGAGATGACGCAGAAATAAGTGGGAAGGTAATCGGTTGGGATCATGCATGGGAATCGTCGAGCAATATAGATACGTTAGGTGAGCGATCAAAAGCCTGCGGTTATATTTTCGGAGAAGGAATAGACAATCTGAATATTGTTTGAGTGGAGAAAGACTGCAGAAAGTTACTACACCAAGGGATTTGGGAAACCTCCTTCATGAATCACAGAAAGCTTTCAGCCATCAAGTAACTGGAAAGGCAAAGGAAATGTTATTCTTCGTTTGAACAGATAAAAATTTGCAACTCTTGCTGAAAGAGTACGAAGTCACACGTAAAATACTGAACAGTTTTGGTCTCATTATCTGAGGAATGATATGTTGGCTTTGGAAGTTGTCCAGAGAAAGTTCACCAGGCTGATAAATATGAAAGCATTTTCTCATGAAGAGTTGAGTTCAATAGGCTTCCACTCATTTGAATTTAGAGAATGAAGAACTTAATGAAAAATAAGAGACTATTAGGAAAATTATCAAGATAGCTGCAGGAAGGTTGTTCACCCTTATGTCATAGCCTAATAGCAGAGAACACACTCAGCAGCAAAGAAACACAGAAACATAGCAAGTAGGAAAAGTGGTAGTCCTTTTGGACCTTTGAACTTGCTCTGCCATTCACTATGATTGTGGCTGATCATCCAATTCATCCCTGTCCCCATTTTCTCTCTGTACCGTTTAACAGAAATAAAGGGAATTACAGTGAAATGGGGACAGATTGAGGAAAGTGGAACTTGTCTGACAGAATAGCAGGAATGACAGTAAGAAAGCAGAGGCAGAGATTTCAGAATGTAATTCATGGCCCGCAGTAATACTACATCCCAGTAAAGAGGAAAAATTCTGTGATCACAAGGTGTAGAACTGGATGAACACAGCAGGCCAAGCAACATCAGAGGAGGAGGAAGGCTGACTTTTCAGGCTTAGAACCTTCTTCAGAAAAGGTGGAAGGGAAGGGGTTTCTGAAATATATAGGGAGAGAAGGGATGAAGAGAAGATGGACAGAGGAGAAGATAGGTAGAGGGAGACAGACAGGTCAAAGAGACAGGAATGGAGCCAGGAAAGGAGAGCGTAGGTGGCGAGTTAGGGCAGGGATAGGTCAGGATAGACAGGTCAAGTGGGTGGGATGAGGCTGGTAGGGAGGAGATAGGGGTGCAGCTTGAGGTGGGAAGAGAGTTTTGGTGGGCAGAAGGATAGGTGAGGGAGACGAGACAAGCTGGGCTGGTTTTGGGATGCAGTAGGGGGAAATGGGAGATTTTGAAGCTTGTAAAGTCAACTTTGATACCATTGGGCTGCACTGTTCCCAAGCGGTATATGAGTTGCTGTTCCTGCAACCTTCAGGTGGCATCATTTTGGCACTGCAGGAGGCCCAAGGTGGACATGTTGTCTGAGGTAATGGGAGGGAGAGTTGAAGTGATTTGCGACTTGGAGGCGCAGTTGTTTCGTGCGAACCGAGCGTAGGTGTTCTGCAAAGTGCTCCCCAAGCCGCTGCTTTGTTTCCCCATACAGAGGGGGCCACATCAGGAACAGCGGATGCAATATACCACATTTGCAGATGGGCAGTCAACATCTGCTCAATGTGGAAAGTCTTCTTGGGGCCTGGGATGGGGGTGAGCGGGGAGGTGAAGGGGCTGGTGTAGCACTTTCCCCTGCAGCCGCAGGAAGTGCTGAGGGTGGTGGGGCAAGGGAGCGCGGAGCCGACAAGGGTGTCACAGAGAGAGTGGTCCCTCTAGAAAGTAGACGGGGCGGTGATGGAAAAGCGTCTTTGGTGGTGGGGTCGGATTGCAGATGGCAGAAGTGTCAGGGGATGATGTGTTGGATCTGAAGGTTGGTGGGGTGGTATGTGAGGATGAGGGAGGTTCTGTTTTGGTTCTTGTTGTGGGGAGGGGGTGTGAGGGAAGTGTGGGAGACACGGTAGAGGGTGTTCTCCACCACTGAGCGGGGGTGGGGGTCGGCAAAGTTGTGGTCCTTAAAAAATGTGGACGTCTGAGATGTCTGGGAGTGGAATGCCTCATCCTGGGAACCAGGTCTCCATACCTGTGCTGCAGGTCCATGAATTGGGAATAGGGAGTAGCATTTTTGCTGGAGGGAGGACGGACGTTTATTCTAGGTAGCTGTGGGAGTCGATGCGCTTGAAATTGATATTGGTTTCTTGGTGGATTGCAGAGATGGAAGCAGAGAGGTACAGGAAGGAGAGAGAGGGATTAGAGATGTTCCAGATGAACTTAAGGTTGGGGTGGAAGGTGTTGGTGGTGAAGTGGATGAACTGTTTGAGCTCCTCATGGGAGCACGCGACGGTACCGAAACACAGTCCATGTAACAGAGGAAGAAGTGGGGATTTGGGCCAGTTTAGCTACGGAACAGGGATTGTACTACATAACCTACAAAGAGACAGGCATAGCTTGGGCCCATGCTGGTACCCATGGCCACCCCATCTTCCATATCCGCTCTCAGGTTGAGGCATTCCACTCCCGTACACCTCAGCCGTCCTCGATTTTCAAGGATGGCATCTCCCCCTCACCAGTAGTCGAGAAACCAAAGTTGATCAACCAAGGAAGTTGAGGAAGGGTGAGGTATCAAGTTGTGGGCAAAAGCATTTTGGAGATTAAAAATCAGTGATAAATTCAAATGAGTAAAGGAGGACTAAAAGCACATTAAAAAGACAACAGAAAAATAACCTGCAAAGGAGGAATTTAGCAAGCAGTTCAAAGAGAAAATAAAATTCTCTTTGCACGTAATTTTTTTAAAATCAAGTGAAGATACACCACTGATAACGAACCTTCCAGGTCTGTTACGGGGAGCCAGGAGATGGCAGAATAGTTATACAGATATTTGGCATCAGTGTTTCTAGTGGCAGGTACATTGCACATTCCACAAATACTAAGGAACGTGGGACAGGACTTAAGTCCCATCACCATCACGAAGGTAGTATTATACAAACTAATGGCTGAATTATCCCCTGGAGCTGCTGATTTGCATCTGAAGATCCTAAAAGATTCAGCTACAAGGTCATTGGGAATATCCTTGCTGCATTTACTCTGCCTGGTCCTATTACAATATTGCAGGGTTCTATGAGATTTCCCCTTTATTCTTCACATCTATCTGTATCACTTGAGAAGTCACATGATACATGACACCAGGTTACAGTCCAACAGGACACAAAGCTTCAGCTGTTGGAGCGCTGCTCCTTTGTCAGGGCAAGTACACTGGAGAACGCAGCACCACAAAGTGGTTCATTGAAAAAAGCTTGATGGACCGTAACCTGGTGCCTAGTGACCTGACTTTGTCAGCCCCACTCCAACACGAGCACCTCAGCACCAATTAATCTAGTTCTAGCTGGTTCATTCTCTTTCCTCAACTCTGCAGAGCTAGGAATCTTGTGGTAAATCTTTTGGCTGCCTTCCCCGCCATTGCCAGTACACCTTTCCTCAGGAAAGGAGACAATACCTGTGCACAGTACTCCACAGATGACCACGCAGGCCCTGTATATTTGCAACAAGGCAGCTCTAATTCTGTCATTAAACACTGAGGGACCACATACCATTGATTGTCTTCACCTGCTGAATCTTGATGCAGACTTGCAGCAACTGGTGTCAAAAGACACAGGATTCATCACGCCCACCCTTGTTCTCCATTCTATTTCTATTCAGATAGAAACCTGCCTTCCTGTTTTTGCTTCCAAAGTGGATAACCTCATCTCTATCCACGTTGTACTCGCTTTACTATTTACCCACTTATTCTAGTTGTCCAAATCACAAGGAAGAGTGTTATTATCCTCCTTAATAGTTCACCTTGCTAAACTGCTTCCCAAACTAGCAATATAGTTAATAGGGAGACAGTCAAGGGAGCAGTTTGAAACAGCATTATACCAGATGAACACATGCAGTACCTGCTCTTGAACCCTTGTCTGAACAGGGAACGTGGAACTGCACTCTGTACCTAACCTAGTTAGGTGCATTTCCTGGGGATGTTGGAATTCAGTACTGTAGATGGAGCTCAAGTCTGGACAGAAAGGTACCTTCACATTTAAAAAAAGCTTAGACAAAGGATAACTCTGGAGCTAACAGTGCAGTCCCTCTACGCAGAAGACTCAGTGTGGTGCCAGTTAAAGAGGTCCTCCCCATTTTATCATCTCCCTACACACCCCCCGCACCCGCAACTTTTTTGGGCCCACATCTTGCATCCATCCTCCCTTCATTAAAACCGCTGGCCACAACTTCCCCTTCCTGATCTCCATGTTCATTGATGTTCCCCTCATCTCAGGAAATCGCTCTCCAATGTCCCCCAACAACAGATCTGTGGAGCCACCTTGCCCCCAGACCCTCCCCTCTTACTGAGGACCTTGCCACAGGAATCAAAGCTCTCAGCTCAAACCCATGGAATCTGGTACTCAGGCTTTCGTGGAATTTGAACCGCTTCCCTAAAGGAAACAGATTTGTAACCCTCAAATCACTAACAGCCCTCACCCACATCAGACAGACACTTGCTTAACACATGCCCTGACCACAGCTGGCATACTCCGGTCAGACATCAGGCTGCACAACTGAAATACAAAGACAACAACAGTATTGAGGCCTGTAGACCTTGTTTCAGTGCCTTCCGTAAAATGCACTTTCCCAACCCCTCAGATCATGCTGCCAAGAGTCAGAATGCAACATGGATTAAACCCACCAAGTGTCAAACTTCCTCTTCCAAAAGAGAGGCTACCAGGTGAGGGCGGTTAGGTCAGTTATATTAACAGAATGGTGTTTTGGCCACAATTTATCTACTTAGTTGCTGAATATTTCAGGTACAAAACATAGCACTCCATGTCATGGCTACAGTGACACAGGACAACTTGCTCAGTCTCCCACTGACTATGAGCAGTCATTCCATTTAACATCGAGCCCTGAGCAAAAGGGGAGTTAGACGCATTTGGCCAGAAAGCTTTTTCCACTGAGTCTTCAGACACCAGTCAGGGCAGATCAGATACCTGTATTCTCAGCTACACATCACATTGCGTTCATGAGAACTGACCTCCTCAGCATTTCCTACCGAAGTTGAGAATTCGTTTCTCTGAATGCCAACTTGTGTTCACAGTCAGCTACACCCTCCTTTACCACAAGAGGCACAGCAGGCAGTTTCAGATGACCACCAGGGGAGAAGTGTGGCATAGTCACAAAGCCTTCATACCCACCAGCCCTGCCAGGTGACATCAGGGTTCGATTGAGAATAAGCAAGTGCGAGCAGGTTGTGCTCTGCTCAGGAAATCTTGGAAGAAAGATGGGCCCCTCAGGGCAACCTGACAGTTCAGCCTATTTCAGGGTTAAACACAGATGTTTCCCTCAGACAATTGTTTATTGATGTACTCAAGGGCCAAGTGCCATGTGCCCTCCTCAAATTTGGGCATAGTCATAGTTAACACAAGCTTTCCCTAAATACTGAAAAGGGACCAAATACCAGGTGGTTTACAAGTTATTGTTTGCAGTTACAGTTTGATGTAAGCCTTGAAAATAATTCCTCCAAAGCTTAACACAAGAGGTTAAAAGAAAGCTCAATCTCCAGGGGATACAAGAGAAACCTAACTGTGGGAGTCAATGCCAAAATCAGAACTAGAAATCCTCTGTGAATACTAAAAAATTCCGTGAGGATGGAAAAATAAAAAACAAGGTCTGAACAGACAATTCAAAGAATCACTGCTTTATTGGTCATTTCATGAGGTGAAAGGAGTTTGCTTGTGTTTCCTGTAAATGAACAAGGCCATCAACGAAGCAGAGATCAGGGAGACAGCCGTCACTGTCAGGGACAACATCACAACCAGCTCAGACTGCAGACCTACACAACAAGGAGAAACCAATGGTTACTGAGGGAAACTGGGACAAAGAGGGAAACTAGCAGTCAGGCAACTCACCGCCTGGAGACATCTCCTGCATCCTTTGCTCAACCTCAGTCAGGGGCTCAGTTGCCAGGCTGGTCAGCTCAGGATCCAGAATGAGCAGGGGGCCAACTGAGGCCTCACCCTCCCACCTCAATCCAGCTTCACTCTCTGCAGGAACAAACAGTACGGTCAGGGTCAGGGAAAATGGGATATAGCCCCCAGTGGGTCAATGACCTACCAGCTTCAAGTCCAAGGTCTCTCCTGCCTCTGGAGGGAAACGCGATCTCCCTTGTGCTACCACAGTTCCCCACATGGCAACAGGCACAAATGTCACTGGTCGATTCCCCCAGTGGGGTCCAGCTAAACGAGAAACAGCCCATCAACCACATGGTGCATCACATCTCTGCAACATCATGAAGGGACAGGGAGTGGGTGACACTCACATCTTGTGCAGCTTCTGGAAAGTACAAGCTTTGTTCCTGGAATCTCCCTGACCCACTGCAGCAACTCTCAGGTGACAGGTGATGAAAATCTGAGGGACACATTCAGCACAAGTCAGTGTTTGGCTTCTGCCCATTGAGTTGAGTGACTAATCAGCAGCTTGCTCTTACCAAGGAACGCTCATCTCCATAGAAGCGGAAGGCATCCAGGTCAAACCTGAGCTTGTCCGGCTCCCGCCGGTCTCCCGGCAACACAAAGGTTGAAAGGGAGTCCTCAGCTTTGCTGTCCACGAGGCAACTGCAGGTGAACAAAGGTACATGAAGTGAATGGAGTGAAGTCATCGAGATGGAAGCAGCTGGAGAAAGCCGAGAGCTCCTTACCCATTGTAGTCAATGATGCTGTATCTGGGGCTGGAGTCCTTGCCTGGGCTCAGTGTAGCTACACAGCGGTCAATGTACAGCTTCATGGGCATGTGGTTGTCCATTGAAACAGATGCCTCAATGTGAATGAGGTCTCCCAGGGAGTAGACAGTGGAAGTGCGCTCTGTAAGCCAGTCACCTGAAGTACAAGAGGACAAGGGTTGGAGAAAGTGGGTACAACCCCCAGTGAGTGACACCAGGAGATCCCTCCCCAGCCAGCCATCACATACCATTCATTAGACGCAGGGAGAAGGACAGGTGCCCTTCTGCAGACCTGGTGGAGCTGAATGGGATCCAGGTGGGCTTGATGGAGTTACTGCTCACATTGCCCTTCCTGGGGGAAGGGCGACAAGGTAACCATTTTAGGACAAGGTCAGGTAACAACTGTGCTTGGGAATAATATTGATCAAGCGAGTAAAGATTCTCACCTGAAATACCGACACACAATGGGAATGACAGCTCCGTTAGTTCTCACAATGACAGACCCAGGATAGTTTGGGATGTGTGACAAGTGGGTGGTGTAGATCAGAAAATCTCCCATCATCTGAAAGACACCAGGTTAAGGAATGAGCAATGATCTGAAATGAGGAGGGTCAACACAGGGCTCACAATGACATCATCTCTTTTGGGACCCAAGTGCCAAGATGTAGTTTCCTCCTAGCACTGCTGGAGTGCTAGTCACAGGTCAGGAGTCAGTCGTCAGTCATACAGGATCAATGTAACAAGGAACTCCAAATCATTGGAATGCTCTAACAGAGGCTGAACACTCTGGTCAAAGCACTGATTTATTCTGGAGTGAAATCATGATGAGAGACAGGAACATGGGCATTCAGGATGAATGGGGTGCAGTTAAAAGAGAGATCATGAAGAGACAGGCATTTGGGTCCTACCAAGTTAGGACAGAAAAAAGGAAGTGAAGGCACGCATTGGCCGTCTGGAAAAATGGAAGTTGTTCTGTGTCCATATTCCAATCAGTGCATTCATTCCAACATCAGGGACAGTCAACAGTGCAGCACTCAATTCCATGATCATTATTTCAACCCATCTTAGACTCAAGAAAGAACTATTGGGAACTGTATTGAAAGAACTCAACATTCACATGTGTCTTACTGAGGGGAATGAGCTAGAAGCAAAGAGGAAACAGAAGATGGCAGAACACCAAAAATGGACAGCAGCAAAAACCCAATTCCAGTCAGAATATAAGGATAGCTTACAGGTTCTTAAAGTAGGAGACCACTCAAGACCAATTATATCCAAGCAGTGGTTACAGTGAGCATCAGCAACCAGCCCAAACTTTCAAGTATGGGAGGACTCATTACCTGCAGCCTGCTGCCACACTCATGCAGCCCATAGTCAAAGAGAACAGTGTGGTTCTCAGGGTAAATCCTGGTCGGCCGACAACCTGCTGTCCCCAGGGTCAGGTCAGCAGCTTTAATCAGGTGCCTTGTTCCAAATAAATCCAACTGGGCCCTGACCAACAGCTTGTGCTCTCCACACTGCACCATCACGGTCTGCAGTGGAGACACACTCCCACCCTCAGACATTCTGAAACTGGAACCAGTGGGATCCCCATGAGGAGGGACTCTCTCAGGTACAGGAGTGGCTCTCACTATTCTCCATGGATACCTCTGGCTCAGAAACTGTTGCCAAGTTTCAGAGCAACAAACAGCTCCAACTAACACCAGCACTGGAAAAAAACCCCTCACTACAAAATCCCCCATGATCCCAAACAACTCAAGCATCCCTTCCAGCCCCCACCCAGCTCCTTTTATACACACAACCTGCACTCACCTGACACCAATCAGACCAGAAGCAGCAACATTGAACCAATGAACCAGCCCCAGTCACTACAATTTCCAGCACTGACTAAACTCATGGATTTCTGACCAGGAGGGCCTGTTCCATTTGGACCAATAGGAATGCCTGGGAGTTGCTGTGCTGTCACCTGACTGCATTCAGCTCCACAAGTCCTCATGGTGTGGCCCCCTGAGTAAAATCATTAAACATGGATCATTTCAACATTTCTCTGATCTCAGGTGTCTGACAGTGAGAAATACAGAAAGATTGTCTCTGGATGGTGTTTGGAAACTGGGTTTGGCTAGAACAAAAGGAACATTCCTTATATTTTCCTCATGCTGTGCGCCTCCCTGTGTCTGTTTATTTGAGACTGCATGGAGGAGCTTTACTTTGAATTTAAAGAGAGAGTGGCTATCGCACCTCATGCTATTACCTGCCTTGGTCGATTTGGATGCTGACGGTGTAGAGGTAGTTTTAATCTGTATCTAACCCTGTGCTGTCCTCTTCCTTGGAGTGTCAGTGAGGACAGTGTAGAGACAGCTTTACTCTGGATCTTATCCCGCAATGTTCCTGACTATCTATAACAGAGAATGTTTTGAAGCATTGTTTTCTGTTTGAAACAGTAGGGGGAACATTTTCCTGCATCTAACTCTGGGCGGTACACGTCCTGGGAATGTTTGATCAGAACAGTGTGGTGGCAGCTGCACTTTCAGATGAAAGGAGCAGACAAACTTTCACTTTCAGTTTATAGGTGTAGAAGGAGCTGCAATCTTTAACTAATCATGTGCAGTCCCTGACCAAGAACTGTTTCTCAGGACCGTGTACTGTAGCTTTCCTTCCAGTTTAAAAAGTTAGAGGGAGATTTACTTCCAGCCTGCTAAAATAGCGCACTGTGGAAGGAACTTTACCTTGTATCAAGCCCTGAGTTGTACCCGCCTCTTAAATGCCCCTAATGAGACCGGCTCCACTACCCTCTCCGGCAATGCACTCCACGTCTCTACCACTCCCTGAGGAAAGGACCTACCTCTGACGTCTCCTTTGTATCTACCTCCGCGCACTTTAAAACTATGCCCATCATAGTCGCTACTCTGTCTGTCCACTCCATCTGAACCTCTGATAATTTTGTACACTTCTATCAAGTCACTTCTCATCCTTTGTCGTTCAAAAGAAAAAAAACCTACCTCTCTCATCCTTTCGTTGTAAGACCTTCCCTCCATTCCAGGCAACATCCTGGTAATTCTCCTCTGCACCTTTTCCAACACCCCCATTCTTCCCTGTAATGAGGTGACCAGAACTGGACACAATACTCCAGATGTGGGCAAACCAGGCTTTTGTGTAGCTGGAGCATAACTTCACAGCTCTTGAACTCAGTCCCTCCATGAATGAAAGCTAACACAACATAGGCCCTCTCAACAACTCTATCCAACTGGGTGGCAGCTTTCAGGGAACTGTGGACATGAATCCCAAGATCTCTCAGCTCCTCCACACTGCCAAGAATCTTCCTGTTTACCCTGTATTCTGCTTTCAAATTTCTCCTTCCAAAACGAATTACCCCACACTTTTCAGGGAAAATCTCCATCTGCCACTTCTCAGCCCAGCTCTGCATCCTATCAATGTCCCTTTGTAACCTAGAACAGCCCACCGCACTATCCACAACTTGACCGATCTTCATATCATCCACAAACTTACTAATCCACACTTGCACTCCGACATCCAAATCATTTACAAAAATCACAAACAGAAGCGGATCCAGAACAGACCCTTGTGGTACGCCACTTGTAACTGAGCACCATTTTGAATATTTTACGACAACTACCATCTTTTATCTTCTCAGGTTCAGCCAATTCTGAATCCAATCTTCCAAATTTCCCGCATCCCATGCCTCCTTACTTTTTGCATGTGCCTACCACGGGCAACCTTATCAAATGCCTTACTTAAATCCATGTATACCACATCCACTGCTCTGCCTTCTCTACACGTTTGGTCACCTCTTCAAAGATTTGAGTAAGGTTTGTGAGGCATGCTGAATATCATAAATCTATCTGTGTCTATAGAAGCGATCATAAATCCTATCTCTCAGAGCCCTTTCCAATAGGTTGCCCACCACTGAAGTCAGACTAACTGGCCTGTAAATTCTGGGGTTATCTCTATTCCCTTTTTTGAAATGGAAATGGCATTTGCCTCTCTCCAATCTGCCAGCACTAAACCCATGGACAGTGAGGACAAAAAGATTATCACCAAGGGGTCTGTGATCTCTTCCCTCACTTCCCATAGAAGTCATCTTCCTCACGAACATCCACCTCCTCTAGCCTTCCAGCCTGTTTCACACTGTCCTCTCCTACAAATAGTTCCCTCTCAGTTGTGAACACCAAAGAAAAGTATTCATTAAGAACCTCTCCTATTTATGGGGACACAAAGGGTAGACAGTACACTGGATGAGGTGTAGGAAGTGTCCGGGTGTCCTGGAATGAAAGGTGATGGTGAACACTATGTTACGAATTGTCTGATCTGCACACAGCATAACATTATGAAAGGGGCTCACTGACATAGTGGACCAATAGAAGGGCCAAGGAGTAATCTACAAATAGACTATACAGGACCTCGAAACCCAAACTCCAGGAGGATACAAATATGCCCTGGTCATTGTGGATACCTTCACTAAATGGGTTGAAATTTTCCCGACAACAAAAAACACAGCGTTGAATGCAGTGAATATTTTGTTGCAATGTCTATTTACTCATTTGGGTATACCCCAAAATATAGAATCAGACCAGGGACAAATTTTACGCCCAAGTCATGCAAAATGTAACAACTCTTTACTTTTGGATCAAACAGAGATTCCGCACGCCCTGTAGACCACAGTCGAGTGGAATTGTGGTCAAGACTGAATCGGACACTGAAAACCATCATCGCCAAAATAGTGCAGCAGCAGCAGCAGCAGCAGCAGCAGCACAAGACACCCTGGCAGGTTGTTCTGCCTCATGTGTTAATGATACTGAGGAACAGTGTGGCTTCATCTACATCCTTCACTCCTTACAAGCTAATGACAGGAAGGGACATGAGAGGAATGGAGAAGTTGGTCGGTTTGGACTCGATTGAACTCGAGGTAGACAATACTTTTCAGACAAATAGGTACAACAGTTGGTAGAAATGGTAAAAGAAGCAAATGATGTAGCAGCCCACCAGCAAGGGAAGAAGAAGCAGCAAAGTAAGGCCTAGTTTGACACAAAAGCCAGCGTGATAGAATTGAGGCTTGGATAAAGAGTCATGATAAGAGTATACCAGCCCAGTGCATTCTTCAGCCCAAAGCTCACTCGTCCCTGTGAGCAAGCAGATAGAGCTATCACATCCATATGCAAGGCATTAGCAGTTGCCAGGTTAGTGCTGAAGCCAGTAGGTGGGGGTAACAGGATGGCCATACTTGGCACGTGGTGCTCGATGTTAACGATGTTTTGAGTTCCCAAGGTCAGGGAGAGCAGGAACAAGATCAGTTACAGATTCCCAGGGAGATGGGGAGGGCCGAGGAAAACAACAAAAGGAAATGAAAAAGGGTGGAGAAGGTCAGCGGGCAATACAATACATACAATTAGAATCCAAAACAGAGCCAGGGAGGGATGATCTGGTACAGAGTAAAGAAAACATGGGCTTCTCATTAGAAAGAAGAAAACAATTGTCACTAAGAACAGAAATTATACTTGTACGTTGCAGCTTTAACCTCAGATGAGGGGAGTGACACATTCCTATCGGAATGATCATGTTTGGGACGATGTTTGAGCAGGTATTAGAGTCATGGTGACGAGTGAATTTGCCTCAAGGAGTGTCAAGGCTGGAAGGATATTCAGTGATCAAGAATGACTTTGGTCGGCAGCACAAGATAATACGAACTAAGTCAGGAAGCAGAGGGGACTAAAATTTGTATTATACAGGAGCAGATAGGCTGGCATGGATGGGAATGACACTGGGTATACTTGAAGGAACAGGGGTGCTATTTTCATACAACAGGGTTCTCGAGGTGACATTGGCTCTAATCCCAGAAGAAAAATTTCAACATCATTTTATCGGACCATTTATTAAGCAACCATTGGTTAACGGCAATTGAGGTAAAATTATGATTCACCTCTGAATATCGACTGGGGAAATGACAAAGGTATATCGGCTGGAGTGGTTACTCAAAGCAATTCAAATAAATTGGTTGGATCACTATCAATTGTAATGGGCAGAATGGATACAGGAGCGAGATAGATGATAAAGGGCATTGAGAGATGAGGACAAGGCCCTTCATCATTTTCATGACCTGTAGGAAGCCGATGACCCCATGTCTCTCAGAGATTAAAAACACACCAGAACCGAGATGCAGTGAGTGACAGTACAGGATGGAAGGTGTGGGTCTGGTACACGAGGAGGCGGGAGAATCTGTCACTTTGGTACCAGTTTATCGGCATGTGCAGATGGTCGTTAATTTGACTGAAATGACTGCTCCACAACAGTGCCCATCCGCTACAAAACAACTATGTGCCCACCTCCTTGATGAACGATCGAGCGGGAGTGAGCTTATGATCAACTAGAATAGAAAGAAAAGAGGACTGTTGGAGTTGGCCAGGGGGCAGGATATGCATCAGGAGTGGCAACTGTCAACACCTTGGACACAGCAGAATTAGAAAGTCAGACACAATCCCTTCAGAAGAAAATGCAGCTCATGACTGGGGAAGGTAACTTAGACCAGCCAGAGAGGTCATGATGGGTCACAAGTGACGCTGGTCTCGGTTGAATTTCTAAATCTTTTACAGGAATTATTGAGCCTATGGCCAATACTTCTGAGGAGGCCCACAAAGTCGAGGGGTGTGCCATATACACCCACTGGATGTTGACCAAGCTTGGGACTGATGTGCTACAACTGCATGATCACCATGTCCCAGACAGTGTCAGATAAACAATTAATAAAGTGGGTCGGACAAAATGAACCTCTGTCACCTCAGAAGTTTGAGCTTAACCAATTAGGCTTTGTGTACTCATGGCAGAGATAAAGGAAAGTATTATATTGGGGCAGTGTTTCATATCCCGCGACATGGAAATTAACTGAAATGTCTTTACAAAGGGTCCATCCTGTGGGAAAGCATCAAGAAAGACCTTGGACATCTTAAAACGACCATTTCATGCCAAGGTCATGGGTGGTGTGAGAAAGGGGAAGACTTGTCAAAATTCCATTTCAAAAGAGTCTATTACAAATGGAGAAAATTCAATTCCCATGCTGTATGACTTTACCGTGAAGTTTCCACGTTCTCATCCTGGCCTCTTACCTGAAGCATGGTGACCTCCACGTTAAGTTCCCCACCAATCACCTCTATCTAATGAGACAGCAGCCAAGTGGTCCTTCGGGACAATGATAATGTTACCTTCGATTGGAGAACTTTCATGAATACATTACATGGTCAAACAGCATCAGCCTTGCTGCATGAAGGGGGCATTGTTCCTGCTCAAATTTATCATATTTTGAGAAGAGGACACAGACAGATTGGATAAAATGAAATCAGTAGAAATAGAATATTTGGATTTTTAAAATGTTCTTGACAGGCTACAGGTCAGGCACCTTAATAAGAGTCCATACTGTTGGGGATAGCATATCAGCATGGATAGAGGATTGGAGAACTGATAGAAGACAAGGGGTGAACTAAAGGTGAAACTTTGAGGATGGCAATCTGTTTCTCATGTCATGTCACATGGGCCAGTGAAGGACTCAATTATTTGAATTGTTTTATTGACTTTGTTTAGGGAAGTGAGAGAGCATCAGTTGCAAACCTGGCTAGAAGTGAGAGGGCAATCAGTAGGGATAACACTTGGAGTTTGTAGAGCAATATAGATAGTTTTGGTGATTGGTCAAAAATCTGGTGTTACACTTTGGCAGAACGAATAGATAATCTGAACATTATTTAAGTGGAGAAAGACTGCAGAAAGCAACAGCACAGAGGGATTGGGGAGTCCACCTGCATGAATCTCAAAAAGCTTATCGACAAATTCATCAACTAACAGGAAAGGCAAAGGGAAGGTGATTCTTGATTTGAGAAGAAATAAAAATGTGCAACTCTTGCTAAATGATTACGAGGCCACATGTAGAATACTGTGAACAGTTTTGGTCACCTTATCTGAGATAATATATTGGCATCGGAAGCTGTCCACAGAAGGTTCATCAGGCTGATAAAGATGGAAGTATTTTCTCATGAGGACTTGAATTCAACAGGCTTCTACTCATTAGAATTTCAAGAATGAGTGAAGATCTTGTGAAAAATAAGAGATTATAAAGGGGGATTCTCAAGATCGATGCAGGTAGATTGTTTCCCCTTGTGGAATAGCATATTACCAGAGAACATGCTCTCAGTAACAAAGAAACACAGAAGCTGAGCAAATACTGGAAGGGATAAGCCTGTTGGGACCTTTGAACCTGCTCTGCCATTCGCTATGATTGTGGCTGATCATCCACTTCATCCCCTTTCCTGCTTTGTCTCTGAGATACCAAGGTGTAGAGCTGGATGAACACAGCAGGTCAAGCAGCATCAGAGCAGCCGAAGATGACGTTTCTGGCCTCGACCCTTTTTCAGAAATGGGGGAGGGGAAAGGGGATTCTGAAATAAATAGGTAGGAGGGGAGGCGGATAGAAGATGTATAAAGGAGAAGATAGGTGGAGACGAGATAGACAGGTCAAAGAGCTGGGGGTGGAACCAGTAGAGGTGAGTGTAGGTGGGGAGCTAGGGACGAATTATGTCAGTTCAGGGATGGACAGGTCAAGGGGGCAGGATGAGGTTCGAAGGTAGGAGATGGGGGTGCAGCTGGATGTGGAAAGAGGGGATAGGTGAGAGGAAGAACAGGTTAGGGAGGCTGGGACAAGCTGGGCTGGTTTTGAGATGCAGTGGAGGGAGGGGAGATTTTGAAGCTTGTGAAATCCACGTTGATACCATTGGGCTGCAGGTGCCCAAGTGGAATATGAGTTGCTGTTCCTGCAACCTTCGGGCGGCGTCATTGCAGGGCTGCAGGAGGCCCAGGATGGACAGGTCATCTGAGGAATGGGAGGGGTAATTGAAATTGTTCGTGACTGGAAGGTGCAGTTGTTTAATGTGAACCGAGCATAGGTGCTCTGCAAAGTGGTCCCCAATATAGAGGCGGCCCCAATGGCTACAGCGGATGCAGTGTACCACATTGGCAGATATGCAGGTGAACATCTGCTTAATCTGGAAAGTCTTCTTGGGGCCTGGGGTGGGGATGAGGGAGGAGGTTTGGGGGCAGGTATAGCACTTCCTGCAGTTGCAGGGAAAAGTGGCAGGTCTGGTGGGGTTGGAGGGGAGTGTGGAGCGAACAAGGGAGTCACAAAGAGAGTGGCCCCTCCGGGAAGCAGATATGGGTGGGGAGGGAAAAATGTCTTTGGCGGTGGGGTCGGATGGCAGATGGCGAAAGTGTCGGAGGATGATGCGTTGGATCCAGAGGTTAGTGCAGTGATTATGAGGTGAAATGAAAGGTCATAGCGACAATCCAGCAAAGTGGATGTCAGTATCATCAGATCAGCCACAGTCACAGTGAATGGTGGAACCAAGTCACTTACTCTTATTATTTTAGTGGCTGATGAGAAATCAGTCTGATAGGAATCAGTTTGAGACAGATTGCCAGTTTCTGGACTCCATGGTCATTGGAAATATCCTTCCTGCATTTACTCTGCTCGGCCCTGTTACAATATTCTATGAGATTTCCCCTTTATTCTTCAAAACTATCTATATTCACTTGAGAAGTCACATGACACCAGGTTACAATCCAACAGGACTGAAATCTTAAGCGTTTAGAGCACTGCTCCTTTGTCAGGGGAAGTACACTGGAGAACCCTAATCACAAGCTTTTGTGGCGCTGGAAACCCTGTTAGACCTTAACCTGGTGCCTCGTGACCTCTGACTTTGTCAACCCCACTCCAACTCTAGCACCTCAGCACCAATTAATGTAGTTTTAACTGGTTCGTTCTCTTCTTTCCTCAACGCTACAAAGCTAGGAATCTGTCTGGTAAATCTTTTTGCTGCATTCCCTCCGTAGCCAATACACCCTTCCTCAGGAAAGGAGACACTGCCAGTGCACAGTATCCCAGGTGTGGCCGCTCTCAGGCCCTGTATATTTGCAGCAAGGCAGCTCTAATTCTGTCCTTTAACACTGAGGGACGACATACCATTTATTGTCTTCACTATCTGCTGCATCTTCGTGCAGACTTTCAGCAACTGATGTCAAAAGACCCAGGATTCATCACACCCGCCCTTGTTCTCCATTCTATTTCTATTCAGATAGAAACCTGCCTTCCTGTTTTTGCTTCCAGAGGGGATAACCTCATCTTGATCCACATCGTACAGCGCAAGTGCATACACTTCTGGTCACCACATTACCAAAAGAATGTGGATGCTTTGGAAAGGGAGCAGAGGAGGTTCACCAGGATGTTGACTGGTATGGAGGGCACTAGCTATGCAGAAAGCTTGAGTCGGATTATTTTCATTAGAAATATGGAGATTGAGTTGGGGGAGCCTCATTGGAGGTCCACAAAATCATGAGGCATGGACAGCAAGAAGCTTTCTTTCCCCCTTACCCACACCTCCAGAGTGGGGACTCAGTTACTCAGGGTCACGATTTCAAGGTGAAAGGGGAAAAGTTTAAAGGGAGATATACCTTGGAAGTTCTTTACGCAGAGGGTGGTGGGTGCCTGGAACACGTTGCCAGCGGAGGTGGTAGCAGCAGGCACGTTAACGTCATTTAAGATGTATCTAAGCAGATTGATGAATGGGCAGGGAGCAGAGGGATACAGATTCTTGCAAAATGGGGAAGAGGTTTGGATAGAGGACCTGGATCGGCAGAGGCTTCGAAGGCTGAAGGGCCTGTTCCTGTGCTGTAATTTTCTTTGTTCTTTTTGAACTGCCTTTACTGTTTATTTACCCACTCACTCAATTGGTCCAAATCACAACAAAGAAAATTATCCTCCACAACAGTGCACCCTCTGTAACTGTGATTCAGAGAAAGTGCAAACTCCCAATGCTGGAGAATCTGAGATAACAAGGTGTACAGCTGGATGAACACAGCAGACCAAGCACCATTTCATGTTTTCTGAAGAGGGGGTCGAGAACTGAAACACCAGCTTTCCTGCTCCCCTGCTGCTCACCCTTTAACTGTACCAGGTTTCGGAGTGGTAATGAGGAGATCTAGGGAGCATTGAATTTAAAAAGGGCATTACACCATATCTAACATGTAGTAACTGCTCTTGGAACAGTCATCTGCAGTGCACAGAGAACTTTACCCTGTACCTAACCTTGTAACTTGGCATTGCCTGGGAATGTTTGAATGGCACACTGTAGATGGAGCATTATCATAGAACAGCACAGTACAGGCCATACAGTACATACTGTCATCCATATACCTAACTAATAGCTGCTCAAGTGACCCTAATGAGGCCCACTCCACTGCCCTCTCTGGCAATGCATTCCACGCTCCGACCACTGAGTAAAGAGCCTTCCTCTAACGTCTCCCCTCTTTCTACCTCCACTCACTTTAAAACTGCCCCCTCCTAATAGCTACCTCCAACTGAGGAGGGTGTCTTTGGCTACCTATTCTCTCTACCTCTGATCATTTTGTACACCTCTATCAAGTCACTTCTCTTTAGAATGAGAGAGGAGAGAAGCCCTAGCTCCCAACTTTTCCACACAAGTCCTTCCCTCCATTCCAGGCAACATCCTGCTAAATCTCCTCTGTACCTTTTCCAATGCTTCCACATCTTTCCTGTAATGAGGTGACCGGAACAACATTCCAGATGTGGCCAAACCAGGCTTTTGTACAGCTGGAGCGTAACTTCATGGCGATTGAATTCAAACCCTCTGTTAATGAAAGCTAATACCATACACCTCCTTAACAACTCTATCCACCAGGGTGGCAGCTTTCAGGGAATTGTGAACATGAACCCCAAGATCCTTCTGCTCCTCCACACAACCAAGAATCTTTCTGTTAACCCTGTATTCTGCTTTCAAGTTTGCCCTTCCAAAATGAATCACCTCACTTTTCAGGGTTAAACTCCATCTGCCAATTCTCAGCCCACCTCTGCATCCTATCAATGTCCCTTTGCAAACTCAAATATCCCTCCACACTGATCACCACGCAACCCACCTTCGTATCATCCATGAACTTGCTAATCCACCCTTCTACTTCATTGTCAAAATCATTTGCAAAAAATTACAAATAGAAGAAGACCCACAACAGAACCTTGTGGTACACCACCTGTAATTGAGCACCATGTTGAATATTTTCCTTTCACTACCACACTTGGCATTCAGAATGTCTCCCCAGGGTCAGCCCAATCTGCCACATTTCCCCCTATCCCATGCCTCCTTACTTCTGCAGACCCTACCATGGGGAACCTTATCAAAACGCCTTACTTAAATCCATGCATACAACATCCACTGCTCCATCTTCATCCATGTGTTTGGTCACCGCTTCAAAGAGGTCAATAAAGGTTTGTGAGGCATGATCTACCCCTCAAATCCATGCTGACTACCACAAATCAAACTGCACCTTTCCAAGTGATCATAAAGCCCTTTCCAATAATTTGCCCACCACTGATGTAAGACTAACTAGTCTGTAATTTCCAGGGTTATCCCTATTCCCTTTTTTGAAAAAAGGGAATGACGTTTGCCTCTCTCCAAAGTCCCAGCACTATACTCATGGGCAGTGAGCACGAGAAGATCACCAAAGGCCCAGTGATCTCTTCCCTCACTTCATACTGCAATCCTTGGATAAATCCCTTCAGGCACTGTCCTCCTCTGCAACTGGGTCCCTCAGTTGTGAGCATTGAAGCAAAGTATTCATTAAAAGGGCCTCTCCTATATCTCTAGGCTCCATGCACAAATTCCCTTTACAATCCTTGATCGGCCCTACCCTTTCTCTCGTCATTCTCTTATTCCTCATATCGTGTGTAGAAAACCTTGGAGTTTTCCTTGAACTTGTCTGCCGAGGTTTTCTCATGACCCTTGCAGCTCTCCTAAGCCCTTTCTTCAGCTCCTTTCTGGATAAACTGTATCCCGCTAGAGCCTTTTCCATTCCTGGTTTCTTAAACCTTAGGGAAGCCTCCTCCTTCCTCTTGACCAGTCGATCGACCTCTCGAGAACCGAGGCTCCCTCACTTGACCGCATCTTCCCTTGCCAGGGTAAGGTTTTTTTTGCCAGCGACAAACATATCGAGCACATGCAGTATGCATTCCTTCAACAATCTCCACATTTCAGTCGTGCTCTTTCCTGACAGCATCTGTTCCCAGACAAGGTGTAGAGCTGGATGAACACAGCAGGCCAAGCAGCAACGCTGATGTTCCGGGCCTCGACCTCCAAGCTCAAAACGTCAGCATTCCTGATCCGATGATGCTGCTTGACCAGCTGTGTTCATCCAGCTCTATACCTTATCTCAGAGTCTTCAGCATCTGCAGTTCCTACTACTCTGAAGCATCTGATCCCAGTTTGAGACCCAGTTCTTGCCAAACAGAATTATAATTACCCTTCCCCCGATTATAACCTTACCCTGCTATGGACAGATCCTTTTCCATGACTATTGGAGAAGTAATAGAGTTGTGCTCGCTACCGCCAAAATGCTCTCCGACCAACAGGTCTAACACTTGGCCCAGTTCATTGCCAAGCAGCAGATCCAAAAAGTGATCTCTCCTCATGTTGGTCTATCCACGTACTCTGTCAGGAATCCTTCCTGAACGCACTGGACAAAACTCACTCCGTCTAAACTATTAGAACTACAATGTTTACAACCAATATTTGGAAAGTTGAAGCTTCCCATGACTACGATCCTGTGACTTCTGCACCTTTCCAGTATCTGCGTCCCAATCTGCCCCTCCAGTTCTCTGCAACTATTAGGGGGTCTGAAAAAAAAAACCTAACTGACTGCTCCTTTCTTGTTTCTGACCTCAACCCAAACTGACTCTGTCGATATACTCTCAAACTACCTTGCAGTAGCCGCTATACACTCGCCCTGACTAGCAATGCCATTCCCCTTTCACCACCCTCCCTCTTTCTTTTAAAGCATCTAAACCCCAGAAATTCCAACAGCCATTCCTCTCCGAGATTCCCAAGTTTCTGTAGTGGCCACAATATCATCGTTCCAAGTCGTGACCCTTGCTTGAAGTTCATCTGCCGTATTTCTGATACTTCTTGCATTGAAGTATGCACACCTCAAACCATCTGTGGCCACAATTACGCTCCATCAGCCACATGTCTTTATCAACAACCTCACGCCCGGTTGTGTCTGTTGGAAGGCTGAATACCTCATCCTCAATTACAAATCCAATTACCTACTCCCTGCCAATTTAGTTTAAACCATCCCATACAGCTCGAGCAAACTTCCCTCCCAGGATATTTGTGCCCTTCTGGTTAAGGTGCAACCCCTCCTGACTGTACAGGTCACACCTTCCCCAGAATATGCTCTAATTATCCACATAATGGAAGTCCTCCGTCCTACACCAGCCCTGTAGTCACGTGTTTAGCTGCACTCTCTCCCTCTTTCTTACAAGACTATCACTTGGCACTGGTAGTAATCCAGAGATAACTACCCTGTTTGTCCTGGACTTCAGCTTCCAACCTAACTCCCTGTCCTCGTTTTTCACAATCAGTCCTTTTTCTACCTACGTCATTGGTACCGATGTGTACCATGACTGCTGGTTGCTCACCTTCCCCCTTCAGGATCTTGTCTCAGATTGTGCCTTCATCATTGGCCCTGGCAGGCAACATACGCAGAGAGTTTACGCAGAGAGTTGTGAGAGCATGGAATGCGTTGCCAGCAGCAGTTGTGGAAGCAAGGTCATTGGGGTCATTTAAGAGACTGCTGGACATGCATATGGTCACAGAAATTTGAGGGTGCATCCATGAGGATCAATGGTCGGCACAACATTGTGGGCTGAAGGGCCTGTTCTGTGCTGTACTGTTCTATGTTCTATGTTCTATGTTCTATACCATCCACTCATCTCATTCCCATCCATGGAACATCTGTCTGTGCCTCTTACGGTCGCATCCCCCACTACAACTGCTCTCCTATTCTCCCCCTTCCCTTCCGTGCCACAGGCCAGCCTCAGTGCCAGAGACCAGTCCGCTGCAGGCTTCCCCTGTTAGGGGATAGCCCCCACCCCCAAACAGTATCCAAAACTGTTTACTTATTATTGAAGTGAACAGCCACAGGGGATGCCTGCACTGTCTGCCTATCCCCCTTCCCCTTCCTGACAGGCACCCAGCTACCTTTTCCCTGTACCTCGGGTGTGACCACCTCCTTATAACTCCTCTGTATCACCCCCTCAGACTCCCAAATCATCCAGAGTTCATCCGGCTCCAGAACACTAACACTGGTTATGAGGAGCTGGAGTTGAGTGCACCTCTCGCAGGTGAGGTCAGAGCGGACACGAGCAGACACCCTTACCTCCCACATCCTGCAAGAGGAGTATGCAATTTCCCTAGCTTCCATTCCCTCTACTCTAGATTTCCAGAAGAATTTTAAAAAAGCCTAACCTTACCCACCCTCCACACAGACACTTTTGGTTCGAGGAGGTTGGGTAGGAGACACTACATGTGGTGTTTTGGGTTTAGCCAATGCCCGAATATAATCACAGATAATGGGAACTGCAGATGCTGGCGAATCCAAGATAATAAGCCCGAATATATCGGTTTGTTCCTGGCTCGCAGTTTCTCCACACACCCACCGCTGAAAACAAGAGGGCTGCTGCTGCACAAGGTAAGCTTTCATACTCCAGAGTGGGGGAAAAACATGCAAAAACAAAACTTACCTTCCCATCAGTGCTCTGGCTCACGCTGCTGCTGAAAACTGCTGGGAAGTTAACAATGTAGCTTTACAATCAGTTTGAAGAATTAGAGGGAGGATAACTCTGGAGCTAACAGCGCTGTCTTTGTGCTTACATCATTTTTAGTGTGGTTCTAATTAAAAAGATCCCTGATATCCCATGAACTTCCATCACCCGCTCCATCCCAGGCCTGCTCCCAGCTTATTTCGCCCAAGCCTTGCACCCACTCTCCCTTCATCTTGTGGGCACTAAACAGCTGGCCGCACACCTTCCCTTCCTGGCTTCCGCATTCATTACATTTTCTCTCATCTCAGATATTGTTCTCCAATGTCCCCAACACCATCAAGCCTGAGCCTCCAATTCAACTCGTGATCCTTCCCTCCTAACTACCTTTCCACAGCAGTGAAATGTTTCATCAAGACAATGGAATTGGGAACCTCTTTCCCTGGAATTTGAACTGCTTTGTCAGATTTGTCTCCCTGAACCACGAACTGCACAACCACCGTCAGCAACATGGGACAAACACTTCCCTCCCACATGCCCTGACCACACTCAGCTCGGCCCCTGTCTCAGGCATCAGGCTGTACAGCTGATGTCCTGCACTGATAACACTATTGAGATGATTGCAGACATTTAACTAAAGGGATTGAAGACAAAGCATTATCCAACCCAACAAGTTGTGCTCAAACAAAAGGGGAATCTGATATGGACAAAACCCACCAAATGTCAACTCCCTTTTCCAAAGGGAGTATATTGGCACTAAAAAGGTGGCTCAGTCAACAGTTATATTGAGCAGCATGGCTTTTTGGCCCTTGATTAACTGGATAATTAAGGACCATTTGAGGTGCTAAAGCTAGCACCCAATGTCATGGACACAGGGACACATGGCAAAAACCATTCAGTCACGCAGTGAGGACAAGCTTTCACTCCAGTGACCATACACAGCCCTCAAAATGGGAGGAATATGCATTTGGCCAGAAGGCATTTTCCACTGATGCACCTGTTGGTTTGAAGAGCATCAGATATCTGTATGCTCAATTACACATTACACGATGGCATTCATGAGAACTAACTGACTCTCAGCATTTCCTAATAAAGTTAGGATCATTCATGTCATGGAATTCCAACTCATGTTGGCCAAGTCAACTACACCC
Organism: Stegostoma tigrinum; assembly: GCF_030684315.1. Taxonomy (NCBI): domain Eukaryota; kingdom Metazoa; phylum Chordata; class Chondrichthyes; order Orectolobiformes; family Stegostomatidae; genus Stegostoma; species Stegostoma tigrinum. The sequence continues at coordinate 2,522,516 of NC_081388.1, read as the reverse complement.
TTCGTTACCACAAGATGCATTGCAGACAGTTCCAGACAAGCACAACACAGATGTGGCAGGGACCTCTCAACCACATCCCATTTTCAACGTCACGGTGGAATGGAGAAGCAGCAAGGGAGCCGGTCAGGCCCTGCTCAACAAGTCTTGGGATTAGGAAGCCTCATGGCAAACTCACGGTTCACCAAGTATTTCAGGAGTTAACATTGACAGATTGGCATTCCTTATGGAAGTGTTTATTCATGTAATTATGGGGGCTAGTGCCATGTGCCCTTCTCATATTTGGGCACACCAGTCACAACGGTTAACACAAGCTTTCCCAAAATACTGAACTGGTGCAAATAACAGGTGGTTGACAAATTTGTTTGCAGTTGGATATAAAACTTGAAGCTTCACACAAAGGTGAAAGAAAGCATGATCACCAGTGGATATATTAGACTTAACTGTGGGAGTCAACACAAAGCCAAAATCAGAAATTGAAAATCATCCATAATGATAGACACTAATAAATTCCATGAAGACTGAAAGACAAAAACAAAAACCAGGTCTGAACAGACGATTCAAAGCATTAATGCTTGACTGGTCATTTTGTTAGTTGACTGGAGTTTGCTTGTGTTTCCTGTACAGGAACAAGGCCATCAAGGAAGCAGAGATCAGGGAGACAGCCGTCACTGTCAGGGACACCATCAGGACCAGCTCAGACTGCACACCTACACAACGAGGAGAAACCAATGGTTACTGAGAGAAACTGGGACAAAGAGAAGAACTAGCAGTCAGGCAACTCACCGCCTGGAGACATATCCTGCATCCTTTGCTCACCCTCAGTCAGGGGCTCAGTTGCCAGGCTGGTCAGCTCAGGATCCAGAATGAGCAGGGGGCCAAGTGAGGCCTCACCCTCCCACTTCACTCTGTAGGATCAAGCATTCTGGTCAGGGTCCAGAAAAAAAAATACAGCCCCAGCAGATAGGGTCAGTGACCTACCAGCTTCAGGTCCCAGGTCCCTCCTTCCTCTGGAGGGAAAGATGATCTCCCCTGTGTGACCACAGTTCCCCACATGGCAACAGGCACAGGTGTCACTGTTGATTCCTCCCGTGGGGTCCAGCTAAACAGGAGAAACAGCCCATTAACAACATGGTGCATCACCTGTTCCCCAACAACATTACCAAGGGACAGGGAGTGGGGGTGGAAAAACACACAGATCTTGTGAAGCTTCTGGAAAGTACAAGCTTTGTTCCTGGAATCTGCTTGATCCACTGCAGCAACTTTCAGGTGACAGGTGATGAAAATCTGAGGGACACATTCAGCACAAGTCAGTGTTTAGTCACTCCCACCCTGTGGGGAGAAGCCAATCAGCAGCTTCCTCTTACCACGGAACACTCAGCTCCATAGAAGCGGAAGGCATCCAGGTCAAAACTGAGCTTATCCGGCTCCCGCTGGTCTCTCGGCATTACAAAGATTGAAAAGGAGTCTTCAGCTTGGCTGTCCACGAGGCAACCCCAAGTGAACAAAGGGCCATGAAGTGAATCCATTGAGATGGGAGCAGCTGGAGAAAGCAGAGATCTCCTTACCCATGGTAGTCAATGATGCTGTATCTGGGGCTGGAGTCCTTGTCTGGGCTCAGTGTAGCTACACAGCGGTCAATGCACAGCTTCAGGGGCACGTGGTTGTCCATTGAAACAGATGCCTCAATGTGAATGAGGTCTCCCAGTGACTAGACAATGGAAGTTAACTCAAACCCAGCCACCTGAAGCACAAGAGGACAAGGGTTGGAGACAGGGGGTGCAACCCCCGGTGAGTGACACCAAGATATCCCTCCCCAGCCAGCCATCACATACCATTCATTCGACGCAGGGAGAATGACAGATGCCCTTCTGCAGACCTGGTGGAGCTGAATGTGATCCAGATCGGCTTGATGGGGTTACTGCTCACATTGCCCTTCCTGGGGAGAGACAGGGCAATCATTTCAGGACAATGTCATAACAGCTGTGGTCAGGGAATAATTTTGACAAAATCAAATGAAGACTCACTTGAAATAACAACACGCAATGGGAATAACAGCTCCATTGGTTCTCAATGACAGACCCAGGATATCTTGGGATGTGCATGAGGTGGGTGGTGTAGATTAGGAAATCTCCAGTTATCGGAAAGACACCATATCAAACAAATGAGGAATTGATCTGAAGTTAGAAGGGTCAACAAAGGGCTCACAATAACTTCATCACATTGGACACATTCTTTTGTGACACTGACAGTGTCATAGCCAAGATATTGTTTCCTCCCTGCAATGCTGGGATAACTTAGGTCACAGGTCAAGGGTCACTCACAGAGGATGAATGTAACAAGGAACTCCAACTCATTGGAATGGAGTTGGAAACACTAAACACAATGGGTCAAACACCAAATGGTTAGAGAGCTCAAGTTGAGAGATAGGAAAGTGTCCATTCAAGAGAGGAATGAGGATAAGAATGAAAGAGATCATGGAGACACGGGCATCGGGTTCCCAGTGACAGTAAGAAATGCAGCAGTGAAAGTGAACAGTGGTAGTTTAGAATAGTGAACGCAAACAGTTTCCATTTCACAAGTAGGGCAGGAATACCCAAAACAGGGACAGCCCACACTATGAAGCAAACCAATAATCAACAAGTTGATCCACTATCAGGTGCTGGAAAGGACGGTTGAGGACCAGAATGAAAGAGAACGCCACATTCAAAAACATCTGAGCAAGGGGAATGAGCTCAAAGCAGACATAACAGGAATCAGAGAAGGCTCTAAAACATTTGGTGTAGACAGCCGTAAAACTAAAGCCTCAATCATTATCTAGGACTAGCTCGTGGGTAGGTAAAGCCAGAGAGCATTCCTAATATCAATGATATCTCAGACAGCATTAGATAGAAACAGTGCACAGCCCAAGCTTCCAGCAGTTATGGAGGACTCTATCTGCAGCCTGCTGCCACACTCAGCCCACAGTCAAAGAGAACAGTGTAGTTCTCAGGGTAGATCCAGGTTGGCCGACAACCTGCTGCCCCGAGGGTCGGGTCAGCAGCTTTAATCAGGTGCCTGGTTCCAAATAAATCCAACTGGGCCCTGACCAGCAGCTTGTGCTCTCCACACTGCACCATCACAGTCTGCAGTGGAAACACACACCCGCCCTCAGACATTCTGAAACTGGAACCAATGGGACCCCCATGAGGAGGGACTCTCTCAGGTACAGGGGTGGCTCTCACTATTCTCCATGGTTACCTCTGGCTCAGAAACTCCTGCCAAGTTTCAAAGTGACAAACAGCTCCAACTAACACTAGCACAGGGAACAAACCCCTCACTACAAAATCCCCCATGATCACAAACAACACAAGCATCCCTTCCAGCCCCCACCCAGCTCCTTTTATACACACAACCTGCACTCACCTGACACCAATCAGACCAGAAGCAGAAACGTTAAGCCAATGAACCAGACCCAGTCTCTACAATTTTCACCAATAACTGCTCATGGGCTTCTTACCAGGAGGGCCTGTTCCATTTGGACCATCAGGAATGGCCGTGAGTTGCTATGCTGTCACCTGACTACATTCAGCTCCACATGTTCTCACAGTGAATGTGCTCCTGAGGACAATCATCAAACATGGATCATTGATTCAGGAGGGTGATTGGTGAGTCTGACAGTGAGCCATACAGAGAGATCGTCTCTGGAAGAGACTTCGACTGGACAACTGAATCTGATGAAGAGTCTAGGCCCGAAACGTCAGCTTTTGTGCTCCTGAGATGCTGCTGGGCCTGCTGTGTTCATCCAGCCTCACATTTTATTATCTAGGATTGTACCTGTCCTGGGAATATTTGACAGGGACAGTGAAGCGGGAGCTGTACTCTTAATTTAAAGAAGCGGAGTTGTACTTGTCCTGGGAGTGTTTGGTGAAGATACTGTGGAAGGCACTTTACATTTTATTTAACCCCACGTTGTTCAGGGAGGGTTTGACACAGCACAAGGGAACATTACTCTGTATATAATCACTCACTGTACATGCCCTAAGACTATTTTCCGTGGAGAGTGTAGAACGAGCATGACTCTGCAGCTAAATCTCAGCTTTCTCTGTGGATTTGATTGGGATAAAATCAAGTGATTTGGCACAGTCTTTAGATGTTGTGAATCCTTCAAATGTAGTTTCCTTTTGGTTAAAATTTTGGATGGAATGTGCTCCTCGTCACTCCATTCACTCCCCTCAAAGCTGCACTGTTGTTCTGTTACTTGCCTGTTTAGTTTTATTGGCTACGGTGTGGTTATGTGGAGTCCTGGAGAGGCCAACATTTTAATAGCCATCTCCCAGCTTTCCTTGAGAAGGTGGGAATCCTCCTCTTAAAACTGTCAGCCAAGGGCAGGAGAGAAAGGGAAGGGTCAAGGGGACAAGCTGCTGACATTGCTGCCTGGGAGATGCTGGCCATAATCTGCAGAAATGTGGAGACGGGGGGGTACCAGTCACTAAGACTAGATTTCTGATGTTAACACAACGCTGAATGATTGGAATGCTGACAAGAAGTTAAGGCAGAGAAGGTAGAGAGGGAAAGATTGTGAGGAGGGGGACTGCCTCAGTGACAGAGTAACCAAGCTGCAGGGACAGAAGAACATGGGACTTGGTACGGACGAACCACGACCAGGTGCAGTGTGAGAAACTGCTCACAAGAAGAATAAGTGAGAGGGAAAAGGCTCAAACAGTTAAAGCTGAAATGGAAAAATGGAAAGAAAACATAATGATTTAAAAGCTGCAATGAACTTGGTCCAGAGAGATGTTCAGGAAATGAGAAGTGCTGCAGATCACACTAAGTGTCAGAGACAGAGAGAAAGGCTGCAGGGTCAGCTCGCTGCACACAGAGACATAATGTGTGTCCTTGTGTCTGTGAGAAGTGGGGGAGGCAGTGAAGGGGATGTGGGTTGGGATGATTTAACAGACGGAGCTGCTGGACATGGTCATGATGAAGGGGAACCTCCTCCAGAGCATCCACTGCCAGCTTATGACCCAGTTTGAGAGATTCCATTGGTTCCCGTCGTAATGGGCCACCCCACCGCCCCCCCGACCAGCCCAGAAACCACTAGAAGGGGATTGGAGGACGATGGTCAGGTGGCAGAGGTAGGAGGGCTGTTTATTATACCCCATTGGGGGTGCAGCAGTTGAGGGACATTGTGAACGATATTTGGAAGTGAGCGCCTCGGGCAGTCTTAGGGATCTGTTCCGAACGGTCAGGATAACACTGAGGAAAGGATATCATGAATAATATGCCGGCACCCACATCTACACTCTGTCTTACCATAAGAGCAGAAAGTTAGTCGAGGCACAACTCAGGCTTTAAAAGACCAGGAGTTAAATATCACAGGCACTAACAGAGGGGACCCAGTGGAGACGCTGACAAACAGTTAGCAAAGGAAAGGCGAACAGCCCACTGCATTTACTGCACGCCTTTGGGCAGTGTTTCAGCGGGTATATGGTACAGCCTTGGATAGGAACAATCTCGAGGCAGTGGGTGGGAATCTGAGGGAGTGAATGTTGGTGTTACATGGCACTGAGGAGACCAGGAAGGCATTGGTGCAGTTTGATCCGACTGAGGAACTGCACACTGAGGCCTGGGTCATGAGGAAGATTGTTCGAGCATGGGAAAAAGAAAGGACAGAACTTTTCAAGGCCTCTGGGGTACAGGATGACACCTGTTAAAGATCAGGCAACAATAGACAATAGACAATAGGTGCAGGAGTAGGCCATTCAGCCCTTCAAGCCAGCACCACCATTCATTATGATCATGGCTGATCATCCACAATCAGTTACCTGTTCCTGCCTTATCCCCGTAACCCTCGGTTCCGCTATCTTTAAGTGCTCGATCTATCTCTTTCTTGAAACTATCCAGAGACTTGGCCTCCACTGCCTTCTGGGGCAGAGCATTCCATATATCCACCACTCTCTGGGTGAAGAGGTTTTTCCTGAACTCTGTTCTAATTGGCCTACCCATTATTTTTAAACAGTGTCCTCTGGTTCTGGACGCCCCCATCAACGGAAACATGCTTCCTGCCTCCAGAGTGTCCAATCCCTTAATAATCTTGTACGTCTCAATCAGATCCCCTCACATCCTTCTAAACTCAAGTGTATACAAGCCAAGTTGCTCCAATCTTTCATCATATGATAGTCCCGCCATTCCGGGAATTGACCTCGTGAACCTACGCTGCACTCCCTCAATAGCCAGAATGTCCTTCCTCAAATTTGGAGACCAAAACTGCACACAATACTCGAGGTCTCACCAGAGCCCTGTACAGCTGCAGAAGGACCTCTTTGCTACTACACTCAATTCCTCTTGTTACAAAGGCCAGCATGCCATTAGCTTTCTTCACTGCCTGCTGTACCTGCATGCTTGCTTTCATTGACTCATGTACAAGAACACCTAGATCTCGTTGTGCTTCCCCTTTACCTAACTTGACTCCATTTAGATAGTAATCTGCCTTCCTGTTCTTGCCACCAAAGTGGATAACCACACATTTATCTACATTAAACTGCATCTGCCATGCATCCGTCCACTCACCTAGCCTGTCCAAGTCACCCTGTATTCTCATGACATCTTCCTCACATTTCACCCTGCCACCCAGCTTTGTGTCATCAGCAAATTTGCTAATATTACTGTTAATACCTTCACCTATATCATTAATGTATATTGTAAACAGCTGTGGTCACAGCACCGAAGCTCGTGGAACGCCACTGGTCACTGCCTGCCATTCCAAAAGGGACCCGTTCATCATTACTCTTTGCTTCCTGTCAGCCAGCCAATTTTCAATCCAAGCCAGTATTATTCTGCCAATACCATGTGCCCTAATTTTGCTCACTAATCTCCTACGTGGGACTTTATCAAAGCCTTTCTGAAAGCCCAAGTATACGACATCCACTGGCTCTCCCTTGTCCATCTTCATAGTTACATCCTCAAAAAATTCCAGAACATTAGTCAAGCGCGATTTCCCCTTTGTAAATCGATGCTGGCTCTGACCTATCCTGTTACTGCTATCCAAATGATTTGTAATTTCATCTTTTATAATTGACTCCAGCATCTTTCCCACCACTGACGTCAGGCTAACCGGTCTATAATTCCCTGTTTTTTCCCTCCCTCCTTTCTTGAAAAGTGGGACAACATTAGCCACCCTCCAATCCGTAGGAACTGATCCTGAATCTATAGAACATTGGAAAATAATGACCAATGCGTCCACGATTTGTAGAGCCACCTCCTTAAGTACCCTCGGATGCAGACCATCAGCTCCCGGGGACTTATCAGCCTTCAGACCTAACAATCTATCCAACACCATTTCCTGCTTAATATAAATTCCTTTCAGTTCATCCATTACCCTTGGTCCTTCAGCCACTATAACATCTGGGAGATTGCTTGTGTCTTCCCTGGTGAAGACAGATCCAAAGTACCTATTCAACTCTTCTGCCATTTCCTTGTTCCCCATCATAAATTCACCCGTTTCTGTCTTCAAGGGCCCAATTTTAGTCTTAACCAGTTTTTTTGCTTTTCACATCCCTAAAAAAGCTTTTATTATCCTCCTTTGTACTTTTTTGGCCAGTGTGCCTTCGTACCTCATTTTTTTCTCTGTGCATTGCCTTTTTAGTTATCCTCTGTTGCTCTTTAAAACTTTCCCAGTCCTCCGGCTTCCCGTTCAGCTTTGCTATGTTATACTTCTTTTCTATCCTTATACAGTCGTTAACTTCCCTCGTCAGCCACGGCCGGCCCTGCCTCCCCTTCGGATCTTTCTTCCTCTTTGGAATGAACTGATCCTGCACCTTCTGCATTATATCCAGAAATACCTGCCATTGTTGTTCCACTGCCATCCCTGCTAGGGTAGTGAGCCATTGAACTTTGGCCAGCTCCTCCCTCATAGCTCCATAGTTCCCTTGATTCAACTGCAATACTGACACTTCTGATTCTCCCTTCTCCCTCTCAAACTGCAGATTAAAACTTATCATATTATGCTCACTACCTCCTAATGGCTCCTTTACTTTCAGGTCCCTGATCAAATCCGGTTCATTGCACAACACCAGATCCAGAATTGCCTCTTCCCTGGTAGCTGTTCCAAGAATCCATCTCTGAGGCACTCCACAAACTCCCTTCCTTGGGGTCCAGTACCATCCTGATTTTCCCAGTCTACCTGCATGTTGAAATCCCCCATTACAACTGTAGTGATACCTTTGAGACAGGCTAATTACAACTCCTGATTCAACTTACACCCTACATCCAGGCTACTGTTTGGGGGCCTGTGGATAACTCCCATTAGGGTCTTTCTACCCTTAGAATTCCTCAGCTCTATCCAACTGACTCTACATCTCCTGATTCTATGTCCCCCCTCGCAAGGGACTGAATATTAGTCCTCACCAACAGGGCAACCCCACCCCCTCTGTCCGTCAGTATGTCCTTTCGAGAGCACGTATCGCCTTGAATATTCATTTCCCAGGCCCTGTCCACTTGAAGCCACGTCTCAGTTATCCCCACAACATCGCACCTGCCAATTTCCAACTGAGCCTCAAGCTCATCCACCTTATTTCTTATGCTTCGTGCATTCAGATGTAATATTTTTAATTTGTTACTCCCTTCACCCTTCTTATCAATCCCAACAATCTGGAGAACTGAAGGGGGAAGATCTACTGGGAGGACTCACCCTTCAGACTATTCAGTGTGGGAAGAGGGAAAGGTGGAGGGAATGTCTTGTGGACTGGGAGAACTGACGGCGGGGTGTCTAGGTGCTACAATTGTGGCCAGGAGGGGCATTTTGTTGGAAAATGCCTGAATATGAGACGTGAAAATGTGGGTTCAGGGTGTTGGTGCCTACCTGTAGACGGACCTAGTGGGCCTAACCCTCAATGTGATGTCACGGAGACACTACCGTCTATGGGGATGGATTCTGAACTGCAAGGAGAGTCACAGGCCTCTCTGTTATGGATGTGATGTGCGGTGGGCCAAAACAGGGAGACCCAGAGTGAACAGAGGGGTCGGAGGCTGCTGTATTACATTCCTTTGGGACACTGAGTGATCCCGAACCACCGTCAATACCATGCAGTTCAATGACCCACGTTGGCAAATTCAAACTTCAACCATTTTAAATAGATTTACGGGACATTTACAAGAGGGACATGTTGGTGCTCAGTGTGGGAGATGTAGCATTAGATCATTCAGTATTTCTTCTTAATTAGCCCAGTGAACAAGAACATGTTTTGGGGAGCGATTCCATGGTAAAAGCAGGACACTGTTTCGATCCTGCAGTTCCCAGTATCACTGTTTCGATACTCTTTACTGCATGATTTGGTAAATACCTGTCGGTACGAGCAGCGTAAACAGCACACTCATTGCTGATGGGGAATTTCAGCACGGGATTGTACAGAGATAACAAAGTGTGGATAAAGCCAGAAGAGGTGAATGACGATCATGAAGTGTCACTGCTCATTGTCCCGCAATCTGCAGTATGAGCCCGACATAAACATGACTGTGGGAAGATGGCTGGGAGTGCGTGTACACAGGGCCCAGACCCCAATCCACAGGAGCAGTATGGTATTCCGAAACAGGCACAGGAAGAGGTAGGGAAGGTGATACTGAGTCTGACACAAGGGATAGTTAGACCGGGAGCTTCCGCTAATACCTCACCGACTTGGCTATTGAGGAAACCGAATGGAAGCTTACTGAACATGAAACAACGCCCCATTAACCACCCCCACGATCGCGATTACCCAGAAGCAGGTGTCAAGGACTGGTTCACGCTTTTGGACATAAGCAACAGGTTTTGGTCCATGCCACTGGAAAAGGGGTAACCATACCAGCTCTCTGATAAGGGTCTAGGCCTGAAACGTCAGCTTTTGTGCTCCTGAGATGCTGCTTGGCCTGCAACGTTCATCCAGCTCCACACTTTGTTATCTTGGAGTCTCTAGCATCTGCAGTTCCCCTCATCTCTGACCCCAGTACCAATACAAGTATGTGTTTATTCTCCAAGGCCAGAAATATATATGGACCGCCCTGACACAGGGATTTCATCATTCTTCATTCACATTCCACCAGCATCCAAACGAAGTGGTAAAGGGATTTCAAAACCTCACTGTTTAGTTCAGTCAGTCAGAATAGAATCGCAAGGAGGACATGTTGTTACATGGAAGGGATATCACTGTGAATGGAGTAAAAGCCATTACTGTGTCAGCAGATAACAGTGTACCAGGGAGAGAAACAGGTGTCAAATGTTGATAGAAATGCACCTTTGGGACCATTACCCATCAAAACAAAAAGAAGGGTGTAAGAGAGGATCTGAAAGCAGGCAGGTACAGGAAAGGAAGATTCCCATGTGAAAATTTTGTGGATGGCTCTTCATCAGTACAGGACGAGAAGAGGAGAGCTGGGGTTGGGACATACGTCGAGGATGGGAACAGACAGGAAAGATACAGTGCGGCTCTTCAATTACCTCAGACCATGAGTGCACAGGCAGCAGAGTTCGTGGCCGTAACATATGTGGTTGGTCACCAGGAACTCCTTCCACCCGGATCAGTGATGTACTCTGACAGCCTGTCAGTTTGTAACATCCTCACGGAATATTTGCTCCCATGGAAGATGGCAGGGTCAGTCTCAGCAGATGGGAAGCCCCTTTGATCAGCTGCACTGTTACAATATATCCTTGAGGAAGCACAAGGGACAGAATGTGGGATCAGGAAGGTAAAAGCTCATTCCCAGGGGCAACCAGAAGGTGATGATTTAGCGAAACAAGGTGCTGTAAATGGGCAGGAACGGTGACCACCAACTGAAGAAATCGGGGACCGGGAAGAGAAACCGGTCGAGGTAATGGATTTAACAGAGAAACAAAAGAAAGACAGGAAATTGAAAAAACAAACCGATGGAATAGAATCAGACACATATAAAGCAGACAAGGACATTTATGTTCAGGATAGAGCAGTTTTACATCAGAAAAATTTGTGGTTCTGGTGTGTGGCAATGGTACGACATCAAAGGTCAGGAACACTGCGGCAAGTTACTCACTTCCTGACTCTTCAAACCCTGCCCACAATCAAAAAGGTACAAGTCAGGCTTGTGATAAACTCCTCCCCAGTTACCGAGATCGATGCAGCCTTCTGAGGATCGACACCATCCAGGGCAAAGTAACCTGTTTGAATTCATGCAACAGTGAAGGGAGTCAAACACAGCTAACTATAGATTGGTTAGCATAATTTCTCTGACGAGAAAAATATTAGACACTCTGCCAAAGGGAGTCAATTCAATTCCCACACTGTCCGAGGTTACCATGAAGTTTCCACGTTCTCATCCCGGCCTCTTACCTGAGGCATGGTGACCTCCAGGTTAAGTTCCCCACCAATCACCTCTACCTAATGAGACAGCAGCCGTGCAGTTCTTTGGGACAATGACAATGTCACCTTCAGTTGGAGAACTTTCAGGAATACATTATATGGTCAAACTGGGTCAGCCTGGCTGCATGAAGGGGGCATTGCTCCTGCTCAAATTTATCACATCTTGAGAAGAGGACAGACAGATTGTATGAAGTGATATCAGTAGATATTGTACATTTGGATTTTTAAGAAGGTTTTTTGACCAGCGACACATCAGTCACCTTAAGAGTCCATACTGTTAGGGATAGCAATATCAGCATGGACAGAGGATTGGAGAACTGAGAGAAGACAAGGGGTTAACTCAAGGTGAAACCTTCAGGGTGGAAATCTGTTTGTGTCGTGCCACATGGGTCAGTGCTGGGTTCACAATTGTTTCAATTAGACATTATTGACTTGGTTTTGGGAAGTGAAAGTATTCTAGCCCAGTTTGGAGATGATGCAAGACCAAGTGGGAGGGTAAAGGGTCAGGATAACACATGGGTATTGTCGAGCAATAGGGATAGGTTTGGTGAGTGATCAAAAGTCTGGGGTTATATTTTGGGAGAAGGAATAGACAATCTGGATATTATTTGAGTGGAGAACGACTGCAGAAAGCTCCTACACCAAGGGATTGGAGAAGCTTGCTGCATGAATCACAGAAAGCTTTCATACATCAAGTAACTGGAAAGGCAAAGGGCATGTTATTCTTTGTTTGAACAGAAATAAAAATTTGCAACTCTTGCTGAAAGAGTATGAGGCCACACACAGAACACTGAACAGTTTTGGTTTCTTTATCTGTAAAATGATATATTGGCATTGGAAGCTGTCCAGAGAAAGTTCACCAGGCTGATAAATATGGAAGTATTTTCTCATGAAGAGTTCAATAGGCTTTCACTTATTAGAATTTAGAGAATGAATGAAGATCTTATTGAAAAATAACTATTAGGGAGATTATCATCAAGATAGCTGCAGGAAGGTTGTTCACCCTTATGTAACAGCCTAATCGCAGAGAACATACGCTCAGCAACAAAGAAACACAGAACCTTAGCAAATAGGGGAAGGGACAGTCGTTTTGGACCTTTGAACGTGCTCTGCCATTCACTATGATTGTGGCTGATCATCCAATTCATCCCTGTACCCATTTTCTCTCTGTACCGTTCAACTTAAGGGAATTACAGTGAAATGGGGAGTGATTGAGGAAATTGGAACTTGTCTGACACAACATCAGGAATGACAGTAAGGAAGCAGAGGCAGAGATTTCAGGATGTAATTCATGACCCGCAGGAATAATACATCCCAGTAAAGAGGAAAAAATTCTAAGATAACAAGGTGTAGAGCTGGATGAACACAGCAGGCCAAGCAACATCACAGGAGGAAGTCTGATGTTTTGGGCCTAGACCCTTCAGAAGAAGGCGGACGGGAAGGGGTTTCTGAAATGTATTGGACGGGGGAGGAAGTTGAATAGAGGAGAAGATAGGTAGAGTGGAGACAGACAGGTCAAAAAAAGAGGTGGGGATGGAGCCAGTAAAGGTGAGTGCAGGTGGGGAGTGAGGGCAGGGATAAGTCCGGACAGACAGGTCATGGGAGTGGGACGAAGCTGGTAGGTAGGAGATGGGGGTGCAGCGTGAGGTGGCAAAGAGAGTTTTGGTGGGTGGAAGGATAGGTTAGGGAGATGGGATGAGCTGGGCTGGTTTTGGGATGCAGTCGTGGGGCGGGGGGAGGTTTTGAAGCTTGTGAAATCAACCTTGCTACCATTGGGCTGCACTGTTCCCAAGTGGAATGAGGTGCTGTTCCTGCACCCTTCAGGTGGCATCATTGTGGCACTGCAGGAGGCCCTGAGTGGACATGCAATCTGAGGAATGGGAGTGGGAGTTGAAATGGTTCACAATGGGGAGGTGCAGTTGTTTAGTGTGAACCAAGTGTAGATGTTCTGCAAAGCGGTCCCCAAGCCTCCACTTGGTTTCCCGGATGTAGAGGCCACATCAGGAACAGCGGATGCAACATAGCACATTTGCAGATGGGCAGTGAACATCTGCTTGATGTGGAAAGTCTTATTGGGGCCTGGGATCAGGGTGTGTGGGGAGGGAAAGGGGCAGGTGTTGCACTTCCTATAACCGCAGGAAATGCAGAGGGTGGTGGGGCTGGAGGGAGTGTGGAGTGGACAAGGGTGTCAGAGAGGGTGGTCCCTCTGGAAAGTAGACAAGGGTGGTGACAGAAAAGTGTCTTGGGTGGTAGGGTCAGATTGCAGATGGCCGAAAAGTGTCAGAAGATGATGGGTTGGATTTGGAGGTTGGTGGGGTGGTGTGTGAGGACCAGGGAGATTCTGTTTTAGTTCTTATTGAGGGGTGGGTGTGAGGGGGAAATGTGGGAGACATAGTCAAGGGTGTTCTTGACTGAGCAGGGGGTGGTTGGGGAAGTTGTGGTCCTTAAAACATGGACATCTGAGATTATATAGTGGAATGCCTCATCCTGGAAGCAGATGTGCCACAGGTAAAAGAATTGGGAATAGGGATGGCTTTTTTTGCAGGAGTTTGGGTGGGACGAGGCGTATTCTAGGTAGCTGTGGGACTCGATGGGCTTGAAATGGATATTGGTTTCTCGCTGGTTGCCAGAGATGGAAACAGAGAGGTATTGGAGATGGCCCAGATGAAGTTAAGGTTGGGGTGGAAGGTGTTGAAGTGGATGAACTGTTTGAGCTAGTCATGGGAACATGAGGCAGCACCAAAACAGTCAACGTAACAGGAAGAAGTGGGGTTTAGGACCAGCGTAGCTACGGAAGAGGGATTGTTACCTGTAACCTGCAGAGAGACAGGTATAGCTTGGGCCCATGCGGGTACCCATGGCCACCCCCTCTTCCGTATCTGCTCCGAGCATGAGACAGTCCACTCCCGTACTTCTCGATGTCCAATTTTAAAGGACGCCCACTCCCAACACCACCCCCCATCCAAGGTGTCAAAAAACCAAACCTGAATAACCCAGGAAAGTTGGTGTCAAGTTTTGCATTAAAAAAAAACCATTTCAGGGGATTAAAAAGTGGTAAATTCAAACTTGAGCAAAGAACAACTAAAAGCATAGTTGAAACAAAGAAAAATAAACTACCAAGTGTAATTTAGCAAACAAATGGAAAGACCATTCTCTTTGCATGTGATTGTTAAAACATAAAATGAAGATACGCCACTGATAACAGACCTGGAAGGTTCATTATGAGGAGCCAGGAGATGGCAAAATAGTTACAGATATTTTGCATCAGTGTTTCTAGTGGAAGGTACATTGCACATTCCACAAATACTAAGGAACGCGGGAGAGGATTTCAGCCCCTTCAACATCACTATGTATCATTATACAAATTAGTGACTGAAATATCCCCTGGAGCTGCTCATTTGCATCCGAGGATCCTAAACGATTGAGCTACAGGGACAATGGATGTGAGAGTTGACATTTTTCAAAAATCCTTACCTTCTAGCAAGTCAGCAAAAGATGGGAAAATTGACAATGTGACACCCCTGTTGAGAGCATTAGGAGAGGCTGGTAAAACTGTTTTAAGAGGGGAACTTGAAAGGCATAGCTAGCTTTGTTTCTAAGATTATTTGAGGAGAACTGTCTCAACTCGGCTGAGGAAATGAGAGGGTGGAGAGTCATGCATGTAATATCGGTGAGGTAAATTTCAAATGAGATGTGATGTGCAAGTTTATATGCTCAGAGTGGGAGGAGTCAATGAGCTGCAGTGGTAGAAAAAGGTGCATTTAAGCAACTGTTAGACAAACACTAATCTACAATGAATCAATGATTGTCATAGACCAAATGCAGGCAGAAGGAATTAGTTTAATCTGGCGTCATGTTTGTCACAACATTGGCAAACAGCCTGCTGTGGTTCTGTACTCAGTTCTGCATTGTGTACGTCTAAATGCAAGTAGTCAGGGGCTAATTAACACAGCACATTGCTGGAAGTGCATTGCAATCATTTGACCATTACTGGAAGAACATTTTCAGAATCTTCATCGCAAGCAAACAGGCAGCATAGCTTTGAGAGAGCCGATTTTAAGTTTGAGGGAGTCTGAAGCGGGGTTGAAAGGCAGGTGAAACATTACGTGTTGTATTCAAGTGTCCAGAAGGTTCTGGACAACAACAACTCACAAAAGGTAAAAGTCATAAGACTAAGATGGAGAGAACTTGTTCCCTCAGAGGGTACGATGTCCTTCGATCTCCTTGCCATAGTGAGCTGTGTGGGCAGAGTCCTTGTCTATAGTCCAAGGTTGAACTATATAGATTGTTGGCCAGGAGTGGGAAAGAAGGGGTTGAGGAAGATCTTGGAAAGTGGATGTCACGAACACCAGATCAGCCAGAGTCCTACTTAATGGTGGAGCAAGATTGAGGGCCCTAACAACTTACTCTTGTTACTGTTTCTTACCGTCTGGCAGTCCATGATTTCTGCAATCTGGTCCCTAAGTCGGTGATTCCAGTTTCTGGACTCCATGGTCATTGGGAAATATCCTTCCTGCATTTTCTGTGCCTGGTCCTATTACAATATTGCAGGGTTCTATGAGATTGCCCCTTTATTCTTCAAATCTATCTATTTTGACTTGAGAAGTCACACGATACATGACACCAGGTGACAGTCCAACAGGACTGAAAGCTTCAGCTGTTGGAGCGCTGCTCCTTTTATCAGGGGAAGGACACTGGAGAATGCAGCACCACAAAGTGTCATTGGAAAAGCCTGTCAGACTGTAACCTGGCACCTCGTGACCTCTGACTTTGTCAACCCCACTCCAACACTAGCACCTCAGCACCAGTTAATCTAGTTCTAACTAGTTTGTTCGCTTCTCTCCTCAACACTGCAAAGCTCAGAATCCGTCTGGTAAATCTTTTGCTGCATTACCCCCATAGCCAGTACCCCCTTCCTCAAGAAAGGAGAACAAGACCCACGCACGGTACTCCAGGGGTGGCCATTCAGGCCCTGTATATTTGCAGCAAGGCAGCTCTAATTCCGTCCTTAAACACGGAGGGACAACATACCATTTACTGTCCTCACCACCTGCTGCATCTCCATACAGACTTTCTGCAACTGGTGCCAAAAGACACAGGATTCATCACACCCACCCTTGTTCTCCATTCTATTCAGATAGAAACCCATGGTCCTGTTTTTGCTGCGAGTGGATGAGCTTATCTTGATCCACATTGAACTAGCTTTACCATTTGTTTACACACCCATTCAACTTCTCCAAATCACAAACAATGTTATTATCCTCCTCAATATTTCACCTGGTGTAACTGTAGCTGGTTTGGGAAGAAGTTAATAGGGAGGCAGTCAAGGGAGCAGCTTGAAACAGCATCACACCATATCTAACATGCAGTACCTGCTCTTGAACCCTTGTCTGAACAGGGCACATGGAACTGCACTCTGTACCTAACATGGTCATGTGCATTTCTTGGGGATGTTGGAATTTAGTACTGTAGCTGGAGTGCTAGTTTGTGGAGAGAAAAGTACCTTTACATTTAGAGGAATGAGGGAGGATAACTCTGGAGCTAACAGTGCTGTCCTTCTACAGAAGAAGGATTGTTAATTGAGGTTTCCCCTCCACTCAGGCATTGCTCTCCAAGGTTCCCAACACCAAATCTGAAAACCCACCTTGACCCCAGACTCTCTCCTCCTACTGGTGACCTTTCCACAGGAATGAAAGCTTTCATCTCAAACCCATGGAATTTGGTACCCAGCTTTCTCGGATTGTGAACTACTTGAAAGTCAGATTTGTAAGCCTGAGATCACTAACTCCACAACTACCCTCAGCCACATCAGACAAACACTTGCTCACCACATGCCCTGACCACAACATGTATACTCCAGTCAGACATCAGGCTGCGCAACTGAAATAGAGAACACTATTGAGGCCTGCAGAACTTGTTCCAGTCCCTGCACTAAGAATCATTTCCCAACCCCTCACATCATGCTGCCAAGAGTGAGAAAGCCATAGGGACAAAACCCACCAAGTGTCAAACTTCCTATTCCAAGAGAGGAAGTCAAGGGAGGGTGGGAAGGTCAGTTATGTTACACTGAAATGGTGTTGTGGCCACTGATTTAATCTTGTTAATGAATATTTGAGGTACAAAACATAGCACTCCATGTCATAGCTACAGTGACAGGACAAGGCTGCTCAGTCTCCTGCTGAGCATGAGCTGTCATTTCATTTAACATACAGCCCTGAGAAAAGGGGAGTCAGATGCATTTAGCGAGAAGGCTTTTTCCACCGAGGCCCTGACTGGTGTCTGAAGAACATCAGATAACTGCATTCTCACCTACACATCACGTTGTGTTCTGAGAACTGACCTCCTCAGCATTTCCTACCAAGGTTTGGAATTCAGTGAAATGAATTCCCACTCGTGTTCAGAGTCAGCTACACCCTCCCTCACCATAAGAGGCACAGCAGACAGTTTCAGATGAACACCAGGGAAGAAATGTGGCATAGTCACCCTGCCTTCACACCCACCAGCACTGCCTGAGGACAACGTCAGGTTTGAATTGACAAAAAGCAAGAGAGCAGGTTGGGCTCTGCTCAAGAAATCTTGGGATGAGGAAAGGTAGACCCACGTGGCAACATGACAGTTCAGCATATTTCAGGGTTAAACACAGATGTCTGTCTCACAATTGTTTATTGATGTACTCAGGGGGCAAGTGCCATGTGCCCTTCTCAAATTTGGGCAGAGTCACAGTTAACACAAGCTTTCTCCAAATACTGAAAGGTCCAAATAACGCATGGTTTGCAAGTTGGAGGTTGAAGATCAAAAATTCTGAAGCTTAGAAGAGGTGACAGAGAGCTCAATCTCCAGGCGGTTACAAGAGAGGCCTAACTGTGGGAGTCAATGCCAAATGAGGACGAGAAATCCTCCTTGGAAATACTAGAAAATTCCACGAAGGTAGAAAAATAAAAACTAGGCCTGGACAGGAAACTCAACAAATCACTGCTTTATTGGTCATTTAATGAGGTGACAGGAGTTTGCTTGTGTTTCCTGTACAGGAACAAGGCCATCAACGAAGCAGAGATCAGGGAGACAGCTGTCACTGTCAGTGACACCATCACAACCAGCTCAGACTGCAGACCTACACAACAAGGAGAAACCAATGGTTACTGAGGGAAACTGGGACAAAGAAACTAGCACAAAGAAACTAGCAGTCAGACAGCTCACCGCCTGGAGACATATCCTGCATCCTTTGCTCAACCTCAGTCAGGGGCTCAGTTGCCAGGCTGGTCAGCTCAGGATCCAGAACGAGCAGGGGGCCAACTGAGGCCTCACCCTCCCACTTCAATCCAGCTTCACTCCCTGCAGGAAGCAACAGTACGGTCAGGATCAGGGAAGGAGGGTATAGTCCCCAGAGTGGGGCCGTTACCTACCAGCTTCAGCTCCAACATCTCTCCTTCCTCTGGACGGGAACACGATCTCCCCTGTGCTACCACAGTTCCCGACATGGCAACAGGCACAAACGTCACTGGTCGACTCTTCCAGTGGGGTCCAGCTAAATAGGAGAAACAGCCCATTCAACCACACGGTGCATCACCTCTCCAACAACATCACTAAGGGGCATGGAGTGGGGGACACTCACATCTTGTGCAGCTTCTGGAAAGTGCAAGCTTTGTTCCTGGAATCTCCCTGATCCACTGCAGCAACTCTCAGGTGACAGGTGATGAAAATCTGAGGGACACATTCAGCACATGTCAGTGTTTAGCCACTCCCACCCTGTGGGGAGAAGCCAGTCAGCAGCTTGCTCTTACCAAGGAACGCTCATCTCCATAGAAGCGGAAGGCATCCAGGTCAAACCTGAGCTTGTCCGGCTCCCGCTGGTCTCTCAGCAACACAAAGGTCGAAAAGGAGTCCTCAGCTTGGCTGTCCACGAGGCAACTGCAGGTGAACAAAGGGCCATGAAGTGAATGGAGTGAAGCCATTGAGATGGAAGCAGCTGGAGAAAGCAGAGAGCTCCTTACCCATTGTAGTCAATGATGCTGTATCTGGGGCTGGAGTCCTTGCCTGGGCTCAGTGTAGCCACACAGCGGTCAATGTACAGCTTCAGGGGCACGTGGTTGTCCATTGAAACAGACGCCTCAATGTGAATGAGTTCTCCCAGGGAGTAGACAGTGGAAGTGCGCTCTGTAAGCCAGTCACCTGAAGTACAAGAGGACAAGGGTTGGAGAGACAGTGGGTGCAACCCCCAGTGAGTGACACCAGGAGATCCCTCCCCAGCCAGCCATCACATACCATTCATTAGACGCAGGGAGAACGACAGATGCCCTTCTCTAGACCTGGTGGAGCTGAATGGGATCCAAGTGGGCTTGATGGGGTTACTGCTCACATTGCCCTTCCTGGGTAGAGACAGGGCAGCCATTTTACAACACAAAGACAACCACTGTGGCTGAAAATAAATGTTGATCAATCAAATGAAGACTCTCACCTGAAATAACGACACACAATGGGAATGACAGCCCCATTGGTTCGCACAATGACAGACCCAGGATAGTTTGGGATGTGGGTCAGGTGGGTGGTGTAGATCAGGAAATCTCCAGTCATCTGAAAGATACCAGGCTAAGGAATTAGGAACTGATCTGAACTGAGAAGGGGCAGGACAGGGCTCACAATGGCTTCATCCCATTGGATGCATTCTTTAAGGACCCAGACAAGCAAAGCTACAAGCAACTCCAAATAACTCGAATTCTCTATGAGAGAGACTAAACAGACTTGTAAAGAACCAAGATTTGTGGGACAGGGGTAGAAAGATCTGAGGCATAAGCATGAGTGTTCAGGGGCAATAAGTCAATGAAAAGTGGCCTAGAAGGGGTTAACACTCGGAAGGTGTTCCTGTTAGGCGGCGAGACTAGGACCTGTGGGCACAGCCTGAAAATTAGAGGGGGTAAAGTCGAAAATGAAACAAGACAACATTTCTTCAGCCAGAAAGTGGTGGGCTTGTGGAATTCATTGCCATGGAGTGCAGTCGAGGCCAGGACATGGCAGATCTCAGAAGGAATCAGGGGCTACAGGGAGAGAGAGCAGGGAAGTGGAGTTGAAGTGCCCACCAGCCATGATTTAAATGGCAGAGTAGACTTGATGGGCCTAATGGCCTCACTTCCACTCCCATGTCTTATGGGACTATGGCTGTCTGGAATACAGAAACAGAAGTTACTACTTTAGAAATATTACACAAATGCTAATCAGTCAACAGTTTGGAGCTCAAATCAATACAGCATCTTGCTGTCAGTAGAGCATGGTTGAGAACTGAATTGAAAATACCACATCCAAACAAATCTGACTGAGAACAAGCTGGAAGTACACAAAGAAACAGAACATTTCAAAACATCTAGAACAGACAGAAATTCAAGCAGAGGCCAAGCACAGCCTAAGGCCAGATTGTGGATTAATACAGCTAGAGACCATTCATGTCACCGCAGCCAGGGTTACACAAGTTGAACAACACCCAGACCAAGCTACCAGCAGGTATAACAAAGTGTGGGGCTGGATGGACACAGCAGGCCAAGCAGGATCTTAGGGCCCCAAAAGCTGACTTGGCTGAAAAGGCCAAGACTCTTCATCAGAAGAGGGGATTGGGAGGCAATTCTGAAATAAGTGGGGAGAAGCAGGGAGACAGACTAAAGATGGATAGAGGAGAAGAGCAGAGTATGGGTGGGGAGGTAGGAAGGGGATAAGTCAGTCTGGGGAGGATGGACAGATCAAGGGGGTGGGATAAGGTTAGTAGGTAGGAAGTGAAGAAGGTGCAGCTTGAAGTGGGAAGGTAGGAGGGGGGAAGAACAAGTCAGGCAGGCAAGTACAGCGGACTCATTACCTGCAGTCTGCTGCCACACTCATGCAGCCCGTAATCGAAGAGGACGGTGTGGTTCTCAGGGTAGATCCTGGTTGGCCGACAACCCACTGTCCCCAGTGTCAGGTCAGCAGCTTTAATTGGGTGCCTGGTTCCAAATAAATCCAACTGGGCCCTGACCAGCAGCTTGTGCTCTCCACACTGCACCATCACAGTCTGCAGTGGAGACACACTCCCACCCTCAGACATTCTGAAACTGGAACCAATGGGACCCCCATGAGGAGGGACTCTCTCAGGTACAGGAGTGGCTCTCACTATTCTCCATGGATACCTCTGGCTCAGAAACTGTTGCCAAGTTTCAGAGCAACAAACAGCTCCAACTAACACCAACAGAAGGAACAAACCCCTCACTACAAAATCCCCCATGATCCCAAACAACACAAGCATCCCTTCCAGCCCCCACCCAGCTCCATTTGTACACACAACCTGCACCCACCTGACACCAATCAGGCCAGAGGCAGCAACATTGAACCAATGAACCAGCCCCAGTCTCTGCAATTTCCACCAATGACTAAACTCTGGCATTGATCACCAGGAGGGCGTGTTCCATTTGGACCATTAGGAATGGCTGGGAGTTGCTGTGCTGTCACCTGACTGCATTCAGCTCCACAATTTCTCATGGTGAGGGGGCTCCTGAGGACAATCATCAAACATGGATCATTGGTTCAGGCGGGTGTTGGTGGGTTTAACCTTTCCTGACCTCGAGTGTCTGACAGTGAGCCATACAGAGAAGTGTCCCTGGATGGGGATTGGACAGGACAAAAGAAGTGTTCTTCAGGTTTGTCTCATGTTCCATGCTCTATCCTAACCCAGCGACCACCGCTCCCCCGGTCAACTCCCAACCCACTGCATCCCAGGAATGTTTAATTGAGGCAGTGTAAAGGGAACCTTTCTTTCAGTTTAAAAGAAAGAGTAAGTTTATTCACTATCTTGCTCCATACTATTACCTGTCCTGGTACCGTTTGAAGGTCACCTGTATTCGGTATCAAACCGTGCGCTGTCCCTTTCCTTGGAGTGTCAATGCGGGCAGTGTAGATACAGCTTTACGCTTTATCTGCAGCTGTCCAGGGAGAGTTTGATACATCGTAAGGGAACATTACTCTGTATATAATTCCACAATGTACCTGTCCTGGGAGTGTTCTATGTGGAGAGAGCAGAATGCGCTTTACTCTGCAGCTAAACCTCAGCAATCCCTGCCACTGTGGATTCAATTGGGATGAAATCAAATGCGTTGGCATCCACCAGCAGTGGTGAATCCTGTCTTCACTTTTCCTTCAAATGTATTTTCACCTTGGCTTCAATTTTAGATGGAAATTACCCATTGTCGTTCCATTCACTCCCCTCAAGGGTCCTCCCTTGTTTTGTTACTTGCCCGCTTAGTTTTATTGGTAATGGATGTGTCGTCCTGGAAAGGCCAACTTTTTAATATCCGTCTTCCAACTGTCCTTGAGAAGGCAACGTTCAGTCCACATCTTCACACCGTTAGCCAGAGGCTGCAGAGGGGACAGGGAGAGGGAGGGGGAATAGGAATGGAAAGACAGGAGAAGGGGACAAGCTGCTGACATCGCTGCCTGGGAGATGCTGACCAGAAGCTGCAGGAAGAAAGGTGCAGACGGGGGGTACCAGACACTGAGACTAGATGGCTGATGTTAACACAATGCTGAATGGATGGAAGGCTGACAGCAAGTTAAGGCAGAGAAGGTAGAGAGGGAAAGACTAGAGAAAGAGGACAAGAGACTCTGTGAGGAGGGAGCCTGCCTCAGTGACAGAGTAACCAATCTGCAGGGACAGAAGAATATGGGACTTGGTACAGATGAACCAGGACCAGGTGCAATGTGAGAAACTGCTCACAAGGAGAATAAGTGAGAGGGAAAATTCCAAACAGTTAAAGCTGAAATGGAAACATGGAAGGAAAACGCAATGATTTAAAAGCTGCAATGAACTTGATCCAGAGAGATGTTCAGGAAATGAGGAGGAGTGCTGCAGATCTCACAAAATGTCAGAGACAGAGAGAAAGGCTGCAGGGTCAGCTCGCTGCACACAGAGACATAATGTGTGTCTTTGTGTCTGTGAGAAGTTGGGGAGGCAGTGATGGGGATGTGGGTTGGGATGATTTTTTTTTATTTGAAGAAATATACTTTATTCATAACAGGTACAAAAATAAAACATATTTATACACCTAGCCAGTCATGCAAGCCGCTCCGGGTTACCCACGGGGTATATAGACCAACTAAAGGCAAAAAATAAAGAAGGCAAAAAAAACAAAGCAAAGAAAACACCCCGGCAGTCGTCTCCCCGCACAGTCCCCGTTGGCCCCCTGACCAGTTGGGGAAGGCGCCAGCTGGGCCCAGTTACCAGATAGGGTTCTTTTTTTCGATTCTGGACGAGGGGTTTCATACGGTGGTCTTTCCCCACCGCGCCTTGGCGGCGGCTGTCCCAAGCTTCAGCGTGTCCCTCAGCACGTAGTCCTGGACCTTGGAGTGCGCCAGTCTGCAACACTCGGTCGGGGTGAGTTCTTTCAGCTGGCAGACCAGCAAGTTGCGGGCAGACCAAAGAGCGTCTTTCACCGCATTGATGGTCCTCCAGGCGCAGTTGATGTTGGTCTCGGTGTGCGTCCCCGGAAACAGCCCGTAGAGCACAGAGTCCCGCGTCACGGAGCTGCTCGGGACGAACCTCGACAAATACCACTGCATCCCCCTCCAGACCTCCTGCGCATAGGCACACTCCAGAAGGAGGTGATCGACAGTCTCCTCCCCGCTCCGCAGCCACCTCGAGGGCAGCGTGCGGTGGCGCAGAGATTCCGGGCATGCATAAAGGAGCTCACTAGCAGAGCCCCTCTCACCGCCAGCCAAGCAATGTCCTTGTGCTTGTTTGAAAGTTCTGGCGATGAGGCATTCTGCCAAACGACTTTGGCAGTCTGCGTGGGGAACCACACGACGGGATCCACCCTCTCCTTTTCCCGAAGGGTCCCGAGGATACTACGTGCTGACCACTGCCTGACGGCCTTGTGGTCAAAGGTGTTTCCTTTCAAAAATTTCTCCACGAAGGACAGGTGGTACGGAACGGTCCAACTACTCGGAGCGTTCCGCGGCAACGAGGCCAGGCCCATCCTTCGCAACACCGGGGACAGGTAGAACCTCAGTAAGTAGTGACACTTGGTGTTTGCGTACTGAGGATCTACACACAGCTTGACGCAGCCGCACACAAAGGTAGCCGTCAGGGCGAGGGTGGCGTTCGGTACGCCCTTTCCCCCATTTCCCAGGTCTTTGTACACGGTGTCCCTGCGGACCCGGTCCATCCTCGACCCCCAAATGAAGTGGAAGATGGCCCGGGTGACCGCAGCGGCGCAGGTACGGGGAATAGGCCAGGCCTGCACAACATACAACAGGACCGAAAGCCCCTCGCACCTGACAACCAGGTTCTTACCCGCGATGGAGAGGGACCGGAGCGTCCACCTGCCCAGCTTCTCCTTCAATTTGGTGATACGCTCCTCCCAAGTCTTAGTGCACGCCCCAGCTCCACCAAACCAAACACTGAGCACCTTCAGGTAGTCTGTCCTGACGGTGAAGGGGATGAAGGAGCGGTCGTCCCAGTTCCCGAAGAACATGACCTCGCTCTTACCCCTATTGACTTTGGCACCCGAGGCCAGTTCAAACTGGCTGCAAATGTCCAATAGTCTACTCACCGACCGACGATGGGTGCAGAAGACGGCGACATCGTCCAAGTACAGGGAGGTCTTGACCTGAAGGCCTCCGCTGCCTGGGATAGTCACGCCCCTCAGGCTCACGTCCTTCCTGATGGAGGCAGCGAAGGGCTCCACACACCACACGAACAAGGCAGGAGAGCGCGGGCAGCCCTGCCTGACTCCAGATCTAACAGGAAAACTGTCTGATTCCCACCCGTTGATCGAGACTGCACGAACGATAATGGCGTAGAGCAGCCGGATCCAATTACGGATGCCCTCCCCGAACCCCAATTTGGAGAGGACGTCTCTCATGTAAGCATGAGAGTCCCTGTCGAAGGCCTTCTCCTGGTCCAGGCTGACGAGGCAGGTGTCCACCCGCCTGTCCTGTACGTAGGCGATCGTATCCCTGATGAGCACGAGACTCTCAGCGATCTTCCTGCCCAGCACAGCACAGGTTTGGTCAGGGTGAATCACCGACTCCAGGACAGACCTGACCCGGTTGGCTATGACCTTGGCCAAGATTTTGTCGTCCATGTTCAATAGTGAAATGGGACGCCAATTCTTAATTTCTTCCCTCTCCCCCTTCCTCTTGTAAATGAGGGTGATGATGCCCTTCCTCATGGACTTGCACATTTCCCCTGCCCGAAGCGCACTATTGTACACCTCCAGCAGGTCCTGGCCGACCAGGTCCCACAGAGCGGAATACAGCTCGACCGGTAAGCTGTCGCTTCCGGGAGTCCTATTCCTCTCAAAGGACTTGAGGGCTCTGGTCAGCTCGTCCAGGGATATCGGCCGGTCCAGCCACTCCCTCGTGCCGTCGTCTAAGACCTCCGTGATAGACGACAGGAACGACTCGGAGGCCGTGCTGTCCGCGGGCTTCGTGTCGTACAGTCCAGCATAGAAGGACCTGCTGATCGTCAAAATGTCGGGCCGAGACGACGTCGCCGAGCTGTCGTCCTCCTTCAGCCGGCTAAGCACAGAGCTCTCTTTGTGCACCTTCTGAAAGAAGAAACGCGAGCACGTCTCGTACTGGTCCACGGAACGGACCCTGGACCGGAAGATTATCCTGGAGGCCTCTGCGGTGAAGAGCGAGGCTTGCTGGCCCCTTACCTCGCGGAGGTCCTCCGTGACATCGACCCCCATCAACTGCAGAAGGAGCAGGTTGTGCACCCTTTTCTGGAGTCGCGACAGCTTTCCCCGCCTCTCTCTCGCCTTCCGAACACCCTGGAGGACAAAGGACGTCTTGATGTTCTCCTTCACCGTCTCCCACCAGTCGCCTGGAGACTCAAAGAGGGGTTTCACGGTTCTCCAACCGGCGTACTCCCTCTTAAGCTCCTCGGCGTTCTCTGGGGTCAACAGAGTCGTGTTGAGCTTCCACGTCCCCTTGCTGGCCAGCTGGTCGTCCTGTGAGTGACAGTCGGCCAGCAGGAGGCAGTGGTCAGATAAGAACACCGGCTCGACGCTGGTGGACCTGACCGAGATCGCCCTTGACACAAACAGGAAGTCTATCCTTGAACGGGTAGACCCGTCTGGCCGCGACCAGGTGTACCTCCGCTGCGCTACGTCTGCAGGGGTGCTGAAGACGTCGAGCAGCTTGGCGTCCTCCACCGTGTCCATCAGGAATCTGGACGTGACGTCCAGTTGACTCCCCCCACCCGCTGTCCCCGTGCCGGAACTTCCATCTGCATCGATGATGCAATTGAAGTCTTCAATGTGGACACACATCTTGCGGTGGACTTGACACTGCGCACATTAATGCTCGCAACTCGTACCCCCATTGTGGGCAGTGACCGCAGTACCCTCCCCAAGTCCAAGGTCCAGCCCCTCCGTCTGTCCCTTCATGCCCATTGCCCGGGCTAACTGCTGGACGCTTTCTGGGCTCAGGAAACCGTCCGTGCTGCCTTTCGGGTGGCATCCCCCCGTCAGGGGTGCGGATGCAGGAGGCTCCCCTCTGGGTCTGGCTGGGGACGCGCTGTGTCCTCCTTCTCGCCTGGAAGTTCCGGGGGGCCCTCCAGTGCCCCAGCGGCACTTGACTTGGTGTCGGAGGGAGCCTCAGGACGCCTCCCGTCACCTGGAAGCGGGATGCTGCTTTCGTTCTCAATCGAGATCTTTAACTTCTGCTTCGTGCGGGCCCTCTCCGAATCCCCCTCGTCAGCGGAGCTCTTTCGCCCCCCTGTAGCTGCTTCTTCCTGCCTGATGTTTGTGGTTCGTGGGCCCGTCGACGCACCTTCCTCCTCGCTTTCCGGACCGTCGTCCACTCCCCTGGGTCGCCTGTCGCCGCCTCCATCGACTGCGGGTTGTCGGTGGGGAGCGGAGCCTGCAGGGGCGCTTTGCTGGCCTCGGGCCCATCCTACGGGGCTGGGCCCTCCTGCACAGCCGGGCCCTCCTGCACATTGGTGGGGTCCTTGCTGGGCCCTAGTGCCTTCCTCTCCTCCGGTGGGGCTGGCCCCGCAATGCCCCTGTCAGTGACCTGGGCGTAGGTGGTCCCCCGCTGCGGGCATGCCCTATAGAGGTGGCCCGCTTCCCCGCAAAGGTTGCGGCTTTTCTCTTGTGGGCAATCCTTTGCAAGGTGTCCCTCCTCCCTGCAGTTCCTGCAGATGGTGGCTTTGCAGTCGGCCGCCACGTGGCCTGACCTACCACAGGCATGGCAGACTTGAGGTTGCCCTGCATAGGTCAGGTAGCCCTTGCTCCCGCCGATTGCGAAGCTGGACGGTGGGTGTACGACATTCCCGTTCGCGCCTGTCCTCAGCATCACCTTGACCTGCCTCTTACTGGTCCAGATGCCAAAGGGGTCCATGATGTCAGTTAGGTCCCCTTCCACCTTCACGTACCTTCCAAGGAAGGTCAGGACATCAACCGCTGGCACATGCGGGTTGTACATGTGTATAGTCACCATACGGCTCCTCTGCGCTGGCATCACAAACAGCGGGACAGCGGTCGATACAGAGAGGGGGCCCTCCCCTCCTTTCTCCTTGAAAACCTCCAGGAAGTGCTCGCAAAGCTTGGCACTCCTGAAGGTCACATCATAAAAACCTCCTCCGGGGAAATCCTGCAGGCAGTAAATGTCCGCAGCAGCGAACCCACAACAGCCCAACAGGACCCTCTTCACGAAGAAGGAGCGGTCCACAGGTGCACCTTCATCCACCTTCTTTACGGAAACACGGATGGTGTTCCGGACCCCCTGACCTGGGGCACGAGCACTTGCCACAGCCATCGTTGCTGGTTGGCTGCTCCCCTGAACCAGTGTTAGGCTGAAGCCAGCATTAAGACCACTGGTTGCAAGGGTGCACAGCCAACCCGACGTCCTCCTTTCACCTCCAAGACAGCACTCTCCTCCTCTCGGTCCACAAGAGAGTGGGTCTTTATTTTGTTCCAGATGGAAGCTGGTTCACTGAGCTTGAAGGTTTGTCCCCAGATGTTTCAGAACCATTCTAGGTAACATCAACAGTGAGCCTCCGATGAAATGCTGGTGTTATGTCCCACTTTCTATTTATCTGGTTAGGTTTCCTTGGGTCGGTGATGTCATTTCCTGTACTTGTCCTCAGGGGATGGTAGATTGGCTCCAGCTCAATGTGTTTGTTGATGGAGTTCCGGTTGCAATGCCATGCTTCTCGGAATTCACGTGCGTGTCTATGTTTGGCTTGTCCTCGGATGGATGTGTTATCCCAATCAAAGCGGTGTCCTTCCTCATCTGTATGTAAGGATACGAGTGATAGTGGGTCATGTGGTTTTGTGGCTAGTTGATGTTCATGTATCCTGGTGTGGACCTTTCTGCCAGTTTGTCCAATGTAGTGTTTGTCACAGTTCTTGCAAGGTATTTTGTAGATGACTTTCGTTTTGTTTGTTGTCTGTAAAGGGTCTTTTAAGTTCATCAGCTGTGAAGTTAGTGCTAATGAACTTAAAAGACCCTATACAGACAACAAATAAAACGAAAGTCATCTCCAAAACACCTTGCAAGAACTGTGACAAACACTACATTGGACAAACTGGCAGAAAGCTAGCCACCAGGATACATGAACATCAACTGGCCACAAAACCACATGACCCACTATCACTCATATCCTAACATACAGATGAGGAAGGACACCGCTTTGATTGGGACAACACATCCATCCTAGGACAAGCCAAACAGAGACACGCACGAGAATTCCTAGAAGCGTGGCATTCCAACCGGAACTCCATCAACAAACACATTGAGCTGGAGCCAATCTACCATCCCCTGAGAACAAGAACAGAAAATGACATCTGCAATGCAGGAAATGACATCACCAACCTAAGGAAACCTAACAGATAAATAGAAAGCGGGCCGTAACACCAGAGCTTCGTCGGAGGCTCGCTGATGATGTTACCTAGAATGATGACGAAACGTTTGGGAACAAACTGGCAAGCTCAGAGAACCAGCTTACATCTGGAACAAAGTAACGACCCACTCTCTTGTGGGCCGAGAGGAGGAGAGTGCTGTCTTGGAGGTGAAAGGAGGACGTCGGGTTGGCTGTGCACCCTTGCAACCAGTGGTCTTAATGCTGGCTTCAGCCTAACGTTGGTTCAGGGGAGCAGCCAACCTGCAACGATGGCTGCGGCAAGTGCTCGTGCCCCAGGTCAGGGGGTCCGGAACACCATCCGTGTTTCCGTAAAGAAGGTGGATGAAGGTGCACCTGTGGACCGCACCTTCTTCGTGAAGAGGGTCCTGTTGGGCTGTTGTGGGTTCGCTGCTGCGGACATTTACTGCCTGCAGGATTTCCCCGGAGGAGGTTTTTATGACGTGACCTTCAGGAGTTCAAAGCTTTGCGAGCGCTTCCTGGAGGTTTTCAAGGAGAAAGGAGGTGAGGGCCCCCTCTCTGTATTGACCGCTGTCCCGCTGTTTGTGATGCCAGCGCAGAGGAGCCGTATGGTGACTATACACATGTACAACCCGCATGTGCCAGCGGTTGATGTCCTGACCTTCCTCGGAAGGTACGTGAAGGTGGAAGGTGACCGAACTGACATCGTGGACCCCTTTGGCATCTGGACGAGTAAGAGGCAGGTCAAGGTGACGCTGAGTTAGGGTGCAGACGGGAATGTCACACACCCACTGTCCAGCTTCGCGATCAGCGGGAGCAGGGGCTACCTGACCTATGCAGGGCAACCTAAAGTCTGCCATGCCTGTGGTAGGTCAGGTCACATGGCGGCCGACTGCAAAGCCACCATCTGCAGGAACTGCAGGGAGGAGGGACACCTTGCAAAGGATTGCCCACGAGAGAGAAGCTGCAATATTTGCGGGGAAGCGGTCCACTTCTATAAGGCATGCCCGCGGCGGGTTACCACCTACGCCCAGGTCGCCGGCAGGGGAAATGCGGGGCCAGCCCCCCGGAGGAGAGGAAGGCACCAGGGCCCAGCAAGGACCCCACTAATGTGCAGGAGGGCCAGGCCATACAGGAGGGCCGAGCCCTGCAGGATGGGCCCGAGGCCAGCAAAGCACCCCTGCAGGTTCCGATCCCCCCCGACAACCCGGAGCCAATGGAGGAGGCGGCAGGCGACCCAGGGGAGTGGACAACAGTCCGGAAAGCGAGGAGGAAGGTGCGTCAACGGGCCCACGAACCGCAACCATCAGGCGGGAAGAGGCAGCTACAGGGGGGCTATAAGAGCTCCTCTGACGAGGAGGATTCGGAGAGGGCCCACCTGAAGCAGAAGTTAAAGGTCTCGAGGGTGAAGGAAAGCAGCACCCCGCTTCCAGGTGACGTGAGGAGTCCTGAGGCTCCCTCCGACACCAAGTCAAGTGCCGCTGAGCACTGGAGGGCCCCCAGGAACTTCCAGGCGGGAAGGATAAAACAGCGCGTCCCCAGCCTGATCCGGAGCTGGACCCTCCTGCCTCCGCACCCATGGCGGGGGGATGCCAACCGGAAGGCAGCACGGACGGTTTCCTGAGCCCAGAGAGCGTCCAGCAGTTAGCCCGGGCAATGGGCATGGAGGGACAGATGGAGGGGCTGGACCTTGGACTTGGGGAGGGTACTGTGGTCACTGCCTTCAATGGGGGTAAGAGTTGCGAGCATTCATGTGCGCAGCGTCAAGTCAACCGCGAAATGTGTGTACACGTTGGCCTACCTCACCACCATCAAGGCGGACCTCCTGTTTCTGCAGGAGTGCGGGATACCGCACCTCGGCAGGCACGGGAAATGGTCCGGAGCCTGGACCTGTGGGCCTTTGATCTGGTCGGGGGGTAACGACTGTCGCTCCTCGAGCGTGGCTATTCTGCTGCGGGGCGCGACTTCACCATCTCTCAAGTTCAGGAGGTGGTGGGGGGGCGCCTCCTAGTGGCTGACATCACCTACAGAAATGCTCCCCTGAGGCTGGTCAACGTTTACGCCCCAGTGGTACGGCGTGAGCGGTTGGCCGTCCTGCAGCGGCTTCCACCCCCGCTGGCTACGTCCAGGCCGGTCATCCTAGGCGGAGACTTCAACTGCATCATCGATGCAGATGGAAGATCCGGCGTGGGGACAGCGGGTGGGGGGAGTCAACTGGACGTCACGCCCAGATTCCTGATGGGCATGGCGAAGGACGCCAAGCTGCTCGACGTCTTCAGCACCCCTGCAGACGGAGCGCAGCAGAGGTACACCTGGTCGCGGCCAGACGGGTCTATCCGCTCAAGGATAGACTTGCTGTTTGTGTCACGGACGTTCTCGCTGAGGTCCACCGGCGTCGAGCCGGTGTTCTTCTCTGACCACTGCCTCCTGCTGGCCGACTGTCACTTACAGGACGACCAGCCGGTCGGCAAGGGGACGTGGAAGCTCAACACGACTCTGTTGACCCCAGAGAACGTTGAGGAGCTTAAGAGGGAGTTAAGAGCTTAAGCCGGTTGGAGAACCGTGAAACCCCTCTTTGAGTCTCCAGGCGACTGGTGGGAGACGGTGAAGGAGAACATCAAGAGGTTCTTTGTCCTCAAGCGTGTTCGGAAGGCAAGAGAGAGGCGGGCAAAGCTGTCGCGACTCCAGAAAAGGGTGCAGAACCTGCTCCTTCTGCAGTTGATGGGGGTCGATGTCACGGAGGACCCCCGCGAGGTGAGGGGCCAGCAAGCCTCGCTCTTCACCGCGGAGGCCTCCAGGATAATCTTCCGGTCCAGTGTCCGCTCCGTGGAGCAGGACGAGACGTGCTCGCGTTTCTTCTTTCAGAAGGTACACAAAGAGAGCTCTGTGCTTAGCCGGCTGAAGGAGGACGACGGCCCGGTGACGTCGTCGCGGCCTGACATTTTGAGGATCAGCAGATCCTTCTATACCGGACTGTTACACACGAAGCCCACGGACAGCACGGCCTCCGAGTCGTTCCTGTCGTCTATCACGGAGGTCTTAGATGACGGCACGAGGGAGTGGCTGGTCCGGCCGATACCCCCGGACGAGCTGGCCAGAGCCCTCAAGTCCTTGCAGAGGAATAGGACTCCCGGAAGCGACGGCTCACCGGTCGAGCTGTATTCCGCTCTGTGGGTCCTGGTCGGCCAGGACCTGCTGGAGGTGTACAATAGTGCGCTTCGGGCAGGGGAAATGTGCAAGTCCATGAGGAAGGGCATCATCACCCTCATTTACAAGAGGAAGGGGGAGAGGGAAGAAATTAAGAATTGGCGTCCCATTTCACTTTTGAACGTGGACTACAAAATCCTGGCCAAGGTCATTGCCAACCAGGTCAAGTCTGTCCTGGAGTCAGTGATTCACCGTGACCAAACCTGTGCTGTGCCGGGCAGGAAGATTGCTGAGAGCCTCACGCTCATCAGGGATACGATCGCCTACGTACAGGACAGGCGGGTGGACACCTGCCTCGTCAGCCTGGACCAGGAGAAGGCCTTCGACAGGGTCTCTCATGCTTACATGAGGGACGTCCTCTCCAAATTGGGGTTCGGGGAGGGCATCCGCAATTGGATCCGGCTGCTCTACGCCAACATCGTTAGCGCAGTCTCGATCAAGAGTGGGAATCAGACAGTTTTCCTGTTAGATCTGGAGTCAGGCAGGGCTGCCCACTCTCTCCTGCCTTGTTCGTGTGCTGTGTGGAGCCCTTCGCCGCCTCCATCAGGAAGGACGTGAGCCTGAAGGGCGTGACTATCCCAGGCAGCGGAGGCCTTCAGGTCATGACCTCCCTGTACTTGGACGATGTCGCCGTCTTCTGCACCGATCGTCGGTCGGTGAGTAGACTGTTGGACAGCTGCAGCCAGTTTGAACTGGCCTCGGGTGCCAAACTCAATAGGGGTGAGAGCGAGGCCATGTTCTTCGGGAACTGGTACGACCGCTCCTTCATCCCCTTCACCGTCAGCACAGACTACCTGAAGGTGCTGGGTGTTTGGTTTGGGGAGTTGGGGCATGCACTAAGACTTCGGAGGAGCATATCGCCAAATTGAAGCAGAAGCTGGGCAGGTGGACGCTCCGGTCCCTCTCCATCGCGGGTAAGAATCTGGTTGTCAGGTGCGAGGGGCTTTCGGTACTGTTGTATGTGGTGCAGGCCTGGCCTATTCCCCGGACCTGCGCCGCTGCGGTCACCCGGGCAATCTTCCACTTCATTTGGGGGTCGAGGATGGACCGGAACCGCAGGGACACCATGTACAAAGACCTGGGAAATGGGGGAAAGGGCGTACTGAACGCCACCCTCGCCCTGACGGCTACCTTTGTGTGCGGCTGCATCAAGCTGTGTGTAGATCCTCAGTACGCAAACACCAAGTGTCACTACTTACTGAGGTTCTACCTGTCCCCGGTGTTGCGAAGGATGGGCCTGGCCTCGTTGCCGCGGAACGCTCCGAGTAGTTGGACCGTTCCGTACCACCTGTCCTTCGTGGAGAAATTTTTGAAAGGAAACACCTTTGACCACAAGGCCGTCAGGCAGTGGTCAGCACGTAGTATCCTCGGGACCCTTCGAGAAAAGGAGAGGGTGGATCCCGTCGTGTGGTTCCCCACGCAGACTGCCAAAGTCATTTGGCAGAATGCCTCATCGCCAGAACTTTCAAACAAGCACAAGGACATTGCTTTGTTGGCGGTGATAGGGGCTCTGCTAGTGAGCTCCTTTATGCATGCCCGCAAGCTCTGCACCACCGCACGCCGCTCTCGAGGTGGCTGCGGGGGGGACGAGACTGTCGATCACCTCCTTCTGGAGTGTGCCTATGCGCAGGAGGTCTGGAGGGGGATGCAGTGGTATTTGTCGAGGTTCGTCCCGAGCAGCTCCGTGACGCGGGACTCTGTGCTCTACGGGCTGTTTCCGGGGACGCACACCGAGACCAACATCAACTGCGCCTGGAGGACTATCAATGCGGTGAAAGACGCTCTTTGGTCTGCCCGCAACTTGCTGGTCTGCCAGCTGAAAGAACTGACCCCGACCGAGTGTTGCAGACTGGCGCACTCCAAGGTCCAGGACTACGTGCTGAGGGACGCGCTAAAGCTTGGGGCAGCCGCCGCCAAGGCGCGGTGGGGAAAGACCACCGTATGAAACCCCTCGTCCAGAAAAGGGAAAAGAACCCTATCTGGTAACTGGGCCCAGCTGGCGCCTTCCCCAACTGGTCAGGGGGCCAACTGGGTCTGTGCGGGGTGACGACTGCTGGGGCGGTTTCTTTGCTTTGTTTTTTTTTCTCTGTTTTGTTTTTCTTTCCTTTCGTTGGTGTATGTACCCCCGGGTAACCCGGAGCGGCTTGCATGACTGGCTAGGTGTATAAATGTTTTATTTTTTGTACATTCTCTGAATAAAGTATATTTCTTCAAAACAAAAAAAAGTGACGAAACGTCTGAAAATGAACCTTCCAGCTCAACGAGCAAACTCACATCCAGATGGTAAAGGGCATTGAGAGACGTGGACAGGTGCTTCTGCTCACGGCTGGGGCCCTTCATAATTTTCAGGGCCCGAAGGAAGCCAATGACCCTGTGTCTCCCAGAGATTAAACCACACCAGAACCGAGATGCAGTGAGTTACAGCACAGGATGGAAGGTGTGGGCCCGATACGAGGGGAGACATGAGAATCTGTCACATTGGTACCTGGATATCGACATGCGCAGGCAGTCTTTAATTTGACTGAAACAAATACTCCCGAATGGTGCCCACCTCCTGAATGAACAATTGAGCAGGAGTGAGCTTATGATCAACGAGAATAGAAAGGAAAAAAAGACTGTTGGAGTTGGCCAGGGGCAGGATATGCATCAGGAGAGGCAACTGTCAACACCTTGGACACAGCAGAATTACAAAGTCGGATACAATCCCTTCAGCAGAAAATGCAGCTCATTACCGGGGAAAGTAACTTCATCCAGATTCAGACCAACGAGAGAGGTCAGGATCAGTCACAAGTGACCCTGGACTCGGTTGAATGTCTAAAACTTTTACACCCATCGGCCGATGGCGAATACTTTTGAGGAGGCCCACAAGCCCGAGGGGTGTGCCATATACACCAGCTGGACATTGACTAAGCTTGGGGCTGATGTGCGACAACTACATGGTCACAATATCCCAGACAGATGAACAATTAATAAAATGGGATGGGGAAAGTGAAACTCGGCGTTACCTCAGAAGTTTGGCCCTTACCAATAGGGTGTTGTGTACTTGTGACAGAGATAAAGGGACGTATTATGTTAGGGCAGTGATTCATATGCCCCGACTTGAAAATAAACTGAAATGTCCTTTAAAAAGAGTCCATTATTTCGGAAAGCATCAAAGTACTTGGATATCTTTAAAATAAACGACCATTTCAAGCCAAGGTAATGGATGGTGT
The DNA here is from genome assembly GCF_030684315.1 of Stegostoma tigrinum. Taxonomy (NCBI): domain Eukaryota; kingdom Metazoa; phylum Chordata; class Chondrichthyes; order Orectolobiformes; family Stegostomatidae; genus Stegostoma; species Stegostoma tigrinum. The sequence goes on along the minus strand of NC_081388.1, from coordinate 2,486,913 downwards.
TGAGAAAGTGTGAGACTTCTCAAAATGTCACCGACGAGAGGATCACTGGGCCTGCCCTGACGAGATAATGAGACAAAGATCTCCAGAGTGCGCTTGCAGCACCTATGAATATTGTTCATTGTCTATTCTCCTGGTGAATAACCCGTCCTTGTTACAATGTGCCCTTGTGGGGTAAACAGACTGCACAGCCACACCAACAATGAATCATACCCAGGGACGGAGACAATTCCCTTTGGAAGCGCACAATGTGGCTATTAATAATGTGATCTCTGATTTGAAGACTGGTGAGCAGGTGCTGCCCCAGCCACTAACTGGTGCAGTGATAAGGGAAAACCTCACGCTCCATCATACAGATACAGAGCAGGACCGACAGAGGTTTGTTCCCCCAGAATTACAACCCATTCCACACCTGACAGCAGATTGGACACGTATAGTGAGGGGAGGCGAGAGAGATAATTCATCAGTGGATGAAACATCTTAAAATAATGAGAACTCATGTGGATAAGGAAATCTGTAACCCAGATTGTAAGACAGCTTCTGGATTGGGGATCCAATGTCCAAATACATCCATGGATCAGAATTCTATTACACATTGCTATTGTGGTGATCCTGGGTGCGTTAATAATTGCCATATTTAATAAATGCCAGCTTAGAAGGTGGAGAGAGGAAATCAAGCCAAGAGTGGACATTGAGGCTATAATGTTACACAAGAAGTGCTGCAAAACGGCAGTGTGACTAAATTATTTGCTTGTTGTTGCTCCTCCTAAGATTTTGTTTGTTCTGTAACATCATTGTCCAAAATATGTTATTCATATTTTCATATATCAACATTTATATGCACTCTCATTTCTGTACCTTATTGTAATGGTATAATAATGTCAATGTGAAAAATCCATGGGGGAGTCACTGACGGTTCCAGTAGCAATTCATAGAAAGGGGCAGAAAATGATCCTAAGATTAGTATCTGGGGTAAACTGCTCACAATTTATATAAGTAACTGAGATGGAGGGATGATAGGTACGGTCAGCAAATTTGTAGATGACACAAAGGTAAGTCATTAGGTTGTGAATAATTCATGAGGAGGCGACAGAGGCTCACATGCATGCAGTGGGAGCAAAGATCAGGCGAATAGACGACAATGTGAGAAAGTGTGATATTATCCTCTTTAGCAGAAAGAATAAAAAATAAACATTTTATCTCAAAAGTAGAGAGATTATGATTCACCAGTGACCAGAAACTGAACTGGGCAAGCCCCTTAAATATTCTGATTACAAGAGCAGCTCAAAGGTCAGGAATACCGTGGCAAGTTACTCACTTCCTGACTCTTCAAACCCTGCCCACTATCAAAAAGGTACAAGTCAGGGCAGTGATAAACTCCTCCTCAGTTACCTAGATCGATGAAGCCTTATGAGGATCGACACCATCCAGGACAAAGTAACCTGTTTGAATTCATGCAATAGTGAAGGGAGTCAAACACAGCTAACTATAGATCGGTTAGCATAATTTCTACGATGAGAAAAATATTAGAGTCTCTGCCAAAGGGAGTCAATTCAATTCGCGCACTGTCTGAGGTTACCATGAAGTTTCCACGTTCTCATCCTGGCCTCTTAACCTGGAGGTCACCATGCCTCACCAATCACCTCTATCTAATGAGACAGCAGCCATGCAGTTCTTTGGGACAATGACAATGTCACCTTCAATTGGAGAACTTTCAGGAATACATTATATGGGCAAACAGGGTCAGCCTGGCTGCGTGAAGGGGGCATTGTTCCTGCTCAAATTTATCGTATTTTGAGAAGAGGATACAGTCAGACTGGATGAAGTGAAATCAGTCGATATAGCATATATTGGGATTTTTAGAAGGTTGTGACAAGCTACATGTCAGGCAACTTAATAAGAGTCTATACTGTTGGGGATAGCACATCAGCATGGATAGAGGATCGGAGAACTGATAGAAGACAAGGGGTGAACTAAAGGGAAACTTTCAGGATGGAAATCTGTTTCTCGTGTCGTGTCACATGGGTCAGTGCTGGGTTCACAATTATTTAAATTAGACATTATTGACCTGGTTTTGGAAAGTGAAAGTATTTTAGCCCAGTTTGGAGATGACGCAGAAATAAGTGGGAAGGTAATCGGTTGGGATCATGCATGGGAATCGTCGAGCAATATAGATACGTTAGGTGAGCGATCAAAAGCCTGCGGTTATATTTTCGGAGAAGGAATAGACAATCTGAATATTGTTTGAGTGGAGAAAGACTGCAGAAAGTTACTACACCAAGGGATTTGGGAAACCTCCTTCATGAATCACAGAAAGCTTTCAGCCATCAAGTAACTGGAAAGGCAAAGGAAATGTTATTCTTCGTTTGAACAGATAAAAATTTGCAACTCTTGCTGAAAGAGTACGAAGTCACACGTAAAATACTGAACAGTTTTGGTCTCATTATCTGAGGAATGATATGTTGGCTTTGGAAGTTGTCCAGAGAAAGTTCACCAGGCTGATAAATATGAAAGCATTTTCTCATGAAGAGTTGAGTTCAATAGGCTTCCACTCATTTGAATTTAGAGAATGAAGAACTTAATGAAAAATAAGAGACTATTAGGAAAATTATCAAGATAGCTGCAGGAAGGTTGTTCACCCTTATGTCATAGCCTAATAGCAGAGAACACACTCAGCAGCAAAGAAACACAGAAACATAGCAAGTAGGAAAAGTGGTAGTCCTTTTGGACCTTTGAACTTGCTCTGCCATTCACTATGATTGTGGCTGATCATCCAATTCATCCCTGTCCCCATTTTCTCTCTGTACCGTTTAACAGAAATAAAGGGAATTACAGTGAAATGGGGACAGATTGAGGAAAGTGGAACTTGTCTGACAGAATAGCAGGAATGACAGTAAGAAAGCAGAGGCAGAGATTTCAGAATGTAATTCATGGCCCGCAGTAATACTACATCCCAGTAAAGAGGAAAAATTCTGTGATCACAAGGTGTAGAACTGGATGAACACAGCAGGCCAAGCAACATCAGAGGAGGAGGAAGGCTGACTTTTCAGGCTTAGAACCTTCTTCAGAAAAGGTGGAAGGGAAGGGGTTTCTGAAATATATAGGGAGAGAAGGGATGAAGAGAAGATGGACAGAGGAGAAGATAGGTAGAGGGAGACAGACAGGTCAAAGAGACAGGAATGGAGCCAGGAAAGGAGAGCGTAGGTGGCGAGTTAGGGCAGGGATAGGTCAGGATAGACAGGTCAAGTGGGTGGGATGAGGCTGGTAGGGAGGAGATAGGGGTGCAGCTTGAGGTGGGAAGAGAGTTTTGGTGGGCAGAAGGATAGGTGAGGGAGACGAGACAAGCTGGGCTGGTTTTGGGATGCAGTAGGGGGAAATGGGAGATTTTGAAGCTTGTAAAGTCAACTTTGATACCATTGGGCTGCACTGTTCCCAAGCGGTATATGAGTTGCTGTTCCTGCAACCTTCAGGTGGCATCATTTTGGCACTGCAGGAGGCCCAAGGTGGACATGTTGTCTGAGGTAATGGGAGGGAGAGTTGAAGTGATTTGCGACTTGGAGGCGCAGTTGTTTCGTGCGAACCGAGCGTAGGTGTTCTGCAAAGTGCTCCCCAAGCCGCTGCTTTGTTTCCCCATACAGAGGGGGCCACATCAGGAACAGCGGATGCAATATACCACATTTGCAGATGGGCAGTCAACATCTGCTCAATGTGGAAAGTCTTCTTGGGGCCTGGGATGGGGGTGAGCGGGGAGGTGAAGGGGCTGGTGTAGCACTTTCCCCTGCAGCCGCAGGAAGTGCTGAGGGTGGTGGGGCAAGGGAGCGCGGAGCCGACAAGGGTGTCACAGAGAGAGTGGTCCCTCTAGAAAGTAGACGGGGCGGTGATGGAAAAGCGTCTTTGGTGGTGGGGTCGGATTGCAGATGGCAGAAGTGTCAGGGGATGATGTGTTGGATCTGAAGGTTGGTGGGGTGGTATGTGAGGATGAGGGAGGTTCTGTTTTGGTTCTTGTTGTGGGGAGGGGGTGTGAGGGAAGTGTGGGAGACACGGTAGAGGGTGTTCTCCACCACTGAGCGGGGGTGGGGGTCGGCAAAGTTGTGGTCCTTAAAAAATGTGGACGTCTGAGATGTCTGGGAGTGGAATGCCTCATCCTGGGAACCAGGTCTCCATACCTGTGCTGCAGGTCCATGAATTGGGAATAGGGAGTAGCATTTTTGCTGGAGGGAGGACGGACGTTTATTCTAGGTAGCTGTGGGAGTCGATGCGCTTGAAATTGATATTGGTTTCTTGGTGGATTGCAGAGATGGAAGCAGAGAGGTACAGGAAGGAGAGAGAGGGATTAGAGATGGTCCAGATGAACTTAAGGTTGGGGTGGAAGGTGTTGGTGGTGAAGTGGATGAACTGTTTGAGCTCCTCATGGGAGCACGCGACGGTACCGAAACACAGTCCATGTAACAGAGGAAGAAGTGGGGATTTGGGCCAGTTTAGCTACGGAACAGGGATTGTACTACATAACCTACAAAGAGACAGGCATAGCTTGGGCCCATGCTGGTACCCATGGCCACCCCATCTTCCATATCCGCTCTCAGGTTGAGGCATTCCACTCCCGTACACCTCAGCCGTCCTCGATTTTCAAGGATGGCATCTCCCCCTCACCAGTAGTCGAGAAACCAAAGTTGATCAACCAAGGAAGTTGAGGAAGGGTGAGGTATCAAGTTGTGGGCAAAAGCATTTTGGAGATTAAAAATCAGTGATAAATTCAAATGAGTAAAGGAGGACTAAAAGCACATTAAAAAGACAACAGAAAAATAACCTGCAAAGGAGGAATTTAGCAAGCAGTTCAAAGAGAAAATAAAATTCTCTTTGCACGTAATTTTTTTAAAATCAAGTGAAGATACACCACTGATAACGAACCTTCCAGGTCTGTTACGGGGAGCCAGGAGATGGCAGAATAGTTATACAGATATTTGGCATCAGTGTTTCTAGTGGCAGGTACATTGCACATTCCACAAATACTAAGGAACGTGGGACAGGACTTAAGTCCCATCACCATCACGAAGGTCGTATTATACAAACTAATGGCTGAATTATCCCCTGGAGCTGCTGATTTGCATCTGAAGATCCTAAAAGATTCAGCTACAAGGTCATTGGGAATATCCTTGCTGCATTTACTCTGCCTGGTCCTATTACAATATTGCAGGGTTCTATGAGATTTCCCCTTTATTCTTCACATCTATCTGTATCACTTGAGAAGTCACATGATACATGACACCAGGTTACAGTCCAACAGGACACAAAGCTTCAGCTGTTGGAGCGCTGCTCCTTTGTCAGGGCAAGTACACTGGAGAACGCAGCACCACAAAGTGGTTCATTGAAAAAAGCTTGATGGACCGTAACCTGGTGCCTAGTGACCTGACTTTGTCAGCCCCACTCCAACACGAGCACCTCAGCACCAATTAATCTAGTTCTAGCTGGTTCATTCTCTTTCCTCAACTCTGCAGAGCTAGGAATCTTGTGGTAAATCTTTTGGCTGCCTTCCCCGCCATTGCCAGTACACCTTTCCTCAGGAAAGGAGACAATACCTGTGCACAGTACTCCACAGATGACCACGCAGGCCCTGTATATTTGCAACAAGGCAGCTCTAATTCTGTCATTAAACACTGAGGGACCACATACCATTGATTGTCTTCACCTGCTGAATCTTGATGCAGACTTGCAGCAACTGGTGTCAAAAGACACAGGATTCATCACGCCCACCCTTGTTCTCCATTCTATTTCTATTCAGATAGAAACCTGCCTTCCTGTTTTTGCTTCCAAAGTGGATAACCTCATCTCTATCCACGTTGTACTCGCTTTACTATTTACCCACTTATTCTAGTTGTCCAAATCACAAGGAAGAGTGTTATTATCCTCCTTAATAGTTCACCTTGCTAAACTGCTTCCCAAACTAGCAATATAGTTAATAGGGAGACAGTCAAGGGAGCAGTTTGAAACAGCATTATACCAGATGAACACATGCAGTACCTGCTCTTGAACCCTTGTCTGAACAGGGAACGTGGAACTGCACTCTGTACCTAACCTAGTTAGGTGCATTTCCTGGGGATGTTGGAATTCAGTACTGTAGATGGAGCTCAAGTCTGGACAGAAAGGTACCTTCACATTTAAAAAAAGCTTAGACAAAGGATAACTCTGGAGCTAACAGTGCAGTCCCTCTACGCAGAAGACTCAGTGTGGTGCCAGTTAAAGAGGTCCTCCCCATTTTATCATCTCCCTACACACCCCCCGCACCCGCAACTTTTTTGGGCCCACATCTTGCATCCATCCTCCCTTCATTAAAACCGCTGGCCACAACTTCCCCTTCCTGATCTCCATGTTCATTGATGTTCCCCTCATCTCAGGAAATCGCTCTCCAATGTCCCCCAACAACAGATCTGTGGAGCCACCTTGCCCCCAGACCCTCCCCTCTTACTGAGGACCTTGCCACAGGAATCAAAGCTCTCAGCTCAAACCCATGGAATCTGGTACTCAGGCTTTCGTGGAATTTGAACCGCTTCCCTAAAGGAAACAGATTTGTAACCCTCAAATCACTAACAGCCCTCACCCACATCAGACAGACACTTGCTTAACACATGCCCTGACCACAGCTGGCATACTCCGGTCAGACATCAGGCTGCACAACTGAAATACAAAGACAACAACAGTATTGAGGCCTGTAGACCTTGTTTCAGTGCCTTCCGTAAAATGCACTTTCCCAACCCCTCAGATCATGCTGCCAAGAGTCAGAATGCAACATGGATTAAACCCACCAAGTGTCAAACTTCCTCTTCCAAAAGAGAGGCTACCAGGTGAGGGCGGTTAGGTCAGTTATATTAACAGAATGGTGTTTTGGCCACAATTTATCTACTTAGTTGCTGAATATTTCAGGTACAAAACATAGCACTCCATGTCATGGCTACAGTGACACAGGACAACTTGCTCAGTCTCCCACTGACTATGAGCAGTCATTCCATTTAACATCGAGCCCTGAGCAAAAGGGGAGTTAGACGCATTTGGCCAGAAAGCTTTTTCCACTGAGTCTTCAGACACCAGTCAGGGCAGATCAGATACCTGTATTCTCAGCTACACATCACATTGCGTTCATGAGAACTGACCTCCTCAGCATTTCCTACCGAAGTTGAGAATTCGTTTCTCTGAATGCCAACTTGTGTTCACAGTCAGCTACACCCTCCTTTACCACAAGAGGCACAGCAGGCAGTTTCAGATGACCACCAGGGGAGAAGTGTGGCATAGTCACAAAGCCTTCATACCCACCAGCCCTGCCAGGTGACATCAGGGTTCGATTGAGAATAAGCAAGTGCGAGCAGGTTGTGCTCTGCTCAGGAAATCTTGGAAGAAAGATGGGCCCCTCAGGGCAACCTGACAGTTCAGCCTATTTCAGGGTTAAACACAGATGTTTCCCTCAGACAATTGTTTATTGATGTACTCAAGGGCCAAGTGCCATGTGCCCTCCTCAAATTTGGGCATAGTCATAGTTAACACAAGCTTTCCCTAAATACTGAAAAGGGACCAAATACCAGGTGGTTTACAAGTTATTGTTTGCAGTTACAGTTTGATGTAAGCCTTGAAAATAATTCCTCCAAAGCTTAACACAAGAGGTTAAAAGAAAGCTCAATCTCCAGGGGATACAAGAGAAACCTAACTGTGGGAGTCAATGCCAAAATCAGAACTAGAAATCCTCTGTGAATACTAAAAAATTCCGTGAGGATGGAAAAATAAAAAACAAGGTCTGAACAGACAATTCAAAGAATCACTGCTTTATTGGTCATTTCATGAGGTGAAAGGAGTTTGCTTGTGTTTCCTGTAAATGAACAAGGCCATCAACGAAGCAGAGATCAGGGAGACAGCCGTCACTGTCAGGGACAACATCACAACCAGCTCAGACTGCAGACCTACACAACAAGGAGAAACCAATGGTTACTGAGGGAAACTGGGACAAAGAGGGAAACTAGCAGTCAGGCAACTCACCGCCTGGAGACATCTCCTGCATCCTTTGCTCAACCTCAGTCAGGGGCTCAGTTGCCAGGCTGGTCAGCTCAGGATCCAGAATGAGCAGGGGGCCAACTGAGGCCTCACCCTCCCACCTCAATCCAGCTTCACTCTCTGCAGGAACAAACAGTACGGTCAGGGTCAGGGAAAATGGGATATAGCCCCCAGTGGGTCAGTGACCTACCAGCTTCAAGTCCAAGGTCTCTCCTGCCTCTGGAGGGAAACGCGATCTCCCTTGTGCTACCACAGTTCCCCACATGGCAACAGGCACAAATGTCACTGGTCGATTCCCCCAGTGGGGTCCAGCTAAACGAGAAACAGCCCATCAACCACATGGTGCATCACATCTCTGCAACATCATGAAGGGACAGGGAGTGGGTGACACTCACATCTTGTGCAGCTTCTGGAAAGTACAAGCTTTGTTCCTGGAATCTCCCTGACCCACTGCAGCAACTCTCAGGTGACAGGTGATGAAAATCTGAGGGACACATTCAGCACAAGTCAGTGTTTGGCTTCTGCCCATTGAGTTGAGTGACTAATCAGCAGCTTGCTCTTACCAAGGAACGCTCATCTCCATAGAAGCGGAAGGCATCCAGGTCAAACCTGAGCTTGTCCGGCTCCCGCCGGTCTCCCGGCAACACAAAGGTTGAAAGGGAGTCCTCAGCTTTGCTGTCCACGAGGCAACTGCAGGTGAACAAAGGTACATGAAGTGAATGGAGTGAAGTCATCGAGATGGAAGCAGCTGGAGAAAGCCGAGAGCTCCTTACCCATTGTAGTCAATGATGCTGTATCTGGGGCTGGAGTCCTTGCCTGGGCTCAGTGTAGCTACACAGCGGTCAATGTACAGCTTCATGGGCATGTGGTTGTCCATTGAAACAGATGCCTCAATGTGAATGAGGTCTCCCAGGGAGTAGACAGTGGAAGTGCGCTCTGTAAGCCAGTCACCTGAAGTACAAGAGGACAAGGGTTGGAGAAAGTGGGTACAACCCCCAGTGAGTGACACCAGGAGATCCCTCCCCAGCCAGCCATCACATACCATTCATTAGACGCAGGGAGAAGGACAGGTGCCCTTCTGCAGACCTGGTGGAGCTGAATGGGATCCAGGTGGGCTTGATGGAGTTACTGCTCACATTGCCCTTCCTGGGGGAAGGGCGACAAGGTAACCATTTTAGGACAAGGTCAGGTAACAACTGTGCTTGGGAATAATATTGATCAAGCGAGTAAAGATTCTCACCTGAAATACCGACACACAATGGGAATGACAGCTCCGTTAGTTCTCACAATGACAGACCCAGGATAGTTTGGGATGTGTGACAAGTGGGTGGTGTAGATCAGAAAATCTCCCATCATCTGAAAGACACCAGGTTAAGGAATGAGCAATGATCTGAAATGAGGAGGGTCAACACAGGGCTCACAATGACATCATCTCTTTTGGGACCCAAGTGCCAAGATGTAGTTTCCTCCTAGCACTGCTGGAGTGCTAGTCACAGGTCAGGAGTCAGTCGTCAGTCATACAGGATCAATGTAACAAGGAACTCCAAATCATTGGAATGCTCTAACAGAGGCTGAACACTCTGGTCAAAGCACTGATTTATTCTGGAGTGAAATCATGATGAGAGACAGGAACATGGGCATTCAGGATGAATGGGGTGCAGTTAAAAGAGAGATCATGAAGAGACAGGCATTTGGGTCCTACCAAGTTAGGACAGAAAAAAGGAAGTGAAGGCACGCATTGGCCGTCTGGAAAAATGGAAGTTGTTCTGTGTCCATATTCCAATCAGTGCATTCATTCCAACATCAGGGACAGTCAACAGTGCAGCACTCAATTCCATGATCATTATTTCAACCCATCTTAGACTCAAGAAAGAACTATTGGGAACTGTATTGAAAGAACTCAACATTCACATGTGTCTTACTGAGGGGAATGAGCTAGAAGCAAAGAGGAAACAGAAGATGGCAGAACACCAAAAATGGACAGCAGCAAAAACCCAATTCCAGTCAGAATATAAGGATAGCTTACAGGTTCTTAAAGTAGGAGACCACTCAAGACCAATTATATCCAAGCAGTGGTTACAGTGAGCATCAGCAACCAGCCCAAACTTTCAAGTATGGGAGGACTCATTACCTGCAGCCTGCTGCCACACTCATGCAGCCCATAGTCAAAGAGAACAGTGTGGTTCTCAGGGTAAATCCTGGTCGGCCGACAACCTGCTGTCCCCAGGGTCAGGTCAGCAGCTTTAATCAGGTGCCTTGTTCCAAATAAATCCAACTGGGCCCTGACCAACAGCTTGTGCTCTCCACACTGCACCATCACGGTCTGCAGTGGAGACACACTCCCACCCTCAGACATTCTGAAACTGGAACCAGTGGGATCCCCATGAGGAGGGACTCTCTCAGGTACAGGAGTGGCTCTCACTATTCTCCATGGATACCTCTGGCTCAGAAACTGTTGCCAAGTTTCAGAGCAACAAACAGCTCCAACTAACACCAGCACTGGAAAAAAACCCCTCACTACAAAATCCCCCATGATCCCAAACAACTCAAGCATCCCTTCCAGCCCCCACCCAGCTCCTTTTATACACACAACCTGCACTCACCTGACACCAATCAGACCAGAAGCAGCAACATTGAACCAATGAACCAGCCCCAGTCACTACAATTTCCAGCACTGACTAAACTCATGGATTTCTGACCAGGAGGGCCTGTTCCATTTGGACCAATAGGAATGCCTGGGAGTTGCTGTGCTGTCACCTGACTGCATTCAGCTCCACAAGTCCTCATGGTGTGGCCCCCTGAGTAAAATCATTAAACATGGATCATTTCAACATTTCTCTGATCTCAGGTGTCTGACAGTGAGAAATACAGAAAGATTGTCTCTGGATGGTGTTTGGAAACTGGGTTTGGCTAGAACAAAAGGAACATTCCTTATATTTTCCTCATGCTGTGCGCCTCCCTGTGTCTGTTTATTTGAGACTGCATGGAGGAGCTTTACTTTGAATTTAAAGAGAGAGTGGCTATCGCACCTCATGCTATTACCTGCCTTGGTCGATTTGGATGCTGACGGTGTAGAGGTAGTTTTAATCTGTATCTAACCCTGTGCTGTCCTCTTCCTTGGAGTGTCAGTGAGGACAGTGTAGAGACAGCTTTACTCTGGATCTTATCCCGCAATGTTCCTGACTATCTATAACAGAGAATGTTTTGAAGCATTGTTTTCTGTTTGAAACAGTAGGGGGAACATTTTCCTGCATCTAACTCTGGGCGGTACACGTCCTGGGAATGTTTGATCAGAACAGTGTGGTGGCAGCTGCACTTTCAGATGAAAGGAGCAGACAAACTTTCACTTTCAGTTTATAGGTGTAGAAGGAGCTGCAATCTTTAACTAATCATGTGCAGTCCCTGACCAAGAACTGTTTCTCAGGACCGTGTACTGTAGCTTTCCTTCCAGTTTAAAAAGTTAGAGGGAGATTTACTTCCAGCCTGCTAAAATAGCGCACTGTGGAAGGAACTTTACCTTGTATCAAGCCCTGAGTTGTACCCGCCTTTTAAATGCCCCTAATGAGACCGGCTCCACTACCCTCTCCGGCAATGCACTCCACGTCTCTACCACTCCCTGAGGAAAGGACCTACCTCTGACGTCTCCTTTGTATCTACCTCCGCGCACTTTAAAACTATGCCCATCATAGTCGCTACTCTGTCTGTCCACTCCATCTGAACCTCTGATAATTTTGTACACTTCTATCAAGTCACTTCTCATCCTTTGTCGTTCAAAAGAAAAAAAACCTACCTCTCTCATCCTTTCGTTGTAAGACCTTCCCTCCATTCCAGGCAACATCCTGGTAATTCTCCTCTGCACCTTTTCCAACACCCCCATTCTTCCCTGTAATGAGGTGACCAGAACTGGACACAATACTCCAGATGTGGGCAAACCAGGCTTTTGTGTAGCTGGAGCATAACTTCACAGCTCTTGAACTCAGTCCCTCCATGAATGAAAGCTAACACAACATAGGCCCTCTCAACAACTCTATCCAACTGGGTGGCAGCTTTCAGGGAACTGTGGACATGAATCCCAAGATCTCTCAGCTCCTCCACACTGCCAAGAATCTTCCTGTTTACCCTGTATTCTGCTTTCAAATTTCTCCTTCCAAAACGAATTACCCCACACTTTTCAGGGAAAATCTCCATCTGCCACTTCTCAGCCCAGCTCTGCATCCTATCAATGTCCCTTTGTAACCTAGAACAGCCCACCGCACTATCCACAACTTGACCGATCTTCATATCATCCACAAACTTACTAATCCACACTTGCACTCCGACATCCAAATCATTTACAAAAATCACAAACAGAAGCGGATCCAGAACAGACCCTTGTGGTACGCCACTTGTAACTGAGCACCATTTTGAATATTTTACGACAACTACCATCTTTTATCTTCTCAGGTTCAGCCAATTCTGAATCCAATCTTCCAAATTTCCCGCATCCCATGCCTCCTTACTTTTTGCATGTGCCTACCACGGGCAACCTTATCAAATGCCTTACTTAAATCCATGTATACCACATCCACTGCTCTGCCTTCTCTACACGTTTGGTCACCTCTTCAAAGATTTGAGTAAGGTTTGTGAGGCATGCTGAATATCATAAATCTATCTGTGTCTATAGAAGCGATCATAAATCCTATCTCTCAGAGCCCTTTCCAATAGGTTGCCCACCACTGAAGTCAGACTAACTGGCCTGTAAATTCTGGGGTTATCTCTATTCCCTTTTTTGAAATGGAAATGGCATTTGCCTCTCTCCAATCTGCCAGCACTAAACCCATGGACAGTGAGGACAAAAAGATTATCACCAAGGGGTCTGTGATCTCTTCCCTCACTTCCCATAGAAGTCATCTTCCTCACGAACATCCACCTCCTCTAGCCTTCCAGCCTGTTTCACACTGTCCTCTCCTACAAATAGTTCCCTCTCAGTTGTGAACACCAAAGAAAAGTATTCATTAAGAACCTCTCCTATTTATGGGGACACAAAGGGTAGACAGTACACTGGATGAGGTGTAGGAAGTGTCCGGGTGTCCTGGAATGAAAGGTGATGGTGAACACTATGTTACAAATTGTCTGATCTGCACACAGCATAACATTATGAAAGGGGCTCACTGACATAGTGGACCAATAGAAGGGCCAAGGAGTAATCTACAAATAGACTATACAGGACCCCGAGACCCAAACTCCAGGAGGATACAAATATGCCCTGGTCATTGTGGATACCTTCACTAAATGGGTTGAAATTTTCCCGACAACAAAAAACACAGCGTTGAATGCAGTGAATATTTTGTTGCAATGTCTATTTACTCATTTGGGTAGACCCCAAAATATAGAATCAGACCAGGGACAAATTTTACGCACAAGTCATGCAAAATGTAACAACTCTTTACTTTTGGATCAAACAGAGATTCCGCACGCCCTGTAGACCACAGTCGAGTGGAATTGTGGTCAAGACTGAATCGGACACTGAAAACCATCATCGCCAAAATAGTGCAGCAGCAGCAGCAGCAGCAGCAGCAGCACAAGACACCCTGGCAGGTTGTTCTGCCTCATGTGTTAATGATACTGAGGAACAGTGTGGCTTCATCTACATCCGTCACTCCTTACAAGCTAATGACAGGAAGGGACATGAGAGGAATGGAGAAGTTGGTCGGTTTGGACTCGATTGAACTCGAGGTAGACAATATTTTTCAGACAAATAGGTACAACAGTTGGTAGAAATGGTAAAAGAAGCAAATGATTTAGCAGCCCACCAGCAAGGGAAGAAGAAGCAGCAAAGTAAGGCCTAGTTTGACACAAAAGCCAGCGTGATAGAATTGAGGCTTGGATAAAGAGTCATGATAAGAGTATACCAGCCCAGTGCATTCTTCAGCCCAAAGCTCACTCGTCCCTGTGAGCAAGCAGATAGAGCTATCACATCCATATGCAAGGCATTAGCAGTTGCCAGGTTAGTGCTGAAGCCAGTAGGTGGGGGTAACAGGATGGCCATACTTGGCATGTGGTGCTCGATGTTAACGATGTTTTGAGTTCCCAAGGTCAGGGAGAGCAGGAACAAGATCAGTTACAGATTCCCAGGGAGATGGGGAGGGCCGAGGAAAACAACAAAAGGAAATGAAAAAGGGTGGAGAAGGTCAGCGGGCAATACAATACATACAATTAGAATCCAAAACAGAGCCAGGGAGGGATGATCTGGTACAGAGTAAAGAAAACATGGGCTTCTCATTAGAAAGAAGAAAACAATTGTCACTAAGAACAGAAATTATACTTGTACGTTGCAGCTTTAACCTCAGATGAGGGGAGTGACACATTCCTATCGGAATGATCATGTTTGGGACGATGTTTGAGCAGGTATTAGAGTCATGGTGACGAGTGAATTTGCCTCAAGGAGTGTCAAGGCTGGAAGGATATTCAGTGATCAAGAATGACTTTGGTCGGCAGCACAAGATAATACGAACTAAGTCAGGAAGCAGAGGGGACTAAAATTTGTATTATACAGGAGCAGATAGGCTGGCATGGATGGGAATGACACTGGGTATACTTGAAGGAACAGGGGTGCTATTTTCATACAACAGGGTTCTCGAGGTGACATTGGCTCTAATCCCAGAAGAAAAAATTCAACATCATTTTATCGGACCATTTATTAAGCAACCATTGGTTAACGGCAATTGAGGTAAAATTATGATTCACCTCTGAATATCGACTGGGGAAATGACAAAGGTATATCGGCTGGAGTGGTTACTCAAAGCAATTCAAATAAATTGGTTGGATCACTATCAATTGTAACGGGCAGAATGGATACAGGAGCGAGATAGATGATAAAGGGCATTGAGAGATGAGGACAAGGCCCTTCATCATTTTCATGACCTGTAGGAAGCCGATGACCCCATGTCTCTCAGAGATTAAAAACACACCAGAACCGAGATGCAGTGAGTGTCAGTACAGGAAGGAAGGTGTGGGTCTGGTACACGAGGAGGCGGGAGAATCTGTCACTTTGGTACCAGTTTATCGGCATGTGCAGGTGGTCATTAATTTGACTGAAATGACAGCTCCACAACAGTGCCCATCCGCTACAAAACAACTATGTGCCCACCTCCTTGATGAACGATCGAGCGGGAGTGAGCTTATGATCAACTAGAATAGAAAGAAAAGAGGACTGTTGGAGTTGGCCAGGGGGCAGGATATGCATCAGGAGTGGCAACTGTCAACACCTTGGACACAGCAGAATTAGAAAGTCAGACACAATCCCTTCAGAAGAAAATGCAGCTCATTACTGGGGAAGGTAACTTAGACCAGCCAGAGAGGTCATGATGGGTCACAAGTGACGCTGGTCTCGGTTGAATTTCTAAATCTTTTACAGGAATTATTGAGCCTATGGCCAATACTTCTGAGGAGGCCCACAAAGTCGAGGGGTGTGCCATATACACCCACTGGATGTTGACCAAGCTTGGGACTGATGTGCTACAACTGCATGATCACCATGTCCCAGACAGTGTCAGATAAACAATTAATAAAGTGGGTCGGACAAAATGAACCTCTGTCACCTCAGAAGTTTGAGCTTAACCAATTAGGCTTTGTGTACTCATGGCAGAGATAAAGGAAAGTATTATATTGGGGCAGTGTTTCATATTCCGCGACATGGAAATTAACTGAAATGTCTTTGCAAAGGGTCCATCCTGTGGGAAAGCATCAAGAAAGACCTTGGACATCTTAAAACGACCATTTCATGCCAAGGTCATGGGTGGTGTGAGAAAGGGGAAGACTTGTCAAAATTCCATTTCAAAAGAGTCTATTACAAATGGAGAAAATTCAATTCCCATGCTGTATGACTTTACCGTGAAGTTTCCACGTTCTCATCCTGGCCTCTTACCTGAAGCATGGTGACCTCCACGTTAAGTTCCCCACCAATCACCTCTATCTAATGAGACAGCAGCCAAGTGGTCCTTCGGGACAATGATAATGTTACCTTCGATTGGAGAACTTTCATGAATACATTACATGGTCAAACAGCATCAGCCTTGCTGCATGAAGGGGGCATTGTTCCTGCTCAAATTTATCATATTTTGAGAAGAGGACACAGACAGATTGGATAGAATGAAATCAGTAGATATAGAATATTTGGATTTTTAAAATGTTCTTGACAGGCTACAGGTCAGGCACCTTAATAAGAGTCCATACTGTTGGGGATAGCATATCAGCATGGATAGAGGATTGGAGAACTGATAGAAGACAAGGGGTGAACTAAAGGTGAAACTTTGAGGATGGCAATCTGTTTCTCATGTCATGTCACATGGGCCAGTGAAGGACTCAATTATTTGAATTGTTTTATTGACTTTGTTTAGGGAAGTGAGAGAGCATCAGTTGCAAACCTGGCTAGAAGTGAGAGGGCAATCAGTAGGGATAACACTTGGAGTTTGTAGAGCAATATAGATAGTTTTGGTGATTGGTCAAAAATCTGGTGTTACACTTTGGCAGAACGAATAGATAATCTGAACATTATTTAAGTGGAGAAAGACTGCAGAAAGCAACAGCACAGAGGGATTGGGGAGTCCACCTGCATGAATCTCAAAAAGCTTATCGACAAATTCATCAACTAACAGGAAAGGCAAAGGGAAGGTGATTCTTGATTTGAGAAGAAATAAAAATGTGCAACTCTTGCTAAATGATTACGAGGCCACATGTAGAATACTGTGAACAGTTTTGGTCACCTTATCTGAGATAATATATTGGCATCGGAAGCTGTCCACAGAAGGTTCATCAGGCTGATAAAGATGGAAGTATTTTCTCATGAGGACTTGAATTCAACAGGCTTCTACTCATTAGAATTTCAAGAATGAGTGAAGATCTTGTGAAAAATAAGAGATTATAAAGGGGGATTCTCAAGATCGATGCAGGTAGATTGTTTCCCCTTGTGGAATAGCATATTACCAGAGAACATGCTCTCAGTAACAAAGAAACACAGAAGCTGAGCAAATACTGGAAGGGATAAGCCTGTTGGGACCTTTGAACCTGCTCTGCCATTCGCTATGACTGTGGCTGATCATCCACTTCATCCCCTTTCCTGCTTTGTCTCTGAGATACCAAGGTGTAGAGCTGGATGAACACAGCAGGTCAAGCAGCATCAGAGCAGCCGAAGATGACGTTTCTGGCCTCGACCCTTTTTCAGAAATGGGGGAGGGGAAAGGGGATTCTGAAATAAATAGGTAGGAGGGGAGGCGGATAGAAGATGTATAAAGGAGAAGATAGGTGGAGACGAGATAGACAGGTCAAAGAGCTGGGGGTGGAACCAGTAGAGGTGAGTGTAGGTGGGGAGCTAGGGACGAATTATGTCAGTTCAGGGATGGACAGGTCAAGGGGGCAGGATGAGGTTCGAAGGTAGGAGATGGGGGTGCAGCTGGATGTGGAAAGAGGGGATAGGTGAGAGGAAGAACAGGTTAGGGAGGCTGGGACAAGCTGGGCTGGTTTTGAGATGCAGTGGAGGGAGGGGAGATTTTGAAGCTTGTGAAATCCACGTTGATACCATTGGGCTGCAGGTGCCCAAGTGGAATATGAGTTGCTGTTCCTGCAACCTTCGGGCGGCGTCATTGCAGGACTGCAGGAGGCCCAGGATGGACAGGTCATCTGAGGAATGGGAGGGGTAATTGAAATTGTTCGTGACTGGAAGGTGCAGTTGTTTAATGTGAACCGAGCATAGGTGCTCTGCAAAGTGGTCCCCAATATAGAGGCGGCCCCAATGGCTACAGCGGATGCAGTGTACCACATTGGCAGATATGCAGGTGAACATTTGCTTAATCTGGAAAGTCTTCTTGGGGCCTGGGGTGGGGATGAGGGAGGAGGTTTGGGGGCAGGTATAGCACTTCCTGCAGTTGCAGGGAAAAGTGGCAGGTCTGGTGGGGTTGGAGGGGAGTGTGGAGCGAACAAGGGAGTCACAAAGAGAGTGGCCCCTCCGGGAAGCAGATATGGGTGGGGAGGGAAAAATGTCTTTGGCGGTGGGGTCGGATGGCAGATGGCGAAAGTGTCGGAGGATGATGCGTTGGATCCAGAGGTTAGTGCAGTGATTATGAGGTGAAATGAAAGGTCATAGCGACAATCCAGCAAAGTGGATGTCAGTATCATCAGATCAGCCACAGTCACAGTGAATGGTGGAACCAAGTCACTTACTCTTATTATTTTAGTGGCTGATGAGAAATCAGTCTGATAGGAATCAGTTTGAGACAGATTGCCAGTTTCTGGACTCCATGGTCATTGGAAATATCCTTCCTGCATTTACTCTGCTCGGCCCTGTTACAATATTCTATGAGATTTCCTCTTTATTCTTCAAAACTATCTATATTCACTTGAGAAGTCACATGACACCAGGTTACAATCCAACAGGACTGAAATCTTAAGCGTTTAGAGCACTGCTCCTTTGTCAGGGGAAGTACACTGGAGAACCCTAATCACAAGCTTTTGTGGCGCTGGAAACCCTGTTAGACCTTAACCTGGTGCCTCGTGACCTCTGACTTTGTCAACCCCACTCCAACTCTAGCACCTCAGCACCAATTAATGTAGTTTTAACTGGTTCGTTCTCTTCTTTCCTCAACGCTACAAAGCTAGGAATCTGTCTGGTAAATCTTTTTGCTGCATTCCCTCCGTAGCCAATACACCCTTCCTCAGGAAAGGAGACACTGCCAGTGCACAGTATCCCAGGTGTGGCCGCTCTCAGGCCCTGTATATTTGCAGCAAGGCAGCTCTAATTCTGTCCTTTAACACTGAGGGACAACATACCATTTATTGTCTTCACTATCTGCTGCATCTTCGTGCAGACTTTCAGCAACTGATGTCAAAAGACCCAGGATTCATCACACCCGCCCTTGTTCTCCATTCTATTTCTATTCAGATAGAAACCTGCCTTCCTGTTTTTGCTTCCAGAGGGGATAACCTCATCTTGATCCACATCGTACAGCGCAAGTGCATACACTTCTGGTCACCACATTACCAAAAGAATGTGGATGCTTTGGAAAGGGAGCAGAGGAGGTTCACCAGGATGTTGACTGGTATGGAGGGCACTAGCTATGCAGAAAGCTTGAGTCGGATTATTTTCATTAGAAATATGGAGATTGAGTTGGGGGAGCCTCATTGGAGGTCCACAAAATCATGAGGCATGGACAGCAAGAAGCTTTCTTTCCCCCTTACCCACACCTCCAGAGTGGGGACTCAGTTACTCAGGGTCACGATTTCAAGGTGAAAGGGGAAAAGTTTAAAGGGAGATATACCTTGGAAGTTCTTTACGCAGAGGGTGGTGGGTGCCTGGAACACGTTGCCAGCGGAGGTGGTAGCAGCAGGCACGTTAACGTCATTTAAGATGTATCTAAGCAGATTGATGAATGGGCAGGGAGCAGAGGGATACAGATTCTTGCAAAATGGGGAAGAGGTTTGGATAGAGGACCTGGATCGGCAGAGGCTTCGAAGGCTGAAGGGCCTGTTCCTGTGCTGTAATTTTCTTTGTTCTTTTTGAACTGCCTTTACTGTTTATTTACCCACTCACTCAATTGGTCCAAATCACAACAAAGAAAATTATCCTCCACAACAGTGCACCCTCTGTAACTGTGATTCAGAGAAAGTGCAAACTCCCAATGCTGGAGAATCTGAGATAACAAGGTGTACAGCTGGATGAACACAGCAGACCAAGCACCATTTCATGTTTTCTGAAGAGGGGGTCGAGAACTGAAACACCAGCTTTCCTGCTCCCCTGCTGCTCACCCTTTAACTGTACCAGGTTTCGGAGTGGTAATGAGGAGATCTAGGGAGCATTGAATTTAAAAAGGGCATTACACCATATCTAACATGTAGTAACTGCTCTTGGAACAGTCATCTGCAGTGCACAGAGAACTTTACCCTGTACCTAACCTTGTAACTTGGCATTGCCTGGGAATGTTTGAATGGCACACTGTAGATGGAGCATTATCATAGAACAGCACAGTACAGGCCATACAGTACATACTGTCATCCATATACCTAACTAATAGCTGCTCAAGTGACCCTAATGAGGCCCACTCCACTGCCCTCTCTGGCAATGCATTCCACACTCCGACCACTGAGTAAAGAGCCTTCCTCTAACGTCTCCCCTCTTTCTACCTCCACTCACTTTAAAACTGCCCCCTCCTAATAGCTACCTCCAACTGAGGAGGGTGTCTTTGGCTACCTATTCTCTCTACCTCTGATCATTTTGTACACCTCTATCAAGTCACTTCTCTTTAGAATGAGAGAGGAGAGAAGCCCTAGCTCCCAACTTTTCCACACAAGTCCTTCCCTCCATTCCAGGCAACATCCTGCTAAATCTCCTCTGTACCTTTTCCAATGCTTCCACATCTTTCCTGTAATGAGGTGACCGGAACAACATTCCAGATGTGGCCAAACCAGGCTTTTGTACAGCTGGAGCGTAACTTCATGGCGATTGAATTCAAACCCTCTGTTAATGAAAGCTAATACCATACACCTCCTTAACAACTCTATCCACCAGGGTGGCAGCTTTCAGGGAATTGTGAACATGAACCCCAAGATCCTTCTGCTCCTCCACACAACCAAGAATCTTTCTGTTAACCCTGTATTCTGCTTTCAAGTTTGCCCTTCCAAAATGAATCACCTCACTTTTCAGGGTTAAACTCCATCTGCCAATTCTCAGCCCACCTCTGCATCCTATCAATGTCCCTTTGCAAACTCAAATATCCCTCCACACTGATCACCACGCAACCCACCTTCGTATCATCCATGAACTTGCTAATCCACCCTTCTACTTCATTGTCAAAATCATTTGCAAAAAATTACAAATAGAAGAAGACCCACAACAGAACCTTGTGGTACACCACCTGTAATTGAGCACCATGTTGAATATTTTCCTTTCACTACCACACTTGGCATTCAGAATGTCTCCCCAGGGTCAGCCCAATCTGCCACATTTCCCCCTATCCCATGCCTCCTTACTTCTGCAGACCCTACCATGGGGAACCTTATCAAAACGCCTTACTTAAATCCATGCATACAACATCCACTGCTCCATCTTCATCCATGTGTTTGGTCACCGCTTCAAAGAGGTCAATAAAGGTTTGTGAGGCATGATCTACCCCTCAAATCCATGCTGACTACCACAAATCAAACTGCACCTTTCCAAGTGATCATAAAGCCCTTTCCAATAATTTGCCCACCACTGATGTAAGACTAACTAGTCTGTAATTTCCAGGGTTATCCCTATTCCCTTTTTTGAAAAAAGGGAATGACGTTTGCCTCTCTCCAAAGTCCCAGCACTATACTCATGGGCAGTGAGCACGAGAAGATCACCAAAGGCCCAGTGATCTCTTCCCTCACTTCATACTGCAATCCTTGGATAAATCCCTTCAGGCACTGTCCTCCTCTGCAACTGGGTCCCTCAGTTGTGAGCATTGAAGCAAAGTATTCATTAAAAGGGCCTCTCCTATATCTCTAGGCTCCATGCACAAATTCCCTTTACAATCCTTGATCGGCCCTACCCTTTCTCTCGTCATTCTCTTATTCCTCATATCGTGTGTAGAAAACCTTGGAGTTTTCCTTGAACTTGTCTGCCGAGGTTTTCTCATGACCCTTGCAGCTCTCCTAAGCCCTTTCTTCAGCTCCTTTCTGGATAAACTGTATCCCGCTAGAGCCTTTTCCATTCCTGGTTTCTTAAACCTTAGGGAAGCCTCCTCCTTCCTCTTGACCAGTCGATCGACCTCTCGAGAACCGAGGCTCCCTCACTTGACCGCATCTTCCCTTGCCAGGGTAAGGTTTTTTTTGCCAGCGACAAACATATCGAGCACATGCAGTATGCATTCCTTCAACAATCTCCACATTTCAGTCGTGCTCTTTCCTGACAGCATCTGTTCCCAGACAAGGTGTAGAGCTGGATGAACACAGCAGGCCAAGCAGCAACGCTGATGTTCCGGGCCTCGACCTCCAAGCTCAAAACGTCAGCATTCCTGATCCGATGATGCTGCTTGACCAGCTGTGTTCATCCAGCTCTATACCTTATCTCAGAGTCTTCAGCATCTGCAGTTCCTACTACTCTGAAGCATCTGATCCCAGTTTGAGACCCAGTTCTTGCCAAACAGAATTATAATTACCCTTCCCCCGATTATAACCTTACCCTGCTATGGACAGATCCTTTTCCATGACTATTGGAGAAGTAATAGAGTTGTGCTCGCTACCGCCAAAATGCTCTCCGACCAACAGGTCTAACACTTGGCCCAGTTCATTGCCAAGCAGCAGATCCAAAAAGTGATCTCTCCTCATGTTGGTCTATCCACGTACTCTGTCAGGAATCCTTCCTGAACGCACTGGACAAAACTCACTCCGTCTAAACTATTAGAACTACAATGTTTACAACCAATATTTGGAAAGTTGAAGCTTCCCATGACTACGATCCTGTGACTTCTGCACCTTTCCAGTATCTGCGTCCCAATCCGCCCCTCCAGTTCTCTGCAACTATTAGGGGGTCTGAAAAAAAAACCTAACTGACTGCTCCTTTCTTGTTTCTGACCTCAACCCAAACTGACTCTGTCGATATACTCTCAAACTACCTTGCAGTAGCCGCTATACACTCGCCCTGACTAGCAATGCCATTCCCCTTTCACCACCCTCCCTCTTTCTTTTAAAGCATCTAAACCCCAGAAATTCCAACAGCCATTCCTCTCCGAGATTCCCAAGTTTCTGTAGTGGCCACAATATCATCGTTCCAAGTCGTGACCCTTGCTTGAAGTTCATCTGCCGTATTTCTGATACTTCTTGCATTGAAGTATGCACACCTCAAACCATCTGTGGCCACAATTACGCTCCATCAGCCACATGTCTTTATCAACAACCTCACGCCCGGTTGTGTCTGTTGGAAGGCTGAATACCTCATCCTCAATTACAAATCCAATTACCTACTCCCTGCCAATTTAGTTTAAACCATCCCATACAGCTCGAGCAAACTTCCCTCCCAGGATATTTGTGCCCTTCTGGTTAAGGTGCAACCCCTCCTGACTGTACAGGTCACACCTTCCCCAGAATATGCTCTAATTATCCACATAATGGAAGTCCTCCGTCCTACACCAGCCCTGTAGTCACGTGTTTAGCTGCACTCTCTCCCTCTTTCTTACAAGACTATCACTTGGCACTGGTAGTAATCCAGAGATAACTACCCTGTTTGTCCTGGACTTCAGCTTCCAACCTAACTCCCTGTCCTCGTTTTTCACAATCAGTCCTTTTTCTACCTACGTCATTGGTACCGATGTGTACCATGACTGCTGGTTGCTCACCTTCCCCCTTCAGGATCTTGTCTCAGATTGTGCCTTCATCATTGGCCCTGGCAGGCAACATACGCAGAGAGTTTACGCAGAGAGTTGTGAGAGCATGGAATGCGTTGCCAGCAGCAGTTGTGGAAGCAAGGTCATTGGGGTCATTTAAGAGACTGCTGGACATGCATATGGTCACAGAAATTTGAGGGTGCATCCATGAGGATCAATGGTCGGCACAACATTGTGGGCTGAAGGGCCTGTTCTGTGCTGTACTGTTCTATGTTCTATGTTCTATACCATCCACTCATCTCATTCCCATCCATGGAACATCTGTCTGTGCCTCTTACGGTCGCATCCCCCACTACAACTGCTCTCCTATTCTCCCCCTTCCCTTCCGTGCCACAGGCCAGCCTCAGTGCCAGAGACCAGTCCGCTACAGGCTTCCCCTGTTAGGGGATAGCCCCCACCCCCAAACAGTATCCAAAACTGTTTACTTATTATTGAAGTGAACAGCCACAGGGGATGCCTGCACTGTCTGCCTATCCCCCTTCCCCTTCCTGACAGGCACCCAGCTACCTTTTCCCTGTACCTCGGGTGTGACCACCTCCTTATAACTCCTCTGTATCACCCCCTCAGACTCCCAAATCATCCAGAGTTCATCCGGCTCCAGAACACTAACACTGGTTATGAGGAGCTGGAGTTGAGTGCACCTCTCGCAGGTGAGGTCAGAGCGGACACGAGCAGACACCCTTACCTCCCACATCCTGCAAGAGGAGTATGCAATTTCCCTAGCTTCCATTCCCTCTACTCTAGATTTCCAGAAGAATTTTAAAAAAGCCTAACCTTACCCACCCTCCACACAGACACTTTTGGTTCGAGGAGGTTGGGTAGGAGACACTACATGTGGTGTTTTGGGTTTAGCCAATGCCCGAATATAATCACAGATAATGGGAACTGCAGATGCTGGCGAATCCAAGATAATAAGCCCGAATATATCGGTTTGTTCCTGGCTCGCAGTTTCTCCACACACCCACCGCTGAAAACAAGAGGGCTGCTGTTGCACAAGGTAAGTTTTCATACTCCAGAGTGGGGGAAAAACATGCAAAAACAAAACTTACCTTCCCATCAGTGCTCTGGCTCACGCTGCTGCTGAAAACTGCTGGGAAGTTAACAATGTAGCTTTACAATCAGTTTGAAGAATTAGAGGGAGGATAACTCTGGAGCTAACAGCGCTGTCTTCGTGCTTACATCATTTTTAGTGTGGTTCTAATTAAAAAGATCCCTGATATCCCATGAACTTCCATCACCCGCTCCATCCCAGGCCTGCTCCCAGCTTATTTCGCCCAAGCCTTGCACCCACTCTCCCTTCATCTTGTGGGCACTAAACAGCTGGCCGCACACCTTCCCTTCCTGGCTTCCGCATTCATTACATTTTCTCTCATCTCAGATATTGTTCTCCAATGTCCCCAACACCATCAAGCCTGAGCCTCCAACTCAACTCGTGATCCTTCCCTCCTAACTACCTTTCCACAGCAGTGAAATGTTTCATCAAGACAATGGAATTGGGAACCTCTTTCCCTGGAATTTGAACTGCTTTGTCAGATTTGTCTCCCTGAACCACGAACTGCACAACCACCGTCAGCAACATGGGACAAACACTTCCCTCCCACATGCCCTGACCACACTCAGCTCGGCCCCTGTCTCAGGCATCAGGCTGTACAGCTGATGTCCTGCACTGATAACACTATTGAGATGATTGCAGACATTTAACTCAAGGGATTGAAGACAAAGCATTATCCAACCCAACAAGTTGTGCAAAAAACAAAAGGGGAATCTGATATGGACAAAACCCACCAAATGTCAACTCCATTTTCCAAAGGGAGTATATTGGCACTAAAAAGGTGGTTCAGTCAACACAGTTATATTGAGCAGCATGGCTTTTTGGCCCTTGATTAACTGGATAATTAAGGACCATTTGAGGTGCTAAAGCTAGCACCCAATGTCATGGACACAGGGACACATGGCAAAAACCATTCAGTCACGCAGTGAGGACAAGCTTTCACTCCAGTGACCATACACAGCCCTCAAAATGGGAGGAATATGCATTTGGCCAGAAGGCATTTTCCACTGATGCACCTGTTGGTTTGAAGAGCATCAGATATCTGTATGCTCAATTACACATTACACGATGGCATTCATGAGAACTAACTGACTCTCAGCATTTCCTAATAAAGTTAGGATCATTCATGTCATGGAATTCCAACTCATGTTGGCCAAGTCAACTACACCCTTCGTTACCACAAGATGCATTGCAGACAGTTCCAGACAAGCACAACACAGATGTGGCAGGGACCTCTCAACCACATCCCATTTTCAACGTCACGGTGGAATGGAGAAGCAGCAAGGGAGCCGGTCAGGCCCTGCTCAACAAGTCTTGGGATTAGGAAGCCTCATGGCAAACTCACGGTTCACCAAGTATTTCAGGAGTTAACATTGACAGATTGGCATTCCTTATGGAAGTGTTTATTCATGTAATTATGGGGGCTAGTGCCATGTGCCCTTCTCATATTTGGGCACACCAGTCACAACGGTTAACACAAGCTTTCCCAAAATACTGAACTGGTGCAAATAACAGGTGGTTGACAAATTTGTTTGCAGTTGGATATAAAACTTGAAGCTTCACACAAAGGTGAAAGAAAGCATGATCACCAGTGGATATATTAGACTTAACTGTGGGAGTCAACACAAAGCCAAAATCAGAAATTGAAAATCATCCATAATGATAGACACTAATAAATTCCATGAAGACTGAAAGACAAAAACAAAAACCAGGTCTGAACAGACGATTCAAAGCATTAATGCTTGACTGGTCATTTTGTTAGTTGACTGGAGTTTGCTTGTGTTTCCTGTACAGGAACAAGGCCATCAAGGAAGCAGAGATCAGGGAGACAGCCGTCACTGTCAGGGACACCATCAGGACCAGCTCAGACTGCACACCTACACAACGAGGAGAAACCAATGGTTACTGAGAGAAACTGGGACAAAGAGAAGAACTAGCAGTCAGGCAACTCACCGCCTGGAGACATATCCTGCATCCTTTGCTCACCCTCAGTCAGGGGCTCAGTTGCCAGGCTGGTCAGCTCAGGATCCAGAATGAGCAGGGGGCCAAGTGAGGCCTCACCCTCCCACTTCACTCTGTAGGATCAAGCATTCTGGTCAGTGTCCAGAAAAAAAAATACAGCCCCAGCAGATAGGGTCAGTGACCTACCAGCTTCAGGTCCCAGGTCCCTCCTTCCTCTGGAGGGAAAGATGATCTCCCCTGTGTGACCACAGTTCCCCACATGGCAACAGGCACAGGTGTCACTGTTGATTCCTCCCGTGGGGTCCAGCTAAACAGGAGAAACAGCCCATTAACAACATGGTGCATCACCTGTTCCCCAACAACATTACCAAGGGACAGGGAGTGGGGGTGGAAAAACACACAGATCTTGTGAAGCTTCTGGAAAGTACAAGCTTTGTTCCTGGAATCTGCTTGATCCACTGCAGTAACTTTCAGGTGACAGGTGATGAAAATCTGAGGGACACATTCAGCACAAGTCAGTGTTTAGTCACTCCCACCCTGTGGGGAGAAGCCAATCAGCAGCTTCCTCTTACCACGGAACACTCAGCTCCATAGAAGCGGAAGGCATCCAGGTCAAAACTGAGCTTATCCGGCTCCCGCTGGTCTCTCGGCATTACAAAGATTGAAAAGGAGTCTTCAGCTTGGCTGTCCACGAGGCAACCCCAAGTGAACAAAGGGCCATGAAGTGAATCCATTGAGATGGGAGCAGCTGGAGAAAGCAGAGATCTCCTTACCCATGGTAGTCAATGATGCTGTATCTGGGGCTGGAGTCCTTGTCTGGGCTCAGTGTAGCTACACAGCGGTCAATGCACAGCTTCAGGGGCACGTGGTTGTCCATTGAAACAGATGCCTCAATGTGAATGAGGTCTCCCAGTGACTAGACAATGGAAGTTAACTCAAACCCAGCCACCTGAAGCACAAGAGGACAAGGGTTGGAGACAGGGGGTGCAACCCCCGGTGAGTGACACCAAGATATCCCTCCCCAGCCAGCCATCACATACCATTCATTCGACGCAGGGAGAATGACAGATGCCCTTCTGCAGACCTGGTGGAGCTGAATGTGATCCAGATCGGCTTGATGGGGTTACTGCTCACATTGCCCTTCCTGGGGAGAGACAGGGCAATCATTTCAGGACAATGTCATAACAGCTGTGGTCAGGGAATAATTTTGACAAAATCAAATGAAGACTCACTTGAAATAACAACACGCAATGGGAATAACAGCTCCATTGGTTCTCAATGACAGACCCAGGATATCTTGGGATGTGCATGAGGTGGGTGGTGTAGATTAGGAAATCTCCAGTTATCGGAAAGACACCATATCAAACAAATGAGGAATTGATCTGAAGTTAGAAGGGTCAACAAAGGGCTCACAATAACTTCATCACATTGGACACATTCTTTTGTGACACTGACAGTGTCATAGCCAAGATATTGTTTCCTCCCTGCAATGCTGGGATAACTTAGGTCACAGGTCAAGGGTCACTCACAGAGGATGAATGTAACAAGGAACTCCAACTCATTGGAATGGAGTTGGAAACACTAAACACAATGGGTCAAACACCAAATGGTTAGAGAGCTCAAGTTGAGAGATAGGAAAGTGTCCATTCAAGAGAGGAATGAGGATAAGAATGAAAGAGATCATGGAGACACGGGCATCGGGTTCCCAGTGACAGTAAGAAATGCAGCAGTGAAAGTGAACAGTGGTAGTTTAGAATAGTGAATGCAAACAGTTTCCATTTCACAAGTAGGGCAGGAATACCCAAAACAGGGACAGTCCACACTATGAAGCAAACCAATAATCAACAAGTTGATCCACTATCAGGTGCTGGAAAGGACGGTTGAGGACCAGAATGAAAGAGAACGCCACATTCAAAAACATCTGAGCAAGGGGAATGAGCTCAAAGCAGACATAACAGGAATCAGAGAAGGCTCTAAAACATTTGGTGTAGACAGCCGTAAAACTAAAGCCTCAATCATTATCTAGGACTAGCTCGTGGGTAGGTAAAACCAGAGAGCATTCCTAATATCAATGATATCTCAGACAGCATTAGATAAAAACAGTGCACAGCCCAAGCTTCCAGCAGTTATGGAGGACTCTATCTGCAGCCTGCTGCCACACTCATACAGCCCACAGTCAAAGAGAACAGTGTAGTTCTCAGGGTAGATCCAGGTTGGCCGACAACCTGCTGCCCCGAGGGTCGGGTCAGCAGCTTTAATCAGGTGCCTGGTTCCAAATAAATCCAACTGGGCCCTGACCAGCAGCTTGTGCTCTCCACACTGCACCATCACAGTCTGCAGTGGAAACACACACCCGCCCTCAGACATTCTGAAACTGGAACCAATGGGACCCCCATGAGGAGGGACTCTCTCAGGTACAGGGGTGGCTCTCACTATTCTCCATGGTTACCTCTGGCTCAGAAACTCCTGCCAAGTTTCAAAGTGACAAACAGCTCCAACTAACACTAGCACAGGAAACAAACCCCTCACTACAAAATCCCCCATGATCACAAACAACACAAGCATCCCTTCCAGCCCCCACCCAGCTCCTTTTATACACACAACCTGCACTCACCTGACACCAATCAGACCAGAAGCAGAAACGTTAAGCCAATGAACCAGACCCAGTCTCTACAATTTTCACCAATAACTGCTCATGGGCTTCTTACCAGGAGGGCCTGTTCCATTTGGACCATCAGGAATGGCCGTGAGTTGCTATGCTGTCACCTGACTACATTCAGCTCCACATGTTCTCACAGTGAATGTGCTCCTGAGGACAATCATCAAACATGGATCATTGATTCAGGAGGGTGATTGGTGAGTCTGACAGTGAGCCATACAGAGAGATCGTCTCTGGAAGAGACTTCGACTGGACAACTGAATCTGATGAAGAGTCTAGGCCCGAAACGTCAGCTTTTGTGCTCCTGAGATGCTGCTGGGCCTGCTGTGTTCATCCAGCCTCACATTTTATTATCTAGGATTGTACCTGTCCTGGGAATATTTGACAGGGACAGTGAAGCGGGAGCTGTACTCTTAATTTAAAGAAGCGGAGTTGTACTTGTCCTGGGAGTGTTTGGTGAAGATACTGTGGAAGGCACTTTACATTTTATTTAACCCCACGTTGTTCAGGGAGGGTTTGACACAGCACAAGGGAACATTACTCTGTATATAATCACTCACTGTACATGCCCTAAGACTATTTTCCGTGGAGAGTGTAGAACGAGCATGACTCTGCAGCTAAATCTGAGCTTTCTCTGTGGATTTGATTGGGATAAAATCAAGTGATTTGGCACACTCTTTAGATGTTGTGAATCCTTCAAATGTAGTTTCCTTTTGGTTAAAATTTTGGATGGAATGTGCTCCTCGTCACTCCATTCACTCCGCTCAAAGCTGCACTGTTGTTCTGTTACTTGCCTGTTTAGTTTTATTGGCTACGGTGTGGTTATGTGGAGTCCTGGAGAGGCCAACATTTTAATAGCCATCTCCCAGCTTTCCTTGAGAAGGTGGGAATCCTCCTCTTAAAACTGTCAGCCAAGGGCAGGAGAGAAAGGGAAGGGTCAAGGGGACAAGCTGCTGACATTGCTGCCTGGGAGATGCTGGCCATAATCTGCAGAAATGTGGAGACGGGGGGGTACCAGTCACTAAGACTAGATTTCTGATGTTAACACAACGCTGAATGATTGGAATGCTGACAAGAAGTTAAGGCAGAGAAGGTAGAGAGGGAAAGATTGTGAGGAGGGGGACTGCCTCAGTGACAGAGTAACCAAGCTGCAGGGACAGAAGAACATGGGACTTGGTACGGACGAACCACGACCAGGTGCAGTGTGAGAAACTGCTCACAAGAAGAATAAGTGAGAGGGAAAAGGCTCAAACAGTTAAAGCTGAAATGGAAAAATGGAAAGAAAACATAATGATTTAAAAGCTGCAATGAACTTGGTCCAGAGAGATGTTCAGGAAATGAGAAGTGCTGCAGATCACACTAAGTGTCAGAGACAGAGAGAAAGGCTGCAGGGTCAGCTCGCTGCACACAGAGACATAATGTGTGTCCTTGTGTCTGTGAGAAGTGGGGGAGGCAGTGAAGGGGATGTGGGTTGGGATGATTTAACAGACGGAGCTGCTGGACATGGTCATGATGAAGGGGAACCTCCTCCAGAGCATCCACTGCCAGCTTATGACCCAGTTTGAGAGATTCCATTGGTTCCCGTCGTAATGGGCCACCCCACCGCCCCCCCGACCAGCCCAGAAACCACTAGAAGGGGATTGGAGGACGATGGTCAGGTGGCAGAGGTAGGAGGGCTGTTTATTATACCCCATTGGGGGTGCAGCAGTTGAGGGACATTGTGAACGATATTTGGAAGTGAGCGCCTCGGGCAGTCTTAGGGATCTGTTCCGAACGGTCAGGATAACACTGAGGAAAGGATATCATGAATAATATGCCGGCACCCACATCTACACTCTGTCTTACCATAAGAGCAGAAAGTTAGTCGAGGCACAACTCAGGCTTTAAAAGACCAGGAGTTAAATATCACAGGCACTAACAGAGGGGACCCAGTGGAGACGCTGACAAACAGTTAGCAAAGGAAAGGCGAACAGCCCACTGCATTTACTGCACGCCTTTGGGCAGTGTTTCAGCGGGTATATGGTACAGCCTCGGATAGGAACAATCTCGAGGCAGTGGGTGGGAATCTGAGGGAGTGAATGTTGGTGTTACATGGCACTGAGGAGACCAGGAAGGCATTGGTGCAGTTTGATCCGACTGAGGAACTGCACACTGAGGCCTGGGTCATGAGGAAGATTGTTCGAGCATGGGAAAAAGAAAGGACAGAACTTTTCAAGGCCTCTGGGGTACAGGATGACACCTGTTAAAGATCAGGCAACAATAGACAATAGACAATAGGTGCAGGAGTAGGCCATTCAGCCCTTCAAGCCAGCACCACCATTCATTATGATCATGGCTGATCATCCACAATCAGTTACCTGTTCCTGCCTTATCCCCGTAACCCTCGGTTCCGCTATCTTTAAGTGCTCGATCTATCTCTTTCTTGAAACTATCCAGAGACTTGGCCTCCACTGCCTTCTGGGGCAGAGCATTCCATATATCCACCACTCTCTGGGTGAAGAGGTTTTTCCTGAACTCTGTTCTAATTGGCCTACCCATTATTTTTAAACAGTGTCCTCTGGTTCTGGACGCCCCCATCAACGGAAACATGTTTCCTGCCTCCAGAGTGTCCAATCCCTTAATAATCTTGTACGTCTCAATCAGATCCCCTCACATCCTTCTAAACTCAAGTGTATACAAGCCAAGTTGCTCCAATCTTTCATCATATGATAGTCCCGCCATTCCGGGAATTGACCTCGTGAACCTCCGCTGCACTCCCTCAATAGCCAGAATGTCCTTCCTCAAATTTGGAGACCAAAACTGCACACAATACTCGAGGTCTCACCAGAGCCCTGTACAGCTGCAGAAGGACCTCTTTGCTCCTACACTCAATTCCTCTTGTTACGAAGGCCAGCATGCCATTAGCTTTCTTCACTGCCTGCTGTACCTGCATGCTTGCTTTCATTGACTGATGTACAAGAACA
The DNA here is from genome assembly GCF_030684315.1 of Stegostoma tigrinum. Classification (NCBI taxonomy): domain Eukaryota; kingdom Metazoa; phylum Chordata; class Chondrichthyes; order Orectolobiformes; family Stegostomatidae; genus Stegostoma; species Stegostoma tigrinum. Next base: position 2,454,873 of record NC_081388.1, on the reverse strand, counting down.
CCTAGATCTCGTTGTGCTTCCCCTTTACCTAACTTGACTCCATTTAGATAGTAATCTGCCTTCCTGTTCTTGCCACCAAAGTGGATAACCACACATTTATCTACATTAAACTGCATCTGCCATGCATCCGTCCACTCACCTAGCCTGTCCAAGTCACCCTGTATTCTCATGACATCTTCCTCACATTTCACCCTGCCACTCAGCTTTGTGTCATCAGCAAATTTGCTAATATTACTGTTAATACCTTCACCTATATCATTAATGTATATTGTAAACAGCTGTGGTCACAGCACCGAAGCTCGTGGAACGCCACTGGTCACTGCCTGCCATTCCAAAAGGGACCCGTTCATCATTACTCTTTGCTTCCTGTCAGCCAGCCAATTTTCAATCCAAGCCAGTATTATTCTGCCAATACCATGTGCCCTAATTTTGCTCACTAATCTCCTACGTGGGACTTTATCAAAGCCTTTCTGAAAGCCCAAGTATACGACATCCACTGGCTCTCCCTTGTCCATCTTCATAGTTACATCCTCAAAAAATTCCAGAACATTAGTCAAGCGCGATTTCCCCTTTGTAAATCGATGCTGGCTCTGACCTATCCTGTTACTGCTATCCAAATGATTTGTAATTTCATCTTTTATAATTGACTCCAGCATCTTTCCCACCACTGACGTCAGGCTAACCGGTCTATAATTCCCTGTTTTTTCCCTCCCTCCTTTCTTGAAAAGTGGGACAACATTAGCCACCCTCCAATCCGTAGGAACTGATCCTGAATCTATAGAACATTGGAAAATAATGACCAATGCGTCCACGATTTGTAGAGCCACCTCCTTAAGTACCCTCGGATGCAGACCATCAGCTCCCGGGGACTTATCAGCCTTCAGACCTAACAATCTATCCAACACCATTTCCTGCTTAATATAAATTCCTTTCAGTTCATCCATTACCCTTGGTCCTTCAACCACTATAACATCTGGGAGATTGCTTGTGTCTTCCCTGGTGAAGACAGATCCAAAGTACCTATTCAACTCTTCTGCCATTTCCTTGTTCCCCATCATAAATTCACCCGTTTCTGTCTTCAAGGGCCCAATTTTAGTCTTAACCAGTTTTTTTGCTTTTCACATCCCTAAAAAAGCTTTTATTATCCTCCTTTGTACTTTTTTGGCCAGTGTGCCTTCGTACCTCATTTTTTTCTCTGTGCATTGCCTTTTTAGTTATCCTCTGTTGCTCTTTAAAACTTTCCCAGTCCTCCGGCTTCCCGTTCAGCTTTGCTATGTTATACTTCTTTTCTATCCTTATACAGTCCTTAACTTCCCTCGTCAGCCACGGCCGGCCCTGCCTCCCCTTCGGATCTTTCTTCCTCTTTGGAATGAACTGATCCTGCACCTTCTGCATTATATCCAGAAATACCTGCCATTGTTGTTCCACTGCCATCCCTGCTAGGGTAGTGAGCCATTGAACTTTGGCCAGCTCCTCCCTCATAGCTCCATAGTTCCCTTGATTCAACTGCAATACTGACACTTCTGATTCTCCCTTCTCCCTCTCAAACTGCAGATTAAAACTTATCATATTATGCTCACTACCTCCTAATGGCTCCTTTACTTTCAGGTCCCTGATCAAATCCGGTTCATTGCACAACACCAGATCCAGAATTGCCTCTTCCCTGGTAGCTGTTCCAAGAATCCATCTCTGAGGCACTCCACAAACTCCCTTCCTTGGGGTCCAGTACCATCCTGATTTTCCCAGTCTACCTGCATGTTGAAATCTCCCATTACAACTGTAGTGATACCTTTGAGACAGGCTAATTACAACTCCTGATTCAACTCACACCCTACATCCAGGCTACTGTTTGGGGGCCTGTGGATAACTCCCATTAGGGTCTTTCTACCCTTAGAATTCCTCAGCTCTATCCAACTGACTCTACATCTCCTGATTCTATGTCCCCCCTCGCAAGGGACTGAATATCATTCCTCACCAACAGGGCAACCCCACCCCCTCTGTCCGTCAGTCTGTCCTTTCGAGAGCACGTATCGCCTTGAATATTCATTTCCCAGGCCCTGTCCACTTGAAGCCACGTCTCAGTTATCCCCACAACATCGCACCTGCCAATTTCCAACTGAGCCTCAAGCTCATCCACCTTATTTCTTATGCTTCGTGCATTCAGATGTAATATTTTTAATTTGTTACTCCCTTCACCCTTCTTATCAATCCCAACAATCTGGAGAACTGAAGGGGGAAGATCTACTGGGAGGACTCACCCTTCAGACTATTCAGTGTGGGAAGAGGGAAAGGTGGAGGGAATGTCTTGTGGACTGGGAGAACTGACGGCGGGGTGTCTAGGTGCTACAATTGTGGCCAGGAGGGGCATTTTGTTGGAAAATGCCTGAATATGAGACGTGAAAATGTGGGTTCAGGGTGTTGGTGCCTACCTGTAGACGGACCTAGTGGGCCTAACCCTCAATGTGATGTCACGGAGACACTACCGTCTATGGGGATGGATTCTGAACTGCAAGGAGAGTCACAGGCCTCTCTGTTATGGATGTGATGTGCGGTGGGCCAAAACAGGGAGACCCAGAGTGAACAGAGGGGTCGGAGGCTGCTGTATTACATTCCTTTGGGACACTGAGTGATCCCGAACCACCGTCAATACCATGCAGTTCAATGACCCACGTTGGCAAATTCAAACTTCAACCATTTTAAATAGATTTACGGGACATTTACAAGAGGGACATGTTGGTGCTCAGTGTGGGAGATGTAGCATTAGATCATTCAGTATTTCTTCTTAATTAGCCCAGTGAACAAGAACATGTTTTGGGGAGCGATTCCATGGTAAAAGCAGGACACTGTTTCGATCCTGCAGTTCCCAGTATCACTGTTTCGATACTGTTTACTGCATGATTTGGTAAATACCTGTCGGTACGAGCAGCGTAAACAGCACACTCATTGCTGATGGGGAATTTCAGCACAGGATTGGACAGAGATAACAAAGTGTGGATAAAGCCAGAAGAGGTGAATGACGATCATGAAGTGTCACTGCTCATTGTCCCGCAATCTGCAGTATGAGCCCGACATAAACATGACTGTGGGAAGATGGCTGGGAGTGCGTGTACACAGGGCCCAGACCCCAATCCACAGGAGCAGTATGGTATTCCGAAACAGGCACAGGAAGAGGTAGGGAAGGTGATACTGAGTCTGACACAAGGGATAGTTAGACCGGGAGCTTCCGCTAATACCTCACCGACTTGGCTGATGAGGAAACCGAATGGAAGCTTACTGAACATGAAACAACACCCCATTAACCACCCCCACGATCGCGATTACCCAGAAGCAGGTGTCAAGGACTGGTTCACGCTTTTGGACATAAGCAACAGGTTTTGGTCCATGCCACTGGAAAAGGGGTAACCATACCAGCTCTCTGATAAGGGTCTAGGCCTGAAACGTCAGCTTTTGTGCTCCTGAGATGCTGCTTGGCCTGCAACGTTCATCCAGCTCCACACTTTGTTATCTTGGAGTCTCTAGCATCTGCAGTTCCCCTCATCTCTGACCCCAGTACCAATACAAGTATGTGTTTATTCTCCAAGGCCAGAAATATATATGGACCGCCCTGACACAGGGATTTCATCATTCTTCATTCACATTCCACCAGCATCCAAACGAAGTGGTAAAGGGATTTCAAAACCTCACTGTTTAGTTCAGTCAGTCAGAATAGAATCGCAAGGAGGACATGTTGTTACATGGAAGGGATATCACTGTGAATGGAGTAAAAGCCATTACTGTGTCAGCAGATAACTTAGTGTACCAGGGAGAGAAACAGGTGTCAAATGTTGATAGAAATGCACCTTTGGGACCATTACCCATCAAAACAAAAAGAAGGGTGTAAGAGAGGATCTGAAAGCAGGCAGGTACAGGAAAGGAAGATTCCCATGTGAAAATTTTGTGGATGGCTCTTCATCAGTACAGGACGAGAAGAGGAGAGCTGGGGTTAGGACATACGTCGAGGATGGGAACAGACAGGAAAGATACAGTGCGGCTCTTCAATTACCTCAGACCATGAGTGCACAGGCAGCAGAGTTCGTGGCCGTAACATATGTGGTTGGTCACCAGGAACTCCTTCCACCCGGATCAGTGATGTACTCTGACAGCCTGTCAGTTTGTAACATCCTCACGGAATATTTGCTCCCATGGAAGATGGCAGGGTCAGTCTCAGCAGATGGGAAGCCCCTTTGATCAGCTGCACTGTTACAATATATCCTTGAGGAAGCACAAGGGACAGAATGTGGGATCAGGAAGGTAAAAGCTCATTCCCAGGGGCAACCAGAAGGTGATGATTTAGCGAAACAAGGTGCTGTAAATGGGCAGGAACGGTGACCACCAACTGAAGAAATCGGGGACCGGGAAGAGAAACCGGTCGAGGTAATGGATTTAACAGAGAAACAAAAGAAAGACAGGAAATTGAAAAAACAAACCGATGGAATAGAATCAGACACATATAAAGCAGACAAGGACATTTATGTTCAGGATAGAGCAGTTTTACATCAGAAAAATTTGTGGTTCTGGTGTGTGGCAATGGTACGACATCAAAGGTCAGGAACACTGCGGCAAGTTACTCACTTCCTGACTCTTCAAACCCTGCCCACAATCAAAAAGGTACAAGTCAGGCTTGTGATAAACTCCTCCCCAGTTACCGAGATCGATGCAGCCTTCTGAGGATCGACACCATCCAGGGCAAAGTAACCTGTTTGAATTCATGCAACAGTGAAGGGAGTCAAACACAGCTAACTATAGATTGGTTAGCATAATTTCTCTGACGAGAAAAATATTAGACACTCTGCCAAAGGGAGTCAATTCAATTCCCACACTGTCCGAGGTTACCATGAAGTTTCCACGTTCTCATCCCGGCCTCTTACCTGAGGCATGGTGACCTCCAGGTTAAGTTCCCCACCAATCACCTCTACCTAATGAGACAGCAGCCGTGCAGTTCTTTGGGACAATGACAATGTCACCTTCAGTTGGAGAACTTTCAGGAATACATTATATGGTCAAACTGGGTCAGCCTGGCTGCATGAAGGGGGCATTGCTCCTGCTCAAATTTATCACATCTTGAGAAGAGGACACAGACAGATTGTATGAAGTGATATCAGTAGATATTGTACATTTGGATTTTTAAGAAGGTTTTTTGACCAGCGACACATCAGTCACCTTAAGAGTCCATACTGTTAGGGATAGCAATATCAGCATGGACAGAGGATTGGAGAACTGAGAGAAGACAAGGGGTTAACTCAAGGTGAAACCTTCAGGGTGGAAATCTGTTTGTGTCGTGCCACATGGGTCAGTGCTGGGTTCACAATTGTTTCAATTAGACGTTATTGACTTGGTTTTGGGAAGCGAAAGTATTCTAGCCCAGTTTGGAGATGATGCAAGACCAAGTGGGAGGGTAAAGGGTCAGGATAACACATGGGTATTGTCGAGCAATAGGGATAGGTTTGGTGAGTGATCAAAAGTCTGGGGTTATATTTTGGGAGAAGGAATAGACAATCTGGATATTATTTGAGTGGAGAACGACTGCAGAAAGCTCCTACACCAAGGGATTGGAGAAGCTTGCTGCATGAATCACAGAAAGCTTTCATACATCAAGTAACTGGAAAGGCAAAGGGCATGTTATTCTTTGTTTGAACAGAAATAAAAATTTGCAACTCTTGCTGAAAGAGTATGAGGCCACACACAGAATACTGAACAGTTTTGGTTTCTTTATCTGTAAAATGATATATTGGCATTGGAAGCTGTCCAGAGAAAGTTCACCAGGCTGATAAATATGGAAGTATTTTCTCATGAAGAGTTCAATAGGCTTTCACTTATTAGAATTTAGAGAATGAATGAAGATCTTATTGAAAAATAACTATTAGGGAGATTATCATCAAGATAGCTGCAGGAAGGTTGTTCACCCTTATGTAACAGCCTAATCGCAGAGAACATACGCTCAGCAACAAAGAAACACAGAACCTTAGCAAATAGGGGAAGGGACAGTCGTTTTGGACCTTTGAACGTGCTCTGCCATTCACTATGATTGTGGCTGATCATCCAATTCATCCCTGTACCCATTTTCTCTCTGTACCGTTCAACTTAAGGGAATTACAGTGAAATGGGGAGTGATTGAGGAAATTGGAACTTGTCTGACACAACATCAGGAATGACAGTAAGGAAGCAGAGGCAGAGATTTCAGGATGTAATTCATGACCCGCAGGAATAATACATCCCAGTAAAGAGGAAAAAATTCTAAGATAACAAGGTGTAGAGCTGGATGAACACAGCAGGCCAAGCAACATCACAGGAGGAAGTCTGATGTTTTGGGCCTAGACCCTTCAGAAGAAGGCGGACGGGAAGGGGTTTCTGAAATGTATTGGACGGGGGAGGAAGTTGGATAGAGGAGAAGATAGGTAGAGTGGAGACAGACAGGTCAAAAAAAGAGGTGGGGATGGAGCCAGTAAAGGTGAGTGCAGGTGGGGAGTGAGGGCAGGGATAAGTCCGGACAGACAGGTCATGGGAGTGGGACGAAGCTGGTAGGTAGGAGATGGGGGTGCAGCGTGAGGTGGCAAAGAGAGTTTTGGTGGGTGGAAGGATAGGTTAGGGAGATGGGATGAGCTGGGCTGGTTTTGGGATGCAGTCGTGGGGCGGGGGGAGGTTTTGAAGCTTGTGAAATCAACCTTGCTACCATTGGGCTGCACTGTTCCCAAGTGGAATGAGGTGCTGTTCCTGCACCCTTCAGGTGGCATCATTGTGGCACTGCAGGAGGCCCTGAGTGGACATGCAATCTGAGGAATGGGAGTGGGAGTTGAAATGGTTCACAATGGGGAGGTGCAGTTGTTTAGCGTGAACCAAGTGTAGATGTTCTGCAAAGCGGTCCCCAAGCCTCCACTTGGTTTCCCGGATGTAGAGGCCACATCAGGAACAGCGGATGCAATATAGCACATTTGCAGATGGGCAGTGAACATCTGCTTGATGTGGAAAGTCTTATTGGGGCCTGGGATCAGGGTGTGTGGGGAGGGAAAGGGGCAGGTGTTGCACTTCCTATAACCGCAGGAAATGCAGAGGGTGGTGGGGCTGGAGGGAGTGTGGAGTGGACAAGGGTGTCAGAGAGGGTGGTCCCTCTGGAAAGTAGACAAGGGTGGTGACAGAAAAGTGTCTTGGGTGGTAGGGTCAGATTGCAGATGGCCAAAAAGTGTCAGAAGATGATGGGTTGGATTTGGAGGTTGGTGGGGTGGTGTGTGAGGACCAGGGAGATTCTGTTTTAGTTCTTATTGAGGGGTGGGTGTGAGGGGGAAATGTGGGAGACATAGCCAAGGGTGTTCTTGACTGAGCAGGGGGTGGTTGGGGAAGTTGTGGTCCTTAAAACATGGACATCTGAGATTATATAGTGGAATGCCTCATCCTGGAAGCAGATGTGCCACAGGTAAAAGAATTGGGAATAGGGATGGCTTTTTTTGCAGGAGTTTGGGTGGGACGAGGCGTATTCTAGGTAGCTGTGGGACTCGATGGGCTTGAAATGGATATTGGTTTCTCGCTGGTTGCCAGAGATGGAAACAGAGAGGTATTGGAGATGGCCCAGATGAAGTTAAGGTTGGGGTGGAAGGTGTTGAAGTGGATGAACTGTTTGAGCTAGTCATGGGAACATGAGGCAGCACCAAAACAGTCAACGTAACAGGAAGAAGTGGGGTTTAGGACCAGCGTAGCTACGGAAGAGGGATTGTTACCTGTAACCTGCAGAGAGACAGGTATAGCTTGGGCCCATGCGGGTACCCATGGCCACCCCCTCTTCCGTATCTGCTCCGAGCATGAGACAGTCCACTCCCGTACTTCTCGATGTCCAATTTTAAAGGACGCCCACTCCCAACACCACCCCCCATCCAAGGTGTCAAAAAACCAAACCTGAATAACCCAGGAAAGTTGGTGTCAAGTTTTGCATTTAAAAAAAACCATTTCAGGGGATTAAAAACAGTGGTAAATTCAAACTTGAGCAAAGAACAACTAAAAGCATAGTTGAAACAAAGAAAAATTAACTACCAAGTGTAATTTAGCAAACAAATGGAAAGACCATTCTCTTTGCATGTGATTGTTAAAACATAAAATGAAGATACGCCACTGATAACAGACCTGGAAGGTTCATTATGAGGAGCCAGGAGATGGCAAAATAGTTACAGATATTTTGCATCAGTGTTTCTAGTGGAAGGTACATTGCACATTCCACAAATACTAAGGAACGTGGGAGAGGATTTCAGCCCCTTCAACATCACTATGTATCATTATACAAATTAGTGACTGAAATATCCCCTGGAGCTGCTCATTTGCATCCGAGGATCCTAAACGATTGAGCTACAGGGACAATGGATGTGAGAGTTGACATTTTTCAAAAATCCTTACCTTCTAGCAAGTCAGCAAAAGATGGGAAAATTGGCAATGTGACACCCCTTTTGAGAGCATTAGGAGAGGCTGGTAAAACTGTTTTAAGAGGGGAACTTGAAAGGCATAGCTAGCTTTGTTTCTAAGATTATTTGAGGAGAACTGTCTCAACTCGGCTGGGGAAATGAGAGGGTGGAGAGTCATGCATGTAATATCGGTGAGGTAAATTTCAAATGAGATGTGATGTGCAAGTTTATATGCTCAGAGTGGGAGGAGTCAATGAGCTGCAGTGGTAGAAAAAGGTGCATTTAAGCAGCTGTTAGACAAACACTAATCTACAATGAATCAATGATTGTCATAGACCAAATGCAGGCAGAAGGAATTAGTTTAATCTGGCGTCATGTTTGTCACAACATTGGCAAACAGCCTGCTGTGGTTCTGTACTCAGTTCTGCATTGTGTACGTCTAAAAGCAAGTAGTCAGGGGCTAATTAACACAGCACATTGCTGGAAGTGCATTGCAATCATTTGACCATTACTGGAAGAACATTTTCAGAATCTTCATCGCAAGCCAACAGGCAGCATAGCTTTGTGAGAGCCGATTTTAAGTTTGAGGGAGTCTGAAGCGGGGTTGAAAGGCAGGTGAAACATTGTGTGTTGTATTCAAGTGTCCAGAAGGTTCTGGACAACAACAACTCACAAAAGGTAAAAGTCATAAGACTAAGATGGAGAGAACTTGTTCCCTCAGAGGGTACGATGTCCTTCGATCTCCTTGCCATAGTGAGCTGTGTGGGCAGAGTCCTTGTCTATAGTCCAAGGTTGAACTATATAGATTGTTGGCCAGGAGTGGGAAAGAAGGGGTTGAGGAAGATCTTGGAAAGTGGATGTCACGAACACCAGATCAGCCAGAGTCCTACTTAATGGTGGAGCAAGATTGAGGGCCCTAACAACTTACTCTTGTTACTGTTTCTTACCGTCTGGCAGTCCATGATTTCTGCAATCTGGTCCCTAAGTCGGTGATTCCAGTTTCTGGACTCCATGGTCATTGGGAAATATCCTTCCTGCATTTTCTGTGCCTGGTCCTATTACAATATTGCAGGGTTCTATGAGATTGCCCCTTTATTCTTCAAATCTATCTATTTTGACTTGAGAAGTCACACGATACATGACACCAGGTGACAGTCCAACAGGACTGAAAGCTTCAGCTGTTGGAGCGCTGCTCCTTTTATCAGGGGAAGGACACTGGAGAATGCAGCACCACAAAGTGTCATTGGAAAAGCCTGTCAGACTGTAACCTGGCACCTCGTGACCTCTGACTTTGTCAACCCCACTCCAACACTAGCACCTCAGCACCAGTTAATCTAGTTCTAACTAGTTTGTTCGCTTCTCTCCTCAACACTGCAAAGCTCAGAATCCGTCTGGTAAATCTTTTGCTGCATTACCCCCATAGCCAGTACCCCCTTCCTCAAGAAAGGAGAACAAGACCCACGCACGGTACTCCAGGGGTGGCCATTCAGGCCCTGTATATTTGCAGCAAGGCAGCTCTAATTCCGTCCTTAAACACGGAGGGACAACATACCATTTACTGTCCTCACCACCTGCTGCATCTCCATACAGACTTTCTGCAACTGGTGCCAAAAGACACAGGATTCATCACACCCACCCTTGTTCTCCATTCTATTCAGATAGAAACCCATGGTCCTGTTTTTGCTGCGAGTGGATGAGCTTATCTTGATCCACATTGAACTAGCTTTACCATTTGTTTACACACCCATTCAACTTCTCCAAATCACAAACAATGTTATTATCCTCCTCAATATTTCACCTGGTGTAACTGTAGCTGGTTTGGGAAGAAGTTAATAGGGAGGCAGTCAAGGGAGCAGCTTGAAACAGCATCACACCATATCTAACATGCAGTACCTGCTCTTGAACCCTTGTCTGAACAGGGCACATGGAACTGCACTCTGTACCTAACATGGTCATGTGCATTTCTTGGGGATGTTGGAATTTAGTACTGTAGCTGGAGTGCTAGTTTGTGGAGAGAAAAGTACCTTTACATTTAGAGGAATGAGGGAGGATAACTCTGGAGCTAACAGTGCTGTCCTTCTACAGAAGAAGGATTGTTAATTGAGGTTTCCCCTCCACTCAGGCATTGCTCTCCAAGGTTCCCAACACCAAATCTGAAAACCCACCTTGACCCCAGACTCTCTCCTCCTACTGGTGACCTTTCCACAGGAATGAAAGCTTTCATCTCAAACCCATGGAATTTGGTACCCAGCTTTCTCGGATTGTGAACTACTTGAAAGTCAGATTTGTAAGCCTGAGATCACTAACTCCACAACTACCCTCAGCCACATCAGACAAACACTTGCTCACCACATGCCCTGACCACAACATGTATACTCCAGTCAGACATCAGGCTGCGCAACTGAAATAGAGAACACTATTGAGGCCTGCAGAACTTGTTCCAGTCCCTGCACTAAGAATCATTTCCCAACCCCTCACATCATGCTGCCAAGAGTGAGAAAGCCATAGGGACAAAACCCACCAAGTGTCAAACTTCCTATTCCAAGAGAGGAAGTCAAGGGAGGGTGGGAAGGTCAGTTATGTTACACTGAAATGGTGTTGTGGCCACTGATTTAATCTTGTTAATGAATATTTGAGGTACAAAACATAGCACTCCATGTCATAGCTACAGTGACAGGACAAGGCTGCTCAGTCTCCTGCTGAGCATGAGCTGTCATTTCATTTAACATACAGCCCTGAGAAAAGGGGAGTCAGATGCATTTAGCGAGAAGGCTTTTTCCACCGAGGCCCTGACTGGTGTCTGAAGAACATCAGATAACTGCATTCTCACCTACACATCACGTTGTGTTCTGAGAACTGACCTCCTCAGCATTTCCTACCAAGGTTTGGAATTCAGTGAAATGAATTCCCACTCGTGTTCAGAGTCAGCTACACCCTCCCTCACCATAAGAGGCACAGCAGACAGTTTCAGATGAACACCAGGGAAGAAATGTGGCATAGTCACCCTGCCTTCACACCCACCAGCACTGCCTGAGGACAACGTCAGGTTTGAATTGACAAAAAGCAAGAGAGCAGGTTGGGCTCTGCTCAAGAAATCTTGGGATGAGGAAAGGTAGACCCACGTGGCAACATGACAGTTCAGCATATTTCAGGGTTAAACACAGATGTCTGTCTAACAATTGTTTATTGATGTACTCAGGGGGCAAGTGCCATGTGCCCTTCTCAAATTTGGGCAGAGTCACAGTTAACACAAGCTTTCTCCAAATACTGAAAGGTCCAAATAACGCATGGTTTGCAAGTTGGAGGTTGAAGATCAAAAATTCTGAAGCTTAGAAGAGGTGACAGAGAGCTCAATCTCCAGGCGGTTACAAGAGAGGCCTAACTGTGGGAGTCAATGCCAAATGAGGACGAGAAATCCTCCTTGGAAATACTAGAAAATTCCACGAAGGTAGAAAAATAAAAACTAGGCCTGGACAGGAAACTCAACAAATCACTGCTTTATTGGTCATTTAATGAGGTGACAGGAGTTTGCTTGTGTTTCCTGTACAGGAACAAGGCCATCAACGAAGCAGAGATCAGGGAGACAGCCGTCACTGTCAGTGACACCATCACAACCAGCTCAGACTGCAGACCTACACAACAAGGAGAAACCAATGGTTACTGAGGGAAACTGGGACAAAGAAACTAGCACAAAGAAACTAGCAGTCAGACAGCTCACCGCCTGGAGACATATCCTGCATCCTTTGCTCAACCTCAGTCAGGGGCTCAGTTGCCAGGCTGGTCAGCTCAGGATCCAGAACGAGCAGGGGGCCAACTGAGGCCTCACCCTCCCACTTCAATCCAGCTTCACTCCCTGCAGGAAGCAACAGTACGGTCAGGATCAGGGAAGGAGGGTATAGTCCCCAGAGTGGGGCCGTTACCTACCAGCTTCAGCTCCAACATCTCTCCTTCCTCTGGACGGGAACACGATCTCCCCTGTGCTACCACAGTTCCCGACATGGCAACAGGCACAAACGTCACTGGTCGACTCTTCCAGTGGGGTCCAGCTAAATAGGAGAAACAGCCCATTCAACCACACGGTGCATCACCTCTCCAACAACATCACTAAGGGGCATGGAGTGGGGGACACTCACATCTTGTGCAGCTTCTGGAAAGTGCAAGCTTTGTTCCTGGAATCTCCCTGATCCACTGCAGCAACTCTCAGGTGACAGGTGATGAAAATCTGAGGGACACATTCAGCACATGTCAGTGTTTAGCCACTCCCACCCTGTGGGGAGAAGCCAGTCAGCAGCTTGCTCTTACCAAGGAACGCTCATCTCCATAGAAGCGGAAGGCATCCAGGTCAAACCTGAGCTTGTCCGGCTCCCGCTGGTCTCTCAGCAACACAAAGGTCGAAAAGGAGTCCTCAGCTTGGCTGTCCACGAGGCAACTGCAGGTGAACAAAGGGCCATGAAGTGAATGGAGTGAAGCCATTGAGATGGAAGCAGCTGGAGAAAGCAGAGAGCTCCTTACCCATTGTAGTCAATGATGCTGTATCTGGGGCTGGAGTCCTTGCCTGGGCTCAGTGTAGCCACACAGCGGTCAATGTACAGCTTCAGGGGCACGTGGTTGTCCATTGAAACAGACGCCTCAATGTGAATGAGTTCTCCCAGGGAGTAGACAGTGGAAGTGCGCTCTGTAAGCCAGTCACCTGAAGTACAAGAGGACAAGGGTTGGAGAGACAGTGGGTGCAACCCCCAGTGAGTGACACCAGGAGATCCCTCCCCAGCCAGCCATCACATACCATTCATTAGACGCAGGGAGAACGACAGATGCCCTTCTCTAGACCTGGTGGAGCTGAATGGGATCCAAGTGGGCTTGATGGGGTTACTGCTCACATTGCCCTTCCTGGGTAGAGACAGGGCAGCCATTTTACAACACAAAGACAACCACTGTGGCTGAAAATAAATGTTGATCAATCAAATGAAGACTCTCACCTGAAATAACGACACACAATGGGAATGACAGCCCCATTGGTTCGCACAATGACAGACCCAGGATAGTTTGGGATGTGGGTCAGGTGGGTGGTGTAGATCAGGAAATCTCCAGTCATCTGAAAGATACCAGGCTAAGGAATTAGGAACTGATCTGAACTGAGAAGGGGCAGGACAGGGCTCACAATGGCTTCATCCCATTGGATGCATTCTTTAAGGACCCAGACAAGCAAAGCTACAAGCAACTCCAAATAACTCGAATTCTCTATGAGAGAGACTAAACAGACTTGTAAAGAACCAAGATTTGTGGGACAGGGGTAGAAAGATCTGAGGCATAAGCATGAGTGTTCAGGGGCAATAAGTCAATGAAAAGTGGCCTAGAAGGGGTTAACACTCGGAAGGTGTTCCTGTTAGGCGGCGAGACTAGGACCTGTGGGCACAGCCTGAAAATTAGAGGGGGTAAAGTTGAAAATGAAACAAGACAACATTTCTTCAGCCAGAAAGTGGTGGGCTTGTGGAATTCATTGCCATGGAGTGCAGTCGAGGCCAGGACATGGCAGATCTCAGAAGGAATCAGGGGCTACAGGGAGAGAGAGCAGGGAAGTGGAGTTGAAGTGCCCACCAGCCATGATTTAAATGGCAGAGTAGACTTGATGGGCCTAATGGCCTCACTTCCACTCCCATGTCTTATGGGACTATGGCTGTCTGGAATACAGAAACAGAAGTTACTACTTTAGAAATATTACACAAATTCTAATCAGTCAACAGTTTGGAGCTCAAATCAATACAGCATCTTGCTGTCAGTAGAGCATGGTTGAGAACTGAATTGAAAATACCACATCCAAACAAATCTGACTGAGAACAAGCTGGAAGTACACAAAGAAACAGAACATTTCAAAACATCTAGAACAGACAGAAATTCAAGCAGAGGCCAAGCACAGCCTAAGGCCAGATTGTGGATTAATACAGCTAGAGACCATTCATGTCACCGCAGCCAGGGTTACACAAGTTGAACAACACCCAGACCAAGCTACCAGCAGGTATAACAAAGTGTGGGGCTGGATGGACACAGCAGGATCTTAGGGCCCCAAAAGCTGACTTGGCTGAAAAGGCCAAGACTCTTCATCAGAAGAGGGGATTGGGAGGCAATTCTGAAATAAGTGGGGAGAAGCAGGGAGACAGACTAAAGATGGATAGAGGAGAAGAGCAGAGTATGGGTGGGGAGGTAGGAAGGGGATAAGTCAGTCTGGGGAGGATGGACAGATCAAGGGGGTGGGATAAGGTTAGTAGGTAGGAAGTGAAGAAGGTGCAGCTTGAAGTGGGAAGGTAGGAGGGGGGAAGAACAAGTCAGGCAGGCAAGTACAGCGGACTCATTACCTGCAGTCTGCTGCCACACTCATGCAGCCCGTAATCGAAGAGGACGGTGTGGTTCTCAGGGTAGATCCTGGTTGGCCGACAACCCACTGTCCCCAGTGTCAGGTCAGCAGCTTTAATTGGGTGCCTGGTTCCAAATAAATCCAACTGGGCCCTGACCAGCAGCTTGTGCTCTCCACACTGCACCATCACAGTCTGCAGTGGAGACACACTCCCACCCTCAGACATTCTGAAACTGGAACCAATGGGACCCCCATGAGGAGGGACTCTCTCAGGTACAGGAGTGGCTCTCACTATTCTCCATGGATACCTCTGGCTCAGAAACTGTTGCCAAGTTTCAGAGCAACAAACAGCTCCAACTAACACCAACAGAAGGAACAAACCCCTCACTACAAAATCCCCCATGATCCCAAACAACACAAGCATCCCTTCCAGCCCCCACCCAGCTCCATTTGTACACACAACCTGCACCCACCTGACACCAATCAGGCCAGAGGCAGCAACATTGAACCAATGAACCAGCCCCAGTCTCTGCAATTTCCACCAATGACTAAACTCTGGCATTGATCACCAGGAGGGCGTGTTCCATTTGGACCATTAGGAATGGCTGGGAGTTGCTGTGCTGTCACCTGACTGCATTCAGCTCCACAATTTCTCATGGTGACGGGGCTCCTGAGGACAATCATCAAACATGGATCATTGGTTCAGGCGGGTGTTGGTGGGTTTAACCTTTCCTGACCTCGAGTGTCTGACAGTGAGCCATACAGAGAAGTGTCCCTGGATGGGGATTGGACTGGACAAAAGAAGTGTTCTTCAGGTTTGTCTCATGTTCCATGCTCTATCCTAACCCAGCGACCACCGCTCCCCCGGTCAACTCCCAACCCACTGCATCCCAGGAATGTTTAATTGAGGCAGTGTAAAGGGAACCTTTCTTTCAGTTTAAAAGAAAGAGTAAGTTTATTCACTATCTTGCTCCATACTATTACCTGTCCTGGTACCGTTTGAAGGTCACCTGTATTCGGTATCAAACCGTGCGCTGTCCCTTTCCTTGGAGTGTCAATGCGGGCAGTGTAGATACAGCTTTACGCTTTATCTGCAGCTGTCCAGGGAGAGTTTGATACATCGTAAGGGAACATTACTCTGTATATAATTCCACAATGTACCTGTCCTGGGAGTGTTCTATGTGGAGAGAGCAGAATGCGCTTTACTCTGCAGCTAAACCTCAGCAATCCCTGCCACTGTGGATTCAATTGGGATGAAATCAAATGCGTTGGCATCCACCAGCAGTGGTGAATCCTGTCTTCACTTTTCCTTCAAATGTATTTTCACCTTGGCTTCAATTTTAGATGGAAATTACCCATTGTCGTTCCATTCACTCCCCTCAAGGGTCCTCCCTTGTTTTGTTACTTGCCCGCTTAGTTTTATTGGTAATGGATGTGTCGTCCTGGAAAGGCCAACTTTTTAATATCCGTCTTCCAACTGTCCTTGAGAAGGCAACGTTCAGTCCACATCTTCACACCGTTAGCCAGAGGCTGCAGAGGGGACAGGGAGAGGGAGGGGGAATAGGAATGGAAAGACAGGAGAAGGGGACAAGCTGCTGACATCGCTGCCTGGGAGATGCTGACCAGAAGCTGCAGGAAGAAAGGTGCAGACGGGGGGTACCAGACACTGAGACTAGATGGCTGATGTTAACACAATGCTGAATGGATGGAAGGCTGACAGCAAGTTAAGGCAGAGAAGGTAGAGAGGGAAAGACTAGAGAAAGAGGACAAGAGACTCTGTGAGGAGGGAGCCTGCCTCAGTGACAGAGTAACCAATCTGCAGGGACAGAAGAATATGGGACTTGGTACAGATGAACCAGGACCAGGTGCAATGTGAGAAACTGCTCACAAGGAGAATAAGTGAGAGGGAAAATTCCAAACAGTTAAAGCTGAAATGGAAACATGGAAGGAAAACGCAATGATTTAAAAGCTGCAATGAACTTGATCCAGAGAGATGTTCAGGAAATGAGGAGGAGTGCTGCAGATCTCACAAAATGTCAGAGACAGAGAGAAAGGCTGCAGGGTCAGCTCGCTGCACACAGAGACATAATGTGTGTCTTTGTGTCTGTGAGAAGTTGGGGAGGCAGTGATGGGGATGTGGGTTGGGATGATTTTTTTTTTATTTGAAGAAATATACTTTATTCATAACAGGTACAAAAATAAAACATATTTATACACCTAGCCAGTCATGCAAGCCGCTCCGGGTTACCCACGGGGTATATAGACCAACTAAAGGCAAAAAATAAAGAAGGCAAAAAAAACAAAGCAAAGAAAACACCCCGGCAGTCGTCTCCCCGCACAGTCCCCGTTGGCCCCCTGACCAGTTGGGGAAGGCGCCAGCTGGGCCCAGTTACCAGATAGGGTTCTTTTTTTCGATTCTGGACGAGGGGTTTCATACGGTGGTCTTTCCCCACCGCGCCTTGGCGGCGGCTGTCCCAAGCTTCAGCGTGTCCCTCAGCACGTAGTCCTGGACCTTGGAGTGCGCCAGTCTGCAACACTCGGTCGGGGTGAGTTCTTTCAGCTGGCAGACCAGCAAGTTGCGGGCAGACCAAAGAGCGTCTTTCACCGCATTGATAGTCCTCCAGGCGCAGTTGATGTTGGTCTCGGTGTGCGTCCCCGGAAACAGCCCGTAGAGCACAGAGTCCCGCGTCACGGAGCTGCTCGGGACGAACCTCGACAAATACCACTGCATCCCCCTCCAGACCTCCTGCGCATAGGCACACTCCAGAAGGAGGTGATCGACAGTCTCCTCCCCGCTCCGCAGCCACCTCGAGGGCAGCGTGCGGTGGCGCAGAGATTCCGGGCATGCATAAAGGAGCTCACTAGCAGAGCCCCTCTCACCGCCAGCCAAGCAATGTCCTTGTGCTTGTTTGAAAGTTCTGGCGATGAGGCATTCTGCCAAACGACTTTGGCAGTCTGCGTGGGGAACCACACGACGGGATCCACCCTCTCCTTTTCCCGAAGGGTCCCGAGGATACTACGTGCTGACCACTGCCTGACGGCCTTGTGGTCAAAGGTGTTTCCTTTCAAAAATTTCTCCACGAAGGACAGGTGGTACGGAACGGTCCAACTACTCGGAGCGTTCCGCGGCAACGAGGCCAGGCCCATCCTTCGCAACACCGGGGACAGGTAGAACCTCAGTAAGTAGTGACACTTGGTGTTTGCGTACTGAGGATCTACACACAGCTTGACGCAGCCGCACACAAAGGTAGCCGTCAGGGCGAGGGTGGCGTTCGGTACGCCCTTTCCCCCATTTCCCAGGTCTTTGTACACGGTGTCCCTGCGGACCCGGTCCATCCTCGACCCCCAAATGAAGTGGAAGATGGCCCGGGTGACCGCAGCGGCGCAGGTACGGGGAATAGGCCAGGCCTGCACAACATACAACAGGACCGAAAGCCCCTCGCACCTGACAACCAGGTTCTTACCCGCGATGGAGAGGGACCGGAGCGTCCACCTGCCCAGCTTCTCCTTCAATTTGGTGATACGCTCCTCCCAAGTCTTAGTGCACGCCCCAGCTCCACCAAACCAAACACTGAGCACCTTCAGGTAGTCTGTCCTGACGGTGAAGGGGATGAAGGAGCGGTCGTCCCAGTTCCCGAAGAACATGACCTCGCTCTTACCCCTATTGACTTTGGCACCCGAGGCCAGTTCAAACTGGCTGCAAATGTCCAATAGTCTACTCACCGACCGACGATGGGTGCAGAAGACGGCGACATCGTCCAAGTACAGGGAGGTCTTGACCTGAAGGCCTCCGCTGCCTGGGATAGTCACGCCCCTCAGGCTCACGTCCTTCCTGATGGAGGCAGCAAAGGGCTCCACACACCACACGAACAAGGCAGGAGAGCGCGGGCAGCCCTGCCTGACTCCAGATCTAACAGGAAAACTGTCTGATTCCCACCCGTTGATCGAGACTGCACGAACGATAATGGCGTAGAGCAGCCGGATCCAATTACGGATGCCCTCCCCGAACCCCAATTTGGAGAGGACGTCTCTCATGTAAGCATGAGAGTCCCTGTCGAAGGCCTTCTCCTGGTCCAGGCTGACGAGGCAGGTGTCCACCCGCCTGTCCTGTACGTAGGCGATCGTATCCCTGATGAGCACGAGACTCTCAGCGATCTTCCTGCCCAGCACAGCACAGGTTTGGTCAGGGTGAATCACCGACTCCAGGACAGACCTGACCCGGTTGGCTATGACCTTGGCCAAGATTTTGTCGTCCATGTTCAATAGTGAAATGGGACGCCAATTCTTAATTTCTTCCCTCTCCCCCTTCCTCTTGTAAATGAGGGTGATGATGCCCTTCCTCATGGACTTGCACATTTCCCCTGCCCGAAGCGCACTATTGTACACCTCCAGCAGGTCCTGGCCGACCAGGTCCCACAGAGCGGAATACAGCTCGACCGGTAAGCTGTCGCTTCCGGGAGTCCTATTCCTCTCAAAGGACTTGAGGGCTCTGGTCAGCTCGTCCAGGGATATCGGCCGGTCCAGCCACTCCCTCGTGCCGTCGTCTAAGACCTCCGTGATAGACGACAGGAACGACTCGGAGGCCGTGCTGTCCGCGGGCTTCGTGTCGTACAGTCCAGCATAGAAGGACCTGCTGATCGTCAAAATGTCGGGCCGAGACGACGTCGCCGAGCTGTCGTCCTCCTTCAGCCGGCTAAGCACAGAGCTCTCTTTGTGCACCTTCTGAAAGAAGAAACGCGAGCACGTCTCGTACTGGTCCACGGAACGGACCCTGGACCGGAAGATTATCCTGGAGGCCTCTGCGGTGAAGAGCGAGGCTTGCTGGCCCCTTACCTCGCGGAGGTCCTCCGTGACATCGACCCCCATCAACTGCAGAAGGAGCAGGTTGTGCACCCTTTTCTGGAGTCGCGACAGCTTTCCCCGCCTCTCTCTCGCCTTCCGAACACCCTGGAGGACAAAGGACGTCTTGATGTTCTCCTTCACCGTCTCCCACCAGTCGCCTGGAGACTCAAAGAGGGGTTTCACGGTTCTCCAACCGGCGTACTCCCTCTTAAGCTCCTCGGCGTTCTCTGGGGTCAACAGAGTCGTGTTGAGCTTCCACGTCCCCTTGCTGGCCAGCTGGTCGTCCTGTGAGTGACAGTCGGCCAGCAGGAGGCAGTGGTCAGATAAGAACACCGGCTCGACGCTGGTGGACCTGACCGAGATCGCCCTTGACACAAACAGGAAGTCTATCCTTGAACGGGTAGACCCGTCTGGCCGCGACCAGGTGTACCTCCGCTGCGCTACGTCTGCAGGGGTGCTGAAGACGTCGAGCAGCTTGGCGTCCTCCACCGTGTCCATCAGGAATCTGGACGTGACGTCCAGTTGACTCCCCCCACCCGCTGTCCCCGTGCCGGAACTTCCATCTGCATCGATGATGCAATTGAAGTCTTCAATGTGGACACACATCTTGCGGTGGACTTGACACTGCGCACATTAATGCTCGCAACTCGTACCCCCATTGTGGGCAGTGACCGCAGTACCCTCCCCAAGTCCAAGGTCCAGCCCCTCCGTCTGTCCCTTCATGCCCATTGCCCGGGCTAACTGCTGGACGCTTTCTGGGCTCAGGAAACCGTCCGTGCTGCCTTTCGGGTGGCATCCCCCCGTCAGGGGTGCGGATGCAGGAGGCTCCCCTCTGGGTCTGGCTGGGGACGCGCTGTGTCCTCCTTCTCGCCTGGAAGTTCCGGGGGGCCCTCCAGTGCCCCAGCGGCACTTGACTTGGTGTCGGAGGGAGCCTCAGGACGCCTCCCGTCACCTGGAAGCGGGATGCTGCTTTCGTTCTCAATCGAGATCTTTAACTTCTGCTTCGTGCGGGCCCTCTCCGAATCCCCCTCGTCAGCGGAGCTCTTTCGCCCCCCTGTAGCTGCTTCTTCCTGCCTGATGTTTGTGGTTCGTGGGCCCGTCGACGCACCTTCCTCCTCGCTTTCCGGACCGTCGTCCACTCCCCTGGGTCGCCTGTCGCCGCCTCCATCGACTGCGGGTTGTCGGTGGGGAGCGGAGCCTGCAGGGGCGCTTTGCTGGCCTCGGGCCCATCCTACGGGGCTGGGCCCTCCTGCACAGCCGGGCCCTCCTGCACATTGGTGGGGTCCTTGCTGGGCCCTAGTGCCTTCCTCTCCTCCGGTGGGGCTGGCCCCGCAATGCCCCTGTCAGTGACCTGGGCGTAGGTGGTCCCCCGCTGCGGGCATGCCCTATAGAGGTGGCCCGCTTCCCCGCAAAGGTTGCGGCTTTTCTCTTGTGGGCAATCCTTTGCAAGGTGTCCCTCCTCCCTGCAGTTCCTGCAGATGGTGGCTTTGCAGTCGGCCGCCACGTGGCCTGACCTACCACAGGCATGGCAGACTTGAGGTTGCCCTGCATAGGTCAGGTAGCCCTTGCTCCCGCCGATTGCGAAGCTGGACGGTGGGTGTACGACATTCCCGTTCGCGCCTGTCCTCAGCATCACCTTGACCTGCCTCTTACTGGTCCAGATGCCAAAGGGGTCCATGATGTCAGTTAGGTCCCCTTCCACCTTCACGTACCTTCCAAGGAAGGTCAGGACATCAACCGCTGGCACATGCGGGTTGTACATGTGTACAGTCACCATACGGCTCCTCTGCGCTGGCATCACAAACAGCGGGACAGCGGTCGATACAGAGAGGGGGCCCTCCCCTCCTTTCTCCTTGAAAACCTCCAGGAAGTGCTCGCAAAGCTTGGCACTCCTGAAGGTCACATCATAAAAACCTCCTCCGGGGAAATCCTGCAGGCAGTAAATGTCCGCAGCAGCGAACCCACAACAGCCCAACAGGACCCTCTTCACGAAGAAGGAGCGGTCCACAGGTGCACCTTCATCCACCTTCTTTACGGAAACACGGATGGTGTTCCGGACCCCCTGACCTGGGGCACGAGCACTTGCCACAGCCATCGTTGCTGGTTGGCTGCTCCCCTGAACCAGCGTTAGGCCAAAGCCAGCATTAAGACCACTGGTTGCAAGGGTGCACAGCCAACCCGACGTCCTCCTTTCACCTCCAAGACAGCACTCTCCTCCTCTCGGTCCACAAGAGAGTGGGTCTTTATTTTGTTCCAGATGGAAGCTGGTTCACTGAGCTTGAAGGTTTGTCCCCAGATGTTTCAGAACCATTCTAGGTAACATCAACAGTGAGCCTCCGATGAAATGCTGGTGTTATGTCCCACTTTCTATTTATCTGGTTAGGTTTCCTTGGGTCGGTGATGTCATTTCCTGTACTTGTCCTCAGGGGATGGTAGATTGGCTCCAGCTCAATGTGTTTGTTGATGGAGTTCCGGTTGCAATGCCATGCTTCTCGGAATTCACGTGCGTGTCTATGTTTGGCTTGTCCTCGGATGGATGTGTTATCCCAATCAAAGCGGTGTCCTTCCTCATCTGTATGTAAGGATACGAGTGATAGTGGGTCATGTGGTTTTGTGGCTAGTTGATGTTCATGTATCCTGGTGTGGACCTTTCTGCCAGTTTGTCCAATATAGTGTTTGTCACAGTTCTTGCAAGGTATTTTGTAGATGACTTTCATTTTGTTTGTTGTCTGTATAGGGTCTTTTAAGTTCATTAGCTGTGAAGTTAGTGCTAATGAACTTAAAAGACCCTATACAGACAACAAACAAAACGAAAGTCATCTCCAAAACACCTTGCAAGAACTGTGACAAACACTACATTGGACAAACTGGCAGAAAGCTCTACACCAGGATACATGAACATCAACTGGCCACAAAACCACATGACCCACTATCACTCGTATCCTTACATACAGATGAGGAAGGACACCGCTTTGATTGGGACAACACATCCATCCTAGGACAAGCCAAACAGAGACACGCACGAGAATTCCTAGAAGCGTGGCATTCCAACCGGAACTCCATCAACAAACACATTGAGCTGGAGCCAATCTACCATCCCCTGAGAACAAGAACAGAAAATGACATCTGCAATGCAGGAAATGACATCACCAACCTAAGGAAACCTAACAGATAAATAGAAAGCGGGCCGTAACACCAGAGCTTCGTCGGAGGCTCGCTGATGATGTTACCTAGAATGATGACGAAACGTTTGGGAACAAACTGGCAAGCTCAGAGAACCAGCTTACATCTGGAACAAAGTAACGACCCACTCTCTTGTGGGCCGAGAGGAGGAGAGTGCTGTCTTGGAGGTGAAAGGAGGACGTCGGGTTGGCTGTCCACCCTTGCAACCAGTGGTCTTAATGCTGGCTTCAGCCTAACGTTGGTTCAGGGGAGCAGCCAACCTGCAACGATGGCTGCGGCAAGTGCTCGTGCCCCAGGTCAGGGGGTCCGGAACACCATCCGTGTTTCCGTAAAGAAGGTGGATGAAGGTGCACCTGTGGACCGCACCTTCTTCGTGAAGAGGGTCCTGTTGGGCTGTTGTGGGTTCGCTGCTGCGGACATTTACTGCCTGCAGGATTTCCCCGGAGGAGGTTTTTATGACGTGACCTTCAGGAGTTCAAAGCTTTGCGAGCGCTTCCTGGAGGTTTTCAAGGAGAAAGGAGGTGAGGGCCCCCTCTCTGTATTGACCGCTGTCCCACTGTTTGTGATGCCAGCGCAGAGGAGCCGTATGGTGACTGTACACATGTACAACCCGCATGTGCCAGCAGTTGATGTCCTGACCTTCCTCGGAAGGTACGTGAAGGTGGAAGGTGACCGAACTGACATCGTGGACCCCTTTGGCATCTGGACGAGTAAGAGGCAGGTCAAGGTGACGCTGAGTTAGGGTGCAGACGGGAATGTCACACACCCACTGTCCAGCTTCGCGATCAGCGGGAGCAGGGGCTACCTGACCTATGCAGGGCAACCTAAAGTCTGCCATGCCTGTGGTAGGTCAGGTCACATGGCGGCCGACTGCAAAGCCACCATCTGCAGGAACTGCAGGGAGGAGGGACACCTTGCAAAGGATTGCCCACGAGAGAGAAGCTGCAATATTTGCGGGGAAGCGGTCCACTTCTATAAGGCATGCCCGCGGCGGGTTACCACCTACGCCCAGGTCGCCGGCAGGGGAAATGCGGGGCCAGCCCCCCGGAGGAGAGGAAGGCACCAGGGCCCAGCAAGGACCCCACTAATGTGCAGGAGGGCCAGGCCATACAGGAGGGCCGAGCCCTGCAGGATGGGCCCGAGGCCAGCAAAGCACCCCTGCAGGTTCCGATCCCCCCCGACAACCCGGAGCCAATGGAGGCGGCGGCAGGCGACCCAGGGGAGTGGACAACAGTCCGGAAAGCGAGGAGGAAGGTGCGTCAACGGGCCCACGAACCGCAACCATCAGGCGGGAAGAGGCAGCTGCAGGGGGGCTATAAGAGCTCCTCTGACGAGGAGGATTCGGAGAGGGCCCACCTGAAGCAGAAGTTAAAGGTCTCGAGGGTGAAGGAAAGCAGCACCCCGCTTCCAGGTGACATGAGGAGTCCTGAGGCTCCCTCCGACACCAAGTCAAGTGCCGCTGAGCACTGGAGGGCCCCCAGGAACTTCCAGGCGGGAAGGATAAAACAGCGCGTCCCCAGCCTGATCCGGAGCTGGACCCTCCTGCCTCCGCACCCATGGCGGGGGGATGCCAACCGGAAGGCAGCACGGACGGTTTCCTGAGCCCAGAGAGCGTCCAGCAGTTAGCCCGGGCAATGGGCATGAAGGGACAGATGGAGGGGCTGGACCTTGGACTTGGGGAGGGTACTGTGGTCACTGCCTTCAATGGGGGTAAGAGTTGCGAGCATTCATGTGCGCAGCGTCAAGTCAACCGCGAAATGTGTGTACACGTTGGCCTACCTCACCACCATCAAGGCGGACCTCCTGTTTCTGCAGGAGTGCGGGATACCGCACCTCGGCAGGCACGGGAAATGGTCCGGAGCCTGGACCTGTGGGCCTTCGATCTGGTCGGGGGGTAACGACTGTCGCTCCTCGAGCGTGGCTATTCTGCTGCGGGGCGCGACTTCACCATCTCTCAAGTTCAGGAGGTGGTGGGGGGGCGCCTCCTAGTGGCTGACATCACCTACAGAAATGCTCCCCTGAGGCTGGTCAACGTTTACGCCCCAGTGGTACGGCGTGAGCGGTTGGCCGTCCTGCAGCGGCTTCCACCCCCGCTGGCTACGTCCAGGCCGGTCATCCTAGGCGGAGACTTCAACTGCATCATCGATGCAGATGGAAGATCCGGCGTGGGGACAGCGGGTGGGGGGAGTCAACTGGACGTCACGCCCAGATTCCTGATGGGCATGGCGAAGGACGCCAAGCTGCTCGACGTCTTCAGCACCCCTGCAGACGGAGCGCAGCAGAGGTACACCTGGTCGCGGCCAGACGGGTCTATCCGCTCAAGGATAGACTTGCTGTTTGTGTCACGGACGTTCTCGCTGAGGTCCACCGGCGTCGAGCCGGTGTTCTTCTCTGACCACTGCCTCCTGCTGGCCGACTGTCACTTACAGGACGACCAGCCGGTCGGCAAGGGGACGTGGAAGCTCAACACGACTCTGTTGACCCCAGAGAACGTTGAGGAGCTTAAGAGGGAGTTAAGAGCTTAAGCCGGTTGGAGAACCGTGAAACCCCTCTTTGAGTCTCCAGGCGACTGGTGGGAGACGGTGAAGGAGAACATCAAGAGGTTCTTTGTCCTCAAGCGTGTTTGGAAGGCAAGAGAGAGGCGGGCAAAGCTGTCGCGACTCCAGAAAAGGGTGCAGAACCTGCTCCTTCTGCAGTTGATGGGGGTCGATGTCACGGAGGACCCCCGCGAGGTGAGGGGCCAGCAAGCCTCGCTCTTCACCGCGGAGGCCTCCAGGATAATCTTCCGGTCCAGTGTCCGCTCCGTGGAGCAGGACGAGACGTGCTCGCGTTTCTTCTTTCAGAAGGTACACAAAGAGAGCTCTGTGCTTAGCCGGCTGAAGGAGGACGACGGCCCGGTGACGTCGTCGCGGCCTGACATTTTGAGGATCAGCAGATCCTTCTATACCGGACTGTACGACACGAAGCCCACGGACAGCACGGCCTCCGAGTCGTTCCTGTCGTCTATCACGGAGGTCTTAGATGACGGCACGAGGGAGTGGCTGGTCCGGCCGATACCCCCGGACGAGCTGGCCAGAGCCCTCAAGTCCTTGCAGAGGAATAGGACTCCCGGAAGCGACGGCTCACCGGTCGAGCTGTATTCCGCTCTGTGGGTCCTGGTCGGCCAGGACCTGCTGGAGGTGTACAATAGTGCGCTTCGGGCAGGGGAAATGTGCAAGTCCATGAGGAAGGGCATCATCACCCTCATTTACAAGAGGAAGGGGGAGAGGGAAGAAATTAAGAATTGGCGTCCCATTTCACTTTTGAACGTGGACTACAAAATCCTGGCCAAGGTCATTGCCAACCAGGTCAGGTCTGTCCTGGAGTCAGTGATTCACCGTGACCAAACCTGTGCTGTGCCGGGCAGGAAGATTGCTGAGAGCCTCACGCTCATCAGGGATACGATCGCCTACGTACAGGACAGGCGGGTGGACACCTGCCTCGTCAGCCTGGACCAGGAGAAGGCCTTCGACAGGGTCTCTCATGCTTACATGAGGGACGTCCTCTCCAAATTGGGGTTCGGGGAGGGCATCCGCAATTGGATCCGGCTGCTCTACGCCAACATCGTTAGCGCAGTCTCGATCAAGAGTGGGAATCAGACAGTTTTCCTGTTAGATCTGGAGTCAGGCAGGGCTGCCCACTCTCTCCTGCCTTGTTCGTGTGCTGTGTGGAGCCCTTCGCCGCCTCCATCAGGAAGGACGTGAGCCTGAAGGGCGTGACTATCCCAGGCAGCGGAGGCCTTCAGGTCATGACCTCCCTGTACTTGGACGATGTCGCCGTCTTCTGCACCGATCGTCGGTCGGTGAGTAGACTGTTGGACAGCTGCAGCCAGTTTGAACTGGCCTCGGGTGCCAAACTCAATAGGGGTGAGAGCGAGGCCATGTTCTTCGGGAACTGGTACGACCGCTCCTTCATCCCCTTCGCCGTCAGCACAGACTACCTGAAGGTGCTGGGTGTTTGGTTTGGGGAGTTGGGGCATGCACTAAGACTTCGGAGGAGCATATCGCCAAATTGAAGCAGAAGCTGGGCAGGTGGACGCTCCGGTCCCTCTCCATCGCGGGTAAGAATCTGGTTGTCAGGTGCGAGGGGCTTTCGGTACTGTTGTATGTGGTGCAGGCCTGGCCTATTCCCCGGACCTGCGCCGCTGCGGTCACCCGGGCAATCTTCCACTTCATTTGGGGGTCGAGGATGGACCGGAACCGCAGGGACACCATGTACAAAGACCTGGGAAATGGGGGAAAGGGCGTACTGAACGCCACCCTCGCCCTGACGGCTACCTTTGTGTGCGGCTGCATCAAGCTGTGTGTAGATCCTCAGTCCGCAAACACCAAGTGTCACTACTTACTGAGGTTCTACCTGTCCCCGGTGTTGCGAAGGATGGGCCTGGCCTCGTTGCCGCGGAACGCTCCGAGTAGTTGGAC
Organism: Stegostoma tigrinum; assembly: GCF_030684315.1. Taxonomy (NCBI): domain Eukaryota; kingdom Metazoa; phylum Chordata; class Chondrichthyes; order Orectolobiformes; family Stegostomatidae; genus Stegostoma; species Stegostoma tigrinum. The sequence continues at coordinate 2,427,619 of NC_081388.1, read as the reverse complement.
CGTTCCGTACCACCTGTCCTTCGTGGAGAAATTTTTGAAAGGAAACACCTTTGACCACAAGGCCGTCAGGCAGTGGTCAGCACGTAGTATCCTCGGGACCCTTCGAGAAAAGGAGAGGGTGGATCCCGTCGTGTGGTTCCCCACGCAGACTGCCAAAGTCATTTGGCAGAATGCCTCATCGCCAGAACTTTCAAACAAGCACAAGGACATTGCTTTGTTGGCGGTGATAGGGGCTCTGCTAGTGAGCTCCTTTATGCATGCCCGCAAGCTCTGCACCACCGCACGCCGCTCTCGAGGTGGCTGCGGGGGGGACGAGACTGTCGATCACCTCCTTCTGGAGTGTGCCTATGCGCAGGAGGTCTGGAGGGGGATGCAGTGGTATTTGTCGAGGTTCGTCCCGAGCAGCTCCGTGACGCGGGACTCTGTGCTCTACGGGCTGTTTCCGGGGACGCACACCGAGACCAACATCAACTGCGCCTGGAGGACTATCAATGCGGTGAAAGACGCTCTTTGGTCTGCCCGCAACTTGCTGGTCTGCCAGCTGAAAGAACTGACCCCGACCGAGTGTTGCAGACTGGCGCACTCCAAGGTCCAGGACTACGTGCTGAGGGACGCGCTAAAGCTTGGGGCAGCCGCCGCCAAGGCGCGGTGGGGAAAGACCACCGTATGAAACCCCTCGTCCAGAAAAGGGAAAAGAACCCTATCTGGTAACTGGGCCCAGCTGGCGCCTTCCCCAACTGGTCAGGGGGCCAACTGGGTCTGTGCGGGGTGACGACTGCTGGGGCGGTTTCTTTGCTTTGTTTTTTTTTCTCTGTTTTGTTTTTTTTTCCTTTCGTTGGTGTATGTACCCCCGGGTAACCCGGAGCGGCTTGCATGACTGGCTAGGTGTATAAATGTTTTATTTTTTGTACATTCTCTGAATAAAGTATATTTCTTCAAAACAAAAAAAAGTGACGAAACGTCTGAAAATGAACCTTCCAGCTCAACGAGCAAACTCACATCCAGATGGTAAAGGGCATTGAGAGACGTGGACAGGTGCTTCTGCTCACGGCTGGGGCCCTTCATAATTTTCAGGGCCCGAAGGAAGCCAATGACCCTGTGTCTCCCAGAGATTAAACCACACCAGAACCGAGATGCAGTGAGTTACAGCACAGGATGGAAGGTGTGGGCCCGATACGAGGGGAGACATGAGAATCTGTCACATTGGTACCTGGATATCGACATGCGCAGGCAGTCTTTAATTTGACTGAAACAAATACTCCCGAATGGTGCCCACCTCCTGAATGAACAATTGAGCAGGAGTGAGCTTATGATCAACGAGAATAGAAAGGAAAAAAAGACTGTTGGAGTTGGCCAGGGGCAGGATATGCATCAGGAGAGGCAACTGTCAACACCTTGGACACAGCAGAATTACAAAGTCGGATACAATCCCTTCAGCAGAAAATGCAGCTCATTACCGGGGAAAGTAACTTCATCCAGATTCAGACCAACGAGAGAGGTCAGGATCAGTCACAAGTGACCCTGGACTCGGTTGAATGTCTAAAACTTTTACACCCATCGGCCGATGGCGAATACTTTTGAGGAGGCCCACAAGCCCGAGGGGTGTGCCATATACACCAGCTGGACATTGACTAAGCTTGGGGCTGATGTGCGACAACTACATGGTCACAATATCCCAGACAGATGAACAATTAATAAAATGGGATGGGGAAAGTGAAACTCGGCGTTACCTCAGAAGTTTGGCCCTTACCAATAGGGTGTTGTGTACTTGTGACAGAGATAAAGGGACGTATTATGTTAGGGCAGTGATTCATATGCCCCGACTTGAAAATAAACTGAAATGTCCTTTAAAAAGAGTCCATTATTTCGGAAAGCATCAAAGTACTTGGATATCTTTAAAATAAACGACCATTTCAAGCCAAGGTAATGGATGGTGTTGAGAAAGTGTGAGACTTCTCAAAATGTCACCGACGAGAGGATCACTGGGCCTGCCCTGACGAGATAATGAGACAAAGATCTCCAGAGTGCGCTTGCAGCACCTATGAATATTGTTCATTGTCTATTCTCCTGGTGAATAACCCGTCCTTGTTACAATGTGCCCTTGTGGGGTAAACAGACTGCACAGCCACACCAACAATGAATCATACCCAGGGACGGAGACAATTCCCTTTGGAAGCGCACAATGTGGCTATTAATAATGTGATCTCTGATTTGAAGACTGGTGAGCAGGTGCTGCCCCAGCCACTAACTGGTGCAGTGATAAGGGAAAACCTCACGCTCCATCATACAGATACAGAGCAGGACCGACAGAGGTTTGTTCCCCCAGAATTACAACCCATTCCACACCTGACAGCAGATTGGACACGTATAGTGAGGGGAGGCGAGAGAGATAATTCATCAGTGGATGAAACATCTTAAAATAATGAGAACTCATGTGGATAAGGAAATCTGTAACCCAGATTGTAAGACAGCTTCTGGATTGGGGATCCAATGTCCAAATACATCCATGGATCAGAATTCTATTACACATTGCTATTGTGGTGATCCTGGGTGCGTTAATAATTGCCATATTTAATAAATGCCAGCTTAGAAGGTGGAGAGAGGAAATCAAGCCAAGAGTGGACATTGAGGCTATAATGTTACACAAGAAGTGCTGCAAAACGGCAGTGTGACTAAATTATTTGCTTGTTGTTGCTCCTCCTAAGATTTTGTTTGTTCTGTAACATCATTGTCCAAAATATGTTATTCATATTTTCATATATCAACATTTATATGCACTCTCATTTCTGTACCTTATTGTAATGGTATAATAATGTCAATGTGAAAAATCCATGGGGGAGTCACTGACGGTTCCAGTAGCAATTCATAGAAAGGGGCAGAAAATGATCCTAAGATTAGTATCTGGGGTAAACTGCTCACAATTTATATAAGTAACTGAGATGGAGGGATGATAGGTACGGTCAGCAAATTTGTAGATGACACAAAGGTAAGTCATTAGGTTGTGAATAATTCATGAGGAGGCGACAGAGGCTCACATGCATGCAGTGGGAGCAAAGATCAGGCGAATAGACGACAATGTGAGAAAGTGTGATATTATCCTCTTTAGCAGAAAGAATAAAAAATAAACATTTTATCTCAAAAGTAGAGAGATTATGATTCACCAGTGACCAGAAACTGAACTGGGCAAGCCCCTTAAATATTCTGATTACAAGAGCAGCTCAAAGGTCAGGAATACCGTGGCAAGTTACTCACTTCCTGACTCTTCAAACCCTGCCCACTATCAAAAAGGTACAAGTCAGGGCAGTGATAAACTCCTCCTCAGTTACCTAGATCGATGAAGCCTTATGAGGATCGACACCATCCAGGACAAAGTAACCTGTTTGAATTCATGCAATAGTGAAGGGAGTCAAACACAGCTAACTATAGATCGGTTAGCATAATTTCTACGATGAGAAAAATATTACGAGTCTCTGCCAAAGGGAGTCAATTCAATTCGCGCACTGTCTGAGGTTACCATGAAGTTTCCACGTTCTCATCCTGGCCTCTTAACCTGGAGGTCACCATGCCTCACCAATCACCTCTATCTAATGAGACAGCAGCCATGCAGTTCTTTGGGACAATGACAATGTCACCTTCAATTGGAGAACTTTCAGGAATACATTATATGGGCAAACAGGGTCAGCCTGGCTGCGTGAAGGGGGCATTGTTCCTGCTCAAATTTATCGTATTTTGAGAAGAGGATACAGTCAGACTGGATGAAGTGAAATCAGTCGATATAGCATATATTGGGATTTTTAGAAGGTTGTGACAAGCTACATGTCAGGCAACTTAATAAGAGTCTATACTGTTGGGGATAGCACATCAGCATGGATAGAGGATCGGAGAACTGATAGAAGACAAGGGGTGAACTAAAGGGAAACTTTCAGGATGGAAATCTGTTTCTCGTGTCGTGTCACATGGGTCAGTGCTGGGTTCACAATTATTTAAATTAGACATTATTGACCTGGTTTTGGAAAGTGAAAGTATTTTAGCCCAGTTTGGAGATGACGCAGAAATAAGTGGGAAGGTAATCGGTTGGGATCATGCATGGGAATCGTCGAGCAATATAGATACGTTAGGTGAGCGATCAAAAGCCTGCGGTTATATTTTCGGAGAAGGAATAGACAATCTGAATATTGTTTGAGTGGAGAAAGACTGCAGAAAGTTACTACACCAAGGGATTTGGGAAACCTCCTTCATGAATCACAGAAAGCTTTCAGCCATCAAGTAACTGGAAAGGCAAAGGAAATGTTATTCTTCGTTTGAACAGATAAAAATTTGCAACTCTTGCTGAAAGAGTACGAAGTCACACGTAAAATACTGAACAGTTTTGGTCTCATTATCTGAGGAATGATATGTTGGCTTTGGAAGTTGTCCAGAGAAAGTTCACCAGGCTGATAAATATGAAAGCATTTTCTCATGAAGAGTTGAGTTCAATAGGCTTCCACTCATTTGAATTTAGAGAATGAAGAACTTAATGAAAAATAAGAGACTATTAGGAAAATTATCAAGATAGCTGCAGGAAGGTTGTTCACCCTTATGTCATAGCCTAATAGCAGAGAACACACTCAGCAGCAAAGAAACACAGAAACATAGCAAGTAGGAAAAGTGGTAGTCCTTTTGGACCTTTGAACTTGCTCTGCCATTCACTATGATTGTGGCTGATCATCCAATTCATCCCTGTCCCCATTTTCTCTCTGTACCGTTTAACAGAAATAAAGGGAATTACAGTGAAATGGGGACAGATTGAGGAAAGTGGAACTTGTCTGACAGAATAGCAGGAATGACAGTAAGAAAGCAGAGGCAGAGATTTCAGAATGTAATTCATGGCCCGCAGTAATACTACATCCCAGTAAAGAGGAAAAATTCTGTGATCACAAGGTGTAGAACTGGATGAACACAGCAGGCCAAGCAACATCAGAGGAGGAGGAAGGCTGACTTTTCAGGCTTACACCCTTCTTCAGAAAAGGTGGAAGGGAAGGGGTTTCTGAAATATATAGGGAGAGAAGGGATGAAGAGAAGATGGACAGAGGAGAAGATAGGTAGAGGGAGACAGACAGGTCAAAGAGACAGGAATGGAGCCAGGAAAGGAGAGCGTAGGTGGTGAGTTAGGGCAGGGATAGGTCAGGATAGACAGGTCAAGTGGGTGGGATGAGGCTGGTAGGGAGGAGATAGGGGTGCAGCTTGAGGTGGGAAGAGAGTTTTGGTGGGCGGAAGGATAGGTGAGGGAGACGAGACAAGCTGGGCTGGTTTTGGGATGCAGTAGGGGGAAATGGGAGATTTTGAAGCTTGTAAAGTCAACTTTGATACCATTGGGCTGCACTGTTCCCAAGCGGTATATGAGTTGCTGTTCCTGCAACCTTCAGGTGGCATCATTTTGGCACTGCAGGAGGCCCAAGGTGGACATGTTGTCTGAGGTAATGGGAGGGAGAGTTGAAGTGATTTGCGACTTGGAGGCGCAGTTGTTTCGTGCGAACCGAGCGTAGGTGTTCTGCAAAGTGCTCCCCAAGCCGCTGCTTTGTTTCCCCATACAGAGGGGGCCACATCAGGAACAGCGGATGCAATATACCACATTTGCAGATGGGCAGTCAACATCTGCTCAATGTGGAAAGTCTTCTTGGGGCCTGGGATGGGGGTGAGCGGGGAGGTGAAGGGGCTGGTGTAGCACTTTCCCCTGCAGCCGCAGGAAGTGCTGAGGGTGGTGGGGCAAGGGAGCGCGGAGCCGACAAGGGTGTCACAGAGAGAGTGGTCCCTCTAGAAAGTAGACGGGGCGGTGATGGAAAAGCGTCTTTGGTGGTGGGGTCGGATTGCAGATGGCAGAAGTGTCAGGGGATGATGTGTTGGATCTGAAGGTTGGTGGGGTGGTATGTGAGGATGAGGGAGGTTCTGTTTTGGTTCTTGTTGTGGGGAGGGGGTGTGAGGGAAGTGTGGGAGACACGGTAGAGGGTGTTCTCCACCACTGAGCGGGGGTGGGGGTCGGCAAAGTTGTGGTCCTTAAAAAATGTGGACGTCTGAGATGTCTGGGAGTGGAATGCCTCATCCTGGGAACCAGGTCTCCATACCTGTGCTGCAGGTCCATGAATTGGGAATAGGGAGTAGCATTTTTGCTGGAGGGAGGACGGACGTTTATTCTAGGTAGCTGTGGGAGTCGATGCGCTTGAAATTGATATTGGTTTCTTGGTGGATTGCAGAGATGGAAGCAGAGAGGTACAGGAAGGAGAGAGAGGGATTAGAGATGGTCCAGATGAACTTAAGGTTGGGGTGGAAGGTGTTGGTGGTGAAGTGGATGAACTGTTTGAGCTCCTCATGGGAGCACGCGACGGTACCGAAACACAGTCCATGTAACAGAGGAAGAAGTGGGGATTTGGGCCAGTTTAGCTACGGAACAGGGATTGTACTACATAACCTACAAAGAGACAGGCATAGCTTGGGCCCATGCTGGTACCCATGGCCACCCCATCTTCCATATCCGCTCTCAGGTTGAGGCATTCCACTCCCGTACACCTCAGCCGTCCTCGATTTTCAAGGATGGCATCTCCCCCTCACCAGTAGTCGAGAAACCAAAGTTGATCAACCAAGGAAGTTGAGGAAGGGTGAGGTATCAAGTTGTGGGCAAAAGCATTTTGGAGATTAAAAATCAGTGATAAATTCAAATGAGTAAAGGAGGACTAAAAGCACATTAAAAAGACAACAGAAAAATAACCTGCAAAGGAGGAATTTAGCAAGCAGTTCAAAGAGAAAATAAAATTCTCTTTGCACGTAATTTTTTTAAAATCAAGTGAAGATACACCACTGATAACGAACCTTCCAGGTCTGTTACGGGGAGCCAGGAGATGGCAGAATAGTTATACAGATATTTGGCATCAGTGTTTCTAGTGGCAGGTACATTGCACATTCCACAAATACTAAGGAACGTGGGACAGGACTTAAGTCCCATCACCATCACGAAGGTCGTATTATACAAACTAATGGCTGAATTATCCCCTGGAGCTGCTGATTTGCATCTGAAGATCCTAAAAGATTCAGCTACAAGGTCATTGGGAATATCCTTGCTGCATTTACTCTGCCTGGTCCTATTACAATATTGCAGGGTTCTATGAGATTTCCCCTTTATTCTTCACATCTATCTGTATCACTTGAGAAGTCACATGATACATGACACCAGGTTACAGTCCAACAGGACACAAAGCTTCAGCTGTTGGAGCGCTGCTCCTTTGTCAGGGCAAGTACACTGGAGAACGCAGCACCACAAAGTGGTTCATTGAAAAAAGCTTGATGGACCGTAACCTGGTGCCTAGTGACCTGACTTTGTCAGCCCCACTCCAACACGAGCACCTCAGCACCAATTAATCTAGTTCTAGCTGGTTCATTCTCTTTCCTCAACTCTGCAGAGCTAGGAATCTTGTGGTAAATCTTTTGGCTGCCTTCCCCGCCATTGCCAGTACACCTTTCCTCAGGAAAGGAGACAATACCTGTGCACAGTACTCCACAGATGACCACGCAGGCCCTGTATATTTGCAACAAGGCAGCTCTAATTCTGTCATTAAACACTGAGGGACCACATACCATTGATTGTCTTCACCTGCTGAATCTTGATGCAGACTTGCAGCAACTGGTGTCAAAAGACACAGGATTCATCACGCCCACCCTTGTTCTCCATTCTATTTCTATTCAGATAGAAACCTGCCTTCCTGTTTTTGCTTCCAAAGTGGATAACCTCATCTCTATCCACGTTGTACTCGCTTTACTATTTACCCACTTATTCTAGTTGTCCAAATCACAAGGAAGAGTGTTATTATCCTCCTTAATAGTTCACCTTGCTAAACTGCTTCCCAAACTAGCAATATAGTTAATAGGGAGACAGTCAAGGGAGCAGTTTGAAACAGCATTATACCAGATGAACACATGCAGTACCTGCTCTTGAACCCTTGTCTGAACAGGGAACGTGGAACTGCACTCTGTACCTAACCTAGTTAGGTGCATTTCCTGGGGATGTTGGAATTCAGTACTGTAGATGGAGCTCAAGTCTGGACAGAAAGGTACCTTCACATTTAAAAAAAGCTTAGACAAAGGATAACTCTGGAGCTAACAGTGCAGTCCCTCTACGCAGAAGACTCAGTGTGGTGCCAGTTAAAGAGGTCCTCCCCATTTTATCATCTCCCTACACACCCCCCGCACCCGCAACTTTTTTGGGCCCACATCTTGCATCCATCCTCCCTTCATTAAAACCGCTGGCCACAACTTCCCCTTCCTGATCTCCATGTTCATTGATGTTCCCCTCATCTCAGGAAATCGCTCTCCAATGTCCCCCAACAACAGATCTGTGGAGCCACCTTGCCCCCAGACCCTCCCCTCTTACTGAGGACCTTGCCACAGGAATCAAAGCTCTCAGCTCAAACCCATGGAATCTGGTACTCAGGCTTTCGTGGAATTTGAACCGCTTCCCTAAAGGAAACAGATTTGTAACCCTCAAATCACTAACAGCCCTCACCCACATCAGACAGACACTTGCTTAACACATGCCCTGACCACAGCTGGCATACTCCGGTCAGACATCAGGCTGCACAACTGAAATACAAAGACAACAACAGTATTGAGGCCTGTAGACCTTGTTTCAGTGCCTTCCGTAAAATGCACTTTCCCAACCCCTCAGATCATGCTGCCAAGAGTCAGAATGCAACATGGATTAAACCCACCAAGTGTCAAACTTCCTCTTCCAAAAGAGAGGCTACCAGGTGAGGGCGGTTAGGTCAGTTATATTAACAGAATGGTGTTTTGGCCACAATTTATCTACTTAGTTGCTGAATATTTCAGGTACAAAACATAGCACTCCATGTCATGGCTACAGTGACACAGGACAACTTGCTCAGTCTCCCACTGACTATGAGCAGTCATTCCATTTAACATCGAGCCCTGAGCAAAAGGGGAGTTAGACGCATTTGGCCAGAAAGCTTTTTCCACTGAGTCTTCAGACACCAGTCAGGGCAGATCAGATACCTGTATTCTCAGCTACACATCACATTGCGTTCATGAGAACTGACCTCCTCAGCATTTCCTACCGAAGTTGAGAATTCGTTTCTCTGAATGCCAACTTGTGTTCACAGTCAGCTACACCCTCCTTTACCACAAGAGGCACAGCAGGCAGTTTCAGATGACCACCAGGGGAGAAGTGTGGCATAGTCACAAAGCCTTCATACCCACCAGCCCTGCCAGGTGACATCAGGGTTCGATTGAGAATAAGCAAGTGCGAGCAGGTTGTGCTCTGCTCAGGAAATCTTGGAAGAAAGATGGGCCCCTCAGGGCAACCTGACAGTTCAGCCTATTTCAGGGTTAAACACAGATGTTTCCCTCAGACAATTGTTTATTGATGTACTCAAGGGCCAAGTGCCATGTGCCCTCCTCAAATTTGGGCATAGTCATAGTTAACACAAGCTTTCCCTAAATACTGAAAAGGGACCAAATACCAGGTGGTTTACAAGTTATTGTTTGCAGTTACAGTTTGATGTAAGCCTTGAAAATAATTCCTCCAAAGCTTAACACAAGAGGTTAAAAGAAAGCTCAATCTCCAGGGGATACAAGAGAAACCTAACTGTGGGAGTCAATGCCAAAATCAGAACTAGAAATCCTCTGTGAATACTAAAAAATTCCGTGAGGATGGAAAAATAAAAAACAAGGTCTGAACAGACAATTCAAAGAATCACTGCTTTATTGGTCATTTCATGAGGTGAAAGGAGTTTGCTTGTGTTTCCTGTAAATGAACAAGGCCATCAACGAAGCAGAGATCAGGGAGACAGCCGTCACTGTCAGGGACAACATCACAACCAGCTCAGACTGCAGACCTACACAACAAGGAGAAACCAATGGTTACTGAGGGAAACTGGGACAAAGAGGGAAACTAGCAGTCAGGCAACTCACCGCCTGGAGACATCTCCTGCATCCTTTGCTCAACCTCAGTCAGGGGCTCAGTTGCCAGGCTGGTCAGCTCAGGATCCAGAATGAGCAGGGGGCCAACTGAGGCCTCACCCTCCCACCTCAATCCAGCTTCACTCTCTGCAGGAACAAACAGTACGGTCAGGGTCAGGGAAAATGGGATATAGCCCCCAGTGGGTCAGTGACCTACCAGCTTCAAGTCCAAGGTCTCTCCTGCCTCTGGAGGGAAACGCGATCTCCCTTGTGCTACCACAGTTCCCCACATGGCAACAGGCACAAATGTCACTGGTCGATTCCCCCAGTGGGGTCCAGCTAAACGAGAAACAGCCCATCAACCACATGGTGCATCACATCTCTGCAACATCATGAAGGGACAGGGAGTGGGTGACACTCACATCTTGTGCAGCTTCTGGAAAGTACAAGCTTTGTTCCTGGAATCTCCCTGACCCACTGCAGCAACTCTCAGGTGACAGGTGATGAAAATCTGAGGGACACATTCAGCACAAGTCAGTGTTTGGCTTCTGCCCATTGAGTTGAGTGACTAATCAGCAGCTTGCTCTTACCAAGGAACGCTCATCTCCATAGAAGCGGAAGGCATCCAGGTCAAACCTGAGCTTGTCCGGCTCCCGCCGGTCTCCCGGCAACACAAAGGTTGAAAGGGAGTCCTCAGCTTTGCTGTCCACGAGGCAACTGCAGGTGAACAAAGGTACATGAAGTGAATGGAGTGAAGTCATCGAGATGGAAGCAGCTGGAGAAAGCCGAGAGCTCCTTACCCATTGTAGTCAATGATGCTGTATCTGGGGCTGGAGTCCTTGCCTGGGCTCAGTGTAGCTACACAGCGGTCAATGTACAGCTTCATGGGCATGTGGTTGTCCATTGAAACAGATGCCTCAATGTGAATGAGGTCTCCCAGGGAGTAGACAGTGGAAGTGCGCTCTGTAAGCCAGTCACCTGAAGTACAAGAGGACAAGGGTTGGAGAAAGTGGGTACAACCCCCAGTGAGTGACACCAGGAGATCCCTCCCCAGCCAGCCATCACATACCATTCATTAGACGCAGGGAGAAGGACAGGTGCCCTTCTGCAGACCTGGTGGAGCTGAATGGGATCCAGGTGGGCTTGATGGAGTTACTGCTCACATTGCCCTTCCTGGGGGAAGGGCGACAAGGTAACCATTTTAGGACAAGGTCAGGTAACAACTGTGCTTGGGAATAATATTGATCAAGCGAGTAAAGATTCTCACCTGAAATACCGACACACAATGGGAATGACAGCTCCGTTAGTTCTCACAATGACAGACCCAGGATAGTTTGGGATGTGTGACAAGTGGGTGGTGTAGATCAGAAAATCTCCCATCATCTGAAAGACACCAGGTTAAGGAATGAGCAATGATCTGAAATGAGGAGGGTCAACACAGGGCTCACAATGACATCATCTCTTTTGGGACCCAAGTGCCAAGATGTAGTTTCCTCCTAGCACTGCTGGAGTGCTAGTCACAGGTCAGGAGTCAGTCGTCAGTCATACAGGATCAATGTAACAAGGAACTCCAAATCATTGGAATGCTCTAACAGAGGCTGAACACTCTGGTCAAAGCACTGATTTATTCTGGAGTGAAATCATGATGAGAGACAGGAACATGGGCATTCAGGATGAATGGGGTGCAGTTAAAAGAGAGATCATGAAGAGACAGGCATTTGGGTCCTACCAAGTTAGGACAGAAAAAAGGAAGTGAAGGCACGCATTGGCCGTCTGGAAAAATGGAAGTTGTTCTGTGTCCATATTCCAATCAGTGCATTCATTCCAACATCAGGGACAGTCAACAGTGCAGCACTCAATTCCATGATCATTATTTCAACCCATCTTAGACTCAAGAAAGAACTATTGGGAACTGTATTGAAAGAACTCAACATTCACATGTGTCTTACTGAGGGGAATGAGCTAGAAGCAAAGAGGAAACAGAAGATGGCAGAACACCAAAAATGGACAGCAGCAAAAACCCAATTCCAGTCAGAATATAAGGATAGCTTACAGGTTCTTAAAGTAGGAGACCACTCAAGACCAATTATATCCAAGCAGTGGTTACAGTGAGCATCAGCAACCAGCCCAAACTTTCAAGTATGGGAGGACTCATTACCTGCAGCCTGCTGCCACACTCATGCAGCCCATAGTCAAAGAGAACAGTGTGGTTCTCAGGGTAAATCCTGGTCGGCCGACAACCTGCTGTCCCCAGGGTCAGGTCAGCAGCTTTAATCAGGTGCCTTGTTCCAAATAAATCCAACTGGGCCCTGACCAACAGCTTGTGCTCTCCACACTGCACCATCACAGTCTGCAGTGGAGACACACTCCCACCCTCAGACATTCTGAAACTGGAACCAGTGGGATCCCCATGAGGAGGGACTCTCTCAGGTACAGGAGTGGCTCTCACTATTCTCCATGGATACCTCTGGCTCAGAAACTGTTGCCAAGTTTCAGAGCAACAAACAGCTCCAACTAACACCAGCACTGGAAAAAAACCCCTCACTACAAAATCCCCCATGATCCCAAACAACTCAAGCATCCCTTCCAGCCCCCACCCAGCTCCTTTTATACACACAACCTGCACTCACCTGACACCAATCAGACCAGAAGCAGCAACATTGAACCAATGAACCAGCCCCAGTCACTACAATTTCCAGCACTGACTAAACTCATGGATTTCTGACCAGGAGGGCCTGTTCCATTTGGACCAATAGGAATGCCTGGGAGTTGCTGTGCTGTCACCTGACTGCATTCAGCTCCACAAGTCCTCATGGTGTGGCCCCCTGAGTAAAATCATTAAACATGGATCATTTCAACATTTCTCTGATCTCAGGTGTCTGACAGTGAGAAATACAGAAAGATTGTCTCTGGATGGTGTTTGGAAACTGGGTTTGGCTAGAACAAAAGGAACATTCCTTATATTTTCCTCATGCTGTGCGCCTCCCTGTGTCTGTTTATTTGAGACTGCATGGAGGAGCTTTACTTTGAATTTAAAGAGAGAGTGGCTATCGCACCTCATGCTATTACCTGCCTTGGTCGATTTGGATGCTGACGGTGTAGAGGTAGTTTTAATCTGTATCTAACCCTGTGCTGTCCTCTTCCTTGGAGTGTCAGTGAGGACAGTGTAGAGACAGCTTTACTCTGGATCTTATCCCGCAATGTTCCTGACTATCTATAACAGAGAATGTTTTGAAGCATTGTTTTCTGTTTGAAACAGTAGGGGGAACATTTTCCTGCATCTAACTCTGGGCGGTACACGTCCTGGGAATGTTTGATCAGAACAGTGTGGTGGCAGCTGCACTTTCAGATGAAAGGAGCAGACAAACTTTCACTTTCAGTTTATAGGTGTAGAAGGAGCTGCAATCTTTAACTAATCATGTGCAGTCCCTGACCAAGAACTGTTTCTCAGGACCGTGTACTGTAGCTTTCCTTCCAGTTTAAAAAGTTAGAGGGAGATTTACTTCCAGCCTGCTAAAATAGCGCACTGTGGAAGGAACTTTACCTTGTATCAAGCCCTGAGTTGTACCCGCCTCTTAAATGCCCCTAATGAGACCGGCTCCACTACCCTCTCCGGCAATGCACTCCACGTCTCTACCACTCCCTGAGGAAAGGACCTACCTCTGACGTCTCCTTTGTATCTACCTCCGCGCACTTTAAAACTATGCCCATCATAGTCGCTACTCTGTCTGTCCACTCCATCTGAACCTCTGATAATTTTGTACACTTCTATCAAGTCACTTCTCATCCTTTGTCGTTCAAAAGAAAAAAAACCTACCTCTCTCATCCTTTCGTTGTAAGACCTTCCCTCCATTCCAGGCAACATCCTGGTAATTCTCCTCTGCACCTTTTCCAACACCCCCATTCTTCCCTGTAATGAGGTGACCAGAACTGGACACAATACTCCAGATGTGGGCAAACCAGGCTTTTGTGTAGCTGGAGCATAACTTCACAGCTCTTGAACTCAGTCCCTCCATGAATGAAAGCTAACACAACATAGGCCCTCTCAACAACTCTATCCAACTGGGTGGCAGCTTTCAGGGAACTGTGGACATGAATCCCAAGATCTCTCAGCTCCTCCACACTGCCAAGAATCTTCCTGTTTACCCTGTATTCTGCTTTCAAATTTCTCCTTCCAAAACGAATTACCCCACACTTTTCAGGGAAAATCTCCATCTGCCACTTCTCAGCCCAGCTCTGCATCCTATCAATGTCCCTTTGTAACCTAGAACAGCCCACCGCACTATCCACAACTTGACCGATCTTCATATCATCCACAAACTTACTAATCCACACTTGCACTCCGACATCCAAATCATTTACAAAAATCACAAACAGAAGCGGATCCAGAACAGACCCTTGTGGTACGCCACTTGTAACTGAGCACCATTTTGAATATTTTACGACAACTACCATCTTTTATCTTCTCAGGTTCAGCCAATTCTGAATCCAATCTTCCAAATTTCCCGCATCCCATGCCTCCTTACTTTTTGCATGTGCCTACCACGGGCAACCTTATCAAATGCCTTACTTAAATCCATGTATACCACATCCACTGCTCTGCCTTCTCTACACGTTTGGTCACCTCTTCAAAGATTTGAGTAAGGTTTGTGAGGCATGCTGAATATCATAAATCTATCTGTGTCTATAGAAGCGATCATAAATCCTATCTCTCAGAGCCCTTTCCAATAGGTTGCCCACCACTGAAGTCAGACTAACTGGCCTGTAAATTCTGGGGTTATCTCTATTCCCTTTTTTGAAATGGAAATGGCATTTGCCTCTCTCCAATCTGCCAGCACTAAACCCATGGACAGTGAGGACAAAAAGATTATCACCAAGGGGTCTGTGATCTCTTCCCTCACTTCCCATAGAAGTCATCTTCCTCACGAACATCCACCTCCTCTAGCCTTCCAGCCTGTTTCACACTGTCCTCTCCTACAAATAGTTCCCTCTCAGTTGTGAACACCAAAGAAAAGTATTCATTAAGAACCTCTCCTATTTATGGGGACACAAAGGGTAGACAGTACACTGGATGAGGTGTAGGAAGTGTCCGGGTGTCCTGGAATGAAAGGTGATGGTGAACACTATGTTACGAATTGTCTGATCTGCACACAGCATAACATTATGAAAGGGGCTCACTGACATAGTGGACCAATAGAAGGGCCAAGGAGTAATCTACAAATAGACTATACAGGACCCCGAAACCCAAACTCCAGGAGGATACAAATATGCCCTGGTCATTGTGGATACCTTCACTAAATGGGTTGAAATTTTCCCGACAACAAAAAACACAGCGTTGAATGCAGTGAATATTTTGTTGCAATGTCTATTTACTCATTTGGGTATACCCCAAAATATAGAATCAGACCAGGGACAAATTTTACGCCCAAGTCATGCAAAATGTAACAACTCTTTACTTTTGGATCAAACAGAGATTCCGCACGCCCTGTAGACCACAGTCGAGTGGAATTGTGGTCAAGACTGAATCGGACACTGAAAACCATCATCGCCAAAATAGTGCAGCAGCAGCAGCAGCAGCAGCAGCAGCACAAGACACCCTGGCAGGTTGTTCTGCCTCATGTGTTAATGATACTGAGGAACAGTGTGGCTTCATCTACATCCTTCACTCCTTACAAGCTAATGACAGGAAGGGACATGAGAGGAATGGAGAAGTTGGTCGGTTTGGACTCGATTGAACTCGAGGTAGACAATACTTTTCAGACAAATAGGTACAACAGTTGGTAGAAATGGTAAAAGAAGCAAATGATGTAGCAGCCCACCAGCAAGGGAAGAAGAAGCAGCAAAGTAAGGCCTAGTTTGACACAAAAGCCAGCGTGATAGAATTGAGGCTTGGATAAAGAGTCATGATAAGAGTATACCAGCCCAGTGCATTCTTCAGCCCAAAGCTCACTCGTCCCTGTGAGCAAGCAGATAGAGCTATCACATCCATATGCAAGGCATTAGCAGTTGCCAGGTTAGTGCTGAAGCCAGTAGGTGGGGGTAACAGGATGGCCATACTTGGCACGTGGTGCTCGATGTTAACGATGTTTTGAGTTCCCAAGGTCAGGGAGAGCAGGAACAAGATCAGTTTATGATTCCCAGGGAGATGGGGAGGGCCGAGGAAAACAACAAAAGGAAATGAAAAAGGGTGGAGAAGGTCAGCGGGCAATACAATACATACAATTAGAATCCAAAACAGAGCCAGGGAGGGATGATCTGGTACAGAGTAAAGAAAACATGGGCTTCTCATTAGAAAGAAGAAAACAATTGTCACTAAGAACAGAAATTATACTTGTACGTTGCAGCTTTAACCTCAGATGAGGGGAGTGACACATTCCTATCGGAATGATCATGTTTGGGACGATGTTTGAGCAGGTATTAGAGTCATGGTGACGAGTGAATTTGCCTCAAGGAGTGTCAAGGCTGGAAGGATATTCAGTGATCAAGAATGACTTTGGTCGGCAGCACAAGATAATACGAACTAAGTCAGGAAGCAGAGGGGACGAAAATTTGTATTATACAGGAGCAGATAGGCTGGCATGGATGGGAATGACACTGGGTATACTTGAAGGAACAGGGGTGCTATTTTCATACAACAGGGTTCTCGAGGTGACAATGGCTCTAATCCCAGAAGAAAAATTTCAACATCATTTTATCGGACCATTTATTAAGCAACCATTGGTTAACGGCAATTGAGGTAAAATTATGATTCACCTCTGAATATCGACTGGGGAAATGACAAAGGTATATCGGCTGGAGTGGTTACTCAAAGCAATTCAAATAAATTGGTTGGATCACTATCAATTGTAATGGGCAGAATGGATACAGGAGCGAGATAGATGATAAAGGGCATTGAGAGATGAGGACAAGGCCCTTCATCATTTTCATGACCTGTAGGAAGCCGATGACCCCATGTCTCTCAGAGATTAAAAACACACCAGAACCGAGATGCAGTGAGTGTCAGTACAGGATGGAAGGTGTGGGTCTGGTACACGAGGAGGCGGGAGAATCTGTCACTTTGGTGCCAGTTTATCGGCATGTGCAGGTGGTCGTTAATTTGACTGAAATGACTGATCCACAACAGTGCCCATCCGCTACAAAACAACTATGTGCCCACCTCCTTGATGAACGATCGAGCGGGAGTGAGCTTATGATCAACTAGAATAGAAAGAAAAGAGGACTGTTGGAGTTGGCCAGGGGGCAGGATATGCATCAGGAGTGGCAACTGTCAACACCTTGGACACAGCAGAATTAGAAAGTCAGACACAATCCCTTCAGAAGAAAATGCAGCTCATTACTGGGGAAGGTAACTTAGACCAGCCAGAGAGGTCATGATAGGTCACAAGTGACGCTGGTCTCGGTTGAATTTCTAAATCTTTTACAGGAATTATTGAGCCTATGGCCAATACTTCTGAGGAGGCCCACAAAGTCGAGGGGTGTGCCATATACACCCACTGGATGTTGACCAAGCTTGGGACTGATGTGCTACAACTGCATGATCACCATGTCCCAGACAGTGTCAGATAAACAATTAATAAAGTGGGTCGGACAAAATGAACCTCTGTCACCTCAGAAGTTTGAGCTTAACCAATTAGGCTTTGTGTACTCATGGCAGAGATAAAGGAAAGTATTATATTGGGGCAGTGTTTCATATCCCGCGACATGGAAATTAACTGAAATGTCTTTACAAAGGGTCCATCCTGTGGGAAAGCATCAAGAAAGACCTTGGACATCTTAAAACGACCATTTCATGCCAAGGTCATGGGTGGTGTGAGAAAGGGGAAGACTTGTCAAAATTCCATTTCAAAAGAGTCTATTACAAATGGAGAAAATTCAATTCCCATGCTGTATGACTTTACCGTGAAGTTTCCACGTTCTCATCCTGGCCTCTTACCTGAAGCATGGTGACCTCCACGTTAAGTTCCCCACCAATCACCTCTATCTAATGAGACAGCAGCCAAGTGGTCCTTCGGGACAATGATAATGTTACCTTCGATTGGAGAACTTTCATGAATACATTACATGGTCAAACAGCATCAGCCTTGCTGCATGAAGGGGGCATTGTTCCTGCTCAAATTTATCATATTTTGAGAAGAGGACACAGACAGATTGGATAGAATGAAATCAGTAGATATAGAATATTTGGATTTTTAAAATGTTCTTGACAGGCTACAGGTCAGGCACCTTAATAAGAGTCCATACTGTTGGGGATAGCATATCAGCATGGATAGAGGATTGGAGAACTGATAGAAGACAAGGGGTGAACTAAAGGTGAAACTTTGAGGATGGCAATCTGTTTCTCATGTCATGTCACATGGGCCAGTGAAGGACTCAATTATTTGAATTGTTTTATTGACTTTGTTTAGGGAAGTGAGAGAGCATCAGTTGCAAACCTGGCTAGAAGTGAGAGGGCAATCAGTAGGGATAACACTTGGAGTTTGTAGAGCAATATAGATAGTTTTGGTGATTGGTCAAAAATCTGGTGTTACACTTTGGCAGAACGAATAGATAATCTGAACATTATTTAAGTGGAGAAAGACTGCAGAAAGCAACAGCACAGAGGGATTGGGGAGTCCACCTGCATGAATCTCAAAAAGCTTATCGACAAATTCATCAACTAACAGGAAAGGCAAAGGGAAGGTGATTCTTGATTTGAGAAGAAATAAAAATGTGCAACTCTTGCTAAATGATTACGAGGCCACATGTAGAATACTGTGAACAGTTTTGGTCACCTTATCTGAGATAATATATTGGCATCGGAAGCTGTCCACAGAAGGTTCATCAGGCTGATAAAGATGGAAGTATTTTCTCATGAGGACTTGAATTCAACAGGCTTCTACTCATTAGAATTTCAAGAATGAGTGAAGATCTTGTGAAAAATAAGAGATTATAAAGGGGGATTCTCAAGATCGATGCAGGTAGATTGTTTCCCCTTGTGGAATAGCATATTACCAGAGAACATGCTCTCAGTAACAAAGAAACACAGAAGCTGAGCAAATACTGGAAGGGATAAGCCTGTTGGGACCTTTGAACCTGCTCTGCCATTCGCTATGATTGTGGCTGATCATCCACTTCATCCCCTTTCCTGCTTTGTCTCTGAGATACCAAGGTGTAGAGCTGGATGAACACAGCAGGTCAAGCAGCATCAGAGCAGCCGAAGATGACGTTTCTGGCCTCGACCCTTTTTCAGAAATGGGGGAGGGGAAAGGGGATTCTGAAATAAATAGGTAGGAGGGGAGGCGGATAGAAGATGTATAAAGGAGAAGATAGGTGGAGACGAGATAGACAGGTCAAAGAGCTGGGGGTGGAACCAGTAGAGGTGAGTGTAGGTGGGGAGCTAGGGACGAATTATGTCAGTTCAGGGATGGACAGGTCAAGGGGGCAGGATGAGGTTCGAAGGTAGGAGATGGGGGTGCAGCTGGATGTGGAAAGAGGGGATAGGTGAGAGGAAGAACAGGTTAGGGAGGCTGGGACAAGCTGGGCTGGTTTTGAGATGCAGTGGAGGGAGGGGAGATTTTGAAGCTTGTGAAATCCACGTTGATACCATTGGGCTGCAGGTGCCCAAGTGGAATATGAGTTGCTGTTCCTGCAACCTTCGGGCGGCGTCATTGCAGGACTGCAGGAGGCCCAGGATGGACAGGTCATCTGAGGAATGGGAGGGGTAATTGAAATTGTTCGTGACTGGAAGGTGCAGTTGTTTAATGTGAACCGAGCATAGGTGCTCTGCAAAGTGGTCCCCAATATAGAGGCGGCCCCAATGGCTACAGCGGATGCAGTGTACCACATTGGCAGATATGCAGGTGAACATCTGCTTAATCTGGAAAGTCTTCTTGGGGCCTGGGGTGGGGATGAGGGAGGAGGTTTGGGGGCAGGTATAGCACTTCCTGCAGTTGCAGGGAAAAGTGGCAGGTCTGGTGGGGTTGGAGGGGAGTGTGGAGCGAACAAGGGAGTCACAAAGAGAGTGGCCCCTCCGGGAAGCAGATATGGGTGGGGAGGGAAAAATGTCTTTGGCGGTGGGGTCGGATGGCAGATGGCGAAAGTGTCGGAGGATGATGCGTTGGATCCAGAGGTTAGTGCAGTGATTATGAGGTGAAATGAAAGGTCATAGCGACAATCCAGCAAAGTGGATGTCAGTATCATCAGATCAGCCACAGTCACAGTGAATGGTGGAACCAAGTCACTTACTCTTATTATTTTAGTGGCTGATGAGAAATCAGTCTGATAGGAATCAGTTTGAGACAGATTGCCAGTTTCTGGACTCCATGGTCATTGGAAATATCCTTCCTGCATTTACTCTGCTCGGCCCTGTTACAATATTCTATGAGATTTCCCCTTTATTCTTCAAAGCTATCTATATTCACTTGAGAAGTCACATGACACCAGGTTACAATCCAACAGGACTGAAATCTTAAGCGTTTAGAGCACTGCTCCTTTGTCAGGGGAAGTACACTGGAGAACCCTAATCACAAGCTTTTGTGGCGCTGGAAACCCTGTTAGACCTTAACCTGGTGCCTCGTGACCTCTGACTTTGTCAACCCCACTCCAACTCTAGCACCTCAGCACCAATTAATGTAGTTTTAACTGGTTCGTTCTCTTCTTTCCTCAACGCTACAAAGCTAGGAATCTGTCTGGTAAATCTTTTTGCTGCATTCCCTCCGTAGCCAATACACCCTTCCTCAGGAAAGGAGACACTGCCAGTGCACAGTATCCCAGGTGTGGCCGCTCTCAGGCCCTGTATATTTGCAGCAAGGCAGCTCTAATTCTGTCCTTTAACACTGAGGGACAACATACCATTTATTGTCTTCACTATCTGCTGCATCTTCGTGCAGACTTTCAGCAACTGATGTCAAAAGACCCAGGATTCATCACACCCGCCCTTGTTCTCCATTCTATTTCTATTCAGATAGAAACCTGCCTTCCTGTTTTTGCTTCCAGAGGGGATAACCTCATCTTGATCCACATCGTACAGCGCAAGTGCATACACTTCTGGTCACCACATTACCAAAAGAATGTGGATGCTTTGGAAAGGGAGCAGAGGAGGTTCACCAGGATGTTGACTGGTATGGAGGGCACTAGCTATGCAGAAAGCTTGAGTCGGATTATTTTCATTAGAAATATGGAGATTGAGTTGGGGGAGCCTCATTGGAGGTCCACAAAATCATGAGGCATGGACAGCAAGAAGCTTTCTTTCCCCCTTACCCACACCTCCAGAGTGGGGACTCAGTTACTCAGGGTCACAATTTCAAGGTGAAAGGGGAAAAGTTTAAAGGGAGATATACCTTGGAAGTTCTTTACGCAGAGGGTGGTGGGTGCCTGGAACACGTTGCCAGCGGAGGTGGTAGCAGCAGGCACGTTAACGTCATTTAAGATGTATCTAAGCAGATTGATGAATGGGCAGGGAGCAGAGGGATACAGATTCTTGCAAAATGGGGAAGAGGTTTGGATAGAGGACCTGGATCGGCAGAGGCTTCGAAGGCTGAAGGGCCTGTTCCTGTGCTGTAATTTTCTTTGTTCTTTTTGAACTGCCTTTACTGTTTATTTACCCACTCACTCAATTGGTCCAAATCACAACAAAGAAAATTATCCTCCACAACAGTGCACCCTCTGTAACTGTGATTCAGAGAAAGTGCAAACTCCCAATGCTGGAGAATCTGAGATAACAAGGTGTACAGCTGGATGAACACAGCAGACCAAGCACCATTTCATGTTTTCTGAAGAGGGGGTCGAGAACTGAAACACCAGCTTTCCTGCTCCCCTGCTGCTCACCCTTTAACTGTACCAGGTTTCGGAGTGGTAATGAGGAGATCTAGGGAGCATTGAATTTAAAAAGGGCATTACACCATATCTAACATGTAGTAACTGCTCTTGGAACAGTCATCTGCAGTGCACAGAGAACTTTACCCTGTACCTAACCTTGTAACTTGGCATTGCCTGGGAATGTTTGAATGGCACACTGTAGATGGAGCATTATCATAGAACAGCACAGTACAGGCCATACAGTACATACTGTCATCCATATACCTAACTAATAGCTGCTCAAGTGACCCTAATGAGGCCCACTCCACTGCCCTCTCTGGCAATGCATTCCACGCTCCGACCACTGAGTAAAGAGCCTTCCTCTAACGTCTCCCCTCTTTCTACCTCCACTCACTTTAAAACTGCCCCCTCCTAATAGCTACCTCCAACTGAGGAGGGTGTCTTTGGCTACCTATTCTCTCTACCTCTGATCATTTTGTACACCTCTATCAAGTCACTTCTCTTTAGAATGAGAGAGGAGAGAAGCCCTAGCTCCCAACTTTTCCACACAAGTCCTTCCCTCCATTCCAGGCAACATCCTGCTAAATCTCCTCTGTACCTTTTCCAATGCTTCCACATCTTTCCTGTAATGAGGTGACCGGAACAACATTCCAGATGTGGCCAAACCAGGCTTTTGTACAGCTGGAGCGTAACTTCATGGCGATTAAATTCAAACCCTCTGTTAATGAAAGCTAATACCATACACCTCCTTAACAACTCTATCCACCAGGGTGGCAGCTTTCAGGGAATTGTGAACATGAACCCCAAGATCCTTCTGCTCCTCCACACAACCAAGAATCTTTCTGTTAACCCTGTATTCTGCTTTCAAGTTTGCCCTTCCAAAATGAATCACCTCACTTTTCAGGGTTAAACTCCATCTGCCAATTCTCAGCCCACCTCTGCATCCTATCAATGTCCCTTTGCAAACTCGAATATCCCTCCACACTGATCACCACGCAACCCACCTTCGTATCATCCATGAACTTTCTAATCCACCCTTCTACTTCATTGTCAAAATCATTTGCAAAAAATTACAAATAGAAGAAGACCCACAACAGAACCTTGTGGTACACCACCTGTAATTGAGCACCATGTTGAATATTTTCCTTTCACTACCACACTTGGCATTCAGAATGTCTCCCCAGGGTCAGCCCAATCTGCCACATTTCCCCCTATCCCATGCCTCCTTACTTCTGCAGACCCTACCATGGGGAACCTTATCAAAACGCCTTACTTAAATCCATGCATACAACATCCACTGCTCCATCTTCATCCATGTGTTTGGTCACCGCTTCAAAGAGGTCAATAAAGGTTTGTGAGGCATGATCTACCCCTCAAATCCATGCTGACTACCACAAATCAAACTGCACCTTTCCAAGTGATCATAAAGCCCTTTCCAATAATTTGCCCACCACTGATGTAAGACTAACTAGTCTGTAATTTCCAGGGTTATCCCTATTCCCTTTTTTGAAAAAAGGGAATGACGTTTGCCTCTCTCCAAAGTCCCAGCACTATACTCATGGGCAGTGAGCACGAGAAGATCACCAAAGGCCCAGTGATCTCTTCCCTCACTTCATACTGCAATCCTTGGATAAATCCCTTCAGGCACTGTCCTCCTCTGCAACTGGGTCCCTCAGTTGTGAGCATTGAAGCAAAGTATTCATTAAAAGGGCCTCTCCTATATCTCTAGGCTCCATGCACAAATTCCCTTTACAATCCTTGATCGGCCCTACCCTTTCTCTCGTCATTCTCTTATTCCTCATATCGTGTGTAGAAAACCTTGGAGTTTTCCTTGAACTTGTCTGCCGAGGTTTTCTCATGACCCTTGCAGCTCTCCTAAGCCCTTTCTTCAGCTCCTTTCTGGATAAACTGTATCCCGCTAGAGCCTTTTCCATTCCTGGTTTCTTAAACCTTAGGGAAGCCTCCTCCTTCCTCTTGACCAGTCGATCGACCTCTCGAGAACCGAGGCTCCCTCACTTGACCGCATCTTCCCTTGCCAGGGTAAGGTTTTTTTTGCCAGCGACAAACATATCGAGCACGTGCAGTATGCATTCCTTCAACAATCTCCACATTTCAGTCGTGCTCTTTCCTGACAGCATCTGTTCCCAGACAAGGTGTAGAGCTGGATGAACACAGCAGGCCAAGCAGCAACGCTGATGTTCCGGGCCTCGACCTCCAAGCTCAAAACGTCAGCATTCCTGATCCGATGATGCTGCTTGACCAGCTGTGTTCATCCAGCTCTATACCTTATCTCAGAGTCTTCAGCATCTGCAGTTCCTACTACTCTGAAGCATCTGATCCCAGTTTGAGACCCAGTTCTTGCCAAACAGAATTATAATTACCCTTCCCCCGATTATAACCTTACCCTGCTATGGACAGATCCTTTTCCATGACTATTGGAGAAGTAATAGAGTTGTGCTCGCTACCGCCAAAATGCTCTCCGACCAACAGGTCTAACACTTGGCCCAGTTCATTGCCAAGCAGCAGATCCAAAAAGTGATCTCTCCTCATGTTGGTCTATCCACGTACTCTGTCAGGAATCCTTCCTGAACGCACTGGACAAAACTCACTCCGTCTAAACTATTACAACCAATATTTGGAAAGTTGAAGCTTCCCATGACTACGATCCTGTGACTTCTGCACCTTTCCAGTATCTGCGTCCCAATCCGCCCCTCCAGTTCTCTGCAACTATTAGGGGGTCTGAAAAAAAAAACCTAACTGACTGCTCCTTTCTTGTTTCTGACCTCAACCCAAACTGACTCTGTCGATATACTCTCAAACTACCTTGCAGTAGCCGCTATACACTCGCCCTGACTAGCAATGCCATTCCCCTTTCACCACCCTCCCTCTTTCTTTTAAAGCATCTAAACCCCAGAAATTCCAACAGCCATTCCTCTCCGAGATTCCCAAGTTTCTGTAGTGGCCACAATATCATCGTTCCAAGTCGTGACCCTTGCTTGAAGTTCATCTGCCGTATTTCTGATACTTCTTGCATTGAAGTATGCACACCTCAAACCATCTGTGGCCACAATTACGCTCCATCAGCCACATGTCTTTATCAACAACCTCACGCCCGGTTGTGTCTGTTGGAAGGCTGAATACCTCATCCTCAATTACAAATCCAATTACCTACTCCCTGCCAATTTAGTTTAAACCATCCCATACAGCTCGAGCAAACTTCCCTCCCAGGATATTTGTGCCCTTCTGGTTAAGGTGCAACCCCTCCTGACTGTACAGGTCACACCTTCCCCAGAATATGCTCTAATTATCCACATAATGGAAGTCCTCCGTCCTACACCAGCCCTGTAGTCACGTGTTTAGCTGCACTCTCTCCCTCTTTCTTACAAGACTATCACTTGGCACTGGTAGTAATCCAGAGATAACTACCCTGTTTGTCCTGGACTTCAGCTTCCAACCTAACTCCCTGTCCTCGTTTTTCACAATCAGTCCTTTTTCTACCTACGTCATTGGTACCGATGTGTACCATGACTGCTGGTTGCTCACCTTCCCCCTTCAGGATCTTGTCTCAGATTGTGCCTTCATCATTGGCCCTGGCAGGCAACATACGCAGAGAGTTTACGCAGAGAGTTGTGAGAGCATGGAATGCGTTGCCAGCAGCAGTTGTGGAAGCAAGGTCATTGGGGTCATTTAAGAGACTGCTGGACATGCATATGGTCACAGAAATTTGAGGGTGCATCCATGAGGATCAATGGTCGGCACAACATTGTGGGCTGAAGGGCCTGTTCTGTGCTGTACTGTTCTATGTTCTATGTTCTATGTTCTATACCATCCACTCATCTCATTCCCATCCATGGAACATCTGTCTGTGCCTCTTACGGTCGCATCCCCCACTACAACTGCTCTCCTATTCTCCCCCTTCCCTTCCGTGCCACAGGCCAGCCTCAGTGCCAGAGACCAGTCCGCTGCAGGCTTCCCCTGTTAGGGGATAGCCCCCACCCCCAAACAGTATCCAAAACTGTTTACTTATTATTGAAGTGAACAGCCACAGGGGATGCCTGCACTGTCTGCCTATCCCCCTTCCCCTTCCTGACAGGCACCCAGCTACCTTTTCCCTGTACCTCGGGTGTGACCACCTCCTTATAACTCCTCTGTATCACCCCCTCAGACTCCCAAATCATCCAGAGTTCATCCGGCTCCAGAACACTAACACTGGTTATGAGGAGCTGGAGTTGAGTGCACCTCTCGCAGGTGAGGTCAGAGCGGACACGAGCAGACACCCTTACCTCCCACATCCTGCAAGAGGAGTATGCAATTTCCCTAGCTTCCATTCCCTCTACTCTAGATTTCCAGAAGAATTTTAAAAAAGCCTAACCTTACCCACCCTCCACACAGACACTTTTGGTTCGAGGAGGTTGGGTAGGAGACACTACATGTGGTGTTTTGGGTTTAGCCAATGCCCGAATATAATCACAGATAATGGGAACTGCAGATGCTGGCGAATCCAAGATAATAAGCCCGAATATATCGGTTTGTTCCTGGCTCGCAGTTTCTCCACACACCCACCGCTGAAAACAAGAGGGCTGCTGCTGCACAAGGTAAGTTTTCATACTCCAGAGTGGGGGAAAAACATGCAAAAACAAAACTTACCTTCCCATCAGTGCTCTGGCTCACGCTGCTGCTGAAAACTGCTGGGAAGTTAACAATGTAGCTTTACAATCAGTTTGAAGAATTAGAGGGAGGATAACTCTGGAGCTAACAGCGCTGTCTTCGTGCTTACATCATTTTTAGTGTGGTTCTAATTAAAAAGATCCCTGATATCCCATGAACTTCCATCACCCGCTCCATCCCAGGCCTGCTCCCAGCTTATTTCGCCCAAGCCTTGCACCCACTCTCCCTTCATCTTGTGGGCACTAAACAGCTGGCCGCACACCTTCCCTTCCTGGCTTCCGCATTCATTACATTTTCTCTCATCTCAGATATTGTTCTCCAATGTCCCCAACACCATCAAACCTGAGCCTCCAATTCAACTCGTGATCCTTCCCTCCTAACTACCTTTCCACAGCAGTGAAATGTTTCATCAAGACAATGGAATTGGGAACCTCTTTCCCTGGAATTTGAACTGCTTTGTCAGATTTGTCTCCCTGAACCACGAACTGCACAACCACCGTCAGCAACATGGGACAAACACTTCCCTCCCACATGCCCTGACCACACTCAGCTCGGCCCCTGTCTCAGGCATCAGGCTGTACAGCTGATGTCCTGCACTGATAACACTATTGAGATGATTGCAGACATTTAACTAAAGGGATTGAAGACAAAGCATTATCCAACCCAACAAGTTGTGCAAAAAACAAAAGGGGAATCTGATATGGACAAAACCCACCAAATGTCAACTCCCTTTTCCAAAGGGAGTATATTGGCACTAAAAAGGTGGCTCAGTCAACACAGTTATATTGAGCAGCATGGCTTTTTGGCCCTTGATTAACTGGATAATTAAGGACCATTTGAAGTACTAAAGCTAGCACCCAATGTCATGGACACAGGGACACATGGCAAAAACCATTCAGTCACGCAGTGAGGACAAGCTTTCACTCCAGTGACCATACACAGCCCTCAAAATGGGAGGAATATGCATTTGGCCAGAAGGCATTTTCCACTGATGCACCTGTTGGTTTGAAGAGCATCAGATATCTGTATGCTCAATTACACATTACACAATGGCATTCATGAGAACTAACTGACTCTCAGCATTTCCTAATAAAGTTAGGATCATTCATGTCATGGAATTCCAACTCATGTTGGCCAAGTCAACTACACCCTTCGTTACCACAAGATGCATTGCAGACAGTTCCAGACAAGCACAACACAGATGTGGCAGGGACCTCTCAACCACATCCCATTTTCAACGTCACGGTGGAATGGAGAAGCAGCAAGGGAGCCGGTCAGGCCCTGCTCAACAAGTCTTGGGATTAGGAAGCCTCATGGCAAACTCACGGTTCACCAAGTATTTCAGGAGTTAACATTGACAGATTGGCATTCCTTATGGAAGTGTTTATTCATGTAATTATGGGGGCTAGTGCCATGTGCCCTTCTCATATTTGGGCACACCAGTCACAACGGTTAACACAAGCTTTCCCAAAATACTGAACTGGTGCAAATAACAGGTGGTTGACAAATTTGTTTGCAGTTGGATATAAAACTTGAAGCTTCACACAAAGGTGAAAGAAAGCATGATCACCAGTGGATATATTAGACTTAACTGTGGGAGTCAACACAAAGCCAAAATCAGAAATTGAAAATCATCCATAATGATAGACACTAATAAATTCCATGAAGACTGAAAGACAAAAACAAAAACCAGGTCTGAACAGACGATTCAAAGCATTAATGCTTGACTGGTCATTTTGTTAGTTGACTGGAATTTGCTTGTGTTTCCTGTACAGGAACAAGGCCATCAAGGAACCAGAGATCAGGGAGACAGCCGTCACTGTCAGGGACACCATCAGGACCAGCTCAGACTGCACACCTACACAACGAGGAGAAACCAATGGTTACTGAGAGAAACTGGGACAAAGAGAAGAACTAGCAGTCAGGCAACTCACCGCCTGGAGACATATCCTGCATCCTTTGCTCACCCTCAGTCAGGGGCTCAGTTGCCAGGCTGGTCAGCTCAGGATCCAGAATGAGCAGGGGGCCAAGTGAGGCCTCACCCTCCCACTTCACTCTGTAGGATCAAGCATTCTGGTCAGTGTCCAGAAAAAAAAATACAGCCCCAGCAGATAGGGTCAGTGACCTACCAGCTTCAGGTCCCAGGTCCCTCCTTCCTCTGGAGGGAAAGATGATCTCCCCTGTGTGACCACAGTTCCCCACATGGCAACAGGCACAGGTGTCACTGTTGATTCCTCCCGTGGGGTCCAGCTAAACAGGAGAAACAGCCCATTAACAACATGGTGCATCACCTGTTCCCCAACAACATTACCAAGGGACAGGGAGTGGGGGTGGAAAAACACACAGATCTTGTGAAGCTTCTGGAAAGTACAAGCTTTGTTCCTGGAATCTGCTTGATCCACTGCAGCAACTTTCAGGTGACAGGTGATGAAAATCTGAGGGACACATTCAGCACAAGTCAGTGTTTAGTCACTCCCACCCTGTGGGGAGAAGCCAATCAGCAGCTTCCTCTTACCACGGAACACTCAGCTCCATAGAAGCGGAAGGCATCCAGGTCAAAACTGAGCTTATCCGGCTCCCGCTGGTCTCTCGGCATTACAAAGATTGAAAAGGAGTCTTCAGCTTGGCTGTCCACGAGGCAACCCCAAGTGAACAAAGGGCCATGAAGTGAATCCATTGAGATGGGAGCAGCTGGAGAAAGCAGAGATCTCCTTACCCATGGTAGTCAATGATGCTGTATCTGGGGCTGGAGTCCTTGTCTGGGCTCAGTGTAGCTACACAGCGGTCAATGCACAGCTTCAGGGGCACGTGGTTGTCCATTGAAACAGATGCCTCAATGTGAATGAGGTCTCCCAGTGACTAGACAATGGAAGTTAACTCAAACCCAGCCACCTGAAGCACAAGAGGACAAGGGTTGGAGACAGGGGGTGCAACCCCCGGTGAGTGACACCAAGATATCCCTCCCCAGCCAGCCATCACATACCATTCATTCGACGCAGGGAGAATGACAGATGCCCTTCTGCAGACCTGGTGGAGCTGAATGTGATCCAGATCGGCTTGATGGGGTTACTGCTCACATTGCCCTTCCTGGGGAGAGACAGGGCAATCATTTCAGGACAATGTCATAACAGCTGTGGTCAGGGAATAATTTTGACAAAAATCAAATGAAGACTCACTTGAAATAACAACACGCAATGGGAATAACAGCTCCATTGGTTCTCAATGACAGACCCAGGATATCTTGGGATGTGCATGAGGTGGGTGGTGTAGATTAGGAAATCTCCAGTTATCGGAAAGACACCATATCAAACAAATGAGGAATTGATCTGAAGTTAGAAGGGTCAACAAAGGGCTCACAATAACTTCATCACATTGGACACATTCTTTTGTGACACTGACAGTGTCATAGCCAAGATATTGTTTCCTCCCTGCAATGCTGGGATAACTTAGGTCACAGGTAAAGGGTCACTCACAGAGGATGAATGTAACAAGGAACTCCAACTCATTGGAATGGAGTTGGAAACACTAAACACAATGGGTCAAACACCAAATGGTTAGAGAGCTCAAGTTGAGAGATAGGAAAGTGTCCATTCAAGAGAGGAATGAGGATAAGAATGAAAGAGATCATGGAGACACGGGCATCGGGTTCCCAGTGACAGTAAGAAATGCAGCAGTGAAAGTGAACAGTGGTAGTTTAGAATAGTGAATGCAAACAGTTTCCATTTCACAAGTAGGGCAGGAATACCCAAAACAGGGACAGTCCACACTATGAAGCAAACCAATAATCAACAAGTTGATCCACTATCAGGTGCTGGAAAGGACGGTTGAGGACCAGAATGAAAGAGAACGCCACATTCAAAAACATCTGAGCAAGGGGAATGAGCTCAAAGCAGACATAACAGGAATCAGAGAAGGCTCTAAAACATTTGGTGTAGACAGCCGTAAAACTAAAGCCTCAATCATTATCTAGGACTAGCTCGTGGGTAGGTAAAGCCAGAGAGCATTCCTAATATCAATGATATCTCAGACAGCATTAGATAGAAACAGTGCACAGCCCAAGCTTCCAGCAGTTATGGAGGACTCTATCTGCAGCCTGCTGCCACACTCATACAGCCCACAGTCAAAGAGAACAGTGTAGTTCTCAGGGTAGATCCAGGTTGGCCGACAACCTGCTGCCCCGAGGGTCGGGTCAGCAGCTTTAATCAGGTGCCTGGTTCCAAATAAATCCAACTGGGCCCCGACCAGCAGCTTGTGCTCTCCACACTGCACCATCACAGTCTGCAGTGGAAACACACACCCGCCCTCAGACATTCTGAAACTGGAACCAATGGGACCCCCATGAGGAGGGACTCTCTCAGGTACAGGGGTGGCTCTCACTATTCTCCATGGTTACCTCTGGCTCAGAAACTCCTGCCAAGTTTCAAAGTGACAAACAGCTCCAACTAACACTAGCACAGGAAACAAACCCCTCACTACAAAATCCCCCATGATCACAAACAACACAAGCATCCCTTCCAGCCCCCACCCAGCTCCTTTTATACACACAACCTGCACTCACCTGACACCAATCAGACCAGAAGCAGAAACGTTAAGCCAATGAACCAGACCCAGTCTCTACAATTTTCACCAATAACTGCTCATGGGCTTCTTACCAGGAGGGCCTGTTCCATTTGGACCATTAGGAATGGCCGTGAGTTGCTATGCTGTCACCTGACTACATTCAGCTCCACATGTTCTCACAGTGAATGTGCTCCTGAGGACAATCATCAAACATGGATCATTGATTCAGGAGGGTGATTGGTGAGTCTGACAGTGAGCCATACAGAGAGATCGTCTCTGGAAGAGACTTCGACTGGACAACTGAATCTGATGAAGAGTCTAGGCCCGAAACGTCAGCTTTTGTGCTCCTGAGATGCTGCTGGGCCTGCTGTGTTCATCCAGCCTCACATTTTATTATCTAGGATTGTACCTGTCCTGGGAATATTTGACAGGGACAGTGAAGCGGGAGCTGTACTGTTAATTTAAAGAAGCGGAGTTGTACTTGTCCTGGGAGTGTTTGGTGAAGATACTGTGGAAGGCACTTTACATTTTATTTAACCCCACGTTGTTCAGGGAGGGTTTGACACAGCACAAGGGAACATTACTCTGTACCTAATCACTCACTGTACATACCCTAAGACTATTTTCCGTGGAGAGTGTAGAACGAGCATGACTCTGCAGCTAAATCTCAGCTTTCTCTGTGGATTTGATTGGGATAAAATCAAGTGATTTGGCACAGTCTTTAGATGTTGTGAATCCTTCAAATGTAGTTTCCTTTTGGTTAAAATTTTGGATGGAATGTGCTCCTCGTCACTCCATTCACTCCGCTCAAAGCTGCACTGTTGTTCTGTTACTTGCCTGTTTAGTTTTATTGGCTACGGTGTGGTTATGTGGAGTCCTGGAAAGGCCAACATTTTAATAGCCATCTCCCAGCTTTCCTTGAGAAGGTGGGAATCCTCCTCTTAAAACTGTCAGCCAAGGGCAGGAGAGAAAGGGAAGGGTCAAGGGGACAAGCTGCTGACATTGCTGCCTGGGAGATGCTGGCCATAATCTGCAGAAATGTGGAGACGGGGGGGTACCAGTCACTAAGACTAGATTTCTGATGTTAACACAACGCTGAATGATTGGAATGCTGACAAGAAGTTAAGGCAGAGAAGGTAGAGAGGGAAAGATTGTGAGGAGGGGGACTGCCTCAGTGACAGAGTAACCAAGCTGCAGGGACAGAAGAACATGGGACTTGGTACGGACGAACCACGACCAGGTGCAGTGTGAGAAACTGCTCACAAGAAGAATAAGTGAGAGGGAAAAGGCTCAAACAGTTAAAGCTGAAATGGAAAAATGGAAAGAAAACATAATGATTTAAAAGCTGCAATGAACTTGGTCCAGAGAGATGTTCAGGAAATGAGAAGTGCTGCAGATCACACTAAGTGTCAGAGACAGAGAGAAAGGCTGCAGGGTCAGCTCGCTGCACACAGAGACATAATGTGTGTCCTTGTGTCTGTGAGAAGTGGGGGAGGCAGTGAAGGGGATGTGGGTTGGGATGATTTAACAGACGGAGCTGCTGGACATGGTCATGATGAAGGGGAACCTCCTCCAGAGCATCCACTGCCAGCTTATGACCCAGTTTGAGAGATTCCATTGGTTCCCGTCGTAATGGGCCACCCCACCGCCCCCCCGACCAGCCCAGAAACCACTAGAAGGGGATTGGAGGACGATGGTCAGGTGGCAGAGGTAGGAGGGCTGTTTATTATACCCCATTGGGGGTGCAGCAGTTGAGGGACATTGTGAACGATATTTGGAAGTGAGCGCCTCGGGCAGTCTTAGGGATCTGTTCCGAACGGTCAGGATAACACTGAGGAAAGGATATCATGAATAATATGCCGGCACCCACATCTACACTCTGTCTTACCATAAGAGCAGAAAGTTAGTCGAGGCACAACTCAGGCTTTAAAAGACCAGGAGTTAAATATCACAGGCACTAACAGAGGGGACCCAGTGGAGACGCTGACAAACAGTTAGCAAAGGAAAGGCGAACAGCCCACTGCATTTACTGCACGCCTTTGGGCAGTGTTTCAGCGGG
The DNA here is from genome assembly GCF_030684315.1 of Stegostoma tigrinum. Lineage (NCBI taxonomy): Eukaryota > Metazoa > Chordata > Chondrichthyes > Orectolobiformes > Stegostomatidae > Stegostoma > Stegostoma tigrinum. The sequence goes on along the minus strand of NC_081388.1, from coordinate 2,394,594 downwards.
TATATGGTACAGCCTTGGATAGGAACAATCTCGAGGCAGTGGGTGGGAATCTGAGGGAGTGAATGTTGGTGTTACATGGCACTGAGGAGACCAGGAAGGCATTGGTGCAGTTTGATCCGACTGAGGAACTGCACACTGAGGCCTGGGTCATGAGGAAGATTGTTCGAGCATGGGAAAAAGAAAGGACAGAACTTTTCAAGGCCTCTGGGGTACAGGATGACACCTGTTAAAGATCAGGCAACAATAGACAATAGACAATAGGTGCAGGAGTAGGCCATTCAGCCCTTCAAGCCAGCACCACCATTCATTATGATCATGGCTGATCATCCACAATCAGTTACCTGTTCCTGCCTTATCCCCGTAACCCTCGGTTCCGCTATCTTTAAGTGCTCGATCTATCTCTTTCTTGAAACTATCCAGAGACTTGGCCTCCACTGCCTTCTGGGGCAGAGCATTCCATATATCCACCACTCTCTGGGTGAAGAGGTTTTTCCTGAACTCTGTTCTAATTGGCCTACCCATTATTTTTAAACAGTGTCCTCTGGTTCTGGACGCCCCCATCAACGGAAACATGTTTCCTGCCTCCAGAGTGTCCCATCCCTTAATAATCTTGTACGTCTCAATCAGATCCCCTCACATCCTTCTAAACTCAAGTGTATACAAGCCAAGTTGCTCCAATCTTTCATCATATGATAGTCCCGCCATTCCGGGAATTGACCTCGTGAACCTACGCTGCACTCCCTCAATAGCCAGAATGTCCTTCCTCAAATTTGGAGACCAAAACTGCACACAATACTCGAGGTCTCACCAGAGCCCTGTACAGCTGCAGAAGGACCTCTTTGCTACTACACTCAATTCCTCTTGTTACAAAGGCCAGCATGCCATTAGCTTTCTTCACTGCCTGCTGTACCTGCATGCTTGCTTTCATTGACTCATGTACAAGAACACCTAGATCTCGTTGTGCTTCCCCTTTACCTAACTTGACTCCATTTAGATAGTAATCTGCCTTCCTGTTCTTGCCACCAAAGTGGATAACCACACATTTATCTACATTAAACTGCATCTGCCATGCATCCGTCCACTCACCTAGCCTGTCCAAGTCACCCTGTATTCTCATGACATCTTCCTCACATTTCACCCTGCCACCCAGCTTTGTGTCATCAGCAAATTTGCTAATATTACTGTTAATACCTTCACCTATATCATTAATGTATATTGTAAACAGCTGTGGTCACAGCACCGAAGCTCGTGGAACGCCACTGGTCACTGCCTGCCATTCCAAAAGGGACCCGTTCATCATTACTCTTTGCTTCCTGTCAGCCAGCCAATTTTCAATCCAAGCCAGTATTATTCTGCCAATACCATGTGCCCTAATTTTGCTCACTAATCTCCTACGTGGGACTTTATCAAAGCCTTTCTGAAAGCCCAAGTATACGACATCCACTGGCTCTCCCTTGTCCATCTTCATAGTTACATCCTCAAAAAATTCCAGAACATTAGTCAAGCGCGATTTCCCCTTTGTAAATCGATGCTGGCTCTGACCTATCCTGTTACTGCTATCCAAATGATTTGTAATTTCATCTTTTATAATTGACTCCAGCATCTTTCCCACCACTGACGTCAGGCTAACCGGTCTATAATTCCCTGTTTTTTCCCTCCCTCCTTTCTTGAAAAGTGGGACAACATTAGCCACCCTCCAATCCGTAGGAACTGATCCTGAATCTATAGAACATTGGAAAATAATGACCAATGCGTCCACGATTTGTAGAGCCACCTCCTTAAGTACCCTCGGATGCAGACCATCAGCTCCCGGGGACTTATCAGCCTTCAGACCTAACAATCTATCCAACACCATTTCCTGCTTAATATAAATTCCTTTCAGTTCATCCATTACCCTTGGTCCTTCAGCCACTATAACATCTGGGAGATTGCTTGTGTCTTCCCTGGTGAAGACAGATCCAAAGTACCTATTCAACTCTTCTGCCATTTCCTTGTTCCCCATCATAAATTCACCCGTTTCTGTCTTCAAGGGCCGAATTTTAGTCTTAACCAGTTTTTTTGCTTTTCACATCCCTAAAAAAGCTTTTATTATCCTCCTTTGTACTTTTTTGGCCAGTGTGCCTTCGTACCTCATTTTTTTCTCTGTGCATTGCCTTTTTAGTTATCCTCTGTTGCTCTTTAAAACTTTCCCAGTCCTCCGGCTTCCCGTTCAGCTTTGCTATGTTATACTTCTTTTCTATCCTTATACAGTCCTTAACTTCCCTCGTCAGCCACGGCCGGCCCTGCCTCCCCTTCGGATCTTTCTTCCTCTTTGGAATGAACTGATCCTGCACCTTCTGCATTATATCCAGAAATACCTGCCATTGTTGTTCCACTGCCATCCCTGCTAGGGTAGTGAGCCATTGAACTTTGGCCAGCTCCTCCCTCATAGCTCCATAGTTCCCTTGATTCAACTGCAATACTGACACTTCTGATTCTCCCTTCTCCCTCTCAAACTGCAGATTAAAACTTATCATATTATGCTCACTACCTCCTAATGGCTCCTTTACTTTCAGGTCCCTGATCAAATCCGGTTCATTGCACAACACCAGATCCAGAATTGCCTCTTCCCTGGTAGCTGTTCCAAGAATCCATCTCTGAGGCACTCCACAAACTCCCTTCCTTGGGGTCCAGTACCATCCTGATTTTCCCAGTCTACCTGCATGTTGAAATCTCCCATTACAACTGTAGTGATACCTTTGAGACAGGCTAATTACAACTCCTGATTCAACTTACACCCTACATCCAGGCTACTGTTTGGGGGCCTGTGGATAACTCCCATTAGGGTCTTTCTACCCTTAGAATTCCTCAGCTCTATCCAACTGACTCTACATCTCCTGATTCTATGTCCCCCCTCGCAAGGGACTGAATATCATTCCTCACCAACAGGGCAACCCCACCCCCTCTGTCCGTCAGTCTGTCCTTTCGAGAGCACGTATCGCCTTGAATATTCATTTCCCAGGCCCTGTCCACTTGAAGCCACGTCTCAGTTATCCCCACAACATCGCACCTGCCAATTTCCAACTGAGCCTCAAGCTCATCCACCTTATTTCTTATGCTTCGTGCATTCAGATGTAATATTTTTAATTTGTTACTCCCTTCACCCTCCTTATCAATCCCAACAATCTGGAGAACTGAAGGGGGAAGATCTACTGGGAGGACTCACCCTTCAGACTATTCAGTGTGGGAAGAGGGAAAGGTGGAGGGAATGTCTTGTGGACTGGGAGAACTGACGGCGGGGTGTCTAGGTGCTACAATTGTGGCCAGGAGGGGCATTTTGTTGGAAAATGCCTGAATATGAGACGTGAAAATGTGGGTTCAGGGTGTTGGTGCCTACCTGTAGACGGACCTAGTGGGCCTAACCCTCAATGTGATGTCACGGAGACACTACCGTCTATGGGGATGGATTCTGAACTGCAAGGAGAGTCACAGGCCTCTCTGTTATGGATGTGATGTGCGGTGGGCCAAAACAGGGAGACCCAGAGTGAACAGAGGGGTCGGAGGCTGCTGTATTACATTCCTTTGGGACACTGAGTGATCCCGAACCACCGTCAATACCATGCAGTTCAATGACCCACGTTGGCAAATTCAAACTTCAACCATTTTAAATAGATTTACGGGACATTTACAAGAGGGACATGTTGGTGCTCAGTGTGGGAGATGTAGCATTAGATCATTCAGTATTTCTTCTTAATTAGCCCAGTGAACAAGAACATGTTTTGGGGAGCGATTCCATGGTAAAAGCAGGACACTGTTTCGATCCTGCAGTTCCCAGTATCACTGTTTCGATACTGTTTACTGCATGATTTGGTAAATACCTGTCGGTACGAGCAGCGTAAACAGCACACTCATTGCTGATGGGGAATTTCAGCACGGGATTGGACAGAGATAACAAAGTGTGGATAAAGCCAGAAGAGGTGAATGACGATCATGAAGTGTCACTGCTCATTGTCCCGCAATCTGCAGTATGAGCCCGACATAAACATGACTGTGGGAAGATGGCTGGGAGTGCGTGTACACAGGGCCCAGACCCCAATCCACAGGAGCAGTATGGTATTCCGAAACAGGCACAGGAAGAGGTAGGGAAGGTGATACTGAGTCTGACACAAGGGATAGTTAGACCGGGAGCTTCCGTTAATACCTCACCGACTTGGCTGATGAGGAAACCGAATGGAAGCTTACTGAACATGAAACAACACCCCATTAACCACCCCCACGATCGCGATTACCCAGAAGCAGGTGTCAAGGACTGGTTCACGCTTTTGGACATAAGCAACAGGTTTTGGTCCATGCCACTGGAAAAGGGGTAACCATACCAGCTCTCTGATAAGGGTCTAGGCCTGAAACGTCAGCTTTTGTGCTCCTGAGATGCTGCTTGGCCTGCAACGTTCATCCAGCTCCACACTTTGTTATCTTGGAGTCTCTAGCATCTGCAGTTCCCCTCATCTCTGACCCCAGTACCAATACAAGTATGTGTTTATTCTCCAAGGCCAGAAATATATATGGACCGCCCTGACACAGGGATTTCATCATTCTTCATTCACATTCCACCAGCATCCAAACGAAGTGGTAAAGGGATTTCAAAACCTCACTGTTTAGTTCAGTCAGTCAGAATAGAATCGCAAGGAGGACATGTTGTTACATGGAAGGGATATCACTGTGAATGGAGTAAAAGCCATTACTGTGTCAGCAGATAACTTAGTGTACCAGGGAGAGAAACAGGTGTCAAATGTTGATAGAAATGCACCTTTGGGACCATTACCCATCAAAACAAAAAGAAGGGTGTAAGAGAGGATCTGAAAGCAGGCAGGTACAGGAAAGGAAGATTCCCATGTGAAAATTTTGTGGATGGCTCTTCATCAGTACAGGACGAGAAGAGGAGAGCTGGGGTTGGGACATACGTCGAGGATGGGAACAGACAGGAAAGATACAGTGCGGCTCTTCAATTACCTCAGACCATGAGTGCACAGGCAGCAGAGTTCGTGGCCGTAACATATGTGGTTGGTCACCAGGAACTCCTTCCACCCGGATCAGTGATGTACTCTGACAGCCTGTCAGTTTGTAACATCCTCACGGAATATTTGCTCCCATGGAAGATGGCAGGGTCAGTCTCAGCAGATGGGAAGCCCCTTTGATCAGCTGCACTGTTACAATATATCCTTGAGGAAGCACAAGGGACAGAATGTGGGATCAGGAAGGTAAAAGCTCATTCCCAGGGGCAACCAGAAGGTGATGATTTAGCGAAACAAGGTGCTGTAAATGGGCAGGAACGGTGACCACCAACTGAAGAAATCGGGGACCGGGAAGAGAAACCGGTCGAGGTAATGGATTTAACAGAGAAACAAAAGAAAGACAGGAAATTGAAAAAACAAACCGATGGAATAGAATCAGACACATATAAAGCAGACAAGGACATTTATGTTCAGGATAGAGCAGTTTTACATCAGAAAAATTTGTGGTTCTGGTGTGTGGCAATGGTACGACATCAAAGGTCAGGAACACTGCGGCAAGTTACTCACTTCCTGACTCTTCAAACCCTGCCCACAATCAAAAAGGTACAAGTCAGGCTTGTGATAAACTCCTCCCCAGTTACCGAGATCGATGCAGCCTTCTGAGGATCGACACCATCCAGGGCAAAGTAACCTGTTTGAATTCATGCAACAGTGAAGGGAGTCAAACACAGCTAACTATAGATTGGTTAGCATAATTTCTCTGACGAGAAAAATATTAGACACTCTGCCAAAGGGAGTCAATTCAATTCCCACACTGTCCGAGGTTACCATGAAGTTTCCACGTTCTCATCCCGGCCTCTTACCTGAGGCATGGTGACCTCCAGGTTAAGTTCCCCACCAATCACCTCTACCTAATGAGACAGCAGCCGTGCAGTTCTTTGGGACAATGACAATGTCACCTTCAGTTGGAGAACTTTCAGGAATACATTATATGGTCAAACTGGGTCAGCCTGGCTGCATGAAGGGGGCATTGCTCCTGCTCAAATTTATCACATCTTGAGAAGAGGACACAGACAGATTGTATGAAGTGATATCAGTAGATATTGTACATTTGGATTTTTAAGAAGGTTTTTTGACCAGCGACACATCAGTCACCTTAAGAGTCCATACTGTTAGGGATAGCAATATCAGCATGGACAGAGGATTGGAGAACTGAGAGAAGACAAGGGGTTAACTCAAGGTGAAACCTTCAGGGTGGAAATCTGTTTGTGTCGTGCCACATGGGTCAGTGCTGGGTTCACAATTGTTTCAATTAGACGTTATTGACTTGGTTTTGGGAAGCGAAAGTATTCTAGCCCAGTTTGGAGATGATGCAAGACCAAGTGGGAGGGTAAAGGGTCAGGATAACACATGGGTATTGTCGAGCAATAGGGATAGGTTTGGTGAGTGATCAAAAGTCTGGGGTTATATTTTGGGAGAAGGAATAGACAATCTGGATATTATTTGAGTGGAGAACGACTGCAGAAAGCTCCTACACCAAGGGATTGGAGAAGCTTGCTGCATGAATCACAGAAAGCTTTCATACATCAAGTAACTGGAAAGGCAAAGGGCATGTTATTCTTTGTTTGAACAGAAATAAAAATTTGCAACTCTTGCTGAAAGAGTATGAGGCCACACACAGAATACTGAACAGTTTTGGTTTCTTTATCTGTAAAATGATATATTGGCATTGGAAGCTGTCCAGAGAAAGTTCACCAGGCTGATAAATATGGAAGTATTTTCTCATGAAGAGTTCAATAGGCTTTCACTTATTAGAATTTAGAGAATGAATGAAGATCTTATTGAAAAATAACTATTAGGGAGATTATCATCAAGATAGCTGCAGGAAGGTTGTTCACCCTTATGTAACAGCCTAATCGCAGAGAACATACGCTCAGCAACAAAGAAACACAGAACCTTAGCAAATAGGGGAAGGGACAGTCGTTTTGGACCTTTGAACGTGCTCTGCCATTCACTATGATTGTGGCTGATCATCCAATTCATCCCTGTACCCATTTTCTCTCTGTACCGTTCAACTTAAGGGAATTACAGTGAAATGGGGAGTGATTGAGGAAATTGGAACTTGTCTGACACAACATCAGGAATGACAGTAAGGAAGCAGAGGCAGAGATTTCAGGATGTAATTCATGACCCGCAGGAATAATACATCCCAGTAAAGAGGAAAAAATTCTAAGATAACAAGGTGTAGAGCTGGATGAACACAGCAGGCCAAGCAACATCACAGGAGGAAGTCTGATGTTTTGGGCCTAGACCCTTCAGAAGAAGGCGGACGGGAAGGGGTTTCTGAAATGTATTGGACGGGGGAGGAAGTTGGATAGAGGAGAAGATAGGTAGAGTGGAGACAGACAGGTCAAAAAAAGAGGTGGGGATGGAGCCAGTAAAGGTGAGTGCAGGTGGGGAGTGAGGGCAGGGATAAGTCCGGACAGACAGGTCATGGGAGTGGGACGAAGCTGGTAGGTAGGAGATGGGGGTGCAGCGTGAGGTGGCAAAGAGAGTTTTGGTGGGTGGAAGGATAGGTTAGGGAGATGGGATGAGCTGGGCTGGTTTTGGGATGCAGTCGTGGGGCGGGGGGAGGTTTTGAAGCTTGTGAAATCAACCTTGCTACCATTGGGCTGCACTGTTCCCAAGTGGAATGAGGTGCTGTTCCTGCACCCTTCAGGTGGCATCATTGTGGCACTGCAGGAGGCCCTGAGTGGACATGCAATCTGAGGAATGGGAGTGGGAGTTGAAATGGTTCACAATGGGGAGGTGCAGTTGTTTAGCGTGAACCAAGTGTAGATGTTCTGCAAAGCGGTCCCCAAGCCTCCACTTGGTTTCCCGGATGTAGAGGCCACATCAGGAACAGCGGATGCAATATAGCACATTTGCAGATGGGCAGTGAACATCTGCTTGATGTGGAAAGTCTTATTGGGGCCTGGGATCAGGGTGTGTGGGGAGGGAAAGGGGCAGGTGTTGCACTTCCTATAACCGCAGGAAATGCAGAGGGTGGTGGGGCTGGAGGGAGTGTGGAGTGGACAAGGGTGTCAGAGAGGGTGGTCCCTCTGGAAAGTAGACAAGGGTGGTGACAGAAAAGTGTCTTGGGTGGTAGGGTCAGATTGCAGATGGCCGAAAAGTGTCAGAAGATGATGGGTTGGATTTGGAGGTTGGTGGGGTGGTGTGTGAGGACCAGGGAGATTCTGTTTTAGTTCTTATTGAGGGGTGGGTGTGAGGGGGAAATGTGGGAGACATAGCCAAGGGTGTTCTTGACTGAGCAGGGGGTGGTTGGGGAAGTTGTGGTCCTTAAAACATGGACATCTGAGATTATATAGTGGAATGCCTCATCCTGGAAGCAGATGTGCCACAGGTAAAAGAATTGGGAATAGGGATGGCTTTTTTTGCAGGAGTTTGGGTGGGACGAGGCGTATTCTAGGTAGCTGTGGGACTCGATGGGCTTGAAATGGATATTGGTTTCTCGCTGGTTGCCAGAGATGGAAACAGAGAGGTATTGGAGATGGCCCAGATGAAGTTAAGGTTGGGGTGGAAGGTGTTGAAGTGGATGAACTGTTTGAGCTAGTCATGGGAACATGAGGCAGCACCAAAACAGTCAACGTAACAGGAAGAAGTGGGGTTTAGGACCAGCGTAGCTACGGAAGAGGGATTGTTACCTGTAACCTGCAGAGAGACAGGTATAGCTTGGGCCCATGCGGGTACCCATGGCCACCCCCTCTTCCGTATCTGCTCCGAGCATGAGACAGTCCACTCCCGTACTTCTCGATGTCCAATTTTAAAGGACGCCCACTCCCAACACCACCCCCCATCCAAGGTGTCAAAAAACCAAACCTGAATAACCCAGGAAAGTTGGTGTCAAGTTTTGCATTAAAAAAAAACCATTTCAGGGGATTAAAAACAGTGGTAAATTCAAACTTGAGCAAAGAACAACTAAAAGCATAGTTGAAACAAAGAAAAATAAACTACCAAGTGTAATTTAGCAAACAAATGGAAAGACCATTCTCTTTGCATGTGATTGTTAAAACATAAAATGAAGATACGCCGCTGATAACAGACCTGGAAGGTTCATTATGAGGAGCCAGGAGATGGCAAAATAGTTACAGATATTTTGCATCAGTGTTTCTAGTGGAAGGTACATTGCACATTCCACAAATACTAAGGAACGTGGGAGAGGATTTCAGCCCCTTCAACATCACTATGTATCATTATACAAATTAGTGACTGAAATATCCCCTGGAGCTGCTCATTTGCATCCGAGGATCCTAAACGATTGAGCTACAGGGACAATGGATGTGAGAGTTGACATTTTTCAAAAATCCTTGTCTTCCAGCAAGTCAGCAAAAGATGGCAAAATTGGCAATGTGACACCCCTGTTGAGAGCATTAGGAGAGGCTGGTAAAACTGTTTTAAGAGGGGAACTTGAAAGGCATAGCTAGCTTTGTTTCTAAGATTATTTGAGGAGAACTGTCTCAACTCGGCTGGGGAAATGAGAGGGTGGAGAGTCATGCATGTAATATCGGTGAGGTAAATTTCAAATGAGATGTGATGTGCAAGTTTATATGCTCAGAGTGGGAGGAGTCAATGAGCTGCAGTGGTAGAAAAAGGTGCATTTAAGCAGCTGTTAGACAAACACTAATCTACAATGAATCAATGATTGTCATAGACCAAATGCAGGCAGAAGGAATTAGTTTAATCTGGCGTCATGTTTGTCACAACATTGGCAAACAGCCTGCTGTGGTTCTGTACTCAGTTCTGCATTGTGTACGTCTAAATGCAAGTCGTCAGGGGCTAATTAACACAGCACATTGCTGGAAGTGCATTGCAATCATTTAACCATTACTGGAAGAACATTTTCAGCATCTTCATCGCAAGCCAACAGGCAGCATAGCTTTGCGAGAGCCGATTTTAAGTTTGAGGGAGTCTGAAGCGGGGTAGAAAGGCAGGTGAAACATTACGTGTTGTATTCAAGTGTCCAGAAGGTTCTGGACAACAACAACTCACAAAAGGTAAAAGTCATAAGACTAAGATGGAGAGAACTTGTTCCCTCAGAGGGTACGATGTCCTTCGATCTCCTTGCCATAGTGAGCTGTGTGGGCAGAGTCCTTGTCTATAGTCCAAGGTTGAACTATATAGATTGTTGGCCAGGAGTGGGAAAGAAGGGTTTGAGGAAGATCTTGGAAAGCGGATGTCACGAACACCAGATCAGCCAGAGTCCTACTTAATGGTGGAGCAAGATTGAGGGCCCTAACAACTTACTCTTGTTACTGTTTCTTACCGTCTGGCAGTCCATGATTCTGAAATCTGGTCCCTAAGTCGGTGATTCCAGTTTCTGGACTCCATGGTCATTGGGAAATATCCTTCCTGCATTTTCTGTGCCTGGTCCTATTACAATATTGCAGGGTTCTATGAGATTGCCCCTTTATTCTTCAAATCTATCTATTTTGACTTGAGAAGTCACACGATACATGACACCAGGTGACAGTCCAACAGGACTGAAAGCTTCAGCTGTTGGAGCGCTGCTCCTTTTATCAGGGGAAGGACACTGGAGAATGCAGCACCACAAAGTGTCATTAGAAAAGCCTGTCAGACTGTAACCTGGCACCTCGTGACCTCTGACTTTGTCAACCCCACTCCAACACTAGCACCTCAGCACCAGTTAATCTAGTTCTAACTAGTTTGTTCGCTTCTCTCCTCAACACTGCAAAGCTCAGAATCCGTCTGGTAAATCTTTTGCTGCATTACCCCCATAGCCAGTACCCCCTTCCTCAAGAAAGGAGAACAAGACCCACGCACGGTACTCCAGGGGTGGCCATTCAGGCCCTGTATATTTGCAGCAAGGCAGCTCTAATTCCGTCCTTAAACACGGAGGGACAACATACCATTTACTGTCCTCACCACCTGCTGCATCTCCATACAGACTTTCTGCAACTGGTGCCAAAAGACACAGGATTCATCACACCCACCCTTGTTCTCCATTCTATTCAGATAGAAACCCATGGTCCTGTTTTTGCTGCGAGTGGATGAGCTTATCTTGATCCACATTGAACTAGCTTTACCATTTGTTTACACACCCATTCAACTTCTCCAAATCACAAACAATGTTATTATCCTCCTCAATATTTCACCTGGTGTAACTGTAGCTGGTTTGGGAAGAAGTTAATAGGGAGGCAGTCAAGGGAGCAGCTTGAAACAGCATCACACCATATCTAACATGCAGTACCTGCTCTTGAACCCTTGTCTGAACAGGGCACATGGAACTGCACTCTGTACCTAACATGGTCATGTGCATTTCTTGGGGATGTTGGAATTTAGTACTGTAGCTGGAGTGCTAGTTTGTGGAGAGAAAAGTACCTTTACATTTAGAGGAATGAGGGAGGATAACTCTGGAGCTAACAGTGCTGTCCTTCTACAGAAGAAGGATTGTTAATTGAGGTTTCCCCTCCACTCAGGCATTGCTCTCCAAGGTTCCCAACACCAAATCTGAAAACCCACCTTGACCCCAGACTCTCTCCTCCTACTGGTGACCTTTCCACGGGAATGAAAGCTTTCATCTCAAACCCATGGAATTTGGTACCCAGCTTTCTCGGATTGTGAACTACTTGAAAGTCAGATTTGTAAGCCTAAGATCACTAACTCCACAACTACCCTCAGCCACATCAGACAAACACTTGCTCACCACATGCCCTGACCACAACATGTATACTCCAGTCAGACATCAGGCTGCGCAACTGAAATAGAGAACACTATTGAGGCCTGCAGAACTTGTTCCAGTCCCTGCACTAAGAATCATTTCCCAACCCCTCACATCATGCTGCCAAGAGTGAGAAAGCCATAGGGACAAAACCCACCAAGTGTCAAACTTCCTATTCCAAGAGAGGAAGCCAAGGGAGGGTGGGAAGGTCAGTTATGTTACACTGAAATGGTGTTGTGGCCACTGATTTAATCTTGTTAATGAATATTTGAGGTACAAAACATAGCACTCCATGTCATAGCTACAGTGACAGGACAAGGCTGCTCAGTCTCCTGCTGAGCATGAGCTGTCATTTCATTTAACATACAGCCCTGAGAAAAGGGGAGTCAGATGCATTTAGCGAGAAGGCTTTTTCCACCGAGGCCCTGACTGGTGTCTGAAGAACATCAGATAACTGCATTCTCACCTACACATCACGTTGTGTTCTGAGAACTGACCTCCTCAGCATTTCCTACCAAGGTTTGGAATTCAGTGAAATGAATTCCCACTCGTGTTCAGAGTCAGCTACACCCTCCCTCACCATAAGAGGCACAGCAGACAGTTTCAGATGAACACCAGGGAAGAAATGTGGCATAGTCACCCTGCCTTCACACCCACCAGCACTGCCTGAGGACAACGTCAGGTTTGAATTGACAAAAAGCAAGAGAGCAGGTTGGGCTCTGCTCAAGAAATCTTGGGATGAGGAAAGGTAGACCCACGTGGCAACATGACAGTTCAGCATATTTCAGGGTTAAACACAGATGTCTGTCTCACAATTGTTTATTGATGTACTCAGGGGGTAAGTGCCATGTGCCCTTCTCAAATTTGGGCAGAGTCACAGTTAACACAAGCTTTCTCCAAATACTGAAAGGTCCAAATAACGCATGGTTTGCAAGTTGGAGGTTGAAGATCAAAAATTCTGAAGCTTAGAAGAGGTGACAGAGAGCTCAATCTCCAGGCGGTTACAAGAGAGGCCTAACTGTGGGAGTCAATGCCAAATGAGGACGAGAAATCCTCCTTGGAAATACTAGAAAATTCCACGAAGGTAGAAAAATAAAAACTAGGCCTGGACAGGAAACTCAACAAATCACTGCTTTATTGGTCATTTAATGAGGTGACAGGAGTTTGCTTGTGTTTCCTGTACAGGAACAAGGCCATCAACGAAGCAGAGATCAGGGAGACAGCCGTCACTGTCAGTGACACCATCACAACCAGCTCAGACTGCAGACCTACACAACAAGGAGAAACCAATGGTTACTGAGGGAAACTGGGACAAAGAAACTAGCACAAAGAAACTAGCAGTCAGACAGCTCACCGCCTGGAGACATATCCTGCATCCTTTGCTCAACCTCAGTCAGGGGCTCAGTTGCCAGGCTGGTCAGCTCAGGATCCAGAACGAGCAGGGGGCCAACTGAGGCCTCACCCTCCCACTTCAATCCAGCTTCACTCCCTGCAGGAAGCAACAGTACGGTCAGGATCAGGGAAGGAGGGTATAGTCCCCAGAGTGGGGCCGTTACCTACCAGCTTCAGCTCCAACATCTCTCCTTCCTCTGGACGGGAACACGATCTCCCCTGTGCTACCACAGTTCCCGACATGGCAACAGGCACAAACGTCACTGGTCGACTCTTCCAGTGGGGTCCAGCTAAATAGGAGAAACAGCCCATTCAACCACACGGTGCATCACCTCTCCAACAACATCACTAAGGGGCATGGAGTGGGGGACACTCACATCTTGTGCAGCTTCTGGAAAGTGCAAGCTTTGTTCCTGGAATCTCCCTGATCCACTGCAGCAACTCTCAGGTGACAGGTGATGAAAATCTGAGGGACACATTCAGCACATGTCAGTGTTTAGCCACTCCCACCCTGTGGGGAGAAGCCAGTCAGCAGCTTGCTCTTACCAAGGAACGCTCATCTCCATAGAAGCGGAAGGCATCCAGGTCAAACCTGAGCTTGTCCGGCTCCCGCTGGTCTCTCAGCAACACAAAGGTCGAAAAGGAGTCCTCAGCTTGGCTGTCCACGAGGCAACTGCAGGTGAACAAAGGGCCATGAAGTGAATGGAGTGAAGCCATTGAGATGGAAGCAGCTGGAGAAAGCAGAGAGCTCCTTACCCATTGTAGTCAATGATGCTGTATCTGGGGCTGGAGTCCTTGCCTGGGCTCAGTGTAGCCACACAGCGGTCAATGTACAGCTTCAGGGGCACGTGGTTGTCCATTGAAACAGACGCCTCAATGTGAATGAGTTCTCCCAGGGAGTAGACAGTGGAAGTGCGCTCTGTAAGCCAGTCACCTGAAGTACAAGAGGACAAGGGTTGGAGAGACAGTGGGTGCAACCCCCAGTGAGTGACACCAGGAGATCCCTCCCCAGCCAGCCATCACATACCATTCATTAGACGCAGGGAGAACGACAGATGCCCTTCTCTAGACCTGGTGGAGCTGAATGGGATCCAAGTGGGCTTGATGGGGTTACTGCTCACATTGCCCTTCCTGGGTAGAGACAGGGCAGCCATTTTACAACACAAAGACAACCACTGTGGCTGAAAATAAATGTTGATCAATCAAATGAAGACTCTCACCTGAAATAACGACACACAATGGGAATGACAGCCCCATTGGTTCGCACAATGACAGACCCAGGATAGTTTGGGATGTGGGTCAGGTGGGTGGTGTAGATCAGGAAATCTCCAGTCATCTGAAAGATACCAGGCTAAGGAATTAGGAACTGATCTGAACTGAGAAGGGGCAGGACAGGGCTCACAATGGCTTCATCCCATTGGATGCATTCTTTAAGGACCCAGACAAGCAAAGCTACAAGCAACTCCAAATAACTCGAATTCTCTATGAGAGAGACTAAACAGACTTGTAAAGAACCAAGATTTGTGGGACAGGGGTAGAAAGATCTGAGGCATAAGCATGAGTGTTCAGGGGCAATAAGTCAATGAAAAGTGGCCTAGAAGGGGTTAACACTCGGAAGGTGTTCCTGTTAGGCGGCGAGACTAGGACCTGTGGGCACAGCCTGAAAATTAGAGGGGGTAAAGTTGAAAATGAAACAAGACAACATTTCTTCAGCCAGAAAGTGGTGGGCTTGTGGAATTCATTGCCATGGAGTGCAGTCGAGGCCAGGACATGGCAGATCTCAGAAGGAATCAGGGGCTACAGGGAGAGAGAGCAGGGAAGTGGAGTTGAAGTGCCCACCAGCCATGATTTAAATGGCAGAGTAGACTTGATGGGCCTAATGGCCTCACTTCCACTCCCATGTCTTATGGGACTATGGCTGTCTGGAATACAGAAACAGAAGTTACTACTTTAGAAATATTACACAAATTCTAATCAGTCAACAGTTTGGAGCTCAAATCAATACAGCATCTTGCTGTCAGTAGAGCATGGTTGAGAACTGAATTGAAAATACCACATCCAAACAAATCTGACTGAGAACAAGCTGGAAGTACACAAAGAAACAGAACATTTCAAAACATCTAGAACAGACAGAAATTCAAGCAGAGGCCAAGCACAGCCTAAGGCCAGATTGTGGATTAATACAGCTAGAGACCATTCATGTCACCGCAGCCAGGGTTACACAAGTTGAACAACACCCAGACCAAGCTACCAGCAGGTATAACAAAGTGTGGGGCTGGATGGACACAGCAGGATCTTAGGGCCCCAAAAGCTGACTTGGCTGAAAAGGCCAAGACTCTTCATCAGAAGAGGGGATTGGGAGGCAATTCTGAAATAAGTGGGGAGAAGCAGGGAGACAGACTAAAGATGGATAGAGGAGAAGAGCAGAGTATGGGTGGGGAGGTAGGAAGGGGATAAGTCAGTCTGGGGAGGATGGACAGATCAAGGGGGTGGGATAAGGTTAGTAGGTAGGAAGTGAAGAAGGTGCAGCTTGAAGTGGGAAGGTAGGAGGGGGGAAGAACAAGTCAGGCAGGCAAGTACAGCGGACTCATTACCTGCAGTCTGCTGCCACACTCATGCAGCCCGTAATCGAAGAGGACGGTGTGGTTCTCAGGGTAGATCCTGGTTGGCCGACAACCCACTGTCCCCAGTGTCAGGTCAGCAGCTTTAATTGGGTGCCTGGTTCCAAATAAATCCAACTGGGCCCTGACCAGCAGCTTGTGCTCTCCACACTGCACCATCACAGTCTGCAGTGGAGACACACTCCCACCCTCAGACATTCTGAAACTGGAACCAATGGGACCCCCATGAGGAGGGACTCTCTCAGGTACAGGAGTGGCTCTCACTATTCTCCATGGATACCTCTGGCTCAGAAACTGTTGCCAAGTTTCAGAGCAACAAACAGCTCCAACTAACACCAACAGAAGGAACAAACCCCTCACTACAAAATCCCCCATGATCCCAAACAACACAAGCATCCCTTCCAGCCCCCACCCAGCTCCATTTGTACACACAACCTGCACCCACCTGACACCAATCAGGCCAGAGGCAGCAACATTGAACCAATGAACCAGCCCCAGTCTCTGCAATTTCCACCAATGACTAAACTCTGGCATTGATCACCAGGAGGGCGTGTTCCATTTGGACCATTAGGAATGGCTGGGAGTTGCTGTGCTGTCACCTGACTGCATTCAGCTCCACAATTTCTCATGGTGACGGGGCTCCTGAGGACAATCATCAAACATGGATCATTGGTTCAGGCGGGTGTTGGTGGGTTTAACCTTTCCTGACCTCGAGTGTCTGACAGTGAGCCATACAGAGAAGTGTCCCTGGATGGGGATTGGACTGGACAAAAGAAGTGTTCTTCAGGTTTGTCTCATGTTCCATGCTCTATCCTAACCCAGCGACCACCGCTCCCCCGGTCAACTCCCAACCCACTGCATCCCAGGAATGTTTAATTGAGGCAGTGTAAAGGGAACCTTTCTTTCAGTTTAAAAGAAAGAGTAAGTTTATTCACTATCTTGCTCCATACTATTACCTGTCCTGGTACCGTTTGAAGGTCACCTGTATTCGGTATCAAACCGTGCGCTGTCCCTTTCCTTGGAGTGTCAATGCGGGCAGTGTAGATACAGCTTTACGCTTTATCTGCAGCTGTCCAGGGAGAGTTTGATACATCGTAAGGGAACATTACTCTGTATATAATTCCACAATGTACCTGTCCTGGGAGTGTTCTATGTGGAGAGAGCAGAATGCGCTTTACTCTGCAGCTAAACCTCAGCAATCCCTGCCACTGTGGATTCAATTGGGATGAAATCAAATGCGTTGGCATCCACCAGCAGTGGTGAATCCTGTCTTCACTTTTCCTTCAAATGTATTTTCACCTTGGCTTCAATTTTAGATGGAAATTACCCATTGTCGTTCCATTCACTCCCCTCAAGGGTCCTCCCTTGTTTTGTTACTTGCCCGCTTAGTTTTATTGGTAATGGATGTGTCGTCCTGGAAAGGCCAACTTTTTAATATCCGTCTTCCAACTGTCCTTGAGAAGGCAACGTTCAGTCCACATCTTCACACCGTTAGCCAGAGGCTGCAGAGGGGACAGGGAGAGGGAGGGGGAATAGGAATGGAAAGACAGGAGAAGGGGACAAGCTGCTGACATCGCTGCCTGGGAGATGCTGACCAGAAGCTGCAGGAAGAAAGGTGCAGACGGGGGGTACCAGACACTGAGACTAGATGGCTGATGTTAACACAATGCTGAATGGATGGAAGGCTGACAGCAAGTTAAGGCAGAGAAGGTAGAGAGGGAAAGACTAGAGAAAGAGGACAAGAGACTCTGTGAGGAGGGAGCCTGCCTCAGTGACAGAGTAACCAATCTGCAGGGACAGAAGAATATGGGACTTGGTACAGATGAACCAGGACCAGGTGCAATGTGAGAAACTGCTCACAAGGAGAATAAGTGAGAGGGAAAATTCCAAACAGTTAAAGCTGAAATGGAAACATGGAAGGAAAACGCAATGATTTAAAAGCTGCAATGAACTTGATCCAGAGAGATGTTCAGGAAATGAGGAGGAGTGCTGCAGATCTCACAAAATGTCAGAGACAGAGAGAAAGGCTGCAGGGTCAGCTCGCTGCACACAGAGACATAATGTGTGTCTTTGTGTCTGTGAGAAGTTGGGGAGGCAGTGATGGGGATGTGGGTTGGGATGATTTTTTTTTTATTTGAAGAAATATACTTTATTCATAACAGGTACAAAAATAAAACATATTTATACACCTAGCCAGTCATGCAAGCCGCTCCGGGTTACCCACGGGGTATATAGACCAACTAAAGGCAAAAAATAAAGAAGGCAAAAAAAACAAAGCAAAGAAAACACCCCGGCAGTCGTCTCCCCGCACAGTCCCCGTTGGCCCCCTGACCAGTTGGGGAAGGCGCCAGCTGGGCCCAGTTACCAGATAGGGTTCTTTTTTTCGATTCTGGACGAGGGGTTTCATACGGTGGTCTTTCCCCACCGCGCCTTGGCGGCGGCTGTCCCAAGCTTCAGCGTGTCCCTCAGCACGTAGTCCTGGACCTTGGAGTGCGCCAGTCTGCAACACTCGGTCGGGGTGAGTTCTTTCAGCTGGCAGACCAGCAAGTTGCGGGCAGACCAAAGAGCGTCTTTCACCGCATTGATAGTCCTCCAGGCGCAGTTGATGTTGGTCTCGGTGTGCGTCCCCGGAAACAGCCCGTAGAGCACAGAGTCCCGCGTCACGGAGCTGCTCGGGACGAACCTCGACAAATACCACTGCATCCCCCTCCAGACCTCCTGCGCATAGGCACACTCCAGAAGGAGGTGATCGACAGTCTCCTCCCCGCTCCGCAGCCACCTCGAGGGCAGCGTGCGGTGGCGCAGAGATTCCGGGCATGCATAAAGGAGCTCACTAGCAGAGCCCCTCTCACCGCCAGCCAAGCAATGTCCTTGTGCTTGTTTGAAAGTTCTGGCGATGAGGCATTCTGCCAAACGACTTTGGCAGTCTGCGTGGGGAACCACACGACGGGATCCACCCTCTCCTTTTCCCGAAGGGTCCCGAGGATACTACGTGCTGACCACTGCCTGACGGCCTTGTGGTCAAAGGTGTTTCCTTTCAAAAATTTCTCCACGAAGGACAGGTGGTACGGAACGGTCCAACTACTCGGAGCGTTCCGCGGCAACGAGGCCAGGCCCATCCTTCGCAACACCGGGGACAGGTAGAACCTCGGTAAGTAGTGACACTTGGTGTTTGCGTACTGAGGATCTACACACAGCTTGACGCAGCCGCACACAAAGGTAGCCGTCAGGGCGAGGGTGGCGTTCGGTACGCCCTTTCCCCCATTTCCCAGGTCTTTGTACACGGTGTCCCTGCGGACCCGGTCCATCCTCGACCCCCAAATGAAGTGGAAGATGGCCCGGGTGACCGCAGCGGCGCAGGTACGGGGAATAGGCCAGGCCTGCACAACATACAACAGGACCGAAAGCCCCTCGCACCTGACAACCAGGTTCTTACCCGCGATGGAGAGGGACCGGAGCGTCCACCTGCCCAGCTTCTCCTTCAATTTGGTGATACGCTCCTCCCAAGTCTTAGTGCACGCCCCAGCTCCACCAAACCATACACTGAGCACCTTCAGGTAGTCTGTCCTGACGGTGAAGGGGATGAAGGAGCGGTCGTCCCAGTTCCCGAAGAACATGACCTCGCTCTTACCCCTATTGACTTTGGCACCCGAGGCCAGTTCAAACTGGCTGCAAATGTCCAATAGTCTACTCACCGACCGACGATGGGTGCAGAAGACGGCGACATCGTCCATGTACAGGGAGGTCTTGACCTGGAGGCCTCCGCTGCCTGGGATAGTCACGCCCCTCAGGCTCACGTCCTTCCTGATGGAGGCAGCGAAGGGCTCCACACACCACACGAACAAGGCAGGAGAGCGCGGGCAGCCCTGCCTGACTCCAGATCTAACAGGAAAACTGTCTGATTCCCACCCGTTGATCGAGACTGCACGAACGATAATGGCGTAGAGCAGCCGGATCCAATTACGGATGCCCTCCCCGAACCCCAATTTGGAGAGGACGTCTCTCATGTAAGCATGAGAGTCCCTGTCGAAGGCCTTCTCCTGGTCCAGGCTGACGAGGCAGGTGTCCACCCGCCTGTCCTGTACGTAGGCGATCGTATCCCTGATGAGCACGAGACTCTCAGCGATCTTCCTGCCCAGCACAGCACAGGTTTGGTCAGGGTGAATCACCGACTCCAGGACAGACCTGACCCGGTTGGCTATGACCTTGGCCAAGATTTTGTCGTCCATGTTCAATAGTGAAATGGGACGCCAATTCTTAATTTCTTCCCTCTCCCCCTTCCTCTTGTAAATGAGGGTGATGATGCCCTTCCTCATGGACTTGCACATTTCCCCTGCCCGAAGCGCACTATTGTACACCTCCAGCAGGTCCTGGCCGACCAGGTCCCACAGAGCGGAATACAGCTCGACCGGTAAGCTGTCGCTTCCGGGAGTCCTATTCCTCTCGAAGGACTTGAGGGCTCTGGTCAGCTCGTCCAGGGATATCGGCCGGTCCAGCCACTCCCTCGTGCCGTCGTCTAAGACCTCCGTGATAGACGACAGGAACGACTCGGAGGCCGTGCTGTCCGCGGGCTTCGTGTCGTACAGTCCAGCATAGAAGGACCTGCTGATCGTCAAAATGTCGGGCCGAGACGACGTCGCCGAGCTGTCGTCCTCCTTCAGCCGGCTAAGCACAGAGCTCTCTTTGTGCACCTTCTGAAAGAAGAAACGCGAGCACGTCTCGTCCTGCTCCACGGAACGGACCCTGGACCGGAAGATTATCCTGGAGGCCTCTGCGGTGAAGAGCGAGGCTTGCTGGCCCCTTACCTCGCGGAGGTCCTCCGTGACATCGACCCCCATCAACTGCAGAAGGAGCAGGTTGTGCACCCTTTTCTGGAGTCGCGACAGCTTTCCCCGCCTCTCTCTCGCCTTCCAAACACCCTGGAGGACAAAGGACGTCTTGATGTTCTCCTTCACCGTCTCCCACCAGTCGCCTGGAGACTCAAAGAGGGGTTTCACGGTTCTCCAACCGGCGTACTCCCTCTTAAGCTCCTCGGCGTTCTCTGGGGTCAACAGAGTCGTGTTGAGCTTCCACGTCCCCTTGCTGGCCAGCTGGTCGTCCTGTGAGTGACAGTCGGCCAGCAGGAGGCAGTGGTCAGATAAGAACACCGGCTCGACGCTGGTGGACCTGACCGAGATCGCCCTTGACACAAACAGGAAGTCTATCCTTGAACGGGTAGACCCGTCTGGCCGCGACCAGGTGTACCTCCGCTGCGCTACGTCTGCAGGGGTGCTGAAGACGTCGAGCAGCTTGGCGTCCTCCACCGTGTCCATCAGGAATCTGGACGTGACGTCCAGTTGACTCCCCCCACCCGCTGTCCCCGTGCCGGAACTTCCATCTGCATCGATGATGCAATTGAAGTCTTCAATGTGGACACACATCTTGCGGTGGACTTGACACTGCGCACATTAATGCTCGCAACTCGTACCCCCATTGTGGGCAGTGACCGCAGTACCCTCCCCAAGTCCAAGGTCCAGCCCCTCCGTCTGTCCCTTCATGCCCATTGCCCGGGCTAACTGCTGGACGCTTTCTGGGCTCAGGAAACCGTCCGTGCTGCCTTTCGGGTGGCATCCCCCCGTCAGGGGTGCGGATGCAGGAGGCTCCCCTCTGGGTCTGGCTGGGGACGCGCTGTGTCCTCCTTCTCGCCTGGAAGTTCCGGGGGGCCCTCCAGTGCCCCAGCGGCACTTGACTTGGTGTCGGAGGGAGCCTCAGGACGCCTCCCGTCACCTGGAAGCGGGATGCTGCTTTCGTTCTCAATCGAGATCTTTAACTTCTGCTTCGTGCGGGCCCTCTCCGAATCCCCCTCGTCAGCGGAGCTCTTTCGCCCCCCTGTAGCTGCTTCTTCCTGCCTGATGTTTGTGGTTCGTGGGCCCGTCGACGCACCTTCCTCCTCGCTTTCCGGACCGTCGTCCACTCCCCTGGGTCGCCTGTCGCCGCCTCCATCGACTGCGGGTTGTCGGGGGGGAGCAGAGCCTGCAGGGGCGCTTTGCTGGCCTCGGGCCCATCCTACGGGGCTGGGCCCTCCTGCACAGCCGGGCCCTCCTGCACATTGGTGGGGTCCTTGCTGGGCCCTAGTGCCTTCCTCTCCTCCGGGGGGGCTGGCCCCGCAATGCCCCTGTCAGTGACCTGGGCGTAGGTGGTCCCCCGCTGCGGGCATGCCCTATAGAGGTGGCCCGCTTCCCCGCAAAGGTTGCGGCTTTTCTCTTGTGGGCAATCCTTTGCAAGGTGTCCCTCCTCCCTGCAGTTCCTGCAGATGGTGGCTTTGCAGTCGGCCGCCACGTGGCCTGACCTACCACAGGCATGGCAGACTTGAGGTTGCCCTGCATAGGTCAGGTAGCCCTTGCTCCCGCCGATTGCGAAGCTGGACGGTGGGTGTACGACATTCCCGTTCGCGCCTGTCCTCAGCATCACCTTGACCTGCCTCTTACTGGTCCAGATGCCAAAGGGGTCCATGATGTCAGTTAGGTCCCCTTCCACCTTCACGTACCTTCCAAGGAAGGTCAGGACATCAACCGCTGGCACATGCGGGTTGTACATGTGTATAGTCACCATACGGCTCCTCTGCGCTGGCATCACAAACAGCGGGACAGCGGTCGATACAGAGAGGGGGCCCTCCCCTCCTTTCTCCTTGAAAACCTCCAGGAAGTGCTCGCAAAGCTTGGCACTCCTGAAGGTCACATCATAAAAACCTCCTCCGGGGAAATCCTGCAGGCAGTAAATGTCCGCAGCAGCGAACCCACAACAGCCCAACAGGACCCTCTTCACGAAGAAGGAGCGGTCCACAGGTGCACCTTCATCCACCTTCTTTACGGAAACACGGATGGTGTTCCGGACCCCCTGACCTGGGGCACGAGCACTTGCCACAGCCATCGTTGCTGGTTGGCTGCTCCCCTGAACCAGTGTTAGGCCAAAGCCAGCATTAAGACCACTGGTTGCAAGGGTGCACAGCCAACCCGACGTCCTCCTTTCACCTCCAAGACAGCACTCTCCTCCTCTCGGCCCACAAGAGAGTGGGTCTTTATTTTGTTCCAGATGGAAGCTGGTTCACTGAGCTTGAAGGTTTGTCCCCAGATGTTTCAGAACCATTCTAGGTAACATCAACAGTGAGCCTCCGATGAAATGCTGGTGTTATGTCCCACTTTCTATTTATCTGGTTAGGTTTCCTTGGGTCGGTGATGTCATTTCCTGTACTTGTTCTCAGGGGATGGTAGATTGGCTCCAGCTCAATGTGTTTGTTGATGGAGTTCCGGTTGCAATGCCATGCTTCTCGGAATTCACGTGCGTGTCTATGTTTGGCTTGTCCTCGGATGGATGTGTTATCCCAATCAAAGCGGTGTCCTTCCTCATCTGTATGTAAGGATACGAGTGATAGTGGGTCATGTGGTTTTGTGGCTAGTTGATGTTCATGTATCCTGGTGTGGACCTTTCTGCCAGTTTGTCCAATGTAGTGTTTGTCACAGTTCTTGCAAGGTATTTTGTAGATGACTTTCATTTTGTTTGTTGTCTGTATAGGGTCTTTTAAGTTCATTAGCTGTGAAGTTAGTGCTAATGAACTTAAAAGACCCTATACAGACAACAAACAAAACGAAAGTCATCTCCACAACACCTTGCAAGAACTGTGACAAACACTACATTGGACAAACTGGCAGAAAGCTCTACACCAGGATACATGAACATCAACTGGCCACAAAACCACATGACCCACTATCACTCGTATCCTTACATACAGATGAGGAAGGACACCGCTTTGATTGGGACAACACATCCATCCTAGGACAAGCCAAACAGAGACACGCACGAGAATTCCTAGAAGCGTGGCATTCCAACCGGAACTCCATCAACAAACACATTGAGCTGGAGCCAATCTACCATCCCCTGAGAACAAGAACAGAAAATGACATCTGCAATGCAGGAAATGACATCACCAACCTAAGGAAACCTAACAGATAAATAGAAAGCGGGCCGTAACACCAGAGCTTCGTCGGAGGCTCGCTGATGATGTTACCTAGAATGATGACGAAACGTTTGGGAACAAACTGGCAAGCTCAGAGAACCAGCTTACATCTGGAACAAAGTAACGACCCACTCTCTTGTGGGCCGAGAGGAGGAGAGTGCTGTCTTGGGGGTGAAAGGAGAACGTTGGGTTGGCTGTGCACCCTTGCAACCAGTGGTCTTAATGCTGGCTTCAGCCTAACGTTGGTTCAGGGGAGCAGCCAACCTGCAACGATGGCTGCGGCAAGTGCTCGTGCCCCAGGTCAGGGGGTCCGGAACACCATCCGTGTTTCCGTAAAGAAGGTGGATGAAGGTGCACCTGTGGACCGCACCTTCTTCGTGAAGAGGGTCCTGTTGGGCTGTTGTGGGTTCGCTGCTGCGGACATTTACTGCCTGCAGGATTTCCCCGGAGGAGGTTTTTATGACGTGACCTTCAGGAGGGCAAGCTTTGCGAGCACTTCCTGGAGGTTTTCAAGGAGAAAGGAGGTGAGGGCCCCCTCTCGGTATTGACCGCTGTCCCACTGTATGTGATGCCAGCGCAGAGGAGCCGTATGGTGACTATACACATGTACAACCCGCATGTGCCAGCAGTTGATGTCCTGACCTTCCTCGGAAGGTACGTGAAGGTGGAAGGGGACCTAACTGACATCGTGGACCCCTTTGGCATCTGGACGAGTAAGAGGCAGGTCAAGGTGACGCTGAGTTAGGGTGCAGACGGGAATGTCACACACCCACTGTCCAGCTTCGCGATCAGCGGGAGCAGGGGCTACCTGACCTATGCAGGGCAACCTAAAGTCTGCCATGCCTGTGGTAGGTCAGGCCACATGGCGGCCGACTGCAAAGCCACCATCTGCAGGAACTGCAGGGAGGAGGGACACCTTGCAAAGGATTGCCCACGAGAGAGAAGCTGCAATATTTGCGGGGAAGCGGTCCACTTCTATAAGGCATGCCCGCGGCGGGTTACCACCTACGCCCAGGTCGCCGGCAGGGGAAATGCGGGGCCAGCCCCCCGGAGGAGAGGAAGGCACCAGGGCCCAGCAAGGACCCCACTAATGTGCAGGAGGGCCAGGCCATACAGGAGGGCCGAGCCCTGCAGGATGGGCCCGAGGCCAGCAAAGCACCCCTGCAGGTTCCGATCCCCCCCGACAACCCGGAGCCAATGGAGGCGGCGGCAGGCGACCCAGGGGAGTGGACAACAGTCCGGAAAGCGAGGAGGAAGGTGCGTCAACGGGCCCACGAACCGCAACCATCAGGCGGGAAGAGGCAGCTACAGGGGGGCTATAAGAGCTCCTCTGACGAGGAGGATTCGGAGAGGGCCCACCTGAAGCAGAAGTTAAAGGTCTCGAGGGTGAAGGAAAGCAGCACCCCGCTTCCAGGTGACGTGAGGAGTCCTGAGGCTCCCTCCGACACCAAGTCAAGTGCCGCTGAGCACTGGAGGGCCCCCAGGAACTTCCAGGCGGGAAGGATAAAACAGCGCGTCCCCAGCCTGATCCGGAGCTGGACCCTCCTGCCTCCGCACCCATGGCGGGGGGATGCCAACCGGAAGGCAGCACGGACGGTTTCCTGAGCCCAGAGAGCGTCCAGCAGTTAGCCCGGGCAATGGGCATGAAGGGACAGATGGAGGGGCTGGACCTTGGACTTGGGGAGGGTACTGTGGTCACTGCCTTCAATGGGGGTAAGAGTTGCGAGCATTCATGTGCGCAGCGTCAAGTCAACCGCGAAATGTGTGTACACGTTGGCCTACCTCACCACCATCAAGGCGGACCTCCTGTTTCTGCAGGAGTGCGGGATACCGCACCTCGGCAGGCACGGGAAATGGTCCGGCGCCTGGACCTGTGGGCCTTCGATCTGGTCGGGGGGTAACGACTGTCGCTCCTCGAGCGTGGCTATTCTGCTGCGGGGCGCGACTTCACCATCTCTCAAGTTCAGGAGGTGGTGGGGGGGCGCCTCCTAGTGGCTGACATCACCTACAGAAATGCTCCCCTGAGGCTGGTCAACGTTTACGCCCCAGTGGTACGGCGTGAGCGGTTGGCCGTCCTGCAGCGGCTTCCACCCCCGCTGGCTACGTCCAGGCCGGTCATCCTAGGCGGAGACTTCAACTGCATCATCGATGCAGATGGAAGATCCGGCGTGGGGACAGCGGGTGGGGGGAGTCAACTGGACGTCACGCCCAGATTCCTGATGGGCATGGCGAAGGACGCCAAGCTGCTCGACGTCTTCAGCACCCCTGCAGACGGAGCGCAGCAGAGGTACACCTGGTCGCGGCCAGACGGGTCTATCCGCTCAAGGATAGACTTGCTGTTTGTGTCACGGACGTTCTCGCTGAGGTCCACCGGCGTCGAGCCGGTGTTCTTCTCTGACCACTGCCTCCTGCTGGCCGACTGTCACTTACAGGACGACCAGCCGGTCGGCAAGGGGACGTGGAAGCTCAACACGACACTGTTGACCCCAGAGAACGTTGAGGAGCTTAAGAGGGAGTTAAGAGCTTAAGCCGGTTGGAGAACCGTGAAACCCCTCTTTGAGTCTCCAGGCGACTGGTGGGAGACGGTGAAGGAGAACATCAAGAGGTTCTTTGTCCTCAAGCGTGTTTGGAAGGCAAGAGAGAGGCGGGCAAAGCTGTCGCGACTCCAGAAAAGGGTGCAGAACCTGCTCCTTCTGCAGTTGATGGGGGTCGATGTCACGGAGGACCCCCGCGAGGTGAGGGGCCAGCAAGCCTCGCTCTTCACCGCGGAGGCCTCCAGGATAATCTTCCGGTCCAGTGTCCGCTCCGTGGAGCAGGACGAGACGTGCTCGCGTTTCTTCTTTCAGAAGGTGCACAAAGAGAGCTCTGTGCTTAGCCGGCTGAAGGAGGACGACGGCCCGGTGACGTCGTCGCGGCCTGACATTTTGAGGATCAGCAGATCCTTCTATACCGGACTGTACGACACGAAGCCCACGGACAGCACGGCCTCCGAGTCGTTCCTGTCGTCTATCACGGAGGTCTTAGATGACGGCACGAGGGAGTGGCTGGTCCGGCCGATATCCCCGGACGAGCTGGCCAGAGCCCTCAAGTCCTTGCAGAGGAATAGGACTCCCGGAAGCGACGGCTCACCGGTCGAGCTGTATTCCGCTCTGTGGGTCCTGGTCGGCCAGGACCTGCTGGAGGTGTACAATAGTGCGCTTCGGGCAGGGGAAATGTGCAAGTCCATGAGGAAGGGCATCATCACCCTCATTTACAAGAGGAAGGGGGAGAGGGAAGAAATTAAGAATTGGCGTCCCATTTCACTTTTGAACGTGGACTACAAAATCCTGGCCAAGGTCATTGCCAACCAGGTCAGGTCTGTCCTGGAGTCAGTGATTCACCGTGACCAAACCTGTGCTGTGCGGGGCAGGAAGATTGCTGAGAGCCTCACGCTCATCAGGGATACGATCGCCTACGTACAGGACAGGCGGGTGGACACCTGCCTCGTCAGCCTGGACCAGGAGAAGGCCTTCGACAGGGTCTCTCATGCTTACATGAGGGACGTCCTCTCCAAATTGGGGTTCGGGGAGGGCATCCGCAATTGGATCCGGCTGCTCTACGCCAACATCGTTAGCGCAGTCTCGATCAAGAGTGGGAATCAGACAGTTTTCCTGTTAGATCTGGAGTCAGGCAGGGCTGCCCACTCTCTCCTGCCTTGTTCGTGTGCTGTGTGGAGCCCTTCGCCGCCTCCATCAGGAAGGACGTGAGCCTGAAGGGCGTGACTATCCCAGGCAGCGGAGGCCTTCAGGTCATGACCTCCCTGTACTTGGACGATGTCGCCGTCTTCTGCACCGATCGTCGGTCGGTGAGTAGACTGTTGGACAGCTGCAGCCAGTTTGAACTGGCCTCGGGTGCCAAACTCAATAGGGGTGAGAGCGAGGCCATGTTCTTCGGGAACTGGTACGACCGCTCCTTCATCCCCTTCACCGTCAGGACAGACTACCTGAAGGTGCTGGGTGTTTGGTTTGGGGAGTTGGGGCATGCACTAAGACTTCGGAGGAGCATATCGCCAAATTGAAGCAGAAGCTGGGCAGGTGGACGCTCCGGTCCCTCTCCATCGCGGGTAAGAATCTGGTTGTCAGGTGCGAGGGGCTTTCGGTACTGTTGTATGTGGTGCAGGCCTGGCCTATTCCCCGGACCTGCGCCGCTGCGGTCACCCGGGCAATCTTCCACTTCATTTGGGGGTCGAGGATGGACCGGAACCGCAGGGACACCATGTACAAAGACCTGGGAAATGGGGGAAAGGGCGTACTGAACGCCACCCTCGCCCTGACGGCTACCTTTGTGTGCGGCTGCATCAAGCTGTGTGTAGATCCTCAGTACGCAAACACCAAGTGTCACTACTTACTGAGGTTCTACCTGTCCCCGGTGTTGCGAAGGATGGGCCTGGCCTCGTTGCCGCGGAACGCTCCGAGTAGTTGGACCGTTCCGTACCACCTGTCCTTCGTGGAGAAATTTTTGAAAGGAAACACCTTTGACCACAAGGCCGTCAGGCAGTGGTCAGCACGTAGTATCCTCGGGACCCTTCGAGAAAAGGAGAGGGTGGATCCCGTCGTGTGGTTCCCCACGCAGACTGCCAAAGTCATTTGGCAGAATGCCTCATCGCCAGAACTTTCAAACAAGCACAAGGACATTGCTTTGTTGGCGGTGATAGGGGCTCTGCTAGTGAGCTCCTTTATGCATGCCCGCAAGCTCTGCACCACCGCACGCCGCTCTCGAGGTGGCTGCGGGGGGGACGAGACTGTCGATCACCTCCTTCTGGAGTGTGCCTATGCGCAGGAGGTCTGGAGGGGGATGCAGTGGTATTTGTCGAGGTTCGTCCCGAGCAGCTCCGTGACGCGGGACTCTGTGCTCTACGGGCTGTTTCCGGGGACGCACACCGAGACCAACATCAACTGCGCCTGGAGGACCATCAATGCGGTGAAAGACGCTCTTTGGTCTGCCCGCATCTTGCTGGTCTGCCAGCTGAAAGAACTGACCCCGACCGAGTGTTGCAGACTGGCGCACTCCAAGGTCCAGGACTACGTGCTGAGGGACGCGCTAAAGCTTGGGGCAGCCGCCGCCAAGGCGCGGTGGGGAAAGACCACCGTATGAAACCCCTCGTCCAGAAAAGGGAAAAGAACCCTATCTGGTAACTGGGCCCAGCTGGCGCCTTCCCCAACTGGTCAGGGGGCCAACTGGGTCTGTGCGGGGTGACGACTGCTGGGGCGGTTTCTTTGCTTTGTTTTTTTTTCTCTGTTTTGTTTTTTTTTCCTTTCGTTGGTGTATGTACCCCCGGGTAACCCGGAGCGGCTTGCATGACTGGCTAGGTGTATAAATGTTTTATTTTTTGTACATTCTCTGAATAAAGTATATTTCTTCAAAACAAAAAAAAGTGACGAAACGTCTGAAAATGAACCTTCCAGCTCAACGAGCAAACTCACATCCAGATGGTAAAGGGCATTGAGAGACGTGGACAGGTGCTTCTGCTCACGGCTGGGGCCCTTCATAATTTTCAGGGCCCGAAGGAAGCCAATGACCCTGTGTCTCCCAGAGATTAAACCACACCAGAACCGAGATGCAGTGAGTTACAGCACAGGATGGAAGGTGTGGGCCCGATACGAGGGGAGACATGAGAATCTGTCACATTGGTACCTGGATATCGACATGCGCAGGCAGTCTTTAATTTGACTGAAACAAATACTCCCGAATGGTGCCCACCTCCTGAATGAACAATTGAGCAGGAGTGAGCTTATGGTCAACGAGAATAGAAAGGAAAAAAAGACTGTTGGAGTTGGCCAGGGGCAGGATATGCATCAGGAGAGGCAACTGTCAACACCTTGGACACAGCAGAATTACAAAGTCGGATACAATCCCTTCAGCAGAAAATGCAGCTCATTACCGGGGAAAGTAACTTCATCCAGATTCAGACCAACGAGAGAGGTCAGGATCAGTCACAAGTGACCCTGGACTCAGTTGAATGTCTAAAACTTTTACACCCATCGGCCGATGGCGAATACTTTTGAGGAGGCCCACAAGCCCGAGGGGTGTGCCATATACACCAGCTGGACATTGACTAAGCTTGGGGCTGATGTGCGACAACTACATGGTCACAATGTCCCAGACAGATGAACAATTAATAAAATGGGATGGGGAAAGTGAAACTCGGCGTTACCTCAGAAGTTTGGCCCTTACCAATAGGGTGTTGTGTACTTGTGACAGAGATAAAGGGACGTATTATGTTAGGGCAGTGATTCATATGCCCCGACTTGAAAATAAACTGAAATGTCCTTCAAAAAGAGTCCATTATTTCGGAAAGCATCAAAGTACTTGGATATCTTTAAAATAAACGACCATTTCAAGCCAAGGTAATGGATGGTGTTGAGAAAGTGTGAGACTTCTCAAAATGTCACCGACGAGAGGATCACTGGGCCTGCCCTGACGAGATAATGAGACAAAGACCTCCAGAGTGCGCTTGCAGCAC
Organism: Stegostoma tigrinum; assembly: GCF_030684315.1. Classification (NCBI taxonomy): domain Eukaryota; kingdom Metazoa; phylum Chordata; class Chondrichthyes; order Orectolobiformes; family Stegostomatidae; genus Stegostoma; species Stegostoma tigrinum. Next base: position 2,364,356 of record NC_081388.1, on the reverse strand, counting down.
CTATGAATATTGTTCATTGTCTATTCTGCTGGTGAATAACCCGTCCTTGTTACAATGTGCCCTTGTGGGGTAAACAGACTGCACAGCCACACCAACAGTGAATCATACCCAGGGATGGAGACAATTCCCTTTGGAAGCGCACAATGTGGCTATTAATAATGTGATCTCTGATTTGAAGACTGGTGAGCAGGTGCTGCCCCAGCCACTAACTGGTGCAGTGATAAGGGAAAACCTCACGCTCCATCATACAGATACAGAGCAGGACCGACAGAGGTTTGTTCCCCCAGAATTACAACCCATTCCACACCTGACAGCAGATTGGACACGTATAGTGAGGGGAGGCGAGAGAGATAATTCATCAGTGGATGAAACATCTTAAAATAATGAGAACTCATGTGGATAAGGAAATCTGTAACCCAGATTGTAAGACAGCTTCTGGATTGGGGATCCAATGTCCAAATACATCCATGGATCAGAATTCTATTACACATTGCTATTGTGGTGATCCTGGGTGCGTTAATAATTGCCATATTTAATAAATGCCAGCTTAGAAGGTGGAGAGAGGAAATCAAGCCAAGAGTGGACATTGAGGCTATAATGTTACACAAGAAGTGCTGCAAAACGGCAGTGTGACTAAATTATTTGCTTGTTGTTGCTCCTCCTAAGATTTTGTTTGTTCTGTAACATCATTGTCCAAAATATGTTATTCATATTTTCATATATCAACATTTATATGCACTCTCATTTCTGTACCTTATTGTAATGGTATAATAATGTCAATGTGAAAAATCCATGGGGGAGTCACTGACTGTTCCAGTAGCAATTCATAGAAAGGGGCAGAAAATGATCCTAAGATTAGTATCTGGGGTAAACTGCTCACAATTTATATAAGTAACTGAGATGGAGGGATGATAGGTACGGTCAGCAAATTTGTAGATGACACAAAGGTAAGTCATTAGGTTGTGAATAATTCATGAGGAGGCGACAGAGGCTCACATGCATGCAGTGGGAGCAAAGATCAGGCGAATAGACGACAATGTGAGAAAGTGTGATATTATCCTCTTTAGCAGAAAGAATAAAAAATAAACATTTTATCTCAAAAGTAGAGAGATTATGATTCACCAGTGACCAGAAACTGAACTGGGCAAGCCCCTTAAATATTCTGATTACAAGAGCAGCTCAAAGGTCAGGAATACCGTGGCAAGTTACTCACTTCCTGACTCTTCAAACCCTGCCCACTATCAAAAAGGTACAAGTCAGGGCAGTGATAAACTCCTCCTCAGTTACCTAGATCGATGAAGCCTTATGAGGATCGACACCATCCAGGACAAAGTAACCTGTTTGAATTCATGCAATAGTGAAGGGAGTCAAACACAGCTAACTATAGATCGGTTAGCATAATTTCTACGATGAGAAAAATATTACGAGTCTCTGCCAAAGGGAGTCAATTCAATTCGCGCACTGTCTGAGGTTACCATGAAGTTTCCACGTTCTCATCCTGGCCTCTTAACCTGGAGGTCACCATGCCTCACCAATCACCTCTATCTAATGAGACAGCAGCCATGCAGTTCTTTGGGACAATGACAATGTCACCTTCAATTGGAGAACTTTCAGGAATACATTATATGGGCAAACAGGGTCAGCCTGGCTGCGTGAAGGGGGCATTGTTCCTGCTCAAATTTATCGTATTTTGAGAAGAGGATACAGTCAGACTGGATGAAGTGAAATCAGTCGATATAGCATATATTGGGATTTTTAGAAGGTTTTGACAAGCTACATGTCAGGCAACTTAATAAGAGTCTATACTGTTGGGGATAGCACATCAGCATGGATAGAGGATCGGAGAACTGATAGAAGACAAGGGGTGAACTAAAGGGAAACTTTCAGGATGGAAATCTGTTTCTCGTGTCGTGTCACATGGGTCAGTGCTGGGTTCACAATTATTTAAATTAGACATTATTGACCTGGTTTTGGAAAGTGAAAGTATTTTAGCCCAGTTTGGAGATGACGCAGAAATAAGTGGGAAGGTAATCGGTTGGGATCATGCATGGGAATCGTCGAGCAATATAGATACGTTAGGTGAGCGATCAAAAGCCTGCGGTTATATTTTCGGAGAAGGAATAGACAATCTGAATATTGTTTGAGTGGAGAAAGACTGCAGAAAGTTACTACACCAAGGGATTTGGGAAACCTCCTTCATGAATCACAGAAAGCTTTCAGCCATCAAGTAACTGGAAAGGCAAAGGAAATGTTATTCTTCGTTTGAACAGATAAGAATTTGCAACTCTTGCTGAAAGAGTACGAGGTCACACGTAAAATACTGAACAGTTTTGGTCTCATTATCTGAGGAATGATATGTTGGCTTTGGAAGTTGTCCAGAGAAAGTTCACCAGGCTGATAAATATGAAAGCATTTTCTCATGAAGAGTTGAGTTCAATAGGCTTCCACTCATTTGAATTTAGAGAATGAAGAACTTAATGAAAAATAAGAGACTATTAGGAAAATTATCAAGATAGCTGCAGGAAGGTTGTTCACCCTTATGTCATAGCCTAATAGCAGAGAACACACTCAGCAGCAAAGAAACACAGAAACATAGCAAGTAGGAAAAGTGGTAGTCCTTTTGGACCTTTGAACTTGCTCTGCCATTCACTATGATTGTGGCTGATCATCCAATTCATCCCTGTCCCCATTTTCTCTCTGTACCGTTTAACAGAAATAAAGGGAATTACAGTGAAATGGGGACAGATTGAGGAAAGTGGAACTTGTCTGACAGAATAGCAGGAATGACAGTAAGAAAGCAGAGGCAGAGATTTCAGAATGTAATTCATGGCCCGCAGTAATACTACATCCCAGTAAAGAGGAAAAATTCTGTGATCACAAGGTGTAGAACTGGATGAACACAGCAGGCCAAGCAACATCAGAGGAGGAGGAAGGCTGACTTTTCAGGCTTAGAACCTTCTTCAGAAAAGGTGGAAGGGAAGGGGTTTCTGAAATATATAGGGAGAGAAGGGATGAAGAGAAGATGGACAGAGGAGAAGATAGGTAGAGGGAGACAGACAGGTCAAAGAGACAGGAATGGAGCCAGGAAAGGAGAGCGTAGGTGGCGAGTTAGGGCAGGGATAGGTCAGGATAGACAGGTCAAGTGGGTGGGATGAGGCTGGTAGGGAGGAGATAGGGGTGCAGCTTGAGGTGGGAAGAGAGTTTTGGTGGGCGGAAGGATAGGTGAGGGAGACGAGACAAGCTGGGCTGGTTTTGGGATGCAGTAGGGGGAAATGGGAGATTTTGAAGCTTGTAAAGTCAACTTTGATACCATTGGGCTGCACTGTTCCCAAGCGGTATATGAGTTGCTGTTCCTGCAACCTTCAGGTGGCATCATTTTGGCACTGCAGGAGGCCCAAGGTGGACATGTTGTCTGAGGTAATGGGAGGGAGAGTTGAAGTGATTTGCGACTTGGAGGCGCAGTTGTTTCGTGCGAACCGAGCGTAGGTGTTCTGCAAAGTGCTCCCCAAGCCGCTGCTTTGTTTCCCCATACAGAGGGGGCCACATCAGGAACAGCGGATGCAATATACCACATTTGCAGATGGGCAGTCAACATCTGCTCAATGTGGAAAGTCTTCTTGGGGCCTGGGATGGGGGTGAGCGGGGAGGTGAAGGGGCTGGTGTAGCACTTTCCCCTGCAGCCGCAGGAAGTGCTGAGGGTGGTGGGGCAAGGGAGCGCGGAGCCGACAAGGGTGTCACAGAGAGAGTGGTCCCTCTAGAAAGTAGACGGGGCGGTGATGGAAAAGCGTCTTTGGTGGTGGGGTCGGATTGCAGATGGCAGAAGTGTCAGGGGATGATGTGTTGGATCTGAAGGTTGGTGGGGTGGTATGTGAGGATGAGGGAGGTTCTGTTTTGGTTCTTGTTGTGGGGAGGGGGTGTGAGGGAAGTGTGGGAGACACGGTAGAGGGTGTTCTCCACCACTGAGCGGGGGTGGGGGTCGGCAAAGTTGTGGTCCTTAAAAAATGTGGACGTCTGAGATGTCTGGGAGTGGAATGCCTCATCCTGGGAAACAGGTCTCCATACCTGTGCTGCAGGTCCATGAATTGGGAATAGGGAGTAGCATTTTTGCTGGAGGGAGGACGGACGTTTATTCTAGGTAGCTGTGGGAGTCGATGCGCTTGAAATTGATATTGGTTTCTTGGTGGATTGCAGAGATGGAAGCAGAGAGGTACAGGAAGGAGAGAGAGGGATTAGAGATGTTCCAGATGAACTTAAGGTTGGGGTGGAAGGTGTTGGTGGTGAAGTGGATGAACTGTTTGAGCTCCTCATGGGAGCACGCGACGGTACCGAAACACAGTCCATGTAACAGAGGAAGAAGTGGGGATTTGGGCCAGTTTAGCTACGGAACAGGGATTGTACTACATAACCTACAAAGAGACAGGCATAGCTTGGGCCCATGCTGGTACCCATGGCCACCCCATCTTCCATATCCGCTCTCAGGTTGAGGCATTCCACTCCCGTACACCTCAGCCGTCCTCGATTTTCAAGGATGGCATCTCCCCCTCACCAGTAGTCGAGAAACCAAAGTTGATCAACCAAGGAAGTTGAGGAAGGGTGAGGTATCAAGTTGTGGGCAAAAGCATTTTGGAGATTAAAAATCAGTGATAAATTCAAATGAGTAAAGGAGGACTAAAAGCACATTAAAAAGACAACAGAAAAATAACCTGCAAAGGAGGAATTTAGCAAGCAGTTCAAAGAGAAAATAAAATTCTCTTTGCACGTAATTTTTTTAAAATCAAGTGAAGATACACCACTGATAACGAACCTTCCAGGTCTGTTACGGGGAGCCAGGAGATGGCAGAATAGTTATACAGATATTTGGCATCAGTGTTTCTAGTGGCAGGTACATTGCACATTCCACAAATACTAAGGAACGTGGGACAGGACTTAAGTCCCATCACCATCACGAAGGTAGTATTATACAAACTAATGGCTGAATTATCCCCTGGAGCTGCTGATTTGCATCTGAAGATCCTAAAAGATTCAGCTACAAGGTCATTGGGAATATCCTTGCTGCATTTACTCTGCCTGGTCCTATTACAATATTGCAGGGTTCTATGAGATTTCCCCTTTATTCTTCACATCTATCTGTATCACTTGAGAAGTCACATGATACATGACACCAGGTTACAGTCCAACAGGACACAAAGCTTCAGCTGTTGGAGCGCTGCTCCTTTGTCAGGGCAAGTACACTGGAGAACGCAGCACCACAAAGTGGTTCATTGAAAAAAGCTTGATGGACCGTAACCTGGTGCCTAGTGACCTGACTTTGTCAGCCCCACTCCAACACGAGCACCTCAGCACCAATTAATCTAGTTCTAGCTGGTTCATTCTCTTTCCTCAACTCTGCAGAGCTAGGAATCTTGTGGTAAATCTTTTGGCTGCCTTCCCCGCCATTGCCAGTACACCTTTCCTCAGGAAAGGAGACAATACCTGTGCACAGTACTCCACAGATGACCACGCAGGCCCTGTATATTTGCAACAAGGCAGCTCTAATTCTGTCATTAAACACTGAGGGACCACATACCATTGATTGTCTTCACCTGCTGAATCTTGATGCAGACTTGCAGCAACTGGTGTCAAAAGACACAGGATTCATCACGCCCACCCTTGTTCTCCATTCTATTTCTATTCAGATAGAAACCTGCCTTCCTGTTTTTGCTTCCAAAGTGGATAACCTCATCTCTATCCACGTTGTACTCGCTTTACTATTTACCCACTTATTCTAGTTGTCCAAATCACAAGGAAGAGTGTTATTATCCTCCTTAATAGTTCACCTTGCTAAACTGCTTCCCAAACTAGCAATATAGTTAATAGGGAGACAGTCAAGGGAGCAGTTTGAAACAGCATTATACCAGATGAACACATGCAGTACCTGCTCTTGAACCCTTGTCTGAACAGGGAACGTGGAACTGCACTCTGTACCTAACCTAGTTAGGTGCATTTCCTGGGGATGTTGGAATTCAGTACTGTAGATGGAGCTCAAGTCTGGACAGAAAGGTACCTTCACATTTAAAAAAAGCTTAGACAAAGGATAACTCTGGAGCTAACAGTGCAGTCCCTCTACGCAGAAGACTCAGTGTGGTGCCAGTTAAAGAGGTCCTCCCCATTTTATCATCTCCCTACACACCCCCCGCACCCGCAACTTTTTTGGGCCCACATCTTGCATCCATCCTCCCTTCATTAAAACCGCTGGCCACAACTTCCCCTTCCTGATCTCCATGTTCATTGATGTTCCCCTCATCTCAGGAAATCGCTCTCCAATGTCCCCCAACAACAGATCTGTGGAGCCACCTTGCCCCCAGACCCTCCCCTCTTACTGAGGACCTTGCCACAGGAATCAAAGCTCTCAGCTCAAACCCATGGAATCTGGTACTCAGGCTTTCGTGGAATTTGAACCGCTTCCCTAAAGGAAACAGATTTGTAACCCTCAAATCACTAACAGCCCTCACCCACATCAGACAGACACTTGCTTAACACATGCCCTGACCACAGCTGGCATACTCCGGTCAGACATCAGGCTGCACAACTGAAATACAAAGACAACAACAGTATTGAGGCCTGTAGACCTTGTTTCAGTGCCTTCCGTAAAATGCACTTTCCCAACCCCTCAGATCATGCTGCCAAGAGTCAGAATGCAACATGGATTAAACCCACCAAGTGTCAAACTTCCTCTTCCAAAAGAGAGGCTACCAGGTGAGGGCGGTTAGGTCAGTTATATTAACAGAATGGTGTTTTGGCCACAATTTATCTACTTAGTTGCTGAATATTTCAGGTACAAAACATAGCACTCCATGTCATGGCTACAGTGACACAGGACAACTTGCTCAGTCTCCCACTGACTATGAGCAGTCATTCCATTTAACATCGAGCCCTGAGCAAAAGGGGAGTTAGACGCATTTGGCCAGAAAGCTTTTTCCACTGAGTCTTCAGACACCAGTCAGGGCAGATCAGATACCTGTATTCTCAGCTACACATCACATTGCGTTCATGAGAACTGACCTCCTCAGCATTTCCTACCGAAGTTGAGAATTCGTTTCTCTGAATGCCAACTTGTGTTCACAGTCAGCTACACCCTCCTTTACCACAAGAGGCACAGCAGGCAGTTTCAGATGACCACCAGGGGAGAAGTGTGGCATAGTCACAAAGCCTTCATACCCACCAGCCCTGCCAGGTGACATCAGGGTTCGATTGAGAATAAGCAAGTGCGAGCAGGTTGTGCTCTGCTCAGGAAATCTTGGAAGAAAGATGGGCCCCTCAGGGCAACCTGACAGTTCAGCCTATTTCAGGGTTAAACACAGATGTTTCCCTCAGACAATTGTTTATTGATGTACTCAAGGGCCAAGTGCCATGTGCCCTCCTCAAATTTGGGCATAGTCATAGTTAACACAAGCTTTCCCTAAATACTGAAAAGGGACCAAATACCAGGTGGTTTACAAGTTATTGTTTGCAGTTACAGTTTGATGTAAGCCTTGAAAATAATTCCTCCAAAGCTTAACACAAGAGGTTAAAAGAAAGCTCAATCTCCAGGGGATACAAGAGAAACCTAACTGTGGGAGTCAATGCCAAAATCAGAACTAGAAATCCTCTGTGAATACTAAAAAATTCCGTGAGGATGGAAAAATAAAAAACAAGGTCTGAACAGACAATTCAAAGAATCACTGCTTTATTGGTCATTTCATGAGGTGAAAGGAGTTTGCTTGTGTTTCCTGTAAATGAACAAGGCCATCAACGAAGCAGAGATCAGGGAGACAGCCGTCACTGTCAGGGACAACATCACAACCAGCTCAGACTGCAGACCTACACAACAAGGAGAAACCAATGGTTACTGAGGGAAACTGGGACAAAGAGGGAAACTAGCAGTCAGGCAACTCACCGCCTGGAGACATCTCCTGCATCCTTTGCTCAACCTCAGTCAGGGGCTCAGTTGCCAGGCTGGTCAGCTCAGGATCCAGAATGAGCAGGGGGCCAACTGAGGCCTCACCCTCCCACCTCAATCCAGCTTCACTCTCTGCAGGAACAAACAGTACGGTCAGGGTCAGGGAAAATGGGATATAGCCCCCAGTGGGTCAGTGACCTACCAGCTTCAAGTCCAAGGTCTCTCCTGCCTCTGGAGGGAAACGCGATCTCCCTTGTGCTACCACAGTTCCCCACATGGCAACAGGCACAAAGGTCACTGGTCGATTCCCCCAGTGGGGTCCAGCTAAACGAGAAACAGCCCATCAACCACATGGTGCATCACATCTCTGCAACATCATGAAGGGACAGGGAGTGGGTGACACTCACATCTTGTGCAGCTTCTGGAAAGTACAAGCTTTGTTCCTGGAATCTCCCTGACCCACTGCAGCAACTCTCAGGTGACAGGTGATGAAAATCTGAGGGACACATTCAGCACAAGTCAGTGTTTGGCTTCTGCCCATTGAGTTGAGTGACTAATCAGCAGCTTGCTCTTACCAAGGAACGCTCATCTCCATAGAAGCGGAAGGCATCCAGGTCAAACCTGAGCTTGTCCGGCTCCCGCCGGTCTCACGGCAACACAAAGGTTGAAAGGGAGTCCTCAGCTTTGCTGTCCACGAGGCAACTGCAGGTGAACAAAGGTACATGAAGTGAATGGAGTGAAGTCATCGAGATGGAAGCAGCTGGAGAAAGCAGAGAGCTCCTTACCCATTGTAGTCAATGATGCTGTATCTGGGGCTGGAGTCCTTGCCTGGGCTCAGTGTAGCTACACAGCGGTCAATGTACAGCTTCATGGGCATGTGGTTGTCCATTGAAACAGATGCCTCAATGTGAATGAGGTCTCCCAGGGAGTAGACAGTGGAAGTGCGCTCTGTAAGCCAGTCACCTGAAGTACAAGAGGACAAGGGTTGGAGAAAGTGGGTACAACCCCCAGTGAGTGACACCAGGAGATCCCTCCCCAGCCAGCCATCACATACCATTCATTAGACGCAGGGAGAAGGACAGGTGCCCTTCTGCAGACCTGGTGGAGCTGAATGGGATCCAGGTGGGCTTGATGGAGTTACTGCTCACATTGCCCTTCCTGGGGGAAGGGCGACAAGGTAACCATTTTAGGACAAGGTCAGGTAACAACTGTGCTTGGGAATAATATTGATCAAGCGAGTAAAGATTCTCACCTGAAATACCGACACACAATGGGAATGACAGCTCCGTTAGTTCTCACAATGACAGACCCAGGATAGTTTGGGATGTGTGACAAGTGGGTGGTGTAGATCAGAAAATCTCCCATCATCTGAAAGACACCAGGTTAAGGAATGAGCAATGATCTGAAATGAGGAGGGTCAACACAGGGCTCACAATGACATCATCTCTTTTGGGACCCAAGTGCCAAGATGTAGTTTCCTCCTAGCACTGCTGGAGTGCTAGTCACAGGTCAGGAGTCAGTCGTCAGTCATACAGGATCAATGTAACAAGGAACTCCAAATCATTGGAATGCTCTAACAGAGGCTGAACACTCTGGTCAAAGCACTGATTTATTCTGGAGTGAAATCATGATGAGAGACAGGAACATGGGCATTCAGGATGAATGGGGTGCAGTTAAAAGAGAGATCATGAAGAGACAGGCATTTGGGTCCTACCAAGTTAGGACAGAAAAAAGGAAGTGAAGGCACGCATTGGCCGTCTGGAAAAATGGAAGTTGTTCTGTGTCCATATTCCAATCAGTGCATTCATTCCAACATCAGGGACAGTCAACAGTGCAGCACTCAATTCCATGATCATTATTTCAACCCATCTTAGACTCAAGAAAGAACTATTGGGAACTGTATTGAAAGAACTCAACATTCACATGTGTCTTACTGAGGGGAATGAGCTAGAAGCAAAGAGGAAACAGAAGATGGCAGAACACCAAAAATGGACAGCAGCAAAAACCCAATTCCAGTCAGAATATAAGGATAGCTTACAGGTTCTTAAAGTAGGAGACCACTCAAGACCAATTATATCCAAGCAGTGGTTACAGTGAGCATCAGCAACCAGCCCAAACTTTCAAGTATGGGAGGACTCATTACCTGCAGCCTGCTGCCACACTCATGCAGCCCATAGTCAAAGAGAACAGTGTGGTTCTCAGGGTAAATCCTGGTCGGCCGACAACCTGCTGTCCCCAGGGTCAGGTCAGCAGCTTTAATCAGGTGCCTTGTTCCAAATAAATCCAACTGGGCCCTGACCAACAGCTTGTGCTCTCCACACTGCACCATCACAGTCTGCAGTGGAGACACACTCCCACCCTCAGACATTCTGAAACTGGAACCAGTGGGATCCCCATGAGGAGGGACTCTCTCAGGTACAGGAGTGGCTCTCACTATTCTCCATGGATACCTCTGGCTCAGAAACTGTTGCCAAGTTTCAGAGCAACAAACAGCTCCAACTAACACCAGCACTGGAAAAAAAACCCCTCACTACAAAATCCCCCATGATCCCAAACAACTCAAGCATCCCTTCCAGCCCCCACCCAGCTCCTTTTATACACACAACCTGCACTCACCTGACACCAATCAGACCAGAAGCAGCAACATTGAACCAATGAACCAGCCCCAGTCACTACAATTTCCAGCACTGACTAAACTCCTGGATTTCTGACCAGGAGGGCCTGTTCCATTTGGACCAATAGTAATGCCTGGGAGTTGCTGTGCTGTCACCTGACTGCATTCAGCTCCACAAGTCCTCATGGTGTGGCCCCCTGAGTAAAATCATTAAACATGGATCATTTCAACATTTCTCTGATCTCGGGTGTCTGACAGTGAGAAATACAGAAAGATTGTCTCTGGATGGTGTTTGGAAACTGGGTTTGGCTAGAACAAAAGGAACATTCCTTATATTTTCCTGATGCTGTGCGCCTCCCTGTGTCTGTTTATTTGAGACTGCATGGAGGAGCTTTACTTTGAATTTAAAGAGAGAGTGGCTATCGCACCTCAGGCTATTACCTGCCTTGGTCGATTTGGATGCTGACGGTGTAGAGGTAGTTTTAATCTGTATCTAACCCTGTGCTGTCCTCTTCCTTGGAGTGTCAGTGAGGACAGTGTAGAGACAGCTTTACTCTGGATCTTATCCCGCAATGTTCCTGACTATCTATAACAGAGAATGTTTTGAAGCATTGTTTTCTGTTTGAAACAGTAGGGGGAACATTTTCCTGCATCTAACTCTGGGCGGTACACGTCCTGGGAATGTTTGATCAGAACAGTGTGGTGGCAGCTGCACTTTCAGATGAAAGGAGCAGACAAACTTTCACTTTCAGTTTATAGGTGTAGAAGGAGCTGCAATCTTTAACTAATCATGTGCAGTCCCTGACCAAGAACTGTTTCTCAGGACCGTGTACTGTAGCTTTCCTTCCAGTTTAAAAAGTTAGTGGGAGATTTACTTCCAGCCTGCTAAAATAGCGCACTGTGGAAGGAACTTTACCTTGTATCAAGCCCTGAGTTGTACCCGCCTCTTAAATGCCCCTAATGAGACCGGCTCCACTACCCTCTCCGGCAATGCACTCCACGTCTCTACCACTCCCTGAGGAAAGGACCTACCTCTGACGTCTCCTTTGTATCTACCTCCGCGCACTTTAAAACTATGCCCATCATAGTCGCTACTCTGTCTGTCCACTCCATCTGAACCTCTGATAATTTTGTACACTTCTATCAAGTCACTTCTCATCCTTTGTCGTTCAAAAGAAAAAAAACCTACCTCTCTCATCCTTTCGTTGTAAGACCTTCCCTCCATTCCAGGCAACATCCTGGTAATTCTCCTCTGCACCTTTTCCAACACCCCCATTCTTCCCTGTAATGAGGTGACCAGAACTGGACACAATACTCCAGATGTGGGCAAACCAGGCTTTTGTGTAGCTGGAGCATAACTTCACAGCTCTTGAACTCAGTCCCTCCATGAATGAAAGCTAACACAACATAGGCCCTCTCAACAACTCTATCCAACTGGGTGGCAGCTTTCAGGGAACTGTGGACATGAATCCCAAGATCTCTCAGCTCCTCCACACTGCCAAGAATCTTCCTGTTTACCCTGTATTCTGCTTTCAAATTTCTCCTTCCAAAACGAATTACCCCACACTTTTCAGGGAAAATCTCCATCTGCCACTTCTCAGCCCAGCTCTGCATCCTATCAATGTCCCTTTGTAACCTAGAACAGCCCACCGCACTATCCACAACTTGACCGATCTTCATATCATCCACAAACTTACTAATCCACACTTGCACTCCGACATCCAAATCATTTACAAAAATCACAAACAGAAGAGGATCCAGAACAGACCCTTGTGGTACGCCACTTGTAACTGAGCACCATTTTGAATATTTTACGACAACTACCATCTTTTATCTTCTCAGGTTCAGCCAATTCTGAATCCAATCTTCCAAATTTCCCGCATCCCATGCCTCCTTACTTTTTGCATGTGCCTACCACGGGCAACCTTATCAAATGCCTTACTTAAATCCATGTATACCACATCCACTGCTCTGCCTTCTCTACACGTTTGGTCACCTCTTCAAAGATTTGAGTAAGGTTTGTGAGGCATGCTGAATATCATAAATCTATCTGTGTCTATAGAAGCGATCATAAATCCTATCTCTCAGAGCCCTTTCCAATAGGTTGCCCACCACTGAAGTCAGACTAACTGGCCTGTAAATTCTGGGGTTATCTCTATTCCCTTTTTTGAAATGGAAATGGCATTTGCCTCTCTCCAATCTGCCAGCACTAAACCCATGGACAGTGAGGACAAAAAGATTATCACCAAGGGGTCTGTGATCTCTTCCCTCACTTCCCATAGAAGTCATCTTCCTCACGAACATCCACCTCCTCTAGCCTTCCAGCCTGTTTCACACTGTCCTCTCCTACAAAGAGTTCCCTCTCAGTTGTGAACACCAAAGAAAAGTATTCATTAAGAACCTCTCCTATTTATGGGGACACAAAGGGTAGACAGTACACTGGATGAGGTGTAGGAAGTGTCCGGGTGTCCTGGAATGAAAGGTGATGGTGAACACTATGTTACGAATTGTCTGATCTGCACACAGCATAACATTATGAAAGGGGCTCACTGACATAGTGGACCAATAGAAGGGCCAAGGAGTAATCTACAAATAGACTATACAGGACCCCGAAACCCAAACTCCAGGAGGATACAAATATGCCCTGGTCATTGTGGATACCTTCACTAAACGGGTTGAAATTTTCCCGACAACAAAAAACACAGCGTTGAATGCAGTGAATATTTTGTTGCAATGTCTATTTACTCATTTGGGTATACCCCAAAATATAGAATCAGACCAGGGACAAATTTTACGCACAAGTCATGCAAAATGTAACAACTCTTTACTTTTGGATCAAACAGAGATTCCGCACGCCCTGTAGACCACAGTCGAGTGGAATTGTGGTCAAGACTGAATCGGACACTGAAAACCATCATCGCCAAAATAGTGCAGCAGCAGCAGCAGCAGCACAAGACACCCTGGCAGGTTGTTCTGCCTCATGTGTTAATGATACTGAGGAACAGTGTGGCTTCATCTACATCCTTCACTCCTTACAAGCTAATGACAGGAAGGGACATGAGAGGAATGGAGAAGTTGGTCGGTTTGGACTCGATTGAACTCGAGGTAGACAATATTTTTCAGACAAATAGGTACAACAGTTGGTAGAAATGGTAAAAGAAGCAAATGATGTAGCAGCCCACCAGCAAGGGAAGAAGAAGCAGCAAAGTAAGGCCTAGTTTGACACAAAAGCCAGCGTGATAGAATTGAGGCTTGGATAAAGAGTCATGATAAGAGTATACCAGCCCAGTGCATTCTTCAGCCCAAAGCTCACTCGTCCCTGTGAGCAAGCAGATAGAGCTATCACATCCATATGCAAGGCATTAGCAGTTGCCAGGTTAGTGCTGAAGCCAGTAGGTGGGGGTAACAGGATGGCCATACTTGGCACGTGGTGCTCGATGTTAACGATGTTTTGAGTTCCCAAGGTCAGGGAGAGCAGGAACAAGATCAGTTACAGATTCCCAGGGAGATGGGGAGGGCCGAGGAAAACAACAAAAGGAAATGAAAAAGGGTGGAGAAGGTCAGCGGGCAATACAATACATACAATTAGAATCCAAAACAGAGCCAGGGAGGGATGATCTGGTACAGAGTAAAGAAAACATGGGCTTCTCATTAGAAAGAAGAAAACAATTGTCACTAAGAACAGAAATTATACTTGTACGTTGCAGCTTTAACCTCAGATGAGGGGAGTGACACATTCCTATCGGAATGATCATGTTTGGGACGATGTTTGAGCAGGTATTAGAGTCATGGTGACGAGTGAATTTGCCTCAAGGAGTGTCAAGGCTGGAAGGATATTCAGTGATCAAGAATGACTTTGGTCGGCAGCACAAGATAATACGAACTAAGTCAGGAAGCAGAGGGGACGAAAATTTGTATTATACAGGAGCAGATAGGCTGGCATGGATGGGAATGACACTGGGTATACTTGAAGGAACAGGGGTGCTATTTTCATACAACAGGGTTCTCGAGGTGACATTGGCTCTAATCCCAGAAGAAAAATTTCAACATCATTTTATCGGACCATTTATTAAGCAACCATTGGTTAACGGCAATTGAGGTAAAATTATGATTCACCTCTGAATATCGACTGGGGAAATGACAAAGGTATATCAGCTGGAGTGGTTACTCAAAGCAATTCAAATAAATTGGTTGGATCACTATCAATTGTAATGGGCAGAATGGATACAGGAGCGAGATAGATGATAAAGGGCATTGAGAGATGAGGACAAGGCCCTTCATCATTTTCATGACCTGCAGGAAGCCGATGACCCCATGTCTCTCAGAGATTAAAAACACACCAGAACCGAGATGCAGTGAGTGACAGTACAGGATGGAAGGTGTGGGTCTGGTACACGAGGAGGCGGGAGAATCTGTCACTTTGGTACCAGTTTATCGGCATGTGCAGGTGGTCGTTAATTTGACTGAAATGACTGCTCCACAACAGTGCCCATCCGCTACAAAACAACTATGTGCCCACCTCCTTGATGAACGATCGAGCGGGAGTGAGCTTATGATCAACTAGAATAGAAAGAAAAGAGGACTGTTGGAGTTGGCCAGGGGGCAGGATATGCATCAGGAGTGGCAACTGTCAACACCTTGGACACAGCAGAATTAGAAAGTCAGACACAATCCCTTCAGAAGAAAATGCAGCTCATTACTGGGGAAGGTAACTTAGACCAGCCAGAGAGGTCATGATGGGTCACAAGTGACGCTGGTCTCGGTTGAATTTCTAAATCTTTTACAGGAATTATTGAGCCTATGGCCAATACTTCTGAGGAGGCCCACAAAGTCGAGGGGTGTGCCATATACACCCACTGGATGTTGACCAAGCTTGGGACTGATGTGCTACAACTGCATGATCACCAGGTCCCAGACAGTGTCAGATAAACAATTAATAAAGTGGGTCGGACAAAATGAACCTCTGTCACCTCAGAAGTTTGAGCTTAACCAATTAGGCTTTGTGTACTCATGGCAGAGATAAAGGAAAGTATTATATTGGGGCAGTGTTTCATATCCCGCGACATGGAAATTAACTGAAATGTCTTTATAAAGGGTCCATCCTGTGGGAAAGCATCAAGAAAGACCTTGGACATCTTAAAACGACCATTTCATGCCAAGGTCATGGGTGGTGTGAGAAAGGGGAAGACTTGTCAAAATTCCATTTCAAAAGAGTCTATTACAAATGGAGAAAATTCAATTCCCATGCTGTATGACTTTACCGTGAAGTTTCCACGTTCTCATCCTGGCCTCTTACCTGAAGCATGGTGACCTCCACGTTAAGTTCCCCACCAATCACCTCTATCTAATGAGACAGCAGCCAAGTGGTCCTTCGGGACAATGATAATGTTACCTTCGATTGGAGAACTTTCATGAATACATTACATGGGCAAACAGCATCAGCCTTGCTGCATGAAGGGGGCATTGTTCCTGCTCAAATTTATCATATTTTGAGAAGAGGACACAGACAGATTGGATAGAATGAAATCAGTAGATATAGAATATTTGGATTTTTAAAATGTTCTTGACAGGCTACAGGTCAGGCACCTTAATAAGAGTCCATACTGTTGGGGATAGCATATCAGCATGGATAGAGGATTGGAGAACTGATAGAAGACAAGGGGTGAACTAAAGGTGAAACTTTGAGGATGGCAATCTGTTTCTCATGTCATGTCACATGGGCCAGTGAAGGACTCAATTATTTGAATTGTTTTATTGACTTTGTTTAGGGAAGTGAGAGAGCATCAGTTGCAAACCTGGCTAGAAGTGAGAGGGCAATCAGTAGGGATAACACTTGGAGTTTGTAGAGCAATATAGATAGTTTTGGTGATTGGTCAAAAATCTGGTGTTACACTTTGGCAGAACGAATAGATAATCTGAACATTATTTAAGTGGAGAAAGACTGCAGAAAGCAACAGCACAGAGGGATTGGGGAGTCCACCTGCATGAATCTCAAAAAGCTTATCGACAAATTCATCAACTAACAGGAAAGGCAAAGGGAAGGTGATTCTTGATTTGAGAAGAAATAAAAATGTGCAACTCTTGCTAAATGATTACGAGGCCACATGTAGAATACTGTGAACAGTTTTGGTCACCTTATCTGAGATAATATATTGGCATCGGAAGCTGTCCACAGAAGGTTCATCAGGCTGATAAAGATGGAAGTATTTTCTCATGAGGACTTGAATTCAACAGGCTTCTACTCATTAGAATTTCAAGAATGAGTGAAGATCTTGTGAAAAATAAGAGATTATAAAGGGGGATTCTCAAGATCGATGCAGGTAGATTGTTTCCCCTTGTGGAATAGCATATTACCAGAGAACATGCTCTCAGTAACAAAGAAACACAGAAGCTGAGCAAATACTGGAAGGGATAAGCCTGTTGGGACCTTTGAACCTGCTCTGCCATTCGCTATGATTGTGGCTGATCATCCACTTCATCCCCTTTCCTGCTTTGTCTCTGAGATACCAAGGTGTAGAGCTGGATGAACACAGCAGGTCAAGCAGCATCAGAGCAGCCGAAGATGACGTTTCTGGCCTCGACCCTTTTTCAGAAATGGGGGAGGGGAAAGGGGATTCTGAAATAAATAGGTAGGAGGGGAGGCGGATAGAAGATGTATAAAGGAGAAGATAGGTGGAGACGAGATAGACAGGTCAAAGAGCTGGGGGTGGAACCAGTAGAGGTGAGTGTAGGTGGGGAGCTAGGGACGAATTATGTCAGTTCAGGGATGGACAGGTCAAGGGGGCAGGATGAGGTTCGAAGGTAGGAGATGGGGGTGCAGCTGGATGTGGAAAGAGGGGATAGGTGAGAGGAAGAACAGGTTAGGGAGGCTGGGA
Organism: Stegostoma tigrinum; assembly: GCF_030684315.1. NCBI lineage: Eukaryota > Metazoa > Chordata > Chondrichthyes > Orectolobiformes > Stegostomatidae > Stegostoma > Stegostoma tigrinum. Next base: position 2,346,949 of record NC_081388.1, on the reverse strand, counting down.
CAAGCTGGGCTGGTTTTGAGATGCAGTGGAGGGAGGGGAGATTTTGAAGCTTGTGAAATCCACGTTGATACCATTGGGCTGCAGGTGCCCAAGTGGAATATGAGTTGCTGTTCCTGCAACCTTCGGGCGGCGTCATTGCAGGACTGCAGGAGGCCCAGGATGGACAGGTCATCTGAGGAATGGGAGGGGTAATTGAAATTGTTCGTGACTGGAAGGTGCAGTTGTTTAATGTGAACCGAGCATAGGTGCTCTGCAAAGTGGTCCCCAATATAGAGGCGGCCCCAATGGCTACAGCGGATGCAGTGTACCACATTGGCAGATATGCAGGTGAACATCTGCTTAATCTGGAAAGTCTTCTTGGGGCCTGGGGTGGGGATGAGGGAGGAGGTTTGGGGGCAGGTATAGCACTTCCTGCAGTTGCAGGGAAAAGTGGCAGGTCTGGTGGGGTTGGAGGGGAGTGTGGAGCGAACAAGGGAGTCACAAAGAGAGTGGCCCCTCCGGGAAGCAGATATGGGTGGGGAGGGAAAAATGTCTTTGGCGGTGGGGTCGGATGGCAGATGGCGAAAGTGTCGGAGGATGATGCGTTGGATCCAGAGGTTAGTGCAGTGATTATGAGGTGAAATGAAAGGTCATAGCGACAATCCAGCAAAGTGGATGTCAGTATCATCAGATCAGCCACAGTCACAGTGAATGGTGGAACCAAGTCACTTACTCTTATTATTTTAGTGGCTGATGAGAAATCAGTCTGATAGGAATCAGTTTGAGACAGATTGCCAGTTTCTGGACTCCATGGTCATTGGAAATATCCTTCCTGCATTTACTCTGCTCGGCCCTGTTACAATATTCTATGAGATTTCCTCTTTATTCTTCAAAACTATCTATATTCACTTGAGAAGTCACATGACACCAGGTTACAATCCAACAGGACTGAAATCTTAAGCGTTTAGAGCACTGCTCCTTTGTCAGGGGAAGTACACTGGAGAACCCTAATCACAAGCTTTTGTGGCGCTGGAAACCCTGTTAGACCTTAACCTGGTGCCTCGTGACCTCTGACTTTGTCAACCCCACTCCAACTCTAGCACCTCAGCACCAATTAATGTAGTTTTAACTGGTTCGTTCTCTTCTTTCCTCAACGCTACAAAGCTAGGAATCTGTCTGGTAAATCTTTTTGCTGCATTCCCTCCGTAGCCAATACACCCTTCCTCAGGAAAGGAGACACTGCCAGTGCACAGTATCCCAGGTGTGGCCGCTCTCAGGCCCTGTATATTTGCAGCAAGGCAGCTCTAATTCTGTCCTTTAACACTGAGGGACAACATACCATTTATTGTCTTCACTATCTGCTGCATCTTCGTGCAGACTTTCAGCAACTGATGTCAAAAGACCCAGGATTCATCACACCCGCCCTTGTTCTCCATTCTATTTCTATTCAGATAGAAACCTGCCTTCCTGTTTTTGCTTCCAGAGGGGATAACCTCATCTTGATCCACATCGTACAGCGCAAGTGCATACACTTCTGGTCACCACATTACCAAAAGAATGTGGATGCTTTGGAAAGGGAGCAGAGGAGGTTCACCAGGATGTTGACTGGTATGGAGGGCACTAGCTATGCAGAAAGCTTGAGTCGGATTATTTTCATTAGAAATATGGAGATTGAGTTGGGGGAGCCTCATTGGAGGTCCACAAAATCATGAGGCATGGACAGCAAGAAGCTTTCTTTCCCCCTTACCCACACCTCCAGAGTGGGGACTCAGTTACTCAGGGTCACAATTTCAAGGTGAAAGGGGAAAAGTTTAAAGGGAGATATACCTTGGAAGTTCTTTACGCAGAGGGTGGTGGGTGCCTGGAACACGTTGCCAGCGGAGGTGGTAGCAGCAGGCACGTTAACGTCATTTAAGATGTATCTAAGCAGATTGATGAATGGGCAGGGAGCAGAGGGATACAGATTCTTGCAAAATGGGGAAGAGGTTTGGATAGAGGACCTGGATCGGCAGAGGCTTCGAAGGCTGAAGGGCCTGTTCCTGTGCTGTAATTTTCTTTGTTCTTTTTGAACTGCCTTTACTGTTTATTTACCCACTCACTCAATTGGTCCAAATCACAACAAAGAAAATTATCCTCCACAACAGTGCACCCTCTGTAACTGTGATTCAGAGAAAGTGCAAACTCCCAATGCTGGAGAATCTGAGATAACAAGGTGTACAGCTGGATGAACACAGCAGACCAAGCACCATTTCATGTTTTCTGAAGAGGGGGTCGAGAACTGAAACACCAGCTTTCCTGCTCCCCTGCTGCTCACCCTTTAACTGTACCAGGTTTCGGAGTGGTAATGAGGAGATCTAGGGAGCATTGAATTTAAAAAGGGCATTACACCATATCTAACATGTAGTAACTGCTCTTGGAACAGTCATCTGCAGTGCACAGAGAACTTTACCCTGTACCTAACCTTGTAACTTGGCATTGCCTGGGAATGTTTGAATGGCACACTGTAGATGGAGCATTATCATAGAACAGCACAGTACAGGCCATACAGTACATACTGTCATCCATATACCTAACTAATAGCTGCTCAAGTGACCCTAATGAGGCCCACTCCACTGCCCTCTCTGGCAATGCATTCCACGCTCCGACCACTGAGTAAAGAGCCTTCCTCTAACGTCTCCCCTCTTTCTACCTCCACTCACTTTAAAACTGCCCCCTCCTAATAGCTACCTCCAACTGAGGAGGGTGTCTTTGGCTACCTATTCTCTCTACCTCTGATCATTTTGTACACCTCTATCAAGTCACTTCTCTTTAGAATGAGAGAGGAGAGAAGCCCTAGCTCCCAACTTTTCCACACAAGTCCTTCCCTCCATTCCAGGCAACATCCTGCTAAATCTCCTCTGTACCTTTTCCAATGCTTCCACATCTTTCCTGTAATGAGGTGACCGGAACAACATTCCAGATGTGGCCAAACCAGGCTTTTGTACAGCTGGAGCGTAACTTCATGGCGATTGAATTCAAACCCTCTGTTAATGAAAGCTAATACCATACACCTCCTTAACAACTCTATCCACCAGGGTGGCAGCTTTCAGGGAATTGTGAACATGAACCCCAAGATCCTTCTGCTCCTCCACACAACCAAGAACCTTTCTGTTAACCCTGTATTCTGCTTTCAAGTTTGCCCTTCCAAAATGAATCACCTCACTTTTCAGGGTTAAACTCCATCTGCCAATTCTCAGCCCACCTCTGCATCCTATCAATGTCCCTTTGCAAACTCGAATATCCCTCCACACTGATCACCACGCAACCCACCTTCGTATCATCCATGAACTTGCTAATCCACCCTTCTACTTCATTGTCAAAATCATTTGCAAAAAATTACAAATAGAAGAAGACCCACAACAGAACCTTGTGGTACACCACCTGTAATTGAGCACCATGTTGAATATTTTCCTTTCACTACCACACTTGGCATTCAGAATGTCTCCCCAGGGTCAGCCCAATCTGCCACATTTCCCCCTATCCCATGCCTCCTTACTTCTGCAGACCCTACCATGGGGAACCTTATCAAAACGCCTTACTTAAATCCATGCATACAACATCCACTGCTCCATCTTCATCCATGTGTTTGGTCACCGCTTCAAAGAGGTCAATAAAGGTTTGTGAGGCATGATCTACCCCTCAAATCCATGCTGACTACCACAAATCAAACTGCACCTTTCCAAGTGATCATAAAGCCCTTTCCAATAATTTGCCCACCACTGATGTAAGACTAACTAGTCTGTAATTTCCAGGGTTATCCCTATTCCCTTTTTTGAAAAAAGGGAATGACGTTTGCCTCTCTCCAAAGTCCCAGCACTATACTCATGGGCAGTGAGCACGAGAAGATCACCAAAGGCCCAGTGATCTCTTCCCTCACTTCATACTGCAATCCTTGGATAAATCCCTTCAGGCACTGTCCTCCTCTGCAACTGGGTCCCTCAGTTGTGAGCATTGAAGCAAAGTATTCATTAAAAGGGCCTCTCCTATATCTCTAGGCTCCATGCACAAATTCCCTTTACAATCCTTGATCGGCCCTACCCTTTCTCTCGTCATTCTCTTATTCCTCATATCGTGTGTAGAAAACCTTGGAGTTTTCCTTGAACTTGTCTGCCGAGGTTTTCTCATGACCCTTGCAGCTCTCCTAAGCCCTTTCTTCAGCTCCTTTCTGGATAAACTGTATCCCGCTAGAGCCTTTTCCATTCCTGGTTTCTTAAACCTTAGGGAAGCCTCCTCCTTCCTCTTGACCAGTCGATCGACCTCTCGAGAACCGAGGCTCCCTCACTTGACCGCATCTTCCCTTGCCAGGGTAAGGTTTTTTTTGCCAGCGACAAACATATCGAGCACATGCAGTATGCATTCCTTCAACAATCTCCACATTTCAGTCGTGCTCTTTCCTGACAGCATCTGTTCCCAGACAAGGTGTAGAGCTGGATGAACACAGCAGGCCAAGCAGCAACGCTGATGTTCCGGGCCTCGACCTCCAAGCTCAAAACGTCAGCATTCCTGATCCGATGATGCTGCTTGACCAGCTGTGTTCATCCAGCTCTATACCTTATCTCAGAGTCTTCAGCATCTGCAGTTCCTACTACTCTGAAGCATCTGATCCCAGTTTGAGACCCAGTTCTTGCCAAACAGAATTATAATTACCCTTCCCCCGATTATAACCTTACCCTGCTATGGACAGATCCTTTTCCATGACTATTGGAGAAGTAATAGAGTTGTGCTCGCTACCGCCAAAATGCTCTCCGACCAACAGGTCTAACACTTGGCCCAGTTCATTGCCAAGCAGCAGATCCAAAAAGTGATCTCTCCTCATGTTGGTCTATCCACGTACTCTGTCAGGAATCCTTCCTGAACGCACTGGACAAAACTCACTCCGTCTAAACTATTAGAACTACAATGTTTACAACCAATATTTGGAAAGTTGAAGCTTCCCATGACTACGATCCTGTGACTTCTGCACCTTTCCAGTATCTGCGTCCCAATCCGCCCCTCCAGTTCTCTGCAACTATTAGGGGGTCTGAAAAAAAAACCTAACTGACTGCTCCTTTCTTGTTTCTGACCTCAACCCAAACTGACTCTGTCGATATACTCTCAAACTACCTTGCAGTAGCCGCTATACACTCGCCCTGACTAGCAATGCCATTCCCCTTTCACCACCCTCCCTCTTTCTTTTAAAGCATCTAAACCCCAGAAATTCCAACAGCCATTCCTCTCCGAGATTCCCAAGTTTCTGTAGTGGCCACAATATCATCGTTCCAAGTCGTGACCCTTGCTTGAAGTTCATCTGCCGTATTTCTGATACTTCTTGCATTGAAGTATGCACACCTCAAACCATCTGTGGCCACAATTACGCTCCATCAGCCACATGTCTTTATCAACAACCTCACGCCCGGTTGTGTCTGTTGGAAGGCTGAATACCTCATCCTCAATTACAAATCCAATTACCTACTCCCTGCCAATTTAGTTTAAACCATCCCATACAGCTCGAGCAAACTTCCCTCCCAGGATATTTGTGCCCTTCTGGTTAAGGTGCAACCCCTCCTGACTGTACAGGTCACACCTTCCCCAGAATATGCTCTAATTATCCACATAATGGAAGTCCTCCGTCCTACACCAGCCCTGTAGTCACGTGTTTAGCTGCACTCTCTCCCTCTTTCTTACAAGACTATCACTTGGCACTGGTAGTAATCCAGAGATAACTACCCTGTTTGTCCTGGACTTCAGCTTCCAACCTAACTCCCTGTCCTCGTTTTTCACAATCAGTCCTTTTTCTACCTACGTCATTGGTACCGATGTGTACCATGACTGCTGGTTGCTCACCTTCCCCCTTCAGGATCTTGTCTCAGATTGTGCCTTCATCATTGGCCCTGGCAGGCAACATACGCAGAGAGTTTACGCAGAGAGTTGTGAGAGCATGGAATGCGTTGCCAGCAGCAGTTGTGGAAGCAAGGTCATTGGGGTCATTTAAGAGACTGCTGGACATGCATATGGTCACAGAAATTTGAGGGTGCATCCATGAGGATCAATGGTCGGCACAACATTGTGGGCTGAAGGGCCTGTTCTGTGCTGTACTGTTCTATGTTCTATGTTCTATGTTCTATACCATCCACTCATCTCATTCCCATCCATGGAACATCTGTCTGTGCCTCTTACGGTCGCATCCCCCACTACAACTGCTCTCCTATTCTCCCCCTTCCCTTCCGTGCCACAGGCCAGCCTCAGTGCCAGAGACCAGTCCGCTGCAGGCTTCCCCTGTTAGGGGATAGCCCCCACCCCCAAACAGTATCCAAAACTGTTTACTTATTATTGAAGTGAACAGCCACAGGGGATGCCTGCACTGTCTGCCTATCCCCCTTCCCCTTCCTGACAGGCACCCAGCTACCTTTTCCCTGTACCTCGGGTGTGACCACCTCCTTATAACTCCTCTGTATCACCCCCTCAGACTCCCAAATCATCCAGAGTTCATCCGGCTCCAGAACACTAACACTGGTTATGAGGAGCTGGAGTTGAGTGCACCTCTCGCAGGTGAGGTCAGAGCGGACACGAGCAGACACCCTTACCTCCCACATCCTGCAAGAGGAGTATGCAATTTCCCTAGCTTCCATTCCCTCTACTCTAGATTTCCAGAAGAATTTTAAAAAAGCCTAACCTTACCCACCCTCCACACAGACACTTTTGGTTCGAGGAGGTTGGGTAGGAGACACTACATGTGGTGTTTTGGGTTTAGCCAATGCCCGAATATAATCACAGATAATGGGAACTGCAGATGCTGGCGAATCCAAGATAATAAGCCCGAATATATCGGTTTGTTCCTGGCTCGCAGTTTCTCCACACACCCACCGCTGAAAACAAGAGGGCTGCTGTTGCACAAGGTAAGTTTTCATACTCCAGAGTGGGGGAAAAACATGCAAAAACAAAACTTACCTTCCCATCAGTGCTCTGGCTCACGCTGCTGCTGAAAACTGCTGGGAAGTTAACAATGTAGCTTTACAATCAGTTTGAAGAATTAGAGGGAGGATAACTCTGGAGCTAACAGCGCTGTCTTCGTGCTTACATCATTTTTAGTGTGGTTCTAATTAAAAAGATCCCTGATATCCCATGAACTTCCATCACCCGCTCCATCCCAGGCCTGCTCCCAGCTTATTTCGCCCAAGCCTTGCACCCACTCTCCCTTCATCTTGTGGGCACTAAACAGCTGGCCGCACACCTTCCCTTCCTGGCTTCCGCATTCATTACATTTTCTCTCATCTCAGATATTGTTCTCCAATGTCCCCAACACCATCAAACCTGAGCCTCCAATTCAACTCGTGATCCTTCCCTCCTAACTACCTTTCCACAGCAGTGAAATGTTTCATCAAGACAATGGAATTGGGAACCTCTTTCCCTGGAATTTGAACTGCTTTGTCAGATTTGTCTCCCTGAACCACGAACTGCACAACCACCGTCAGCAACATGGGACAAACACTTCCCTCCCACATGCCCTGACCACACTCAGCTCGGCCCCTGTCTCAGGCATCAGGCTGTACAGCTGATGTCCTGCACTGATAACACTATTGAGATGATTGCAGACATTTAACTAAAGGGATTGAAGACAAAGCATTATCCAACCCAACAAGTTGTGCAAAAAACAAAAGGGGAATCTGATATGGACAAAACCCACCAAATGTCAACTCCCTTTTCCAAAGGGAGTATATTGGCACTAAAAAGGTGGCTCAGTCAACAGTTATATTGAGCAGCATGGCTTTTTGGCCCTTGATTAACTGGATAATTAAGGACCATTTGAGGTGCTAAAGCTAGCACCCAATGTCATGGACACAGGGACACATGGCAAAAACCATTCAGTCACGCAGTGAGGACAAGCTTTCATTCCAGTGACCATACACAGCCCTCAAAATGGGAGGAATATGCATTTGGCCAGAAGGCATTTTCCACTGATGCACCTGTTGGTTTGAAGAGCATCAGATATCTGTATGCTCAATTACACATTACACAATGGCATTCATGAGAACTAACTGACTCTCAGCATTTCCTAATAAAGTTAGGATCATTCATGTCATGGAATTCCAACTCATGTTGGCCAAGTCAACTACACCCTTCGTTACCACAAGATGCATTGCAGACAGTTCCAGACAAGCACAACACAGATGTGGCAGGGACCTCTCAACCACATCCCATTTTCAACGTCACGGTGGAATGGAGAAGCAGCAAGGGAGCCGGTCAGGCCCTGCTCAACAAGTCTTGGGATTAGGAAGCCTCATGGCAAACTCACGGTTCACCAAGTATTTCAGGAGTTAACATTGACAGATTGGCATTCCTTATGGAAGTGTTTATTCATGTAATTATGGGGGCTAGTGCCATGTGCCCTTCTCATATTTGGGCACACCAGTCACAACGGTTAACACAAGCTTTCCCAAAATACTGAACTGGTGCAAATAACAGGTGGTTGACAAATTTGTTTGCAGTTGGATATAAAACTTGAAGCTTCACACAAAGGTGAAAGAAAGCATGATCACCAGTGGATATATTAGACTTAACTGTGGGAGTCAACACAAAGCCAAAATCAGAAATTGAAAATCATCCATAATGATAGACACTAATAAATTCCATGAAGACTGAAAGACAAAAACAAAAACCAGGTCTGAACAGACGATTCAAAGCATTAATGCTTGACTGGTCATTTTGTTAGTTGACTGGAGTTTGCTTGTGTTTCCTGTACAGGAACAAGGCCATCAAGGAAGCAGAGATCAGGGAGACAGCCGTCACTGTCAGGGACACCATCAGGACCAGCTCAGACTGCACACCTACACAACGAGGAGAAACCAATGGTTACTGAGAGAAACTGGGACAAAGAGAAGAACTAGCAGTCAGGCAACTCACCGCCTGGAGACATATCCTGCATCCTTTGCTCACCCTCAGTCAGGGGCTCAGTTGCCAGGCTGGTCAGCTCAGGATCCAGAATGAGCAGGGGGCCAAGTGAGGCCTCACCCTCCCACTTCACTCTGTAGGATCAAGCATTCTGGTCAGTGTCCAGAAAAAAAAATACAGCCCCAGCAGATAGGGTCAGTGACCTACCAGCTTCAGGTCCCAGGTCCCTCCTTCCTCTGGAGGGAAAGATGATCTCCCCTGTGTGACCACAGTTCCCCACATGGCAACAGGCACAGGTGTCACTGTTGATTCCTCCCGTGGGGTCCAGCTAAACAGGAGAAACAGCCCATTAACAACATGGTGCATCACCTGTTCCCCAACAACATTACCAAGGGACAGGGAGTGGGGGTGGAAAAACACACAGATCTTGTGAAGCTTCTGGAAAGTACAAGCTTTGTTCCTGGAATCTGCTTGATCCACTGCAGCAACTTTCAGGTGACAGGTGATGAAAATCTGAGGGACACATTCAGCACAAGTCAGTGTTTAGTCACTCCCACCCTGTGGGGAGAAGCCAATCAGCAGCTTCCTCTTACCACGGAACACTCAGCTCCATAGAAGCGGAAGGCATCCAGGTCAAAACTGAGCTTATCCGGCTCCCGCTGGTCTCTCGGCATTACAAAGATTGAAAAGGAGTCTTCAGCTTGGCTGTCCACGAGGCAACCCCAAGTGAACAAAGGGCCATGAAGTGAATCCATTGAGATGGGAGCAGCTGGAGAAAGCAGAGATCTCCTTACCCATGGTAGTCAATGATGCTGTATCTGGGGCTGGAGTCCTTGTCTGGGCTCAGTGTAGCTACACAGCGGTCAATGCACAGCTTCAGGGGCACGTGGTTGTCCATTGAAACAGATGCCTCAATGTGAATGAGGTCTCCCAGTGACTAGACAATGGAAGTTAACTCAAACCCAGCCACCTGAAGCACAAGAGGACAAGGGTTGGAGACAGGGGGTGCAACCCCCGGTGAGTGACACCAAGATATCCCTCCCCAGCCAGCCATCACATACCATTCATTCGACGCAGGGAGAATGACAGATGCCCTTCTGCAGACCTGGTGGAGCTGAATGTGATCCAGATCGGCTTGATGGGGTTACTGCTCACATTGCCCTTCCTGGGGAGAGACAGGGCAATCATTTCAGGACAATGTCATAACAGCTGTGGTCAGGGAATAATTTTGACAAAATCAAATGAAGACTCACTTGAAATAACAACACGCAATGGGAATAACAGCTCCATTGGTTCTCAATGACAGACCCAGGATATCTTGGGATGTGCATGAGGTGGGTGGTGTAGATTAGGAAATCTCCAGTTATCGGAAAGACACCATATCAAACAAATGAGGAATTGATCTGAAGTTAGAAGGGTCAACAAAGGGCTCACAATAACTTCATCACATTGGACACATTCTTTTGTGACACTGACAGTGTCATAGCCAAGATATTGTTTCCTCCCTGCAATGCTGGGATAACTTAGGTCACAGGTCAAGGGTCACTCACAGAGGATGAATGTAACAAGGAACTCCAACTCATTGGAATGGAGTTGGAAACACTAAACACAATGGGTCAAACACCAAATGGTTAGAGAGCTCAAGTTGAGAGATAGGAAAGTGTCCATTCAAGAGAGGAATGAGGATAAGAATGAAAGAGATCATGGAGACACGGGCATCGGGTTCCCAGTGACAGTAAGAAATGCAGCAGTGAAAGTGAACAGTGGTAGTTTAGAATAGTGAATGCAAACAGTTTCCATTTCACAAGTAGGGCAGGAATACCCAAAACAGGGACAGTCCACACTATGAAGCAAACCAATAATCAACAAGTTGATCCACTATCAGGTGCTGGAAAGGACGGTTGAGGACCAGAATGAAAGAGAACGCCACATTCAAAAACATCTGAGCAAGGGGAATGAGCTCAAAGCAGACATAACAGGAATCAGAGAAGGCTCTAAAACATTTGGTGTAGACAGCCGTAAAACTAAAGCCTCAATCATTATCTAGGACTAGCTCGTGGGTAGGTAAAGCCAGAGAGCATTCCTAATATCAATGATATCTCAGACAGCATTAGATAGAAACAGTGCACAGCCCAAGCTTCCAGCAGTTATGGAGGACTCTATCTGCAGCCTGCTGCCACACTCATACAGCCCACAGTCAAAGAGAACAGTGTAGTTCTCAGGGTAGATCCAGGTTGGCCGACAACCTGCTGCCCCGAGGGTCGGGTCAGCAGCTTTAATCAGGTGCCTGGTTCCAAATAAATCCAACTGGGCCCCGACCAGCAGCTTGTGCTCTCCACACTGCACCATCACAGTCTGCAGTGGAAACACACACCCGCCCTCAGACATTCTGAAACTGGAACCAATGGGACCCCCATGAGGAGGGACTCTCTCAGGTACAGGGGTGGCTCTCACTATTCTCCATGGTTACCTCTGGCTCAGAAACTCCTGCCAAGTTTCAAAGTGACAAACAGCTCCAACTAACACTAGCACAGGAAACAAACCCCTCACTACAAAATCCCCCATGATCACAAACAACACAAGCATCCCTTCCAGCCCCCACCCAGCTCCTTTTATACACACAACCTGCACTCACCTGACACCAATCAGACCAGAAGCAGAAACGTTAAGCCAATGAACCAGACCCAGTCTCTACAATTTTCACCAATAACTGCTCATGGGCTTCTTACCAGGAGGGCCTGTTCCATTTGGACCATTAGGAATGGCCGTGAGTTGCTATGCTGTCACCTGACTACATTCAGCTCCACATGTTCTCACAGTGAATGTGCTCCTGAGGACAATCATCAAACATGGATCATTGATTCAGGAGGGTGATTGGTGAGTCTGACAGTGAGCCATACAGAGAGATCGTCTCTGGAAGAGACTTCGACTGGACAACTGAATCTGATGAAGAGTCTAGGCCCGAAACGTCAGCTTTTGTGCTCCTGAGATGCTGCTGGGCCTGCTGTGTTCATCCAGCCTCACATTTTATTATCTAGGATTGTACCTGTCCTGGGAATATTTGACAGGGACAGTGAAGCGGGAGCTGTACTCTTAATTTAAAGAAGCGGAGTTGTACTTGTCCTGGGAGTGTTTGGTGAAGATACTGTGGAAGGCACTTTACATTTTATTTAACCCCACGTTGTTCAGGGAGGGTTTGACACAGCACAAGGGAACATTACTCTGTATATAATCACTCACTGTACATGCCCTAAGACTATTTTCCGTGGAGAGTGTAGAACGAGCATGACTCTGCAGCTAAATCTCAGCTTTCTCTGTGGATTTGATTGGGATAAAATCAAGTGATTTGGCACACTCTTTAGATGTTGTGAATCCTTCAAATGTAGTTTCCTTTTGGTTAAAATTTTGGATGGAATGTGCTCCTCGTCACTCCATTCACTCCCCTCAAAGCTGCACTGTTGTTCTGTTACTTGCCTGTTTAGTTTTATTGGCTACGGTGTGGTTATGTGGAGTCCTGGAAAGGCCAACATTTTAATAGCCATCTCCCAGCTTTCCTTGAGAAGGTGGGAATCCTCCTCTTAAAACTGTCAGCCAAGGGCAGGAGAGAAAGGGAAGGGTCAAGGGGACAAGCTGCTGACATTGCTGCCTGGGAGATGCTGGCCATAATCTGCAGAAATGTGGAGACGGGGGGGTACCAGTCACTAAGACTAGATTTCTGATGTTAACACAACGCTGAATGATTGGAATGCTGACAAGAAGTTAAGGCAGAGAAGGTAGAGAGGGAAAGATTGTGAGGAGGGGGACTGCCTCAGTGACAGAGTAACCAAGCTGCAGGGACAGAAGAACATGGGACTTGGTACGGACGAACCACGACCAGGTGCAGTGTGAGAAACTGCTCACAAGAAGAATAAGTGAGAGGGAAAAGGCTCAAACAGTTAAAGCTGAAATGGAAAAATGGAAAGAAAACATAATGATTTAAAAGCTGCAATGAACTTGGTCCAGAGAGATGTTCAGGAAATGAGAAGTGCTGCAGATCACACTAAGTGTCAGAGACAGAGAGAAAGGCTGCAGGGTCAGCTCGCTGCACACAGAGACATAATGTGTGTCCTTGTGTCTGTGAGAAGTGGGGGAGGCAGTGAAGGGGATGTGGGTTGGGATGATTTAACAGACGGAGCTGCTGGACATGGTCATGATGAAGGGGAACCTCCTCCAGAGCATCCACTGCCAGCTTATGACCCAGTTTGAGAGATTCCATTGGTTCCCGTCGTAATGGGCCACCCCACCGCCCCCCCGACCAGCCCAGAAACCACTAGAAGGGGATTGGAGGACGATGGTCAGGTGGCAGAGGTAGGAGGGCTGTTTATTATACCCCATTGGGGGTGCAGCAGTTGAGGGACATTGTGAACGATATTTGGAAGTGAGCGCCTCGGGCAGTCTTAGGGATCTGTTCCGAACGGTCAGGATAACACTGAGGAAAGGATATCATGAATAATATGCCGGCACCCACATCTACACTCTGTCTTACCATAAGAGCAGAAAGTTAGTCGAGGCACAACTCAGGCTTTAAAAGACCAGGAGTTAAATATCACAGGCACTAACAGAGGGGACCCAGTGGAGACGCTGACAAACAGTTAGCAAAGGAAAGGCGAACAGCCCACTGCATTTACTGCACGCCTTTGGGCAGTGTTTCAGCGGGTATATGGTACAGCCTCGGATAGGAACAATCTCGAGGCAGTGGGTGGGAATCTGAGGGAGTGAATGTTGGTGTTACATGGCACTGAGGAGACCAGGAAGGCATTGGTGCAGTTTGATCCGACTGAGGAACTGCACACTGAGGCCTGGGTCATGAGGAAGATTGTTCGAGCATGGGAAAAAGAAAGGACAGAACTTTTCAAGGCCTCTGGGGTACAGGATGACACCTGTTAAAGATCAGGCAACAATAGACAATAGACAATAGGTGCAGGAGTAGGCCATTCAGCCCTTCAAGCCAGCACCACCATTCATTATGATCATGGCTGATCATCCACAATCAGTTACCTGTTCCTGCCTTATCCCCGTAACCCTCGGTTCCGCTATCTTTAAGTGCTCGATCTATCTCTTTCTTGAAACTATCCAGAGACTTGGCCTCCACTGCCTTCTGGGGCAGAGCATTCCATATATCCACCACTCTCTGGGTGAAGAGGTTTTTCCTGAACTCTGTTCTAATTGGCCTACCCATTATTTTTAAACAGTGTCCTCTGGTTCTGGACGCCCCCATCAACGGAAACATGTTTCCTGCCTCCAGAGTGTCCAATCCCTTAATAATCTTGTACGTCTCAATCAGATCCCCTCACATCCTTCTAAACTCAAGTGTATACAAGCCAAGTTGCTCCAATCTTTCATCATATGATAGTCCCGCCATTCCGGGAATTGACCTCGTGAACCTACGCTGCACTCCCTCAATAGCCAGAATGTCCTTCCTCAAATTTGGAGACCAAAACTGCACACAATACTCGAGGTCTCACCAGAGCCCTGTACAGCTGCAGAAGGACCTCTTTGCTACTACACTCAATTCCTCTTGTTACGAAGGCCAGCATGCCATTAGCTTTCTTCACTGCCTGCTGTACCTGCATGCTTGCTTTCATTGACTCATGTACAAGAACACCTAGATCTCGTTGTGCTTCCCCTTTACCTAACTTGACTCCATTTAGATAGTAATCTGCCTTCCTGTTCTTGCCACCAAAGTGGATAACCACACATTTATCTACATTAAACTGCATCTGCCATGCATCCGTCCACTCACCTAGCCTGTCCAAGTCACCCTGTATTCTCATGACATCTTCCTCACATTTCACCCTGCCACCCAGCTTTGTGTCATCAGCAAATTTGCTAATATTACTGTTAATACCTTCACCTATATCATTAATGTATATTATAAACAGCTGTGGTCACAGCACCGAAGCTCGTGGAACGCCACTGGTCACTGCCTGCCATTCCAAAAGGGACCCGTTCATCATTACTCTTTGCTTCCTGTCAGCCAGCCAATTTTCAATCCAAGCCAGTATTATTCTGCCAATACCATGTGCCCTAATTTTGCTCACTAATCTCCTACGTGGGACTTTATCAAAGCCTTTCTGAAAGCCCAAGTATACGACATCCACTGGCTCTCCCTTGTCCATCTTCATAGTTACATCCTCAAAAAATTCCAGAACATTAGTCAAGCGCGATTTCCCCTTTGTAAATCGATGCTGGCTCTGACCTATCCTGTTACTGCTATCCAAATGATTTGTAATTTCATCTTTTATAATTGACTCCAGCATCTTTCCCACCACTGACGTCAGGCTAACCGGTCTATAATTCCCTGTTTTTTCCCTCCCTCCTTTCTTGAAAAGTGGGACAACATTAGCAACCCTCCAATCCGTAGGAACTGATCCTGAATCTATAGAACATTGGAAAATAATGACCAATGCGTCCACGATTTGTAGAGCCACCTCCTTAAGTACCCTCGGATGCAGACCATCAGGTCCCGGGGACATATCAGCCTTCAGACCTAACAATCTATCCAACACCATTTCCTGCTTAATATAAATTCCTTTCAGTTCATCCATTACCCTTGGTCCTTCAGCCACTATAACATCTGGGAGATTGCTTGTGTCTTCCCTGGTGAAGACAGATCCAAAGTACCTATTCAACTCTTCTGCCATTTCCTTGTTCCCCATCATAAATTCACCCGTTTCTGTCTTCAAGGGCCGAATTTTAGTCTTAACCAGTTTTTTTGCTTTTCACATCCCTAAAAAAGCTTTTATTATCCTCCTTTGTACTTTTTTGGCCAGTGTGCCTTCGTACCTCATTTTTTTCTCTGTGCATTGCCTTTTTAGTTATCCTCTGTTGCTCTTTAAAACTTTCCCAGTCCTCCGGCTTCCCGTTCAGCTTTGCTATGTTATACTTCTTTTCTATCCTTATACAGTCCTTAACTTCCCTCGTCAGCCACGGCCGGCCCTGCCTCCTCTGAGGATCTTTCTTCCTCTTTGGAATGAACTGATCCTGCACCTTCTGCATTATATCCAGAAATACCTGCCATTGTTGTTCCACTGCCATCCCTGCTAGGGTAGTGAGCCATTGAACTTTGGCCAGCTCCTCCCTCATAGCTCCATAGTTCCCTTGATTCAACTGCAATACTGACACTTCTGATTCTCCCTTCTCCCTCTCAAACTGCAGATTAAAACTTATCATATTATGCTCACTACCTCCTAATGGCTCCTTTACTTTCAGGTCCCTGATCAAATCCGGTTCATTGCACAACACCAGATCCAGAATTGCCTCTTCCCTGGTAGCTGTTCCAAGAATCCATCTCTGAGGCACTCCACAAACTCCCTTCCTTGGGGTCCAGTACCATCCTGACTTTCCCAGTCTACCTGCATGTTGAAATCTCCCATTACAACTGTAGTGATACCTTTGAGACAGGCTAATTACAACTCCTGATTCAACTTACACCCTACATCCAGGCTACAGTTTGGGGGCCTGTGGATAACTCCCATTAGGGTCTTTCTACCCTTAGAATTCCTCAGCTCTATCCAACTGACTCTACATCTCCTGATTCTATGTCCCCCCTCGCAAGGGACTGAATATCATTCCTCACCAACAGGGCAACCCCACCCCCTCTGTCCGTCAGTCTGTCCTTTCGAGAGCACGTATCGCCTTGAATATTCATTTCCCAGGCCCTGTCCACTTGAAGCCACGTCTCAGTTATCCCCACAACATCGCACCTGCCAATTTCCAACTGAGCCTCAAGCTCATCCACCTTATTTCTTATGCTTCGTGCATTCAGATGTAATATTTTTAATTTGTTACTCCCCTCACCCTTCTTATCAATCCCAACAATCTGGAGAACTGAAGGGGGAAGATCTATTGGGAGGACTCACCCTCCAGACTATTCAGTGTGGGAAGAGGGAGAGGTGGAGGGAATGTCTTGTGGACTGGGAGAACTGACGGCGGGGTGTCTAGGTGCTACAATTGTGGCCAGGAGGGGCATTTTGTTGGAAAATGCCTGAATATGAGACGTGAAAATGTGGGTTCAGGGTGTTGGTGCCTACCTGTAGACGGACCTAGTGGGCCTAACCCTCAATGTGATGTCACGGAGACACTACCGTCTATGGGGATGGATTCTGAACTGCAAGGAGAGTCACAGGCCTCTCTGTTATGGATGTGATGTGCGGTGGGCCAAAACAGGGAGACCCAGAGTGAACAGAGGGGTCGGAGGCTGCTGTATTACGTTCCTTTGGGACACTGAGTGATCCCGAACCACCGTCAATACCATGCAGTTCAATGACCCACGTTGGCAAATTCAAACTTCAACCATTTTAAATAGATTTACGGGACATTTACAAGAGGGACATGTTGGTGCTCAGTGTGGGAGATGTAGCATTAGATCATTCAGTATTTCTTCTTAATTAGCCCAGTGAACAAGAACATGTTTTGGGGAGCGATTCCATGGTAAAAGCAGGACACTGTTTCGATCCTGCAGTTCCCAGTATCACTGTTTCCATACTGTTTACTGCATGATTTGGTAAATACCTGTCGGTACGAGCAGCGTAAACAGCACACTCATTGCTGATGGGGAATTTCAGCACAGGATTGTACAGAGATAACAAAGTGTGGATAAAGCCAGAAGAGGTGAATGACGATCACGAAGTGTCACTGCTCATTGTCCGGCAATCTGCAGTATGAGCCCGACATAAACATGACTGTGGGAAGATGGCTGGGAGTGCGTGTACACAGGGCCCAGACCCCAATCCACAGGAGCAGTATGGTATTCCGAAACAGGCACAGGATGAGGTAGGGAAGGTGATACTGAGTCTGACACAAGGGATAGTTAGACCGGGAGCTTCCGCTAATACCTCACCGACTTGGCTGATGAGGAAACCGAATGGAAGCTTACTGAACATGAAACAACACCCCATTAACCACCCCCACGATCGCGATTACCCAGAAGCAGGTGTCAAGGACTGGTTCACGCTTTTGGACATAAGCAACAGGTTTTGGTCCATGCCACTGGAAAAGGGGTAACCATACCAGCTCTCTGATAAGGGTCTAGGCCTGAAACGTCAGCTTTTGTGCTCCTGAGATGCTGCTTGGCCTGCAACGTTCATCCAGCTCCACACTTTGTTATCTTGGAGTCTCTAGCATCTGCAGTTCCCCTCATCTCTGACCCCAGTACCAATACAAGTATGTGTTTATTCTCCAAGGCCAGAAATATATATGGACCGCCCTGACACAGGGATTTCATCATTCTTCATTCACATTCCACCAGCATCCAAACGAAGTGGTAAAGGGATTTCAAAACCTCACTGTTTAGTTCAGTCAGTCAGAATAGAATCGCAAGGAGGACATGTTGTTACATGGAAGGGATATCACTGTGAATGGAGTAAAAGCCATTACTGTGTCAGCAGATAACTTAGTGTACCAGGGAGAGAAACAGGTGTCAAATGTTGATAGAAATGCACCTTTGGGACCATTACCCATCAAAACAAAAAGAAGGGTGTAAGAGAGGATCTGAAAGCAGGCAGGTACAGGAAAGGAAGATTCCCATGTGAAAATTTTGTGGATGGCTCTTCATCAGTACAGGACGAGAAGAGGAGAGCTGTGGTTGGGACATACGTCGAGGATGGGAACAGACAGGAAAGATACAGTGCGGCTCTTCAATTACCTCAGACCATGAGTGCACAGGCAGCAGAGTTCGTGGCCGTAACATATGTGGTTGGTCACCAGGAACTCCTTCCACCCGGATCAGTGATGTACTCTGACAGCCTGTCAGTTTGTAACATCCTCACGGAATATTTGCTCCCATGGAAGATGGCAGGGTCAGTCTCAGCAGATGGGAAGCCCCTTTGATCAGCTGCACTGTTACAATATATCCTTGAGGAAGCACAAGGGACAGAATGTGGGATCAGGAAGGTAAAAGCTCATTCCCAGGGGCAACCAGAAGGTGATGATTTAGCGAAACAAGGTGCTGTAAATGGGCAGGAACGGTGACCACCAACTGAAGAAATCGGGGACCGGGAAGAGAAACCGGTCGAGGTAATGGATTTAACAGAGAAACAAAAGAAAGACAGGAAATTGAAAAAACAAACCGATGGAATAGAATCAGACACATATAAAGCAGACAAGGACATTTATGTTCAGGATAGAGCAGTTTTACATAAGAAAAATTTGTGGTTCTGGTGTGTGGCAATGGTACGACATCAAAGGTCAGGAACACTGCGGCAAGTTACTCACTTCCTGACTCTTCAAACCCTGCCCACAATCAAAAAGGTACAAGTCAGGCTTGTGATAAACTCCTCCCCAGTTACCGAGATCGATGCAGCCTTCTGAGGATCGACACCATCCAGGGCAAAGTAACCTGTTTGAATTCATGCAACAGTGAAGGGAGTCAAACACAGCTAACTATAGATTGGTTAGCATAATTTCTCTGACGAGAAAAATATTAGACACTCTGCCAAAGGGAGTCAATTCAATTCCCACACTGTCCGAGGTTACCATGAAGTTTCCACGTTCTCATCCCGGCCTCTTACCTGAGGCATGGTGACCTCCAGGTTAAGTTCCCCACCAATCACCTCTACCTAATGAGACAGCAGCCGTGCAGTTCTTTGGGACAATGACAATGTCACCTTCAGTTGGAGAACTTTCAGGAATACATTATATGGTCAAACTGGGTCAGCCTGGCTGCATGAAGGGGGCATTGCTCCTGCTCAAATTTATCACATCTTGAGAAGAGGACACAGACAGATTGTATGAAGTGATATCAGTAGATATTGTACATTTGGATTTTTAAGAAGGTTTTTTGACCAGCGACACATCAGTCACCTTAAGAGTCCATACTGTTAGGGATAGCAATATCAGCATGGACAGAGGATTGGAGAACTGAGAGAAGACAAGGGGTTAACTCAAGGTGAAACCTTCAGGGTGGAAATCTGTTTGTGTCGTGCCACATGGGTCAGTGCTGGGTTCACAATTGTTTCAATTAGACGTTATTGACTTGGTTTTGGGAAGCGAAAGTATTCTAGCCCAGTTTGGAGATGATGCAAGACCAAGTGGGAGGGTAAAGGGTCAGGATAACACATGGGTATTGTCGAGCAATAGGGATAGGTTTGGTGAGTGATCAAAAGTCTGGGGTTATATTTTGGGAGAAGGAATAGACAATCTGGATATTATTTGAGTGGAGAACGACTGCAGAAAGCTCCTACACCAAGGGATTGGAGAAGCTTGCTGCATGAATCACAGAAAGTTTTCATACGTCAAGTAACTGGAAAGGCAAAGGGCATGTTATTCTTTGTTTGAACAGAAATAAAAATTTGCAACTCTTGCTGAAAGAGTATGAGGCCACACACAGAATACTGAACAGTTTTGGTTTCTTTATCTGTAAAATGATATATTGGCATTGGAAGCTGTCCAGAGAAAGTTCACCAGGCTGATAAATATGGAAGTATTTTCTCATGAAGAGTTCAATAGGCTTTCACTTATTAGAATTTAGAGAATGAATGAAGATCTTATTGAAAAATAACTATTAGGGAGATTATCATCAAGATAGCTGCAGGAAGGTTGTTCACCCTTATGTAACAGCCTAATCGCAGAGAACATACGCTCAGCAACAAAGAAACACAGAACCTTAGCAAATAGGGGAAGGGACAGTCGTTTTGGACCTTTGAACTTGCTCTGCCATTCACTATGATTGTGGCTGATCATCCAATTCATCCCTGTACCCATTTTCTCTCTGTACCGTTCAACTTAAGGGAATTACAGTGAAATGGGGAGTGATTGAGGAAATTGGAACTTGTCTGACACAACATCAGGAATGACAGTAAGGAAGCAGAGGCAGAGATTTCAGGATGTAATTCATGACCCGCAGGAATAATACATCCCAGTAAAGAGGAAAAAATTCTAAGATAACAAGGTGTAGAGCTGGATGAACACAGCAGGCCAAGCAACATCACAGGAGGAAGTCTGATGTTTTGGGCCTAGACCCTTCAGAAGAAGGCGGACGGGAAGGGGTTTCTGAAATGTATTGGACGGGGGAGGAAGTTGGATAGAGGAGAAGATAGGTAGAGTGGAGACAGACAGGTCAAAAAAAGAGGTGGGGATGGAGCCAGTAAAGGTGAGTGCAGGTGGGGAGTGAGGGCAGGGATAAGTCCGGACAGACAGGTCATGGGAGTGGGACGAAGCTGGTAGGTAGGAGATGGAGGTGCAGCGTGAGGTGGCAAAGAGAGTTTTGGTGGGTGGAAGGATAGGTTAGGGAGATGGGATGAGCTGGGCTGGGTTTGGGATGCAGTCGTGGGGCGGGGGGAGGTTTTGAAGCTTGTGAAATCAACCTTGCTACCATTGGGCTGCACTGTTCCCAAGTGGAATGAGGTGCTGTTCCTGCACCCTTCAGGTGGCATCATTGTGGCACTGCAGGAGGCCCTGAGTGGACATGCAATCTGAGGAATGGGAGTGGGAGTTGAAATGGTTCACAATGGGGAGGTGCAGTTGTTTAGCGTGAACCAAGTGTAGATGTTCTGCAAAGCGGTCCCCAAGCCTCCACTTGGTTTCCCGGATGTAGAGGCCACATCAGGAACAGCGGATGCAATATAGCACATTTGCAGATGGGCAGTGAACATCTGCTTGATGTGGAAAGTCTTATTGGGGCCTGGGATCAGGGTGTGTGGGGAGGGAAAGGGGCAGGTGTTGCACTTCCTATAACCGCAGGAAATGCAGAGGGTGGTGGGGCTGGAGGGAGTGTGGAGTGGACAAGGGTGTCAGAGAGGGTGGTCCCTCTGGAAAGTAGACAAGGGTGGTGACAGAAAAGTGTCTTGGGTGGTAGGGTCAGATTGCAGATGGCCAAAAAGTGTCAGAAGATGATGGGTTGGATTTGGAGGTTGGTGGGGTGGTGTGTGAGGACCAGGGAGATTCTGTTTTAGTTCTTATTGAGGGGTGGGTGTGAGGGGGAAATGTGGGAGACATAGCCAAGGGTGTTCTTGACTGAGCAGGGGGTGGTTGGGGAAGTTGTGGTCCTTAAAACATGGACATCTGAGATTATATAGTGGAATGCCTCATCCTGGAAGCAGATGTGCCACAGGTAAAAGAATTGGGAATAGGGATGGCTTTTTTTGCAGGAGTTTGGGTGGGACGAGGCGTATTCTAGGTAGCTGTGGGACTCGATGGGCTTGAAATGGATATTGGTTTCTCGCTGGTTGCCAGAGATGGAAACAGAGAGGTATTGGAGATGGCCCAGATGAAGTTAAGGTTGGGGTGGAAGGTGTTGAAGTGGATGAACTGTTTGAGCTAGTCATGGGAACATGAGGCAGCACCAAAACAGTCAACGTAACAGGAAGAAGTGGGGTTTAGGACCAGCGTAGCTACGGAAGAGGGATTGTTACCTGTAACCTGCAGAGAGACAGGTATAGCTTGGGCCCATGCGGGTACCCATGGCCACCCCCTCTTCCGTATCTGCTCCGAGCATGAGACAGTCCACTCCCGTACTTCTCGATGTCCAATTTTAAAGGACACCCACTCCCAACGCCACCCCCCATCCAAGGTGTCAAAAAACCAAACCTGAATAACCCAGGAAAGTTGGTGTCAAGTTTTGCATTAAAAAAAAACCATTTCAGGGGATTAAAAACAGTGGTAAATTCAAACTTGAGCAAAGAACAACTAAAAGCATAGTTGAAACAAAGAAAAATTAACTACCAAGTGTAATTTAGCAAACAAATGGAAAGACCATTCTCTTTGCATGTGATTGTTAAAACATAAAATGAAGATACGCCACTGATAACAGACCTGGAAGGTTCATTATGAGGAGCCAGGAGATGGCAAAATAGTTACAGATATTTTGCATCAGTGTTTCTAGTGGAAGGTACATTGCACATTCCACAAATACTAAGGAACGTGGGAGAGGATTTCAGCCCCTTCAACATCACTATGTATCATTATACAAATTAGTGACTGAAATATCCCCTGGAGCTGCTCATTTGCATCCGAGGATCCTAAACGATTGAGCTACAGGGACAATGGATGTGAGAGTTGACATTTTTCAAAAATCCTTGTCTTCCAGCAAGTCAGCAAAAGATGGGAAAATTGGCAATGTGACACCCCTGTTGAGAGCATTAGGAGAGGCTGGTAAAACTGTTTTAAGAGGGGAACTTGAAAGGCATAGCTAGCTTTGTTTCTAAGATTATTTGAGGAGAACTGTCTCAACTCGGCTGGGGAAATGAGAGGGTGGAGAGTCATGCATGTAATATCGGTGAGGTAAATTTCAAATGAGATGTGATGTGCAAGTTTATATGCTCAGAGTGGGAGGAGTCAATGAGCTGCAGTGGTAGAAAAAGGTGCATTTAAGCAGCTGTTAGACAAACACTAATCTACAATGAATCAATGATTGTCATAGACCAAATGCAGGCAGAAGGAATTAGTTTAATCTGGCGTCATGTTTGTCACAACATTGGCAAACAGCCTGCTGTGGTTCTGTACTCAGTTCTGCATTGTGTACGTCTAAATGCAAGTAGTCAGGGGCTAATTAACACAGCACATTGCTGGAAGTGCATTGCAATCATTTAACCATTACTGGAAGAACATTTTCAGAATCTTCATCGCAAGCCAACAGGCAGCATAGCTTTGTGAGAGCCGATTTTAAGTTTGAGGGAGTCTGAAGCGGGGTAGAAAGGCAGGTGAAACATTACGTGTTGTATTCAAGTGTCCAGAAGGTTCTGGACAACAACAACTCACAAAAGGTAAAAGTCATAAGACTAAGATGGAGAGAACTTGTTCCCTCAGAGGGTACGATGTCCTTCGATCTCCTTGCCATAGTGAGCTGTGTGGGCAGAGTCCTTGTCTATAGTCCAAGGTTGAACTATATAGATTGTTGGCCAGGAGTGGGAAAGAAGGGGTTGAGGAAGATCTTGGAAAGCGGATGTCACTAACACCAGATCAGCCAGAGTCCTACTTAATGGTGGAGCAAGATTGAGGGCCCTAACAACTTACTCTTGTTACTGTTTCTTACCGTCTGGCAGTCCATGATTTCTGAAATCTGGTCCCTAAGTCGGTGATTCCAGTTTCTGGACTCCATGGTCATTGGGAAATATCCTTCCTGCATTTTCTGTGCCTGGTCCTATTACAATATTGCAGGGTTCTATGAGATTGCCCCTTTATTCTTCAAATCTATCTATTTTGACTTGAGAAGTCACACGATACATGACACCAGGTGACAGTCCAACAGGACTGAAAGCTTCAGCTGTTGGAGCGCTGCTCCTTTTATCAGGGGAAGGACACTGGAGAATGCAGCACCACAAAGTGTCATTAGAAAAGCCTGTCAGACTGTAACCTGGCACCTCGTGACCTCTGACTTTGTCAACCCCACTCCAACACTAGCACCTCAGCACCAGTTAATCTAGTTCTAACTAGTTTGTTCGCTTCTCTCCTCAACACTGCAAAGCTCAGAATCCGTCTGGTAAATCTTTTGCTGCATTACCCCCATAGCCAGTACCCCCTTCCTCAAGAAAGGAGAACAAGACCCACGCACGGTACTCCAGGGGTGGCCATTCAGGCCCTGTATATTTGCAGCAAGGCAGCTCTAATTCCGTCCTTAAACACGGAGGGACAACATACCATTTACTGTCCTCACCACCTGCTGCATCTCCATACAGACTTTCTGCAACTGGTGCCAAAAGACACAGGATTCATCACACCCACCCTTGTTCTCCATTCTATTCAGATAGAAACCCATGGTCCTGTTTTTGCTGCGAGTGGATGAGCTTATCTTGATCCACATTGAACTAGCTTTACCATTTGTTTACACACCCATTCAACTTCTCCAAATCACAAACAATGTTATTATCCTCCTCAATATTTCACCTGGTGTAACTGTAGCTGGTTTGGGAAGAAGTTAATAGGGAGGCAGTCAAGGGAGCAGCTTGAAACAGCATCACACCATATCTAACATGCAGTACCTGCTCTTGAACCCTTGTCTGAACAGGGCACATGGAACTGCACTCTGTACCTAACATGGTCATGTGCATTTCTTGGGGATGTTGGAATTTAGTACTGTAGCTGGAGTGCTAGTTTGTGGAGAGAAAAGTACCTTTACATTTAGAGGAATGAGGGAGGATAACTCTGGAGCTAACAGTGCTGTCCTTCTACAGAAGAAGGATTGTTAATTGAGGTTTCCCCTCCACTCAGGCATTGCTCTCCAAGGTTCCCAACACCAAATCTGAAAACCCACCTTGACCCCAGACTCTCTCCTCCTACTGGTGACCTTTCCACAGGAATGAAAGCTTTCATCTCAAACCCATGGAATTTGGTACCCAGCTTTCTCGGATTGTGAACTACTTGAAAGTCAGATTTGTAAGCCTGAGATCACTAACTCCACAACTACCCTCAGCCACATCAGACAAACACTTGCTCACCACATGCCCTGACCACAACATGTATACTCCAGTCAGACATCAGGCTGCGCAACTGAAATAGAGAACACTATTGAGGCCTGCAGAACTTGTTCCAGTCCCTGCACTAAGAATCATTTCCCAACCCCTCACATCATGCTGCCAAGAGTGAGAAAGCCATAGGGACAAAACCCACCAAGTGTCAAACTTCCTATTCCAAGAGAGGAAGCCAAGGGAGGGTGGGAAGGTCAGTTATGTTACACTGAAATGGTGTTGTGGCCACTGATTTAATCTTGTTAATGAATATTTGAGGTACAAAACATAGCACTCCATGTCATGGCTACAGTGACAGGACAAGGCTGCTCAGTCTCCTGCTGAGCATGAGCTGTCATTTCATTTAACATACAGCCCTGAGAAAAGGGGAGTCAGATGCATTTAGCGAGAAGGCTTTTTCCACCGAGGCCCTGACTGGTGTCTGAAGAACATCAGGTAACTGCATTCTCACCTACACATCACGTTGTGTTCTGAGAACTGACCTCCTCAGCATTTCCTACCAAGGTTTGGAATTCAGTGAAATGAATTCCCACTCGTGTTCAGAGTCAGCTACACCCTCCCTCACCATAAGAGGCACAGCAGACAGTTTCAGATGAACACCAGGGAAGAAATGTGGCATAGTCACCCTGCCTTCACACCCACCAGCACTGCCTGAGGACAACGTCAGGTTTGAATTGACAAAAAGCAAGAGAGCAGGTTGGGCTCTGCTCAAGAAATCTTGGGATGAGGAAAGGTAGACCCACATGGCAACATGACAGTTCAGCATATTTCAGGGTTAAACACAGATGTCTGTCTAACAATTGTTTATTGATGTACTCAGGGGGCAAGTGCCATGTGCCCTTCTCAAATTTGGGCAGAGTCACAGTTAACACAAGCTTTCTCCAAATACTGAAAGGTCCAAATAACGCATGGTTTGCAAGTTGGAGGTTGAAGATCAAAAATTCTGAAGCTTAGAAGAGGTGACAGAGAGCTCAATCTCCAGGCGGTTACAAGAGAGGCCGAACTGTGGGAGTCAATGCCAAATGAGGACGAGAAATCCTCCTTGGAAATACTAGAAAATTCCACGAAGGTAGAAAAATAAAAACTAGGCCTGGACAGGAAACTCAACAAATCACTGCTTTATTGGTCATTTAATGAGGTGACAGGAGTTTGCTTGTGTTTCCTGTACAGGAACAAGGCCATCAACGAAGCAGAGATCAGGGAGACAGCCGTCACTGTCAGTGACACCATCACAACCAGCTCAGACTGCAGACCTACACAACAAGGAGAAACCAATGGTTACTGAGGGAAACTGGGACAAAGAAACTAGCACAAAGAAACTAGCAGTCAGACAGCTCACCGCCTGGAGACATATCCTGCATCCTTTGCTCAACCTCAGTCAGGGGCTCAGTTGCCAGGCTGGTCAGCTCAGGATCCAGAACGAGCAGGGGGCCAACTGAGGCCTCACCCTCCCACTTCAATCCAGCTTCACTCCCTGCAGGAAGCAACAGTACGGTCAGGATCAGGGAAGGAGGGTATAGTCCCCAGAGTGGGGCCGTTACCTACCAGCTTCAGCTCCAACATCTCTCCTTCCTCTGGACGGGAACACGATCTCCCCTGTGCTACCACAGTTCCCGACATGGCAACAGGCACAAACGTCACTGGTCGACTCTTCCAGTGGGGTCCAGCTAAATAGGAGAAACAGCCCATTCAACCACACGGTGCATCACCTCTCCAACAACATCACTAAGGGGCATGGAGTGGGGGACACTCACATCTTGTGCAGCTTCTGGAAAGTGCAAGCTTTGTTCCTGGAATCTCCCTGATCCACTGCAGCAACTCTCAGGTGACAGGTGATGAAAATCTGAGGGACACATTCAGCACATGTCAGTGTTTAGCCACTCCCACCCTGTGGGGAGAAGCCAGTCAGCAGCTTGCTCTTACCAAGGAACGCTCATCTCCATAGAAGCGGAAGGCATCCAGGTCAAACCTGAGCTTGTCCGGCTCCCGCTGGTCTCTCAGCAACACAAAGGTCGAAAAGGAGTCCTCAGCTTGGCTGTCCACGAGGCAACTGCAGGTGAACAAAGGGCCATGAAGTGAATGGAGTGAAGCCATTGAGATGGAAGCAGCTGGAGAAAGCAGAGAGCTCCTTACCCATTGTAGTCAATGATGCTGTATCTGGGGCTGGAGTCCTTGCCTGGGCTCAGTGTAGCCACACAGCGGTCAATGTACAGCTTCAGGGGCACGTGGTTGTCCATTGAAACAGACGCCTCAATGTGAATGAGTTCTCCCAGGGAGTAGACAGTGGAAGTGCGCTCTGTAAGCCAGTCACCTGAAGTACAAGAGGACAAGGGTTGGAGAGACAGTGGGTGCAACCCCCAGTGAGTGACACCAGGAGATCCCTCCCCAGCCAGCCATCACATACCATTCATTAGACGCAGGGAGAACGACAGATGCCCTTCTCTAGACCTGGTGGAGCTGAATGGGATCCAAGTGGGCTTGATGGGGTTACTGCTCACATTGCCCTTCCTGGGTAGAGACAGGGCAGCCATTTTACAACACAAAGACAACCACTGTGGCTGAAAATAAATGTTGATCAATCAAATGAAGACTCTCACCTGAAATAACGACACACAATGGGAATGACAGCCCCATTGGTTCGCACAATGACAGACCCAGGATAGTTTGGGATGTGGGTCAGGTGGGTGGTGTAGATCAGGAAATCTCCAGTCATCTGAAAGATACCAGGCTAAGGAATTAGGAACTGATCTGAACTGAGAAGGGGCAGGACAGGGCTCACAATGGCTTCATCCCATTGGATGCATTCTTTAAGGACCCAGACAAGCAAAGCTACAAGCAACTCCAAATAACTCGAATTCTCTATGAGAGAGACTAAACAGACTTGTAAAGAACCAAGATTTGTGGGACAGGGGTAGAAAGATCTGAGGCATAAGCATGAGTGTTCAGGGGCAATAAGTCAATGAAAAGTGGCCTAGAAGGGGTTAACACTCGGAAGGTGTTCCTGTTAGGCGGCGAGACTAGGACCTGTGGGCACAGCCTGAAAATTAGAGGGGGTAAAGTTGAAAATGAAACAAGACAACATTTCTTCAGCCAGAAAGTGGTGGGCTTGTGGAATTCATTGCCATGGAGTGCAGTCGAGGCCAGGACATGGCAGATCTCAGAAGGAATCAGGGGCTACAGGGAGAGAGAGCAGGGAAGTGGAGTTGAAGTGCCCACCAGCCATGATTTAAATGGCAGAGTAGACTTGATGGGCCTAATGGCCTCACTTCCACTCCCATGTCTTATGGGACTATGGCTGTCTGGAATACAGAAACAGAAGTTACTACTTTAGAAATATTACACAAATGCTAATCAGTCAACAGTTTGGAGCTCAAATCAATACAGCATCTTGCTGTCAGTAGAGCATGGTTGAGAACTGAATTGAAAATACCACATCCAAACAAATCTGACTGAGAACAAGCTGGAAGTACACAAAGAAACAGAACATTTCAAAACATCTAGAACAGACAGAAATTCAAGCAGAGGCCAAGCACAGCCTAAGACCAGATTGTGGATTAATACAGCTAGAGACCATTCATGTCACCGCAGCCAGGGTTACACAAGTTGAACAACACCCAGACCAAGCTACCAGCAGGTATAACAAAGTGTGGGGCTGAATGGACACAGCAGGCCAAGCAGGATCTTAGGGCCCCAAAAGCTGACCTTTCAGGCCAAGACTCTTCATCAGAAGAGGGGATTGGGAGGCAATTCTGAAATAAGTGGGGAGAAGCAGGGAGACAGACTAAAGATGGATAGAGGAGAAGAGCAGAGTATGGGTGGGGAGGTAGGAAGGGGATAAGTCAGTCTGGGGAGGATGGACAGATCAAGGGGGTGGGATAAGGTTAGTAGGTAGGAAGTGAAGAAGGTGCAGCTTGAAGTGGGAAGGTAGGAGGGGGGAAGAACAAGTCAGGCAGGCAAGTACAGCGGACTCATTACCTGCAGTCTGCTGCCACACTCATGCAGCCCGTAATCGAAGAGGACGGTGTGGTTCTCAGGGTAGATCCTGGTTGGCCGACAACCCACTGTCCCCAGTGTCAGGTCAGCAGCTTTAATTGGGTGCCTGGTTCCAAATAAATCCAACTGGGCCCTGACCAGCAGCTTGTGCTCTCCACACTGCACCATCACAGTCTGCAGTGGAGACACACTCCCACCCTCAGACATTCTGAAACTGGAACCAATGGGACCCCCATGAGGAGGGACTCTCTCAGGTACAGGAGTGGCTCTCACTATTCTCCATGGATACCTCTGGCTCAGAAACTGTTGCCAAGTTTCAGAGCAACAAACAGCTCCAACTAACACCAACAGAAGGAACAAACCCCTCACTACAAAATCCCCCATGATCCCAAACAACACAAGCATCCCTTCCAGCCCCCACCCAGCTCCATTTGTACACACAACCTGCACCCACCTGACACCAATCAGGCCAGAGGCAGCAACATTGAACCAATGAACCAGCCCCAGTCTCTGCAATTTCCACCAATGACTAAACTCTGGCATTGATCACCAGGAGGGCGTGTTCCATTTGGACCATTAGGAATGGCTGGGAGTTGCTGTGCTGTCACCTGACTGCATTCAGCTCCACAATTTCTCATGGTGACGGGGCTCCTGAGGACAATCATCAAACATGGATCATTGGTTCAGGCGGGTGTTGGTGGGTTTAACCTTTCCTGACCTCGAGTGTCTGACAGTGAGCCATACAGAGAAGTGTCCCTGGATGGGGATTGGACTGGACAAAAGAAGTGTTCTTCAGGTTTGTCTCATGTTCCATGCTCTATCCTAACCCAGCGACCACCGCTCCCCCGGTCAACTCCCAACCCACTGCATCCCAGGAATGTTTAATTGAGGCAGTGTAAAGGGAACCTTTCTTTCAGTTTAAAAGAAAGAGTAAGTTTATTCACTATCTTGCTCCATACTATTACCTGTCCTGGTACCGTTTGAAGGTCACCTGTATTCGGTATCAAACCGTGCGCTGTCCCTTTCCTTGGAGTGTCAATGCGGGCAGTGTAGATACAGCTTTACGCTTTATCTGCAGCTGTCCAGGGAGAGTTTGATACATCGTAAGGGAACATTACTCTGTATATAATTCCACAATGTACCTGTCCTGGGAGTGTTCTATGTGGAGAGAGCAGAATGCGCTTTACTCTGCAGCTAAACCTCAGCAATCCCTGCCACTGTGGATTCAATTGGGATGAAATCAAATGCGTTGGCATCCACCAGCAGTGGTGAATCCTGTCTTCACTTTTCCTTCAAATGTATTTTCATCTTGGCTTCAATTTTAGATGGAAATTACCCATTGTCGTTCCATTCACTCCCCTCAAGGGTCCTCCCTTGTTTTGTTACTTGCCCGCTTAGTTTTATTGGTAATGGATGTGTCGTCCTGGAAAGGCCAACTTTTTAATATCCGTCTTCCAACTGTCCTTGAGAAGGCAACGTTCAGTCCACATCTTCACACCGTTAGCCAGAGGCTGCAGAGGGGACAGGGAGAGGGAGGGGGAATAGGAATGGAAAGACAGGAGAAGGGGACAAGCTGCTGACATCGCTGCCTGGGAGATGCTGACCAGAAGCTGCAGGAAGAAAGGTGCAGACGGGGGGTACCAGACACTGAGACTAGATGGCTGATGTTAACACAATGCTGAATGGATGGAAGGCTGACAGCAAGTTAAGGCAGAGAAGGTAGAGAGGGAAAGACTAGAGAAAGAGGACAAGAGACTCTGTGAGGAGGGAGCCTGCCTCAGTGACAGAGTAACCAATCTGCAGGGACAGAAGAATATGGGACTTGGTACAGATGAACCAGGACCAGGTGCAATGTGAGAAACTGCTCACAAGGAGAATAAGTGAGAGGGAAAATTCCAAACAGTTAAAGCTGAACTGGAAACATGGAAGGAAAACGCAATGATTTAAAAGCTGCAATGAACTTGATCCAGAGAGATGTTCAGGAAATGAGGAGGAGTGCTGCAGATCTCACAAAATGTCAGAGACAGAGAGAAAGGCTGCAGGGTCAGCTCGCTGCACACAGAGGCATAATGTGTGTCTTTGTGTCTGTGAGAAGTTGGGGAGGCAGTGATGGGGATGTGGGTTGGGATGATTTTTTTTATTTGAAGAAATATACTTTATTCATAACAGGTACAAAAATAAAACATATTTATACACCTAGCCAGTCATGCAAGCCGCTCCGGGTTACCCACGGGGTATATAGACCAACTAAAGGCAAAAAATAAAGAAGGCAAAAAAAACAAAGCAAAGAAAACACCCCGGCAGTCGTCTCCCCGCACAGTCCCCGTTGGCCCCCTGACCAGTTGGGGAAGGCGCCAGCTGGGCCCAGTTACCAGATAGGGTTCTTTTTTTCGATTCTGGACGAGGGGTTTCATACGGTGGTCTTTCCCCACCGCGCCTTGGCGGCGGCTGCCCCAAGCTTCAGCGTGTCCCTCAGCACGTAGCCCTGGACCTTGGAGTGCGCCAGTCTGCAACACTCGGTCGGGGTGAGTTCTTTCAGCTGGCAGACCAGCAAGATGCGGGCAGACCAAAGAGCGTCTTTCACCGCATTGATGGTCCTCCAGGCGCAGTTGATGTTGGTCTCGGTGTGCGTCCCCGGAAACAGCCCGTAGAGCACAGAGTCCCGCGTCACGGAGCTGCTCGGGACGAACCTCGACAAATACCACTGCATCCCCCTCCAGACCTCCTGCGCATAGGCACACTCCAGAAGGAGGTGATCGACAGTCTCCTCCCCGCTCCGCAGCCACCTCGAGGGCAGCGTGCGGTGGCGCAGAGATTCCGGGCATGCATAAAGGAGCTCACTGGCAGAGCCCCTCTCACCGCCAGCCAAGCAATGTCCTTGTGCTTGTTTGAAAGTTCTGGCGATGAGGCATTCTGCCAAACGACTTTGGCAGTCTGCGTGGGGAACCACACGACGGGATCCACCCTCTCCTTTTCCCGAAGGGTCCCGAGGATACTACGTGCTGACCACTGCCTGACGGCCTTGTGGTCAAAGTTGTTTCCTTTCAAAAATTTCTCCACGAAGGACAGGTGGTACGGAACGGTCCAACTACTCGGAGCGTTCCGCGGCAACGAGGCCAGGCCCATCCTTCGCAACACCGGGGACAGGTAGAACCTCAGTAAGTAGTGACACTTGGTGTTTGCGTACTGAGGATCTACACACAGCTTGACGCAGCCGCACACAAAGGTAGCCGTCAGGGCGAGGGTGGCGTTCGGTACGCCCTTTCCCCCATTTCCCAGGTCTTTGTACACGGTGTCCCTGCGGACCCGGTCCATCCTCGACCCCCAAATGAAGTGGAAGATGGCCCGGGTGACCGCAGCGGCGCAGGTACGGGGAATAGGCCAGGCCTGCACCACATACAACAGGACCGAAAGCCCCTCGCACCTGACAACCAGGTTCTTACCCGCCATGGAGAGGGACCGGAGCGTCCACCTGCCCAGCTTCTCCTTCAATTTGGTGATACGCTCCTCCCAAGTCTTAGTGCACGCCCCAGCTCCACCAAACCAAACACTGAGCACCTTCAGGTAGTCTGTCCTGAGGTGAAGGGGATGAAGGAGCGGTCGTCCCAGTTCCCGAAGAACATGACCTCGCTCTTACCCCTATTGACTTTGGCTCCCGAAGCCAGTTCAAACTGGCTGCAAATGTCCAATAGTCTGCTCACCGACCGACGATGGGTGCAGAAGACGGCGACATCGTCCATGTACAGGGAGGTCTTGACCTGAAGGCCTCCGCTGCCTGGGATAGTCACGCCCCTCAGGCTCACGTCCTTCCTGATGGAGGCAGCGATGGGCTCCACACACCACACGAACAAGGCAGGAGAGCGCGGGCAGCCCTGCCTGACTCCAGATCTAACAGGAAAACTGTCTGATTCCCACCCGTTGATCGAGACTGCACGAACGATAATGGCGTAGAGCAGCCGGATCCAATTACGGATGCACTCCCCGAACCCCAATTTGGAGAGGACGTCTCTCATGTAAGCATGAGAGTCCCTGTCGAAGGCCTTCTCCTGGTCAAGGCTGACGAGGCAGGTGTCCACCCGCCTGTCCTGTACGTAGGCGATCGTATCCCTGATGAGCACGAGGCTCTCAGCGATCTTCCTGCCCAGCACAGCACAGGTTTGGTCAGGGTGAATCACCGACTCCAGGACAGACCTGACCCGGTTGGCAATGACCTTGGCCAAGATTTTGTCGTCCATGTTCAATAGTGAAATGGGACGCCAATTCTTAATTTCTTCCCTCTCCCCCTTCCTCTTGTAAATGAGGGTGATGATGCCCTTCCTCATGGACTTGCACATTTCCCCTGCCCGAAGTGCACTATTGTACACCTCCAGCAGGTCCTGGCCGACCAGGTCCCGCAGAGCGGAATACAGCTCGACCGGTAAGCTGTCGCTTCCGGGAGTCCTATTCCTCTCGAAGGACTTGAGGGCTCTGGTCAGCTCGTCCAGGGATATCGGCCGGTCCAGCCACTCCCTCGTGCCGTCGTCTAAGACCTCCGTGATAGACGACAGGAACGACTTGGAGGCCGTGCTGTCCGTGGGCTTCGTGTCGTACAGTCCAGCATAGAAGGACCTGCTGATCGTCAAAATGTCGGGCCGAGACGACGTCGCCGAGCCGTCGTCCTCCTTCAGCCGGCTAAGCACAGAGCTCTCTTTGTGCACCTTCTGAAAGAAGAAACGCGAGCACGTCTCGTCCTGCTCCACGGAACGGACCCTGGACCGGAAGATTATCCTGGAGGCCTCTGCGGTGAAGAGCGAGGCTTGCTGGCCCCTTACCTCGCGGAGGTCCTCCGTGACATCGACCCCCATCAACTGCAGAAGGAGCAGGTTGTGCACCCTTTTCTGGAGTCGCGACAGCTTTCCCCGCCTCTCTCTCGCCTTCCGAACACCCTGGAGGACAAAGGACGTCTTGATGTTCTCCTTCACCGTCTCCCACCAGTCGCCTGGAGACTCAAAGAGGGGTTTCACGGTTCTCCAACCGGCGTACTCCCTCTTAAGCTCCTCGGCGTTCTCTGGGGTCAACAGAGTCGTGTTGAGCTTCCACGTCCCCTTGCTGGCCAGCTGGTCGTCCTGTGAGTGACAGTCGGCCAGCAGGAGGCAGTGGTCAGAGAAGAACACCGGCTCGACGCTGGTGGACCTGACCGAGATCGCCCTTGACACAAACAGGAAGTCTATCCTTGAACGGGTAGACCCGTCTGCCCGCGACCAGGTGTACCTCTGCTGCGCTCCCTCTGCAGGGGTGCTGAAGACGTCGAGCAGCTTGGCGTCCTCCACCGTGTCCATCAGGAATCTGGACGTGACGTCCAGTTGACTCCCCCCACCCGCTGTCCCCGTGCCGGAACTTCCATCTGCATCGATGATGCAATTGAAGTCTTCAATGTGGACACACATCTTGCGGTGGACTTGACACTGCGCACATTAATGCTCGCAACGTGTACCCCCATTGTGGGCAGTGACCGCAGTACCCTCCCCAAGTCCAAGGTCAGCCCCTCCATCTGTCACTTCATGCCCATTGCCCGGGCTAACTGCTGGATGCTCTCCGGGCTCAGGAAACCGTCCGTGCTGCCTTCCGGGTGGCATCCCCCCGTCAGGGGTGCGGAGGCAGGAGGCTCCGGCTCTGGATCAGGCTGGGGACGCGCTGTGTCCTCCTTCCCGCCTGGAAGTTCCGGGGGGCCCTCCGGTGCACCAGCGGCACTTCTCTGGGTGTCGGAGGGAGCCTCAGGACGCCTCCCGTCACCTGGAAGCGGGGTGCTGCTTTCCTTCTCCCTCGAGATCTTTAACTTCTGCTTCAGGCGGGCCCTCTCCGAATTCCCCTCGTCAGAGGACCTCTTATGGCCCCCCTGTAGCTGCTTCTTCCTGCCTGATGGTTGCGGTTCCTGGGCCCATCGACGCACCTTCCTCCTCGCTTTTCGGACCGTCATCCACTCCGCTGGGTCGCCTGTCGCCGCCTCCATCGACTGCAGGTTGTCGGGGGATAGCGGAGCCTGCAGGGGCGCTTTGCTGGCCTCGGGCCCATCCTGCGGGGCTGGGCCCTCCTGCACGACCTAGCCCTCCTGCACATTAGTGGGGTCCTTGCTGGGCCCTGGTGCCTTCCTCTCCTCCGGGGGGGGTTGGCCCCGCATTGCCCCTGTTGGCGACCTGGGCGTAGGTGGTCCCCCGCTGCGGGCATGCCCTATAGAGGTGGCCCGCTTCCCCGCAAAAGTTGCGGCTTTTCTCTTGCGGGCAATCCTTTGCAAGGTGTCCCTCCTCCCTGCAGTTCCTGCAGATGGTGGCTTTGCAGTCGGCCGCCACATGGCCTGACCTACCACAGGCATGGCAGACTTGAGGTTGCCCTGCATAGGTCAGGTAGCCCTTACTCACGCCGATCGCAAAGCTGGACGGTGGGTGTACGACATTCCCGGCCGCGCCTGTCCTCAGTGTCACCTTGACCTGCCTCTTACTGGTCCAGATGCCAAAGGGGTCCATGATGTCAGTTAGGTCGCCTTCCACCTTCACGTACCTTCCAAGGAAGGTCAGGACATCAACTGCTGGCACATGCGGGTTGTACATGTGTACAGTCACCAGACGGCTCCTCTGCGCTGGCATCACAAACAGCGGGACAGCGGTCAATACAGAGAGGGGGGCCTCCCCTCCTTTCTCCTTGAAAACCTCCAGGAAGCGCTCGCAAAGCTTGGCACTCCTGAAGGTCACATCGTAAAAACCTCCTCCGGGGAAATCCTGCAGGCAGTAAATGTCCACAGCAGTGAACCCACAACAGTCCAACAGGACCCTCTTCACGAAGAAGGAGCGGTCCACAGGTGCACCTTCATCCACCTTCTTTATGGAAACACGGATGGTGTTCCGGACCCCCTGACCTGGGGCACGAGCACTTGCCG
Organism: Stegostoma tigrinum; assembly: GCF_030684315.1. Taxonomy (NCBI): domain Eukaryota; kingdom Metazoa; phylum Chordata; class Chondrichthyes; order Orectolobiformes; family Stegostomatidae; genus Stegostoma; species Stegostoma tigrinum. The sequence continues at coordinate 2,310,718 of NC_081388.1, read as the reverse complement.
CAGCCATCGTTGCTGGTTGGCTGCTCCCCTGAACCAGCGTTCGGCCGAAGCCAGCATTAAGACCACTGGTTGCAAGGGTGCACAGCCAACCTGACGTCCTCCTTTCACCTCCAAGACAGCACTCTCCTCCTCTCGGTCCACAAGAGAGTGGGTCTTTATTTTGTTCCAGATGTAAGCTGGTTCACTGAGCTTGAAGGTTTGTCCCCAGATGTTTCAGCACCATTCTAGGTCACATCAACAGTGAGCCTCCGATGAAGTGCTGGTGTTATGTCCCACTTTCTATTTATCTGGTTAGGTTTCCTTGGGTCGGTGATGTCATTTCCTGTTCTTGTTCTCAGGGGATGGCAGATTGGCTCCAGCTCGATGTGTTTGTTGATGGAGTTCCGGTTGCAATGCCATGCTTCTAGGAATTCACGTGCGTGTCTAGGTTTGGATTGTCCTCGGATGGATGTGTTGTCCCAATCAAAGCGGTGTCCTTCCTCATCTGTATGTAAGGTTACGAGTGATAGTGGGTCATGTGGTTTTGTGGCAAGTTGATGTTCATGTATCCTGGTGGCTAGCTTTCTGCCAGTTTGTCCAATGTAGTGTTTGTCACAGTTCTTGCAAGGTATTTTGTAGATGACGTTCGTTTTGTTTGTTGTCTGTAAAGGGTCTTTTAAGTTCATTAGCACGAACTTCACAGCTAATGAACTTAAAAGACCCTATACAGACAACAAACAAAACGAAAGTCATCTACAAAACACCTTGCAAGAACTGTGACAAACACGACATTGGACAAACTGGCAGAATGCTAGCCACCAGGATACATGAACATCAACTAGCCACAAAACCACATGACCCACTATCACTCGTATCCTAACATACAGATGAGGAAGGACACCGCTTTGATTGGGACAACACATCCATCCTAGGACAAGCCAAACAGAGACACGCACGAGAATTCCTAGAAGCATGGCATTGCAACCAGAACTCCATCAACAAACACATCGACCTGGAGCCGATCTACCATCCCCTGAGAACAAGAACAGGAAATGACATCTGCAATGCAGGAAATGACATCACCAACCTGAGGAAACCTAACAGATAAATAGAAAGCGGGCAATAACTCCAGCGCTTTGTCGGAGGCTCACGGTTGATGTTACCTAGAATGGTGCTGAAACATCTGGGAACAAACCTTACGGCTCAGTAAACCAGCTTACATCCGGAACAAAATAATGACCCACTCTCTTGTGGACCGAGAGGAGGAGAGTGCTGTCTTGGAGGTGAAAGGAGGACGTCAGGTTGGCTGTGCACCCTTGCGACCAGTGGATCTTAATGCTGGCTTCGGCCTAACGCTGGTTCAGGGGAGCAGCCAACCTGCAACGATGGCTGTGGCAAGTGCTCGTGCCCCAGGTCAGGGGGTCCGGAACACCATCCGTGTTTCTGTAAAGAAGGTGGATGAAGGTGCACCTGTGGACCGCACCTTCTTCGTGAAGAGGGTCCTGTTGGACTGTTGTGGGTTTGCTGCTGCGGACACTTACTGCCTGCAGGATTTCCCCGGACGAGGTTTTTACGATGTGACCTTCCGGAGTGCCAAGCTTTGCGAGCGCTTCCTGGAGGTTTTCAAGGAGAAAGGAGGTGAGGTCCCCCTCTCTGTATTGACCGCTGTCCCACTGTATGTCATGCCAGCGCAGAGGAGCCGTATGGTGACTGTACACATGTACAACCCGCATGTGCCAGCAGTTGATGTCCTGACCTTCCTCGGAAGGTATGTGAAGGTGGAAGGGGACCTAACTGACATGGTGGACCCCTTTGGCATCTGGACGAGTAAGAGGCAGGTCAAGGTGACGCTGAGGATGGGCGCAGACGGGAATGTCGCACACCCACCGTCCAGCTTCGCGATCGGCGGGAGCAGGGGCTACCTGACCTATGCAGGGCAACCTAAAGTCTGCCATGCCTGTGGTAGGTCAGGTCACATGGCGGCCGACTGCAAAGCCACCATCTGCAGGAACTGCAGGGAGGAGGGACACCTTGCAAAGGATTGCCCACGAGAGAGAAGCTGCAACCTTTGCGGGGAAGCAGGCCACTTCTATAGGGCATGCCCGCGGCGGGGTACCACCTACGCCCAGGTCGCCGGCAGGGGAAATGCGGGGCCAGCCCCCCGGGAGGAGAGGAAGGCACCAGGGCCCAGCAAGGACCCCACTAATGTGCAGGAGGGCCAGGCCGTGCAGGAGGGCCCAGCCCTGCAGGATGGGCCCGAGGCCAGCAAAGCACCCCTGCAGGCTTCGATCCCCCCCGACAACCCGGAGCCAATGGAGGCGGCGACAGGCGACCCAGGGGAGTGGACTACAGTCCGGAAAGCGAGGAGGAAGGTGCGTCGACGGGCCCAGGAACCGCAACAATCAGGAGGGAAGAGACAGCTACAGGGGGGCTATAAGAGCTCCTCTGACGAGGAGGATTCGGAGAGGGCCCACCCGAAGCAGCAGTTAAAGGTCTCGAGGGGGAAGGAAAGCAGCACCCCGCTTCCAGGTGACGGGAGGCGTCCGGAGGCTCACTCCGACACCCAGTCAAGTGCCGCTGGAGCACTGGAGGGCCCCCCCGAACTTCCAGGCGGGAAGGAGGAAACAGCACGTCCCCAGCCTGATCCGGAGCCGGACCCTCCTGCCTCCGCACCCCTGACGGGGGGATGCCACCCGGAAGGCAGCACAGACGGGTTCCTGAGCCCAGAGAGCGTCCAGCAGTTAGCTCGGGCAATGGGCATGAAGGGACAGATGGAGGGGCTGGACCTTGGACTTGGGGAGGGTACTGCGGTCACTGCCCACAATGGGGGTACGAATTGCGAGCATTCATGTGCGCAGCGTCAAGTCAACCGCGAAATGTGTGTCCACGTTGGCCTACCTCACCACCATCAAGGCGGACCTCCTGTATCTGCAGGAGTGCGGGATACCGCACCTCGGCAGGTACGGGAAATGGTCCGGAGCCTGGACCTGTGGGCCTTCGATCTGGTCGGGGGGTACCGACTGTCGCTCCTCGGGCCTGGCTATTCTGCTGCGGGGGCACAACTTCACCATCTCTCAAGTTCAGGAGGTGGTGGGGGGGCGCCTCCTAGTGGCTGACAACACCTACAGGAATGCTCCCCTGAGGCTGGTCAACGTTTACGCCCCAGCGGTACGGAATGAGCGGTTGGCCGTCCTGCAGCGGCTTCCACCCCTGCTGGCTACATCCAGGCCGGTCATCCTAGGCGGAGACTTCAACTGCATCATTGATGCAGATGGAAGATCCGGCGTGGGGACAGCGGGTGGGGGGAGTCAACTGGACGTCACGCCCAGATTCCTGATGGGCATGGCGAAGGATGCCAAGCTGCTCGACGTCTTCAGCACCCCTGCAGACGGAGCGCAGCAGAGGTACACCTGGTCGCGGCCAGACGGGTCTATCCGCTCAAGGATAGACTTCCTGTTTGTGTCACGGACGTTCTCGGTCAGATCCAAAGGTGTCGAGCCGGTGTTCTTCTCTGACCACTGCCTCCTGCTGGCCGACTGTCACTTACAGGACGACCAGCCGGCCGGCAAGGGGACGTGGAAGCTCAACACGACTCTGTTGACGCCAGAGAACGTCGAGGAGCTTAAGAGGGAGTACACCGGTTGGAGGACCGTGAAACCCCTCTTTGAGTCTCCAGGCGACTGGTGGGAGACGGTGAAGGAGAACATCAAGAGGTTCTTTGTCCTCAAGGGTGTTCAGAGGGCAAGAGAGAGGCGGGGAAAGCTGTCGCGACTCCAGAAAAGGGTGCAGAACCTGCTCCTTCTGCAGTTGATGGGGGTCGATGTCACGGAGGACCCCCGCGAGGTGAGGGGCCAGCAAGCCTCGCTCTTCGCCGCGGAGGCCTCCAGGATAATCTACCGGTCCAGGGTCCGCTCTGTGGAGCAGGACGAGACGTGCTCGCGTTTCTTCTTTCAGAAGGTGCACAAAGAGAGCTCTGTGCTTAGCCGGCTGAAGGAGGACGACGGCTCGGTGACGTCGTCTCGGCCCGACGTTTTGAGGATCAGCAGGTCCTTCTATGCCGGACTGTACGACACGAAGCCCACGGACAGCACGGCCTCCGAGTCGTTCCTGTCGTCTGTCACGGAGGTCTTAGATGACGGCACGAGGGAGTGGCTGGACCGGCCGATATCCCTGGATGAGCTGGCCAGAGCCCTCAAGTCCTTGCAGAGGAATAGGACTCCCGGAAGTGATGGCTTACCGGTCGAGCTGTATTCCGCTCTGTGGGGCCTGGTCGGCCAGGACCTGCTGGAGGTGTACGATAGTGCGCTTCGGGCAGGGGAAATGTGCAAGTCCATGAGGAAGGGCATCATCACCCTCATTTACAAAAGGAAGGGGGAGAGGGAAGAAATTAAGAATTGGCGTCCCATTTCACTTTTGAACGTGGACTACAAAATCCTGGCCAAGGTCATTGCCAACCGGGTCAGGTCTGTCCTGGAGTCGGTGATTCACCCTGACCAAACCTGTGCTGTGCCGGGCAGGAAGATCGCTGAGAGCCTCGCGCTCATCAGGGATACGATCGCCTACGTACAGGACAGGCGGGTGGACACCTGCCTCGTCAGCCTGGACCAGGAGAAGGCCTTCGACAGGGTCTCTCATGCTTACATGAGGGACGTCCTCTCCAAATTGGGGTTCGGGGAGGGCATCCGCAATTGGATCCGGCTGCTCTACGCCAACATCGTTAGCGCAGTCTCGATCAACGGGTGGGAATCAGACAGTTTTCCTGTTAGATCTGGAGTCAGGCAGGGCTGCCCGCTCTCTCCTGCCTTGTTCGTGTGCTGTGTGGAGCCCTTCGCCACCTCCATCAGGAAGGACGTGAGCCTGAAGGGCGTGACTATCCCAGGCAGCGGAGGCCTTCAGGTCAAGACCTCCCTGTACATGGATGATGTCGCCGTCTTCTGCAACGATCGTCGGTCGGTGAGTAGGCTGTTGGACATCTGCGGCCAGTTTGAACTGGCCTCGGGTGCCAAAGTCAATAGGGGTAAGAGCGAGGTCATGTTCTTCGGGAACTGGGGACGACCGCTCCTTCATCCCCTTTACCGTCAGGACAGACTACCTGAAGGTGCTGGGTGTTTGGTTTGGTGGAGCTGGGGCATGCACTAAGACTTGGGAGGAGCGTATCTCCAAATTTAAGCAGAAGCTGGGCAGGTGGACGCTCCGGTCCCTCTCCATTGCGGGTAAGAACCTGGTTGTCAGGTGCGAGGGGCTTTCGGTACTGTTGTATGTGGCGCAGGCCTGGCCTATTACCTGGACCTGCGCCGCTGCGGTCACCCGGGCCATCTTCCACTTCATTTGGGGGTCGAGGATGGACCGGGTCCGCAGAGATACCATGTACAAAGACCTGGGAAATGGGGGAAAGGGCGTACCGAACGCCACCCTCGCCCTGACGGCTACCTTTGTGTGTGGCTGCATCAAGCTGTGCGTAGATCCTCAGTACGCAAACACCAAGTGTCACTACTTACTGAGGTTCTACCTGTCCCCGGTGTTGCGAAGGATGGGCCTGGCCTCGTTGCCGCGGAACGCTCCGAGTAGTTGGACCGTTCCGTACCACCTGTCCTTCGTGGAGAAATTTTTGAAAGGAAATACCTTTGACCACAAGGCCGTCAGGCAGTGGTCAGCACGTAGTATCCTCAGGACCCTTCGGGAAAAGGAGAGGGTGGATCCCGTCGTGTGGTTCCCCACGCAGACTGCCAAAGTCGTTTGGCAGAATGCCTCATCGCCAGAACTTTCAAACAAGCACAAGGACATTGCTTGGCTGGCGGTGAGAGGGGCTCTGCTAGTGAGCTCCTTTATGCATGCCCGGAATCTCTGCGCCACCGCACGCTGCCCTCGAGGTGGCTGCGGAGCGGGGAGGAGACTGTCGATCACCTCCTTCTGGAGTGTGCCTATGCGCAGGAGGTCTGGAGGGGGATGCAGTGGTATTTGTCGAGGTTCGTCCCGAGCAGCTCCGTGACGCGGGACTCCATGCTCTACGGGCTGTTTCCGGGGACGCACACCGAGACCAACATCAACTGCGCCTGGAGGACCATCAATGCGGTGAAAGACGCTCTTTGGTCTGCCCGCATCTTGCTGGTCTGCCAGCTGAAAGAACTGACCCCGACCGAGTGTTGCAGACTGGCGCACTCCAAGGTCCAGGGCTACGTGCTGAGGGACGCGCTAAAGCTTGGGGCAGCCGCCGCCAAGGCGCGGTGGGGAAAGACCACCGGATGAGCCCCCTCGTCCAGAAAAGGGAAAAGAACCCTATCTGGTAACTGGGCCCAGCTGGCGCCTTCCCCAACTGGTCAGGGGGCCAACTGGGACTGTGCGGGGTGACGACTGCTGGGGCGGTTTCTTTGCTTCGTTTTTTTTTCTCTGTTTTGTTTTTTTTTACTTTAGTTGGTGTACGTACCCCCGGGTAACCCGGAGCGGCTTGCATGACTGGCTAGGTGTATAAATGTTTTATTTTTTGTACATTCTATGAATAAAGTATATTTCTTCAAATAAAAAAAAGTGACGAAACGTCTGAAAACGTACCTTCCAGCTCAACGAGCAAACTCACATCCAGATGGTAAAGGGCATTGAGAGACGTGGACACGTGCTTCTGCTCACGGCTGGGGCCCTTCATAATTTTCAGGGCCCGTAGGAAGCCAATGACCCTGTGTCTCCCAGAGATTAAACCACACCAGAACCGAGATGCAGTGAGTTACAGCACAGGATGGAAGGTGTGGGCCCGATACGAGGGGAGACACGAGAATCTGTCACATTGGTACCTGGATATCGACATGCGCAGGCAGTCTTTAACTTGACTGAAACAAATACTCCCGAATGGTGCCCACCTCCTGAATGAACAATTGAGCAGGAGTGAGCTTATGATCAACGAGAATAGAAAGGAAAAAAAGACTGTTGGAGTTGGCCAGGGGCAGGATATGCATCAGGAGAGGCAACTGTCAACACCTTGGACACAGCAGAATTACAAAGTCGGATACAATCCCTTCAGCAGAAAATGCAGCTCATTACCGGGGAAAGTAACTTCATCCAGATACAGACCAACGAGAGAGGTCAGGATCAGTCACAAGTGACCCTGGACTCAGTTGAATGTCTAAAACTTTTACACCCATCGGCCGATGGCGAATACTTTTGGGGAGGCCCACAAGCCCGAGGGGTGTGCCATACACACCAGCTGGACATTGACTAAGCTTGGGGCTGATGTGCGACAACTACATGGTCACAATGTCCCAGACAGATGAACAATTAATAAAATGGGATGGGGAAAGTGAAACTCGGCGTTACCTCAGAAGTTTGGCCCTTACCAATAGGGTGTTGTGTACTTGTGACAGAGATAAAGGGACGTATTATGTTAGGGCAGTGATTCATATGCCCCGACTTGAAAATAAACTGAAATGTCCTTTAAAAAGAGTCCATTATTTCGGAAAGCATCAAAGTACTTGGATATCTTTAAAATAAACGAACATTTCAAGCCAATGTAATGGATGGTGTTGAGAAAGTGTGAGACTTCTCAAAATGTCACCGACGAGGGGATCACTGGGCCTGCCCTGACGAGATAATGAGACAAAGATATACAGAGTGCGCTTGCAGCACCTATGAATATTGTTCATTGTCTATTCTCCTGGTGAATAACCCGTCCTTGTTACAATGTGCCCTTGTGGGGTAAACAGACTGCACAGCCACACCAACAGTGAATCATACCCAGGGATGGAGACAATTCCCTTTGGAAGCGCACAATGTGGCTATTAATAATGTGATCTCTGATTTGAAGACTGGTGAGCAGGTGCTGCCCCAGCCACTAACTGGTGCAGTGATAAGGGAAAACCTCACGCTCCATCATACAGATACAGAGCAGGACCGACAGAGGTTTGTTCCCCCAGAATTACAACCCATTCCACACCTGACAGCAGATTGGACACGTATAGTGAGGGGAGGCAAGAGAGATAATTCATCAGTGGATGAAACATCTTAAAATAATGAGAACTCATGTGGATCAGGAAATCTGTAACCCAGATTGTAAGACAGCTTCTGGATTGGGGATCCAATGTCCAAATACATCCATGGATCAGAATTCTATTACACATTGCTATTGTGGTGATCCTGGGTGCGTTAATAATTGCCATATTTAATAAATGCCAGCTTAGAAGGTGGAGAGAGGAAATCAAGCCAAGAGTGGACATTGAGGCTATAATGTTACACAAGAAGTGCTGCAAAATGGCAGTGTGACTAAATTATTCGCTTGTTGTTGCTCCTAAGAATTTGTTTGTTCTGTAACATCATTGCCCAAAATGTGTTATTTATATTTTCATATATCAACATTTATATGCACTCTCATTTCTGTACCTTATTGTAATGGTATAATAATGTCAATGTGAAAAATCCATGGGGGAGTCACTGACGGTTCCAGTAGCAATTCATAGAAAGGGGCAGAAAATGATCCGAAGATTAGTATCTGGGGTAAACTGCTCACAATTTATATAAGTAACTGAGATGGAGGGATGATAGGTACGGTCAGCAAATTTGTAGATGACACAAAGGTAAGTCAGTAGGTTGTGAATAATTCATGAGGAGGAGACAGAGGCTCACATACATGCAGTGGGAGCAAAGATCAGGCGAATAGACGACAATGTGAGAAAGTGTGATATTATCCTCTTTAGCAGAAAGAATAAAAAATAAACATTTTATCTCAAATGCAGAGAGATTATGATTCACCAGTGACCAGAAACTGAACTGGGCAAGCCACTGAAATATTCTGAATTCAAGAGCAGCTCAAAGGTCAGGAATACCGTGGCAAGTTACTCACTTCCTGACTCCTGAAACCCTGCCCAGTGTCAAAAAGGTACAAGTCAAGGCAGTGATAAACTCCTCCTCAGTTCCCTAGATTGATGAAGCCTGATGAGGATCGACACCATCCAGGGCAAAGTAACCTGTTTGAATTCATGCAATAGTGAAGGGAGTCAAACACAGCTAACTATAGATCGGTTAGCATAATTTCTACGATGAGAAAAATATTAGAGTCTCTGCCAAAGGGAGTCAATTCAATTCGCGCACTGTCTGAGGTTACCATGAAGTTTCCACGTTCTCATCCTGGCCTCTTAACCTGGAGGTCACCATGCCTCACCAATCACCTCTATCTAATGAGACAGCAGCCATGCAGTTCTTTGGGACAATGACAATGTCACCTTCAATTGGAGAACTTTCAGGAATACATTATATGGGCAAACAGGGTCAGCCTGGCTGCGTGAAGGGGGCATTGTTCCTGCTCAAATTTATCGTATTTTGAGAAGAGGATACAGTCAGATTGGATGAAGTGAAATCAGTAGATATAGCATATATTGGGATTTTTAGAAGGTTTTGACAAGCTACATGTCAGGCAACTTAATAAGAGTCTATACTGTTGGGGATAGCACATCAGCATGGATAGAGGATCGGAGAACTGATAGAAGACGAGGGGTGAACTGAAGGTAAACTTTCAGGATGGAAATCTGTTTCTCGTGTCGTGTCACATGGGTCAGTGCTGGGTTCACAATTATTTAAATTAGACATTATTGACCTGGTTTTGGAAAGTGAAAGTACTTTAGCCCAGTTTGGAGATGACGCAGAAATAAGTGGGAAGGTAATCGGTTGGGATAATGCATGGGAATCGTCGAGCAATATAGATACGTTAGGTGAGCGATCAAAAGCCTGCGGTTATATTTTCGGAGAAGGAATAGACAATCTGAATATTGTTTGAGTGGAGAAAAGACTGCAGAAAGTTACTACACCAAGGGATTTGGGAAACCTCCTTCATGAATCACAGAAAGCTTTCAGCCATCAAGTAACTGGAAAGGCAAAGGAAATGTTATTCTTCGTTTGAACAGAAATAAAAATTGGCAACTCTTGCTGAAAGAGTACGAGGTCACACGTAGAATACCGAACAGTTTTGGTCTCATTACCTGAGGAATGATATGTTGGCTTTGGAAGCTGTCCAGAGAAAGTTCACCAGGCTGATAAATATGAAAGCATTTTCCTCATGAAGAGTTGAGTTCAATAGGCTTCCACTCATTTGAATTTAGAGAATGAAGAACTTAATGAAAAATAAGAGACTATTAGGAAAATTATCAAGATAGCTGCAGGAAGGTTGTTCACCCTTATGGAATAGCCTCATAGCAGAGAACACACTCAGCAGCAAAGAAACACAGAAACTTAGCAAGCAGGAAAAGTGGTAGTCCTTTTGGACCTTTGAACTTGCTCTGCCATTCACTATGATTGTGGCTGATCATCCAATTCATCCCTGTACCCATTTTCTCTCTGTACCGTTTAACAGAAATAAAGGGAATTACAGTGAAATGGGGACAGATTGAGGAAAGTGGAACTTGTCTGACAGAATAGCAGGAATGACAGTAAGAAAGCAGAGGCAGAGATTTCAGAATGTAATTCATGACCCGCAGCAATAATACATCCCAGTAAAGAGGAAAAATTCTGTGATCACAAGGTGTAGAGCTGGATGAACACAGCAGGCCAAGCAACATCAGAGGAGGAGGAAGGCTGACTTTTCAGGCTTACACCCTTCTTCAGAAAAGGTGGAAGGGAAGGGGTTTCTGAAATATATAGGGAGAGAAGGGATGAAGAGAAGATGGACAGAGGAGAAGATAGGTAGAGGGAGACAGACAGGTCAAAGAGACAGGAATGGAGCCAGGAAAGGAGAGCGTAGGTGGCGAGTTAGGGCAGGGATAGGTCAGGATAGACAGGTCAAGTGGGTGGGATGAGGCTGGTAGGGAGGAGATAGGGGTGCAGCTTGAGGTGGGAAGAGAGTTTTGGTGGGCGGAAGGATAGGTGAGGGAGACGAGACAAGCTGGGCTGGTTTTGGGATGCAGTAGCGGGAAATGGGAGATTTTGAAGCTTGTAAAGTCAACTTTGATACCATTGGGCTGCACTGTTCCCAAGCGGTAGATGAGTTGCTGTTCCTGCAACCTTCAGGTGGCATCATTTTGGCACTGCAGGAGACCCAAGGTGGACATGTTGTCTGAGGTAATGGGAGGGCGAGTTGAAGTGATTTGCGACTTGGAGGCGCAGTTGTTTCGTGCGAACCGAGCGTAGGTGTTCTGCAAAGTGCTCCCCAAGCCGCTGCTTTGTTTCCCCATACAGAGGGGGCCACATCAGGAACAGCGGATGCAATATACCACATTTGCAGATGGGCAGTCAACATCTGCTCAATGTGGAAAGTCTTCTTGGGGCCTGGGATGGGGATGAGCGGGGAGGTGAAGGGGCTGGTGTAGCACTTTCCCCTGCAGCCGCAGGAAGTGCTGAGGGTGGTGGGGCTGGGGGGAGAAGGGAGCGCGGAGCCGACAAGGGCGTCACAGAAAGACTGGTCCCTCTAGAAAGTAGACAGGGCCGGTGATGGAAAAGTGTCTTTGGTGGTGGGGTCGGATTGCAGATGGCAGAAGTGTCAGCGGATGATGTGTTGGATCTGAAGGTTGGTGGGGTGGTATGTGAGGATGAAGGAGATTCTGTTTTGGTTCTTGTTGTGGGGAGGGGGTGTGAGGGAAGTGTGGGAGACACGGTAGAGGGTGTTCTCCACCACTGAGCGGGGGTGGGGGGGTCGGCAAAGTTGTGGTCCTTAAACAATGTGGACGTCTGAGATGTCTGGGAGTGGAATGCCTCATCCTGGGAACCACGTCTCCATACCTGTGCTGCAGGGACATGAATTGGGAATAGGGAGTAGCATTTTTGCCGGAGGGAGGACGGACGTTTATTCTAGGTAGCGGTGGGAGTCGATGCGCTTGAAATTGATATTGGTTTCTTGGTGGATTGCAGAGATGGAAGCAGAGAGGTACAGGAAGGAGAGAGAGGGATTAGAAATGGTCCAGATGAACTTAAGGTTGGGGTGGAAGGTGTTGGTGGTGAAGTGGATGAACTGTTTGAGCTCCTCATGGGAGCACGCGACGGTACTGAAACACAGTCCACGTAACAGAGGAAGAAGTGGGGATTTGGGCCAGTTTAGCTACGGAACAGGGATTGTACTACATAACCTACCATGAGACAGGCATAGCTTGGGCCCATGCTGGTACCCATGGCCACCCCATCTTCCATATCCGCTCTCAGGTTGAGGCATTCCACTCCCATACACCTCAGCCGTCCTCGATTTTCAAGGATAGCATCTCCCCCTCACCAGTCGTCGAGAAACCAAAGTTGATCAACCAAGGAAGTTGAGGAAGGGTGAGGTATCAAGTTGTGGGCAAAAGCATTTTGGAGATTAAAAATCAGTGATAAATTCAAACGAGTAAAGGAGGACTAAAAGCACATTAAAAAAACAACAGAAAAATAACCTGCAAAGGAGGAATTTAGCAAGCAGTTCAAAGAAAATAAAATTCTCTTTGCACGTAATTTTTTTAAAATCAAGTGAAGATACACCACTGATACCGAACCTTCCAGGTCTGTTACGGGGAGCCAGGAGATGGCAGAATAGTTATACAGATATTTGGCATCAGTGTTTCTAGTGGAAGGTACGTTGCACATTCCACAAATACTAAGGAACGTGGGACAGGACTTAAGTCCCATCACCATCACGAAGGTAGTATTATACAAACTAATGGCTGAATTATTCCCTGGAGCTGCTGATGTGCATCTGAAGATCCTAAAAGATTCAGCTACAAGGTCATTGGGAATATCCTTGCTGCATTTACTCTGCCTGGTCCTATTACAATATTGCAGGGTTCTATGAGACTTCCCCTTTATTCTTCACATCTGTCTGTATCACTTGAGAAGTCACATGATACATGACACCAGGTTACAGTCCAACAGGACACAAAGCTTCAGCTGTTGGAGCGCTGCTCCTTTGTCAGGGCAAGTACACTGGAGAACGCAGCACCACAAAGTGGTTCATTGAAAAAAGCTTGATGGACCGTAACCTGGTGCCTAGTGACCTGACTTTGTCAGCCCCACTCCAACACGAGCACCTCAGCACCAATTAATCTAGTTCTAACTGGTTCATTCTCTTTGCTCAACTCTGCAGAGCTAGGAATCTTGTGGTAAATCTTTTGGCTGCCTTCCCCGCCATTGCCAGTACACCTTTCCTCAGGAAAGGAGACAATACCTGTGCACAGTACTCCACAGATGACCACGCAGGCCCTGTATATTTGCAACAAGGCAGCTCTAATTCCGTCATTAAACACTGAGGGACCACATACCATTGATTGTCTTCACCTGCTGAATCTTGATGCAGACTTGCAGCAACTGGTGTCAAAAGACACAGGATTCATCACGCCCACCCTTGTTCTCCATTCTATTTCTATTCAGATAGAAACCTGCCTTCCTGTTTTTGCTTCCAAAGTGGATAACCTCATCTCTATCCACATTGTACTCGCTTTACTATTTACCCACTTATTCTAGTTGTCCAAATCACAAGGAAGAGTGTTATTATCCTCCTTAATAGTTCACCTTGCTAAACTGCTTCCCAAACCAGCAATATAGTTAATAGGGAGACAGTCAAGGGAGCAGTTTGAAACAGCATTATACCAGATGAACACATGCAGTACCTGCTCTTGAACCCTTGTCTGAACAAGGCACGTGGAACTGCATTCTGTACCTAACCTAGTTAGGTGCATTTCCTGGGGATGTTGGAATTCAGTACTGTAGATGGAGCTCTAGTCTGTACAGAAAGGTACCTTCACATTTAAAAAAATGTTAGACAAAGGATAACTCTGGAGCTAACAGTGCAGTCCCTCTACACAGAAGACTCAGTGTGGTGCCAGTTAAAGAGGTCCTCCCCATTTTATCATCTCCCTACACACCCCCCGCACCCGCAACCTTTTTTTGGGCCCACATCTTGCATCCATCCTCCCTTCATTAAAACCGCTGGCCACAACTTCCCCTTCCTGATCTCCATGTTCATTGATGTTCCCCTCATCTCAGGAAATCGCTCTCCAATGTCCCCCAACAACAGATCTGTGGAGCCACCTTGCCCCCAGACCCTCCCCTCTTACTGAGGACCTTGCCACAGGAATCAAAGCTCTCAGCTCAAACCCATGGAATCTGGTACTCAGGCTTTCGTGGAATTTGAACCGCTTCCCTAAAGGAAACAGATTTGTAACCCTCAAATCACTAACAGCCCTCACCCACATCAGACAGACACTTGCTTAACACATGCCCTGACCACAGCTGGCATACTCCGGTCAGACATCAGGCTGCACAACTGAAATACAAAGACAACAACAGTATTGAGGCCTGTAGACCTTGTTTCAGTGCCTTCCGTAAAATGCACTTTCCCAACCCCTCAGATCATGCTGCCAAGAGTCAGAATGCAACATGGATTAAACCCACCAAGTGTCAAACTTCCTCTTCCAAAAGAGAGGCTACCAGGTGAGGGCGGTTAGGTCAGTTATATTAACAGAATGGTGTTTTGGCCACAATTTATCTACTTAGTTGCTGAATATTTCAGGTACAAAACGTAGCACTCCATGTCATGGCTACAGTGACACAGGACAACTTGCTCAGTCTCCCACTGACTATGAGCAGTCATTCTATTTAACATCGAGCACTGAGCAAAAGGGGAGTTAGACGCATTTGGCCAGAAAGCTTTTTCCACTGAGTCTTCAGACACCAGTCAGGGCAGATCAGATACCTGTATTCTCAGCTACACATCACATGGCATTCATGAGAACTGACCTCCTCAGCATTTCCTACCGAAGTTGAGAATTCGTTTCTCTGAATGCCAACTTGTGTTCACAGTCAGCTACACCCTCCTTTACCACAAGAGGCACAGCAGGCAGTTTCAGATGACCACCAGGGGAGAAGTGTGGCATAGTCACAAAGCCTTCATACCCACCAGCCCTGCCAGGTGACATCAGGGTTCGATTGAGAATAAGCAAGTGCGAGCAGGTTGTGCTCTGCTCAGGAAATCTTGGAAGAAAGATGGGCCCCTCAGGGCAACCTGACAGTTCAGCCTATTTCAGGGTTAAACACAGATGTTTCCCTCAGACAATTGTTTATTGATGTACTCAAGGGGCAAGTGCCATGTGCCCTCCTCAAATTTGGGCATAGTCATAGTTAACACAAGCTTTCCCTAAATACTGAAAAGGGACCAAATACCAGGTGGTTTACAAGTTATTGTTTGCAGTTACAGTTTGATGTAAGCCTTGAAAATAATTCCTCCAAAGCTTAACACAAGAGGTTAAAAGAAAGGTCAATCTCCAGGGGATTGAAGAGAAACCTAACTGTGGGAGTCAATGCCAAAATCAGAACTAGAAATCCTCTGTGAATACTAAAAAATTCCGTGAGGATGGAAAAATAAAAAACGAGGACTGAACAGACAATTCAAAGAATCACTGCTTTATTGGTCATTTCATGAGGTGAAAGGAGTTTGCTTGTGTTTCCTGTAAATGAACAAGGCCATCAACGAAGCAGAGATCAGGGAGACAGCTGTCACTGTCAGGGACAACATCACAACCAGCTCAGACTGCAGACCTACACAAGGAGAAACCAATGGTTTCTGAGGGAAACTGAGACAAAGAGGGAAACTAGCAGTCAGGCAACTCACCGCCTGGAGACATCTCCTGCATCCTTTGCTCAACCTCAGTCAGGGGCTCAGTTGCCAGGCTGGTCAGCTCAGGATCCAGAATGAGCAGGGGGCCAAGTGAGGCCTCACCCTCCCACCTCAATCCAGCTTCACTTTCTGCAGGAACAAACAGTACGGTCAGGGTCAGGTAAAATGGGATATAGCCCCCAGTGGGTCAGTGACCTACCAGCTTCAAGTCCAAGGTCTCTCCTGCCTCTGGAGGGAAACGCGATCTCCCTTGTGCTACCACAGTTCCCCACATGGCAACAGGCACAAATGTCACTGGTCGATTCCCCCAGTGGGGTCCAGCTAAACGAGAAACAGCCCATCAACCACATGGTGCATCACATCTCTGCAACATCATGAAGGGACAGGGAGTGGGTGACACTCACATCTTGAGCAGCTTCTGGAAAGTACAAGCTTTGTTCCTGGGATCTCCCTGACCCACTGCAGCAACTCAGGTGACAGATGATGAAAATCTGAGGGACACATTCAGCACAAGTCAGTGTTTGGCTTCTGCCCATTGAGTTGAGTGACTAATCAGCAGCTTCCTCTTACCAAGGAACGCTCATCTCCATAGAAGCGGAAGGCATCCAGGTCAAACCTGAGCTTGTCCGGCTCCCGCCGGTCTCACGGCAACACAAAGGTTGAAAGGGAGTCCTCAGCTTTGCTGTCCATGAGGCAACTGCAGGTGAACAAAGGTCCATGAAGTGAATGGAGTGAAGTCATCGAGATGGAAGCAGCTGGAGAAAGCCGAGAGCTCCTTACCCATTGTAGTCAATGATGCTGTATCTGGGGCTGGAGTCCTTGCCTGGGCTCAGTGTAGCTACACAGCGGTCAATGTACAACTTCATGGGCATGTGGTTGTCCATTGAAACAGATGCCTCAATGTGAATGAGGTCTCCCAGGGAGTAGACAGTGGAAGTGCGCTCTGTAAGCCAGTCACCTGAAGTACAAGAGGACAAAGGTTGGAGAAAGTGGGTACAACCCCCAGTGAGTACAACCCCCAGTGAGTGACACCAGGAGATCCCTCCCCAGCCAGCCATCACATACCATTCATTAGACGCAGGGAGAAGGACAGATGCCCTTCTGCAGACCTGGTGGAGCTGAATGGGATCCAGGTGGGCTTGATGGAGTTACTGCTCACACATTGCCCTTCCTGGGGGAAGGGCGACAAGGTAACCATTTTAGGACAAGGTCAGGTAACAACTGTGCTTGGGAATAATATTGATCAAGCAAGTCAAGATTCTCACCTGAAATACCGACACACAATGGGAATGACAGCTCCGTTAGTTCTCACAATGACAGGCCCAGGATAGTTTGGGATGTGTGTCAAGTGGGTGGTGTAGATCAGAAAATCTCCCATCATCTGAAAGAAACCAGGTGAAGGAATGAGCAATGATCTGAAATGAGGAGGGTCAACACAGGGCTCACAATGACATCATCTCTTTTGGGACCCAAGTGCCAAGATGTAGTTTCCTCCCAGCACTGCTGGAGTGCTACTCACAGGTCAGGAGTCAGTCGTCAGTCATACAGGATCAATGTAACAAGGAACTCCAAATCATTGGAATGCTCTAACAGAGGCTGAACACTCTGGTCAAAGCACTGATTTATTCTGGAGTGAAATCATGATGAGAGACAGGAACATGGGCATTCAGGATGAATGGGGTGCAGTTAAAAGAGAGATCATGAAGAGACAGGCATTTGGTCTTACCAAGTTAGGACAGCAAAAAGGAAGTGAAAACACACATTGGCCGTCTGGAAGAATGGAAGTTGTTCTGTGTCCATATTCCAATCAGTGCATTCATTCCAACATCAGGGACAGTCAACAGTGCAGCACTCAATTCCATGATCATTATTTCAACCCATCTTAGACTCAAGAAAGAACTATTGGGAACTGTATTCAAAGAACTCAACATTCACATGTGTCTTACTGAGGGGAATGAGCTAGAAGCAAAGAGGAAACAGAAGATGGCAGAACACCAAAAATGGGCAGCAGCAAAAACCCAATTCCTGTCAGAATATAAGGATAGCTTACAGGTTGTTAAAGTAGGAGACCACTCAAGACCAATTATATCCAAGCAGTGGTTACAGTGAGCATCAGCAGCCAGCCCAAACTTTCAAGTTTGGGAGGACTCATTACCTGCAGCCTGCTGCCACACTCATGCAGCCCATAGTCAAAGAGGACAGTGTGGTTCTCAGGGTAAATCCTGGTCGGCCGACAACCTGCTGTCCCCAGGGTCAGGTCAGCAGCTTTAATCAGGTGCCTTGTTCCAAATAAATCCAACTGGGCCCTGACCAACAGCTTGTGCTCTCCACACTGCATCATCACAGTCTGCAGTGGAGACACACTCCCGCCCTCAGACATTCTGAAACTGGAACCAGTGGGACCCCCATGAGGAGGGACTCTCTCAGGTACAGGAGTGGCTCTCACTATTCTCCATGGATACCTCTGGCTCAGAAACTGTTGCCAAGTTTCAGAGCAACAAACAGCTCCAACTAACACCAGCACTGGGGAAAAAAAAACCCTCACTACAAAATCCCCCATGATCCTAAACAACTCAAGCATCCCTTCCAGCCCCCACCCAGCTCCTTTTATACACACAACCTGCACTCACCTGACACCAATCAGACCAGAAGCAGCAACATTGAACCAATGAACCAGCCCCAGTCACTACAATTTCCAGCACTGACTAAACTCCTGGATTTCTGACCAGGAGGGCCTGTTCCATTTGGACCAATAGGAATGCCTGGGAGTTGCTGTGCTGTCACCTGACTGCATTCAGCTCCACAAGTCCTCATGGTGTGGCCCCCTGAGTAAAATCATTAAACATGGATCATTTCAACATTTCTCTGATCTCAGGTGTCTGACAGTGAGAAATACAGAAAGATTGTCTCTGGATGGTGTTTGGAAACTGGGTTTGGCTAGAACAAAAGGAACATTCCTTATATTTTCCTCATGCTGTGCGCCTCCCTGTGTCTGTTTATTTGAGACTGCATGGAGGAGCTTTACTTTGAATTTAAAGAGAGAGTGGCTATCGCACCTCATGCTATTACCTGCCTTGGTCGATTTGGATGCTGACGGTGTAGAGGTAGTTTTAATCTGTATCTAACCCTGTGCTGTCCTCTTCCTTGGAGTGTCAGTGAGGACAGTGTAGAGACAGCTTTACTCTGGATCTTATCCCGCAATGTTCCTGACTATCTATAACAGAGAATGTTTTGAAGCATTGTTTTCTGTTTGAAACAGTAGGGGGAACATTTTCCTGCATCTAACTCTGGGCGGTACACGTCCTGGGAATGTTTGATCAGAACAGTGTGGTGGCAGCTGCACTTTCAGATGAAAGGAGCAGACAAACTTTCACTTTCAGTTTATAGGTGTAGAAGGAGCTGCAATCTTTAACTAATCATGTGCAGTCCCTGACCAAGAACTGTTTCTCAGGACCGTGTACTGTAGCTTTCCTTCCAGTTTAAAAAGTTAGAGGGAGATTTACTTCCAGCCTGCTAAAATAGCGCACTGTGGAAGGAACTTTACCTTGTATCAAGCCCTGAGTTGTACCCGCCTCTTAAATGCCCCTAATGAGACCAGCTCCACTACCCTCTCCGGCAATGCACTCCACGTCTCTACCACTCCCTGAGGAAAGGACCTACCTCTGACGTCTCCTTTGTATCTACCTCCGCGCACTTTAAAACTATGCCCATCATAGTCGCTACTCTGTCTGTCCACTCCATCTAAACCTCTGATAATTTTGTACACTTCTATCAAGTCACCTCTCATCTTTGTCGTTCAAAAGAAAAAAAAACCCTACCTCTCTCATCCTTTCGTTGTAAGACCTTCCCTCCATTCCAGGCAACATCCTGGTAATTCTCCTCTGCACCTTTTTCAACACCCCCATTCTTCCCTGTAATGAGGTGACCAGAACTGGACACAATACTCCAGATGTGGGCAAACCAGGCTTTTGTATAGCTGGAGCATAACTTCGCAGCTCTTGAACTCAGTCCCTCCATTAATGAAAGCTAACACAACATAGGCCCTCTCAACAACTCTATCCAACTGGGTGGCAGCTTTCAGGGAACTGTGGACATGAATCCCAAGATCTCTCAGCTCCTCCACACTGCCAAGAATCTTCCTGTTTACCCTGTATTCTGCTTTCAAATTTCTCCTTCCAAAACGAATTACCCCACACTTTTCAGGGAAAATCTCCATCTGCCACTTCTCAGCCCAGCTCTGCATCCTATCAATGTCCCTTTGTAACCTAGAACAGCCAACTGCACTATCCACAACTTGACCGAACTTCATATCATCCACAAACTTACTAACCCACACTTGCACTCCTACATCCAAATCATTTACAAAAATCACAAATAGAAGAGGATCCAGAACAGACCCTTGTGGTACGCCACTTGTAACTGAGCACCATTTTGAATATTTTCCGTCCACTACCATCTTTTATCTTCTCAGGTTCAGCCAATTCTGAATCCAATCTTCCAAATTTCCCCCATCCCATGCCTCCTTACTTTTTGCATGTGCCGACCACGGGCAACCTTATCAAATGCCTCACTTAAATCCATGTATACCACATCCACTGCTCTGCCTTCTCTGCACGTTTGGTCACCTCTTCAAAGATTTGAGTAAGGTTTGTGAGGCATGCTGAATATCATAAATCAATCTGTGTCTATAGAAGTGGTTATAAATCTGATCTCTCAGAGCCCTTTCCAATCGGTTGCCCACCACTGAAGTCAGACTAACTGGCCTGTAAATTCTGGGGTGACCTCTATTCCCTTTTTTGAACTAGGAAATGGCGTTTGCCTCTCTCCAATCTGCCAGCACTATACCCATGGACAGTGAGGACAAAAAGATTATCACCAAGGGGTCTGTGATCTCTTCCCTCACTTCCCATAGAAGTCATCTTCCTTACGAACATCCACCTCCTCTAGCCTTCCAGCCTGTTTCACACTGTCCTCTCCTACAAATAGTTCCCTCTCAGTTGTGAACACCAAAGAAAAGTATTCATGAAGAACCTCTCCTCTTTATGGGGATACAAAGGAGTAGACAATACACTGGATGAGGTGTAGGAAGTGTCCGGGTGTCCTGGAATGAAAGGTGATGGCGAACACTATGTTACGAACTGTCTGATCTGCACACAGCATAACATTATGAAAGGGGCTCACTGACATAGTGGACCAATAGAAGGGCCAAGGAGTAATCTACAAATAGACTATACAAGACCCCGAAACCCAAAACTCCAGGAGGATACAAATATGCCCTGGTCATTGTGGACACCTTCACTAAATGGGTTGAAATTTTCCCGACAACAAAAAACACAGCGTTGAATGCAGTGAATATTTTGTTGCAATGTCTATTTACTCATTTGGGTAGACCCCAAAATATAGAATCAGACCAGGGACAAATTTTACACCCAAGTCATGCAAAATGTAACAACTCTTTACTTTTGGATCAAACAGAGATTCCGCACGCCCTGTAGACCACAGTCCAGTGGAATTGTGGTCAAGACTGAATCGGACACTGAAAACCATCATCGCCAAAATAGTGCAGCAGCAGCACAAGACACCCTGGCAGGTTGTTCTGCCTCATGTGTTAATGATACTGAGGAACAGTGTGGCTTCATCTACATCCTTCACTCCTTACAAGCTAATGACAGGAAGGGACATGAGAGGAATGGAGAGGTTGGTCGGTTGGACTTGATTGAACTCGAGGTAGACAATATTTTTCAGACAAATAGGTACAACAGTTGGTAGAAATGGTAAAAGAAGCAAATGATGTAGCAGCCCACCAGCAAGGGAAGAAGAAGCAGCAAAGTAAGGCCTAGTTTGACACAAAAGCCAGCGTGATAGAATTGAGGCTTGGATAAAGAGTCATGATAAGAGTATACCAGCCCAGTGCATTCTTCAGCCCAAAGCTCACTAGTCCCGGTGAGCAAGCAGATAGAGCTATCACATCCATATGCAAGGCATTAGCAGTGCCAGGTTAGTGCTGAAGCCAGTAGGTGGGGGTAACAGGATGGCCATACTTGGCACGTGGTGCTCGATGTTAACGATGTTTTGAGTTCCCAAGGTCAGGGAGAGCAAGAACAAGATCAGTTACAGATTCCCAGGGAGATGGGGAGGGCCGAGGAAAACAACAAAAGGAAATGAAAAAGGGTGGAGAAGGTCAGCGGGCAATACAATACATACAATTAGAATCCAAAACAGAGCCAGGGAGGGATGATCTGGTACAGAGTAAAGAAAACATGGGCTTCTCATTAGAAAGAAGAAAACAATTGTCACTAAGAACAGAAATTATACTTGTACGTTGCAGCTTTAACCTCAGATGAGGGGAGTGACACATTCCTATCGGAATGATCATGTTTGGGACGATGTTTGAGCAGGTATTAGAGTCATGGTGACGAGTGAATTTGCCTCAAGGAGTGTCAAGGCTGGAAGAATATTCAGTGATCATGAATGACTCTGGTCGGCAGCACAAGATAATACGAACTAAGTCAGGAAGCAGAGGGGACTAAAATTTGTATTATACAGGAGCAGATAGGCTGGCATGGATGGGAATGACACTGGGTATACTTGAAGGAACAGGGGTGCAATTTTCATACAACAGGGTTCTCGAGGTGACAATGGCTCTAATTCCAGAAGAAAAAATTCAACATCATTTTATCGGACCATTTATTAAGCAACCATTGGTTAACGGCAATTGAGGTAAAATTATGATTCACCTCTGAATATCGACTGGGGAAATGACAAAGGTATATCGGCTGGAGTGGTTACTCAAAGCAATTCAAATAAATTGGTTGGATCACTATCAATTGTAATGAGCAGAATGGATACAGGAGCGAGATAGATGATAAAGGGCATTGAGAGATGAGGACAAGGCCCTTCATCATTTTCATGACCTGTAGGAAGCCGATGACCCCATGTCTCTCAGAGATTAAAAACACACCAGAACCGAG
The DNA here is from genome assembly GCF_030684315.1 of Stegostoma tigrinum. Taxonomy (NCBI): domain Eukaryota; kingdom Metazoa; phylum Chordata; class Chondrichthyes; order Orectolobiformes; family Stegostomatidae; genus Stegostoma; species Stegostoma tigrinum. Next base: position 2,288,224 of record NC_081388.1, on the reverse strand, counting down.
ATGCAGTGAGTGTCAGTACAGGAAGGAAGGTGTGGGTCTGGTACACGAGGAGGCGGGACAATCTGTCACTTTGGTGCCAGTTTATCGGCATGTGCAGGTGGTTGTTAATTTGACTGAAATGACTGCTCCACAACAGTGCCCATCCGCTACAAAACAACTATGTGCCCACCTCCTTGATGAACGATCGAGCGGGAGTAAGCTTATAATCAACTAGAATAGAAAGAAAAGAGGACTGTTGGAGTTGGCCAGGGGGCAGGATATGCATCAGGAGTGGCAACTGTCAACACCTTGGACACAGCAGAATTAGAAAGTCAGACACAATCCCTTCAGAAGAAAATGCAGCTCATTACTGGGGAAGGTAACTTAGACCAGCCAGAGAGGTCATGATGGGTCACAAGTGACGCTGGTCTCGGTTGAATTTCTAAATCTTTTACAGGAATTATTGAGCCTATGGCCAATACTTCTGAGGAGACCCACAAAGTCGAGGGGTGTGCCATATACACCCACTGGATGTTGACCAAGCTTGGGACTGATGTGCTACAACTGCATGATCACCATGTCCCAGACAGTGTCAGATAAACAATTAATAAAGTGGGTCGGACAAAACGAACCTCTGTCACCTCAGAAGTTTGAGCTTAACCAATTAGGCTTTGTGTACTCATGGCAGAGATAAAGGAAAGTATTATATTGGGGCAGTGTTTCATATTCCGCGACATGGAAATTAACTGAAATGTCTTTACAAAGGGTCCATCCTGTGGGAAAGCATCAAGAAAGACCTTGGACATCTTAAAACGAGCATTTCATGCCAAGGTCATGGGTGGTGTGAGAAAGGGGAAGACTTGTCAAAATTCCATTTCAAAAGAGTCTATTACAAATGGAGAAAATTCAATTCCCATGCTGAATGACTTTACCGTGAAGTTTCCACGTTCTCATCCTGGCCTCTTACCTGAAGCATGGTGACCTCCACGTTAAGTTCCCCACCAATCACCTCTATCTAATGAGACAGCAGCCAAGTGGTCCTTCGGGACGATGATAATGTTACCTTCGATTGGAGAACTTTCAGGAATACATTACATGGGCAAACATGGTCAGCCTGGCTGCATGAAGGGGGCATTGTTCCTGCTCAAATTTATCATATTTTGAGAAGAGGACACAGACAGATTGGATAAAGTGAAATCAGTAGATATAGAATATTTGGATTTTTAAAATGTTCTTGACAGGCTACAGGTCAGGCACCTTAATAAGAGTCCATACTGTTGGGGATAGCATATCAGCATGGATAGAGGATTGGAGAACTGATAGAAGACAAGGGGTGAACTAAAGGTGAAACTTTGAGGATGGCAATCTGTTTCTCATGTCATGTCACATGGGCCAGTGAAGGACTCAATTATTTGAATTGTTTTATTGACTTTGTTTAGGGAAGTGAGAGAGCATCAGTTGCAAACCTGGCTAGAAGTGAGAGGGCAATCAGTAGGGAAAACACTTGGAGTTTGTAGAGCAATATAGATAGTTTTGGTGATTGGTCAAAAATCTGGTGTTACACTTTGGCAGAACGAATAGATAATCTGAACATTATTTCAGTGGAGTAAGACTGCAGAAAGCAACAGCACAGAGGGATTGGGGAGTCCACCTGCATGAATCTCAAAAAGCTTATCGACAAATTCATCAACTAACAGGAAAGGCAAAGGGAAGGTGATTCTTGATTTGAGAAGAAATAAAAATGTGCAACTCTTGCTAAATGATTACGAGGCCACATGTAGAATACTGTGAACTGTTTTGGTCTCCTTATCTGAGATAATATATTGGCATCGGAAGCTGTCCACAGAAGGTTCATCAGGCTGATAAAGATGGAAGTATTTTCTCATGAGGACTTGAATTCAACAGGCTTCTACTCATTAGAATTTCAAGAATGAGTGAAGATCTTGTGAAAAATAAGAGATTATAAAGGGGGATTCTCAAGATCGATGCAGGTAGATTGTTTCCCCTTGTGGAATAGCATATTACCAGAGAACATGCTCTCAGTAACAAAGAAACACAGAAGCTGAGCAAATACTGGAAGGGATAAGCCTTTTGGGACCTTTGAACCTGCTCTGCCATTCACTATGATTGTGGCTGATCATCCAGTTCATCCCCTTTCCTGCTTTGTCTCTGAGATAACAAGGTGTAGAGCTGGATGAACACAGCAGGTCAAGCAGCATCAGAGCAGCCGAAGATGACGTTTCTGGCCTCGAACATTTTTCAGAAATGGGGGAGGGGAAAGGGGATTCTGAAATAAATAGGTAGGAGGGGAGGCGGATGGAAGATGTATGAAGGAGAAGATAGGTGGAAACGAGATAGACAGGTCAAAGAGCTGGGGGTGGAACCAGTAGAGGTGAGTGCAGGTGGGGAGCTAGGGACGAATTATGTCAGTTCAGGGATGGACAGGTCAAGGGGGCAGGATGAGGTTTGAAGGTAGGAGATGGGGGTGCAGCTGGATGTGGAAAGAAGGGATAGGTGAGAGGAAGAACAGGTTAGGGAGGCTGGGACAAGCTGGGCTGGTTTTGGGATGCAGTGGAGGGAGGGGAGATTTTGAAGCTTGTGAAATCCACGTTGATACCATTGGGCTGCAGGTGCCCAAGTGGAATATGAGTTGATGTTCCTGCAACCTTCGGGCGGCGTCGTTGCAGGACTGCAGGAGGCCCAGGATGGACAGGTCATCTGAGGAATGGGAGGGGTAATTGAAATTGTTCGTGACTGGAAGGTGCAGTTGTTTAATGTGAACCGAGCATAGGTGCTCTGCAAAGTGGTCCCCAATGTAGAGGCGGCCCCAATGGCTACAGCAGATGCAGTGTACCACATTGGCAGATGTGCAGGTGAACGTCTGCTTAATCTGGAAAGTCTTCTTGGGGCATGGGGTGGGGATGAGGGAGGAGGTTTGGGGGCAGGTATAGCACTTCCTGCAGTTGCAGGGAAAAGTGGCAGGTCTGGTGGGGTTGGAGGGGAGTGTGGAGCGAACAAGGGAGTCACAAAGAGAGTGGCCCCTCCGGGAAGCAGTTATGGGTGGGGAGGGAAAAATGGCTTCGGCGGTGGGGTCGGATGGCAGATGGCGAAAGTGTCGGAGGATGATGCGTTGGATCCAGAGGTTAGTGGGGTGATTATGAGGTGAAATGAAAGGTCATAGCGACAATCCAGCAAAGTGGATGTCAGTATCATCAGATCAGCCACAGTCATAGTGAATGGTGGAACCAAGTCACTTACTCTTATTATTTTAGTGGCTGATGAGAAATCAGTCTGATAGGAATCGGTTTGAGACAGATTGCCAGTTTCTGGACTCCATGGTCATTGGAAATATCCTTCCTGCATTTACTCTGCTCGGCCCTGTTACAATATTCTATGAGATTTCCCCTTTATTCTTCAAAACTATCTATATTCACTTGAGAAGTCACATGACACCAGGTTACAATCCAACAGGACTGAAATCTTAAGCGTTTAGAGCACTGCTCCTTTGTCAGGGGAAGTACACTGGAGAACCCTAATCACAAGCTTTTGTGGCGCTGGAAACCCTGTTAGACCTTAACCTGGTGCCTCGTGACCTCTGACTTTGTCAACCCCACTCCAACTCTAGCACCTCAGCACCAATTAATGTAGTTTTAACTGGTTCGTTCTCTTCTTTCCTCAACTCTACAAAGCTAGGAATCTGTCTGGTAAATCTTTTTGCTGCATTCCCTCCGTAGCCAATACACCCTTCCTCAGGAAAGGCGACACTGCCTGTGCACAGTATCCCAGGTGTGGCCACTCTCAGGCCCTGTATATTTGCAGCAAGGCAGCTCTAATTCTGTCCTTTAACACTGAGGGACAACATACCATTTATTGTCTTCACTATCTGCTGCATCTTCGTGCAGACTTTCAGCAACTGATGTCAAAAGACCCAGGATTCATCACACCCGCCCTTGTTCTCCATTCTATTTCTATTCAGATAGAAACCTGCCTTCCTGTTTTTGCTTCCAGAGGGGATAACCTCATCTTGATCCACATCATACAGCGCAAGTGCATACACTACTGGTCACCACATTACCAAAAGGAGGTGGATGCTTTGGAAAGGGAGCAGAGGTGGTTCACCAGGATGTTGACTGGTATGGAGGGCACTAGCTATGCAGAAAGCTTGAGTAGGATTATTTTCATTAGAAATATGGAGATTGAGTTGGGGGAGCCTCATTGGAGGTCCACAAAATCATGAGGCATGGACAGCAAGAAGCTTTCTTTCCCCCTTACCCACACCTCCAGAGTGGGGACTCAGTTACTCAGGGTCACGATTTCAAGGTGGAAGGGGAAAAGTTTAAAGGGAGATATACCTTGGAAGTTCTTTACGCAGAGGGTGGTGGGTGCCTGGAACACGTTGCCAGCGGAGGTGGTAGCAGCAGGCACGTTAACGTCATTTAAGATGTATCTAAGCAGATTGATGAATGGGCAGGGAGCAGAGGGATACAGATTCTTGCAAAATGGGGAAGTGGTTTGGATAGAGGACCTGGATCGGCAGAGGCTTCGAAGGCTGAAGGGCCTGTTCCTGTGCTGTAATTTTCTTTGTTATTTTTGAACTGACTTTACTGTTTATTTACCCACTCACTCAATTGGTCCAAATCACAGCAAAGAAAATTATCCTCCACAACAGTGCACCCTCTGGAACTGTGATTCAGAGAAAGTGCAAACTCCCAATGCTGGAGAATCTGAGATAACAAGGTGTACAGCTGGATTAACACAGCACACCAAGCACCATTGGATGTTTTCTGAAGAGGGGGTCGAGAACTGAAACACCAGCTTTCCTGCTCCCCTGCTGCTCACCCTTTAACTGTACCAGGTTTCGGAGTGGTAATGAGGAGATCTAGGGAGCATTGAATTTAAAAAGGGCATTACACCATATCTAACATGTAGTAACTGCTCTTGGAACAGTCATCTGCAGTGCACAGAGAACTTTACCCTGTACCTAACCTTGTAACTTGGCATTGCCTGGGAATGTTTGAATGGCACACTGTAGATGGAGCATTATCATAGAACAGCACAGTACAGGCCATACAGTACATACTGTCATCCATATACCTAACTAATAGCTGCTCAAATGACCCTAATGAGGCCCACTCCACTGCCCTCTCTGGCAATGCATTCCACGCTCCGACCACTGAGTAAAGAGCCTTCCTCTAACGTCTCCCCTCTTTCTACCTCCACTCACTTTAAAACTGCCCTCTCCTAATAGCTACCTCCAACTGAGGAGGGTGTCTTTGGCTATCTATTCTCTCTACCTCTGATCATTTTGTACACCTCTATCAAGTCACTTCTCTTTAGAATGAAGGAGGAGAGAAGCCCTAGCTCCCAACTTTTCCACACAAGTCCTTCCCTCCATTCCAGGCAACATCCTGCTAAATCTCCTCTGTACCTTTTCCAATGCTTGCACATCTTTCCTGTAATGAGGTGACCGGAACAACATTCCAGATGTGGCCAAACCAGGCTTTTGTACAGCTGGGGCTTAACTTCATGGCGATTGAATTCAAACCCTCTGTTAATGAAAGCTAATACCATACACCTCCTTAACAACTCTATCCACCAGGGTGGCAGCTTTCAGGGAATTGTGAACATGAACCCCAAGATCCTTCTGCTCCTCCACACAACCAAGAATCTTTCTGTTAACCCTGTATTCTGCTTTCAAGTTTGCCCTTCCAAAATGAATCACCTCACTTTTCAGGGTTAAACTCCATCTGCCAATTCTCAGCCCACCTCTGCATCCTATCAATGTCCCTTTGCAAACGCGAATATCCCTCCACACTGATCACCACGCAACCCACCTTCGTATCATCCATGAACTTGCTAATCCACCCTTCTACTTCATTGTCAAAATCATTTGCAAAAAATTACAAATAGAAGAAGACCCACAACAGAACCTTGTGGTACACCACCTGTAATTGAGCACCATGTTGAATATTTTCCTTTCACTACCACACTTGGCATTCAGAATGTCTCCCCAGGGTCAGCCCAATCTGCCACATTTCCCCCTATCCCATGCCTCCTTACTTCTGCAGACCCATGGGGAACCTTCTCAAAACGCCTTACTTAAATCCATGCATACAACATCCACTGCTCCATCTTCATCCATGTGTTTGGTCACCGCTTCAAAGAGGTCAATAAAGGTTTGTGAGGCATGATCTACCCCTCAAATCCATGCTGACTACCACAAATCAAACTGCACCTTTCCAAGTGATCATAAAGCCCTTTCCAATAATTTGCCCACCACTGATGTAAGACTAACTAGTCTGTAATTTCCAGGGTTATCCCTATTCCCTTTTTTGAAAAAAGGGAATGACGTTTGCCTCTCTCCAAAGTCCCAGCACTATACTCATGGGCAGTGAGCACGAGAAGATCACCAAAGGCCCAGTGATCTCTTCCCTCACTTCATACTGCAATCCTTGGATAAATCCCTTCAGGCACTGTCCTCCTCTGCAACTGGGTCCCTCAGTTGTGAGCATTGAAGCAAAGTATTCATTAAAAGGGCCTCTCCTATATCTCTAGGCTCCATGCACAAATTCCCTTTACAATCCTTGATCGGCCCTACCCTTTCTCTCGTCATTCTCTTATTCCTCATATCGTGTGTAGAAAACCTTGGAGTTTTCCTTGAACTTGTCTGCCGAGGTTTTCTCATGACCCTTGCAGCTCTCCTAAGCCCTTTCTTCAGCTCCTTTCTGGATAAACTGTATCCCGCTAGAGCCTTTTCCATTCCTGGTTTCTTAAACCTTAGGGAAGCCTCCTCCTTCCTCTTGACCAGTCGATCGACCTCTCGAGAACCGAGGCTCCCTCACTTGACCGCATCTTCCCTTGCCAGGGTAAGGTTTTTTTTGCCAGGGACAAACATATCGAGCACATGCAGTATGCATTCCTTCAACAATCTCCACATTTCAGTAGTGCTCTTTCTTGACAGCATCTGTTCCCAGACAAGGTGTAGAGCTGGATGAACACAGCAGGCCAAGCAGCAACGCTGATGTTTCGGGCCTCGACCTCCAAGCTCAAAACGTCAGCATTCCTGATCCGATGATGCTGCTTGACCAGCTGTGTTCATCCAGCTCTATACCTTATCTCAGAGTCTTCAGCATCTGCAGTTCCTACTACTCTGAAGCATCTGATCCCAGTTTGAGACCCAGTTCTTGCCAAACAGAATTATAATTACCCTTCCCCCGATTATAACCTTACCCTGCTATGGACAGATCCTTTTCCATGACTATTGGAGAAGTAATAGAGTTGTGCTCGCTACCGCCAAAATGCTCTCCGACCAACAGGTCTAACACTTGGCCCAGTTCATTGCCAAGCAGCAGATCCAAAAAGTGATCACTCCTCATGTTGGTCTATCCACGTACTCTGTCAGGAATCCTTCCTGAACGCACTGGACAAAACCCACTCCGTCTAAACTATTAGAACTACAATGTTTACAACCAATATTTGGAAAGTTGAAGCTTCCCATGACTACAATCCTGTGACTTCTGCACCTTTCCAGTATCTGCCTCCCAATCCGCCACTCTAGTTCTCTGCAACTATTAGGGGGTCTGAAAAAAAAAACCTAACTGACTGCTCCTTTCTTGTTTCTGACCTCAACCCAAACTGACTCTGTCGATATACTCTCAAACTACCTTGCAGTAGCCGCTATACTTGCCCTGACTAGCAATGCCATTCCCCTTTCACCACCCTCCCTCTTTCTTTTAAAGCATCTAAACCCCAGAAATTCCAACAGCCATTCCTCTCCGAGATTCCCAAGTTTCTGTAGTGGCCACAATATCATCGTTCCAAGTATTGACCCTTGCTTGAAGTTCATCTGCCGTATTTCTGATACTTCTTGCATTGAAGTATGCACACCTCAAACCATCTGTGGCCACAATTACGCTCCATCAGCCACATGTCTTTATCAACAACCTCACGCCCGGTTGTCTGTTGGAAGGCTGAATACCTCATCCTCAATTACAAATCCAGTTACCTACTCCCTGCCAATTTAGTTTAAACCATCCCATACAGCTCGAGCAAACTTCCCTCCCAGGATATTTGTGCCCTTCTGGTTAAGGTGCAACCCCTCCTGACTGTACAGGTCACACCTTCCCCAAAATATGCTCTAATTATCCACATAATGGAAGTCCTCCGTCCTACACCAGCCCTGTAGTCACGTGTTTAGCTGCACTCTCTCCCTGTTTCTTACAAGATTATCACTTGGCACTGGTAGTAATCCAGAGATAACTACCCTGTTTGTCCTGGGCTTCAGCTTCCAACCTAACTCCCTGTCCTCGTTTTTCACAATCAGTCCTTTTTCTACCTACGTCATTGGTACCGATGTGTACCATGACTGCTGGTTGCTCACCTTCCCCCTTAAGGATCTTGTCTCAGATTGTGCCTTCATCATTGGCCCTGGCAGGCAACATACCATCCACTCATCTCATTCCCATCCATGGAACATCTGTCTGTGCCTCTTACGGACGCATCCCCCACTACAACTGCTCTCCTATTTTCCCCCCTTCCCTTCCGTGCCACAGGCCAGCCTCAGTGCCAGAGACCAGTCCGCTACAGCCTTCCCCTGTTAGGGGATAGCCCCCACCCCCAAACAATATCCAAAACTGTTTACTTATTATTGAAGTAAACAGCCACAGGGGATGCCTGCACTGTCTGCCTATCCCCCTTCCCGACAGTCACCCAGCTACCTTTTCCCTGTACCTTGGGTGTGACCACCTCCTTATAACTCCTCTGTATCACCCCCTCAGACTCCCAAATCATCCAGAGTTCATCCGGCTCCAGAACACTAACACTGGTTATGAGGAGCTGGAGTTGAGTGCACCTCTCGCAGGTGAGGTCAGAGCGGACACGAGCAGACACCCTTACCTCCCACATCCTGCAAGAGGAGTATGCAATTTCCCTAGCTTCCATTCCCTCTACTCTAGATTTCCAGAAGAATTTTAAAAAAGCCTAACCTTACCCACCCTCCACACAGACACTTTTGGTTCGAGGAGGTTGGGTAGGAGACACTACATGTGGTGTTTTGGGTTCAGCCAATGCCCGAATATAATCGCAGATAATGGGAACTGCAGATGCTGGAGAATCCAAGATAATAAGCCCGAATATATCGGTTTGTTCCTGGCTCGCAGTTTCTCCACACACCCACCGCTGAAAACAAGAGGGCTGCTGCTGCACAAGGTAAGTTTTCATACTCCAGAGTGGGGGAAAAACATGCAAAAAAAAAACTTACCTTCCCGTCAGTGCTCTGGCTCACGCTGCTGCTGAAAACTGCTGGGAAGTTAACAATGTAGCTTTACAATCAGTTTGAAGAATTAGAGGGAGGATAACTCTGGAGCTAACAGCGCTGTCTTCGTGCTTACATCATTTTTAGTGTGGTTCTAATTAAAAAGATCCCTGATATCCCATGAACTTCCATCACCCGCTCCATCCCAGGCCTGCTCCCAGCTTATTTCGCCCAAGCCTTGCACCCACTCTCCCTTCATCTTGTGGGCACTAAACAGCTGGCCGCACACCTTCCCTTCCTGGCTTCCGCATTCATTACATTTTCTCTCATCTCAGATATTGTTCTCCAATGTCCCCAACACCATCAAGCCTGAGCCTCCAATTCAACTCGTGATCCTTCCCTCCTAACTACCTTTCCACAGCAGTGAAATGTTTCATCAAGACAATGGAATTGGGAACCTCTTTCCCTGGAATTTGAACTGCTTTGTCAGATTTGTCTCCCTGAACCACGAACTGCACAACCACCGTCAGCAACATGGGACAAACACTTCCCTCCCACATGCCCTGACCACACTCAGCTCGGCCCCTGTCTCAGGCATCAGGCTGTACAGCTGATGTCCTGCACTGATAACACTATTGAGATGATTGCAGACATTTAACTAAAGGGATTGAAGACAAAGCATTATCCAACCCAACAAGTTGTGCAAAAAACAAAAGGGGAATCTGATATGGACAAAACCCGCCAAATGTCAACTCCCTTTTCCAAAGGGAGTATATTGGCACTAAAAAGGTGGCTCAGTCAACACAGTTATATTGAGCAGCATGGCTTTTTGGCCCTTGATTAACTGGATAATTAAGGACCATTTGAGGTGCTAAAGCTAGCACCCAATGTCATGGACACAGGGACACATGGCAAAAACCATTCAGTCACGCAGTGAGGACAAGCTTTCACTCCAGTGACCATACACAGCCCTCAAAATGGGAGGAATATGCATTTGGCCAGAAGGCATTTTCCACTGATGCACCTGTTGGTTTGAAGAGCATCAGATATCTGTATGCTCAATTACACATTACACGATGGCATTCATGAGAACAAACTGACTCTCAGCATTTCCTAATAAAGTTTGGATCACTCATGTCATGGAATTCCAACTCATGTTGGCCAACTCAACTACACCCTTCGTTACCACAAGATGCATTGCAGACAGTTCCAGACAAGCACAACACAGATGTGGCAGGGACCTCTCAACCACATCCCATTTTCAACGTCACGGTGGAATGGAGAAGCAGCAAGGGAGCCGGTCAGGCCCTGCTCAACAAGTCTTGGGATTAGGAAGCCTCATGGCAAACTCACGGTTCACCAAGAATTTCAGGAGTTAACATTGACAGATTGGCATTCCTTATGGAATTGTTTATTCATGTAATTATGGGGGCTAGTGCCATGTGCCCTTCTCATATTTGGGCACACCAGTCACAACGGTTCACACAAGCTTTCCCAAAATACTGAACTGGTGCAAATAACAGGTGGTTTACAAATTTGTTTGCAGTTGGATATAAAACTTGAAGCTTCACACAAAGGTGAAAGAAAGCATGATCACCAGGGGATATATTAGACTGAACTGTGTGAGTCAATACAACGCCACAATCAGAAATTGAAAATCATCCATAATGATAGACACTAATAAATTCCATGAAGATTGAAAGACAAAAACAAAAACCAGGTCTGAACAGACGATTCAAAGCATTAATGCTTGACTGGTCATTTTGTTAGTTGACTGGAGTTTGCTTGTGTTTCCTGTACAGGAACAAGGCCATCAAGGAAGCAGAGATCAGGGAGACAGCCGTCACTGTCAAGGACACCATCAGGACCAGCTCAGACTGCACACCTACACAACGAGGAGAAACCAATGGTTACTGAGAGAAACTGGGACAAAGAGAGAAACTAGCAGTCAGGCAACTCACCGCCTGGAGACATATCCTGCATCCTTTGCTCACCCTCAGTCAGGGGCTCAGTTGCCAGGCTGGTCAGCTCAGGATCCAGAATGAGCAGGGGGCCAAGTGAGGCCTCACCCTCCCACTTCACTCTGTAGGATCAAGCATTCTGGTCAGGGTCCAGAAAAAAAAATACAGCCCCAGCAGATAGGGTCAGTGACCTACCAGCTTCAGGTCCCAGGTCCCTCCTTCCTCTGGAGGGAAAGACGATCTCCCCTGTGTGACCACAGTTCCCCACATGGCAACAGGCACAGGTGTCACTGGTTGATTCCTCCCGAGGGGTCCAGCTAAACAGGAGAAACAGCCCATTAACAACATGGTGCATCACCTGTTCCCCAACAACATTACCAAGGGACAGGGAGTGGAGGTGGAAAAACACGCAGATCTTGTGAAGCTTCTGGAAAGTACAAGCTTTGTTCCTGGAATCTGCTTGATCCACTGCAGCAGGTGACAGGTGATGAAAATCTGAGGGACACATTCAGCACAAGTCAGTGTTTAGTCACTCCCACCCTGTGGGGAGAAGCCAATCAGCAGCTTCCTCTTACCAAGGAACACTCAGCTCCATAGAAGCGGAAGGCATCCAGGTCAAACCTGAGCTTATCCAGCTCCCGCTGGTCTCTCGGCATTACAAAGGTTGAAAAGGAGTCCTCAGCTTTGCTGTCCACGAGGCAACCCCAAGTGAACAAAGAGCCATGAAGTGAATCCATTGAGATGGGAGCAGCTGGAGAAAGCAGAGATCTCCTTACCCATGGTAGTCAATGATGCTGTATCTGGGGCTGGAGTCCTTGTCTGGGCTCAGTGTAGCTACACAGCGGTCAATGCACAGCTTCAGGGGCACGTGGTTGTCCATTGAAACAGATGCCTCAATGTGAATGAGGTCTCCCAGTGAGTAGACAATGGAAGTTAACTCAAACCCAGTCACCTGAAGCACAAGAGGACAAGGGTTGGAGACAGGGGGTGCAACCCCCAGTGAGTGACACCAAGATATCCCTCCCCAGCCAGCCATCACATACCATTCATTCGACGCAGGGAGAATGACAGATGCCCTTCTGCAGACGTGGTGGAGCTGAATGGGATCCAGATCGGCTTGATGGGGTTACTGCTCACATTGCCCTTCCTGGGGAGAGACAGGGCAATCATTTCAGGACAATGTCATAACAGCTGTGGTCAGGGAATAATTTTGACAAAATCAAATGAAGACTCACTTGAAATAACAACACGCAATGGGAATAACAGCTCCATTGGTTCTCAATGACAGACCCAGGATATCTTGGGATGTGCATTAGGTGGGTGGTGTAGATTAGGAAATCTCCAGTTATCGGAAAGACACCATATCAAACAGATGAGGAATTGATCTGAAATTAGAAGGGTCAACAAAGGGCTCACAATAACTTCATCACATTGGACACATTCTTTTGTGACACTGACAGTGTCATAGCCAAGATATTGTTTCCTCCCTGCAATGCTGGGATAACTTAGGTCACAGGTCAAGGGTCACTCACAGAGGATGAATGTAACAAGGAACTCCAACTCATTGGAATGGAGTTGGAAACATTAAACAATGTGGGTCAAACACCAAATGGTTAGAGAGCTCAAGTTGAGAGATAGGAAAGTGTCCATTCAAGAGAGGAATGAGGATAAGAATGAAAGAGATCATGGAGACACGGGCATCGGGTTCCCAGTGACAGTAAGAAATGCAGCAGTGAAAGTGAACAGTGGTAGTTTAGAATAGTGAACGCAAACAGTTTCCATTTCACAAGTAGGGCAGGAATACCCAAAACAGGGACAGTCCACACTATGAAGCAAACCAATAATCAACAAGTTGATCCACTATCAGGTGCTGGAAAGGACGGTTGAGGACCAGAATGAAAGAGAACGCCACATTCAAAAACATCTGAGCAAGGGGAATGAGCTCAAAGCAGACATAACAGGAATCAGAGAAGGCTCTAAAATATTTGGTGTAGACAGCCATAAAACTAAAGCCTCAATCATAATCTAGGACTAGCTCGTGGGTAGGTAAAGCCAGAGAGCATTCCTAATATCAATGATATCTCAGACAGCATTAGATAGAAACAGTGCACAGCCCAAGCTTCCAGCAGTTATGGAGGACTCTATCTGCAGCCTGCTGCCACACTCATACAGCCTACAGTCAAAGAGAACAGTGTAGTTCTCACGGTAGATCCAGGTTGACCGACAACCTGCTGCCCCGAGGGTCGGGTCAGCAGCTTTAATCAGGTGCCTGGTTCCAAATAAATCCAACTGGGCCCCGACCAGCAGCTTGTGCTCTCCACACTGCACCATCACAGTCTGCAGTGGAGACACACTCCCACCCTCAGACATTCTGAAACTGGAACCAATGGGACTCCCATGAGGAGGGACTCTCTCAGGTACAGGGGTGGCTCTCACTATTCTCCATGGATACCTCTGGCTCAGAAACTCCTGCCAAGTTTCAAAGTGACAAACAGCTCCAACTAACACTAGCACAGGAAACAAACCCCTCACTACAAAATCCCCCATGATCACAAACAACACAAGCATCCCTTCCAGCCCCCACCCAGCTCCTTTTATACACACAACCTGCACTCACCTGACACCAATCAGACCAGAAGCAGAAACGTTAAGCCAATGAACCAGACCCAGTCTCTACAATTTTCACCAATAACTGCTCATGGACTTCTTACCAGGAGGGCCTGTTCCATTTGGACCATTAGGAATGGCCGTGAGTTGCTATGCTGTCACCTGACTACATTCAGCTCCACATGTTCTCACAGTGAATGTGCTCCTGAGGACAATCATCAAACATGGATCATTGATTCAGGAGGGTGATTGGTGAGTCTGACAGTGAGCCATACAGAGAGATCGTCTCTGGAAGAGGCTTCGACTGGACAACTGAATCTGATGAAGAGTCTAGGCCCGAAACGTCAGCTTTTGTGCTCCTGAGATGCTGCTGGGCCTGCTGTGTTCATCCAGCCTCACATTTTATTATCGAGGATTGTGCCTGTTCTGGGAATATTTGACAGGGACAGTGAAGCGGGAGCTGTACTGTTAATTTAAAGAAGCGGAGTTGTACTTGTCCTGGGAGTGTTTGGTGAAGATACTGTGGAAGGCACTTTACATTTTATTTAACCCCACGTTGTTCAGGGAGGGTTTGACACAGCACAAGGGAACATTACTCTGTATCTAATCACTCACTGTACATGCCCTAAGACTATTTTCCGTGGAGAGTGTAGAACGAGCATGACTCTGCAGCTAAATCTTAGCTTTCTCTGGGGATTTGATTGGGATAAAATCAAGTGATTTGGCACACTCTTTAGATGTTGTGAATCCTTCAAATGTAGTTTCCTTTTGGTTTCAATTTTGGATGGAATGTGCTCCTCGTCACTCCATTCACTCCCCTCAAAGCTGCACTGTTGTTCTGTTACTTGCCTGTTTAGTTTTATTGGATACGGTGTGGTTATGTGGAGTCCTGGAAAGGCCAACATTTTAATAGCCATCTCCCAGCTTTCCTTGAGAAGGTGGGGATCCTCTTCTTAACACTGTCAGCCAAGGGCAGGAGAGAAAGGGAAGGGTCAAGGGGACAAGCTGCTGACATTGCTGCCTGGGAGATGCTGGCCATAATCTGCAGAAATGTGGAGACGGGGGGGTACCAGTCACTAAGACTAGATTGCTGGTGTTAACACAACGCTGAATGATTGGAATGCTGACAATAAGTTAAGGCAGAGAAGGTAGAGAGGGAAAGATTGTGAGGAGGGGGACTGCCTCAGTGACAGAGTAATCAAGCTGCAGGGACAGAAGAACATGGGACTTGGTCCGGACGAACCACGACCAGGTGCAGTGTGAGAAACTGCTCACAAGAAGAATAAGTGAGAGGGAAAAGGCTCAAACAGTTAAAGCTGAAATGGAAAAATGGAAAGAAAACATAATGATTTAAAAGCTGCAATGAACTTGGTCCAGAGAGATGTTCAGGAAATGAGAAGTGCTGCAGATCACACTAAGTGTCAGAGACAGAGAGAAAGGCTGCAGGGTCAGCTTGCTGCACACAGAGACATAATGTGTGTCTTTGTGTCTGTGAGAAGTGGGGGAGGCAGTGAAGGGGATGTGGGTTGGGATGATTTAACAGACGGAGCTGCTGGACATGGTCATGATGAAGGGGAGCCTCCTCCAGAGCATCCACTGCCAGCTTATGACCCAGTTTGAGAGATTCCATTGGTTCCCGTCGTAATGGGCCACCCCACCGCCCCCCCGACCAGCCCAGAAACCACTAGAAGGGGATTGGAGGACGATGGTCAGGTGGCAGAGGTAGGAGGGCTGTTTATTATACCCCATTGGGGGTGCAGCAGTTGAGGGACATTGTGAACGATATTTGGAAGTGAGCGCCTCGGGCAGTCTTAGGGATCTGTTCCGAACGGTCAGGATAACACTGAGGAAAGGATATCATGAATAATATGCCGGCACCCACATCTACACTCTGTCTTACCATAAGAGCAGAAAGTTAGTCGAGGCACAACTCAGGCTTTAAAAGACCAGGAGTTAAATATCACAGGCACTAACAGAGGGGACCCAGTGGAGACGCTGACAAACAGTTAGCAAAGGAAAGGCGAACAGCCCACTGCATTTACTGCACGCCTTTGGGCAGTGTTTCAGCGGGTATATGGTACAGCCTTGGATAGGAACAATCTCGAGGCAGTGGGTGGGAATCTGAGGGAGTGAATGTTGGTGTTACATGGCACTGAGGAGACCAGGAAGGCATTGGTGCAGTTTGATCCGACTGAGGAACTGCACACAGAGGCCTGGGTCATGAGGAAGATTGTTCGAGCATGGGAAAAAGAAAGGACAGAACTTTTCAAGGCCTTTGGGGTACAGGATGACACCTGTTAAAGATCAGGCAACAATAGACAGTAGACAATAGGTGCAGGAGTAGGCCATTCAGCCCTTCAAGCCAGCACCACCATTCATTATGATCATGGCTGATCATCCACAATCAGTTACCTGTTCCTGCCTTATCCCCGTAACCCTCGGTTCCGCTATCTTTAAGAGCTCGATCTATCTCTTTCTTGAAACTATCCAGAGACTTGGCCTCCACTGCCTTCTGGGGCAGAGCATTCCATATATCCACCACTCTCTGGGTGAAGAGGTTTTTCCTGAACTCTGTTCTAATTGGCCTACCCCTTATTTTTAAACAGTGTCCTCTGGTTCTGGACGCCCCCATCAACGGAAACATGCTTCCTGCCTCCAGAGTGTCCAATCCCTTAATAATCTTGTACGTCTCAATCAGATCCCCTCACATCCTTCTAAACTCAAGTGTATACAAGCCAAGTTGCTCCAATCTTTCATCATATGATAGTCCCGCCATTCCGGGAATTGACCTCGTGAACCTACGCTGCACTCCCTCAATAGCCAGAATGTCCTTCCTCAAATTTGGAGACCAAAACTGCACACAATACTCGAGGTCTCACCAGAGCCCTGTACAGCTGCAGAAGGACCTCTTTGCTCCTACACTCAATTCCTCTTGTTACGAAGGCCAGCATGCCATTAGCTTTCTTCACTGCCTGCTGTACCTGCATGCTTGCTTTCATTGACTGATGTACAAGAACACCTAGATCTCGTTGTGCTTCCCCTTTACCTAACTTGACTCCATTTAGATAGTAATCTGCCTTCCTGTTCTTGCCACCAAAGTGGATAACCACACATTTATCTACATTAAACTGCATCTGCCATGCATCTGTCCACTCACCTAGCCTGTCCAAGTCACCCTGTATTCTCATGACATCTTCCTCACATTTCACCCTGCCACCCAGCTTTGTGTCATCAGCAAATTTGCTAATATTACTGTTAATACCTTTACCTATATCATTAATGTATATTGTAAACAGCTGTGGTCACAGCACCGAAGCTCGTGGAACGCCACTGGTCACTGCCTGCCATTCCAAAAGGGACCCGTTCATCATTACTCTTTGCTTCCTGTCAGCCAGCCAATTTTCATTCCAAGCCAGTATTATTCTGCCAATACCATGTGCCCTAATTTTGCTCACTAATCTCTGACGTGGGACTTTATGAAAGCCTTTCTGAAAGCCCAAGTATACGACATCCACTGGCTCTCCCTTGTCCATCTTCATAGTTACATCCTCAAAAAATTCCAGAACATTAGTCAAGCGCGATTACCCCTTTGTAAATCGATGCTGGCTCTGACCTATCCTGTTACTGCTATCCAAATGATTTGTAATTTCATCTTTTATAATTGACTCCAGCATCTTTCCCACCACTGACGTCAGGCTAACCGGTCTATAATTCCCTGTTTTTTCTCTCCCTCCTTTCTTGAAAAGTGGGACAACATTAGCCACCCTCCAATCCGTAGGAACTGATCCTGAATCTATGGAACATTGGAAAATAATGACCAATGCGTCCACGATTTGTAGAGCCACCTCCTTAAGTACCCTCGGATGCAGACCATCAGCTCCCGGGGACTTATCAGCCTTCAGACCTAACAATCTATCCAACACCATTTCCTGCTTAATATAAATTCCTTTCAGTTCATCCATTACCCTTGGTCCTTCAGCCACTATAACATCTGGGAGATTGCTTGTGTCTTCCCTGGTGAAGACAGATCCAAAGTACATATTCAACTCTTCTGCCATTTCCTTGTTCCCCATCATAAATTCACCCGTTTCTGTCTTCAAGGGCCCAATTTTAGTCTTAACCAGTTTTTTTGCTTTTCACATCCCTAAAAAAGCTTTTATTATCCTCCTTTGTACTTTTTTGGCCAGTGTGCCTTCGTACCT
The DNA here is from genome assembly GCF_030684315.1 of Stegostoma tigrinum. NCBI lineage: Eukaryota > Metazoa > Chordata > Chondrichthyes > Orectolobiformes > Stegostomatidae > Stegostoma > Stegostoma tigrinum. The sequence continues at coordinate 2,270,222 of NC_081388.1, read as the reverse complement.
CATTTTTTTCTCTGTGCATTGCCTTTTTAGTTATCCTCTGTTGCTCTTTAAAACTTTCCCAGTCCTCCGGCTTCCCGTTCAGCTTTGCTATGTTATACTTCTTTTCTATCCTTATACAGTCCTTAACTTCCCTCGTCAGCCACGGCCGGCCCTGCCTCCCCTTAGGATCTTTCTTCCTCTTTGGAATGAACTGATCCTGCACCTTCTGCATTATATCCAGAAATAACTGCCATTGTTGTTCCACTGCCATCCCTGCTGGGGTAGTGAGCCATTGAACTTTGGCCAGCTCCTCCCTCATAGCTCCATAGTTCCCTTGATTCAACTGCAATACTGACACTTCTGATTCTCCCTTCTCCCTCTCAAACTGCAGATTAAAACTTATCATATTATGCTCACTACCTCCTAATGGCTCCTTTACTTTCAGGTCCCTGATCAAATCCGGTTCATTGCACAACACCAGATCCAGAATTGCCTCCTCCCTGGTAGCTGTTCCAAGAATCCATCTCTGAGGCACTCCACAAACTCCCTTCCTTGGGGTCCAGTACCATCCTGATTTTCCCAGTGTACCTGCATGTTGAAATCCCCCATTACAACTGTAGTGATACCTTTGAGACAGGCTAATTACAACTCCTGATTCAACTTACACCCTACATCCAGGCTACAGTTTGGGGGCCTGTGGATAACTCCCATTAGGGTCTTTCTACCCTTAGAATTCCTCAGCTCTATCCAACTGACTCTACATCTCCTGATTCTATGTCCCCCCTCGCAAGGGACTGAATATCATTCCTCACCAACAGGGCAACCCCACCCCCTCTGTCCGTCAGTCTGTCCTTTCGAGAGCACGTATCGCCTTGAATATTCATTTCCCAGGCCCTGTCCACTTGAAGCCACGTCTCAGTTATCCCCACAACATCGCACCTGCCAATTTCCAACTGAGCCTCAAGCTCATCCACCTTATTTCTTATGCTTCGTGCATTCAGATGTAATATTTTTAATTTGTTACTCCCCTCACCCTTCTTATCAATCCCAACAACCTGGAGATCGGAAGGGGGAGGATCTATTGGGAGGACTCACCCTCCAGACTATTCAGTGTGGGAAGAGGGAGAGGTGGAGGGAATGTCTCGGGGACTGGGAGAACTGACGGCGGGGTGTCTAGGTGCTACAATTGTGGCCAGGAGGGGCATTTTGTTGGAAAATGCCTGAATATGAGACGTGAAAATGTGGGTTCAGGGTGTTGGTCCCGACCTGTAGACGGACCTAGTGGACCTAACCCTCAATGTGATGTCACGGAGACACTACTGTCTTTGGGGATGGACTCTGAACTGCAAGGAGAGTCACAGGCCTCTCTGTTATGGATGTGATGTGCGGTGGGCCAAAACAGGGAGACCCAGAGTGAACAGAGGGGTCGGAGGCTGCTGTATTACATTCCTTTGGGACACTGAGTGATCCCGAACCACCGTCAATACCATGCAGTTCAATGACCCACGTTGGCAAATTCAAACTTCAACCATTTTAAATAGATTTACGGGACATTTACAAGAGGGACATGTTGGTGCTCAGTGTGGGAGATGTAGCATTCGATCATTCAGTGTTTCTTCTTAATTAGCCCAGTGAACAAGAACATGTTTTGGGGAGCGATTCCATGGTAAAAGCAGGACACTGTTTCGATCCTGCAGTTCCCAGTATCACTGTTTCGATACTGTTTACTGCATGATTTGGTAAATACCTGTCGGTACGAGCAGCGTAAACAGCACACTTATTGCTGATGGGGAATTTCAGCACAGGATTGTACAGAGATAACAAAGTGTGGATAAAGCCAGAAGAGGTGAATGACGATCATGAAGTGTCACTGCTCATTGTCCCGCAATCTGCAGTATGAGCCCGACATAAACATGACTGTGGGAAGATGGCTGGGAGTGCGTGTACACAGGGCCCAGACCCCAATCCACAGGAGCAGTATGGTATTCCAAAACAGGCACAGGAAGAGGTAGGGAAGGTGATACTGAGTCTGACACAAGGGATAGTTTGACCGGGAGCTTCTGCTAATACCTCACCGACTTGGCTGATGATGAAACCGTATGGAAGCTGGTGAGATTACTGAGCATGAAACAACACACCATTAACCACCCCCACGATCGCGATTACCGAGAAGCAGGTGTCAAGGACTGGTTCACGCTTTTGGACATAAGCAACAGGTTTTGGTCCATGCCACTGGAAAAGGGGTAACCATACCAGGTCTCTGATAAGGGTCTAGGCCCGAAACGTCAGCTTTTGTGCTCCTGAGATGCTGCTTGGCCTGCAACGTTCATCCAGCTCCACACTTTGTTATCTTGGAGTCTCTAGCATCTGCAGTTCCCCTCATCTCTGACCCCAGTACCAATACAAATATGTGTTTATTCTCCAAGGCCAGAAATATATATGGACCGCCCTGACACAGGGATTTCATCATTCTTCATTCACATTCCACCAGCATCCAAACGAAGTGGTAAAGGGATTTCAAAACCTCACTGTTTAGTTCAGTCAGTCAGAATAGAATCGCAAGGAGGACATGTTGTTACATGGAAGGGATATCACTGTGAATGGAGTAAAAGCCATTACTGTGTCAGCAGATAACTTAGTGTACCAGGGTGAGAAACAGATGTCAAATGTTGATAGAAATGCAGCTTTGGGAGCATTACCCATCAAAACAAAAAGAAGGGTGTAAGAGAGGATCTGAAAGCAGGCAGGTACAGGAAAGGAAGATTCCCATGTGAAAATTTTGTGGATGGCTCTTCATCAGTACAGGACGAGAAGAGGAGAGCTGGGGTTGGGACATACGTCGAAGATGGGAACAGACAGGAAAGATACAGTGCGGCTCTTCAATTACCTCAGACCATGAGTGCACAGGCAGCAGAGTTCGTGGCCGTAACATATGTGGTTGGTCACCAGGAACTCCTTCCACCCGGATCAGTGATGTACTCTGACAGCCTGTCAGTTTGTAACATCCTCACGGAATATTTGCTCCCATGGAAGATGGCAGGGTCAGTCTCAGCAGATGGGAAGCCCCTTTGCTCAGCTGCACTGTTACAATATATCCTTGAGGAAGCACAAGGGACAGAATGTGGGATCAGGAAGGTAAAAGCTCATTCCCAGGGGCAACCAGAAGGTGATGATTTAGCGAAACAAGGTGCTGTAAATGGGCAGGAACGGTGACCACCAACTGAAGAAATCGGGGACCGGGAAGAGAAACCGGTCGAGGTAATGGGTTTAACAGAGAAACAAAAGAAGCTGCAGGAAGGTTGTTCACCCTTATGTAACAGCCTAATCACAGAGAACATACGCTCAGCAACAAAGAAACACAGAACCTTAGCAAATAGGGGAAGGGACAGTCGTTTTGGACCTTTGAACTTGCTCTGCCATTCACTATGATTGTGGCTGATCATCCAATTCATCCCTGTACCCATTTTCTCTCTGTACTGTTCAACTTAAGGGAATTACAGTGAAATGGGGAGTGATTGAGGAAATTGGAACTTGTCTGACACAACATCAGGAATGACAGTAAGGAAGCAGAGGCAGAGATTTCAGGATGTAATTCATGACCCGCAATAATAATACATCCCAGTAAAGAGGAAGAAATTCTCAGATAACAAGGTGTAGAGCTGGATGAACACAGCAGACCATGCAACATCAGAGGAGGAGGTCTGATGTTTTGGGCCTAGACCCTTCAGAAGAAGGCGGACGGGAAGGGGTTTCTGAAATGTATTGGACGGGGGAGGAAGTTGGATAGAGGAGAAGATCGGTAGAGTGGAGACAGACAGGTCAAAAAGAGGTGGGGATGGAGCCAGTAAAGGTGAGTGCAGGTGGGGAGTGAGGGCAGGGATAAGTGCGGACAGACAGGTCATGGGAGTGGGACGAAGCTGGTACGTAGGAGATGGGGGTGCAGCGTGAGGTGGCAAAGAGAGTTTTGGTGGGTGGAAGGATAGGTGAGGGAGATGGGATGAGCTGGGCTGGTTTTGGGATGCAGTCGTGGGGCGGAGGAGGCTTTGAAGCTTGTGAAATCAACCTTGCTACCATTGGGCTGCACTGTTCCCAAGTGGAATGAGGTGCTGTTCCTGCACCCTTCAGGTGGCATCATTGTGGCACTGCAGGAGGCCCTGAGTGGACATGCAATCTGAGGAATGGGAGTGGGAGTTGAAATGGTTCACAATGGGGAGGTGCAGTTGTTTAGCGTGAACCAAGTGTAGATGTTCTGCAAAGCGGTCCCCAAGCCTCCACTTGGTTTCCCGGATGTAGAGGCCACATCAGGAACAGCGGATGCAATATAGCACATTTGCAGATGGGCAGTGAACATCTGCTTGATGTGGAAAGTCTTATTGGGGCCTGGGATCAGGGTGTGTGGGGAGGGAAAGGGGCAGGTGTTGCACTTCCTGTAACCACAGGAAATGCAGAGGGTGGTGGGGCTGGAGGGAGTGTGGAGTGGACAAGGGTGTCAGAGAGGGTGGTCCCTCTGGAAAGTAGACAAGGGTGGTGACAGAAAAGTGTCTTGGGTGGTAGGGTCAGATTGCAGATGGCCAAAAAGTGTCAGAAGATGATGGGTTGGATTTGGAGGTTGGTGGGGTGGTGTGTGAGGACCAGGGAGATTCTGTTTTAGTTCTTATTGAGGGGTGGGTGTGAGGGGGAAATGTGGGAGACATAGTCAAGGGTGTTCTTGACTGAGCAGGGGGTGGTTGGGGAAGTTGTGGTCCTTAAAACATGGACATCTGAGATTATATAGTGGAATGCCTCATCCTGGGAGCAGATGTGCCACAGGTAAAAGAATTGGGAATAGGGATGGCATTTTTTGCAGGATTTTGGGTGGGACGAGGCGTATTCTAGGTAGCTGTGGGACTCGATGGGCTTGAAATGGATATTGGTTTCTCGCTGGTTGCCAGAGATGGAAACAGAGAGGTATTGGAGATGGCCCAGATGAAGTTAAGGTTGGGGTGGAAGGTGTTGAAGTGGATGAACTGTTTGAGCTAGTCATGGGAGCATGAGGCAGCACCAAAACAGTCAACGTAACAGGAAGAAGTGGGGTTTAGGACCAGCGTAGCTACGGAAGAGGGATTGTTACCTGTAACCTGCAGAGAGACAGGTATATCTTGGGCCCATGCGGGTACCCATGGCCACCCCCTCTTCCGTATCTGCTCCGAGCATGAGACATTCCACTCCCGTACATCTCGATGTCCAATTTTAAAGGACACCAACTCCCAACACCACCCCCCATCCAAGGTGTCAAAAAACCAAACCTGAATAACCCAGGAAAGTTGGTGTCAAGTTTTGCATTTAAAAAAACCATCTTAGGGGTTTAAAAACAGTGATAAATTCAAACTTGAGCAAAGAACAACTAAAAGCATAGTTGAAACAAAGAAAAATAAACTGCCAAGTGTAATTTAGCAAACAAATGGAAAGACCATTCTCTTTGCATGTGATTGTTAAAACATAAAATGAAGATACACCACTGATAACAGACCTGGAAGGTTCATTATGGGGAGCCAGGAGATGGCAAAATCGTTAGAGATACTTTGCATCAGTGTTTTTTTTTGCATCAAGGTACATTGCACATTCCACAAATACCAAGGAATGTGGGAGAGGATTTCAGCCCCTTCAACATCACTATGTATCATTATACAAATTAATGACTGAAATATCCCCTGGAGCTGCTCATTTGCATCTGAGGATCCTAAAAGATTGAGGTACAGAGACAGTGGATGTGAGAGTTGACATTTTTCAAAAATCCTTGACTTCTAGCAAGTCAGCAAAAGATTGGAAAATTAGCAATGTGACACCGCTGTTGAGAAAGGAAAGGGTAGGACGCATTAGGAGAGGCTTGCAAAACTGTTTTAAGAGGGGAAATTGAAAGGCATAGCTAGCTTTGTTTCGAAGATTATTTGAGGAGAACTGCCTCACTTCGGCTGGGGAAATGCATGTAATATCGGGTGAGGTAAATTTCAAATGAGATGTGATGTGCAAGTTTATATGCTCAGAGTGGGAGGAGTCAATGATCTGCGGTGTAGAAAAAGGTGCATTGAAGCAGCTTTTAGACAAACACTAATCTACAATGAATCAATGATTGAACAGAGACCAAATGCAGGCAGAAGGAATTAGTTTAATCTGGCGTCATGTTTGTCACAACATTGGCAAACAGCCTGCTGTGGTTCTGTACTCAGTTCTGCATTGTGTACGTCTAAAAGCAGGTAGTCAGGGGCTAATTAACACAGCACATTGCTGGAAATGCATTGCAATCATTTGACCATTACTGGAAGAACATTTTCAGCATCTTCATCGCAAACAAACAGGCAGCATAGCTTTGTGAGAGCCGATTTTAAGTTTGAGGGAGTCTGAAGCGGGGTAGAAAGGCAGGTGAAACATTACGTGTTGTATTCAAGTGTCCAGAAGGTTCTGGACAACAACTCACAAAAGGTAAAAGTCATAAGACTAAGATGGAGAGAACTTGTTCCCTCAGAGGGTACGATGTCCTTCGATCTCCTTGCCATAGTGAGCTGTGTGGGCAGAGTCCTTGTCTATAGTCCAAGGTTGAACTATATAGATTGTTGGCCAGGAGTGGGAAAGAAGGGTTTGAGGAAGATCTTGGAAAGCGGATGTCACTAACACCAGATCAGCCAGAGTCCTACTTAATGGTGGAGCAAGATTGAGGGCCCTAACAACTTACTCTTGTTACTGTTTCTTACCGTCTGGCAGTCCATGATTCTGAAATCTGGTCCCTTAGTCTGTGATTCCAGTTTCTGGACTCCATGGTCATTGGGAAATATCCTTCCTGCATTTTCTCTGCCTGGTCCTATTACAATATTGCAGGGTTCTATGAGATTGCCCCTTTATTCTTCAAATCTATCTATTTTGACTTGAGAAGTCACATGATACATGACACCAGGTGACAGTCCAACAGGACTGAAAGCTTCACAGTACTCCAGGGGTGGCCATTCAAGCCCTGTATATTTGCAGCAAGGCAGCTCTAATTCCGTCCTTAAACACGGAGGGACAACATACCATTTACTGTCCTCACCACCTGCTGCATCTCCATACAGACTTTCTGCAACTGGTGCCAAAAGACACAGATTCATCACACCCACCCTTGTTCTCCATTCTATTCAGATAGAAACCCATGGTCCTGTTTTTGCTGCGAGTGGATGAGCTTATCTTGATCCACATTGAACTAGCGTTACCATTTGTTTACACACCCATTCAACTTCTCCAAATCACAAACAATGTTATTATCCTCCTCAATATTTCACCTTGTGTAACTGTAGCTGGTTTGGGAAGAAGTTAATAGGGAGGCAGTCAAGGGAGCAGCTTGAAACAGCATCACACCATATCTAACATGTAGTACCTGCTCTTGAACCCTTATCTGAACAGGGCACATGGAACTGCACTCTGTACCTAACCTGGTCATGCGCATTTCTTGGGGATGTTGGAATTTAGTACTGGAGCGCTAGTGTGTGGAGAAAAAAGTACCTTTACATTTAAAGGAATGAGGGAGGATAACTCTGGAGCTAACAGTGCTGTCCTTCTACAGAAGAAGGATTGTTAATTGAGGTTTCCCCTCCACTCAGGCATTGCGCTCCAAGGTTCCCAACACCAAATCTGAAAACCCACCTTGACCCCAGACTCTCTCCTCCTACTGCTGACCTTTCCACAGGAATGAAAGCTTTCATCTCAAACCCAGGCAATTTGGTACCCAGCTTTCTTGGATTGTGGTGAAATACTTGAAAGTCAGATTTGGAAGCTTGTAAGCCTGAGATCACTAACTCCACAACTACCCTCAGCCACATCAGACAAACACTTGCTCACCACATGCCCTGACCACATGTATACTCCAGTCAGACATCAGGCTGCGCAACTGAAATAGAGAACACTATTGAAGCCTGCAGAACTTGTTCCAGTCCCTGCACTAAGAATCAATTCCCAACCCCTCACATCATGCTGCCAAGAGTGAGAAAGCCATCAGGACAAAACCCACCAAGTGTCAAACTTCCTATTCCAAGAGAGGAAGTCAAGGGAGGGTGGGTAGGTCAGTTATTTACACTGAAATGGTGGTGTTGTGGCCACTGATTTAATCTTGTTCATGAATATTTGAGGTACAAAACATAGCACTCCATGTCATGGCTACAGTGACAGGACAAGGCTGCTCAGTCTCCCGCTGAGCATGAGCTATCATTCCATTTAGCATACAGCCCTGAGAAAAGGGGTGTCAGATGCATTTAGCGAGAAGGCTTTTTCCACCAAGGCCCTGACTGGTGTCTGAAGAACATCAGGTAACTGCATTCTCACCTACACATCACGTTGTGTTCTGAGAACTGACCTCCTCAGCATTTCCTACCAAGGTTTGGAATTCAGTGAAATGAATTCCCACTCGTGTTCAGAGTCAGCTACACCCTCCCTCACCATAAGAGGCACAGCAGACAGTTTCAGATGAACACCAGGGAAGAAATGTGGCATAGTCACCCTGCCTTCACACCCACCAGCACTGCCTGAGGACAACGTCAGGTTTGAACTGACAAAAAGCAAGAGAGCAGGTTGGGCTCTGCTCAAGAAATCTTGGGATGAGGATAGGTAGACCCACATGGCAACTTGACAGTTCAGCATATTTCAGGGTGAAATACAGATGTTTGTTTAACAATTGTTTATTTATGTACTCAGGGGGCAAGTGCCATGTGCCTTTCTCAAATTTGGGCAGAAACACAATTAACACAAGCTTTCTTTAAATACTGAAAGGCCCAAATAACACATGGTTTGCAAGTTGGAGGTTGAAGATCAAAACTTCTTCTGAAGCTTAGAAGAGGTGACAGAGAGCTCAGTCTCCAGGCAGTTACAAGAGAGGCCTAACTGTGGGAGTCAATGCCAAATGAGGACTAGAAATCCTCCTTGGAAATACCAGAAAATTCCATGAAGGTGGAAAAATAAAAACTAGGCCGGGACAGGAAATTCAACAAATCACTGCTTTATTGGTCATTTAAAGGAGGTGACAGGAGTTTGCTTGCGTTTCTTGTACAGGAACAAGGCCATCAACGAAGCAGAGATCAGGGAGACAGCCGTCACTGTCAGTGACACCATCACAACCAGCTCAGACTGCAGACCTACACAACAAGGAGAAACCAATGGTTACTGAGGGAGACTGGGACAAAGAAACTAGCACAAAGAAACTAGCAGTCAGACAGCTCACCGCCTGGAGACATATCCTGCATCCTTTGCTCAACCTCAGTCAGGGGCTCAGTTGCCAGGCTGGTCAGCTCAGGATCCAGAACGAGCAGGGGGCCAAGTGAGGCCTCACCCTCCCACTTCAATCCAGCTTCACTCCCTGCAGGAAGCAACAGTACGGTCAGGGAAGGAGGGTATAGTCCCGAGAGTGGGGCCGTTACCTACCAGCTTCAGCTCCAACATCTCTCCTTCCTCTGGACGGGAACACGATCTCCCCTGTGCTACCACAGTTCCTGACATGGCAACAGGCACAAACGTCACTGGTCGACTCTTCCAGTGGGGTCCAGCTAAATAGGAGAAACAGCCCATTCAACCACACGGTGCATCACCTCTCCAACAACATCACTAAGGGGCATGGAGTGGGGGACACTCACATCTTGTGCAGCTTCTGGAAAGTACAAGCTTTGTTCCTGGAATCTCCCTGATCCACTGCAGCAACTTTCAGGTGACAGGTGATGAAAATCTGAGGGACACATTCAGCACATGTCAGTGTTTAGCCACTCCCACCCTGTGGGGAGAAGCCAGTCAGCAGCTTGCTCTTACCAAGGAACGCTCATCTCCATAGAAGCAGAAGGCATCCAGGTCAAACCTGAGCTTGTCCGGCTCCCGCTGGTCTCTCAGCAACACAAAGGTCGAAAAGGAGTCCTCAGCTTGGCTGTCCACGAGGCAACTGCAGGTGAACAAAGGGCCATGAAGTGAAGCCATTGAGATGGAAGCAGCTGGAGAAAGCAGAGAGCTCCTTACCCATTGTAGTCAATGATGCTGTATCTGGGGCTGGAGTCCTTGCCTGGGCTCAGTGTAGCCACACAGCGGTCAATGTACAGCTTCAGGGGCACGTGGTTGTCCATTGAAACAGACGCCTCAATGTGAATGAGTTGTCCCAGGGAGTAGACAGTGGAAGTGCGCTCTGTAAGCCAGTCACCTGAAGTACAAGAGGACAAGGGTTGGAGAGACAGTGGGTGCAACCCCCAGTGAGTGACACCAGGAGATCCCTCCCCAGACAGCCATCACATACCATTCATTAGACGCAGGGAGAACGACAGATGCCCTTCTCTAGACCTGGTGGAGCTGAACGGGATCCAAGTGGGCTCGATGGGGTTACTGCTCACCTTGCCCTTCCTGGGGAGAGACAGGGCAGCCATTTCACAACAAAAAGACAACCACTGTGGCTGAAAATAAATGTTGATCAATCAAATGAAGACTCTCACCTGAAATAACGACACACAATGGGAATGACAGCCCCATTGGTTCGCACAATGACAGACCCAGGATAGTTTGGGATGTGGGTCAGGTGGGTGGTGTAGATCAGGAAATCTCCAGTCATCTGAAAGATACCAGGCTAAGGAATTACGAACTGATCTGAACTGAGAAGGGGCAGCACAGGGCTCACAATGGCTTCATCCCATTGGATGCATTCTTTAAGGACCCAGACAAGCAAAGCTACAAGCAACTCCAAATAACTCGAATTCTCTATGAGAGAGACTAAACAGACTTGTAAAGAACCAAGATTTGTGGGACAGGGGTAGAAAGATCTGAGGCATAAGCATGAGTGTTCAGGGGCAATAAGTCAATGAAAAGTGGCCTAGAAGGGGTTAACACTCGGAAGGTGTTCCTGTTAGGCGGCGAGACTAGGACCTGTGGGCACAGCCTGAAAATTAGAGGGGGTAAAGTTGAAAATGAAACAAGACAACATTTCTTCAGCCAGAAAGTGGTGGGCTTGTGGAATTCATTGCCATGGAGTGCAGTCGAGGCCAGGACATGGCAGATCTCAGAAGGAATCAGGGGCTACAGGGAGAGAGAGCAGGGAAGTGGAGTTGAAGTGCCCACCAGCCATGATTTAAATGGCAGAGTAGACTTGATGGGCCTAATGGCCTCACTTCCACTCCCATGTCTTATGGGACTATGGCTGTCTGGAATACAGAAACAGAAGTTACTACTTTAGAAATATTACACAAATGCTAATCAGTCAACAGTTTGGAGCTCAAATCAATACAGCATCTTGCTGTCAGTAGAGCATGGTTGAGAACTGAATTGAAAATACCACATCCAAACAAATCTGACTGAGAACAAGCTGGAAGTACACAAAGAAACAGAACATTTCAAAACATCTAGAACAGACAGAAATTCAAGCAGAGGCCAAGCACAGCCTAAGACCAGATTGTGGATTAATACAGCTAGAGACCATTCATGTCACCGCAGCCAGGGTTACACAAGTTGAACAACACCCAGACCAAGCTACCAGCAGGTATAACAAAGTGTGGGGCTGAATGGACACAGCAGGCCAAGCAGGATCTTAGGGCCCCAAAAGCTGACCTTTCAGGCCAAGACTCTTCATCAGAAGAGGGGATTGGGAGGCAATTCTGAAATAAGTGGGGAGAAGCAGGGAGACAGACTAAAGATGGATAGAGGAGAAGAGCAGAGTATGGGTGGGGAGGTAGGAAGGGGATAAGTCAGTCTGGGGAGGATGGACAGATCAAGGGGGTGGGATAAGGTTAGGAGGTAGGAAATTAAGAAGGTGCAGCTTGAAGTGGGAAGGTAGGAGAGGGGAAGAACAAGTCAGGCAGGCAAGTACAGAGCACTCATTACCTGCAGTCTGCTGCCACATATGCAGCCCGTAATCGAAGAGGACAGTGTGGTTCTCAGGGTAGATCCTGGTTGGCCGACAACCCACTGTCCCCAGGGTCAGGTCAGCAGCTTGAATTGGGTGCCTGGTTCCAAATAAATCCAACTGGGCCCTGACCAGCAGCTTGTGCTCTCCACACTGCACCATCACAGTCTGCAGTGGAGACACACTCCCACCCTCAGACATTCTGAAACTGGAACCAATGGGACCCCCATGAGGAGGAACTCGCTCAGATGCAGGAGTGGCTCTCACTATTCTCCATGGATACCTCTGGCTCAGAAACTGTTGCCAAGTTTCAGAGCAACAAACAGCTCCAACTAACACCAACAGAAGGAACAAACCCCTCACTACAAAATCCCCCATGATCCCAAACAACACAAGCATCCCTTCCAGCCCCCACCCAGCTCCTTTTATACACACAACCTGCACCCACCTGACACCAATCAGGCCAGAGGCAGCAACATTGAACCAATGAACCAGCCCCAGTCTCTGCAATTTCCACCAATGACTAAACTCTGGCATTGATCACCAAGAGGGCCTGTTCCATTTGGACCAATAGGAATGGCTGGGAGTTGCTGTGCTGTCACCTGACTGCATTCAGCTCCACAATTTCTCATGGTGACGGGGCTCCTGAGGACAATCATCAAACATGGATCATTGGTTCAGGCGGGTGTTGGTGGGTTTAACCTTTCCTGACCTCGAGTGTCTGACAGTGAGCCATACAGAGAGGTGTCCCTGGATGGGGATTGGACTGGACAAAAGAAGTGTTCTTCAGGTTTGTCTCATGTTCCATGCTCTATCCTAACCCAGCGACCACCGCTCCCCCGGTCAACTCCCAACCCACTGCATCCCAGGAATGTTTAATTGAGGCAGTGTAAAGGGAACCTTTCTTTCAGTTTAAAAGAAAGAGTAAGTTTATTCACTATCTTGCTCCATACTATTACCTGTCCTGGTACCGTTTGAAGGTCACCTGTATTCGGTATCGAACCGTGCGCTGTCCCTTTCCTTGGAGTGTCAATGCGGACAGTGTAGATACAGCTTTACTCTTTATCTGCAGCTGTCCAGGGAGAGTTTGATACATCGTAAGGGAACATTACTCTGTATATAATCCCACAATGTACCTGTCCTGGGAGTGTTCTATGTGGAGAGAGCAGAATGCGCTTTACTCTGCAGCTAAACCTCAGCAATCCCTGCCACTGTGGATTCAATTGGGATGAAATCAAATGCGTTGGCATCCACCAGCAGTGGTGAATCCTGTCTTCACTTTCCCTTCAAATATATTTTCCTCTTGGCTTCAATTTTAGATGGAAATTACCCATTGTCGTTCCATTCACTCCCCTCAAGGTTTCTCCCTTGTTTTGTTACTTGCCCGCTTAGTTCTATTGGTAATGGATGTGTCGTCCTGGAAAGGCCAACTTTTTAATAACCGTCTCCCAACTGTCCTTGAGAAGGCAACGTTCAGTCCACATCTTCACACCGTTAGCCAGAGGCTGCAGAGGGGAGAGGGAGAGGGAGAGGGAGGGGGAATAGGAATTGAAAGACAGGAGAAGGGGACAAGCTGCTGACATCGCTGCCTGGGAGATGCTGACAAAAAGCTGCAGGAAGAAAGGTGCAGACGGCGGGTACCAGACACTGAGACTAGATTGCTGATGTTAACACAATGCTGAATGGATGGAAGGCTGACAGCAAGTTAAGGCAGAGAAGGTACAAAGGGAAAGACTAGAGAAAGAGGACAAGAGACTCTGTGAGGAGGGAGCCTGCCTCAGTGACAGAGTAACCAATCTGAAGGGACAGAAGAATATGGGACTTGGTACGGATGAACCAGGACCAGGTGCAGTGTGAGAAACTGCTCACAAGGAGAATAAGTGAGAGGGAAAAGTCCAAACAGTTAAAGCTGAAATGGAAACATGGAAGGAAAACGTAATGATTTAAAAGCTGCAATGAACTTGATCCAGAGAGATGTTCAGGAAATGAGGAGGAGTGCTGCAGATCTCACAAAATGTCAGAGACAGAGAGAAAGGCTGCTGGGTCAGCTCGCTGCACACAGAGACATAATGTGTGTCTTTGTGTCTGTGAGAAGTTGGAGAGGCAGTGAAGGGGATGTGGGTTGGGATGATTTTTTTTTATTTGAAGAAATATACTTTATTCATAAGAGGTACAAAAAATAAAACATATTTAAACACCTAGCCAGTCATGCAAGCCGCTCCGGGTTACCCACGGGGTACATAGACCAACTTAAGGCAAAAAATAAAGAAGGCAAAAAAAACAAAGCAAAGAAAACACCCCGGCAGTCGTCTCCCCGCACAGTCCCCGTTGGCCCCCTGACCAGTTGGGGAAGGCGCCAGCTGGGCCCAGTTACCAGATAGGGTTCTTTTTTTCGATTCTGGACGAGGGGGCTCATACGGTGGTCTTTCCCCACCGCGCCTTGGCGGCGGCTGCCCCAAGTTTCAGCGTGTCCCTCAGCACGTAGCCCTGAACCTTGGAGTGCGCCAGTCTGCAACACTCGGTCGGGGTCAGTTCTTTCAGCTGGCAGACCAGCAAGTTGCGGGCAGACCAAAGAGCGTCTTTCACCGCATTGATGGTCCTCCAGGCGCAGTTGATGTTGGTCTCGGTGTGCGTCCCCGGAAACAGCCCGTAGAGCACGGAGTCCCGCGTCACGGAGCTGCTCGGGGCGAACCTCGACAAATACCACTGCATCCCCCTCCAGACCTCCTGCGCATAGGCACACTCCAGAAGGAGGTGATCGACAGTCTCGTCCCCGCCCCGCAGCCACCTCGAGGGCAGCGTGCGGTGGCGCAGAGATTCCGGGCATGCATAAAGGAGCTCACTAGCAGAGCCCCTCTCACCGCCAGCCAAGCAATGTCCTTGTGCTTGTTTGAAAGTTCTGGCAATGAGGCATTCTGCCAAACGACTTTGGCAGTCTGCGTGGGGAACCACACAACAGGATCCACCCTCTCCTTTTCCCGAAGGGTCCCGAGGATACTACGTGCTGACCACTGCCTGACGGCCTTGTGGTCAAAGGTGTTTCCTTTCAAAAATTTCTCCACGAAGGACAGGTGGTACGGAATGGTCCAACTACTCGGAGCGTTCCGCGGCAACGAGGCCAGGCCCATCCTTCGCAACACCGGGGACAGGTAGAACCTCAGTAAGTAGTGACACTTGGTGTTTGCGTACTGAGGATCTACACACAGCTTGATGCAGCCGCACACAAAGGTAGCCGTCAGGGCGAGGGTGGCGTTCGGTACGCCCTTTCCCCCATTTCCCAGGTCTTTGTACACGGTGTCCCTGCGGACCCGGTCCATCCTCGACCCCCAAATGAAGTGGAAGATGGCCCAGGTGACCGCAGCGGCGCAGGTCCAGTGAATAGGCCAGGCCTGCGCCACATACAACAGTACCGAAAGCCCCTCGCACCTGACAACCAGGTTCTTACCCGCGATGGCGAGGGACCAGAGCGTCCACCTGCCCAGCTTCTGCTTCAATTTGGTGATACGCTCCTCCCAAGTCTTAGTGCATGCCCCAGCTCCACCAAACCAAACACCCAGCACCTTCAGGTAGTCTGTGCTGACGGTGAAGGGGATGAAGGAGCGGTCCTCCCAGTTCCCAAAGAAAATGACCTCGCTCTTACCCCTATTGACTTTGGCACCCGAGGCCAGTTCAAACTGGCTGCAAATGTCCAACAGTCTACTCACCGACCGACGATGGGTGCAGAAGACGGCGACATCGTCCATGTACAGGGAGGTCTTGACCTGCAGGCCTCCACTGCCTGGGATAGTCACGCCCTTCAGGCTCACGTCCTTCCTGATGGAGGCAGCGATGGGCTCCACACACCACACGAACAAGGCAGGAGAGCGCGGGCAGCCCTGCCTGACTCCAGATCTAACAGGAAAACTGTCTGATTCCCACCCGTTGATCGAGACTGCACTAACGATGTTGGCGTAGAGCAGCCGGATCCAATTACAGATGCCCTCCCTGAACCCCAATTCGGAGAGGACGTCCCTCATGTCAGCATCAGAGTCCCTGTCGAAGGCCTTCTCCTGGTCCAGGCTGACGAGGCAGGTGTCCACCCGCCTGTCTTGTACATAGGCGATCGTATCCCTGATGAGCACGAGACTCTCAGCGATCTTCCTGCCCGGCACAGCACAGGTTTGGTCAGGGTGAATCACCGACTCCAGGACAGACCTGACCCTGTTGGCGATGACCTTGGCCAAGATTTTGTAGTCCACATTCAATCGTGAAATGGGACGCCAATTCTTAATTTCTTCCCTCTCCCCCTTCCTCTTGTACATGAGGGTGATGATGCCCTTCCTCATGGACTTGCACATTTCCCCTGCCTGAAGTGCACTATCGTACACCTCCAGCAGGTCCTGGCCGACCAGGTCCCACAGAGCGGAATACAGCTCGACCCATAAGCCGTCGCTTCCGGGAGTCCTATTCCTCTCGAAGGAATTGAGGGCTCTGGTCAGCTCGTCCAGGGATATCGGCCGGTCCAGCCACTCCCTCGTGCCGTCGTCTAAGACCTCCGTGATAGACGACACGAACGACTCGGAGGCCGTACTGTCCGTGGGCTTCGTGTCGTACAGTCCGGCATAGAAGGACCTGCTGATCCTCAAAATGTCGGGCCGAGACGACGTCACCGAGCCGTCGTCCTCCTTCAGCCGGCTAAGCACAGAGCTCTCTTTGTGCACCTTCTGAAAGAAGAAACGCGAGCACGTCTCGTCCTGCTCCACGGAACAGACCCTGGACCGGAAGATTATCCTGGAGGCCTCTGCGGTGAAGAGCGAGGCTTGCTGGCCCCTCACCTCGCGGGGGACCTCCGTGACATCGACCCCCATCAACTGCAGAAGGAACAGGTTCTGCACCCTTTTCTGGAGTCGCGACAGCTTTCCCCGCCTCTCTCTCGCCTTCCGAACACCCTTGAGGACAAAGAACCTCTTGATGTTCTCCTTCACCATCTCCCACCAGTCGCCCGGAGACTCAAAGAGGCGTTTCACGGTTCTCCAACCGGAGTACTCCCTCTTAAGCTCCTCGACGTTCTCTGGGGTCAACAGAGTCGTGTTGAGCTTCCACGTCCCCTTGCTGGCCGGCTGGTCGTCCTGTGAGTGACAGTCGGCCAGCAGGAGGCAGTGGTCAGATAAGAACACCGGCTCGACGCTGGTGGACCTGACCGAGAACGCCCGTGACACAGACAGGAAGTCTATCCTTGAGCAGGTAGACCCGTCTGGCCGCGACCAGGTGTACCTCTGCTGTGCTCCGTCTGCAGGGGTGCTGAAGACGTCGAGCAGCTTGGCCTCCTCCACCGTGCCCATCAGGAATCTGGATGTGACGTCCAGTTGACTCCCCCCACCCGCTGTCCCCGTGCCGGATCTTCCATCTGCATCGATGATGCAATTGAAGTCTTCAATGTGGACACACATCTTGCGGTGGACTTGACACTGTGCACATTTATGCTCGCAACTTGTACCCCCATTGTGGGCAGTGACCGCAGTACCCTCCCCAAGTCCGAGGTCCAGCCCCTCCATCTGTCCCTTCATGCCCATTGCCCGGGCTAACTGCTGGATGCTCTCCGGGCTCAGGAAACCGTCCGTGCTGCCTTCCGGGTGGCATCCCCCCGTCAGGGGTGCGGAGGCAGGAGGCTCCCGCTCTGGGTCAGGCTGGGGACGCGCTGTGTCCTCCTTCCCACCTGGAAGTTCCGGGGGGCCCTCCAGTGCCCCAGCTGCACTTCTCTGGGTGTCGGAGGGAGCCTCAGGACACCTCCCGTCACCTGGAAGCGGGGTGCTGGTTTCTTTCTCCCTCGAGATCTTTAACTTCTGCTTCGGGCGGGCCCTCTCCGAATTCCCCTCGTCAGAGGAACTCTTATGGCCCCCCTGTAGCTGCTTCTTCCTGCCTGATGGTTGCGGTTCCTGGGCCCGTCGACGCACCTTCCTCCTCGCTTTCCGGACCGTCGTCCACTCCTCTGGGTCGCCTGTCGCCGCCTCCATCGACTGCGGGTTGTCGGGGGAGAGCGGAGCCTGCAGGGGCGCTTTGCTCGCCTCGGGCCCATCCTGCGGGTCTGGGCCCTCCTGCACAACCTGGCCCTCCTGCACATCAGTGGGGTCCTTGCTGGGCCCTGGTGCCTTCCTCTCCTCCGGGGGGGCTGGCCCCGCATTGCACCTGTCGGCGACCTGGGCGTAGGTGGTCCCCCGCTGCGGGCATGCCCTATAGAGGTGGCCCGCTTCCCCGCAAAGGTTGCGGCTTTTCTCTCGTGGGCAATCCTTTGCAAGGTGTCCCTCCTCCCTGCAGTTCCTGCAGATGGTGGCTTTGCAGTCGGCCGCCACGTGACCTGACCTACCACAGGCATGGCAAACTTGAGGTTGCCCTGCATAGGTCAGGTAGCCCTTGCTCCCGCCGATCGCGAAGCTGGACGGTGGGTGTACGACATTCCCGGCCGCGCCTGTCCTCAGCGTCACCTTGACCTGCCTCTTACTGGTCCAGATGCCAAAGGGGTCCATGATGTCAGTTAGGTCCCCTTCCACCTTCACATACCTTCCAAGGAAGGTCAGGACATCAACTGCTGGCACATGCGGGTTGTACATGTGTACAGTCACCAGACGGCTCCTCTGCGCTGGCATCACAAACAGCGGGACAGCGGTCAATACAGAGAGGGGGGCCTCCCCTCCTTTCTCCTTGAAAACCTCCAGGAAGCGCTCGCAAAGCTTGGCACTCCTGAAGGTCTCATCGTAAAAACCTCCTCCGGGGAAATCCTGCAGGCAGTAATTGTCCACAGCAGCGAACCCACAACCGTCCAACAGGACCCTCTTCACGAAGAAGGTGCAGTCCACAGGTGCACCTTCATCCACCTTCTTTATGGAAACACGGATGGTGTTCCGGACCCCCTGACCTGGGGCACGAGCACTTACCGCAGCCATCGTTGCTGGTTGGCTGCTCCCCTGAACCAGTGTTCGGCCGAAGCCAGCATTAAGATCCACTGGTTGCAAGGGTGCACAGCCAACCCGACGTCCTCCTTTCACCTCCAAGACAGCACTCTCCTCCTCTCGGTCCACAAGAGAGTGGGTCTTTATTTGGTTCCAGATGTAAGCTGGTTCACTGAGCTTGAAGGTTTGTCCCCAGATGTTTTGTCACCATTCTAGGTAACATCAACAGTGAGCCTCCGAATAAGTGCTGGTGTTATGTCCCACTTTCTATTTATCTGGTTAGGTTTCCTTGGGTCGGTGATGTCATTTCCTGTTCTTGTTCTCAGGGGATGGTAGATTGGCTCCAGCTCAATATGTTTGTTGATGGAGTTCCGGTTGCAATGCCATGCTTCTCGGAATTCTCGTGCGTGTCTATGTTTGGCTTGTCCTCGGATGGATGTGTTGTCCCAATCAAAGCGGTGTACTTCCTCATCTGTATGTAAGGTTACGAGTGATAGTGGGTCATGTGGTTTTGTGGCTAGTTGATGTTCATGTATCCTGGTGGCTAGCTTTCTGCCAGTTTGTCCAATGTAGTGTTTGTCACAGTTCTTGCAAGGTATTTTGTAGATGACGTTCGTTTTGTTTGTTGTCTGTAAAGGGTCTTTTAAGTTCATTAGCACGAACTTCACAGCTAATGAACTTATAAGACCCTATACAGACAACAAACAAAACGAAAGTCATCTACAAAACACCTTGCAAGAACTGTGACAAACACTACATTGGACAAACTGGCAGAAAGCTCTACACCAGGATACATGAACATCAACTGGCCGCAAAACCACATGACCCACTATCACTCGTATCCTAACATACAGATGAGGAAGGACACCGCTTTGATTGGGACAACACATCCATCCTGGGACAAGCCAAACAGAGACACGCACAAGAATTCCTAGAAGCATGGCATTGCAACCGGAACTCCATCAACAAACACATTGAGCTGGAGCCGATCTACCATCCCCTGAGAACAAGAACAGGAAATGACATCTGCGATGCAGGAAATGACATCACCAACCTGAGGAAACCTAACAGATAAATAGAAAGCGGGCAATAACACCAGCGCTTCGTCGGAGGCTCACGGTTGATGTTACCTAGAATGGTGCTGAAACATCTGGGAACAAACCTTCAAGCTCAGTGAACCAGCTTACATCCGGAACAAAATAACAACCCGCTCTCTTGTGGACCGAGAGGAGGAGAGTGCTGTCTTGGAGGTGAAAGGAGGACGTCGGGTTGGCTGTGCACCCTTGTGACCAGTGGATCTTAATGCTGGCTTCGGCCTAACGCTGGTTCAGGGGAGCAGCCAACCTGCAACGATGGCTGTGGCAAGTGCTCGTGCCACAGGTCAGGGGGTCCGGAACACCATCCGTGTTTCTGCAAAGAAGGTGGATGAAGGTGCACCTGTGGACCGCACCTTCTTCGTGAAGAGGGTCCTGTTGGACTGTTGTGGGTTCGCTGCTGCGGACATTTACTGCCTGCAGGATTTCCCCGGAGGAGGTTTTTACGACGTGACCTTCAGGAGGGCAAGCTTTGCGAGTGCTTCCTGGAGGTTTTCAAGGAGAAAGGAGGGGAGGCCCCCCTCTCTGTATTGACCGCTGTCCCACTGTTTGTGATGCCAGCGCAGAGGAGCCGTATGGTGACTTTGCACATGTACAACCCGCATGTGCCAGCAGTTGATGTCCTGACCTTCCTCGGAAGGTACATGAAGGTGGAAGGGGACCTAACTGACATCATGGTCCCCTTTGGCATCTGGACGAGTAAGAGGCAGGTCAAGGTGACGCTGAGGTAGGGCGCAGATGGGAATGTCACACACCCACTGTCCAACTTCGCGTTCAGCGGGAGCAGGGGCTACCTGACCTATGCAGGGCAACCTAAAGTCTGCCATGCCTGTGGTAGGTCAGGTCACATGGCGGCCGACTGCAAAGCCACCATCTGCAGGAACTGCAGGGTGGAGGGACACCTTGCAAAGGATTGCCCACGAGAGAGAAGCTGCAACTTTTGCGGGGAAGCGGGCCACTTCTATAAGGCATGCCCGCAGCGGGGTACCACTTACGCCCAGGTCGCCGGCAGGGGAAATGCGGGGCCAGCCCCCCCGGAGGAGAGGAAGGCACCAGGGCCCAGCAAGGGCCCCACTCATGTGCACTAATGCCCAGCCCTGCAGGATGGGCCCGATGCCAGCGAAGCAGGCTCCGATCCCCCCCGACAACCAGGAGCCAATGGAGGCGGCGACAGGCGACCCAGGGGAGTGGACTACAGTCCGGAAAGCGTGGAGGAAGGTGCGTCGACGGGCCCAGGAGCCGCAACCATCAGGCGGGAAGAGGCAGCTGCAGGGGGGCTATTAGAGCTCCTCTGACGAGGAGGATTCGGAGAGGGCCCACCCGAAGCAGAAGTTAAAGGTCTCGAGGGGGAAGGAAAGCAGCACCCCGGTTCCAGGTGACGGGAGGTGTCCTGAGGCTCCCTCCGACACCCAGTCAAGTGCCGCTGGAGCACCGGAGGGCCCCCCAGAACTTCCAGGCGGGAAGGAGGAAACAGCGCGTCCCCAGCCTGACCCGGAGCCGGAACTTCCAGCCTCCGCACCCCTGACGGGGGGATGCCACCCGGAAGGCAGCACGGGCGGTTTCCTGAGCCCGGAGAGCGTCCAGCAGTTAGCTCGGGCAATGGGCATGAAGGGACAGATGGAGGGGCTGGACCTTGGACTTGGGGAGGGTGCTGCGGTCACTGCCCACAATGGGGGTACGAGTTGCGACCATTAATGTGCGCAGCGTCAAGTCAACCGCGAGATGTGTGTCCACGTTGGCCTACCTGACCACCATCAAGGCAGACCTCCTGTTTCTGCAGGAGTGCGGGATACCACACCTTGGCAGGTACGGGAAATGGTCCGGCGCCTGGACCTGTGGGCCTTCGATCTGGTCCGGTGGGGTAATGACTGTCGCTCCTCGGGCCTGGCTATTCTGCTGCGGGGGCGCGACTTCACCATCTCTCAAGTTCAGGAGGTGGTTGGGGGGCGCCTCCTAGTGGCTGACATCACCTATGGGAACGCTCCCCTGAGGCTGATCAACGTGTACGCCCCAGCGGTAGGGAGTGAGCGGTTGGCCGTCCTACAGCGGCTTCCACCCCTGCTGGCTACGTCCAGGCCGGTCATCCTAGGCGGAGACTTCAACTGCATCATTGATGCAGATGGAAGATCCGGCGTGGGGACAGCGGGTGGGGGGAGTCAACTGGACGTCACATCCAGATTCCTGATGGGCACGGTGAAGGACGCCAAGCTGCTCGACGTCTTCAGCACCCCTGCAGACGGAGCGCAGCGGAGGTACACCTGGTCGCGGCCAGACGGGTCTATCCGCTCAAGGATAGACTTCCTGTTTGTGTCACGGACGTTCTCGGTCGGGTCCACCGGCGTCGAGCCAGTGTTCTTCTCTGACCACTGCCTCCTGCTGGCCGACTGTCACTTACAGGACGACCAGCCGGCCAGCAAGGGGACGTGGAAGCTCAACACGACTCTGTTGACCCCAGAGAACGTCGAGGAGCTTAAGAGGGAGAACGCCGGTTGGAGAACCATGAAACCCCTCTTTGAGTCTCCAGGCGACTGGTGGGAGACGGTGAAGGAGAACATCAAGAGGTCCTTTGTCCTCAAGGGTGTTCAGAAGGCAAGAGAGAGGCAGGGAAAGCTGTTGCGACTCCAGAAAAGGGTGCAGAGCCTGCTCCTTCTGCAGTTGATGGGGGTCGATGTCACGGAGGACCTCTGCGAGGTGAGGGGCCAGCAAGCCTCGCTCTTCGCCACGGAGGCCTCCAGGATAATCTTCCGGTCCAGGGTCTGCTCCGTGGAGCAGGACGAGACGTGCTCGCGTTTCTTCTTTCAGAAGGTGCACAAAGAGAGCTCTGTGCTTAGCCGGCTGAAGGAGGACGACGGCTCGGTGACGTCGTCGCGGCCCGACATTTTGAGGATCAGCAGATCCTTCTATGCCAGACTGTACGACACGAAGCCCACTGACAGCACAGCGTCCGAGTCGTTCGTGTCGTCTATCACGGAGGTCTTAGACGACGGCACGAGGGAGTGGATGGACCGGCCGATATCCCTGGACGAGCTGGCCAGAGCCCTCAAGTTCTTGCAGCGGAATAGGACTCCCAGAAGCGACGGCTTACGGGTCGAGCTGTATTCCGCTCTGTGGGTCCTGGTTGGCCAGGACCTGCTGGAGGTGTACGATAGTGCGCTTCGGGCAGGGGAAATGTGCAAGTCCATGAGGAAGGGCATCATCACCCTCATTTACAAGAGGAAGGGGGAGAGGGAAGAAATTAAGAATTGGCGTCCCATTTCACTTTTGAACGTGGACTACAAAATCCTGGCCAAGGTCATTGCCAACCGGGTCAGGTCTGTCCTGGAGTCAGTGATTCACCCTGACCAAGTCTGTGCTGTGCCGGGCAGGAAGATCGCTGAGAGCCTCGCGCTCATCAGGGATACGATCGCCTACGTACAGGACAGGCGGATGGACACCTGCCTCGTCAGCCTGGACCAGGAGAAGGCCTTTGACAGGGTCTCTCATGCTTACATGAGGGACGTCCTCTCCAAATTGGGGATCGGGGAGGGCATCCGCAATTGAATCCGGCTGCTCTACGCCAACATCGTTAGTGCAGTCTCGATCAACGGGTGGGAATCAGACAGTTTTCCTGTTAGATCTGGAGTCAGGCAGGGCTGCCCACTCTCTCCTGCCTTGTTCGTGTGCTGTGTGGAGCCCTTCGCCGCCTCCATCAGGAAGGACGTGAGCCTGAAGGGCATGATTATCCCAGGCAGCGGAGGCCTTCAGGTCATGACCTCCCTGTACATGGACGATGTCGCCGTCTTCTGCACCCATCGTCGGTCGGTGAGTAGGCTATTGGACATCTGTGACCAGTTTGAACTGGCCTCGGGTGCCAAAGTCAATAGGGGTAAGAGCGAGGCCATGTTCTTCGGGAACTGGGAGGACCGCTCCTTCATCCCCTTCACCGTCAGCACAGACTACCTGAAGGTGCTGGGTGTTTGGTTTGGTGGAGCTGGGGCGTGCACTTAGACTTGGGAGGAGCGTATCGCCAAATTGAAGCAGAAGCTGGGCAGGTGGACGCTCTGGTCCCTCTCCATCGCGGGTAAGAATCTGGTTGTCAGGTGCGAGGGGCTTTCGGTACTGTTGTATGTGGTGCAGGCCTGGCCTATTCCCCGGACCTGCGCCGCTGCGGTCACCCGGGCCATCTTGCACTTCATTTGGGGGTCGAGGATGGACCGGGTCCGCAGAGACACCATGTACAAAGACCTGGGAAATGGGCGAAAGGGCGTACCGAACGCCACCCTCGCCCTGGCGGCTACCTTTGTGTGCGGCTGCATCAAGCTGTCTGTAGATCCTCAGTATGCAAACACCAAGTGTCACTACTTACTGAGGTTCTACCTGTCCCCGGTGTTGCGAAGGATGGGCCTGGCCTCGTTGCCGCGGAACGCTCCGAGTAGTTGGACCGTTCCGTACCACCTGTCCTTCGTGGAGAAATTTTTGAAAGGAAACACCTTTGACCACAAGGCCGTCAGGCAGTGGTCAGCACGTAGTATCCTCGGGACCCTTCGGGAAAAGGAGAGGGTAGATCCCGTCGTGTGGTTCCCCACGCAGACTGCCAAAGTCGTTTGGCAGAATGCCTCATCGCCAGAACTTTCAAACAAGCACAAGGACATTGCTTGGCTGGCGGTGAGAGGGGCTCTGCCAGTGAGATCCTTTATGCATGCCCGGAATCTCTGCGCCACCGCACGCTGCCCTCAAGGCGGCTGCGGGGCGGGGAGGAGACTGTCGATCACCTCCTTCTGGAGTGTGCCTATGCGCAGGAGGTCTGGAGGGGGATGCAGTGGTATTTGTCGAGGTTCATCCCGAGCAGCTCCGTGACGCGGGACTCCGTGCTCTCCGGGCTGTCTCCGGGGACACACACCGAGTCCAACATCAACTGCGCCTGGAGGACCATCAATGCGGTGAAAGACGCTCTTTGGTCTGCCCGCAACTTGCTGGTCTGCCAGCTGAAAGAACTGACCCCGACCGAGTGTTGCAGACTGGCGCACTCCAAGGTCCAGGACTTCGTGCTGAGGGACGCGCTAAAGCTTGGGGCAGCCGCCGCCAAGGCGCAGTGGAGAAAGACCACCGTATGAGCCCCCTCGTCCAGAAAAGGGAAAAGAACCCTATCTGGTAACTGGGCCCAGCTGGCGCCTTCCCCAACTGGTCAGGGGGCCAACTGGGACTGTGCGGGGTGACGACTGCTGGGGCGGTTTCTTCGCTTTGTTTTTTTTTCTCTGTTTTTTTTTTCCTTTAGTTGGAGTACGTACCGCCGGGTAACCCGGAGCGGCTTGCATGACTGGCTAGGTGTATAAATGTTTTATTTTTTGTACATTCTCTGAATAAAGTATATTTCTTCAAATAAAAAAAAGTGACGAAACGTCTGAAAACGTACCTTCCAGCTCAACGAGCAAACTCACATCCAGATGGGAAAGGGCATTGAGAGACGTGGACAGGTGCTTCTGCTCACGGCTGGGGCCCTTCATAATTTTCAGGGCCCGAAGGAAGCCAATGACCCTGTGTCTCCCAGAGATTAAACCACACCAGAACCGAGATGCAGTGAGTAACAGCACAGGATGGAAGGTGTGGGCCCGATACGAGGGGAGACACGAGAATCTGTCACATTGGTACCTGGATATCGACATGCGCAGGCAGTCTTTAATTTGACTGAAACACATACTCCCGAATGGTGCCCACCTCCTGAATGAACAATTGAGCAGGAGTGAGCTTATGATCAACGAGAATAGAAAGGAAAAAAAGACTGTTGGAGTTGGCCAGGGGCAGGATATGCATCAGGAGAGGCAACTGTCAACACCTTGGACGCAGCAGAATTAGAAAGTCAGATACAATCCCTTCAGCAGAAAATGCAGCTCATTACCGGGGAAAGTAACTTCATCCAGATACAGACCAACGAGAGAGGTCAGGATCAGTCACAAGTGACCCTGGACTAGGTTGAATGTCTAAAACTTTTACACCATCGGCCGATGGCGAATACTTTTGAGGAGGCCCACAAGCCCGAGGGGTGTGCCATATACACCAGCTGGACATTGACTAAGCTTGGGGCTGATGTGCTACAACTACATGGTCACAATGTCCCAGACAGATGAACAATTAATAAAATGGGATGGGGAAAGTGAAACTCGGCGTTACCTCAGAAGTTTGGCCCTTACCAATAGGGTGTTGTGTACTTGTGACAGAGATAAAGGGACGTATTATGTTAGGGCAGTGATTCATATGCCCCGACTTGAAAATAAACTGAAATGTCCTTTAAAAAGAGTCCATTATGTCGGAAAGCATCAAAGTACTTGGATAGCTTTAAAATAAACGAACATTTCAAGCCAAGGTAATGGATGGTGTTGAGAAAGTGTGAGACTTCTCAAAATGTCACCAACGAGAGGATCACTGGGCCTGCCCTGACGAGATAAAGAGACAAAGATATACAGAGTGCGCTTGCAGCATCTATGAATATTGTTCATTGTCTATTCTCCTGGTGAATAACCCGTCCTTGTTACAATGTGCCCTTGTGGGGTAAACAGACTGCACAGCCACACCAACAGTGAATCATACCCAGGGATGGAGACAATTCCCTTTGGAAGCGCACAATGTGGCTATTAATAATGTGATCTCTGATTTGAAGACTGGTGAGCAGGTGCTGCCCCAGCCCCTAACTGGTGCAGTGATAAGGGAAAACCTCACGCTCCATCATACAGATACAGAGCAGGACCGACAGAGGGTTGTTCCCCCAGAATTACAACCCATTCCACACCTGACAGCAGATTGGACACGTATAGTGAGGGG
This sequence comes from Stegostoma tigrinum, assembly GCF_030684315.1. Classification (NCBI taxonomy): domain Eukaryota; kingdom Metazoa; phylum Chordata; class Chondrichthyes; order Orectolobiformes; family Stegostomatidae; genus Stegostoma; species Stegostoma tigrinum. Next base: position 2,243,568 of record NC_081388.1, on the reverse strand, counting down.
AGGCAAGAGAGATAATTCATCAGTGGATGAAACATCTTAAAATAATGAGAACTCATGTGGATAAGGAAATCTGTAACCCAGATTGTAAGACAGCTTCTGGATTGGGGATCCAACGTCCAAATACATCCATGGATCAGAATTCTATTACACATTGCTGTCGTGGTGATCCTAGGTGCGTTAATAATTGCCATATTTAATAAATGCCAGCTTAGAAGGTGGAGAGAGGAAATCAAGCCAAGAGTGGACATGGAGGCTATAATGTTACACAAGAAGTGCTGCAAAACGGCAGTGTGACTAAATTATTTGCTCGTTGTTGCTCCTAAGATTTTGTTTGTTCTGTAACATCATTGTCCAAAATATGTTATTTATATTTTCATATATCAACATTTATATGCACTCTCATTTCTGTACTTTATTATAATGGTATAATAATGTCAATGTGAAAAATCCATGGGGGAGTCACTGGCTGTTCCAGTAGCAATTCATAGAAAGGGGCAGAAAATGATCCTAAGATTAGTATCTGGGGTAAACTGCTCACAATTTATATAAGTAACTGAGATGGAGGGATGATAGGTACAGTCAGCAAATTTGTAGATGACACAAAGGTAAGTCAGTAGGTTGTGAATAATTCATGAGGAGGCGACAGAGGCTCACAAACATGCAGTGGGAGCAAAGATAAGGCGAATAGACGACAATGTGAGAAAGAGTGATATTGTCCTCTTTTGCAAAAAGAATAAAAAATAAACATTTTATCTCAAATGCAGAGAGATTATGATTCACCAGTGACCAGAAAGTGAACTGGGCAAGCCCCTTAAATATTCTGAATACAAGAGCAGGTCAAAGGTCAGGAATACTGCAGCAGGTTACTCGCTTCCTGACTCTTCAAACCCTGCCCACTATCAAAAAGGTACAAGTCAGGGCTGTGGTAAACACGTCATCAGTTACCGAGATCGATGAAGCCTTCTGAGGATCGACACCATCCAGGGCAACGTCACCTGTTTGAATTCATGCAATAGTGAAGGGAGTCAAACACAGCTAACTATAGATCGGTTCGCATAATTTCTACGATGAGAAAAATATTAGAGTCTCTGCCAAAGGGAGTCAATTCAATTCGCGCACTGTCTGAGGTTACCATGAAGTTTCCACGTTCTCATCCTGGGCTCTTAACCTGGAGGTCACCATGCCTCACCAATCACCTCTATTTAATGAGACAGCAGCCATGCAGTTCTTTGGGACAATGACAATGTCACCTTCAATTGGAGAACTTTCAGGAATACATTTTATGGGCAAACAGGGTCAGCCGGGCTGCGTAAAGGGGGCATTGTTCCTGCTCAAATTTATCATATTTTGAGAAGAGGACACAGACAGATTGGATGAAGTGAAATCAGTAGATATAGTATATATTGGGATTTTTAGAAGGTTTTGACAAGCTACGTGTCAGGCACCTTAATAAGAGTCCATACTGTTGGGGATAGCATATCAGCATGGATAGAGGATCGGAGAACTGATAGAAGACGAGGGGTGAACTGAAGGGAAACTGTCAGGATGGAAATCTGTTTCTCGTGTCGTGTCACGTGGGTCACTGCTGGGTTCACAATTATTTAAATTAGACATTATTGACCTGGTTTTGGAAAGTGAAAGTATTTTAGCCCAGTTTGGAGATGACGCAGAAATAAGTGGGAAGGTAATCGGTTGGCATAATGCATGGGAATTGTCGAGCAATATAGATAGGTTAGGTGAGCCATCAAAAGGGGTTATATTTTCAGTGAAGGAATAGACAATCTGAAATTTATTTCAGTGGAGAAAGACTGCAGAAAGTTACTACACCAAGGGATTTGGGAAACCTCCTTCATGAATCACAGAAAGCTTTCATACATCAAGTAACTGGAAAGGCAAAGGAAATGTTATTCTTCGTTTGAACAGAAATAAAAATTTGCAACTCTTGCTGAAAGAGTACAAGGTCACACGTAGAATACCGAACAGTTTTGGTCTCATTACCTGAGGAATGATATGTTGGCTTTGGAAGCTGTCCAGAGAAAGTGCACCAGGCTGATAAATATGAAAGTATTTTCTCATGAAGAGTTGAGTTCAATAGGCTTCCACTCATTTGAATTTAGAGAATGAAGAACTTAATGAAAAATAAGAGACTATTAGGAAAATTATCAAGATAGCTGCGGAAGGTTGTTCACCCTTATGTAATAGCCTCATAGCAGAAAACACTCTCAGCAGCAAAGAAACACAGAAACTTAGCAAATAGGAGAAGTGGTAGTCCTTTTGGACCTTTGAACTTGCTCTGCCATTCACTGATTGTGGCTGATCATCCAATTCATCCCTGTACCCATTTTCTCAATGTACCGTTGAACAGAAACAAAGGGAATTACAGTGAATTGGGGACAGATTGAGGAAATTGAAACTTGTCTGACGGAGTAGCAGGAAAGACAGTAAGGAAGCAGAGGCAGAGATTTCAGAATTTAATTCATGACCCGCAGTAATAATACATCCCAGTAAAGAGGAAAAATTCTGTGATCACAAGGTGTAGAGCTGGATGAATGCAGCAGGCCAAGCAACATCAGAGGAGGAGGAGGAAGGCTGAATTTTCAGGCTTTAGACCCTTCTTCAGAAAAAGGTGGAAGGGAAGGGGATTTCTGAAATATATAGGGAGAGAGGGGATGAATAGAAAATGGACAGAGGAGAAGATAGGTAGATGGAGACAGACGGGTCAAAGAGACAGGAACGGAGCCAGGAAAGGAGAGTGTAGGTGGGGAGTTAGGGCAGGGATAGGTCAGGATAGACAGGTCAAGTGAGTGGGATGAGACTGGTAGGGAGGAGATAGGGGTGCAGCTTGCGATGGGAAGACAGTTTTGGTGGGCGGAAGGATAGGTGAGGGAGACGAGACAAGCTGGGCTGGTTTTGGGATGCAGTAGGGGGATGGGAGATTTTGAAGCTTGTAAAGTCAACATTGATACCATTGGGCTGCACTGTTCCCAAGCGGTATATGAGTTGCTGTTCCTGCAACCTTCAGGTGGCATCATTTTGGCACTGCAGGAGGCCCAAGGTGGACATGTTGTCTGAAGTAATGGGAGGGAGAGTTGAAATGATTCGCGACTTGGAGGGGCAGTTGTTTCGTGCGAACCGAGCGTAGGTGTTCTGCAAAGTGCTCCCCAAGCCGCTGCTTTGTTTCCCCATACAGAGGGGGCCACATCAGGAACAGCGGATGCAATATACCACATTTGCAGATGGGCAGTCAACATCTGCTCAATGTGGAAAGTCTTCTTGGGGCCTGGGATGGGGGTGAGTGGGGAGGTGAAGGGGCTGGTGTAGCACTTTCCCCTGCAGCCGCAGGAAGTGCTGAGGGTGGTGGGGGAAGGGAAGGGAGCACGGAGCCGACAAGGGTTTCGCGGAGAGAGTGGTCCCTCTAGTAAGTAGACGGGGGCGGTGATGGAAAATTGTCTGTCTTCGGTGATGGGGTCGGATAGCGGATGGCAGAAGTGTCAGGGGATGATGTGTTGGATCTGAAGGTTGGTGGGGTGGTATGTGAGGATGAGGGAGATTCCGTTTTGGTTCTTGTTGTGGGGAGGGGGTGTGAGGGAAGTGTGGGAGACACGGTAGAGGGTGTCCTCCACCACTGAGCGGGGGAGGGGGGTCGGCAAAGTTGTGGTCCTTAAACAATGTGGACGTCTGAGATGTCTGGGAGTGGAATGCCTCATCCTGGGAACCAGGTCTCCATACCTGTGCTGCAGGTCCATGAATTGGGAATAGGGAGTAGCATTTTTGCCGGAGGGTGGGCGGGAGGGAGGGAGGGAGGGAGGACGGACATTTATTCTAGGTAGCTGTGGGAGTCGATGCGCTTGAAATTGATATTGGTTTCTTGGTGGTTTGCAGAGATGGAAGCAGAGAGGTACAGGAAGGAGAGAGAGGGATTAGAGATGGTCCAGATGAACTTAAGGTTGGGGTGGAAGGTGTTGGTGGTGAAGTGGGTAAACTGTTCGAGCTCCTCATGGGAGCACGCGACGGTACCGAAACACAGTCCACGTAACGGAGGAAGAAGTGGGGATTTGGGCCAGTTTAGCTACGGAACAGGGATTGTACTACATAACCTACAAAGAGACAGGCATAGCTTGGGCCCATGCTGGTACCCATGGCCACCCCATCTTCCGTATCCGCTCTCAGGTTGAGGCATTCCACTCCCATGCACCTCAGCCATCCTCGATTTTCAAGGATAGCATCTCCCCCCGCCGCAGTAGTCGAATAGCCAAACTTGATTAACCAAGGACGTTGAGGAAGGGTGAGGTATCAAGTTGTGGGAAAAAGCATTTTGGAGATTAAAAATCAGTGATAAATTCAAACGAGTAAAAGGAGGACTAAAAGCACAAATAAAAAACAGCAGAAAAATAACCTGCAAAGGAGGAATTTAGCAAGCAATTGAAAGAGAAAATAAAATTCTCTTTGCACATGAGTTTTTTAAAACAAAGTGAAGATACACCACTGATAACGAACCTTCCAGGTCTGTTACGGGGATCCAGGAGATGGCAGAATAGTTATGCAGATATTTGGCATCAGTGTTTCTAGTGGAAGGTACATTGCACATTCCACAAATACTAAGGAACGTGGGACAGGACTTAAGTCCCATCACCATCACGAAGGTAGTATTAGACAAACTAATGGCTGAATTATCCCCTGGAGCTGCTGATTTGCATATGAAGATCCGAAAAGATTCAGCTACAAGGTCATTGGGAATATCCTTGCTGCATTTACTCTGCCTGGTCCTATTACAATATTGCAGGGTTCTATGAGATTTCCCCTTTATTCTTCACATCTATCTGTATCACTTGAGAAGTCACATGATACATGACACCAGGTTACAGTCCAACAGGACAGAAAGCTTCAGCTGTTGGAGCGCTGCTCCTTTGTCAGGGCAAGTACACTGGAGAACGCAGCACCACAAAGTGGTTCATTGAACAAACTTGATGAACCGTAACCTGGTGCCTAGTGACTTGACTTTGTCAGCCCCACTCCAACACGAGCACCTCAGCACCAATTAATCTAGTTCTAACTGGTTCATTCTCTTTCCTCAACTAGGCAGAGCTACGAATCTTCTGGTAAATCTTTTGGCTGCTTTCCCCGCCCTTGCCAGCACACCTTGACTCAGGAAAGGAGACAACACCTGTGCACAGTACTCCACAGATGACCACGCAGGCCCTGTATATTTGCAACAAAGCAGCTCTAATTCTGTCATTAAACACTGCGGGACCACATACCATTTCTGGTCTTCACCACCTGCTCAATCTTGATGCAGACTTTCAACAACTAGTGTCAAAAGACACAGGATTCATCACGCCCACCCTTGTTCTCCATTCTATTTCTATTCAGATAGAAACCTGCCTTCCTGTTTTTGCTTCCAAAGTGGATAACCTCATCTCTATCCACATTGTACTAGCTTTACTATTTACCCACTTATTCTAGTTGTCCAAATCACAAGGAAGAGTGTTATTATCCTCCTTAATATTTCACCTTGCTAACCAGCTTCCCAAACCAGCAATCTAGTTAATAGGGAGACAGTCAAGGGAGCAGTTTGAAACAGCATTATACCAGATGAACACATGCAGTACCTGCTCTTGAACCCTTGTCTGAACAGGGCATGTGGAACTGCACTCTGTACCTAACCTAGATAGGTGCATTTCCTGGGGATGTTGGAATTCAGTACTGTTGATGGAGCTCTATTTTGTCCAGAAAGGTACCTTCACATTTAAAAAAGTTTAGACAAAGGATAACTCTGGAGCTAACAGTGCAGTCCCTCTACGCAGAAGACTTAGTGTGGTGCAAGTTAAAGAGGTCCTCCCCATTTTATCATCTCCCTCCACACCCGCAACCTTATTTTTTGCCCACATCTTGCATCCATCCTGCCTTCATTAAAACAGCTGGCCACAACTTCCCCTTCCTGATCTCCACGTTCATTGATGTTCCCCTCATCTCAGGAATCGCTCTCCAATGTCCCCCAACAACAGATCTGTGGAGTCACCTTGACCCCAGGCCCTCCCCTCTTACTGAGGACCTTGCCACAGGAATGAAAGCTCTCAGCTCAAACCCATGGAATTTGGTACTCAGCTTTCGTGGAATTTGAAGCGCTTCCCGAAAGGAAACAGATTTGTAACCCTCAAATCACTAACAGCCCTCACCCACATCAGACAGACACTTGCTTACCATATGCCCTGACCACAGCTGGCATACTCCGGTCAGACATCAGGCTGCACAACTGAAATACAAAGACAACAACAGTATTGAGGCCTGTAGACCTTGTTTCAGTGCCTTCCGTAAAATGCACTTTCCCAACCCCTCAGATCATGCTGCCAAGAGTCAGAATGCAACATGGATAAAACCCACCAAGTGTCAAACTTCCTCTTCCAAAAGAGGCTACCAGGTGAGGGCGGTTAGGTCAGTTATATTAACAGAATGGTGTTTTGGCCACAATTTATCTACTTAGTTGCTGAATATTTCAGGTACAAAACGTAGCACTCCATGTCATGGCTACAGTGACACAGGACAACTTGCTCAGTCTCCCACTGACTATGAGCAGTCATTCCATTTAACATCGAGCCCTGAGCAAAAGGGGAGTTAGACGCATTTGGCCAGAAAGCTTTTTCCACTGATGCCCTGACTGGTGTCTGAAGACCATCAGATACCTGTATTCTCAGCTACACATCACATGGCATTCATGAGAACTGACCTCCTCAGCATTTCCTACCGAAGTTGAATTCATTTCTCTGAATGCCAACTCATGTTCACAGTCAGCTACACCCTCCTTTACCACAAGAGGCACAGCAGGCAGTTTCAGATGACCAGGGGAGAAGTGTGGCATAGTCACAAAGCCTTCATACCCACCAGCCCTGCCAGGTGACATCAGGGTTCGATTGAGAATAAGCAAGTGCGAGCAGGTTGTGCTCTGCTCAGGAAATCTTGGAAGAAAGATGGGCCCCTCAGGGCAACCTGACAGTTCAGCCTATTTCAGGGTTAAACACAGATGTTTCCCTCAGACAATTGTTTATTGATGTACTCAAGGGCCAAGTGCCATGTGCCCTCCTCAAATTTGGGCATAGTCATAGTTAACACAAGCTTTCCCTAAATACTGAAAAGGGACCAAATACCAGGTGGTTTACAAGTTATTGTTTGCAGTTACAGTTTGATGCAAGCCTTGAAAATAATTCCTCCAAAGCTGAACACAAGAGGTTAAAAGAAAGCTCAATCTCCAGGGGATACAAGAGAAACCTAACTGTGGGAGTCAATGCCAAAATCAGAACTAGAAATCCTCTGTGAATACTAAAAAATTCCGTGAGGATGGAAAAATAAAAAACGAGGTCTGAACAGACAATTCAAAGAATCACTGCTTTATTGGTCATTTCATGAGGTGAAAGGAGTTTGCTTGTGTTTCCTGTAAATGAACAAGGCCATCAATGAGGCAGAGACCAGGGAGACAGCCGTCACTGTCAGGGACACCATCAGGACCAGCTCAGACTGCAGACCTACACAACAAGGAGAAACCAATGGTTACTGAGGGAAACTGGGACAAAGAGGGAAACTAGCAGTCAGGCAACTCACCGCCTGGAGACATCACCTGGATCCTTGGCTCACCCTCAGTCAGGGGCTCAGTTGCCAGGCGGGTCAGCTCAGGATCCAGAATGAGCAGGGGGCCAAGTGAGGCCTCACCCTCCCACCTCAATCCAGCTTCACTCTCTGCAGGAACAAACAGTACGGTCAGGGTCAGGGAAAATGGGATATAGCCCCCAGTGGGTCAGTGACCTACCAGCTTCAAGTCCAAGGTCTCTCCTGCCTCTGGAGGGAAACGCGATCTCCCTTGTGCTACCACAGTTCCCCACATGGCAACAGGCACAAATGTCACTGGTCGATTCCTCCAGTGGGGTCCAGCTCAACGAGAAACAGCCCATCAACCACATGGTGCATCACATCTCTGCAACATCACGTAGGGACAGGGAGTGGGTGACACACACATCTTGTGCAGCTTCTGCAAAGTACAAGCTTTGTTCCTGGAATCTCCCTGACCCACTGCAGCAACTCTCAGGTGACAGGTGATGAAAATCTGAGGGACACATTCAGCACAAGTCAGTGTTTGGCTTCTGCCCATTGAGTTGAGTGACTAATCAGCAGCTTCCTCTTACCAAGGAACGCTCATCTCCATAGAAGCAGCAGGCATCTAAGTCAAACCTGAGCTTGTCCGGCTCCCGCTGGTCACTCAGCAACACAAAGGTTGAAAGAGAGTCCTCAGCTTTGCTGTCCACGAGGCAACTGCAGGTGAACAAAGGTACGTGAAGTGCATGGAGTGAAGTCATCGAGATGGAAGCAGCTGGAGAAAGCTGACAGCTACTTACCCATGGTAGTCAATGATGCTGTATCTGGGGCTGGAGTCCTTGCCTGGGCTCAGTGTAGCTACACAGCGGTCAATGTACAGCTTCATGGACATGTGGTTGTCCATTGAAACAGATGCCTCAATGTGAATGAGGTCTCCCAGGGAGTAGACAGTGGAAGTGTGCTCTGTCAGCCAGTCACCTGAAGTACAAGAGGACAAGGGTTGGAGAAAGTGGGTGCAACCCCCAGGTGAGTGACACCAGGAGATCCCCCCCCCCAGCCAGCCATCAGATCCCATTCATTCGACACAGGGAGAAGGACAGGTGCCCTTCTGCAGACCTGGTGGAGCTGAATGGGATCCGGGTGGGCTTGATGGAGTTACTGCTCACATTGCCCTTCCTGGGGGAAGGGAGACAAGGTAACCATTTTAGGACAAGGTCAGGTAACAACTGTGCTTGGGAATAATATTGATCAAGCGAGTAAAGATTCTCACCTGAAATACCAACACACAATGGGAACGACAGCTCCGTTAGTTCTCACAATGACAGACCCAGGATAGTTTGGGATGTGTGTCAAGTGGGTGGTGAGGATCAGGAAATCTCCCATCATCTCAAAGACACCAGGTTAAGGAATGAGCAATGATCTGAAACGAGGAGGGTCAACACAGGGCTCACAATGACATCATCTCTTTTGGGAACCAAGTGCCAAGATGTAGTTTCCTCCTAGCACTGCTGGAGTGCTACTCACAGGTCAGGAGTCAGTCATACAGGATCAATGTAACAAGGAACTCCAAATCATTGGAATGCTCTAACAGTGGCTGAACACTGGTCAAAGCACTGATTTATTCTGGAGTGAAATCATGATGAGAGACAGGAACATGGGCATTCAGGATGAATGGGGTGCAGTTAAAAGAGAGATCATGAAGAGACAGGCATTTGGGTCCTACCAAGTTAGGACAGAAAAAAGGAAGTGAAAGCACACATTGGCCGTCTGGAAAAATGGAAGTTGTTCTGTGTCCATATTCCAATCAGTGCATTCATTCCAACATCAGGGACAGTCAACAGTACAGCACTCAATTCCATGATCATTATTTCAACCCATCTTAGACTCAAGAAAGAACTATTGGGAACTGTATTGAAAGAACTCAACATTCACATGTGTCTTACTGAGGGGAATGAGCTAGAAGCAAAGAGGAAACAGAAGATGGCAGAAAACCAAAAATGGGCAGCAGCAAAAACCCAATTCCAATCAGAATATAAGGATAGCTTACAGGTTCTTAAAGTAGGAGACCACTCAAGACCAATTATATCCAAGCAGTGGTTACAGTGAGCATCAGCAACCAGCCCAAACTTTCAAGTATGGGAGGACTCATTACCTGCAGCCTGCTGCCACACTCATGCAGCCCATAGTCAAAGAGGACAGTGTGGTTCTCAGGGTAGATCCTGGTCGGCCGACAACCTGCTGTCCCCAGGGTCAGGTCAGCAGCTTTAATCAGGTGCCTGGTTCCAAATAAATCCAACTGGGCCCTGACCAGCAGCTTGCGCTCTCTCCACTGCACTATCACAGTCTGCAGTGGAGACACACTCCCACCCTCAGACATTCTGAAACTGGAACCAGTGGGACCCCCATGAGGAGAGACTCTCTCAGGTACAGGAGTGGCTCTCACTATTCTCCATGGATACCTCTGGCTCAGAAACTGTTGCCAAGTTTCAGAGCAACAAACAGCTCCAACTAACACCAGCACAGGGAACAAACCCCTCACTACAAAATCCCCCATGATCCCAAACAACTCAAGCATCCCTTCCAGTCCCCACCCAGCTCCTTTTATACACACAACCTGCACTCACCTGACACCAATCAGGCCAGAGGCAGCAACATTGAACCAATGAACCAGCCCCAGTCTCTGCAATTACCACCAATGACGAAACTCATGGATTTCTGACCAGGAGTGCCTGTTCCATTTGGACCAATTGGAATGCCTGGGAGTCGCTGTGCTGTCACCTGACTGCATTCAGCTCCACAAGTTCTCATGGTGTGGCCCCCTGAATAAAATCAAACATGGATCATGTCCGGATGAGGATGTTTTGTGTGTGCACGCTCAACATTTCTCTGATCTCAGGTGTCTGACAGTGAGAAATACAGAAAGATTGTCTCTGGATGGTGTTTGGAAACTGAATTTGGCTTGAACAAAAGGAACAGTCCTTATATTTTCCTCATGCTGTGCACCTCCCTGTGTCTGTTTATTTGAGACTGCACAGAGGAGCTTTACTTTGAATTTAAAGAGAGAGTGGCTATCACACCTCATGCTATTACCTGATAATAAAATGTGAGGCTGGATGAACACAGCAGGCCAAGCAGCATCTCAGGAGCACAAAAGATGACGTTTCGGGCCTAGACCCTTCATCAGATAGGGGGATGGGGAGAGGGAACTGGAATAAATAGGGAGAGAGGGGGAGCGGACCAAAGTTGGAGAGTAAAGAAGACAGGTGGAGAGAGGATAGGTGGGGAGGTAGGGAGGGGATAGGTCAGTCCAGGGAAGGTGGGCAGGTCAAGGAGGTGGGATGAGGTTAGTAGGTAGCTGGGGGTGCGGCTTGGGGTGGGAGAAAGGGATGGGTGAGAGGAAGAGCCGGTGAGGGAGGCAGAGACAGGTTGGACTGGTTTTGGGATGCAGTGGGGGGGGGGAAAAGAGCTGGGCTGGTTGTGTGGTGCAGTGGGGGGAGGGGACGAACTAGGCTGGTTTCGGGATGCAGTAGGGGAAGGGGAGATTTTGAAACTGGTGAAGTCCACATTGATACCATATGGCTGCAGGGTTCCCAGGCGGAATGAGTTGCTGTTCCTGCAACCTTCGGGTGGCATCATTGTGGCAGTGCAGGAGGCCCATGATGGACATGTCATCTAGAGAATGGGAGGGGGAGTGGAAGTGGTTTGCAATTGGGAGGTGCAGTTGTTTGTTGCGAACTGAGCGGAGGTGTTCTGCAAAGCGGTCCCCAAGCCTCCGCTTGGTTTCCCCAATGTAGAGGAAGCCGCACCGGGTACAGTGGATGCAGTATACCACACTATACAACGCATCATCCTCCGACACTTCCGCCATTTACAATCCGACCCCACCACCCAAGACATTTTTCCATCCCCTCCCCTGTCGGCTTTCCGGGGAGACCACTCTCTCTGTGACTCCCTTGTTCGCTCCACACTGCCCTCCAACCCCACCACACCCGGCACCTTCCCCGGCAACCGCAGGAAATGCTACACTTGTCCCCACACCTCCTCCCTCACCCCTATCCCAGGCCCCAAGATGACATTCCACATTAAGCAGAGGTTCACCTGCACATCTGCCAATGTGGTATACTGCATCCACTGTACCCGGTGCGGCTTCCTCTACATTGGGGAAACCAAGCGGAGGCTTGGGGACCGCTTTGCAGAACACCTCCGCTCAGTTCGCAACAAACAACTGCACCTCCCAGTTGCAAACCATTTCCACTCCCCCTCCCATTCTCTAGATGACATGTCCATCATGGGCCTCCTGCACTGCCACAATGATGCCACCCGAAGGTTGCAGGAACAGCAACTCATTCCGCCTGGGAACCCTGCAGCCATATGGTATCAATGTGGACTTCACCAGTTTCAAAATCTCCCCTTCCCCTACTGCATCCCGAAACCAGCCTAGTTCGTCCCCTCCCCCCACTGCACCACACAACCAGCCCAGCTCTTCCCCCCCACCCACTGCATCCCAAAACTAGTCCAACCTGTCTCTGCCTCCCGAACCTGTTCTTCCTCTCACCCATCCCTTCGTCCCACCCCAAGCCGCACCCCCCTCTACCTACTAACCTCATCCCACCTCCTTGACCTGTCCGTCTTCCCTGGACTGACCTATCCCCTCCCTACCTCGCCACCTATCTTCTTAACTCTCCATCTTCGGTCCGCCTCCCCCTCTCTCCCTACTTATTCCAGTTCCCTCTCCCCATCCCCCTCTCTGATGAAGGGTCTAGGCCCGAAACGTCAGCTTTTGTGCTCCTGAGATGCTGCTTGGCCTGCTGTGTTCATCCAGCCTCACATTTTATTATCTTGGAATTCTCCAGCATCTGCAGTTCCCATTATCTCTCATGCTATTACCTGCCTTGGTAGATTTGGATGCTGACAGTGTAGAGGTAGTTTTAATCTGTATCTAACCCTGTGCTGTCCTCTTCCTTGGAGTGTCAGAGAGGACAGTGTAGAGACAGCTTTACTCTGGATCTTATCCCGCATTGTTCCTGACAATCTGTAACAGACCATGTTTTGAAGGAGCATTGTTTTCTGTTTGACACAGTAGAGGGAGCATTTTCTGTATCTAACTCTGGGTGGTACACGTCCTGGGAATGTTTGATCATTACAGTGTGGTGGCAGCTGCGCTTTCAGATTAAAGGAGCAGACAAACTTTCACTTTCAGTTTATAGGTGTAGAAGGAGCTGCAATCTTTAACTAATCATGTGCAGTCCCTGTCCAAGAACTGTTTCTCAGGACCGTGTACTGTAGCTTTCCTTCCAGTTTAAAAAGTTAGAGGGAGATTTACTTCCAGCCTGCTAGAACAGGGCACTGTGGAAGGAACTTTACTCTGTATCAAGCCCTGAGTTGTACCCGCCTCTTAAATGCCCCTCATGAGACCGGCTCCACTACCGTCTCCGGCAATGCACTCCACGTCTCTAACACTCCCTGAGACAAGGACCTCCCTCTGACGTCTCCTCTATCTACCTCCACGCACTTTAAAACTATGCCCCATCATAGTCGCTACTCTGTCTGTCCACTCCATCTAAACCTCTGATAATTTTGTACACTTCTATCAAGTCACCTCTCATCCTTTGTCGTTCAAAAGAAAAACCCTACCTCTCTCATCCTTTTGTTGAGAGACCTTCCCTCCATTCCAGGCAACATCCTGGTAATTCTCCTCTGCACCTTTTCCAACACCCCCATTCTTCCTTGTCATGACGTGACCAGAACTGGACACAATACTCCAGATGTGGGCAAACCAGGCTTTTGTATAGCTGGAGCATAACTTCACGGCTCTTGAACCCAGTCCCTCCATTAATGAAAGCTAACACAACATAGGTCCTCTCAACAACTCTATCCAACTGGGTGGCAGCTTTCAGGGAACTGTGGACATGAATCCCAAGATCTCTCAGCTCCTCTACACTGCCAAGAATCTTCCTGTTTACCCTGTATTCTGCTTCCAAATTTCTCCTTCCAAAATGAATTACCCAACACTTTTCAGGGAAAATCTCCATCTACCACTTCTCCGCCCAGCTCTGCATCCTATCAATGTCCCTTTGTCACCTACAACAGCCCACTGCACTATCCACAACTTGACCGATCTTCATATCATCCCGCAAACTTACTAATCCACACTTGCACTCCTACATCCAAATCATTTACAAAAAAAAAAAAAAAATCACAAATAGAAGAGGATCCAGAACAGACCCTTGTGGTACGCCACTTGGAACTGAGCACCATTTTGAATATTTTCCGTCCACTACCATCTTTTCTCTTCTCAGGTTCAGCCAGTTCTGAATCCAATCTTCCAAATTTCCCCCATCCCATGCCTCCTTTTTGCAAGCGCCTACCACAGGCAACCTTATCAAATGCCTTACTTAAATCCATGTACACCACATCCACTGCTCTGCCTTCTCTACACGTTTGGTCACCTCTTCAAAGATTTGAGTAAGGTTTGTGAGGCATGCTCAATATCATAAATCAATCTGTGTCTATAGAAGTGGTTATAAATCCTATCTCTCAGAGCCCTTTCCAATAGGTTGCCCACCACTGAAGTCAGACTAACTGGCCTGTAAATTCTGGGGGTTACCTCTATTCCCTTTTTTGAACTAGGAAATGGCATTTGCCTCTCTCCAATCTGCCAGCACTATTCCCATGGACAGTGAGGACAAAAAGATTATCACCAAGGGGTCTGTGATCTCTTCCCTCACTTCCCATAGAAGTCATCTTCCTTACGAACATCCACCTCCTCTCGCCTTCCAGCCTGTTTCACACTGTCCTCTCCTACAAATAGTTCCCTCTCAGTTGTGAGCACCAAAGAAAAGTATTCATTAAGAACCTCTCCTACTTATGGGGACACAAAGGGTAGACAGTACACTGGATGAGGTGTAGGAAGTGTCCAGGTGTCCTGGAATGAAAGGTGATGGCGAACACTATGTTAGGAACTGAATGATCTGCACACAGCATAACATTATGAAAGGGGCTCACTGACAGTGGACCAATAGAAGGGCCAAGGAGTAATCTACAAATAGACTATACAGGACCCCGAAACCCAAACTCCAGGAGGATACAAATATGCCCTGGTCATTGTGGACACCTTCACTAAATGGGTTGAAATTTTCCCGACAACAAAAAACACAGCGTTGAATGCAGTGAATATTTTGTTGCAATGTCTATTTACTCATTTGGGTATACCCCAAAATATAGAATCAGACCAGGGACAAATTTTACACCCAAGTCATGCAAAATGTAACAACTCTTTACTTTTGGATCAAACAGAGATTCCGCACACCCTGTAGACCACAGTCGAGTGGAATTGTGGTCAAGACTGAATCGGACACTGAAAACCATCATCGCCAAAATAGTGCAGCAGCAGCAGCAGCAGCACAAGACACCCTGGCAGGTTGTTCTGCCTCATGTGTTAATGATACTGAGGAACAGTGTGGCTTCATCTACATCCTTCACTCCTTACAAGCTAATGACAGGAAGGGACATGAGAGGAATGGAGATGTTGGTCGGTTTGGACTTTATTGAACTCAAGGTAGACAATATTTTTCAGACAAATAGGTACAACAGTTGGTAGAAATGGTAAAAGAAGCAAATGATGTAGCAGCCCACCAGCAAGGGAAGAAGAAGCAGCAAAGTAAGGCCTAGTTTGACACAAAAGCCAGCGTGATAGAATTGAGGCTTGGATAAAGAGTCATGATAAGAGTATACCAGCCCAGTGCATTCTTCAGCCCAAAGCTCACTAGTCCTTGTGAGCAAACAGATAGAGCTATCACATCCATATGCAAGGCATTAGCAGTGCCAGGTTAGTGCTGAAGCCACTAGGTGGGGGTAACAGGATGGCCATACTTGGCACGTGGTGCTCGATGTTAACGATGTTTTGAGTTCCCAAGGTCAGGGAGAGCAGGAACAAGATCAGTTACAGATTCCCAGGGAGATGGGGAGGGCAGAGGAAAACAACAAAAGGAAATGAAAAAGGGTGGAAAAGGTCAGCGGGCAATACAATACGTACAATTAGAATCCAAAACAGTGCCAGGGAGGGATGATCTGGTACAGAGTAAAGAAAACATGGGCTTCTCATTAGAAAGAAGAAAACAATTGTCACCAAGAACAGAAATTATACTTGTACGTTACAGCTTTAACCTCAGATGAGGGGAGTGACACATTCCTATCGGAATGATCATGTTTGGGACGATGTTTGAGCAGGTATAAGAGTCATCGTGACGAGTGAATTTGCCTCAAGGAGTGTCAAGGCTCGAAGAATATTCAGTGATCAAGAATGACTCTGGTCTGCAGCACAAGATAATATGAACTAAGTCAGGAAGCAGAGGGGACTAAAATTTGTATTATAAAGGAGCAGATAGGCTGGCATGGAATGGATGGGAAAGACACTGGGTATACGTGAAGGAACGTGTGTGTGTGTGTGTGTGTGTTCACCAGGACGTTGACTGGTATGGAGGGCACTAGCTATGCAGAACGGTTGAGTAGGATTATTTTCATTAGCAATATGGAGATTGAGTTGGGGGAACCTCATTGGAGGTCCACAAAATCATGAGGTATGGACAGGGTGGACAGCAAGAAGCTTTCTTTCCCCCTTACCCACACCTCCAGAGTGGGGACTCAGTTACTCAGGGTCACGATTTCAAGGTGAAAGGGGAAAAGTTTAAAGGGAGATATATGTCGGAAGTTCTTTACGCAGAGGGTGGTGGGTGCCTGGAACACGTTGCCAGCAGAGGTGGTAGCAGCAGGCATGTTCGCGTCATTTAAGATGTATCTAAGCAGATTAATGAATGGGCAGGGAGCAGATTCTTGCAAAATGGGGAAGAGGTTTGGATAGAGGACTGGATCGGCAGAGGCTGCGAAGGCTGAAGGGCCTGTTCCTGTGCTGTAATTTTCTTTGTTCTTTTTGAACTGCCCTTACTGTTTATTTACCCACTCACTCAATTGGTCCAAATCACAACAAAGAAAATTATCCTCCACAACAGTGCACCCTCTAACTGTGATTCAGAGAAAGTGCAAACTCCCAATGCTGGAGAATCTGAGATAACAAGGTGTACAGCTGGATTAACACAGCACACCAAGCACCATTGGATCTTTTCTGAAGAGAGGATCGAGAACTGAAACACCAGCTTTCCTGCTCCCCTGCTGCTCACCCTTGAACTGTACCAGGTTTAGGAGTGGTAATGAGGAGATCTCGGGAGCATTGAATTCAAAAAGAGCATTACACCATATCTAACATGTAGTAACTGCTCTTGGAACAGTCGTCTGCAGTGCACAGAAAACTTTACCCCGTACCTAACCTTGTAACTTGGCATTGCCTGGGAATGTTTGAATGGCACACTGTAGATGGAGCATTATCATAGATCAGAACAGTACAGGCCACACAGTACATACTGTCCTCCATATACCTCTCTAATAGCTGCTCAAATGACCCTAATGAGGCCCACTCCACTGCCCTCTCTGGCAATGCATTCCACGCTCCGACCACTGAGTAAAGAGCCTTCCTCTAACGTCTCCCCTCTTTCTACCTCCACTCACTTTAAAACTGTCCCCTCCTAATAGCTACCTCCAACTGAGGAGGGTGTCTTTGGCTATCTACTCTCTCTACCTCTGATCATTTTGTACACCTCGATCAAGTCACTTCTCTTTAGAGAGAAGGAGAAGAGAAGCCCTAGCTCAAATTTTCCACACAAGACCTTCCCTCCATTCCAAGCAACATCCTGCTAAATCTCCTCTGTACCTTTTCCAATGCTTCCACATCTTTCCTGTAATGAGGTGGCCGGAACTGTACAACATTCTAGATGTGGCCAAACGAGGCTTTTGTACAGCTGGAGTGTAACTTCATGGCGATGGAATTCAAACCCTCTATTAATGAAAGCTAATACCATACACCTCCTTAACAACTCTATCCACCAGGGTGGCAGCTTTCAGGGAACTGTGAACATGAACCCCAAGGTCCTTCTGCTCCTCCACACAGCCAAGAAACTCTTAACCCTGTATTCTGCTTTCAAGTTCGCCCTTCCAAAATGAATCACCTCACTTTTCAGGGTTAAACTCCATGTGCCAATTCTCAGCCCACCTCTGCATCCTATCAATGTCCCTCCACACTGATCACCATGCAACCCACCTTCATATCATCCATGAACTTGCTCATCCACCCTTCTACTTCATTATCAAAATCATTTACAAAAAATTACAAATAGAAGACCACCCACAACAGAACCTTGTGGTACACCACCTGTAATTGAGCACCATGTTGAATATTTTCCTTTCACTACCACACTTGGCATTCAGAATGTCTCCCCAGGGTCAGCCCAATCTGCCACATTTCCCCCTATCCCATGCCTCCTTACTTCTGCAGACCCTACCATGGGGAACCTTATCAAAACGCCTTACTTAAATCCATGCATACAACATCCACTGCTCCATCTTCATCCATGTGTTTGGTCTCCACTTCAAAGAGGTCAATAAAGGTTTTGAGGCATGATCTACCCCTCAAATCCATGCTGACTACCACAAATCAAACGGCACCTTTCCAAGTGATCATAAAGCTTATCTCTCAGAGCCCTTACCAATAATTTGCCCACCACTGATCTAAGACTAACTGGTCTGTAATTTCCAGGGTTATCCCAATTCCCTTTTTTGAAAAAAGGGAATGACATTTGCCTCTCTCCAAAGTCCCAGCACGATACTCATGGGCAGTGAGCATGAGAAGACAACCAAAGGCCCAGTGATCTCTTCCCTCACTTCATACTGGAATCCTTGGATAAATCCCATCAGGCACTGTCATCCTCTGCAACTGGGTCCCTCAGTTGTGAGCATTGAAGCACAGTCGGCATTAAGCAAGGACCTCTCCTATATCTTTAGGCTCCATGCACAAATTCCCTTTACAATCCTTGGTCAGCCCTACCCTTTCTCTGGTGTTTCTCTAATTCAAGATATCATGTGTAGAAAGCCTTGGAGTTTTCCTTGAACTTGTCTGCTGAGGTTTTCTCATGCCCCCTTGCAGATCTCCCAAGCCCTTTCTTCAGCTCCTTTCTGGATAACCTGTATCCCGCTAGAGCCTTTTCCATTCCTGGAATCTTAAACCAGAGGGAAGCCTCCTCCTTCCTCTTGACCAGTCGATCGACCTCGAGAACCAAGGCTCCCTCACTCGACCGCATCTTCCCTGCTTGCCAGGGACAAACAAACATCGAGCACATGCAGTATGCATTCCTTAAACCATCTCCACATTTCAGTCGTGCTCTTTCCTGACAGCATCTGTTCCCAGACAAGTTGCAGAGCCGGATGAACACAGCAGGCCAAGCAGCATCATCGGATCAGGAATGCTCATGTTTTGGGCCTCGACCTCCAAGCTCAAAACGTCAGCATTCCTGATCCGATGATGCTGCTTGACCAGCAGTGTTCATCCAGCTCTATACCTTATCTCAGATTCTTCAGCATCTGCAGTTCCTACTACTCTGAAGCATCTGATCCCAGTTTGAAACCCAGTTCTTGCCAAACAGAATTATAATTACCCTTCCCCCAATTATAACCTTACCCTGCTATGGACAGATCCTTTTCCATGACCATTGGAGAAGTAAGAGTTGTTCTCGCTACTGCCAAAATGCTCTCCTACCAACAGGTCGAACACTTGGCCCAGTTCATTGCCAAGCAGCAGATCCAAAAAAGGATCTCTCCTCATGTTTGTCTATCCACGTACTCTGTCAGGAATCCTTCCTGAACGCACTGGACAAAACCCACTCTGTCTAAACTATTGGAACTACAATGTTTAGAACCAATATTTGGAAAGTTGGAGCTTCCCATGACTACAATCCTGTGACTTCTGCACCTTTCCAGTATCTGCCTCCCAATCCGCCACTCTAGTTCTCTGAAACTCTTCGGGGGTCTGAAAAATAAAAAACACCCAACTGACTGCTCCTTTCTTATTTCTGACCTCAACCCAAACTGACTGTCGATATATTCTCAAACTGCCTTTCAGTAGCTGCTATACTCGCCCTGACTAGCAGTGCCATTCCCCTTTTACCACCCTCCCTCTTTCTTTTAAAGCATCTCAACCCCAGAAGTTCCAACAACCGTTCCTCTCAGAGATTCCCAAGTTTCTGTAATGGCCACATCATAGTTCCAAGTAGTGACCCTTGCTTGAAGTTCATCTGCCGTATTTCTGATACTTCTTGCATTGAAGTACGCACACCTCAAACCATCTGTGGCCACAATTATGCTCCATCAACCACATGTCTTTATCAACAACCTCACACCTGGTTGTGTCTGTTGGAAGGCTGAATACCTCACCCTCAATTACAATCCAGTTACCCACTCCCTGCCAATTTAGTTTAAACGATCCCATACAGCTCAAGCAAACTTCCCTCCCAGGATATTTATGCCCTTCTGCTTCAGGTGCAACCCCTCCTTACTGTACAGGAGTCAGTTTCCCCAGAATATGCCCTAATTATCCACATAATGGCAGTCCTCCATGCTACCCCAGCCCTGTAGTCACATGTTTAGCTGCACTCTCCCTGTTTCTTACATCATTATCACTTGGCACTGGTCGTAATCCAGAGATAACTTCTTGTTTGTCCTGGACTTCAGCTTCCAACCTAACTCCCTGTCCTCGTTTTTCACAATCAATCCATCCTTTTGCTACTTCAGTCATTGGTACCGATGTGTACCATGACTGCTGGTTGCTCACCCTCCCCCTTAAGGATTTGTCTCAGATTGTGCCTTCATTGACCCTGGTAGGCACATACCATCCACTCATCTTATTCCCATCCATGGAACACCTGTCTGTGCCTCTTACTGTCACATCCCCCTCTACAACTGCTCTCCTGTTCTCCCCCCTTGCCTTCCGAGCAACAGGCCAGGCTCAGTGCCAGAGACCAGTCCGCTACAGCCTTCCCCAGTTAAGGGTATAGCCCCCACCCCCAAACAGTATCCAAAACTGTTTACTTATTATTGAAGTGAACAGCCACAGGGGATGCCTGCACTGTCTGCCTATCCCCCTTCTGACAGTCACCCAGCTACCTTTTCCCTGTACCTTGGGTGTGACCAGCTCCTTATAACTCCTCTGTATCACTGCCTCAGCCTCCCAAATCATCCAGAGTTCATCCAGCTCCAGAACACTAACACTGGTTAATAGGAGCTGGAGTTGGGTGCACCTCTTGCAGGGGAGGTCAGAGCGGACATGAGCAGTGACCCTTACCTCCCACATCCTGCAAGAGGAGTATGCAATTTCCCCAGCTTCCATTCCCTCTACTCTAGATTTCCAGAAGAATTTTAAAAAGCCTAACTTTACCCACCCTCCACAGTCACTTTTTGTTCAAGGAGTTTGGGTAGGAGACACTACATGTGGTCTTTTGAGTTTAGCCAATGCCCAAATATAATCACAGATAATGCAAACTGCAGATGCTGGAGAATGCAAGATATTAAGCCCGAATATGACGGTTTGTTCCTGGCTCGCAGTCTCTCTACACACCCACCACTGAAAACAAGAGGGCTGTTGCTGCACAAGGTAAGTTTTCATACTCCAGAGTGGGGGAAAAACATGCAAAAACAAAACTTACCTTCCCATCAGTGCTCTGGCTCACGCTGCTGCTGAAAACTGCTGGGAAGTTAACAATGTAGCTTTACAATCAGTTTGAAGAATTAGAGGGAGGATAACTCTGGAGCTAACAGCGCTGTCTTCGTGCTTACATCATTTTTAGTGTGGTTCTAATTAAAAAGATCCCTGATATCCCATGAACTTCTATCACCCCCTCCATCCCAGGCCTGCTCCCAGCTTATTTCGCCCAAGCCTTGCACCCACTCTCCCTTCATCTTGTGGGCACTAAACAGCTGGCCGCACACCTTCCCTTCCTGGCTTCCACATTCATTACATTTTCTCTCATCTCAGATATTGTTCTCCAATGTCCCCAACACCATCAAACCTGAGCCTCCAATTCAACTCGTGATCCTTCCCTCCTAACTACCTTTCCACAGCAGTGAAATGTTTCATCAAGACAATGGAATTGGGAACCTCTTTCCCTGGAATTTGAACTGCTTTGTCAGATTTGTCTCCCTGAACCACGAACTGCACAACCACCGTCAGCAACATGGGACAAACACTTCCCTCCCACATGCCCTGACCACACTCAGCTCGGCCCCTGTCTCAGGCATCAGGCTGTACAGCTGATGTCCTGCACTGATAACACTATTGAGATGATTGCAGACATTTAACTCAAGGGATTGAAGACAAAGCATTATCCAACCCAACAAGTTGTGCAAAAAACAAAAGGGGAATCTGATATGGACAAAACCCACCAAATGTCAACTCCCTTTTCCAAAGGGAGTATATTGGCACTAAAAAGGTGGCTCAGTCAACACAGTTATATTGAGCAGCATGGCTTTTTGACCCTTGATTAACTGGATAATTGAGGACCATTTGAGATACTACAGTTAGCACACAATGTCATGGATACAGGGACACATGCAAAAACCAGTCACCCAGTGAGGACAAGCTTTCATTCCAGTGACCATACACAGCCCTCAAAATGGGAGGAATGTGCATTTGGCCAGAAGGCATTTTCCACTGATGCACCTATTGGTTTGAAGAGCATCAGATATCTGTATGCTCAATTACACATTACACGATGGCATTCATGAGAACTAACTGACTCTCAGCATTTCCTAATAAAGTTAGGATCATTCATGTCATGGAATTCCAACTCATGTTGGCCAAGTCAACTACACCCTTCGTTACCACAAGAGGCATTGCAGACAGTTCCAGACAAGCACAACACAGATGTGGCAGGGGCCTCTCAACCACACCCCATTTTCAACGTCACGGTGGAATGGAGAAGCAGCAAGGGAGCCGGTCATGCCCTGCTCAAGAAGCATTGGGATTGGGAAGCCTCATGGCAAGCTCACGGTTCACCAAGTATTTCAGGAGTTAACATTGACAGACTGGCATTCCTTATTGATGTAATTATGGGGGCTAGTGCCATGTGCCTTCTCCTATTTGGGCACACCAGTCACAATGGTCAACACAAGCTTTCCCAAAATACTGAACTGGTGCAAATAACAGGTGGTTTACAAATTTGTTTGCAGTTGGATATAAAACTTGAAGCTTCACACAAAAGGTGAAAGAAAGAATGATCACCAGGGGATAGATTATACTTAACTGTGGGAGTCAACACAAAGCCAAAATCAGAAATTGAAATCGTTCAGAATGATAGACACTAAAATTCCATGAAGACAGAAAGACAAAAACAAAAACCAGGTCTGAACAGACGATTCAAAGCATTAATGCTTGACTGGTCATTTTGTTAGTTGACTGGAGTTTGCTTGTGTTTCCTGCACAGGAACAAGGCCATCAAGGAAGCAGAGATCAGGGAGACAGCCGTCACTGTCAGGGACACCATCAGGACCAGCTCAGACTGCAGACCTACACAACAAGGAGAAACCAATGGTTACTGAGGGAAACTGGGACAAAGAGGGAAACTAGCAGTCAGGCAACTCACCGCCTGGAGACATATCCTGCATCCTTTGCTCAACCTCAGTCAGGGGCTCAGTTGCCAGGCTGGTCAGCTCAGGATCCAGAATGAGCAGGGGGCCAAGTGAGGCCTCACCCTTGCACTTCCCTCTCAGTCGGAAGAAGCATTCTGGTCAGAGAACCAAAAAAAAAAATACAGCCTGAGCGGATAGGGTCAGTAACCTACCAGCTTCAGGTCCCAGGTCTCTCCTTCCTCTGGAAGGAAACACTATCTCTTGCGCTACCACAGTTCCCCACATGGGAACAGGCACAAATGTCACTGGTTGATTCCTCCAGTGGGGCCCAGCTAAACAGGAGAAACAGCCCATCAACCACATGGTGCATCACATCTCCCCCAACAACATCACTAAGGGGCAGGAGTGGGGGACACTCACATCTTGTGCTGCTTCTGGAAAGTACAAGCTTTGTTCCTGGAATCTCCTTGATCCACTGCAGCAACTTTCAGGTGACAGGTGATGAAAATGTGAGGGACACATTCAGCACAAGTCAGTGTTTAGTCACTCCCACCCAGTGGGGACAAGCCAATCAGTAGCTTGCTCTTACCAAGGAACGCTCATCTCCACAGAAGCGGAAGGCATCCAGGTCAAACCTGAGCTTGTCCAGCTCCCGCTGGTCTCTCAGCAACACAAAGGTCGAAAAGGAGTCCTCAGCTTTGCTGTCCACGAGGCAACTGCAGGTGAACAGAGGGCCATGAAGTGAAAGGAGTGAAGCCATTGAGATGGGAGCAGCTGGAGAAAGCAGAGAGCTCCTTACCCATTGTAGTCAATGATGCTGTATCTGGGGCTGGAGTCCTTGTCTGGGCTCAGTGTAGCTACACAGCAGTCAATGTACAGCTTCAGGGGCATGTGGTTGTCCATTGAAACAGATGCCTCAATGTGAATGAAGTCTCCCAGTGAGTAGACAGTGCAAGTGCGCTCTGTAAGCCAGTTACCTGAAGTACAAGAGGACAAGGGTTGGAGACAGGGGGGTGCAACCCCCTGGGAGTGACACCAGGAAATCCCTGCCCAGCCAGCCATCACATACCATTCATCAGACACAGGGAGAGCGACAGATGCCCTTCTGCAGACCTGGTGGAGTTGAATGGGATCCACGTGGGCTTGAAGGAGTTACTGGTCATATTACCCTGTCTCTCCCCAGGAACGGTAATCATTTCAGGACAATGTCATAACAGCTGTAGTCAAGAAATAATTTTGACAAAAGTAAAATGAAGACTCACCTGAAATAACAATGCAACGGGAATAACAGCTCTATTGGTTCTCACAATGACAGACCCAAGATAGCTTGGGACGTGCGTTGGGTGGGTGGTGTTGATTAGGAAGTCTCCAGTCATCTGAAAGACACCATATAAAACAAAATGAGGAATCAATCTGGAATTAGAAGGGTCAACAAAGGGCTCACAATAACTTCATCACATTGGACACATTCTTTTGTGACGCTGACAGTGTCATAGCCAAGATATTGTTTCCTCCCTGCAATGCTGGGATAACTTAGTCACAGGTCAAGGGTCACTCACATAGGATCAATGTAACAAGTAACTCCAACTCATTGGAATGGAGTTGGAAACACTAAACACAATGGGTCAAACACCAAATGGTTAGAGAGCTCAATCTGAGAGATAGGAAAGGGTCCATTCAGGAGAGGAATGATGATAAGAATGAAAGAGATCATGGAGACACAGATATTGGGTTCCCAGGGACAATAAGAAATGCAACACAGTGAAAGTGAACAGCAGTAGTTTGGAATAGTGAACCCAAACACTTTCCATTTCACAAGTCAGGCAGGAATACCCAAAAGAGGGACAGTCCACACTACAAAGCAAACCAATAAGCAACTAGGTGATCCACTATCACGTGCTGGAAAGGATGGTTGAGGACCAGACTCGAAGAATTCCACATTCAAACACATCTGAGCAAGTGAAATGAGCTCAAAGCAGACATAATAGGAATCAGAGAAGGCTCTAAAACATTTGGTATAGACAGCAGTAAAACCAAAGCCTAAATCATAATCTAGGATGAGCTCATGGGTTGGTAAAGCCAAAAAACATTCCTAATATCAATGATATCTCAGCCAGCATTAGATAGAAACAGTGCACAGCCAAAGCTTCCAGCAATTATGGAGGACTCTACCTGCAGTCTGCTGCCACACTCATACTGCCCATAGTCAAGGAGAACAGTGTGGTTCTCAGGGTAGATCCTGGTTGGCCGACAACCTGCTGTCCCCAAGGTCAGGTCAGCAGCTTTAATTAGGTTAATAAAATGTGAGGCTGGATGAACACAGCAGGCCAAGCAGCATCTCAGGAGCACAAAAGCTGACGTTTCGGGCCTAGACCCTTCATCAGAGTGCCTGGTTCCAAATAAATCCAACTGGGCCCTAACCAGCAGCTTGCTCTCTCCACACTGCACAATCACAGCCTGCAAAGGAGACACACTCCCACCTTCAGACATGCTGAAACTGGGACCAATGGGACCCCCACGAGGAGGAACTATCTCAGGCACAGGAGTGGTGCTCACTATTCTCCCTGGAAACCTCTGGCTCAGAAACTGTTGCCAAGTTTCAAAGCAACAAACAGCACCAACTAACACCAGCACAGAAAACAAACGTGTCACTACAAAATCCCCCATGATCCCAAAGACCTCAGCCAGCCCCCACCCAGCTCCTTTTATACACACAGCCTGCACTCACCTAACACCAATCAGGCCAGAAGCAGCAAAATTGAATCAATTAACCAGACCCAGTCTCTACAATTTCCACCAATGACTGAGCTCGTGCATTTATAACCCGGCGTGCCTGTTCAATCTGGACCAGGAGAAATGGTTGGCAGATGCTGTGCTGTCACCTGACTGAATTCAGCTTAGGACATTCTCATGGTGAGGTCCCCATCACTACAATGATCAAACGTGGTTCATTAGTCCAGGAGGGTGACTGTTGTGTGCTATATTCTCTGACATGAGGTATCTGACAATGAGCAGTGCAGAATGATTGTCTTGCATGAGGTTTGAGCAGAACAAAGGCAGCATTTGTTATATTTTCCTCATGCTGTACCTCCCTCTGGGAATGTTTGATTGGAACAGTTTAAAGGGAGCTTTACTTTCAGTTTAAAATCGAGAGAGTTTACTCACGAGATAACAAAGTGTGGAGCTGGATGAACACAGCAGACAAAGCAGCATCTTAGGAGCACAACAGCTGACATTTCGGGCCGAGACCCTTCATCAGAAAAAGGGAATGGGGAGTGGGTGCTCAAATAAATAGGGAGAGAGGGGGAGGCGGACCAAAGAGGGATAGAGGAGAAAATGGTTGGAGAAGAGAGTATGGGTGGGGAGTTCGGGAGGGGATAGGTCAGTCGGGGGAGGACGGACAGGTCAAGGGGGCGGGATGAGGTTAGAAGATAGGAAATTTAGGTGCAGCTTGATGTGGGAGGAGGGGAGAGGTGAGAGGAAGAACAGGTTAGGGAGGCGGAGACAAGCTGGGCTAGTTTTGGGATGCAGTGGGTGGAGGGGAGATTTTGAAGTTTGTGAAATCCACATTGATACCACTGGGCTGCAGGGTTCCCAAGCAAAATATGAGTTGCTGTTCCTGCAACCTTCGGGTGGCATCATTATGGCACTGCATGAGGCCCAGGATGGACATGTCATCTGAGGAATGGGAGGGGGAGTTAAAATGGTTCGCGACTGGGAGGTGCAGTTGTTTGATGCGAACCGAGCGGAGGTGTTCTGCAAAGCGGTCCCCAAGCCTCCGCTTGGTTTCCCCAGTGTGGACGGAGACACAACAGGCACAGCGTACTCACTATCTTGCTCCATGCTATACCTGTCATGATAATGTTTGATGGTTACAATTTAGAGGAAATTTTATTTTGTATCTGATCCCGTGCTGTCCCTTTTCTTGGAGCGTCACTGGGGATCGTGTGGAGACGCTCTGGGTCTAATCCCCTACGTTCAATTCGCACAACCGTTTCTGACAATCTTTAATGGAGAATGTTTGGAAGGAGCATAGTTTTCAATTTAAAACAATAGAGGAAGCGTTTTTTTTTCCCCGATATCTAACTCTGGGCTGTACCTGTCCTGGCAATGTTTGATAGGAACAGTGTAGTGGGAGCTGCACTTTTAGTTTAAAGGAGCAGAGAATGCTTTACTTGCAGTTTATCAGAGTTGAGGGAGCTGTCGTATTTAACTAATCATCTGCTGTCCCAGTCCTGGGACTGTTTCTCAGGACAGTGTCTTGGTAGCTTTCCTTCCAGTTTCAAAAGTGAGCGGGAGATTTACTTCCAGCTTGCTAAAACAGTGCAGTGTGGAAGGAACTTTACTCTGTATCAGACCCTGTATTGTACCTGTCCTGGGAGAGTTTGGTGAACATCCTGTGGAAGGCACTTTTCTCTTTATCTGCAGCTGTCCAGGGAGAGATTGATACAGTGTAAGGGAACATTACTCTGTATATAATCTCACAGTGTACCTGTCCTGGAACTATTTAATGTGTGGTGTTGAACGTGCTTGATTCTGTAGCTGAACCTCAGCAATCCCTGCCACTGTGGATTTGATTGGGATAAAATCGAGTGAGTTGGCACCTCTTGAGCGATGGTGAATGTTACGCTAAATTTTCCTTCAAATGCATTTTCCTTTTGATTTCAACGTTGGATGGGGGAATGCTTGTTGACCTTCCATTCACAGCCCTCAAAGCCGCTCTGTTGTTCTGTTACTTGCCCATTTAGTATTATGGGCGACAGTGCGGTTATGTTTAGTCGTGGCAAGGCCAACATTTTAATGATGGTCTACCAACTCTCCTTGAGAAGACAAGTTGTTAAGATGAACTCTTAACACTACGCCAGGGGCAGCAGAGAGTAAGAGGGAGGGGGGCGAAATGGGGAGAAGGGGACAAGCTGTTGACATCACTGCCCAGGAGATGCTGACCAGAAGCTGCAGGAAGAAAGGTGCAGACGGGCGGGTACCAGTCACGCAGACTAGATTGCTGATATTAACCCAATGCTGAATGGATGGAATGCTGACAGCAAGTTAAGGCAGAGAAGGTACAGAGGGAAAGACTGGAGAAAGAGGACAAGAGACTTTGTGAGGAGGGGTCCCTGCCTCAGTGACAGAGTAACCAATCTGCAGGGACAGACGAATATGGGACTTGGTACGGATGAACCAGGACGAGGTGCAGTGTGAGAAACTGCTCATAAGGAGAATAAGTGAGAGGGAAAAGGCCAAACAGTTAAAGCTGAAATAGAAACATGGAAGGAAAACGTAATGATTTAAAAACTGCAGTGACCTTGGCCAGAGAGATGCTCAGGAAATGAGGAGGAGTGCTGCAGATCTCACAAAATGTCAGAGACAGAGAGAAAGGCTGCAGGGTCAGCTCGCTGCACACAGAGACATAATGTGTGTCTTTGTGTCTGTGAGAAGTGGGGGAGGCAGTGAAGGGGATGTGGGTTGGGATGATTTAACAGACGGAGCTGCTGGATATGGTCACGATGATGGAGAGCCTCCTCCAGAGGATCCACTGCCAGCTTATGACCCAGGTTCAGAGATTCCATTGGTTCCCGTCGTTATGGGCCACCCCCCGACCAGCCCAGAAACCACTAGAAGGGGATTGGAGGACGATGGTCAGGTGGCAGAGGTAGGAGGGCTGTTTATTATACCCCATTGGGGGTGCAGCAGTTGAGGGACATTGTGAACGATATTTGGAAGTGAGCGCCTCGGGCAGTCTTAGGGATCTGTTCCGAACCGTCAGGATAACACTGAGGAAAGGATGTCATGAATAATATGCCGGCACCCACATGTACACTCTGTCTTACCATAAGAGCAGAAAGTTAGTCGAGGCACAACTCAGGCTTTAAAAGACCAGGAGTTAAATATCACAGGCACTAACAGAGGGGACCCATTGGAGACGCCGACAAACAGTTACCAAAGGAAACGCGAACAGCCCACTGCATTTACTGCACGCCTTTGGGCAGTGTTTCAAGGGGTATATGGTACAGCCTTGGATAGGAACAATCTCAAGGCAGCGGGTGGGAATCTGAGGGAGTGAATGTTAGTGTTACATGGCACTGAGGAGACCAGGAAGGCATTGGTGCAGTTTGCTCCCACTGAGGAAATGCAGATAGAGGCCTGGCTAATGGGGAGGATTGTTAGAGCATGGGAAAAAGGACAAAACTTCCCAAGGCCTCGGGTACAGGATGACACCTGTTCAAGATCGGGCAACAATCTGGAGAACTGAAGGGGGAAGATCTATTAGGAGGACTCACCTTCCAGACTATTCAGCATGGGAAGAGGGAATGTCTCGGGAACTGGGAGAACTGAGGGCGGGGTGTCTAGGTGCCACAATTGTGGACAGAAGGGGCATTTTGTTGGAAAATGCGGAATATGAGATGTGAAAATGCGGGTCAGCGGTGTTGGTCCCGACCTGAAGACGGACCGAGTGGACCTAACCCTCAATGTGAATTCACAGAGGCACTACCGTCTGCGGGGAAGGACTCTGAACTGCAAGGAGAGTCACAGGCCTCTCTGTTATGGGTGTGATGTGCGGTGGGACAAAACAGGGAGACCCCCGAATGAACGGTGGGGTCAGAGACTGCTCTGTTACATTTCTTTGGGACACTGAGTGATCCCGAACCACCGTCAATACCATCCAGTTCAATGACCCACGTTGGCAAATTCAAACTTAAACCATTTTAAATAGATTTACGGGACATTTACAAGAGGGACATGGTGGTGCTCAGTGTGGGAGATGTAGCATTAGATCATTCAGTATTTCTTCTTAATTAGCCCAGTGAACAAGAACATGTTTTGGGGAGCGATTCCATGCTAAAAGCAGGACACTGTTTCGATCCTGCAGTTCCCAGTATCACTGTTTCCATACTGTTTACTGCATGATTTGGTAAATACCTGTCGGTACGAGCAGCGTAAACAGCACACTCATTGCTGATGGGGAATTTCAGCACAGGATTGTACAGAGATAACAAAGTGTGGATAAAGCCAGAAGAGGTGAATGACGATCATGAAGTGTCACTGCTCATTGTCCGGCAATCTGCAGTGTGAGCCCGACATAAACATGACTGTGGGAAGATGGCTGGGAGTGCGTGTACACAGGGCCCAGGCCCCAATCCACAGGAGCAGTATGGTATTCCGAAACAGGCACAGGAAGAGGTAGGGAAGGTGATACTGAGTCTGACACAAGGGACAGTTAGACCGGGAGCTGCCGCTAATAACTCACCGAATTGGCTGGTGAGGAAACCGAATGGAAGCTTACTGAGCATGAAACAACACCCCATTAACCACCCCCACGATCGCGATTACCCAGAAGCAGGTGTCAAGGACCGGTTCACGCTTTTGGACATAAGCAACAGGTTTTGGTCTATGCCACTGGAAAAGGGGTAACCATACCAGCTCTCCGATAAGGGTCTATGCCCGAAACGTCAGCTTTTGTGCTCCTGAGATGCTGTTTGGCCTGCAACGTTCATCCAGCTCCACACTTTGTTATCTTGGAGTCTCTAGCATCTGCAGTTTCCATCATCTCTGACCCCAGTACCAATACAAGTATGTGTTTATTCTCCAAGGCCAGAAATATATATGGACTGCCCTGCCACAGGGATTTCATCATTCTTCATTCACATTCCACCAGCATCCAAACGAAGTGGTAAAGGGATTTCAAAACCTCACTGTTTAGTTCAGTCAGTCAGAATAGAATCGCAAGGAGGACATGTTGTTACATGGAAGGGATATCACTGTGAATGGAGTAAAAGCCATTACTGTGTCAGCAGATAACTTAGTGTACCAGGGACAAACAGGTGTCAAATGTTGATAGAAATGCACCTTTGGGACCATTACCCATCAAAACAAAAAAGAAGGGTGTAAGAGGATCTGAAAGCAGGCAGGTACAGGAAAGGAAGATTCCCATGTGAAAATTTTGTGGATGGCTCTTCATCAGTACAAGACGAGGAGAGGAGAGCTGGGGTTGGGACATACGTCGAGGATGGGAACAGACAGGAAAGATACAGTGCGGCTCTTCAATTACCTCAGACCATGAGTGCACAGGCAGCAGAGTTCGTGGCCGTAACATATGTGGTTGGTCACCAGGAACTCCTTCCACCCGGATCAGTGATGTACTCTGACAGCCTGTCAGTTTGTAACATCCTCACGGAATATTTGCTCCCATGGAAGATGGCAGGGTCAGTCTCAGCAGATGGGAAGCCCCTTTGATCAGCTGCACTGTTACAATATATCCTTGAGGAAGCACAAGGGACAGAATGTGGGATCAGGAAGGTAAAAGCTCATTCCCAGGGGCAACCAGAAGGTGATGATTTAGCAAAACAAGGTGCTGTAAATGGGCAGGAACGGTGACCACCAACTGAAGAAATCGGGGACCGGGAAGAGAAACCGGTCGAGGTAATGGATTTAACAGAGAAACAAAAGAAAGACAGGAAATTGAAAACACAAACTGATGGAATAGAATCAGACACATATAAAGCAGACAAGGACATTTATGTTCAGGATAGAGCAGTTTTACATAAGAAAAATTTGTGGTTCTGGTGTGTGGCAATGGTACGACAAAGGTCAGGAACACTGCGGCAAGTTACTCACTTCCTGACTCTTCAAACCCTGCCCACAATCAAAAAGGTACAAGTCAGGCTTGTGATAAACTCCTCCCCAGTTACCGAGATCGATGCAGCCTTCTGAGGATCGACACCATCCAGAGCAAAGTAACCTGTTCGAATTTGTGCAACAGTGAAGGAGTCAAACACAGCTAACTATAGATCAGTTAGCATAATTTCTCTGATGAGAAAATGTTAGACACTCTGCCAAAGGGAGTAAATTCAATTCCTGCACTGAGGTTACCTGAAGTTTCTACATTCTTATCCTGGCCTCTTACCTCCATGTTAAGTTCCCCACCAATCACCTCTATCTAATGAGACAGCAGCCATGCAGTTCTTTGAGACAATGACACCGTCACCTTCAGTTGGAGAACTTTCAGGAATGCATTATATGGTCAAACTGGCTGCATGAAGGGGGCATTGCTCCTGCTCAAATTTATCACATCAAGAAGAGGACAGACAGATTGTATGAAGTGATATCAGTAGATATAGTACATTTGGATTTTGGGGGAAGGTTTTTGACAAGCTACATATCAGGCACCTTAATAAGAGTCCATACTGTTGGGGATAGCATATCAGCATGGATAGATAATTGGAGAACTGAGAGAAGACAAGGGGTGAACTGAAGGTGCAACTTGCAGGATGGAAATCTGTTTCTTGTGTCATGTTGTATGGGTCAGTGCTGGATTCACAATTATTTAACTGTGATATTATTGACTTGGTTTTGGAGTGTGAAAGTATTATAGCCCTGTTTTGAGAGGCAGAAGTTAGTGGGAGGGTAATTGGTCAGGATAACATAGGTTTTGTCAAGCAATATAGATAGGTTAGGTGAGCGTTCAAACGTCTGAGGTTATATTTTGGGAGAAGGAATAAACAATCTGAATATTATTTGAGTGGAGAAAGACTGCAGAAAGCTCCTACACCAAGGGATTGGAGAAGCTTCCTGCATGAATCAAAGTTTTCATACATCAAGTAACTGGAAAGGCAAAGAGCATGTTATTCTTGGTTTGAACAGAAATAAAAATTTGCAACTCTTGCTGAAAGAGTATGAGGTCACATGTAGAATACTGAACAGTTGGTTTCATTATCTGAGTCAATATATTTTGGCATTGGAAGCTGTCCAGAGGAAGTTCACCAGGCTGATAAATATAGAAGTATTTTCTCATGAGCAATTGAGTTCAATAGGCTTCTACTCATTAGAATGGAGAATGAATGAGGATCTTGTTGAAAAATAAGAGGCTATTAGGGAGATTGAGATAGCTGCCAGAAGTTTGTTTAACCCTGTGTGATAGACTAGTAGCAGAGAACACATGCAAAGAAACACAAACTTAGCAAATAAGAGAAGGGGTAGTCTATTTGCACCTTTGAACTTGCTCTGCCATTCACTATGATTGTGGCTGATCATCCAATTCATCCCCGCACCCATTTTCTCTGTACCATTTAACAGAAATCAAGGGAATTACAGTGAAATGGGGACAGGTTGAGGAAATTGGAGCTTGTCTGACAATAGCAGGAATGGCAGTAAGAAAGCAGAGGCAGAGATTTCAGGATGTAATTTGTGAACCACAGTAATAATACAGGCCAATAAAACAAGGGAAGATTCTCAGATAACAAGGTGTTGAGCTGGATGAACACAGCAGGACAAGCAACAGAGGAGGAAGGCTGACATTTTGGGCCTGGTCCCTTCTTCAGGGAAGGGGTTTCTGAAGTGTATGTGGGGGCGGCAGGGAAGATAGGTAGAGAGGAGACAGACAGGTCAAAGAGGTGGGGGATGGAGCCAGTAAAGGTGAGTGCAGGGATAAGTCAGGACAGACAGGTCATGGGAGTGGGATGAGGCTGGTAGGTCAGAGATGGGTGCAGCATGAGGTGGCAAAGAGGGTTTTGGTGGGTCAAAGGCTAGGTTAGGGAGCTGGGCTGGTTTTGGGGGATGCAGTAGGGGAGGGGAGATTTTCAAGCTTGTGAAATCAACATTGATACCATTGGGCTGCATTGTTCCCAAGTGGAATGAGGTGCTGTTCCTACAACCTTCATGTGGCATCATTGTGGCACTGCAGGAGGCCCTGAGTGGATATGCCATCAGAAGAATGGGAGTGGGAGTTGAAATGCTTCACAACAGGGAGGTGCAGTTGTTTACTGTGAACCAAGTGTAGATGTTCTGCAAAGGAGTCCTGAAGCCTCCTCTTGATTTCCTGGATGTAGAGGAGGCTGCATCAGGAACACTGGCTGCAATATATCACATTTGCAGATGGGCAGTGAACATCTGCTTCATGTTGAAAGTCTTCTTGGGCATGGGATAGGGGTGTGTAGGGAGGGGAAGGGTTGCACTTCCTGCAGTTGTAGGAAGTGCTGAGGGTGGTGGGGCTAGAGGGAGTGTGGAGTGGACAAGGGTGTCACAGAGTGTGGTCCCTCTGGAAAGTAGACAAGGGTGGTGACAGAAAAGGGTCTTTGGTGGTAGGGTCAGATTGCTGAAGGCAGAAAAGTGTCAGAGGGTGAGGAGTTGGATCTGGAGGTTGGTGGGGTGGTGTGTGAGGTCGAGGGAGATTCTGTTTTGGCTCTTATTGAGGGGAGCGAGAGAGAGGGAAATGTGGGAGACGGTCGAGGGCATTCTTGACTACTGAATGGGGCGTGGTTGGGGAAATTGTGGTCCTTGAAAAACATGGACATCTGAGATGTATGGGAGTGGAATGCCTCATCCTGGGAGATGAGCCACAGGTAAAGGAATTGGGGAATAGGGTGTGGCATTTTTGCCAGAGGGGAGGAGGAGTGTATTCTAGCTAGCTGTGGGAGTCAATGGGCTTGAAATGGATATTAGTTTCTCGATCATTGGCAAATATGGAAACAGTACAGGAAGCAGAGAGGTATTGGAGATGGCCCAGATGAACTTACAGTTGGGGTGGAAGGTGTTGAAGTGGATGAACTGTTTGAGCTTGTCATGGGAGCATGAGGCAGCACCAAAACAGTCAATGTAACAGGAAGAGGTGGGGTTTAGGACCAGTGTAGCTATGGAAGAGGGATTGTTACCTGTAACCTGCAGAGAGACAGGTATAGCCTGGCCCATGCAGGCACCCATGGCCACCCCCTCTTCTGTACCTACAGAGCATGAGGCATTCCACTACTGTGGATATCAGATGTCCTTGATTTTCAATGACAGCAACTTACCACCCCCACTGTGTCCAAAAACCAAACTTGAATAACCCAGGAAGATGAGGTGTCAAGTTGTGAAAAAACACACCTGAGATTAAAACAGTGATAATTGAAACTTGAGCAAGGGACAACTAAAAGCATAGTAGAAACAAAGAAAGAGAAACTGCCAAGTGTAATTTAGCAAACAATGGAAAGTCTTTGCACGTGACTTAAACCAGAATGAAGATACACCACTGGTAACGAACCTTCCACATCTGTTACAGGGAGCCAGGAGATGGCAAAGTAGTTCCAGGTATTTTGCATCAGTGTTTCTAGTGGAAGGTACAGTGCACATTCCACAAATAGCTATGAATATGGGAGAGGACTTAAGTCCCTTCACCATGACTGAAGGGCATCATACAAACTAATGACTGAAATATCCCCTGGAGCTGCTCATTTGCATCTGAGGATCCTAAGAGATTGAGCTAGAGACAGTGGATGAGAGAGTTGACATTTTTCAAGAATCCTTGCCTTATAGCAAGTTAGCAAAAGATGGGAAAATTAGCAATATGACACCTGTTGAGAAACCAAAAGACACATTAGGAGAGGCTTGCAAAACTGTTTTCTTGAGAAGAGGGTAACATGATAGGCATAGATAGCTTTGTTGCTAAGATGAGTGCTCCCTGAGGAAAATTGTCTCAACTTGGGTGGGGAACAAAGAGGAGGAGAGGGGGTGGTGTGTCATGCTTGTAATATCAGTGAGATAAAGTTCAAATGACAATAAAATGTGAGGCTGGATGAACACAGCAGGCCAAGCAGCATCTCAGGAGCACAAAAGCTGACGTTTCGGGCCTAGACCCTTCATCAGAGAGCTTTTTCTTTTTTTCTTCAGGGAAGACGGACAGGTCAAGGAGGTGGGATGAGGTTAGTAGGTAGCTGGGGGTGCGGCTTGGGGTGGGAGGAAGGGATGGGTGAGAGGAAGAACTGGTTAGGGAGGCAGAGACAGGTTGGACTGGTTTTGGGATGCAGTGGGGGGGGGGGGGAGAAGAGAAGAGCTGGGCTGGGCTGGTTGTGTGGTGCAGTGGGGGGAGGGGGATGAACTGGGCTGGTTTAGGGATGCAGTAGGGGAAGGGGAGATTTTGAAACTGGTGAAGTCCACATTGATACCATATGGCTGCAGGGTTCCCAGGCAGAATATGAGTTGCTGTTCCTGCAACCTTCATGTGGCATCATTGTGGCAGTGCAGGAGGCCCATGATGGACATGTCATCAAGAGAATGGAGGGGGAGTGGAAATGGTTTGCGACTGGAGGTGCAGTTGTTTGTT
The DNA here is from genome assembly GCF_030684315.1 of Stegostoma tigrinum. Taxonomy (NCBI): domain Eukaryota; kingdom Metazoa; phylum Chordata; class Chondrichthyes; order Orectolobiformes; family Stegostomatidae; genus Stegostoma; species Stegostoma tigrinum. The sequence goes on along the minus strand of NC_081388.1, from coordinate 2,207,408 downwards.
GCGAACTGAGCAGAGGTGTTCTGCAAAGTGGTCCCCAAGCCTCCACTTGGTTTCCCCAATGTAGAGGAAGCCGCACCGGGTACAATGGATGCAGTATACCACATTGGCAGATGTGCAGGTGAACCTCTGCTTAATGTGGAATGTCATCTTGGGGCCTGGGATGGGGGTGAGGGAGGAGGTGTGGGGACAAGTGTAGCATTTCCCGCGGTTGCAGGGGAAGGTGCCGGGTGTGGTGGGGTTGGAGGGCAGTGTGGAGCAAACAAGGGAGTCACGGAGAGAGTGGTCTCTCCGGAAAGCAGACAGGGGAGGGGATGGAAAAATGTCTTGGGTGGTGGGGTCGGATTGTAAATGGCGGAAGTGTCGGAGGATAATGCAAATGAGATGTGATGTGCATATTTATATGCAGAGTGGGAGGAGTCAATGAGCTGCAGTGGTACAAAAGGTGCATTTAAGAAGCTTTTAGACAAACACTAATCTACAATGAATCAATGATTGGACATAGACCAAATGCAGGCAGAAGGAATTAGTTTAATCTGGCATCATGTTTGCCAATGTTGTGACAAACAGCCTGCTGTGGTTCTTGTACTCAGTTCTGCATTGTGTGGTCTAAAATCAGGTAGTCAGGGGCTAATTAACACAGCACATTGCTGGAAATGCATTGGAATGAGAGCAGGTTTTAAGTTTGAGGGAGTCTGACCCAGGGTAGAAAGGCAGGTGAAACACTAGTGTTGTATTTAAGTGTCCAGAAGGTTCTGGACAACAACTCAAGGTAAAAGTCGTAAGACTAAGATGGAGAGAACTTCTTCCCTGAGAGGAAGTATGTCCTTTGATCTCCTTGCCATAGTGATCTGTGTGGGCTGAGTCCTTGTCTACAGTTGAAGACAGATATATAGATTGTTGGCCATGAGTGGAAAACAAGGGTTTGAGGAAGATCTTGGAATGTGGATGTTACTAACACCAGATCAGCCACAGTCCTACTGAATGGTGGAGCAAGATGGAGGCCCAAACAACTTATTATGGTTACTGTCTGGCAGTCAGGATGATTTCTGAAATCTGTCCCTTTAATCTGTGATTCCTGTTTCTGGACTCCATGGTCATTGGGAATATCCTTCCTGCATTTACTCTGCCTGGTCCTATTACAATATTGCAGGGTGCTGAGATTTCCCCTTCATTCTTCAAATCTGTTTATATTCACTTGAGAAGTCACATGATACATGACACCAGGTTACAGTCCAACAGGACAGAAAGCTTAAGCTGTTGGAGCGCTGCTCCTTTGTCAGGGGAAGTACACTAAAGAAAGCAGCACCACAAAAGCTTGTGATTAGAAAAGCCTGTTGGACCTTAACTGGTGCCTCATGACCTCTGACTTTGTTAAACCCCACTCCAACACTAGTGCCTTAGCACCAATAAGTGTGGATCAAACTGGTTTGTTCACTCCTCTCCTCAACTCTGCAGAGCTAGGAATCTGTCTGGTAAATCTTTTGCTGCATTCCCCATAGCCGGTACCCCCTTCCTCAGGAAAGGGGGGCAATACCCATGGACAGTACTCTGGGGTAGCCACTCAGGCCCTGAGTATTTGCAGCAAGGCAGCTCTAATTCTGTCCTTATACAGAGAGGGACAACATACCATTTATTGTCTTCACCACCTGCTGCATCTCCATACAAACTCTGCAACTGGTGCCAAAAGACAGGATTCATCACACCCACCCTTGTTCTCCATTCTATTTCTACTCAGATAGAAACCTGCCTTCCTGTTTTTTTGCTGAGTGGATAACCTCCTATTGATACACATTGACCGAGCTTGAACATTTACTTACACCCTTTCAACTTGTCCAAATCACAAAGAATGTTATTTTCCTCCTTAATTGTTCACCTTGTGTAACTGTAGCTGTTTTGGGAAGCAGTTAATAGGGAGACAGTCAAGGGAGCAGTTTGAAACAGCATTACACCAGATGAACATATGCAGTACCTGCTCTTGAACTCTTGTCTGAACAGGGCACGTGGAACTGCACTCTGTACCTAACCTAGTTAGGTGCATTTCTAGGGATGTTTGTATTCAGTACTGTAGATGGAGCTCTTCTGTACAGAAGGTACCTTTACATATAAAGAATTAGAGGGAGGATAACTCTGGAGTTAAGTGCTGTCCTTCTACATGGAAGGAACTGTTCATTGATGTTTCCCTCAACTCAGGCATTGCTCTCCCATGTCCCCAGCACAAAATCTGAAAAGCCACCCTGACCCCAGACTCTCCTACTAGTGATTTCTCACAGGAATGAGAGCTCTTCTCAAACCCATGGAATTTGGTACCCATCTTCCTTGGAATTTGACCTACTTGAAAAGTCAGATTTGTAACCATGAAATCACTAACTCCACAACCACCTCAGACACCTTCTTAGCACATCTTGTATACTCCTGTCAGACATCAGGCTGTGCAACTGAAATAGAGAACACTATTGAGGCCTGTAGACCTTGTTTCAGTGCCTTCCGTAAAATGCACTTTCCCAACCCCTCAGATCATGCTGCCAAGAGTCAGAATGCAACATGGATAAAACCCACCAAGTGTCAAACTTCCTCTTCCAAAAGAGAGGCTACCAGGTGAGGGCGGTTAGGTCAGTTATATTAACAGAATGGTGTTTTGGCCACAATTTATCTACTTAGTTGCTGAATATTTCAGGTACAAAACGTAGCACTCCATGTCATGGCTACAGTGACACAGGACAACTTGCTCAGTCTCCCACTGACTATGAGCAGTCATTCCATTTAACATCGAGCCCTGAGCAAAAGGGGAGTTAGACGCATTTGGCCAGAAAGCTTTTCCACTGAGTCTTCAGACACCAGTCAGGGCAGATCAGATACCTGTATTCTCAGCTACACATCACATGGCATTCATGAGAACTGACCCCCTCAGCATTTCCTACCGAAGTTGAGAATTCATTTCTCTGAATGCCAACTTGTATTCACAGTCAGCTACACCCTCCTTTACCACAAGAGGCACAGCAGGCAGTTTCAGATGACCACCAGGGGAGAAGTGTGGCATAGTCACAAAGCCTTCATACCCACCAGCACTGCCTGAAGACAACATCAGGTTTGAATTGAGAAAAAGCAAGTGTGAGCAGGTTGTGCTCTACACAAGAAATCGTGGGGATGAAGAAAGACGGACCCACATGGCAACCTGACAGTTCAGCATATTTCAGGGTGAAACAGGTTCTCTTGAGACAAAGGTTTATTGATGTACTCAAGGGGATGTGCCATGTGCCCTCCTCAAATTTGGGCCTAGTCACAGTTAACAGCTTTCCCTAAAATGGAAATGGGTCCAAATAACAGGTGGTTTACAAGTTTTTTTGTAGTTACAGTTGAAAGATTTAGATCAAGAAAATTCCTCTGAAGCTTGAGAAGAGGTGAAAGGAAGCTCAATCTCCAGGGGATACAAGGGAGGCCTAACTCTGGGAGTCAAAGCCAAATCAGGACTAGAAATCCTCTGAATACTAAAAAAATTCCATGAGGATGGAAAAATAAAAACTAGGTCTGAACATAATTCAAACAATCACTGCTTTATTGGCCATTTCATGAGGCAAAAGGAGTTGGCTTGTGTTTCCTGTACAGGAACAAGGCCAATGAAGCAGAGACAGCTGTCTCCCTGATCTGTTAGGGACACCACAACCAGCTCAGACTGCACACCAAGGCGAAACCAACAGTTACTGAGAGAGACTGGGACAAAGAGTGAAACTAGCAGTCAGGCAACTCACCGCCTAGAGACATCACCTGCATCCTTTGCTCACCCTCAGTCAGGGGCTCAGTTGCCAGGCTGGTCAGCTCAGGATCCAGAATGATCAGGGGGCCAAGTGAGGCCTCACCCTCCCACTTCAATCCCTGCAGGAAGAAACATTGCAGTCAGGGTCAGTGAAAGTGGGATCTAGCCCCCAGAGTGGCTCAGTGACCTACCAGCTTCAGCTCCAGGGTCTCTCCTTCCTCTGGAGGGAAACACGATCTCCCCTGTGCTGCCACAGTTCCCCACACAGCAACAAGCACAAATGTCACTGTTAGATTCCACTAGTGGGGGTCCAGCTAAACAAGAGAAACAGTCCATCAGCCACGTGGTGCATCACCTCTCCCCACAACATCACTAAGGGACAGGGAGGTGGGGGGGGGTGGTGGAAGAACACTCATCTTGCACAGCTTCTGGGAAGTACAAGCTTTGTTCCTGGAATCTCCCTGATCCAATGCAGCAACTTTCAGGTGACAGGTGATGAAAATCTGAGGGACACATTCAGCACATGTCAGTGTTTAGTCACTCCCACCCAAGGAGGAGATGCCAATCGACAGCTTGCTCTTACCAAGGAACGTTCATCTTCAGATAAGATGAAGGCATCCAGGTCAAACCTGATCTGGGCCAGCTCCTGCTGGTCTCAGCAATACAACGGTTGCAGAGGAGTCCTCAGCTTTGCTGTCCACGAGGCAACTGCAGGTGAACAAAGGGCCATGAAGTGAATGGAGTGAAGCCATTGAGATGGGAGCAGCTGGAGAAAGCAGAGAGCTCCTTACCCATGGTAGTCATAGATGCTGTATCTGGGACTGGAGTCCTTGTCTGGGCTCAGTGTAGCTACACAGCAGTCAATGTACAGCTTCAGGGGCATGTGGTTGTCCATTGAAACATATGCCTCAAATGTGAATGAGGTCTCCCAGTGAGTACACAATGCAAGTGTGCCCTGTAAGCCAGTCACCTGATGTACATGAGGATAAGGGTTGTACAAAGTGAGCGAAACCCCCACTGAGAGACACTAGAGATCCCTCTCTAACCAGCCATCACATCCCATTCAATAGATGCAGGGAAAAGGACAGATGCCCTTCTCTAGACCTGGTGGAAGGGGATGGGGTCCACATGGGCCTGATGGGGTTACTGCTCACATTGTTTCTCCCCAGGTAAGGCACAGGACAAATGTCAGACAACAGCTGAGGATAATATTCACAATAGGATAAGGTTCTCACTTGAAATAATGAGTGGGAATGACAGCTCCATTGTTGCTCAATGGCAGACCAAGGATAGTTTGGTATGTGGGTGGAGTAGATCAAGAAATCTCCAGTCATCTGAAAGACCGGGTTAAGGAGTGAGCAATGAACTGAAAGTGTTCTTCAAGTTTCTTATCTTGTACCTCACCCACCAATTGACAACTGAATCACTGTTAAGGGAAGTTGGCATTCAGTTGAAGACAAAAAACAAAGCACATTCACTAATTGCACCATGCTGTTACTGGCCTTGGTAGCATTTGATGGTTACACAGTTGAGAGTTCAGTAACATCATACCATTGGATGTAGCTATTTTAATGACAGGCTCAGTGCCAAGACACTTTCCTCCCAGCACCATTGGCTCTGCTATTAGTCACAGGTCATGGATTATTTATAGACAAGCAACTCCAAATGATTAGAATTGTCTACAAGAGAGGTTAAACAGACTTCTAAACAATCAAGATTTGTGGGACAGGAATGTGGACATTCTAGAGGGAACTGGGAGTAGGGGGTAGAAAGATCTGAGACAGAAGCATTTGAGTTCAGGGGAAGTAAAAAAAAAAGGATGAAAAGTGGCTTAGAAGGGGTGAACACCCAGAAGTTGTTTCTATCAGGCAGGGAGACTAGGACCTGTGGTCACAGCCTGGAAATTTGAGGGGGCAAATTTAAAAGTGGAATGAGACAACATTTCTTCATCCAGAGAGTGGTGGCCTTGTGGAATTCATTGCCACAGTGCAGTTGAGGCTAGGATGTTAGATGCCATCAATGCAAATTCTTGATCTCAGAAGGAATCAAGGGCTACAGCGAGTGTGCAGGTGAAGGTGAAATGCCTATCAGCCATGATTTAAATGGCTGAGGGGACTTGATGGGCCAAATGGCTTGACTTCCACTCATACATCTTACGGCTGTTTGGAATAAGCAAGCAGTCAGAACAGGTTCTGTTTTAGAAATATTGCACAAGTTCTAAAAACAACAGTCAACAGCTTGGAGCTCAAATCAACAGTGTCTTGCATTCAATAGAGCACAGCTAAGAACTGAATTGAAAATTCTACATTGTAACAAATCAATTGAGAACAAGATGGAAGTACAGAAAAGGAAACAGAACATTTGAAAACATCTAAAACAGACAGCAATTCAGTAGAGGCCAAGCATCATCTAAGGTTGGATTGTGGATTTATACAGCTCGAGAACATTCTTCACAACCAGGGTTACACCGAGAGCAAGAGAGCGAGAGCGCGCGAGAGCGAGAGAGCGAGAGAGCGCGAGAGCGCGAGAGCAGTCATGACCTGCAGCCTGCTGCCACATTCATGCAGCCGATGGTCAAAAGAAGACTGTGGTTGTCAGGGTAGATCCTAGAAGGCCAAAAACCTGCTGTCCCCAGTCAGGTCAGCAGCTTTCATCAGGTGCCTGGTTCCAAATAAATCCAACTGGGCCCTGACCAGCAGCTTGTGCTCTCCACACTGCACCATCACAGTCTGCAGTGGAGACACACTACAAAATTCCCCATGATCCCAAACAACACAAGCATCCCTTCCAGCCCCCACCCAGCTCCTTTTACACACACAACCTGCACCCACCTGACACCAATCAGGCCAGAGGCAGCAACATTGAACCAATGAACCAGCCCCAGTCTCTGCAATTTCCACCAATGACTAAACTCTGGCATTGATCACCAGGAGGGCCTGTTCCATTTGGACCAATAGGAATGGCTGGGAGTTGCTGTGCTGTCACCTGACTGCCACCTGACTGCATTCAGCTCCACAAGTTCTCATGGTGAGGGGGCTCCTGAGGACAATCATCAAACATGGATCATTGGTTCAGGAGGGTGTTGGTGGGTTTAACCTTTCCTGACCTCGAGTGTCTGACAGTGAGCCATACAGAGAGGTGTCCCTGGATGGGGATTGGACTGGACAAAAGAGGTGTTCTTCAGGTTTGTCTCATACTCCATGCTCTATCCTCACCCAGCGACCACCACTCCCCCGGTCAATCCCCAAATCACTCCATCCCAGGAATGTTTAATTGAGGCAGTGTAAAGGGAACCTTTCTTTCAGTTTAAAAGAAAGAGTAAGTTTATTTACTATCTTGCTCCGTACTATTACCTGTCCTGGGACCGTTTGATGGTCACCGTTTAGAGGAAGCTTTATTCGGTATCGAACCGTGCGCTGTCCCTTTCCTTGGAGTGTCATCGTGGACAGTAGATACAGCTTTACTCTGGATCCAATCCCGTATTTTTAGTGTGTATCCCTGACGATCTTCAAAGGAAAATGTTCCGAAGGAGATAACAAAGTGTAGAGCTGGATGAACACAGCAGACCAAGCAACATCAGAGGTGCAGGAAAGCTGACGTTTCTGAAGGAAGATTTCTGATGAATGGTCAAGGCCCGAAACGCCAGCCTTCCTGCTCCTCTGATGCTGCTTGTCCTGCTGTGTTCGTCCAGCTCTGCACGTTGCTATATCAGACTCCCAGCATCTGAAGTTCCGACTCTCTATTTTCCGAAGGAGCATCGTTTTCACTTTAACACAGTCGAGGGAGCTTTACTATGAATCTAACGCTGGACTGTACCTGTCTTGGGAATATTTAATCGGAACAGTGTAGTGAGATCTGCACTTTTAATGTAAAGGAGCAGAGAATGCTTGACTTGCAGCTTATCGGAATCAAGGGAGCTGTCATATTCAACTAATCAGGTGCTGCTCCTGTCCTGGGATGGTTTCTCAGGACAGTGTATTGGTCGCTTTCCTTCCAGTTTAAAAGAGCTGAGGGAGATTTACTTCCAGCTTGCTAAAACAGTGCAGTGTGGAAGGAACTTTACTCTGTATTAGACCCTATGTTGCACCTGTCCTGGGAGAGTTTGGTGAACATCCTGTGGAAGGCACATTACTCTTTATCTGCAGCTGTCCAGGGAGAGTTTGATACATTGTAAGGGAACATTACTCTGTATATAATCCCACACTGTACCTGTCCTGGGAGTGTTCTATGTGGAGAGCAGAATGTGCTTTCCTCTGCAGCTAAACCTCAGCAATCCCTGCCACTGTGGATTAGATTGGGATGAATTCAAATGCGTTGGCATCCACCAGCAGTGGTGAATCCTGTCCTCATTTTTCCTTCAAATATATTTTCCTCTTGGCTTCAATTTTAGATGGAAATTACTCATTGTTGTTCCATTCACTCCCCTCAAGGGTCCTCCCTTGTTTTGTTACTTGCCCGCTTAGTTTTATTGGTAATGGCTGTGTACTCCTGGAAAGGCCAACTTTTTAATAACCGTCTCACCAGCTGTCCTTGAGAAGAAAACGTTAAGTTCACATCTTGACACCGTTAGCCAGGGGCTGGAGAGGGAGAGGTAGAAGGAGGGGGAGGGGGAATAGAAATGGAAAGACAGGAGAAGGGGACAAGCTGCTGACATCGCTGCCTGGGAGATGCTGACCAGAAGCTGCAGGAAGAAAGGTGCAGATGGGGGGTACCAGTCACTAAGACTAGATTGCTGATGTTAACACAATGCTGAATGGATGGAATGCTGACAGCAAGTTAAGGCAGAGAAGGTAGAGAGGGAAAGACTAGAGAAAGAGGACAAGAGACTCTGTTAGGAGGGAGCCTGCCTCAGTGACAGAGTAACCAATCTGCAGGGACAGAAGAATATGGGACTTGGTACAGATGAACCAGGACCTGGTGCAGTGTGAGAAACTGCTCACAAGAAGAATGTGAGAGGGAAAAGTCCAAACAGTTAACGCTGAAATGGAAACATGGAAGGAAAACATAGTTTTAAGCTGGTTGGTGGAAAGTATAGAGGGGATGTCAGAGGCAGGTTCTTTACGCAGAGAGTTGTGAGAGCATGGAATGCGTTGCCGGCAGCAGTTGTGGAAGCAAGGTCATTGGGGTCATTTAAGAGACTGCTGGACATGCATATGGTCACAGAAATTTGAGGGTGCATCCATGAGGATCAATGGTCGGCACAACATTGTGGGCTGAAGGGCCTGTTCTGTGCTGTACTGTTCTATGTTCTATGTTCTATGTTCTATGAAAACGTAATGATTTAAAAGCTGCAATGAACTTGATCCAGAGAGATGCTCAGGAAATGAGGAGGAGTGCTGCAGATCACACAAAGTGTCAGAGACAGAGAGAAAGGCTGCAGGGTCAGCTCACTGCACACAGAGACATAATGTGTGTCTTTGTGTCTGTGAGAAGTCGGGGAGGCAGTGGAGGGGATGTGGGCTGGGATGATTTAACAGACGGAGCTGCTGGATATGGTCATGATGATGGGGAACCTCCTCCAGAGGATCCACTGCCAGTTTATGACCCAGGTTCAGATATTCCATTGGAACGAGTCATAATGGGCCACCCCCGACCAGCCCAGGAACCACTAGAGGGGGATTGGGGCAAGATGGACAGGTGGCAGAAGGTAAGAGGGTTGGATATTATACCCCATTGGGGGTGCAGCAGTTGAGGGACATTGTGAAAGATATCGGGATGTGTGCAGCCGAGGACCGTCCCAGGAAGCTGTTCCGAATGTTCAGTCAACAGAGGGAAACACATGGTTTAGGTAACACTGAGGAAAGAAAATTAATAATAATATGCCGACACCAACATCTACACTCTGCCTTACCAGGGAGCAGAAAGTCGGTAGAGGGTCAACTCAGGCTTTAAAAGACCAGGAGTTAAATATCACAGGCACTAACAGAGGGGACCCAGTGAAGACACTGACAAACAGTTACCAAAGGAAAGGTAATAAAATGTGAGGCTGGATGAACACAGCAGGCCAAGCAGCATCTCAGGAGCACTGCTCCTGAGATGCTGCTTGGCCTGCTGTGTTCATCCAGCCTCACATTTTATTACCTTGGAATTCTCCAGCATCTGCAGTTCCCATTATCTCTGATACCAAAGGAAAGGTGAACAGCCCACTGCATTTACTGCACGCCTTTAGGCACTGTTTCAGGGGGTATATGGTGTAGCCTTGGATAGGAACAATCTCGAGGCATGTGGGTGGAAATCTGAGGGAGTGAATGTTGGTGTTACATGGCACTGAGGAGACCAGGAAGGCATTGGTGCAGTTTGATACCACTGAGGAAATGCACACAGAGGCCTGGCTAATGAGGAAGATTGTTAGAGCATGGGAAAAAGGACAAAACCTCCCAAGGCCTCTGGGGTACAGGATGGACCTGTTCAAGATCAGGCAACAATCTGGAGAACTGAAAGGGGGAAGATCTATTGGGAGGACTCACCCTCCAGACTATTCATTGTGGGAAGAGGGAGAGGTGGAGGGAATGTCTTGTGGACTGGGAGAACTGAAGGCGAGGTGTCTAGGTGCTACAGTTGTGGCCAGGAGGGGCATTTTGTTGGAAAATGCCTGAATATGAGACGTGAAAATGTGGGTTCAGGGTGTTGGTGCCTACCTGTAGACGGACCTAGTGGACCTAACCCTCAATGTGATGTCACGGAGACACTACCGTCTATGGGGATGGATTCTGAACTGCAAGGAGAGTCACAGGCCTCTCTGTTATGGGTGTGATGTGCCGTGGGACAAAACAGGGAGACCCCCAGTGAACAGAGGGGCCGGAGGCTGCTCCGTTACATTTCTTTGGGACACTGAGTGATCCCGAACCACCGTCAATACCATCCAGTTCAATGACCCACATTGGCAAATTCAAACTTAAACCATTTTAAATAGATTTACGGGACATTTACAAGAGGGACATGTTGGTGCTCAGTGGGGGAGATGTAGCATTAGATCATTCAGTATTTCTTCTTAATTAGCCCAGTGAACAAGAACATGTTTTGGGGAGCGATTCCATGGTAAAAGCAGGACACTGTTTCGATCCTGCAGTTCCCAGTATCACTGTTTCGATACTGTTTACTGCATGATTTGGTAAATACCTGTCGGTACGAGCAGCGTAAACAGCACACTCATTGCTGATGGGGAATTTCAGCACAGGATTGTACAGAGATAACAAAGTGTGGATAAAGCCAGAAGAGGTGAATGACGATCACGAAGTGTCACTGCTCATTGTCCCGCAATCTGCAGTATGAGCCCGACATAAACATGACTGTGGGAAGATGGCTGGGAGTGCGTGTACACAGGGCCCAGACCCCAATCCACAGGAGCAGTATGGTATTCCGAAACAGGCACAGGAAGAGGTAGGGAAGGTGATACAGAGTCTGACACAAGGGATAGTTAGACCGGGAGCTTCCGCTAATACCTCACTGACTTGGCTGATGAGGAAACCGAATGGAAGCTTACCGAACATGAAACAACACTCCATTAACCACCCCGACGATCGCGATTACCCAGAAGCAGGTGTCAAGGAATGGTTCACGCTTTTGGACATAAGCAACAGGTTTTGGTCCATGCCACTGGAAAAGGGGTAACCATACCAGCTCTCTGATGAAGGGTCTAGGCCCGAAACGTCAGCTTGTGTGCTCCTGAGATGCTGCTTGGCCTGCAATGTTCATCCAACTCCACACTTTGTTATCTTGGAGTCTCCAGCATCTTCAGTTCCCCTCATCTCTGACCCCAGTACCAATACAAATATGTGTTTATTCTCCAAGGCCAGTAATATATATGGACTGACCTGACACAGGGGTTTCATCATTCTTCATTCACATTCCACCAGCATCCAAACGAAGTGGTAAAGGGATTTCAAAACCTCACTGTTTAGTTCAGTCAGTCAGAATAGAATCGCAAGGAGGACATGTTGTGACATGGAAGGGATATCACTGTGAATGGAGTAAAAGCCATTACTGTGTCAGCAGATAACTTAGTGTACCAGGGAGAGAAACAGGTGTCAAATGTTGATAGAAATGCACCTTTGGGACCATTACCCATCAAAACAAAAAGAAGGGTGTAAGAGAGGATCTGAAAGCAGGCAGGTACAGGAAAGGAAGATTCCCATGTGAAAATTTTGTGGATGGCTCTTCATCAGTACAGGACGAGAAGAGGAGAGCTGGGGTTGGGACATACGTAGAGGATGGGAACAGACAGGAAAGATACAGTGTGGCTCTTCAATTACCTCAGACCATGAGTGCACAGGCAGCAGAGTTCGTGGCCGTAACATATGTGGTTGGTCACCAGGAACTCCTTCCACCCGGATCAGTGATGTACTCTGACAGCCTGTCAGTTTGTAACATCCTCACGGAATATTTGCTCCAATGGAAGCTGACAGGATCAGTCTCAGCAGATGGGAAGCCCCTTTGATCAGCTGCACTGTTACAATACATCCTTGAGAAAGCACAAGGGACAGAATGTGGGATCAGGAAGGTAAAAGCTCATTCCCAGGGGCAACCAGAAGGTGATGATTTAGTGAAAGAAGGTGCTGTAAATGGGCAGGAACGGTGACCACCAACTGAAGAAATCGGGGACCGGGAAGAGAAACCGGTCGAGGTAATGGATTTAACAGAGAAACAAAAGAAAGACAGGAAATTGAAAAAACAATTTGAAGGAATAGAATCAGACACATATAAAGCAGACAAGGACATTTATGTTGAGGATAGAGCAGTTTTACATGAAGAAACATTTGTGGTTCAGGTGTGGGGCAATGGTACAAAATCAAATAGCTCACTGCTATCATGATTTATGGGGACACAAGGGGTAGACAGTACATTGGATAAGGTGTCGTAAATGTGCTGGTGGCCTGGAATGAAAGGTGTCGTGGAACACTGTTCTCTGCTCTGCACGCAGCATAACCCCAACAGGAACTTTAAGAGAGGGGCCCGCTGACATACTGTACCAGGAGAAGGGCCATGGACTCATATCCAAATAGACTATAGTGGACCCCTACACGCCAACTCTAGGATGGCTCAAGTACATCATGGTAATTGTGGATACATTACCTAAATGGGTTCAAGTTTTCCCAACAACGACAAACACAGCTAAGAATGCCAGGTTAGAGTGCCTGGTTCCACATCAATCACCTGAAGCCAGTCAGGGGAAGCTGGACGGCCATAGTTGGCATGTGATGCTTCATGCTAATGATGCTTTGTGTTCCCAAGGTCAGGGAGAGCAGGAACAAGATGAGTTGCAGATTCCCAGGGAGAAAACAAGAAGGAAACCTGACACTGGTTGTCCAAGTAAAAGGGAAGTCATGGAAAACAAGAAAAAGGAAATGAAAAAGGGCAGAGAACCTCAGTGGATCAGATAACACGTGCGATTAGAATCCAAAACATACTTGGAGCTGGGGAGGGACAATCTGGCTGAGAGTACAGAGAACCTGGGCTTATCCTAGTAATAGGAAAGAAGTTGTAACTGACAACAGATCACACACTTGTATGTTACAGGTATAAGCTGGAATGAAGAGAGTGAAACATATTGTCACTATCGGAACGATCACGTTTGGGAGTATGGTTGAGCTGGGATCAGAGTCATTGCGACAAGTAAATGCTCCTTGAGCAGTGTCAAGGCAGGAAGAATATTCGTCAATCAAGAATGACATTACTCTGCAGCGCAAGATCATGCAAACTAATAAAGGAAGCTGAGGGCACTTCAGTTTTGTCGGAGACAGGAGCAGCTAGGTTGGCATGGACTGGGATGACACTGGGTATTCTCGAAGGACAGGGTGCAATATTCACACAGCAAGGTTCCGGAGGTGACATTGGCTGTAATCCCAGAAAGACAAATTACGAGTCGTTTTATTGACCATTTATTCAGCAACAATTGAAAAGTGACAGTTGAGGTAAAATCATGATTCACTGGGAATGCATCTAAGTGAATGTAGACTGTGTAAGTGACACATACCAAAGATATATTGACTGAGGTGGCTACTCAAATTTTCCAAAAAATTGGTTGGATCGTTATTAATTGTACACGGGAAGGCATGATGCAGGATGCAGATAGGTGGTAAAGGGCATAGAGAGATGTGGATAGGGGCTTCTCATGACGGCCAGGGCCCTTCACAATTTTCAGGGCCCGCAGGAAGCCAGTGACCCTGTGTCTCCCAGAGATTAAACCACACCAGAACCGAGATGCAGTGAGTTACAGCACAGGATGGAAGGTGTGGGCCCGGTACGAGGGGACACTGGAGAATCTGTCACTTTGGTACCTGGATATCGACATGCGCAGGTAGTCTTTAATTTGACTGAAACAAATGCTCCAGAATGGTGCCCACCTCCTTGAATGACAATTGAGAAGGAGTGAACTTATGATCAATGAGAATAGAAAGAAAAGAGGACTGTTGGAGTTGGCCGGGGCAGGATATACGTCAGGAGTGGCAACTGTCAACACCTTGGACACAGCAGAATCAGAAAGTCAGATACAATCCCTTCAGCAGAAAATGCAGCTCATTACCAGGGAAGGTAACTTAGACCGGATACAGACCAGCCAGAGGGTTCGGGATCAGTCACAAGTGACCCTGGACTCAGTCGAATGTCTAAAACCTTTACAGGAATCATTGAGCCTCTGGCCAATACTTCTGAGGAGGCCCACAAGCCCGAGGGGTGCGCCACATACACCAGCTGGACATTGACCAAGCTCGGGACTGAAGTGGTACAACGGCATGATCACTATGTCCCACACAGATGAACAATTAATAAAATGGGATGGGGAAAGTGAAACTCGGCGTTACCTCAGAAGTTTGGCTTTAACCAATAGGGTGTTGTGTACTTGTGACAGAGATAAAGGGACGTATTATGTTGAGGCAGTGATTCATATGCCCCAACATGAAAATTAACTGTAATGTCCTTTAAAAAGAGACCATTATGTCGGAAAGCATCAAAGTACTTGGATATCTTTAAAATAAACGAACATTTCACGTCAAGGTAATGGATGGTGTTGAGAAAGTGTGAGACTTCTCAAAATGTCACCAACGAGAGGATCACTGGGCCTGCCCTGACGAGATAATGAGACAAAGATGTACAGAGTGCGCTTGCAGCACCTATGAATATTGTTCATTGTCTATTCTGCTGGTGAATAACCCGTCCTTGTTACAATGTGCCCTTGTGGGGTAAACAGACTGCACAGCCACACCAACAGTGAATCATACCCAGGGATGGAGACAATTCCCTTTGGAAGCGCACAATGTGGCTATTAATAATGTGATCTCTGATTTGAAGACTGGTGAGCAGGTGCTGCCCCAGCCACTAACTGGTGCAGTGATAAGGGAAAACCTCACGCTCCATCATACAGATACAGAGCAGGACCGACAGAGGTTTGTTCCCCCAGAATTACAACCCATTCCACACCTGACAGCAGATTGGACACGTATAGTGAGGGGAGGCAAGAGAGATAATTCATCAGTGGATGAAACATCTTAAAATAATGAGAACTCATGTGGATCAGGAAATCTGTAACCCAGATTGTAAGACAGCTTCTGGATTGGGGATCCAATGTCCAAATACATCCATGGATCAGAATTCTATTACACATTGCTATTGTGGTGACCCTGGGTGCGTTAATAATTGCCATATTTAATAAATGCCAGCTTAGAAGGTGGAGAGAGGAAATCAAGCCAAGAGTGGACATTGAGGCTATAATGTTACACAAGAAGTGCTGCAAAACGGCAGTGTGACTAAATTATTTGCTTGTTGTTGCTCCTAAGAATTTGTTTGTTCTGTAACATCATTGTCCAAAATATGTTATTTATATTTTCATATATCAACATTTATATGCACTCTCATTTCTGTACCTTATTATAATGGTATAATGATGTCAATGTGAAAAATCCATGGGGGAGTCACTGACTGTTCCAGTAGCAATTCATAGAAAGGGGCAGAAAATGACCCTAAGATTAGTATCTGGGGTAAACTGCTCACAATTTATATAGTAACTGAGATGGAGGGATGATAGGTACGGTCAGCAAATTTGTAGATGACACAAAGGTAAGTCAGTAGGTTGTGAATAATTCATGAGGAGGCGACAGAGGCTCAGATGCATGCAGTGGGAGCAAAGATCAGGCGAATAGGTTTATAATAGGTTAGAAGGTTTTGACAAGCTACATGTCAGGCAACTTAATAAGAGTCCATACTGTTGGGGATAGCACATCAGCATGGATAGAGGATCGGAGAACTGATAGAAGACGAGGGGTGAACTGAAGGGAAACTTTCAGGATGGAAATCTGTTTCTCGTGTCGTGTCACATTGGTCAGTGCTGGGTTCACAATTATTTAAATTAGACATTATTGACCTGGTTTTGGAAAGTGAAAGTATTTTAGCCCAGTTTGGAGATGACGCAGAAATAAGAGGGAAGCTAATCGGTTGGGATAATGCATGGGAATTGTCGAGCAATATAGATAGGTTAGGTGAGCGATCAAAAGCCTGCGGTTATATTTTCGGAGAAGGAATAGACAATCTGAATATTGTTTGAGTGGAGAAAGACTGCAGAAAGTTACTACACCAAGGGATTTGGGAAACCTCCTTCATGAATCACAGAAAGCTTTCAGCCATCAAGTAACTGGAAAGGCAAAGGAAATGTTATTCTTCGTTTGACCAGAAATAAAAATTTGCAACTCTTGCTGAAAGAGTACGAGGTCACACGTAGAATACCGGACAGTTTTGGTCTCATTAGCTGAGGAATGATATGTTGGCTTTGGAAGCCGTCCAGAGAAAGTTCACCAGGCTGATAAATATGAAAGCATTTTCCTCATGAAGAGTTGAGTTCAATAGGCTTCCACTCATTTGAATTTAGAGAATGAAGAACTTAATGAAAAATAAGAGACTATTAGGAAAATTATCAAGATAGCTGCAGGAAGGTTGTTCACCCTTATGGAATAGCCTCATAGCAGAGAACACACTCAGCAGCAAAGAAACACAGAAACTTCGCGAGTAGGAGAAGTGGTGGTCATTTTGGACCTTTGAACTTGCTCTGCCATTCACTATGATTGTGGCTGATCATCCAATTCATCCCTGTACCCATTTTCTCTCTGTACCGTTTAACAGAAATAAAGGGAATTACAGTGAAATGGGGACAGATTGAGGAAAGTGAAACTTGTCTGACAGAATAGCAGGAATGACAGTAAGAAAGCAGAGGCAGAGATTTCAGAACGTAATTCATGATCCGCAGCAATAATACATCCCAGTAAAGAGGAAAAATTCTGTGATCACAAGGTGTAGAGCTGGATGAACACAGCAGGCCAAGCAACATCAGAGGAGGAGGAAGGCTGACTTTTCAGGCTTACACCCTTCTTCAGAAAAGGTGGAAGGGAAGGGGTTTCTGAAATATATAGGGAGAGAAGGGATGAATAGAAGATGGACAGAGGAGAAGATAGGTAGACGGAGACAGACAGGTCAAAGAGACAGGAATGGAGCCAGGAAAGGAGAGCGCAGGTGGCGAGTTAGGGCAGGGATAGGTCAGGATAGACAGGTCAAGTGGGTGGGATGAGGCTGGTAGGGAGGAGATAGGGGTGCAGCTTGAGGTGGGAAGAGAGTTTTGGTGGGCGGAAGGATAGGTGAGGGAGACGAGACAAGCTGGGCTGGTTTTGGGATGCAGTAGGGGGAAATGGGAGATTTTGAAGCTTGTAAAGTCAACTTTGATACCATTGGGCTGCACTGTTCCCAAGCGGTATATGAGTTGCTGTTCCTGCAACCTTCAGGTGGCATCATTTTGGCAGTGCAGGAGGCCCAAGGTGGACATGTTGTCTGAGGTAATGGGAGGGAGAGTTGAAGTGATTCGCGACTTGGAGGCGCAGTTGTTTCGTGCGAACCGAGCGTAGGTGTTCTGCAAAGTGCTCCCCAAGCCGCTGCTTTGTTTCCCCATACAGAGGGGGCCACATCAGGAACAGCGGATGCAATATACCACATTTGCAGATGGGCAGTCAACATCTGCTCAATGTGGAAAGTCTTCTTGGGGCCTGGGATGGGGGTGAGCGGGGAGGTGAAGGGGCCGGTGTAGCACTTTCCCCTGCAGCCGCAGGAAGTGCTGAGGGTGGTGGGGCTGGAGGGAGAAGGGAGCGCGGAGCCGACAAGGGCGTCACAGAGAGACTGGTCCCTCTAGAAAGTAGACAGGGCCGGTGATGGAAAAGTGTCTTTGGTGGTGGGGTCGGATTGCAGATGGCAGAAGTGTCAGGGGATGACGTGTTGGATCTGAAGGTTGGTGGGGTGGTATGTGAGGATGAGGGAGGTTCTGTTTTGGTTCTTGTTGTGGGGAGGGGGTGTGAGGGAAGTGTGAAGACACGGTAGAGGGTGTTCTCCACCACTGAGCGGGGGTGGGGGTGTCAGCAAAGTTGTGGTCCTTAAAAAATGTGGACGTCTGAGATGTCTGGGAGTGGAATGCCTCATCCTGGGAACCAGGTCTCCATACCTGTGCTGCAGGTACATGAATTGGGAATAGGGAGCAGCATTTTTGCCGGAGGGTTAGAACATAGAACATAGAACATAGAACAGTACAGCACAGAACAGGCCCTTCAGCCCACAATGTTGTGCCGACCATTGATCCTCATGGATGCACCCTCAAATTTCTGTGACCATATGCATGTCCAGCAGTCTCTTAAATGACCCCAATGACCTTGCTTCCACAACTGCTGCTGGCAACGCATTCCATGCTCTCACAACTCTCTGCGTAAAGAACCTGCCTCTGACATCCCCTCTATACTTTCCACCAACCAGCTTAAAACTATGACCCCTCGTGCTAGCCATTTCTGCCCTGGGAAATAGTCTCTGGCTATCGACTCTATCTATGCCTCTCATTATCTTGTATACCTCAATTAGGTCCCCTCTCCTCCTCCTTTTCTCCAATGAAAAGAGACCGAGCTCAGTCAACCTCTCTTCATAAGATAAGCCCTCCAGTCCAGGCAGCATCCTGGTAAACCTCCTCTGAACCCTCTCCAAAGCATCCACATCTTTCCTATAATAGGGCGCCCAGAACTGGACGCAGTATTCCAAGTGCGGTCTAACCAAAGTTTTATAGAGCTGCAACAAGATCTCACGACTCTTAAACTCAATCCCCCTGTTAATGAAAGCCAAAACACCATATGCTTTCTTAACAACCCTGTCCACTTGGGTGGCCATTTTAAGGGATCTATGTATCTGCACACCAAGATCCCTCTGTTCCTCCACGCTGCCAAGAATCCTATCCTTAATCCTGTACTCAGCTTTCAAATTCGACCTTCCAAAATGCATCACCTCGCATTTATCCAGGTTGAACTCCATCTGCCACCTCTCAGCCCATCTCTGCATCCTGTCAATGTCCCGCTGCAGCCTACAACAGCCCTCTACACTGTCAACGACACCTCCGACCTTTGTGTCGTCTGCAAACTTGCTGACCCATCCTTCAATTCCCACGTCCAAGTCATTAATAAAAATTACAAACAGTAGAGGCCCAAGGACAGAGCCCTGTGGAACCCCACTCACCACTGACTTCCAGGCAGAATATTTTCCTTCTACTACCACTCGCTGTCTTCTGTTGGCCAGCCAATTCTGTATCCAAGCAGCTAAGTTCCCCTGTATCCCATTCCTCCTGACCTTCTGAATGAGCCTTCCATGGGGAACCTTATCAAATTTTATTGGCGGGAGGACGGGCGTTTATTCTAGGTAGCTGTGGGAGTCGATGCACTTGAAATTGATATTGGTTTCTTGGTGGTTTGCAGAGATGGAAGCAGAGGTACAGGAAGGAGAGAGGGATTAGAGATGGTCCAGATGAACTTCAGGTTGGGGTGGAAGGTGTTGGTGGTGAAGTGGATGAACTGTTTGAGCTCCTCATGGGAGCACGCGACGGTACCGAAACACAGTCCACGTAACAGAGGAAGAAGTGGGGATTTGGGCCAGTTTAGCTACGGAACAGGGATTGTACTACATAACCTACAAAGAGACAGGCATAGCTTGGGCCCATGCTGGTACCCATGGCCACCCCATCTTCCATATCCGCTCTCTGGTTGAGGCATTCCACTCCCGTACACCTCAGCCGTCCTCGATTTTCAAGGATAGCATCTCCCCCTCACCAGTAGTCGAAAAACCAAAGTTGATCAACCAAGGAAGTTGAGGAAGGGTGAGGTATCAAGTTGTGGGCAAAAGCATTTTGGAGATTAAAAATCAGTGATAAATTCAAACGAGTAAAGGAGGACTAAAAGCACATTAACAAAACAACAGAAAAATAACCTGCAAAGGAGGAATTTAGCAAGCAGTTCAAAGAGAAAATAAAATTCTCTTTGCACGTAATTTTTTTAAAATCAAGTGAAGATACGCCACTGATAACGAACCTTCCAGGCCTGTTACGGGGAGCCAGGAGATGGCAGAATAGTTATACAGATATTTGGCATCAGTGTTTCTAGTGGAAGGTACATGGCACATTCCACAAATACTAAGGAACGTGGGACAGGACTTAAGTCCCATCACCATCACGAAGGTAGTATTATACAAACTAATGGCTGAATTATCCCCTGGAGCTGCTGATTTGCATCTGAAGATCCTAAAAGATTCAGCTACAAGGTCATTGGGAATATCCTTGCTGCATTTACTCTGCCTGGTCCTATTACAATAATGCAGGGTTCTATGAGATTTCCCCTTTATTCTTCACATCTGTCTGTATCACTTGAGAAGTCACATGATACATGACACCAGGTTACAGTCCAACAGGACAGAAAGCTTCAGCTGTTGGAGCGCTGCTCCTTTGTCAGGGCAAGTACACTGGAGAACGCAGCACCACAAAGTGGTTCATTGAAAAAAAGCTTGATGGACCGTATCCTGGTGCCCAGTGACCTGACTTTGTAAGCCCCACTCTAACACGAGCACCTCAGCACCAATTAATCTAGTTCTAACTGGTTCATTCTCTTTCCTCAACTCTGCAGAGCTAGGAATCTCCTGGTAAATCTTTTGGCTGCCTTCCCCGCCATTGCCAGTACACCTTTCCTCAGGAAAGGAGACAATACCTGTGCACAGTACTCCACAGATGACCACGCAGGCCCTGTATATTTGCAACAAGGCAGCTCTAATTCTGTCATTAAACACAGAGGGACCACATACAATGGATTGTCTTCACCTGCTGAATCTTGATGCAGACTTGCAGCAGCTGGTGTCAAAAGACACAGGATTCATCACGCCCACCCTTGTTCTCCATTCTATTTCTATTCAGACAGAAACCTGCCTTCCTGTTTTTGCTTCCAAAGTGGATAACCTCATCTCTATCCACATTGTACTCGCTTTACTATTTACCCACTTATTCTAGTTGTCCAAATCACAAGGAAGAGTGTTATTATCCTCCTTAATAGTTCACCTTGCTAAACTGCTTCCCAAACCAGCAATATAGTTAATAGGGAGACAGTCAAGGGAGCAGTTTGAAACAGCATTATACCAGATGAACACATGCAGTACCTGCTCTTGAACCCTTGTCTGAACAGGGCACGTGGAACTGCATTCTGTACCTAACCTAGTTAGGTGCATTTCCTGGGGATGTTGGAATTCAGTACTGCAGATGGAGCTCTAGTCTGTACAGAAAGGTACCTTCACATTTAAAAAAGCTTAGACAAAGGATAACTCTGGAGCTAACAGTGCAGTCCCTCTACGCAGAAGACTCAGTGTGGTGCCAGTTAAAGAGGTCCTCCCCATTTTATCATCTCCCTACACACCCCAAACCTTTTTTTAGGGCCACATCTTGCATCCATCCTCCCTTCATTAAAACCGCTGGCCACAACCTCCCCTTCCTGATCGCCACGTTCATTGATGTTCCCCTGATCTCAGGAAATCGCTCTCCAATGTCCCCCAACAACAGATCTGTGGAGCCACCTTGCCCCCAGACCCTCCCCTCTTACTGAGGACCTTGCCACAGGAATCAAAGCTCTCAGCTCAAACCCATGGAATCTGGTACTCAGCTTTGGTGGAATTTGAACCGCTTCCCTAAAGGAAACAGATTTGTAACCCTCAAATCACTAACAGCCCTCAGCCACATCAGACAGATACTTGCTTACCACATGCCCTGACCACAGCTGGCATACTCCGGTCAGACATCAGGCTGCACAACTGAAATGCAAAGACAACAACAGTATTGAGGCCTGTAGACCTTGTTTCAGTGCCTTCCGTAAAATGCACTTTCCCAACCCCTCAGATCATGCTGCCAAGAGTCAGAATGCAACATGGATTAAACCCACCAAGTGTCAAACTTCCTCTTCCAAAAGAGAGGCTACCAGGTGAGGGCGGTTAGGTCAGTTATATTAACAGAATGGTGTTTTGGCCACAATTTATCTACTTAGTTGCTGAATATTTGAGGTACAAAACGTAGCACTCCATGTCATGGCTACAGTGACACAGGACAACTTGCTCAGTCTCCCACTGACTATGAGCAGTCATTCCATTTAACATCGAGTCCTGAGCAAAAGGGGAGTTAGACGCATTTGGCCAGAAAGCTTTTTCCACTGAGTCTTCAGACACCGGTCAGGGCAGATGAGATACCTGTATTCTCAGCTACACATCACATTGCGTTCATGAGAACTGACCTCCTCAGCATTTCCTACCGAAGTTGAGAATTCGTTTCTCTGAATGCCAACTTGCGTTCACAGTCAGCTACACCCTCCTTTACCACAAGAGGCACAGCAGGCAGTTTTAGATGACCACCAGGGGAGAAGTGTGGCATAGTCACAAAGCCTTCATACCCACCAGCCCTGCCAGATGACATCAGGGTTCGATTGAGAATAAGCAAGTGCGAGCAGGTTGTGCTCTGCTCAGGAAATCTTGGAAGAAAGATGGGCCCCTCAGGGCAACCTGACAGTTCAGCCTATTTCAGGGTTAAACACAGATGTTTCCCTCAGACAATTGTTTATTGATGTACTCAAGGGCCAAGTGCCATGTGCCCTCCTCAAATTTGGGCATAGTCATAGTTAACACAAGCTTTCCCTAAATACTGAAGAGGGACCAAATACCAGGTGGTTTACAAGTTATTGTTTGCAGTTACAGTTTGATGCAAGCCTTGAAAATAATTCCTCCAAAGCTTAACACAAGAGGTTAAAAGAAAGCTCAATCTCCAGGGGATACAAGAGAAACCTAACTGTGGGAGTCAATGCCAAAATCAGAACTAGAAATCCTCTGTGAATACTAAAAAATTCCGTGAGGATGGGAAAATAAAAAACGAGGTCTGAACAGACAATTCAAAGAATCACTGCTTTATTGGTCATTTCATGAGGTGAAAGGAGTTTGCTTGTGTTTCCTGTAAATGAACAAGGCCATCAATGAAGCAGAGACCAGGGAGACAGCTGTCACTGTCAGGGACAACATCACAACCAGCTCAGACTGCAGACCTACACAACAAGGAGAAACCAATGGTTACTGAGGGAAACTGGGACAAAGAGGGAAACTAGCAGTCAGACAACTCACCGCCTGGAGACATCTCCTGCATCCTTTGCTCAACCTCAGTCAGGGGCTCAGTTGCCAGGCTGGTCAGCTCAGGATCCAGAATGAGCAGGGGGCCAACTGAGGCCTCACCCTCCCACCTCAATCCAGCTTCACTCTCTGCAGGAACAAACAGTACGGTCAGGGTCATTGAAAGCGGGATATAGCCCCCAGTGGGTCAGTGACCTACCAGCTTCAAGTCGAAGGTCTCTCCTGCCTCTGGAGGGAAACGCGATCTCCCTTGTGCTACCACAGTTCCCCACATGGCAACAGGCACAAATGTCACTGGTCGATTCCCCCAGTGGGGTCCAGCTAAACGAGAAACAGCCCATCAACCACATGGTGCATCACATCTCTGCAACATCATGAAGGGACAGGGAGTGGGTGACACTCACATCTTGTGCAGCTTCTGGTAAGTACAAGCTTTGTTCCTGGAATCTCCCTGACCCACTGCAGCAACTCTCAGGTGACAGGTGATGAAAATCTGAGGGACACATTCAGCACAAGTCAGTGTTTGGCTTCTGCCCATTGAGTTGAGTGACTAATCAGCAGCTTGCTCTTACCAAGGAACGCTCATCTCCATAGAAGCGGAAGGCATCCAAGTCAAACCTGAGCTTGTCCGGCTCCCGCCGGTCTCCCGGCAACACAAAGGTTGAAAGGGAGTCCTCAGCTTTGCTGTCCACGAGGCAACTGCAGGTGAACAAAGGTACATGAAGTGAATGGAGTGAAGTCATCGAGATGGAAGCAGCTGGAGAAAGCAGAGAGCTCCTTACCCATTGTAGTCAATGATGCTGTATCTGGGGCTGGAGTCCTTGCCTGGGCTCAGTGTAGCTACACAGCGATCAATGTACAGCTTCATGGGCATGTGGTTGTCCATTGAAACAGATGCCTCAATGTGAATGAGGTCTCCCAGGGAGTAGACAGTGGAAGTGCGCTCTGTAAGCCAGTCACCTGAAGTACAAGAGGACAAGGGTTGGAGAAAGTGGGTACAACCCCCAGTGAGTGACACCAGGAGATCCCTCCCCAGCCAGCCATCACATACCATTCATTAGACGCAGGGAGAAGGACAGATGCCCTTCTGCAGACCTGGTGGAGCTGAATGGGATCCAGGTGGGCTTGATGGAGTTACTGCTCACATTGCCCTTCCTGGGGGAAGGGCGACAAGGTAACCATTTTAGGACAAGGTCAGGTAACAACTGTGCTTGGGAATAATATTGATCAAGCGAGTAAAGATTCTCACCTGAAATACCAACACACAATGGGAATGACAGCTCCGTTAGTTCTCACAATGACAGACCCAGGATAGTTTGGGATGTGTGTCAAGTGGGTGGTGTAGATCAGAAAATCTCCCATCATCTGAAAGACACCAGGTTAAGGAATGAGCAATGATCTGAAATGAGGAGGGTCAACACAGGGCTCACAATGACATCATCTCTTTTGGGACCCAAGTGCCAAGATGTAGTTTCCTCCTAGCACTGCTGGAGTGCTACTCACAGGTCAGGAGTCAGTCGTCAGTCATACAGGATCAATGTAACAAGGAACTCCAAATCATTGGAATGCTCTAACAGAGGCTGAACACTCTGGTCAAAGCACTGATTTATTCTTGAGTGAAGTCATGATGAGAGACAGGAACATGGGCATTCAGGATGAATGGGGTGCAGTTAAAAGAGAGAACATGAAGAGACAGGCATTTGGGTCCTACCAAGTTAGGACAGAAAAAAAGGAAGTGAAAGCACACATTGGCCGTCTGGAAAAATGGAAGTTTTTCTGTGTCCATATTCCAATCAGTGCATTCATTCCAACATCAGGGACAGTCAACAGTGCAGCACTCAATTCCATGATTATTATTTCAACCCATCTTAGACTCAAGAAAGAACTATTGGGAACTGTATTGAAAGAACTCAACATTCACATGTGTCTTACTGAGGGGAATGAGCTAGAAGCAAAGAGGAAACAGAAGATGGCAGAACACCAAAAATGGGCAGCAGCAAAAACCCAATTCCAGTCAGAATATAAGGATAGCTTACAGGTTGTTAAAGTAGAGACCACTCAAGACCAATTATATCCAAGCAGTGGTTACAGTGAGCATCAGCAACCAGCCCAAACTTTCAAGTATGGGAGGACTCATTACCTGCAGCCACACTCATGCAGCCCATAGTCAAAGAGGACAGTGTGGTTCTCAGGGTAAATCCTGGTCGGCCGACAACCTGCTGTCCCCAGGGTCAGGTCAGCAGCTTTAATCAGGTGCCTTGTTCCAAATAAATCCAACTGGGCCCTGACCAACAGCTTGTGCTCTCCACACTGCACCATCACGGTCTGCAGTGGAGACACACTCCCACCCTCAGACATTCTGAAACTGGAACCAGTGGGACCCCCATGAGGAGAGACTCTCTCAGGTACAGGAGTGGCTCTCACTATTCTCCATGGATACCTCTGGCTCAGAAACTGTTGCCAAGTTTCAGAGCAACAAACAGCTCCAACTAACACCAGCACAGGGAACAAACCCCTCACTACAAAATACCCCATGATCCCAAACAACTCAAGCATCCCTTCCAGCCCCCACCCAGCTCCTTTTATACACACAACCTGCACTCACCTGACACCAATCAGACCAGAAGCAGCAACATTGAACCAATGAACCAGCCTCAGTCACTACAATTTCCAGCACTGACTAAACTCATGGATTTCTGACCAGGAGGGCCTGTTCCATTTGGACCAATAGGAATGCCTGGGAGTTACTGTGCTATCACCTGACTGCATTCAACTCCACAAGTCTTCATGGTGTGGCTCCCTGAGTAAAATCATTAAACATGGATCATTTCAACATTTCTCTGATCTCAGGTGTCTGACAGTGAGAAATACAGAAAGATTGTCTCTGGATGGTGTTTGGAAACTGGGTTTGGCTGGAACAAAAGGAACATTCCTTATATTTTCCTCATGCTGTGCGCCTCCCTGTGTCTGTTTATTTGAGACTGCACAGAGGAGCTTTACTTTGAATTTAAAGAGAGAGTGGCTATCGCACCTCATGCTATTACCTGCCTTGGTAGATTTGGATGCTGACGGTGTAGAGGTAGTTTTAATCTGTATCTAACCCTGTGCTGTCCTCTTCCTTGGAGTGTCAGTGAGGACAGTGTAGAGACAGCTTTACTCTGGATCTTATCCCGCAATGTTCCTGACTATCTATAATAGAGAATGTTTTGAAGCATTGTTTTCTGTTTGAAACAGTAGGGGGAACATTTTCCTGTATCTAACTCTGGGCGGTACATGTCCCGGGGATGTTTGATCAGAACAGTGTGGTGGCAGCTGCACTTTCAGATTAAAGGAGCAGACAAACTTTCACTTTCAGTTTAAAGGTGTAGAAGGAGCTGCAATCTTTAACTGATCATGTGCAGTCCCTGACCAAGAACTGTTTCTCAGGACCGTGTACTGTAGCTTTCCTTCCAGTTTAAAAAGTTAGAGGGAGATTTACTTCCAGCCTGCTAAAATAGCGCACTGTGGAAAGAACTTTACCTTGTATCAAGCCCTGAGTTGTACCCGCCTCTTAAATGCCCCTCATGAGACCGGCTCCACTACCCTCTCCGGCAATGCACTCCACGTCTCCAACACTCCCTGAGGAAAGGACGTACCTCTGACGTCTCCCTTGTATCTACCTCCGCGCACTTTAAAACTATGCCCATCATAGTCGCTACACTGTCTGTCCACTCCATCTAAACCTCTGATAATTTTGTACACTTCTATCAAGTCACCTCTCATCCTTTGTCGTTCAAAAGAAAAAAAAACCCTACCTCTCTCATCCTTTCGTTGTCAGACCTTCCCTCCATTCCAGGCAACATCCTGGTAATTCTCCTCTGCACCTTTTCCAACACCCCCATTCTTCCCTGTCATGAGGTGACCAGAACTGGACACAATACTCCAGATGTGGGCAAACCAGGCTTTTGTATAGCTGGAGCATAACTTCACAGCTCTTGAACTCAGTCCCTCCATTAATGAAAGCTAACACAACATAGGCCCTCTCAACAACTCTATCCAACTGGGTGGCAGCTTTCAGGGAACTGTGGACATGAATCCCAAGATCTCTCAGCTCCTCCACACTGCCAAGAATCTTCCTGTTTACCCTGTATTCTGCTTTCAAATTTTTCCTTCCAAAACGAATTACCCCACACTTTTCAGGGAAAATCTCCATCTGCCACTTCTCAGCCCAGCTCTGCATCCTATCAATGTCCCTTTGTAACCAAGAACAGCCCACCGCACTATCCACAACTTGACCGATCTTCATATCATCCACAAACTTACTAATCCACACTTGCACTCCGACATCCAAATCATTTACAAAAATCACAAATAGAAGAGGATCCAGAACAGACCCTTGTGGTACGCCACTTGTAACTGAGCACCATTTTGAATATTTTACGACCACTACCATCTTTTATCTTCTCAGGTTCAGCCAATTCTGAATCCAATCTTCCAAATTTCCCGCATCCCATGCCTCCTTACTTTTTGCATGTGCCTACCACGGGCAACCTTATCAAATGCCTTACTTAAATCCATGTATACCACATCCACTGCTCTGCCTTCTCTACACGTTTGTCACCTCTTCAAAGATTTGAGTAAGGTTTGTGAGGCATGCTGAATATCATAAATCAATCTGTGTCTACAGAAGCGATCATAAATCCTATCTCTCAGAGCCCTTTCCAATAGGTTGCCCACCACTGAAGTCAGACTAACTGGCCTGTAAATTCTGGGGTTATCTCTATTCCCTTTTTTGAACTTGGAAATGGCGTTTGCCTCTCTCCAATCTGCCAGCACTATTCCCATGGACAGTGAGGACAAAAAGATTATCACCAAGGGGTCTGTGATCCCTTCCCTCACTTCCCATAGAAGTCATCTTCCTTACGAACATTCACCTCCTCTAGCCTTCCAGCCTGTTTCACACTGTCCTCTCCTACAAATAGTTCCCTCTCAGTTGTGAACACCAAAGAAAAGTACTCATTAAGAACCTCTCCTATTTATGGGGACACAAAGTGTAGACAATACACTGGATGAGGTGTAGGAAGTGTCCGGGTGTCCTGGAATGAAAGGTGATGGTGAACACTATGTTACGAATTGTCTGATCTGCACACAGCAGAACATTATGAAAGGGGCTCACTGACATAGTGGACCAATAGAAGGGCCAAGGAGTAATCTACAAATAGACTATACAGGACCCCGAAACCCAAACTCCAGGAGGATACAAATATGCCCTGGTCATTGTGGACACCTTCACTAAATGGGTTGAAATTTTCCCGACAACAAAAAACACAGCGTTGAATGCAGTGAATATTTTGTTGCAATGTCTATTTACTCATTTGGGTATACCCCAAAATATAGAATCAGACCAGGGACAAATTTTACGCCCAAGTCATGCAAAATGTAACAACTCTTTACTTTTGGATCAAACAGAGATTCCGCACGCCCTGTAGACCACAGTCGAGTGGAATTGTGGTCAAGACTGAATCGGACACTGAAAACCAGCATCGCCAAAATAGTGCAGCAGCAGCAGCAGCAGCACAAGACACCCTGGCAGGTTGTTCTGCCTCATGTGTTAATGATACTGAGGAACAGTGTGGCTTCATCTACATCCTTCACTCCTTACAAGCTAATGACAGGAAGGGACATGAGAGGAATGGAGAAGTTGGTCGGTTTGGACTCGATTGAACTCGAGGTAGAAAATATTTTTCAGACAAATAGGTACAACAGTTGGTAGAAATGGTAAAAGAAGCAAATGATGTAGCAGCCCACCAGCAAGGGAAGAAGAAGCAGCAAAGTAAGGCCTAGTTTGACACAAAAGCCAGCGTGATAGAATTGAGGCTTGGATAAAGAGTCATGATAAGAGTATACCAGCCCAGTGCATTCTTCAGCCCAAAGCTCACTCGTCCCTGTGAGCAAGCAGATAGAGCTATCACATCCATATGCAAGGCATTAGCAGTGCCAGGTTAGTGCTGAAGCCAGTAGGTGGGGGTAACAGGATGGCCATACTTGGCACGTGGTGCTCGATGTTAACGATGTTTTGAGTTCCCAAGGTCAGGGAGAGCAGGAACAAGATCAGTTACAGATTCCCAGGGAGATGGGGAGGGCCGAGGAAAACAACAAAAGGAAATGAAAAAGGGTGGAGAAGGTCAGCGGGCAATACAATACATACAATTAGAATCCAAAACAGAGCCAGGGAGGGATGATCTGGTACAGAGTAAAGAAAACATGGGCTTCTAATTAGAAAGAAGTAAACAATTGTCACTAAGAACAGAAATTATACTTGTACGTTGCAGCTTTAACCTCAGATGAGGGGAGTGACACATTCCTATCGGAATGATCATGTTTGGGACGATGTTTGAGCAGGTATTAGAGTCATGGTGACGAGTGAATTTGCCTCAAGGAGTGTCAAGGCTGGAAGGATATTCAGTGATCAAGAATGACTCTGGTCGGCAGCACAAGATAATACGAACTAAGTCAGGAAGCAGAGGGGACTAAAATTTGTATTATACAGGAGCAGATAGGCTGGCATGGATGGGAATGACACTGGGTATACTTGAAGGAACAGGGGTGCAATTTTCATACAACAGGGTTCTCGAGGTGACATTGGCTCTAATCCCAGAAGAAAAAATTCAACATCATTTTATCGGACCATTTATTAAGCAACCATTGGTTAACGGCAATTGAGGTAAAATTATGATTCACCTCTGAATATCGACTGGGGAAATGACAAAGGTATATCGGCTGGAGTGGTTACTCAAAGCAATTCAAATAAATTGGTTGGATCACTATCAATTGTAATGGTCAGAATGGATACAGGAGCGAGATAGATGATAAAGGGCATTGAGAGATGAGGACAAGGCCCTTCATCATTTTCATGACCTGTAGGAAGCCGATGACCCCATGTCTCTCAGAGATGAAAAACACACCAGAACCGAGATGCAGTGAGTGTCAGTACAGGAAGGAAGGTGTGGGTCTGGTACACGAGGAGGCGGGAGAATCTGTCACTTGGGTACCAGTTTATCGGCATGTGCAGGTGGTCATTAATTTGACTGAAATGACTGATCCACAACAGTGCCCATCCGCTACAAAACAACTATGTGCCCACCTCCTTGATGAACGATCGAGCGGGAGTGAGCTTATGATCAACGAGAATAGAAAGAAAAGAGGACTGTTGGAGTTGGCCGGGGTGGGGGGGGCAGGATATGCATCAGGAGTGGCAACTGTCAACACCTTGGACACAGCAGAATTAGAAAGTCAGACACAATCCCTTCAGAAGAAAATGCAGCTCATTACTGGGGAAGGTAACTTAGACCAGCCAGAGAGGTCATGATGGGTCACAAGTGACGCTGGTCTCGGTTGAATTTCTAAATCTTTTACAGGAATTATTGAGCCTATGGCCAATACTTCTGAGGAGGCCCACAAAGTCGAGGGGTGTGCCATATACACCCACTGGATGTTGACCAAGCTTGGGACTGATGTGCTACAACTGCATGATCACCAGGTCCCAGACAGTGTCAGATAAACAATTAATAAAGTGGGTCGGACAAAATGAACCTCTGTCACCTCAGAAGTTTGAGCTTAACCAATTAGGCTTTGTGTACTCATGGCAGAGATAAAGGAAAGTATTATATTGGGGCAGTGTTTCATATTCCGGGACATGGAAATTAACTGAAATGTCTTTACAAAGGGTTCATCCTGTGGGAAAGCATCAAGAAAGACCTTGGACATCTTAAAACGAGCATTTCATGCCAAGGTCATGGGTGGTGTGAGAAAGGGGAAGACTTGTCAAAATTCCATTTCAAAACAGTCTATTACAAATGGAGAAAATTCAATTCCCATGCTGTATGACTTTACCGTGAAGTTTCCACGTTCTCATCCTGGCCTCTTACCTGAAGCATGGTGACCTCCACGTTAAGTTCCCCACCAATCACCTCTATCTAATGAGACAGCAGCCAAGTGGTCCTTCGGGACAATGATAATGTTACCTTCGATTGGAGAACTTTCAGGAATACATTACATCGTCAAACAGGATCAGCCTGGCTGCATGAAGGGGGCATTATTCCTGCTCAAATTTATCATATTTTGAGAAGAGGACACAGACAGATTGGATAAAGTGAAATCAGTAGATATAGAATATTTGGATTTTTAAAATGTTCTTGACAGGCTACAGGTCAGGCACCTTAATAAGAGTCCATACTGTTGGGGATAGCATATCAGCATGGATAGAGGATTGGAGAACTGATAGAAGACAAGGGGTGAACTAAAGGTGAAACTTTGAGGATGGCAATCTGTTTCTCATGTCATGTCACATGGGCCAGTGAAGGACTCAATTATTTGAATTGTTTTATTGACTTTGTTTAGGGAAGTGAGAGAGCATCAGTTGCAAACCTGGCTAGAAGTGAGAGGGCAATCAGTAGGGATAACACTTGGAGTTTGTAGAGCAATATAGATAGTTTTGGTGATTGGTCAAAAATCTGGTGTTACACTTTGGCAGAACGAATAGATAATCTGAACATTATTTCAGTGGAGTAAGACTGCAGAAAACAACAGCACAGAGGGATTGGGGAGTCCACCTGCATGAATCTCAAAAAGCTTATCGACAAATTCATCAACTAACAGGAAAGGCAAAGGGAAGGTGATTCTTGATTTGAGAAGAAATAAAAATGTGCAACTCTTGCTAAATGATTACGAGGCCACATGGAGAATACTGTGAACTGTTTTGGTCTCCTTATCTGAGATAATATATTGGCATCGGAAGCTGTCCACAGAAGGTTCATCAGGCTGATAAAGATGGAAGTATTTTCTCATGAGGACTCGAATTCAGCAGGCTTCTACTCATTAGAATTTCAAGAATGAGTGAAGATCTTGTGAAAAATAAGAGATTATAAAGGGGGAATCTCAAGATCGATGCAGGTAGATTGTTTCCCCTTGTGGAATAGCATATTACCAGAGAACATGCTCTCAGTAACAAAGAAACACAGAAGCTGAGCAAATACTGGAAGGGATAAGCCTTTTGGGACCTTTGAACCTGCTCTGCCATTCACTATGATTGTGGCTGATCATCCACTTCATCCCCTTTCCTGCTTTGTCTCTGAGATACCAAGGTGTAGAGCTGGATGAACACAGCAGGTCAAGCAGCATCAGAGCAGCCGAAGATGACGTTTCTGGCCTCGGCCCTTTTTCAGAAATGGGGGAGCGGAAAGGGCATTCTGAAATAAATAGGTAGGAGGGGAGGCGGATAGAAGATGTATAAAGGAGAAGATAGGTGGAGACGAGATAGACAGGTCAAAGAGCTGGGGGTGGAACCAGTAGAGGTGAGCGCAGGTGGGGAGCTAGGGACGAATTATGTCAGTTCAGGGATGGACAGGTCAAGGGGGCAGGATGAGGTTCGAAGGTAGGAGATGGGGGTGCAGCTGGATGTGGAAAGAGGGGATAGGTGAGAGGAAGAACAGGTTAGGGAGGCTGGGACAAGCTGGGCTGGTTTTGGGATGCAGTGGAGGGAGGGGAGATTTTGAAGCTTGTGAAATCCACGTTGATACCATTGGGCTGCAGGTGCCCAAGTGGAATATGAGTTGATGTTCCTGCAACCTTCGGGCGGCGTCGTTGCAGGACTGCAGGAGGCCCAGGATGGACAGGTCATCTGAGGAATGGGAGGGGTAAGTGAAATTGTTCGTGACTGGAAGGTGCAGTTGTTTAATGTGAACCGAGCATAGGTGCTCTGCAAAGTGGTCCCCAATGTAGAGGCGGCCCCAATGGCTACAGCGGATGCAGTGTACCACATTGGCAGATGTGCAGGTGAACGTCTGCTTAATCTGGAAAGTCTTCTTGGGGCCTGGGGTGGGGATGAGGGAGGAGGTTTGGGGGCAGGTATAGCACTTCCTGCAGTTGCAGGGAAAAGTGGCAGGTCTGGTGGGGTTGGAGGGGAGTGTGGAGCGAACAAGGGAGTCACAAAGAGAGTGGCCCCTCCGGGAAGCAGATATGGGTGGGGAGGGAAAAATGTCTTTGGCGGTGGGGTCGGATGGCAGATGGCGAAAGTGTCGGAGGATGATGCGTTGGATCCAGAGGTTAGTGGGGTGATTATGAGGTGAAATGAAAGGTCATAGCGACAATCCAGCAAAGTGGATGTCAGTATCATCAGATCAGCCACAGTCATAGTGAATGGTGGAACCAAGTCACTTACTCTTATTATTTTAGTAGCTGATGAGAAATCAGTCTGATAGGAATCAGTTTGAGACAGATTGCCAGTTTCTGGACTCCATGGTCATTGGAAATATCCTTCCTGCATTTACTCTGCTCGGCCCTGTCACAATATTCTATGAGATTTCCCCTTTATTCTTCAAAACTATCTATATTCACTTGAGAAGTCACATGACACCAGGTTACAATCCAACAGGACTGAAATCTTAAGCGTTTAGAGCACTGCTCCTTTGTCAGGGGAAGTACACTGGAGAACCCTAATCACAAGCTTTTGTGGCGCTGGAAACCCTGTTAGACCTTAACCTGGTGCCTCGTGACCTCTGACTTTGTCAACCCCACTCCAACTCTAGCACCTCAGCACCAATTAATGTAGTTTTAACTGGTTCGTTCTCTTCTTTCCTCAACTCTACAAAGCTAGGAATCTGTCTGGTAAATCTTTTTGCTGCATTCCCTCCGTAGCCAATACACCCTTCCTCAGGAAAGGAGACACTGCCTGTGCACAGTATCCCAGGTGTGGCCACTCTCAGGCCCTGTATATTTGCAGCAAGGCAGCTCTAATTCTGTCCTTGAACACTGAGGGACAACATACCATTTATTGTCTTCACTATCTGCTGCATCTTCGTGCAGACTTTCAGCAACTGATGTCAAAAGACCCAGGACTCATCACACCCGCCCTTGTTCTCCATTCTATTTCTATTCAGATAGAAACCTGCCTTCCTGTTTTTGCTTCCAGAGGGGATAACCTCATCTTGATCCACATCGTACAGCGCAAGTGCATACACTTCTGGTCACCACATTACCAAAAGGATGTGGATGCTTTGGAAAGGGAGCAGAGGAGGTTCACCAGGATGTTGACT
Source organism: Stegostoma tigrinum (assembly GCF_030684315.1). NCBI lineage: Eukaryota > Metazoa > Chordata > Chondrichthyes > Orectolobiformes > Stegostomatidae > Stegostoma > Stegostoma tigrinum. The sequence goes on along the minus strand of NC_081388.1, from coordinate 2,173,115 downwards.
GGTATGGAGGGCACTAGCTATGCAGAAAGCTTGAGTAGGATTATTTTCATTAGAAATATGGAGATTGAGTTGGGGGAGCCTCATTGGAGGTCCACAAAATCATGAGGCATGGACAGCAAGAAGCTTTCTTTCCCCCTTACCAACACCTCCAGAGTGGGGACTCAGTTACTCAGGGTCATGATTTCAAGGTGAAAGGGGAAAAGTTTAAAGGGAGATATACCTTGGAAGTTCTTTACGCAGAGGGTGGTGGGTGCCTGGAACACATTGCCAGCGGAGGTGGTAGCAGCAGGCACGTTAACGTCACTTAAGTTGTATCTAAGCAGATTGATGAATGGGCAGGGAGCAGAGGGATACAGATTCTTGCAAAATGGGGAAGAGGTTTGGATAGAGGACCTGGATCGGCAGAGGCTTCGAAGGCTGAAGGGCCTGTTCCTGTGCTGTAATTTTCTTTGTTATTTTTGAACTGACTTTACTGTTTGTTGACCCACTCACTCAATTGGTCCAAATCACAACAAAGAAAATTATCCTCCACAACAGTGCACCCTCTGTAACTGTGATTCAGAGAAAGTGCAAACTCCCAATGCTGGAGAATCTGAGATAACAAGGTGTACAGCTGGATGAACACAGCACACCAAGCACCATTGGATGTTTTCTGAAGAGGGGGTCGAGAACTGAAACACCAGCTTTCCTGCTCCCCTGCTGCTCACCCTTTAACTGTACCAGGTTTCGGAGTGGTAATGAGGAGATCTAGGAAGCATTGAATTTAAAAAGGGCATTACACCATATCTAACATGTAGTAACTGCTCTTGGAACAGTCATCTGCAGTGCACAGAGAACTTTACCCTGTACCTAACCTTGTAACTTGGCATTGCCTGGGAATGTTTGAATGGCACACTGTAGATGGAGCATTATCATAGAACAGCACAGTACAGGCCATACAGTACATACTGTCATCCATATACCTAACTAATAGCTGCTCAAGTGACCCTAATGAGGCCCACTCCACTGCCCTCTCTGGCAATGCATTCCACGCTCCGAGCACTGAGTAAAGAGCCTTCCTCTAACGTCTCCCCTCTTTCTACCTCCACTCACTTTAAAACTGCCCCCTCCTAATAGCTACCTCCAACTGAGGAGGGTGTCTTTGGCTATCTATTCTCTCTACCTGTGATCATTTTGTACACCTCTATCAAGTCACTTCTCTTTGGAATGAAGGAGGAGAGAAGCCCGAGCTCCCAACTTTTCCACACAAGTCCTTCCCTCCATTCCAGGCAACATCCTGCTAAATCTCCTCTGTACCTTTTCCAATGCTTCCACATCTTTCCTGTAATGAGGTGACCGGAACAACATTCCAGATGTGGCCAAACCAGGCTTTTGTACAGCTGGAGCTTAACTTCATGGCGATTGAATTCAAACCCTCTGTTAATGAAAGCTAATACCATACACCTCCTTAACAACTCTATCTACCAGGGTGGCAGCTTTCAGGGAATTGTGAACATGAACCCCAAGATCCTTCTGCTCCTCCACACAACCAAGAATCTTTCTGTTAACCCTGTATTCTGCTTTCAAGTTTGCCCTTCCAAAATGAATCACCTCACTTTTCAGGGTTAAACTCCATCTGCCAATTCTCAGCCCACCTCTGCATCCTATCAGTGTCCCTTTGCAAACTCAAATATCCCTCCACACTGATCACCACGCAACCCACCTTCGTATCATCCATGAACTTGCTAATCCACCCGTCTGCTTCATTGTCAAAATCATTTGCAAAAAATTACAAATAGAAGAAGACCCACAACAGAACCTTGTGGTACACCACCTGTAATTGAGCACCATGTTGAATATTTTCCTTTCACTACCACACTTGGCATTCAGAATGTCTCCCCAGGGTCAGCCCAATCTGCCACATTTCCCCCTATCCCATGCCTCCTTACTTCTGCAGACCCTACCATGGGGAACCTTATCAAAACGCCTTACTTAAATCCATGCATACAACATCCACTGCTCCATCTTCATCCATGTGTTTGGTCACCGCTTCAAAGAGGTCAATAAAGGTTTTGAGGCATGATCTACCCCTCAAATCCATGCTGACTACCACAAATCAAACTGTACCTTTCCAAGTGATCATAAAGCCCTTTCCAATAATTTGCCCACCACTGATGTAAGACTAACTAGTCTGTAATTTCCAGGGTTATCCCTATTCCCTTTTTTGAAAAAAGGGAATGACGTTTGCCTCTCTCCAAAGTCCCAGCACTATACTCATGGGCAGTGAGCACGAGAAGATCACCAAAGGCCCAGTGATCTCTTCCCTCACTCCATACTGCAATCCTTGGATAAATCCCTTCAGGCACTGTCCTCCTCTGCAACTGGGTCCCTCAGCTGTGAGCATTGAAGCAAAGTATTCATTAAAAGGGCCTCTCCTATATCTCTAGGCTCCATGCACAAATTCCCTTTACAATCCTTGATCGGCCCTACCCTTTCTCTCGTCATTCTCTTATTCCTCATATCGTGTGTAGAAAACCTTGGAGTTTTCCTTGAACTTGTCTGCCGAGGTTTTCTCATGACCCTTGCAGCTCTCCTAAGCCCTTTCTTCAGCTCCTTTCTGGATAAACTGTATCAGGCTAGAGCCTTTTCCATTCCTGGTTTCTTAAACCTTAGGGAAGCCTCCTCCTTCCTCTTGACCAGTCGATCGACCTCTCGAGAACCGAGGCTCCCTCACTTGACCGCATCTTCCCTTGCCAGGGTAAGGTTTTTTTTTGCCAGGGACAAACATATCGAGCACATGCAGTATGCATTCCTTCAACAATCTCCACATTTCAGTAGTGCTCTTTCTTGACAGCATCTGTTCCAAGGCAAGGTGTAGAGCTGGATGAACACAGCAGGCCAAGCAGCAACGCTGATGTTCCGGGCCTCGACCTCCAAGCTCAAAACGTCAGCATTCCTGATCCGATGATGCTGCTTGACCAGCTGTGTTCATCCAGCTCTATACCTTATCTCAGAGTCTTCAGCATCTGCAGTTCCTACTACTCTGAAGCATCTGATCCCAGTTTGAGACCCAGTTCTTGCCAAACAGAATTATAATTACCCTTCCCACGATTATAACCTTACCCTGCTATGGACACATCCTTTTCCATGACTATTGGAGAAGTAATAGAGTTGTGCTCGCTACCGCCAAAATGCTCTCCGACCAACAGGTCTAACACTTGGCCCAGTTCATTGCCAAGCAGCAGATCCAAAAAGTGATCTCTCCTCATGTTGGTCTATCCACGTACTCTGTCAGGAATCCTTCCTGAACGCACTGGACAAAACCCACTCCGTCGAAACTATTAGAACTACAATGTTTCCAACCAATATTTGGAAAGTTGAAGCTTCCCATGACTACGATCCTGTGACTTCTGCACCTTTCCAGTATCTGCCTCCCAATCCGCCACTCTAGTTCTCTGCAACTATTAGGGGGTCTGAAAAAAAAACACCTGACTGACTGCTCCTTTCTTGTTTCTGACCTCAACCCAAACTGACTCTGTCGATATACTCTCAAACTACCTTGCAGTAGCCGCTATACTTGCCCTGACTAGCAATGCCATTCCCCTTTCACCACCCTCCCTCTTTCTTTTAAAGCATCTAAACCCCAGAAATTCCAACAGCCATTCCTCTCCGAGATTCCCAAGTTTCTGTAGTGGCCACAATATCATCGTTCCAAGTCGTGACCCTTGCTTGAAGTTCATCTGCCGTATTTCTGATACTTCTTGCATTGAAGTATGCACACCTCAAACCATCTGTGGCCACAATTACGCTCCATCAGCCACATGTCTTTATCAACAACCTCACGCCCGGTTGTGTCTGTTGGAAGGCTGAATACCTCATCCTCAATTACAAATCCAGTTACCTACTCCCTGCCAATTTAGTTTAAACCATCCCATACAGCTCGAGCAAACTTCCCTCCCAGGATATTTGTGCCCTTCTGGTTAAGGTGCAACCCCTCCTGACTGTACAGGTCACACCTTCCCCAGAATATGCTCTAATTATCCACATAATGGAAGTCCTCCGTCCTACACCAGCCCTGTAGTCACGTGTTTAGCTGCACTCTCTCCCTGTTTCTTACAAGATTATCACTTGGCACTGGTAGTAATCCAGAGATAACTACCCTGTTTGTCCTGCACTTCAGCTTCCAACCTAACTCCCTGTCCTCGTTTTTCACAATCAGTCCTTTTTCTATCTACGTCATTGGTACCGATGTGTACCATGACTGCTGGTTGCTCACCTTCCCCCTTAAGGATCTTGTCTCAGATTGTGCCTTCATCATTGGCCCTGGCAGGCAACATACCATCCACTCATCTCATTCCCATCCATGGAACATCTGTCTGTGCCTCTTACGGTCGCATCCCCCACTACAACTGCTCTCCTATTCTCCCCCTTCCCTTCCGTGCCACAGGCCAGCCTCAGTGCCAGAGACCAGTCTGCTACAGCCTTCCCCTGTTAGGGGATAGCCCCCACCCCCAAACAGTACCCAAAACTGTTTACTTATTATTGAAGTGAACAGCCACAGGGGATGCCTGCACTGTCTGCCTATCCCCCTTCCCCTTCCTGACAGTCACCCAGCTACCTTTTCCCTGTACCTTGGGTGTGACCACCTCCTTATAACTCCTCTGTATCACCCCCTCAGACTCCCAAATCATCCAGAGTTCATCCGGCTCCAGAACACTAACACTGGTTATGAGGAGCTGGAGTTGGGTGCACCTCTCGCAGGTGAGGTCAGAGCGGACACGAGCAGACACCCTTCCCTCCCACATCCTGCAAGAGGAGTATGCAATTTCCCTAGCTTCCATTCCCTCTACTCTAGATTTCCAGAAGAATTTTTAAAAAGCCTAACCTTACCCACCCTCCACACAGACACTTTTGGTTCGAGGTGGTGTTTTGGTGTTGTGGTGTTTTGGGTTCAGCCAATGCCCGAATATAATCACAGATAATGGGAACTGCAGAAGCTGGCGAATCCAAGATAATAAGCCCGAATATATCGGTTTGTTCCTGGCTCGCAGTTTCTCCACACACCCACCGCTGAAAACAAGAGGGCTGCTGCTGCACAAGGTAAGTTTTCATACTCCAGAGTGGGGGAAAAACATGCAAAAACAAAACTTACCTTCCCATCAGTGCTCTGGCTCACGCTGCTGCTGAAAACTGCTGGGAAGTTAACAATGTAGCTTTACAATCAGTTTGAAGAATTAGAGGGAGGATAACTCTGGAGCTAACAGCGCTGTCTTTGTGCTTACATCATTTTTAGTGTGGTTCTAATTAAAAAGATCCCTGATATCCCATGAACTTCCATCACCCGCTCCATCCCAGGCCTGCTCCCAGCTTATTTCGCCCAAGCCTTGCACCCACTCTCCCTTCATCTTGTGGGCACTAAACAGCTGGCCGCACACCTTCCCTTCCTGGCTTCCGCATTCATTACATTTTCTCTCATCTCAGATATTGTTCTCCAATGTCCCCAACACCATCAAGCCTGAGCCTCCAATTCAACTCGTGATCCTTCCCTCCTAACTACCTTTCCACAGCAGTGAAATGTTTCATCAAGACAATGGAATTGGGAACCTCTTTCCCTGGAATTTGAACTGCTTTGTCAGATTTGTCTCCCTGAACCACGAACTGCACAACCACCGTCAGCAACATGGGACAAACACTTCCCTCCCACATGCCCTGACCACACTCAGCTCGGCCCCTGTCTCAGGCATCAGGCTGTACAGCTGATGTCCTGCACTGATAACACTATTGAGATGATTGCAGACATTTAACTAAAGGGATTGAAGACAAAGCATTATCCAACCCAACAAGTTGTGCAAAAAACAAAAGGGGAATCTGATATGGACAAAACCCACCAAATGTCAACTCCATTTTCCAAAGGGAGTATATTGGCACTAAAAAGGTGGTTCAGTCAACACAGTTATATTGAGCAGCATGGCTTTTTGGCCCTTGATTAACTGGATAATTAAGGACCATTTGAGGTGCTAAAGCTAGCACCCAATGTCATGGACACAGGGACACATGGCAAAAACCATTCAGTCACGCAGTGAGGACAAGCTTTCACTCCAGTGACCATACACAGCCCTCAAAATGGGAGGAATATGCATTTGGCCAGAAGGCATTTTCCACTGATGCACCTGTTGGTTTGAAGAGCATCAGATATCTGTATGCTCAATTACACATTACACGATGGCATTCATGAGAACTAACTGACTCTCAGCATTTCCTAGTAAAGTTTGGATCATTCATGTCATGGAATTCCAACTCATGTTGGCCAAGTCAACTGCACCCATCGTTACCACAAGATGCATTGCAGACAGTTCCAGACAAGCACAACACAGATGTGGCAGGGACCTCTCAACCACACCCCATTTTCAACGTCACGGTGGAATGGAGAAGCAGCAAGGGAGCCGGTCAGGCCCTGCTCAACAAGTCTTGGGATTAGGAAGCCTCATGGCAAACTCACGGTTCACCAAGAATTTCAGGAGTTAACATTGACAGATTGGCATTCCTTATGGAAGTGTTTATTCATGTAATTATGGGGGCTAGTGCCATGTGCCCTTCTCATATTTGGGCACACCAGTCACAACAGTTAACACAAGCTTTCCCAAAATACTGAACTGGTGCAAATAACAGGTGGTTTACAAATTTGTTTGCAGTTGGATATAAAACTTGAAGCTTCACACAAAGGTGAAAGAAAGCATGATCACCAGGGGATATATTAGACTTAACTGTGGGAGTCAACACAAAGCCAAAATCAGAAATTGAAAATCATCCATAATGATAGACACTAATAAATTCCATGAAGACTGAAAGACAAAAACAAAAACCAGGTCTGAACAGACGATTCAAAGCATTAATGCTTGACTGGTCATTTTGTTAGTTGACTGGAGTTTGCTTGTGTTTCCTGTACAGGAACAAGGCCATCAAGGAAGCAGAGATCAGGGAGACAGCCGTCACTGTCAAGGACACCATCAGGACCAGCTCAGACTGCACACCTACACAACGAGGAGAAACCAATGGTTACTGAGAGAAACTGGGACAAAGAGAGAAACTAGCAGTCAGGCAACTCACCGCCTGGAGACATATCCTGCATCCTTTGCTCACCCTCAGTCAGGGGCTCAGTTGCCAGGCTGGTCAGCTCAGGATCCAGAATGAGCAGGGGGCCAAGTGAGGCCTCACCCTCCCACTTCACTCTGTAGGATCAAGCATTCTTGTCAGGGTCCAGAAAAAAAATACAGCCCCAGCAGATAGGGTCAGTGACCTACCAGCTTCAGGTCCCAGGTCCCTCCTTCCTCTGGAGGGAAAGACGATCTCCCCTGTGTGACCACAGTTCCCCACATGGCAACAGGCACAGGTGTCACTGGTTGATTCCTCCCGAGGGGTCCAGCTAAACAGGAGAAACAGCCCATTAACAACATGGTGCATCACCTGTTCCCCAACAACATTACCAAGGGACAGGGAGTGGGGGTGGAAAAACACACAGATCTTGTGAAGCTTCTGGAAAGTACAAGCTTTGTTCCTGGAATCTGCTTGATCCACTGCAGCAGGTGACAGGTGATGAAAATCTGAGGGACACATTTAGCACAAGTCAGTGTTTAGTCACTCCCACCCTGTGGGGAGAAGCCAATCAGCAGCTTCCTCTTACCAAGGAACACTCAGCTCGATAGAAGCGGAAGGCATCCAGGTCAAACCTGAGCTGATCCGGCTCCCGCTGGTCTCTCGGCATTACAAAGGTTGAAAAGGAGTCCTCAGCTTTGCTGTCCACGAGGCAACCCCAAGTGAACAAAGGGCCATGAAGTGAATCCATTGAGATGGGAGCAGCTGGAGAAAGCAGAGATCTCCTGACCCATGGTAGTCAATGATGCTGTATCTGGGGCTGGAGTCCTTGTCTGGGCTCAGTGTAGCTACTCAGCGGTCAATGCACAGCTTCAGGGGCACGTGGTTGTCCATTGAAACAGATGCCTCAATGTGAATGAGGTCTCCCAGTGAGTAGACAATGGAAGTTAACTCAAACCCAGTCACCTGAAGCACAAGAGGACAAGGGTTGGAGACAGGGGGTGCAACCCCCAGTGAGTGACACCAAGATATCCCTCCCCAGCCAGCCATCACATACCATTCATTCGACGCAGGGAGAATGACAGATGCCCTTCTGCAGGCCTGGTGGAGCTGAATGGGATCCAGATCGGCTTGATGGGGTTACTGCTCACATTGCCCTTCCTGGGGAGAGACTGGGCAATCATTTCAGGACAATGTCATAACAGCTGTGGTCAGGGAATAATTTTGACAAAAATCAAATGAAGACTCACTTGAAATAACAACACGCAATGGGAATAACAGCTCCATTGGTTCTCAATGACAGACCCAGGATATCTTGGGATGTGCATTAGGTGGGTGGTGTAGATTAGGAAATCTCCAGTTATCGGAAAGACACCATATCAAACAGATGAGGAATGGATCTGAAATTAGAAGGGTCAACAAAGGGCTCACAATAACTTCATCACATTGGACACATTCTTTTGTGACACTGACAGTGTCATAGCCAAGATATTGTTTCCTCCCTGCAATGCTGGGATAACTTAGGTCACAGGTCAAGGGTCACTCACAGAGGATGAATGTAACAAGGAACTCCAACTCATTGGAATGGAGTTGGAAACACTAAACACAATGGGTCAAACACCAAATGGTTAGAGAGCTCAAGTTGAGAGATAGGAAAGGGTCCATTCAAGAGAGGAATGAGGATAAGAATGAAAGAGATCATGGAGACACGGGCATCGGGTTCCCAGTGACAGTAAGAAATGCAGCAGTGAAAGTGAACAGTGGTAGTTTAGAATAGTGAACGCAAACAGTTTCCATTTCACAAGTAGGGCAGGAATACCCAAAACAGGGACAGTCCACACTATGAAGCAAACCAATAATCAACAAGTTGATCCACTATCAGGTGCTGGAAAGGACGGTTGAGGACCAGAATGAAAGAGAACGTCACATTCAAAAACATCTGAGCAAGGGGAATGAGCTCAAAGCAGACATAACAGGAATCAGAGAAGGCTCTAAAACATTTGGTGTAGACAGCCGTAAAACTAAAGCCTCAATCATAATCTAGGACTAGCTCGTGGGTAGGTAAAGCCAGAGAGCATTCCTCATATCAATGATATCTCAGACAGCATTAGATAGAAACAGTGCACAGCCCAAGCTTCCAGCAGTTATGGAGGACTCTATTTGCAGCTTGCTGCCACACTCATACAGCCCACAGTCAAAGAGAACAGTGTAGTTCTCAGGGTAGATCCAGGTTGACCGACAACCTGCTGCCCCGAGGGTCGGGTCAGCAGCTTTAATCAGGTGCCTGGTTCCAAATAAATCCAACTGGGCCCTGGCCAGCAGCTTGTGCTCTCCACACTGCACCATCACAGTCTGCAGTGGAGACACACTCCCACCCTCAGACATTCTGAAACTGGAACCAATGGGACTCCCATGAGGAGGGACTCTCTCAGGTACAGGGGTGGCTCTCACTATTCTCCATGGATACCTCTGGCTCAGAAACTCCTGCCAAGTTTCCAAGTGACAAACAGCTCCAACTAACACTAGCACAGGAAACAAACCCCTCACTACAAAATCCCCCATGATCACAAACAACACAAGCATCCCTTCCAGCCCCCACCCAGCTCCTTTTATACACACAACCTGCACTCACCTGACACCAATCAGACCAGAAGCAGAAACGTTAAGCCAATGAACCAGACCCAGTCTCTACAATTTTCACCAATAACTGCTCATGGACTTCTTACCAGGAGGGCCTGTTCCATTTGGACCATTAGGAATGGCCGTGAGTTGCTATGCTGTCACCTGACTACATTCAGCTCCACATGTTCTCACAGTGAATGTGCTCCTGAGGACAATCATCAAACATGGATCATTGATTCAGGAGGGTGATTGGTGAGTCTGACAGTGAGCCATACAGAGAGATCGTCTCTGGAAGAGGCTTCGACTGGACAACTGAATCTGATGAAGAGTCTAGGCCCGAAACGTCAGCTTTTGTGCTCCTGAGATGCTGCTGGGCCTGCTGTGTTCATCCAGCCTCACATATTATTATCGAGGATTGTACCTGTCCTGGGAATATTTGACAGGGACAGTGAAGCGGGAGCTGTACTGTTAATTTAAAGAAGCGGAGTTGTACTTGTCCTGGGAGTGTTTGGTGAAGATACTGTGGAAGGCACTTTACATTTTATTTAACCCCACGTTGTTCAGGGAGGGTTTGACACAGCACAAGGGAACATTACTCTGTATATAATCACTCACTGTACATGCCCTAAGACTATTTTCCATGGAGAGTGTAGAACGAGCATGACTCTGCAGCTAAATCTCAGCTTTCTCTGTGGATTTAATTGGGATAAAATCAAATGATTTGGCACACTCTTTAGATGTTGTGAATCCTTCAAATGTAGTTTCCTTTTGGTTTCAATTTTGGATGGAATGTGCTCCTCGTCACTCCATTCAGTCCCCTCAAAGCTGCACTGTTGTTCTGTTACTTGCCTGTTTAGTTTTATTGGCTACGGTGTGGTTATGTGGAGTCCTGGAAAGGCCAACATTTCAATAGCCATCTCCCAGCTTTCCTTGAGAAGGTGGGAATCCTCTTCTTAAAACTGTCAGCCAAGGGCAGGAGAGAAAGGGAAGGGTCAAGGGGACAAGCTGCTGACATTGCTGCCTGGGAGATGCTGGCCATAATCTGCAGAAATGTGGAGACGGGGGGTACCAGTCACTAAGACTAGATTGCTGATGTTAACACAACGCTGAATGATTGGAATGCTGACAAGAAGTTAAGGCAGAGAAGGTAGAGAGGGAAAGATTGTGAGGAGGGGGACTGCCTCAGTGACAGAGTAACCAAGCTGCAGGGACAGAAGAACATGGGACTTGGTACGGACGAACCACGACCAGGTGCAGTGTGAGAAACTGCTCACAAGAAGAATAAGTGAGAGGGAAAAGGCTCAAACAGTTAAAGCTGAAATGGAAAAATGGAAAGAAAACATAATGATTTAAAAGTTGCAATGAACTTGGTCCAGAGAGATGTTCAGGAAATGAGAAGTGCTGCAGATCACACTAAGTGTCAGAGACAGAGAGAAAGGCTGCAGGGTCAGCTCGCTGCACACAGAGACATAATGTGTGTCTTTGTGTCTGTGAGAAGTGGGGGAGGCAGTGAAGGGGATGTGGGTTGGGATGATTTAACAGACGGAGCTGCTGGACATGGTCATGATGAAGGGGAACCTCCTCCAGAGGATCCACTGCCAGCTTATGACCCAGGTTGAGAGATTCCATTGGTTCCCGTCGTAACGGGCCACCCCACCGCCCCCCCGACCAGCCCAGGAACCACTAGAAGGAGATTGGAGGACGATGGTCAGGTGGCAGAGGTAGGAGGGCTGTTTATTATACCCCATTGGGGGTGCAGCAGTTGAGGGACATTGTGAACAATATTTGGAAGTGAGCGCCTCGGGCAGTCTTAGGGATTTGTTCCGAACGGTCAGGATAACACTGAGGAAAGGATATCATGAATAATACGCCGGCACCCACATCTACACTCTGTCTTACCATAAGAGCAGAAAGTTAGTCGAGGCACAACTCAGGCTTTAAAAGACCAGGAGTTAAATATCACAGGCACTAACAGAGGGGACCCAGTGGAGACGCTGACAAACAGTTACCAAAGGAAACGCGTACAGTCCACTGCATTTACTGCACGCCTTTGGGCAGTGTTTCAGCGGGTATATGGTACAGCCTTGGATAGGAACAATCTCGAGGCAGTGGGTGGAAATCTGAGGGAGTGAATGTTGGTGTTACATGGCACTGAGGAGACCAGGAAGGCATTGGTGCAGTTTGATCCGACTGAGGAACTGCACACAGAGGCCTGGGTCATGAGGAAGATTGTTCGAGCATGGGAAAAAGAAAGGACAGAACTTTTCAAGGCCTCTGGGGTACAGGATGACACCCGTTAAAGATCAGGCAACAATAGACGATAGACAATAGGTGCAGGAGTAGGCCTTTTGGCCCTTCGAGCCAGCACCACCATTCATTATGATCATGGCTGATCATCCACAATCAGTATCCTGTTCCTGCCTTATCCCCATAATCCTTGGTTCCGCTATCTTTAAGAGCGCGATCTATCTCTTTCTTGAAACTATCCAGAGACTTGGCCTCCACTGCCTTCTGGGGCAGAGCATTCCATATATCCACCACTCTCTGGGTGAAGAGGTTTTTCCTGAACTCTGTTCTAATTGGCCTACCCCTTATTTTTAAACAGTGTCCTCTGGTTCTGGACTCCCCCATCAACGGAAACATGCTTCCTGCCTCCAGAGTGTCCAATCCCTTAATAATCTTGTACGTCTCAATCAGATCCCCTCACATCCTTCTAAACTCAAGTGTATACAAGCCAAGTTGCTCCAATCTTTCATCATATGATAGTCCCGCCATTCCGGGAATTGACCTCGTGAACCTACGCTGCACTCCCTCAATAGCCAGAATGTCCTTCCTCAAATTTGGAGACCAAAACTGCACACAATACTCGAGGTCTCACCAGAGCCCTGTACAGCTGCAGAAGGACCTCTTTGCTCCTACACTCAATTCCTCTTGTTACGAAGGCCAGCATGCCATGAGCTTTCTTCACTGCCTGCTGTACCTGCATGCTTGCTTTCATTGACTGATGTACAAGAACACCTAGATCTCGTTGTGCTTCCCCTTTACCTAACTTGACTCCATTTAGATAGTAATCTGCCTTCCTGTTCTTGCCACCAAAGTGGATAACCACTCATTTATCTACATTAAACTGCATCTGCCATGCATCCGTCCACTCACCGAGCCTGTCCAAGTCACCCTGTATTCTCATGACATCTTCCTCACATTTCACCCTGCCACCCAGCTTTGTGTCATCAGCAAATTTGCTAATATTACTGTTAATACCTTCACCTATATCATTAATGTATATTGTAAACAGCTGTGGTCACAGCACCGAAGCTCGTGGAACGCCACTGGTCACTGCCTGCCATTCCAAAAGGGACCCGTTCATCATTACTCTTTGCTTCCTGTCAGCCAGCCAATTTTCAATCCAAGCCAGTATTATTCTGCCAATACCATGTGCCCTAATTTTGCTCACTAATCTCCTACGTGGGACTTTATCAAAGCCTTTCTGAAAGCCCAAGTATACGACATCCACTGGCTCTCCCTTGTCCATCTTCATAGTTACATCCTCAAAAAATTCCAGAACATTAGTCCAGCACGATTTCCCCTTTGTAAATCGATGCTGGCTCTGACCGATCCTGTTACTGCTATCCAAATGATTTGTAATTTCATCTTTTATAATTGACTCCAGCATCTTTCCCACCACTGACGTCAGGCTAACCGGTCTATAATTCCCTGTTTTTTCTCTCCCTCCTTTCTTGAAAAGTGGGACAACATTAGCCACCCTCCAATCCGTAGGAACTGATCCTGAATCTATAGAACATTGGAAAATAATGACCAATGCATCCACGATTTGTAGAGCCACCTCCTTAAGTACCCTCGGATGCAGACCATCAGCTCCCGGGGACTTATCAGCTTCAGACCTAACAATCTAAACAACACCATTTCCTGCTTCATATAAATTCCCTTCAGTTCATCCATTACCCTTGGTCCTTCAGCCACGAAAACATCTGGGAGATTGCTTGTGTCTTCCCTGGTGAAGACAGAACCAAAATACCTATTCAACTCTTCTGCCATTTCCTTGTTCCCCATCATAAATTCACCCGTTTCTGTCTTCAAGGGCCCAATTTTAGTCTTATCCAGTTTTTTTGCTTTTCACATCCCTAAAAAAGCCTTTATTATCCTCCTTTGTACTTTTTTGGCCAGTGTGCCTTCGTACCTCATTTTTTTCTCTGTGCATTGCCTTTTTAGTTATCCTCTGTTGCTCTTTAAAACTTTCCCAGTCCTCCGGCTTCCCGTTCAGCTTTGCTATGTTATACTTCTTTTTTATCCTTATACAGTCCTAAACTTCCCTCGTCAGCCACGGCCGGCCCTGCCTCCCCTTAGGATCTTTCTTCCTCTTTGGAATGAACTGATCCTGCACCTTCTGCATTATATCCAGAAATACCTGCCATTGTTGTTCCACTGCCATCCCTGCTAGGGTAGTGAGTCATTGAACTTTGGCCAGCTCCTCCCTCATAGCTCCATAGTTCCCTTGATTCAACTGCAATACTGACACTTCTGATTCTCCCTTCTCCCTCTCAAACTGCAGATTAAAACTTATCATATTATGCTCACTACCTCCTAATGGCTCCTTTACTTTGAGGTCCCTGATCAAATCCGGTTCATTGCACAACACCAGATCCAGAATTGCCTCCTCCCTGGTAGCTGTTCCAAGAATCCATCTCTGAGGCACTCCACAAACTCCCTTCCTTGGGGTCCAGTACCATCCTGATTTTCCCAGTCTACCTGCATGTTGAAATCTCCCATTACAACTGTAGTGATACCTTTGAGACAGGCTAATTACAACTCCTGATTCAACTTACACCCTACATCCAGGCTACTGTTTGGGGGCCTGTGGATAACTCCCATTAGGGTCTTTCTACCCTTAGAATTCCTCAGCTCTATCCAACTGACTCTACATCTCCTGATTCTATGTCCCCCCTCGCAAGGGACTGAATATCATTCCTCACCAACAGGGCAACCCCACCCCCTCTGTCCGTCAGTCTGTCCTTTCGAGAGCACGTATCGCCTTGAATATTCATTTCCCAGGCCCTGTCCACTTGAAGCCACGTCTCAGTTATCCCCACAACATCGCACCTGCCAATTTCCAACTGAGCCTCAAGCTCATCCACCTTATTTCTTATGCTTCGTGCATTCAGATGTAATATTTTTAATTTGTTACTCCCTTCACCCTTCTTATCAATCCCAACAATCTGGAGAACTGAAGGGGGAAGATCTATTGGGAGGACTCACCCTTCAGACTATTCAGTGTGGGAAGAGGGCGAGGTGGAGGGAATGTCTTGTGGACTGGGAGAACTGACGGCGGGGTGTCTAGGTGCTACAATTGTGGCCAGGAGGGGCATTTTGTTGGAAAATGCCTGAATATGAGACGTGAAAATGTGGGTTCAGGGTGTTGGTGCCTACCTGTAGACGGACCTAGTGGACCTAACCCTCAATGTGATGTCACGGAGACTCTGCCGTCTATGGGGATGGACTCTGAACTGCAAGGAGAGTCACAGGCCTCTCTGTTATGGATGTGATGTGCGGTGGGCCAAAACAGGGAGACCCAGAGTGAACAGAGGGGTCGGAGGCTGCTGTATTACATTCCTTTGGGACACTGAGTGATCCCGAACCACCGTCAATACCATGCAGTTCAATGACCCACGTTGGCAAATTCAAACTTCAACCATTTTGAATAGATTTACGGGACATTTACAAGAGGGACATGTTGGTGCTCAGTGTGGGAGATGTAGCATTAGATCATTCAGTATTTCTTCTTAATTCGCCCAGTGAACAAGAACATGTTTTGGGGAGCGATTCCATGGGAAAAGCAGGACACTGTTTCGATCCTGCAGTTTCCAGTATCACTGTTTCGATACTGTTTACTGCATGATTTGGTAAATACCTGTCGGTACGAGCAGCGTAAACAGCACACTTATTGCTGATGGGGAATTTCAGCACAGGATTGTACAGAGATAACAAAGTGTGGATAAAGCCAGAAGAGGTGAATGACGATCATGAAGTGTCACTGCTCATTGTCCGGCAATCTGCAGTATGAGCCCGACATAAACATGACTGTGGGAAGATGGCTGGGAGTGCGTGTACACAGGGCCCAGACCCCAATCCACAGGAGCAGTATGGTATTCCAAAACAGGCACAGGAAGAGGTAGGGAAGGTGATACTGAGTCTGACACAAGGGACAGTTAGACCGGGAGCTTCCGCGAATACCTCACCGACTTGGCTGATGAGGAAACCGAATGGAAGCTTACTGAACATGAAACAACACCCCATTAACCACCCCCACGATCGCGATTACCCAGAAGCAGGTGTCAAGGACTGGTTCACGCTTTTGGACATAAGCAACAGGTTTTGGTCCATGCCACTGGAAAAGGGGTAACCATACCAGCTCTCTGATAAGGGTCTAGGCCCGAAGCGTCAGCTTTTGTGCTCCTGAGATGCTGCTTGGCCTGCAACGTTCATCCAGCTCCACACTTTGTTATCTTGGAGTCTCTAGCATCTGCAGTTCCCCTCATCTCTGACCCCAGTACCAATACAAATATGTGTTTATTCTCCAAGGCCAGAAATATATATGGACCGCCCTGACACAGGGATTTCATCATTCTTCATTCACATTCCACCAGCATCCAAACGAAGTGGTAAAGGGATTTCAAAACCTCACTGTTTAGTTGTCAGTCAGAATAGAATCGGTAGGAGGACATGTTGTTACATGGAAGGGATATCACTGTGAATGGAGTAAAAGCCATTACTGTGTCAGCAGATAACTTAGTGTACCAGGGAGAGAAACAGGTGTCAAATGTTGATAGAAATGCACCTTTGGGACCATTACCCATCAAAACAAAAAGCAGGGTGTAAGAGAGGATCTGAAAGCAGGCAGGTACAGGAAAGGAAGATTCCCATGTGAAAATTTTGTGGATGGCTCTTCATCAGTACAGGACGAGAAGAGGAGAGCTGGGGTTGGGACATACGTAGAGGATGGGAACAGACAGGAAAGATACAGTGCGGCTCTTCAATTACCTCAGACCATGAGTGCACAGGCAGCAGAGTTCATGGCCGTAACATATGTGGTTGATCACCAGGAACTCCTTCCACCCGGATCAGTGATGTACTCTGACAGCCTGTCAGTTTGTAACATCCTCACGGAATATTTGCTCCCATGGAAGATGGCAGGGTCAGTCTCAGCAGATGGGAAGCCCCTTTGATCAGCTGCACTGTTACAATATATCCTTGAGGAAGCACAAGGGACAGAATGTGGGATCAGGAAGGTAAAAGCTCATTCCCAGGGGCAACCAGAAGGTGATGATTTAGCGAAACAAGGTGCTGTAAATGGGCAGGAACGGTGACCACCAACTGAAGAAATCGGGGACCGGGAAGAGAAACCGGTCGAGGTAATGGATTTAACAGAGAAACAAAAGAAAGACAGGAAATTGAAAAAACAAACCGATGGAATAGAATCAGACACATATAAAGCAGACAAGGACATTTATGTTCAGGATAGAGCAGTTTTACATCAGAAAAATTTGTGGTTCTGGTGTGTGGCAATGGTACGACATCAAAGGTCAGGAATACCACGGCAAGTTACTCACTTCCTGACTCTTCAAACCCTGCCCACAATCAAAAAGGTACAAGTCAGGCTTGTGATAAACTCCTCCCCAGTTACCGAGATCGATGCAGCCTTCTGAGGATCGACACCATCCAGGGCAAAGTAACCTGTTTGAATTCATGCAACAGTGAAGGGAGTCAAACACAGCTAACTATAGATCGGTTAGCAGAATTTCTCTGACGAGAAAAATATTAGACACTCTGCCAAAGGGAGTCAATTCAATTCCCACACTGTCCGAGGTTACCATGAAGTTTCCACGTTCTCATCCCGGCCTCTTACCTGAGGCATGGTGACCTCCAGGTTAAGTTCCCCACCAATCACCTCTACCTCATGAGACAGCAGCCGTGCAGTTCTTTGAGACAATGACAATGTCACCTTCAGTTGGAGAACTTTCAGGAATACATTATATGGTCAAACTGGGTCAGCCTGGCTGCATGAAGGGGGCATTGCTCCTGCTCAAATTTATCACATCTTGAGAAGAGGACACAGACAGATTGTATGAGTGATATCAGTAGATATAGTACATTTGGATTTTTAAGAAGGTTTTTTGACAAGCGACACATCAGTCACCTTAAGAGTCCATACTGTTAGGGATAGCAATATCAGCATAGACAGAGGATTGGAGAACTGAGAGAAGACAAGGGGTTAACTCAAGGTGAAACCTTCAGGGTGGAAATCTGTTTGTGTCGTGCCACATGGGTCAGTGCTGGGTTCACAATTGTTTCAATTAGACATTATTGACTTGGTTTTGGGAAGTGAAAGTATTCTAGCCCAGTTTGGAGATGATGCAAGACCAAGTGGGAGGGTAAAGGGTCAGGATAACGCATGGGTATTGTCGAGCAATAGGGATAGGTTTGGTGAGTGATCAAAAGTCTGGGGTTATATTTTGGGAGAAGGAATAGACAATCTGGATATTATTTGAGTGGAGAACGACTGCAGAAAGCTCCTACACCAAGGGATTGGAGAAGCTTGCTGCATGAATCACAGAAAGCTTTCATACGTCAAGTAACTGGAAAGGCAAAGGGCATGTTATTCTTTGTTTGAACAGAAATAAAAATTTGCAACTCTTGCTGAAAGAGTATGAGGCCACACACAGAATACTGAACAGTTTTGGTTTCTTTATCTGTAAAATGATATATTGGCATTGGAAGCTGTCCAGAGAAAGTTCACCAGGCTGATAAATATGGAAGTATTTTCTCATGAAGAGTTCAATAGGCTTTCACTTATTAGAATTTAGAGAATGAATGAAGATCTTATTGAAAAATAACTATTAGGGAGATTATCATCAAGATAGCTGCAGGAAGGTTGTTCACCCTTACGTAACAGCCTAATCGCAGAGAACATACGCTCAGCAACAAAGAAACACAGAACCTTAGCAAATAGGGGAAGGGACAGTCGTTTTGGACCTTTGAACTTGCTCTGCCATTCACGATGATTGTGGCTGATCATCCAATTCATCCCTGTACCCATTTTCTCTCTGTACCGTTCAACTTAACGGAATTACAGTGAAATGGGGAGTGATTGAGGAAATTGGAACTTGTCTGACACAACATCAGGAATGACAGTAAGGAAGCAGAGGCAGAGATTTCAGGATGTAATTCATGACCCGCAGGAATAATACATTCCAGTAAAGAGGAAAAAATTCTAAGATAACAAGGTGTAGAGCTGGATGAACACAGCAGGCCAAGCAACATCACAGGAGGAAGTCTGATGTTTTGGGCCTAGACCCTTCAGAAGAAGGCGGACGGGAAGGGGTTTCTGAAATGTATTGGACGGGGGAGGAAGTTGGATAGAGGAGAAGATAGGTAGAGTGGAGACAGACAGGTCAAAAAAAGAGGTGGGGATGGAGCCAGTAAAGGTGAGTGCAGGTGGGGAGTGAGGGCAGGGATAAGTGCGGACAGACAGGTCATGGGAGTGGGACGAAACTGGTAGGTAGGAGATGGGGGTGCAGCGTGAGGTGGCAAAGAGAGTTTTGGTGGGTGGAAGGATAGGTTAGGGAGATGGGATGAGCTGGGCTGGTTTTGGGATGCAGTCGTGGGGCGGGGGGAGGTTTTGAAGCTTGTGAAATCAACCTTGCTACCATTGGGCTGCACTGTTCCCAAGTGGAATGAGGTGCTGTTCCTGCACCCTTCAGGTGGCATCATTGTGACACTGCAGGAGGCCCTGAGTGGACATGCAATCTGAGGAATGGGAGTGGGAGTTGAAATGGTTCACAATGGGGAGGTGCAGTTGTTTAGCGTGAACCAAGTGTAGACGTTCTGCAAAGCGGTCCCCAAGCCTCCACTTGGTTTCCCGGATGTAGAGGCCACATCAGGAACAGCGGATGCAACATAGCACATTTGCAGATGGGCAGTGAACATCTGCTTGATGTGGAAAGTCTTATTGGGGCCTGGGATCAGGGTGTGTGGGGAGGGAAAGGGGCAGGTGTTGCACTTCCTATAACCGCAGGAAATGCAGAGGGTGGTGGGGCTGGAGGGAGTGTGGAGTGGACAAGGGTGTCAGAGAGGGTGGTCCCTCTGGAAAGTAGACAAGGGTGGTGACAGAAAAGTGTCTTGGGTGGTAGGGTCAGATTGCAGATGGCCAAAAAGTGTCAGAAGATGATGGGTTGGATTTGGAGGTTGGTGGGGTGGTGTGTGAGGACCAGGGAGATTCTGTTTTAGTTCTTATTGAGGGGTGGGTGTGAGGGGGAAATGTGGGAGACATAGTCAAGGGTGTTCTTGACTGAGCAGGGGGTGGTTGGGGAAGTTGTGGTCCTTAAAACATGGACATCTGAGATTATATAGTGGAATGCCTCATCCTGGGAGCAGATGTGCCACAGGTAAAAGAATTGGGAATAGGGATGGCATTTTTTGCAGGAGTTTGGGTGGGACGAGGCTTATTCTAGGTAGCTGTGGGACTCGATGGGCTTGAAATGGATATTGGTTTCTCGCTGGTTGCCAGAGATGGAAACAGAGAGGTATTGGAGATGGCCCAGATGAAGTTAAGGTTGGGGTGGAAGGTGTTGAAGTGGATGAACTGTTTGAGCTCGTCATGGGAGCATGAGGCAGCACCAAAACAGTCAACGTAACAGGAAGAAGTGGGGTTTAGGACCAGCGTAGCGACGGAAGAGGGATTGTTACCTGAAACCTGCAGAGAGACAGGTATAGCTTGGGCCCATGCGGGTACCCATGGCCACCCCCTCTTCCGTATCTGCTCCGAGCATGAGACATTCCACTCCCGTACATCTCGATGTCCAATTTTAAAGGACACGCACTCCCAACACCACCCCCTATCCAAGGTGTCAAAAAACCAAACCTGAATAACCCAGGAAAGTTGGTGTCAAGTTTTGCATTAAAAAAACCATTTTAGGGGATTAAAAACAGTGATAAATTCAAACTTGAGCAAAGAACAACTAAAAGCATTGTTGAAACAAAGAAAAATAAACTACCAAGTGTAATTTAGCAAACAAATGGAAAGACCATTCTCTTTGTATGTGATTGTTAAAACATAAAATGAAGATACACCACTGATAACAGACCTGGAAGGTTCATTATGAGGAGCCAGGAGATGGCAAAATAGTTAGATATTTTGCATCAGTGTTTCTAGTGGAAGGTACATTGCACATTCCACAAATACTAAGGAATGTGGGAGAGGATTTCAGCCCCTTCAACATCACTATGTATCATTATACAAATTAGTGACCGAAATATCCCCTGGAGCTGCTCATTTGCATCCGAGGATCCTAAACGATTGAGCTACAGGGACAATGGATGTGAGAGTTGACATTTTTCAAAAATCCTTGTCTTCCAGCAAGTCAGCAAAAGATGGGAAAATTGGCAATGTGACACCCCTGTTGAGAGCATTAGGAGAGGCTGGTAAAACTGTTTTAAGAGGGGAACTTGAAAGGCATAGCTAGCTTTGTTTCTAAGATTATTTGAGGAGAACTGTCTCAACTCGGCTGGGGAAATGAGAGGGTGGAGAGTCATGCATGTAATATCGGCGAGGTAAATTTCAAATGAGATGTGATGTGCAAGTTTATATGCTCAGAGTGGGAGGAGTCAATGAGCTGCAGTGGTAGAAAAAGGTGCATTTAAGCAGCTGTTAGACAAACACTAATCTACAATGAATCAATGATTGACATAGACCAAATGCAGGCAGAAGGAATTAGTTTAATCTAGCGTCATGTTTGTCACAACATTGGCAAACAGCCTGCTGTGGTTCTGTACTCAGTTCTGCATTGTGTACGTCTAAATGCAAGTAGTCAGGGGCTAATTAACATAGCACATTGCTGGAAGTGCATTGCAATCATTTGACCATTACTGGAAGAACATTTTCAGAATCTTCATCGCAAGCCAACAGGCAGCATAGCTTTGCGAGAGCCGATTTTAAGTTTGAGGGAGTCTGAAGCGGGGTTGAAAGGCAGGTGAAACATTACGTGTTGTATTCAAGTGTCCAGAAGGTTCTGGACAACAACTCACAAAAGGTAAAAGTCATAAGACTAAGATGGAGAGAACTTGTTCCCTCAGAGGGTACGATGTCCTTCGATCTCCTTGCCATAGTGAGCTGTGTGGGGAGAGTCCTTGTCTATAGTCCAAGGTTGAACTATATAGATTGTTGGCCAGGAGTGGGAAAGAAGGGGTTGAGGAAGATCTTGGAAAGTGGATGTCACGAACACCAGATCAGCCAGAGTCCTACTTAATGGTGGAGCAAGATTGAGGGCCCTAACAACTTACTCTTGTTACTGTTTCTTACCGTCTGGCAGTCCATGATTTCTGAAATCTGGTCCCTTAGTCTGTGATTCCAGTTTCTGGACTCCATGGTCATTGGGAAATATCCTTCCTGCATTTTCTCTGCCTGGTCCTATTACAATATTGCAGGGTTCTATGAGATTGCCCCTTTATTCTTCAAATCTATCTATTTTGACTTGAGAAGTCACATGATACATGACACCAGGTGACAGTCCAACAGGACTGAAAGCTTCAGCTGTTGGAGCGCTGCTCCTTTTATCAGGGGAAGGACACTGGAGAATGCAGCACCACAAAAGTGTGTCATTAGAAAAGCCTGTCAGACTGTAACCTGGCACCTCGTGACCTCTGACTTTGTCAACCCCACTCCAACACTGGCACCTCAGCACCAGTTAATCTAGTTCTAACTAGTTTGTTCGCTTCTCTCCTCAACACTGCAAAGCTCAGAATCCGTCTGGTAAATCTTTTGCTGCATTCCCCCCCATAGCCAGTTCTCCTTTCTTGAGGAAGGGGGTACAAGACCCACGCACGGTACTCCAGGGGTGGCCATTCAGGCCCTGTATATTTGCAGCAAGGCAGCTCTAATTCCGTCCTCAAACACGGAGGGACAACATACCATTTACTGTCCTCACCACCTGCTGCATCTCCATACAAACTTTCTGCAACTGGTGCCAAAAGACACAGGATTCATCACACCCACCCTTGTTCTCCATTCTATTCAGATAGAAACCCATGGTCCTGTTTTTGGTGCGAGTGGATGAGCTTATCTGGATCCACATTGAACTAGCTTTACCATTTGTTTACACACCCATTCAACTTCTCCAAATCACAAACAATGTTATTATCCTCCTCAATATTTCACCTTGTGTAACTCTAGCTGGTTTGGGAAGAAGTTAATAGGGAGGTAGTCAAGGGAGCAGCATCACACCATATCGAACATGCAGTACCTGCTCTTGAACCCTTGTCCGAACAGGGCACATGGAACTGCACTGTACCTAACCGGGTCATGTGCATTTCTTGGGGATGTTGGAATTTAGTACTGTAGCTGGAGCACTAGTCTGTGGAGAAAAAAGTACCTTTACATTTAGAGGAATGAGGGAGGATAACTCTGGAGCTAACAGTGCTGTCCTTCTACAGAAGAAGGATTGTTAATTGAGGTTTCCCCTCCACTCAGGCATTGCTCTCCAAGGTTCCCAACACCAAATCTGAAAACCCACCTTGACCCCAGACTCTCTCCTCCTACTGGTGACCTTTCCACAGGAATGTAAGCTTTCATCTCAAACCCATGGAATTTGGTACCCAGCTTTCTTGGATTGTGAACTACTTGAAAGTCAGATTTGTAAGCCTGAGATCACTAACTCCACAACTACCCTCAGCCACATCAGGCAAACACTTGCTCACCACATGCCCTGACCACAACATGTATACTCCAGTCAGACATCAGGCTGCGCAACTGAAATAGAGAACACCATTGAGGCCTGCAGAACTTGTTCCACTCCCTGCACTAAGAATCATTTCCCAACCCCTCACATCATTCTGCCAAGAGTGAGAAAGCCATAGGGACAAAACCCACCAAGTGTCAAACTTCCTCTTCCAAGAGAGGAAGTCAAGGGAGGGTGGGAAGGTCAGTTATGTTACACTGAAATGGTGTTGTGGCCACTGATTTAATCTTGTTAATGAATATTTGAGGTACAAAACATAGCACTCCATGTCACGGCTACAGTGACAGGACAAGGCTGCTCAGTCTCCTGCTGAGCATGAGCTGTCATTCCATTTAACATACAGCCCTGAGAAAAGGGGAGTCAGATGCATTTAGCGAGAAGGCTTTTTCCACTGAGGCCCTGACTGGTGTCTGAAGAACATCAGATAACTGCATTCTCACCTACGCATCACGTTGTGTTCTGAGAACTGACCTCCTCAGCATTTCCTACCAAGGTTTGGAATTCAGTGAAATGAATTCCCACTCGTGTTCAGAGTCAGCTACACCCTCCCTCACCATAAGAGGCACAGCAGACAGTTTCAGATGAACACCAGGGAAGAAATGTGGCAATGTCACCCTGCCTTCACACCCACCAGCACTGCCTGAGGACAACGTCAGGTTTGAACTGACAAAAAGCAAGAGAGCAGGTTGGGCTCTGCTCAAGAAATCTTGGGATGAGGAAAGGTAGACCCACATGGCAACTTGACAGTTCAGCATATTTCAGGGTTAAACACAGACGTTTGTCTAACAATTGTTTATTGATGTACTCAGGGGGCAAGTGCCATGTGCCCTCCTCAAATTTGGGCAGGGTCACAGTTAACACAAGCTTTCTCCAAATACTGAAAGGTCCAAATAACGCATGGTTTGCAAGTTGGAGGTTGAAGATCAAAAATTCTGAAGCTTAGAAGAGGTGACAGAGAGCTCAATCTCCAGGCGGTTACAAGAGAGGCCTAACTGTGGGAGTCAATGCCAAATGGGGACTAGAAATCCTCGAAAATTCCACGAAGGTGGAAAAATAAAAACTAGGCCTGGACAGGAAATTCAAAGAATCACTGCTTTATTGGTCATTTAATGGAGGTGACAGGAGTTTGCTTGTGTTTCTTGTACAGGAACAAGGCCATCAACGAAGCAGAGATCAGGGAGACAGCCGTCACTGTCAGTGACACCATCACAACCAGCTCAGACTGCAGACCTACACAACAAGGAGAAACCAATGGTTACTGAGGGAGACTGGGACAAAGAAACTAGCACAAAGAAACTAGCAGTCAGACAGCTCACCGCCTGGAGACATATCCTGCATCCTTTGCTCAACCTCAGTCAGGGGCTCAGTTGCCAGGCTGGTCAGCTCAGGATCCAGAACGAGCAGGGGGCCAACTGAGGCCTCACCCTCCCACTTCAATCCAGCTTCACTCCCTGCAGGAAGCAACAGTACGGTCAGGATCAGGGAAGGAGGGTATAGTCCCCAGAGTGGGGCCGTTACCTACCAGCTTCAGCTCCAACATCTCTCCTTCCTCTGGACGGGAACACGATCTCCCCTGTGCTACCACAGTTCCCGACATGGCAACAGGCACAAACGTCACTGGTCGACTCTTCCAGTGGGGTCCAGCTAAATAGGAGAAACAGCCCATTCAACCACACGGTGCATCACCTCTCCAACAACATCACTAAGGGGCATGGAGTGGGGGACACTCACATCTTGTGCAGCTTCTGGAAAGTACAAGCTTTGTTCCTGGAATCTCCCTGATCCACTGCAGCAACTTTCAGGTGACAGGTGATGAAAATCTGAGGGACACATTCAGCACATGTCAGTGTTTAGCCACTCCCACCCTGTGGGGAGAAGCCAGTCAGCAGCTTGCTCTTACCAAGGAACGCTCATCTCCATAGAAGCGGAAGGCATCCAGGTCAAACCTGAGCTTGTCCGGCTCCCGCCGGTCTCTCAGCAACACAAAGGTCGAAAAGGAGTCCTCAGCTTGGCTGTCCACGAGGCAACTGCAGGTGAACAAAGGGCCATGAAGTGAATGGAGTGAACCCATTGAGATGGAAGCAGCTGGAGAAAGCAGAGAGCTCCTTACCCATTGTAGTCAATGATGCTGTATCTGGGGCTGGAGTCCTTGCCTGGGCTCAGTGTAGCCACACAGCGGTCAATGTACAGCTTCAGGGGCACGTGGTTGTCCATTGAAACAGACGCCTCAATGTGAATGAGTTCTCCCAGGGAGTAGACAGTGGAAGTGCGCTCTGTAAGCCAGTCACCTGAAGTACAAGAGGACAAGGGTTGGAGAGACAGTGGGTGCAACCCCCAGTGAGTGACACCAGGAGATCCCTCCCCAGCCAGCCATCACATACCATTCATTAGACGCAGGGAGAACGACAGATGCCCTTCTCTAGACCTGGTGGAGCTGAATGGGATCCAAGTGGGCTTGATGGGGTTACTGCTCACATTGCCCTTCCTGGGTAGAGACAGGGCAGCCATTTTACAACAAAAAGACAACCACTGTGGCTGAAAATAAATGTTGATCAATCAAATGAAGACTCTCACCTGAAATAACGACACACAATGGGAATGACAGCCCCATTGGTTCGCACAATGACAGACCCAGGATAGTTTGGGATGTGGGTCAGGTGGGTGGTGTAGATCAGGAAATCTCCAGTCATCTGAAAGATACCAGGCTAAGGAATTAGGAACTGATCAGAAGTGAGAAGGGGCAGCACAGGGCTCACAATGGCTTCATCCCATTGGATGCATTCTTTAAGGACCCAGACAAGCAAAGCTACAAGCAACTCCAAATAACTCGAATTCTCTATGAGAGAGACTAAACAGACTTGTAAAGAACCAAGATTTGTGGGACAGGGGTGGGGGGTAGGGGTAGAATGATCTGAGGCATAAGCATGAGTGTTCAGGGGCAATAAGTCAATGAAAAGTGGCCAAAAAGGGGTTAACACTCAGAAGGTGTTCCTGTTAGGAAGTGAGACTCGGACCTGTGGGCACAGCCTGAAAATTAGAGGGGGTAAAGTTGAAAATGAAACAAGACAACATTTCTTCAGCCAGAAAGTGGTGGGCTTGTGGAATTCATTGCCATGGAGTGCAGTCGAGGCCAGGACATGGCAGATCTCAGAAGGAATCAGGGGCTACAGGGAGAGAGAGCAGGGAAGTGGAGTTGAAGTGCCCACCAGCCATGATTTAAATGGCAGAGTAGACTTGATGGGCCTAATGGCCTCACTTCCACTCCCATGTCTTATGGGACTATGGCTGTCTGGAATACAGAAACACAAGTTACTACTTTAGAAATATTACACAAATTCTAAACACAGTCAACAGTTTGGAGCTCAAATCAATACAGCATCTTGCTGTCAGTAGAGCATGGTTGAGAGCTGAATTGAAAATACCACATCCAAACAAATCTGACTGAGAACAAGCTGGAAGTACACAAAGAAACAGAACATTTCAAAACATCTAGAACAGACAGAAATTCAAGCAGAGGCCAAGCACAGCCTAAGGCCAGATTGTGGATTAATACAGCTAGAGACGATACATGTCACCGCAGCCAGGGTTACACAAGTTGAACAACACCCAGACCAAGCTACCAGCAGGTATAACAAAGTGTGGGGCTGGATAGACACAGCAGGCCAAGCAGGAACTTAGGGCCCCAAAAGCTGACGTTTCAGGCCAAGACTCTTCATCAGAAGAGGGGATTGGGAGGCAATTCTGAAATAAGTGGGGAGAAGCAGGGAGACAGACTAAAGATGGATAGAGAAGAAGAGCAGAGTATGGGTGGGGAGGTAGGAAGGGGATAAGTCAGTCTGGGGAGGATGGACAGATCAAGGGGGTGGGATAAGGTTAGGAGGTAAGAAATTAAGAAGGTGCAGCTTGAAGTGGGAAGGTAGGAGAGGGGAAGAACAAGTCAGGCAGGCAAGTACAGAGGACTCATTACCTGCAGTCTGCTACCACACTCATGCAGCCCGTAATCGAAGAGGACAGTGTGGTTCTCAGGGTAGATTCTGGTTGGCCGACAACCTGCTGTCCCCAGGGTCAGGTCAGCAGCTTTAATTGGGTGCCTGGTTCCAAATAAATCCAACTGGGCCCTGACCAGCAGCTTGTGCTCTCCACACTGCACCATCACAGTCTGCAGCGGAGACACACTCCCACCCTCAGACAATCTGAAACTGGAACCAATGGGACCCCCATGAGGTGGGACTCGCTCAGATACAGGAGTGGCTCTCACTATTCTCCATGGATACCTCTGGCTCAGAAACTGTTGCCAAGTTTCAGAGCAACAAACAGCTCCAACTAACACCAACAAAAGGGACAAACCCCTCACTACAAAATCCCCCATGATCCCAAACAACACAAGCATCCCTTCCAGCCCCCACCCAGCTCCTTTTATACACACAACCTGCACCCACCTGACACCAATCAGGCCAGAGGCAGCAACATTGAATCAATGAACCAGCCCCAGTCTCTGCAATTTCCACCAATGACTAAACTCTGGCATTGATCACCAGGAGGGCCTGTTCCATTTGGACCAATAGGAATGGCTGGGAGTTGCTGTGCTGTCACCTGACTGCATTCAGCTCCACAATTTCTCATGGTGAGGGGGCTCCTGAGGACAATCATCAAACATGGATCATTGGTTCAGGCGGGTGTTGGTGGGTTTAACCTTTCCTGACCTCGAGTGTCTGACAGTGAGCCAGACAGAGAGGTGTCCCTGGATGGGGATTGGACTGGACAAAAGAAGTGTTCTTCAGGTTTGTCTCATGTTCCATGCTCTATCCTAACCCAGCGACCACCGCTCCCCCGGTCAACTCCCAACCCACTGCATCCCAGGAATGTTTAATTGAGGCAGTGTAAAGGGAACCTTTCTTTCAGTTTAAAAGAAAGAGTAAGTTTATTCACTATCTTGCTCCATACTATTACCTGTCCTGGTACCGTTTGAAGGTCACCTGTATTCGGTATCGAACCGTGCGCTGTCCCTTTCCTTGGAGTGTCAATGCGGACAGTGTAGATACAGCTTTACTCTTTATCTGCAGCTGTCCAGGGAGAGTTTGATACATCGTAAGGGAACATTACTCTGTATATAATCCCACAATGTACCTGTCCTGGGAGTGTTCTATGTGGAGAGAGCAGAATGCGCTTTACTCTGCAGCTAAACCTCAGCAATCCCTGCCACTGTGGATTCAATTGGGATGAAATCAAATGCGTTGGCATCCACCAGCAGTGGTGAATCCTGTCTTCACTTTCCCTTCAAATATATTTTCCTCTTGGCTTCAATTTTCGATGGAAATTACCCATTGTCGTTCCATTCACTCCCCTCAAGGGTTCTCCCTTGTTTTGTTACTTGCCCGCTTAGTTTTATTGGTAATGGATGTGTCGTCCTGGAAAGGCCAACTTTTTAATAACCGTCTCCCAACTGTCCTTGAGAAGGCAACGTTCAGTCCACATCTTCACACCGTTAGCCAGAGGCTGCAGAGGGGAGAGGGAGAGGGAGGGGGAATAGGAATGGAAAGACAGGAGAAGGGGACAAGCTGCTGACATCGCTGCCTGGGAGATGCTGACCAGAAGCTGCAGGAAGAAAGGTGCAGACGGCGGGTACCAGACACTGAGACTAGATTGCTGATGTTAACACAATGCTGAATGGATGGAAGGCTGACAGCAAGTGAAGGCAGAGAAGGTACAGAGGGAAAGACTAGAGAAAGAGGACAAGAGACTCTGTGAGGAGGGAGCCTGCCTCAGTGACAGAGTAACCAATCTGAAGGGACAGAAGAATATCGGACTTGGTACGGATGAACCAGGACCAGGTGCAGTGTGAGAAACTGCTCACAAGGAGAATAAGTGAGAGGGAAAAGTCCAAACAGTTAAAGCTGAAATCGAAACATGGAAGGAAAACGTAATGATTTAAAAGCTGCAATGAACTTGATCCAGAGAGATGTTCAGGAAATGAGGAGGAGTGCTGCAGATCTCACAAAATGCCAGAGACAGAGAGAAAGGCTGCAGGGTCAGCTCGCTGCACACAGAGACATAATGTGTGTCTTTGTGTCTGTGAGAAGTAGGGGAGGCAGTGAAGGGGATGTTGGTTGGGATGATATTTTTTTATTTGAAGAAATATACTTTATTCATAAGAGGTACAAAAAATAAAACATATTTAAACACCTAGCCAGTCATGCAAGCTGGTCCGGGTTACCCACGGGGTACATGGAACAACTTCAGGCAAAAAATAAAGAAGGCAAAAAAAACAAAGCAAAGAAAACACCCCGCCAGTCGTCTCCCCGCACAGTCCCCGTTGGCCCCCTGACCGGTTGGGGAAGGCGCCAGCTGGGCCCAGTTACCAGATAGGGTTCTTTTTTTCGATTCTGGACGAGGGGTTTCATCCGGTGGTCTTTCCCCACCGCGCCTTGGCGGCGGCTGCCCCAAGCTTCAGCGTGTCCCTCAGCACGTAGTCCCGGACCTTGGCGTGCACCAGTCTGCAACACTCGGTCGGGGTCAGTTCTTTCAGCTGGCAGACCAGCAAGTTGCGGGCAGACCAAAGAGCGTCTTTCACCGCATTGATGGTCCTCCAGGCGCAGTTGATGTTGGTCTCGGTGTGCGTCCCCGGACCTCCTGCACATAGGCACACTCCAGAAGGAGGTGATCGACAGTCTCGTCCCCGCCCCGCACCCATCGTCGGTCGGTGAGTAGACTGTTGGACATTTGCAGCCAGTTTAAACTGGCCTCGGGTGCCAAAGTCAATAGGGGTAAGAGCGAGGTCATGTTCTTCGGGAACTGGGACGACCGCTCCTTCATCCCCTTCACCGTCTTCCACTTCATTTGGGGGTCAAGAATGGACCGGGTCAGCAGGGACACAATGTACAAAGACCTGGGAAATGGGGGAAAGGGCGTACCGAACGCCACCCTCGCCCTGACGGCTACCTTTGTGTGCGGCTGCATCAAGCTGTGTGTAGATCCTCAGTACGCAAACACCAAGTGTCACTACTTCCTGAGGTTCTACCTGTCCCCGGTGTTGCGAAGGATGGGCCTGGCCTCGTTGCCGCGGAACGCTCCGAGTAGTTGGACCGTTCCGTACCACCTGTCCTTCGTGGAGAAATTTTTGAAAGGAAACACCTTTGACCACAAGGCCGTCAGGCAGTTGTCAGCACGTAGTATCCTCGGGACCCTTCGAGAAAAGGAGAGGGTGGATCCTGTCGTGTGGTTCCCCACGCAGACTGCCAAAGTCATTTGGCAGAATGCCTCATCGCCAGAACTTTCAAACAAGCACAAGGTCATTGCTTGGCTGGCGGTGATAGGGGCTCTGCTAGTGAGATCCTTTATGCATGCACGGAATCTCTGCACCACCGCACGCCGCCCTCGAGGTGGCTGCGGGGCGGGGAGCAGACTGTCGATCACCTCCTTCTGGAGTGTGCCTCTGAGCAGGAGGGCTGGAGGGGGATGCAGTGGTATTTGTCGAGGTTCGTCCCGAGCAGCTCCGTGACGCGGGACTCTGTGCTCTACGGGCTGTTTCCGGGGACGCACACCGAGACCAACATCAACTGCGCCTGGAGGACTATCAATGCGGTGAAAGACGCTCTTTGGTCTGCCCGCAACTTGCTGGTCTGCCAGCTGAAAGAACTGACCCCGACCGAGTGTTGCAGACTGGCGCACTCCAAGGTCCAGGACTACGTGCTGAGGGACGCGCTAAAGCTTGGGGCAGCCGCCGCCAAGGCGCGGTGGGGAAAGACCACCGTATGAAACCCCTCGTCCAGAAAAGGGAAAAGAACCCTATCTGGTAGCTGGGCCTAGCTGGCGCCTTCCCCAACTGGTCAGGGGGCCAACTGGGTCTGTGCGGGGTGACGACTGCTGGGGCGGTTTCTTTGCTTTGTTTTTTTTTCTCTGTTTTGTTTTTTTTTCCTTTCGTTGGTGTACGTACCCCCGGCTAACCCGGAGCGGCTTGCATGACTGGCTAGGTGTATAAATGTTTTATTTTTTGTACATTCTATGAATAAAGTATATTTCTTCAAAACAAAAAAAAGTGACGAAACATCTGAAAATGAACATTCCAGCTCAACGAGCAAACTCACATCCAGATGGTAAAGGGCATTGAGAGACGTGGACAGGTGCTTCTGCTCACGGCTGGGGCCCTTCATAATTTTCAGGGCCCGAAGGAAGCCAATGACCCTGTGTCTCCCAGAGATTAAACCACACCAGAACCGAGATGCAGTGAGTTACAGCACAGGATGGAAGGTGTGGGCCCGATACTAGGGGAGACACGAGAATCTGTCACATTGGTACCTGGATATCGACATGCGCAGGCAGTCTTTAATTTGACTGAAACAAATACTCCCGAATGGTGCCCACCTCCTGAATGAACAATTGAGCAGGAGTGAGCTTATGATCAACGAGAATAGAAAGGGAAAAAAGACTGTTGGAGTTGGCCAGGGGCAGGATATGCATCAGGAGAGGCAACTGTCAACACCTTGGACATAGCAGAATTAGAAAGTCAGATACAATCCCTTCAGCAGAAAATGCAGCTCATTACCGGGGAAAGTAACTTCATCCAGATACAGACCAACGAGAGAGGTCAGGATCAGTCACAAGTGACCCTGGACTCGGTTGAAGGTCTAAAACTTTTACACCCATCGGCCGATGGCGAATACTTTTGAGGAGGCCCACAAGCCTGAGGGGTGTGCCATATACACCAGCTGGACATTGACTAAGCTTGGGGCTGATGTGCGACAACTACATGGTCACAATGTCCCAGACAGATGAACAATTAATAAAATGGGATGGGGAAAGTGAAACTCGGCGTTACCTCAGAAGTTTGGCCCTTACCAATAGGGTGTTGTGTACTTGTGACAGAGATAAAGGGACGTATTATGGTAGGGCAGTGATTCATATGCCCCGACTTGAAAATAAACTGAAACGTCCTTTAAAAAGAGTCCATTATTTCGGAAAGCATCAAAGTACTTGGATATCTTTAAAATAAACGACCATTTCAAGCCAATGTAATGGACGATGTTGAGAAAGTGTGAGACTTCTCAAAATGTCACCGACGAGGGGATCACTGGGCCTGCCCTGACGAGATAATGAGACAAAGATATACAGAGTGCGCTTGCAGCACCTATGAATATTGTTCATTGTCTATTCTCCTGGTGAATAACCCGTCCTTGTTACAATGTGCCCTTGTGGGGTAAACAGACTGCACAGCCACACCAACAATGAATCATACCCAGGGATGGAGACAATTCCCTTTGGAAGCGCACAATGTGGCTATTAATAATGTGATCTCTGATTTGAAGACTGGTGAGCAGGTGCTGCCCCAGCCACTAACTGGTGCAGTGATAAGGGAAAACCTCACGCTCCAACATACAGATACAGAGCAGGACCGACAGAGGTTTGTTCCCCCAGAATTACAACCCATTCCACACCTGACAGCAGATTGGACACGTATAGTGAGGGGAGGCGAGAGAGATAATTCATCAGTGGATGAAACATCTTAAAATAATGAGAACTCATGTGGATAATGAAATCTGTAACCCAGATTGTAAGACAGCTTCTGGATTGGGGATCCAATGTCCAAATACATCCATGGATCAGAATTCTATTACACATTGCTATTGTGGTGATCCTAGGTGCGTTAATAATTGCCATATTTAATAAATGCCAGCTTAGAAGGTGGAGAGAGGAAATCAAGCCAAGAGTGGACATTGAGGCTATAATGTTACACAAGAAGTGCTGCAAAACGGCAGTGTGACTAAATTATTTGCTTGTTGTTGCTCCTAAGATTTTGTTTGTTCTGTAACATCATTGTCCAAAATATGTTGTTTATATTTTCATATGTCAACATTTATATGCACTCTCATTTCTGTACCTTATTATAATGGTATAATGATGTCAATGTGAAAAATCCATGGGGGAGTCACTGACTGTTCCAGTAGCAATTCATAGAAAGGGGCAGAAAATGATCCTAAGATTAGTATCTGGGGTAAACTGCTCACAATTTATATAAGTAACTGAGATGGAGGGATGATAGGTACGGTCAGCAAATTTGTAGATGACACAAAGGTAAGTCAGTAGGTTGTGAATAATTCATGAGGAGGCGACAGAGGCTCACATACATGCAGTGGGAGCAAAGATCAGGCGAATAGGTTTATAATAGGTTAGAAGGTTTTGACAAGCTACATGTCAGGCAACTTAATAAGAGTCCATACTGTTGGGGATAGCACATCAGCATGGATAGAAGATCGGAGAACTGATAGAAGACGAGGGGTGAACTGAAGGGAAACTTTCAGGATGGAAATCTGTTTCTCGTGTCGTGTCACATGGGTCAGTGCTGGGTTCACAATTATTTAAATTAGACATTATTGACCTGGTTTTGGAAAGTGAAAGTATTTTAGCCCAGTTTGGAGATGACGCAGAAATAAGTGGGAAGGTAATCGGTTGGGATAATGCATGGGAATTGTCGAGCAATATAGATAGGTTAGGTGAGCGATCAAAAGCCTGGGGTTATATTTTCGGAGAAGGAATAGACAATCTGAATATTGTTTGAGTGGAGAAAGACTGCAGAAAGTTACTACACCAAGGGATTTGGGAAACCTCCTTCATGAATCACAGAAAGCTTTCAGCCATCAAGTAACTGGAAAGGCAAAGGAAATGTTATTCTTCGTTTGAACAGAAATAAAAATTTGCAACTCTTGCTGAAAGAGTACGAGGTCACACGTAGAATACCGAACAGTTTTGGTCTCATTACCTGAGGAATGATATGTTGGCTTTGGAAGCTGTCCAGAGAAAGTTCACCAAGCTGATAAATATGAAAGCATTTTCCTCATGAAGAGTTGAGTTCAATAGGCTTCCACTCATTTGAATTTAGAGAATGAAGAACTTCATGAAAAATAAGAGACTATTAGGAAAATTATCAAGATAGCTGCAGGAAGGTTGTTCACCCTTATGGAATAGCCTCATAGCAGAGAACACACTCAGCAGCAAAGAAACACAGAAACTTCGCAAGTAGGAGAAGTGGTGGTCATTTTGGACCTTTGAACTTGCTCTGCCATTCACTATGATTGTGGCTGATCATCCAATTCATCCCTGTACCCATTTTCTCTCTGTACCGTTTAACAGAAATAAAGGGAATTACAGTGAAATGGGGACAGATTGAGGAAAGTGGAACTTGTCTGACAGAATAGCAGGAATGACAGTAAGAAAGCAGAGGCAGAGATTTCAGAATGTAATTCATGACCCGCAGCAATAATACATCCCAGTAAAGAGGAAAAATTCTGTGATCGCAAGGTGCAGAGCTGGATGAACACAGCAGGCCAAGCAACATCAGAGGAGGAGGAAGGCTGACTTTTCAGGCTTACACCCTTCTTCAGAAAAGGTGGAAGGGAAGGGGTTTCTGAAATATATAGGGAGAGAAGGGATGAATAGAAGATGGACAGAGGAGAAGATAGGTAGAGGGAGACAGACAGGTCAAAGAGACAGGAATGGAGCCAGGAAAGGAGAGCGTAGGTGGCGAGTTAGGGCAGGGATAGGTCAGGATAGACAGGTCAAGTGGGTGGGATGAGGCTGGTAGGGAGGAGATAGGGGTGCAGCTTGAGGTGGGAAGAGAGTTTTGGTGGGCGGAAGGATAGGTGAGGGAGACGAGACAAGCTGGGCTGGTTTTGGGATGCAGTAGCGGGAAATGGGAGATTTTGAAACTTGTAAAGTCAACTTTGATACCATTGGGCTGCACTGTTCCCAAGCGGTATATGAGTTGCTGTTCCTGCAACCTTCAGGTGGCATCATTTTGGCACTGCAGGAGGCCCAAGGTGGACATGTTGTCTGAGGTAATGGGAGGGAGAGTTGAAGTGATTCGCGACTTGGAGGCGCAGTTGTTTCGTGCGAACCGAGCGTAGGTGTTCTGCAAAGTGCTCCCCAAGCCGCTGCTTTGTTTCCCCATACAGAGGGGGCCACATCAGGAACAGCGGATGCAATATACCACATTTGCAGATGGGCAGTCAACATCTGCTCAATGTGGAAAGTCTTCTTGGGGCCTGGGACGGGGGTGAGCGGGGAGGTGAAGGGGCTGGTGTAGCACTTTCCCCTGCAGCCGCAGGAAGTGCTGAGGGTGGTGGGGCTGGGGGGAGAAGGGAGCGCGGAGCCGACAAGGGTGTCACAGAGAGACTGATCCCTCTAGAAAGTAGACAGGGCCGGTGATGGAAAAGTGTCTTTGGTGGTGGGGTCGGATTGCAGATGGCAGAAGTGTCAGCGGATGATGTGTTGGATCTGAAGGTTGGTGGGGTGGTATGTGAGGATGAGGGAGATTCTGTTTTGGTTCTTGTTGTGGGGAGGGGGTGTGAGGGAAGTGTGGGAGACACGGTAGAGGGTGTTCTCCACCACTGAGAGGGTGTGGGGGGTCGGCAAAGTTGTGGTCCTTAAACAATGTGGACGTCTGAGATGTCTGGGAGTGGAATGCCTCATCCTGGGAACCAGGTCTCCATACCTGGGCTGCAGGTCCATGAATTGGGAATAGGGAGTAGCATTTTTGCCGGAGGGTGGGCGGGAGGGAGGACGGACGTTTATTCTAGGTAGCTGTGGGAGTCGATGCGCTTGAAATTGATATTGGTTTCTTGGTGGTTTGCAGAGATGGAAGCAGAGAGGGATTAGAGATGGTCCAGATGAACTTAAGGTTGGGGTGGAAGGTGTTGGTGGTGAAGTGGATGAACTGTTTGAGCTCCTCATGGGAGCACGCGACGGTACCGAAACACAATCCATGTAACAGAGGAAGAAGTGGGGATTTGGGCCAGTTTAGCTACAGAACAGGGATTGTACTACATAACCTACAAAGAGACAGGCATAGCTTGGGCCCATGCTGGTACCCATGGCCACCCCATCTTCCATATCCGCTCTCAGGTTGAGGCATTCCACTCCCGTACACCTCAGCCGTCCTCGATTTTCAAGGATAGCATCTCCCCCTCACCAGTAGTCGAGAAACCAAAGTTGATCAACCAAGGAAGTTGAGGAAGGGTGAGGTATCAAGTTGTGGGCAAAAGCATTTTGGAGATGAAAAATCAGTGATAAATTCAAACGAGTAAAGGAGGACTAAAAGCACATTAAAAATTCAACAGAAAAATAACCTGCAAAGGAGGAATTCAGCAAGCAGTTCAAAGAGAAAATAAAATTCTCTTTGCACGTAATTTTTTTAAAATCAAGTGAAGATACACCACTGATAACGAACCTTCCAGGTCTGTTACAGGGAGCCAGGAGATGGCAGAATAGTTATACAGATATTTGGCATCAGTGTTTCTCGTGGAAGGTACATTGCACATTCCACAAATACTAAGGAACGTGGGACAGGACTTAAGTCCCATCACCATCACAAAGGTAGTATTATACAAACTAATGGCTGAATTATCCCCTGGAGCTGCTGATTTGCATCTGAAGATCCTAAAAGATTCAGCTACAAGGTCATTGGGAATATCCTTGCTGCATTTACTCTGCCTGGTCCTATTACAATATTGCAGGGTTCTATGAGATTTCCCCTTTATTCTTCACATCTGTCTGTATCACTTGAGAAGTCACATGATACATGACACCAGGTTACAGTCCAACAGGACAGAAAGCTTCAGCTGTTGGAGCGCTGCTCCTTTGTCAGGGCAAGTACACTGGAGAACGCAGCACCACAAAGTGGTTCATTGAAAAAAGCTTGATGGACCGTAACCTGGTGCCTAGTGACCTGACTTTGTAAGCCCCACTCCAACACGAGCACCTCAGCACCAATTAATCTAGTTCTAACTGATTCATTCTCTTTCCTCAACTCTGCAGAGCTAGGAATCTTCTGGTAAATCTTTTGGCTGCCTTCCCCGCCATTGCCAGTACACCTTTCCTCAGGAAAGGAGACAATACCTGTGCACAGTACTCCACAGATGACCACGCAGGCCCTGTATATTTGCAACAAGGCAGCTCTAATTCTGTCATTAAACACTGAGGGACCACATACGATTGATTGTCTTCACCTGCTGAATCTTGATGCAGACTTGCAGCAACTGGTGTCAAAAGACACAGGATTCATCACACCCACCCTTGTTCTCCATTCTATTTCTATTCAGATAGAAACCTGCCTTCCTGTTTTTGCTTCCAAAGTGGATAACCTCATCTCTATCCACATTGTACTCGCTTTACTATTTACCCACTTATTCTAGTTGTCCAAATCACAAGGAAGAGTGTTATTATCCTCCTTAATAGTTCACCTTGCTAAACTGCTTCCCAAACCAGCAATATAGTTAATAGGGAGACAGTCAAGGGAGCAGTTTGAAACAGCATTATACCAGATGAACACATGCAGTAGCTGCTCTTGAACCCTTTTCTGAACAGGGAACGTGGAACTGCACTCTGTACCTAACCTAGTTAGGTGCATTTCCTGGGGATGTTTGAATTCAGTACTGTAGATGGAGCTCTAGTCTGTACAGAAAGGTACCTTCACATTTAAAAAAGCTTAGACAAAGGATAACTCTGGAGCTAACAGTGCAGTCCCTCTACGCAGAAGACTCAGTGTGGTGCCAGTTAAAGAGGTCCTCCCCATTTTATCATCTCCCTACACACCCGCAACCTTTTTTTGGGCCCACATCTTGCATCCATCCTCCCTTCATTAAAACCGCTGGCCACAACTTCCCCTTCCTGATCTCCACGTTCATTGATGTTCCCCTCATCTCAGGAAATCGCTCTCCAATGTCCCCCAACAACAGATCTGTGGAGCCACCTTGCCCCCAGACCCTCCCCTCTTACTGAGGACCTTGCCACAGGAATCAAAGCTCTCAGCTCAAACCCATGGAATCTGGTACTCAGCTTTCGTGGAATTTGAAGCGCTTCCCTAAAGGAAACAGATTTGTAACCCTCAAATCACTAACAGCCCTCACCCACATCAGACAGACACTTGCTTACCACATGCCCTGACCACAGCTGGCATACTCCGGTCAGACATCAGGCTGCACAACTGAAATACAAAGACAACAACAGTATTGAGGCCTGTAGACCTTGTTTCAGTGCCTTCCGTAAAATGCACTTTCCCAACCCCTCAGATCATGCTGCCAAGAGTAAGAATGCAACATGGATAAAACCCACCAAGTGTCAAACTTGCTCTTCCAAAAGAGAGGCTACCAGGTGAGGGCGGTTACGTCAGTTATATTAACAGAATGGTGTTTTGGCCACAATTTATCTACTTAGTTGCTGAATATTTCAGGTACAAAACGTAGCACTCCATGTCATGGCTACAGTGACACAGGACAACTTGCTCAGTCTCCCACTGACTATGAGCAGTCATTCCATTTAACATCGAGCCCTGAGCAAAAGGGGAGTTAGACGTTTTTGGCCAGAAAGCTTTTTCCACTGAGTCTTCAGACACCAGTCAGGGCAGATCAGATACTTGTATTCTCAGCTACACATCACATTGCGTTCATGAGAACTGACCTCCTCAGCATTTCCTACCGAAGTTGAGAATTCGTTTCTCTGAATGCCAACTTGTGTTCACAGTCAGCTACACCCTCCTTTACCACAAGAGGAACAGCAGGCAGTTTCAGATGACCACCAGGGGAGAAGTGTGGCATAGTCACAAAGCCTTCATACCCACCAGCCCTGCCAGGTGACATCAGGGTTCGATTGAGAATAAGCAAGTGCGAGCAGGTTGTGCTCTGCTCAGGAAATCTTGGAAGAAAGATGGGCCCCTCAGGGCAACCTGACAGTTCAGCCTATTTCAGGGTTAAACACAGATGTTTCCCTCAGACAATTGTTTATTGATGTAGTCAAGGGGCAAGTGCCATGTGCCCTCCTCAAATTTGGGCATAGTCATAGTTAACACAAGCTTTCCCTAAATACTGAAAAGGGACCAAATACCAGGTGGTTGACAAGTTATTGTTTGCAGTTACAGTTTGATGTCAGCCTTGAAAATAATTCCTCCAAAGCTTAACACAAGAGGTTAAAAGAAAGCTCAATCTGCAGGGGATACAAGAGAAACCTAACTGTGAGAGTCAATGCCAAAATCAGAACTAGAAATCCTCTGTGAATACTAAAAAATTCCGTGAGGATGGAAAAATAAAAAACGAGGTCTGAACAGACAATTCAAAGAATCACTGCTTTATTGGTCATTTCATGAGGTGAAAGGAGTTTGCTTGTGTTTCCTGTAAATGAACAAGGCCATCAATGAGGCAGAGATCAGGGAGACAGCCGTCACTGTCAGGGACAACCTCACAACCAGCTCAGACTGCAGACCTACACAACAAGGAGAAACCAATGGTTACTGAGGGAAACTGGGACAAAGAGGGAAACTAGCAGTCAGGCAACTCACCGCCTGGAGACATCTCCTGCATCCTTTGCTCAACCTCAGTCAGGGGCTCAGTTGCCAGGCTGGTCAGCTCAGGATCCAGAATGAGCAGGGGGCCAACTGAGGCCTCACCCTCCCACCTCAATCCAGCTTCACTCTCTGCAGGAACAAACAGTACGGTCAGGGTCAGGGAAAATGGGATATAGCCCCCAGTGGGTCAGTGACCTACCAGCTTCAAGTCCAAGGTCTCTCCTGCCTCTGGAGGGAAACGCGATCTCCCTTGTGCTACCACACAGTTCCCCACATGGCAACAGGCACAAATGTCACTGGTCGATTCCCACAGTGGGTTCCAGCTAGAACGAGAAACAGCCCATCAACCACATGGTGCATCACATCTCTGCAACATCATGAAGGGACAGGGAGTGGGTGACACTCACATCTTGTGCAGCTTCTGGAAAGTACAAGCTTTGTTCCTGGAATCTCCCTGACCCACTGCAGCAACTCTCAGGTGACAGGTGATGAAAATCTGAGGGACACATTCAGCACAAGTCAGTGTTTGGCTTCTGCCCATTGAGTTGAGTGACTAATCAGCAGCTTCCTCTTACCAAGGAACGCTCATCTCCATAGAAGCGGAAGGCATCCAGGTCAAACCTGAGCTTGTCCGGCTCCCGCCGGTCTCCCGGCAACACAAAGGTTGAAAGGGAGTCCTCAGCTTTGCTGTCCACGAGGCAACTGCAGGTGAACAAAGGTACATGAAGTGAATGGAGTGAAGTCATCGAGATGGAAGCAGCTGGAGAAAGCAGAGAGCTCCTTTCCCATTGTAGTCAATGATGCTGTATCTGGGGCTGGAGTCCTTGCCTGGGCTCAGTGTAGCTACACAGCGGTCAATGTACAGCTTCATGGGCATGTGGTTGTCCATTGAAACAGATGCCTCAACGTAAATGAGGTCTCCCAGGGAGTAGACAGTGGAAGTGCGCTCTGTAAGCCAGTCACCTGAAGTACAAGAGGACAAGGGTTGGAGAAAGTGGGTACAACCCCCAGTGAGTGACACCAGGAGATCCCTCCCCAGCCAGCCATCACATACCATTCATTAGACGCAGGGAGAAGGACAGATGCCTTTCTGCAGACCTGGTGGAGCTGAATGGGATCCAGGTGGGCTTGATGGAGTTACTGCTCACATTGCCCTTCCTGGGGGAAGGGCGACAAGGTAACCATTTTAGGACAAGGTCAGGTAACAACTGTGCTTGGGAATAATATTGATCAAGCGAGTAAAGATTCTCACCTGAAATACCGACACACAATGGGAATGACAGCTCCGTTAGTTCTCACAATGACAGACCCAGGATAGTTTGGGATGTGTGTCAAGTGGGTGGTGTAGATCAGAAAATCTCCCATCATCTGAAAGACACCAGGTTAAGGAATGAGCAATGATCTGAAATGAAGAGGGTCAACACAGGGCTCATAATGACATCATCTCTTTTGGGACCCAAGTGCCAAGATGTAGTTTCCTCCTAGCACTGCTGGAGTGATACTCACAGGTGAGGAGTCAATCATACAGGATCAATGTAACAAGGAACTCCAAATCATTGGAATGCTCTAACAGAGGCTGAACACTCTGGTCAAAGCACTGATTTATTCTTGAGTGAAATCATGATGAGACACAGGAACATGGGCATTCAGGATGAATGGGGTGCAGTTAAAAGAGAGATCATGAAGAGACAGGCATTTGGGTCCTACCAAGTTAGGACAGAAAGAAGGAAGTGAAAGCACACATTGGCCGTCTGGAAAAATGGAAGTTGTTCTGTGTCCATATTCCAATCAGTGCATTCATTCCAACATCAGGGACAGTCAACAGTGCAGCACTCAATTCCATGATCATTATTTCAACCCATCTTAGACTCAAGAAAGAACTATTGGGAACTGTATTGAATGAACTCAACATTCACATGTGTCTGACTGAGGGGAATGAGCGAGAAGCAAAGAGGAAACAGAAGATGGCAGAACACCACAAGTGGGCAGCAGCAAAAACCCAATTCCAATCAGAATATAAGGATAGCTTCCAGATTGTTAAAGTAGGAGACCACTCAAGACCAATTATATCCAAGCAGTGGTTACAGTGAGCATCAGCAACCAGCCCAAACTTTCAAGTATGGGAGGACTCATGACCTGCAGCCTGCTGCCACACTCATGCAGCCCATAGTCAAAGAGGACAGTGTGGTTCTCAGGGTAAATCCTGGTCGGCCGACAACCTGCTGTCCCCAGGGTCAGGTCAGCAGCTTTAATCAGGTGCCTTGTTCCAAATAAATCCAACTGGGCCCTGACCAACAGCTTGTGCTCTCCACACTGCACCATCACAGTCTGCAGTGGAGACACACTCCCACCCTCAGACATTCTGAAACTGGAACCAGTGGGACCCCCATGAGGAGGGACTCTCTCAGGTACAGGAGTGGCTCTCACTATTCTCCACAGATACCTCTGGCTCAGAAACTGTTGCCAAGTTTCAGAGCAACAAACAGCTCCAACTAACACCAGCACAGGGAACAAACCCCTCACTACAAAATCCCCCATGTTCCCAAACAACTCAAGCATCCCTTCCAGCCCCCACCCAGCTCCTTTTATACACACAACCTGCACTCACCTGACACCAATCAGACCAGAAGCAGCAACATTGAACCAATGAACCAGCCCCAGTCACTACAATTTCCAGCACTGACTGAACTCATGGATTTCTGACCAGGAGGGCCTGTTCCATTTGGACCAATAGGAATGCCTGGGAGTTGCTGTGCTGTCACCTGACTGCATTCAGCTCCACAAGTCCTCATGGTGTGGCCCCCTGAGTAAAATCATCAAACATTGATCATTTCCAGATGACGGTGTTTTGTGTGTGTGTGTGTATGCGCGCTCAACATTTCTCTGATCTCAGGTGTCTGACAGTGAGACAGAAAGATTGTCTCTGGATGGTGTTTGGAAACTGGGTTTGGCTAGAACAAAAGGAACATTCCTTATATTTTCCTCATGCTGTGCGCCTCCCTGTGTCTGTTTATTTGAGACTGCATGGAGGAGCTTTACTTTGAATTTAAAGAGAGAGTGGCTATCGCACCTCATGCTATTACCTGCCTTGGTAGATTTGGATGCTGACGGTGTAGAGGTAGTTTTAATCTGTATCTAACCCTGTGCTGTCCTCTTCCTTGGAGTGTCAGTGAGGACAGTGTAGAGACAGCTTTACTCTGGATCTTATCCTGCAATGTTCCTGACTATCTATAATAGAGAATGTTTTGAAGCATTGTTTTCTGTTTGAAACAGTAGAGGGAACATTTTCCTGTATCTAACTCTGGGCGGTACACGTCCCGGGAATGTTTGATCAGAACAGTGTGGTGGCAGCTGCACTTTCAGATTAAAGGAGCAGACAAACTTTCACTTTCAGTATATAGGTGTAGAAGGAGCTGCAATCTTTAACTAATCATGTGCAGTCCCTGTCCAAGAACTGTTTCTCAGGACCGTGTACTGTAGCTTTCCTTCCAGTTTAAAAAGTTAGAGGGAGATTTACTTCCAGCCTGCTAAAATAGCGCACTGTGGAAGGAACTTGACTCTGTATCAAGCCCTGAGTTGTACCCGCCTCTTAAATGCCCCTAATGAGACTGGCTCCTCTACCCTCTCCGGCAATGCACTCCACGTCTCGACCACTCCCTGAGGAAAGGACCTACCTCTGACGTCTCCTTTGTATCTACCTCCGCGCACTTTAAAACTATGCCCCATCATAGTCGCTACTCTGTCTGTCCACTCCATCTGAGCCTCTGATAATTTTGTACACTTCTATCAAGTCACCTCTCATCCTTTGTCGTTCAAAAGAAAAAAAACCCTACCTCTCTCATCCTTTCGTTGTAAGACCTTCCCTCCGTTCCAGGCAACATCCTGGTAATTCTCCTCTGCACCTTTTCCAACACCCCCATTCTTCCCTGTCATGAGGTGACCAGAACTGGACACAATACTCCAGATGTGGGCAAACCAGGCTTTTGTATAGCTGGAGCATAACTTCACAGCTCTTGAACTCAGTCCCTCCACTAATGAAAGCTAACACAACAGAGGCCCTCTCAACAACTCTATCCAACTGGGTGGCAGCTTTCAGGGAACTGTGGACATGAATCCCAAGATCGCTCAGCTCCTCCACACTGCCAAGAATCTTCCTGTTTACCCTGTATTCTGCTTTCAAATTTCTCCTTCCAAAATGAATTACCCCACGCTTTTCAGGGAAAATCTCCATCTGCCA
Organism: Stegostoma tigrinum; assembly: GCF_030684315.1. Taxonomy (NCBI): domain Eukaryota; kingdom Metazoa; phylum Chordata; class Chondrichthyes; order Orectolobiformes; family Stegostomatidae; genus Stegostoma; species Stegostoma tigrinum. The sequence goes on along the minus strand of NC_081388.1, from coordinate 2,129,050 downwards.
CTTCTCAGCCCAGCTCTGCATCCTATCAATGTCCCTTTGTAACCTAGAACAGCCAACTGCACTATCCACAACTTGACCGATCTTCATATCATCCACAAACTTACTAATCCACACTTGCACTCCTACATCCAAATCATTTACAAAAATCACAAATAGAAGAGGATCCAGAACAGACCCTTGTGGTACGCCACTTGTAACTGAGCACCATTTTGAATCTTTTCTGTCCACTACCATCTTTTATCTCCTCAGGTTCAGCCAATTCTGAATCCAATTTTCCAAATTTCCCCCATCCCATGCCTCCTTACTGTTTGCATATGCCTACCACGGGCAACCTTATCAAATGCCTTCCTTAAATCCATGTATACCACATCCACTGCTCTGCCTTCTCTACACGTTTGGTCACCTCTTCAAAGATTTGAGTAAGGTTTGTGAGGCATGCTGAATATCATAAATCAATCTGTGTCTATAGAAGTAGTTATAAATCCTATCTCTCAGAGCCCTTTTCAATAGGTTGCCCACCACTGAAGTCAGACTACCTGGCCTGTAAATTCTGGGGTTACCTCTATTCCCTTTTTTGAATGAGGAATTGGCATTTGCCTCTCTCCAATCTGCCAGCACTATACCCATGGACAGTGAGGACAAAAAGATTATCACCAAGGGGTCTGTGATCTCTTCCCTCACTTCCCATAGAAGTCATTTTCCTTACGAACATCCACCTCCTCTAGCCTTCCAGCCTGTTTCACACTGTCCTCTCCGACAAATAGTTCCCTCTCAGTTGTGAACACCAAAGAAAAGTATTCATTAAGAACCTCTCCTATTTATGGGGATACAAAGGAGTAGACAATACACTGGATGAGGTGTAGGAAGTGTCCGGGTGTCCTGGAATGAAAGGTGATGGCGAACACTATGTTACGAACTGAATGATCTGCACACAGCATAACATTATGAAAGGGGCTCACTGACACAGTGGACCAATAGAAGGGCCAAGGAGTAATCTACAAATAGACTATACAGGACCCCGAAACCCAAACTCCAGGAGGATACAAATATGCCCTGGTCATTGTGGACACCTTCACTAAATGGGTTGAAATTTTCCAGACAACAAAAAACACAGCGTTGAATGCAGTGAATATTTTGTTGCAATGTCTATTTACTCATTTGGGTATACCCCAAAATATAGAATCAGACCAGGGACAAATTTTACGCACAAGTCATGCAAAATGTAACAACTCTTTACTTTTGGATCAAACAGAGATTCCGCACGCCCTGGAGACCACAGTCGAGTGGAATTGTGGTCAAGACTGAATCGGACACTGAAAACCATCATCGCCAAAATAGTGCAGCAGCAGCAGCAGCAGCACAAGACACCCTGGCAGGTTGTTCTGCCTCATGTGTTAATGATACTGAGGAACAGTGTGGCTTCATCTACATCCTTCACTCCTTACAAGCTAATGACAGGAAGGGACATGAGAGGAATGGAGAAGTTGGTCGGTTTGGACTCGAATGAACTCGAGGTAGACAATACTTTTCAGACAAATAGGTACAACAGTTGGTAGAAATGGTAAAAGAAGCAAATGATGTAGCAGCCCACCAGCAAGGGAAGAAGAAGCAGCAAAGTAAGGCCTAGTTTGACACAAAAGCCAGCGTGATAGAATTGAGGCTTGGATAAAGAGTCATGATAAGAGTATACCAGCCCAGTGCATTCTTCAGCCCAAAGCTCACTCGTCCCTGTGGGCAAGCAGATAGAGCTATCACATCCATATGCAAGGTATTAGCAGTGCCAGGTTAGTGCTGAAGCCAGTAGGTGGGGGTAACAGGATGGCCATACTTGGCACGTGGTGCTCGATGTTAACGATGTTTTGAGTTCCCAAGGTCAGGGAGAGCAGGAACAAGGTCAGTTACAGATTCCCAGGGAGATGGGGAGTGCCGCGGAAAACAACAAAAGGAAATGAAAAAGGGTGGAGAAGGTCAGCGGGCGAAACAATACGTACAATTAGAATCCAAAACAGTGCCAGGGAGGGATGATCTGGTACAGAGTAAAGAAAACATGGGCTTCTCATTAGAAAGAAGAAAACAATTGTCACTAAGAACAGAAATTATACTTGTACGTTACAGCTTTAACCTCAGATGAGGGGAGTGATACATTCCTATCGGAATGATCATGTTTGGGACGATGTTTGAGCAGGTATTAGAGTCATCGTGACGAGTGAATTTGCCTCAAGGAGTGTCAAGGCTGGAAGAATATTCAGTGATCAAGAATGACTCTGGTCTGCAGCACAAGATAATACGAACTAAGTCAGGAAGCAGAGGGGACGAAAATTTGTATTATACAGGAGCAGATAGGCTGGCATGGATGGGAATGACACTGGATATACTTGAAGGAACAGGGGTGCAATTTTCATACAACAGGGTTCTGGAGGTGACATTGGCTCTAATCCCAGAAGAAAAAATTCAACATCATTTTATCGGACCATTTATTAAGCAACCATTGGTTAACGGCAATTGAGGTAAAATTATGATTCACCTCTGAATATCGACTGGGGAAATGACAAAGGTATATCGGCTGGAGTGGTTACTCAAAGCAATTCAAATAAATTGGTTGGATCACGATCAATTGTAACGGGCAGAATGGATACAGGAGCGAGATAGATGATACAGGGCATTGAGAGATGAGGACAAGGCCCTTCATCATTTTCATGACCTGTAGGAAGCCGATGACCCCATGTCTCTCAGAGATTAAAAACACACCAGAACCGAGATGCAGTGAGTGACAGTACAGGATGGAAGGTGTGGGTCTGGTACACGGGGAGGCGGGAGAATCTGTCACTTTGGTACCAGTTTATCGGCATGTGCAGGTGGTCGTTAATTTGACTGAAATGACTGCTCCACAACAGTGCCCATCCGCTACAAAACAACTATGTGCCCACCTCCTTGATGAACGATCGAGCGGGAGTGAGCTTATGATCAACTAGAATAGAAAGAAAAGAGGGCTGTTGGAGTTGGCCTGGGGGCAGGATATGCATCAGGAGTGGCAACTGTCAACACCTTGGACACAGCAGAATTAGAAAGTCAGACACAATCCCTTCAGAAGAAAATGCAGCTCATTACTGGGGAAGGTAACTTAGACCAGCCAGAGAGGTCATGATGGGTCACAAGTGATGCTGGTCTCGGTTGAATTTCTAAATCTTTTACAGGAATTATTGAGCCTATGGCCAATACTTCTGAGGAGGCCCACAAAGTCGAGGGGTGTGCCATATACACCCACTGGATGTTGACCAAGCTTGGGACTGATGTGCTACAACTGCATGATCACCATGTCCCAGACAGTGTCAGATAAACAATTAATAAAGTGGGTCGGACAAAATGAACCTCTGTCACCTCAGAAGTTTGAGCTTAACCAATTAGGCTTTGTGTACTCATGGCAGAGATAAAGTAAAGTATTATATTGGGGCAGTGTTTCATATTCCGGGACATGGAAATTAACTGAAATGTCTTTACAAAGGGTCCATCCTGTGGGAAAGCATCAAGAAAGACCTTGGACATCTTAAAACGAGCATTTCATGCCAAGGACATGGGTGGTGTGAGAAAGGGGAAGACTTGTCAAAATTCCATTTCAAAAGAGTCTATTACAAATGGAGAAAATTCAATTCCCATGCTGTCTGACTTTACCGTGAAGTTTCCACGTTCTCATCCTGGCCTCTTCCCCACCAATCACCTCTATCTAATGAGACAGCAGCCAAGTGGTCCTTCGGGACAATGATAATGTTACCTTCGATTGGAGAACTTTCAGGAATACATTACATGGTCAAACAGGATCAGCCTGGCTGCATGAAGGGGGCATTGTTCCTGCTCAAATTTATCATATTTTGAGAAGAGGACACAGACAGATTGGATAAAGTGAAATCAGTAGATATAGAATATTTGGATTTTTAAAATGTTCTTGACAGGCTACAGGTCAGGCACCTTAATAAGAGTCCATACTGTTAGGGATAGCATATCAGCATGGATAGAGGATTGGAGAACTGATAGAAGACAAGGGGTGAACTAAAGGTGAAACTTTGAGGATGGCAATCTGTTTCTCATGTCATGTCACATGGGCCAGTGAAGGACTCAATTATTTGAATTGTTTTATTGACTTTGTTTAGGGAAGTGAGAGAGCATCAGTTGCAAACCTGGCTAGAAGTGAGAGGGCAATCAGTAGGGATAACACTTGGAGTTTGTAGAGCAATATAGATAGTTTTGGTGATTGGTCAAAAATCTGGTGTTACACTTTGGCAGAACGAATAGATAATCTGAACATTATTTAAGTGGAGAAAGACTGCAGAAAGCAACAGCACAGAGGGATTGGGGAGTCCACCTGCATGAATCTCAAAAAGCTTATCGACAAATTCATCAACTAACAGGAAAGGCAAAGGGAAGGTGATTCTTGATTTGAGAAGAAATAAAAATGTGCAACTCTTGCTAAATGATTACGAGGCCACATGTAGAATACTGTGAACTGTTTTGGTCTCCTTATCTGAGATAATATATTGGCATCGGAAGCTGTCCACAGAAGGTTCATCAGGCTGATAAAGATGGAAGTATTTTCTCATGAGGACTTGAATTCAACAGGCTTCTACTCATTAGAAGTTCAAGAATGAGTGAAGATCTTGTGAAAAATAAGAGATTATAAAGGGGGATTCTCAAGATCGATGCAGGTAGATTGTTTCCCCTTGTGGAATAGCATATTACCAGAGAACATGCTCTCAGTAACAAAGAAACACAGAAGCTGAGCAAATACGGGAAGGGATAAGCCTTTTGGCACCTTTGAACCTGCGCTGCCATTCACTATGATTGTGGATGATCAGCCAGTTCATCCCCTTTCCTGCTTTGTCTCTGAGATAACAAGGTGTAGAGCTGGATGAACACAGCAGGTCAAGCAGCATCAGAGCAGCCGAAGATGACGTTTCTGGCCTCGACCCTTTTTCAGAAATGGGGGAGGGGAAAGGGGATTCTGAAATAAATAGGTAGGAGGGGAGGCGGATAGAAGATGTATAAAGGAGAAGATAGGTGGAGACGAGATAGACAGGTCAAAGAGCTGGGGGTGGAACCAGTAGAGGTGAGTGTAGGTGGGGAGCTAGGGACGAATTATGTCAGTTCAGGGATGGACAGGTCAAGGGGGCAGGATGAGGTTCGAAGGTAGGAGATGGGGGTGCAGCTGGATGTGGAAAGAGGGGATAGGTGAGAGGAAGAACAGGTTAGGGAGGCTGGGACAAGCTGGGCTGGTTTTGGGATGCAGTGGAGGGAGGGGAGATTTTGAAGCTTGTGAAATCCACGTTGATACCATTGGGCTGCAGGGTGCCCAAGTGGAATATGAGTTGATGTTCCTGCAACCTTCGGGCGGCGTCGTTGCAGGACTGCAGGAGGCCCAGGATGGACAGGTCATCTGAGGAATGGGAGGGGTAATTGAAATTGTTCGTGACTGGAAGGTGCAGTTGTTTAATGTGAACCGAGCATAGGTGCTCTGCAAAGTGGTCCCCAATGTAGAGGCGGCCCCAATGGCTACAGCGGATGCAGTGTACCACATTGGCAGATGTGCAGGTGAATGTCTGCTTAATCTGGAAAGTCTTCTTGGGACCTGGGGTGGGGATGAGGGAGGAGGTTTGGGGGTAGGTATAGCACTTCTTGCAGTTGCAGGGAAAAGTGGCAGGTCTGGTGGGGTTGGAGGGGAGTGTGGAGCGAACAAGGGAGTCACAAAGAGAGTGGCCCCTCCGGAAAGCAGATATGGGCGGTGGGGTCGGATGGTAGATGGCGAAAGTGTCGGAGGATGATGCGTTGGATCCAGAGGTTAGTGGGGTGGTACGTGAGTATGAGGGGCATTCTGTTTTGGTTGTTATTGCGGGGAGGGGGTGGGAGGGATGAGTTGCGGAAAATGCGGGAGACATGGTCGACGACGTTTTTGACCACCGAGGTGAGGGAAGTTGCGGTCCATTAAAAGATGGAAAGCGAACTAGTGTAATAAGGACAGATTGAGGAAATGGGAACTTGTCTGATAAAATTGCAGGAATGAAGGTAAGAAAGCAGTGGTGGAGATTTCAGGATGTAATTCATAACCCGCAGTAATAATACATCTCAGTAAAGAGGAAAGATTCTCAGATGGATATACCAAGCCTGAATAACTGAGGAAGTTGAGGAAGGTATCAAATTTTGGGGAAAGCAGTCAAGGAGATGAAAATCAGTGATAAATTCAAAATCTAGCAAAGGAGGGGCCAGAAAGCCCAATAAAAACAGAGAAAGTAAACAGCAAAGAGCAATTTAGCAAGGAACGGAAAGAGTGAAAATAAAATTCTCTTTAAACGTATTTTTTTGTTCAGTCGCATGCAAAGTGAAGTTACACCACTTTGATAACGAGCCTTGCAGGTCTGTTTCGGGGACCCAGGAGATGGCAGAATATTTATACAGATATTTTGCATCAGCGTTTCTAGTGGAAGGTACATCGCACATTCCACAAATACTAAAGAATGTGGGAGAGGATTGAAGTCTCATCACCATCACGAAGGTAGTATTATACAAACTAATGGCTGAATTATCCCCTGGAGCTGCTGATTTGCGTATGAAGATCTAAAAGATTAAGCTACAGAGACACTAAGTGTGTTGGTTTGACATTTTTCAAAAATCCTTGCATTCTGGCAAGTTAGCTGAAGATTGGAAAATTTGCAATGTGACACCCCTATTGAGAAAGGAAAGGAGGCAACAGGAGAGGCTCGCAAAACCCCTTTCTTGAGAAGGCTGAGGGGAACTGGATAGGCACAGATAGCTTTGTTTCTCAGAATATTTCTCATCCAGAGTCGAATTGTCTCATACCTGGGGAAAGCTGGTGGGATGGGGAGTAAAGTTACACCGAGATGTGATGTGCAAGTTTCTGTGCGCAGAGTGGGAAGAGTCTGGAATGATCTGCATTGGTACTAAAAGGTGCATTCAAGAAGACTTAGATAAACTCAATCTACAATAAATGGATGGATGGATAGATATAGACCAAATGCAGACAGAAGGAGTTAGTTTAATTTGGCGTCATGTTTGTCACAACATTGGCAAATGGCATGTTTTGCTTCTGTCATCTGTTCTATCTTCAATGATCTAAAAAGCAGGTAATCATGGGCTGATTAACATCGCACATTGCTGGAAATGCATGGGAATCATATTTGACAATTAAAAGAAGAACGTGTAAAAAATCTTCATCTAAAATCAAACAAAGGTAGTGTAGCTTCCTGAGAGCAGAATTTAAGCTTTTTGAGGAAGTCTGAACCAGATTAGAAAGGCAGACGCTCCCAGGATGGGGCATTCTACTCCCGTACATCTCAAAGTCCTCGTTTTTCAAGGTCCGGAACTGCGCCCGGGCAGTGGGTGTGAACACCCTCGACCATGTCTCCCGCATTTCCCACAATTCATCCCTCACACACTGTCCCAGCAATAGCCACCAAAAGAGAATTCCCCTCGTCCACACATCCCACCCCACCAACCTCCAGATCCAAAACATCTACCTCCGACACTTCCACCATTTGCAATCCAAACCCACCACCAAAGACATTTTTCCCTCCCCCACCCTTCTCTGGATTCTGGGTGGAACACTCTCTCCGTGACTCCCTTGTCCGCTCCACACTCCCCTCCAACCCCACCAGACCTGCCACTTTCCCCTGCAACTGCAGGAAGTGCTACACCTGCCCCACATTTCCCTCACCCACATCCCAGACCCAAAGAAGACTTTCCACATCAAGCAGATGTTCATCTGCACATCTGCCAATGTGGTGTACTGTATCCGCAGTACCCGGTGTGGCCTGCTCTACATCGAGGAAACCAAGCAGATGCTTGGGGACCGCTTTGCAGAACACCTACGCTCGGTTCGCAATCAATAATTGCATCTCCCATTCCTTCGACGACATGTCCATCCTGGGCCTCCTGCAGTGGCACAACAATGCGAACCAAAGGTTGCAGGGACAGCAACTCCTATTCCACTTGGGAGCCCTACAGCCCAATGGCATCAATGTTGATTTCACATGCTTCAACACCTCCCTTCCCCCTACAGCATCCCAAAACCAGTCCAGCTCGTCCCCGCCTCCCTAACCTGTTCTTCCTCTTGCACATCTCCTCCTCCTACCTCACTCGAACCCTCATTTCCTAACTACTAACCCCATCCTGCCCTCTTGACCTGCCCTTCCTCCCTGGACTGACCTATCTCCTCCTTACCTGCACTCACCTTTACTGGCTCCATCCCTACCTCTTTAACTTGTCTGTCTCCTCTCCTCTATCCATCTTCGATCCACCGCCCTTTCTCTCCCTACATTTGTCAGAACCCTCTTCCCCTCCCCCATTTCTGAAGAAGGGTCTCGGGCGAAACATCAGCTTTCTTGCTCCTGGGATGATGTTCGGTCTGCTGTGTGCATCCAGCTCCACACGTTGTTATCGCAGAAACGTAAGATGTGTTGTATTTAAATTTCCAGAAGGCTCTGGACAATGTAACTCACAAAATGTTAAGTCATAAGACTAAGACAGAGAGGAATTTCTTCCCTGAGAGGGTACAACGTCCTTCGTTCTCATTGCCACACAAAGAGCAGTCAAAGCAGAGTTCTTCTGTTTATTATAGGCTGAGACAGACATTGTTGATGAGGGGAAATGAAAGGTCATAGCGACAATCCAGCAAAGTGGATGTCACTATCATCAGATCAGCCACAGTCATAGTGAATGGTGGAACCAGTTAGAGGGCCCAAGTCACTTACTCTTATTATTTTAGTGGCTGATGAGAAATCAGTCTGATAGGAATCAGTTTGAGACAGATTGCCAGTTTCTGGACTCCATGGTCATTGGAAATATCCTTCCTGCATTTACTCTGCTCGGCCCTGTTACAATATTCTATGAGATTTCCCCTTTATTCTTCAAAGCTATCTATATTCACTTGAGAAGTCACATGACACCAGGTTACAATCCAACAGGACTGAAATCTTAAGCGTTTAGAGCACTGCTCCTTTGTCAGGGGAAGTACACTGGAGAACCCTAATCACAAGCTTTTGTGGCGCTGGAAACCCTGTTAGACCTTAACCTGGTGCCTAGTGACCTCTGACTTTGTCAACCCCACTCCAACTCTAGCACCTCAGCACCAATTAATGTAGTTTTAACTGGTTCGTTCTTCTTTCCTCAACTCTGCAAAGCTAGGAATCTGTCTGCAAGTCTTTTTGCGGCATTCCCTCCGTAGCCAATACACCCTTCCTCAGGAACAGAGACACTGCCAGTGCACAGTATCCCAGGTGTGGCCACTCAGGCCCTGTATATTTGCAGCAAGGCAGCTCTAATTCTGTCCTTGAACACTGAGGGACAACATACCATTTATTGTCTTCGCTACCTGCTGCATCTTTGTGCAGACTTTCAGCAACTGATGTCAAAAGACCCAGGATTCATCACACCCACCCTTGTTCTCCATTCTATTTCTATATAGAGATAGAAACCTGCCTTCCTGTTTTTGCTTCCAGAGGGGATAACCTCATCTTGATCGACATCGTACAGCGCAAGTGCATACACTACTGGTCACCACATTACCAAAAGGAGGTGGATGCTTTGGAAAGGGAGCAGAGGAGGTTCACCAGGATGTTGACTGGTATGGAGGGCACTAGCTATGCACAAAGGTTGGGTAGGATTATTTCCATTATAAATATGGAGATTGTGTGGGGGGGGGGGGGGGGGGAACCTGATTGAGGCATGGACAGCAAGAAGCTTTCTTTCCCCCTTACCAACACCTCCAGAGTGGGGACTCAGTTACTCAGAGTCATGATTAAGGTGAAAGGGGAAAGTTTAAAGGGAGATAAAGGTTGGAAGTTCTTTACGCAGAGGGTAGTGGGTGCCTGGAACACATTGCCAGCAGAGGTGGTAGCAGCAGGCACATTAGTGTCATTTAAGATGTATCTAAGCAGATTGATGAATGGGCAGGGAGCAGAGGGATACAGATTCTTGCAAAATGGGGAAGAGGTTTGGATAGAGGACTTGGATCGGCAGAGGCTTTGAAGGCTGCAGGGCCTGTTCCTGTGCTGTAATTTTCTTTGTTCTTTTTGAACTGCCTTTACTGTTTATTTACCCACTCACTCAATTGGTCTAAATCACAACAAAGAAAATTATCCTCCACAGCAATGCGCCCTCTAACTGTGATTCAGAGAAAGTGCAAACTCCCAATGCTGGAGAATCTGAGATAACAAGGTGTACAGCTGGATGAACACAGCACACCAAGCACCATTGGATGTTTTCTGAAGAGGGGGGTCGAGAACTGAAACACCAGCTTTCCTGCTCCCCTGCTGCTCACCCTTTAACTGTACCTGGTTTTGGAGTGGTAATGAGAAGATCTAGGGAGCATTGAATTTAAAAAGAGCATTACACCATATCTAACATGTAGTAACTGCTCTTGGAACAGTCGTCTGCAGTGCACAGAACTTTACCTTGTACCTAACCTTTAAACTTGGCATTGCCGGGGAATGTTTGAATGGCACACTGCAGATGGAGCATTATCATAAAACAGAACAGTACAGGCCATACAGAACATACTGTCATCCATATACCTATCTAATAGCTGCTCAAAACACCCTAATGAGGCCCACTCCACCACCCTCTCTGGCAATGCATTCCACACTCCGACCACTGAGTAAAGAGCCTTCCTCTAACGTCTACCCCCTTTCTACCTCCACTCACTTGAAAACTGCCCCCTCCTAATAGCTACCTCCAACTGATGAGGGTGTCTTTGGCTGTCGACTCTCTACCTCTGATCATTTTGTACACCTCTATCAAGTCACTTCTCTTTAGAATGAAGGAGAAGAGAAGCCCTAGCTCTCAATTTTTCCACACAAGACCTTCCCTCCATTCCAGGCAACATCCTGCTAAATCTCCTCTGTACCTTTTCCAATGCTTCCACATCTTTGCTGTAATGAGGTGACCGGAACTGTACAACATTCCAGATGTGGCCAAACCAGGCTTTTGTACAGCTGGAGTTTAACTTCATGGCAATTGAATTCAAACCCTCTATTAATGAAAGCTAATACCATACACTTCCTTAAACAAATCTATCCACCAGGGTGGCAGCTTTCAGGGAATTGTGAACATGAACCCCAAGATCCTTCTGTTCCTCCACATAACCAAGAATCTTTCTGTTAACCCTGTATTCTGCTTTCAAGTTTGCCCTTCCAAAATAAATCACCTCACTTTTCAGGGTTAACCTCCATTGCCAATTCTCAGCCCACCTCTGCATCCTATCAATGTCCCTTTGCAACCTCGAATATCCCTCCACACTGATCACCACACAACCCACCTTCGTATCATGCATGAACTTGCTAATCCACCCTTCTACTTCATTATCAAAATCATTTGCAAGAAATTACAAATAGAAGACAACCCACAACAGAACCTTGTGGTACACCACCTGTAATTGAGCACCATATTGAATATTTTCCATTCACTACCACACTTGGCATTCAGAATGTCTCCCCAGGGTCAGCCCAATCTGCCACAGTTCCCCCTATCCCATGCCTCCTTACTTCTGCAGACCCTACCATGGGGAACCTTATCAAAGCACCTTACTTAAATCCATGCACACAACATTCACTGCTCCATCTTCATCCATGTGTTTGGTCACCGCTTCAAAGAGGTCAATAAAGGTTTTGAGGCATGATCTACCCCTCAAATCCATGCTGACTGCCACAAATCAAACTGCACCTTTCCAAGTGATCATAAAGCTTATCTCTGAGCCCTTTCCAATAATTTGCCCTCGTCTGTAATTTTCAGGGTTATCCCTATTCCCCTTTTTGAAAAAAGGAATGACGTTTGCCTCTCTCCAAAGTCCCAGCACTATACTCATGGGCAGTGAGCACGAGAAGATCACCAAAGGCCCAGTGATCTCTTCCCTCACTTCATACTGCAATCCTTGGATAAATCCCATCAGGCACTGTCCTCCTCTGCAACTAGGTCCCTCAGTTGTGAGCATTGAAGCAAAGTATTCATTAAAAGGACCTCTCCTATATCTTTAGGCTCCATGCACAAATTCCCTTTACACTCCTTGATTGGCCCTACCCTTTCTCTGGTCGTTCTCTTATTCCTCATATCATGTGTAGAAAGCCTTGGAGTTTTCCTTGAACTTGTCTTCTGAGGTTTTCTCATGCCCCCTTGCAGCTCTCCTTAGCCCTTTCTTCAGCTCCTTTCTGGATAACCTGTATCCCACTCGAGCCTTATCCATTCCTGGTTTCTTAAACCTTAGGGAAGCCTCCTCCTTCCTCTTGACCAGTCGATCAACCTCTTGAGAACTGAGGCTCCCTCACTCGACTGCATCTTCCCTGCTTGCCAGGGACAAACATATCAAGCACATTCAGTATGCATTCCTTAAAACAATCTCCACATTTCGGTAGTGCTCTTTCCTGACAGCATCTGTTCCCAGACAAGGTGTAGAGCTGGATGAACACAGCAGGCCAAGCAGCAGCGCTGATGTTTCAGGCCTCGACCTCCAAGCTCAAAACGTCAGCATTCCTGATCCGATGATGCTGCTTGACCTGCTGTGTTCATCCAGCTCTATACCTTATCTCAGATTCTTCAGCATCTGCAGTTCCTACTACTCTGAAGCATCCGATCCCAGTTTGAAACCCAGTTCTTGCCAAACAGAATTATAATTACCCTTCCCCCAATTATAACCTTACCTTGCTATGGACAGATCCTTTTCCATGACTATTGGAGAAGTAATAGAGTTGTGCTCGCTACTGCCAAAATGCTCTCCTACCAACAGGTCTAACACTTGGCCCAGTTCATTGCCAAGCAGCAAATCCAAAAAGTGATCTCTCCTCATGTTGGTCTATCCACATACTCTGTCAGGAATCCTTCCTGAACGCACTAGACAAAATCCACTCTGTCTCAACTATTAGAACTGCAATGTTTACAACCAATATTTGCAAAGTTGAAGCTTCCCATGACTACAATCCTGTGACTTCTGCACCTTTCCAGTATCTACCTCCCAATCTGCCACTCCAGTTCTCTGCAACTATTAGGGGGTCTGAAAAAAAAACACCCAACTGACTGCTCCTTTCTTGTTTCTGACCTCAACCCAAACCAACTGTTGATATATTTTCAAACTACCTTGCAGTAGCCGCTATACTCGCCCTGACTAGCAATGCCATTCCCCTTTCACCACCCTCCCTCTTTCTTTTAAAGCATCTAAACCCCAGAAATTCCAACAGCCATTCCTCTCAGAGATTCCCAAGTTTCTGTAGTGGCCACAACATCATCGTTCCAAGTCGTGACCCATGCTTGAAGTTTATCTGCTGTATTTCTGATACTTCTTGCATTTAAGTACGCACACCTCAAACCATCTGTGGCCACAATTACACTCCATCAACCACATGTCTTTATCAACAACCTCACACCCAGTTGGGTCTGCTGGAAGGCTGAATACCTCATTCTCAGTTACAAATCCAGTTACCCACTCCCTGCCAATTTAGTTTAAACCATCCCATACAGCTTGAGCAAACTTCCCTTCCAGGGTATTTGCACCCTTCTGGTTCAGGTGCAATCCCTCCTTACTGTACTGGAGTCACTTTCCCCAGAATATGCTCTAATTATCCACATAATGGAAGTCCTCCATCCTACACCAGCCCTCTAGTCACATGTTTAGCTGCACTCTCCATGTTTCTTACATCATTATTGCTTGGCACTGGTAGTAATCCAGAGATAACTACCTTGTTTGACCTGGACTTCAGCTTCCAACCTAGCTCCCTGTCCTTGTTTTTCACAAAAAAATCAGTCCTTTTGCTACCTACATCATTTGTACTGATGCGTACCATGACTGCTGGTTGCTCACCCTCCCCCTTCAGGATCTTGTCTCAGATTGTGCCTTCATCATTGACCCTGGCAGGCAACATACCATCCACTCATCTCATTCCCATCCATGGAACACCTGTCTGTGCCTCTTACTGTTGCATCCCCCTCTACAACTGCTCTCCTGTTCTCACCCTTCCCTTCCATGCCACAGGCCAGGCTCAGTGCCAGAGACCAGTCTGCTACAGCCTTCCCCAGTTAGGGTATAGCCACCAGCCCCAAACAGTATCCAAAACTGTTTACTTATTATTGAAGTGAACAGCCACAGGGGATGCCTGCACATCCCCCTTCCCGACAGGCACCTTTTCCCTGTACCTTGGGTGTGACCACCTCCTTATAACTCCCCTGTATCACCCCCTCAGCCTCCCAAATCGTCCAGAGTTCATCCAGCTCCAGAACGCTAACACTGGTTATGAAGAGCTGGAGTTGGGTGCACCTCTCGCAGGTGAGGTCAGAGTGGACACGAGCAGTGACCCTTACCTCCCACATCCTGCAAGAGGAGTGTGCAATTTACATAGCTTCCATTTTCTCTACTCTAGATTTCCAGAAGTATTTTAAAAAGCCTAACCTTACCCACCCTCCACACAGTCACTTTTCGTTCAAGGAGGTTGGGTAGGAGACACTACGTGGTGTTTTGGGTTTAGCCAATGCCTGAATATATTGTTTGTTCCTGGCTCACAGTCTCTCCACACACCCACTGCTGAAAACAAGAGCCGCTGCTACACAAGGTAAGTTTTCATACTCCAGAGTGGGGGAGAACATACAAAAACTTACCTTCCCATCAGTGCTCTGGCTCACGCTGCTGCTGAAAACTGCTGGGAAGTTAACAATGTAGCTTTGCAATCAGTTTGAAGAATTAGAGGGAGGATAACTCTGGAGCTAACAGTGCTGTCTTTGTGCTTACATCATTTTTAGTGTGGTTCTAATTAAAATGATACCTGATATCCCATGAACTTCCATCACCCCCTCCATTCCAGGCCTGCTCCCAGCTTATTTCGCCCAAACCTTGCACCCACTCTCCCTTCATCTTGTGGGCACTAAACAGCTGGCCGCACACCTTCCCTTCCTGGCTTCCACATTCATTACATTTTCTCATCTCAGATATTGTTCTCCAATGTCCCCAACACCATCAAGCCTGAGCCTCCAATTCAACTCGTGATCCTTCCCTCCTAACTACCTTTCCACAGCAGTGAAATGTTTCATCAAGACAATGGAATTGGGAACCTCTTTCCCTGGAATTTGAACTGCTTTGTCAGATTTGTCTCCCTGAACCACGAACTGCACAACCACCGTCAGCAACATGGGACAAACACTTCCCTCCCACATGCCCTGACCACACTCAGCTCGGCCCCTGTCTCAGGCATCAGGCTGTACAGCCTCGATTAACTGGATAATTGAGGACCATTTGAGGTACTAAAGCTAACACCCAATGTCGTGGATACATGGCAAAAACCACTCAGTCACGCAGTGAGGACAAGCTTTCACTCCAGTGACCATACACAGCCCTCAGTGGGAGGAGTATGCATTTGGCCAGAAGGCATTTTCCACTGATGCACCTGTTGGTTTGAAGAGCATCAGATATCTGTATGCTCAATTACACATTACATGATTCCGTTCATGAGAACAAACTGATTCTCAGCATTTCCTAATAAATTTTGGATCATTCATGTCATGGAATTCCAACTCATGTTGGCCAAGTCAACTACACCCTTCGTTACCACAAGATGCATTGCAGACAGTTCCAGACAAGCACAACACAGATGTGGCAGGGACCTCTCAACCACACCCCATTTTCAACATCAGGGTGGAACGGAGAAGCAGCAAGGGAGCTGGTCATGCCCTGCTCAAGAAGCCTTGGGATTAGGAAGCCTCATGGCAAACTCATGGTTCACCAAGTATTTCAGGAGTTAACATTGACAGATTGGCATTCCTTATGGAATCGTTTATTGATGTAATTATGGGGCTAGGGCCATGTGCCCTACTCATATTTGGGCACACCAGTCACAACGGTTAACACAAGCTTTCCCAAAATACTGAACTGGTGCAAATAACAGGTGGTTTACAAATTTGTTTGCAGTTGGGTAGAAAACTTGAAGCTTCACACAAGAGGAGAAAGAAAGCATGATCACCAGGGGTGAGATTATACTTAACTGTGGGAGTGAACACAAAGCCAAAAGCAGAAATTGAAATTGTCCAGAATGATAGACACTAATAAATTCCATGAATACTGAAAGACAAACAAAAACCAGGTCTGAACAGAGGATTCAAAGCATTAATGCTTGACTGGTCATTTTGTTAGTTGACTGGAGTTTGCTTGTGTTTCCTGTACAGGAACAAGGCCAATGAAGCAGAGATCAGGGAGACAGCCGTCACTGTCAGGGACACCATCAGGACCAGCTCAGACAGCACACCTACACAACAAGGAGAAACCAATGGTTACTGAGGGAAAGTGGGACAAAGAGAAACTAGCAGTCAGGCAACTCACCGCCTGGAGACATATCCTGCATCCTTTGCTCAACCTCAGTCAGGGGCTCAGTTGCCAGGCTGGTCAGCTCAGGATCCAGAATGAGCAGGGGGCTAAGTGAGGCCTCACCCTCCCACTTCACTGTAGGATGAAGCATTCTGGTCAGAGACCCAAAAAAAAATACAGCCCGAGCGGATAGGGTCAGTGACCTACCAGCTTCAGGTCCCAGGTCCCTCCTTCCTGTGGAGGGAAACACGATCTCCCCTATGCTACCACAGTTCCCCACATGGCAACAGGCACAAATATCATTGGTTGATTCCTCCAGTGGGGCCCAGCTAAACAGGAGAAACAGCCCATCAACCACATGGTGCATCACCTCTCCAACAACATCACTAAGGGGCATGGAGTGGGGGACACACATCTTGTGCAGTGTCTGGAAAGTACAAGCTTTGTTCCTGGAATCTCCTTGATCCACTGCAGTAACTCTCAGGTGACAGGTGATGAAAATCTGAGGGACACATTCAGCACAAGTCAGAGTTTAGTCACTCCCACCCAGTGGGGAGAAGCCAATCAGCAGCTTCCTCTTACCAAGGAGGACTCATTTCCATAGAAGCGGAAGGCATCCAGGTCAAACCTGAGCTTGCCCGGCTCCCGCTGGTCTCTCGGCAACACAAAGGTTGAAAAGGGGGTCTTCACCTTTGCTGTCCACGAGGCAACTGCAAGTGAACAATGGCCATGAAGTGAATGGAATGAAGCCATTGAGGTGGGAGCAGCTGGAGGAAGCAGAGAGCTCCTTACCCATTGTAGTCAATGATGCTGTATCTGGGGCTGGAGTCCTTGTCTGGGCTCAGTGTAGCTACACAGCGGTCAATGTACAGCTTCAGGGGCACGTGGTTGTCCATTGAAACAGATGCCTCAAAGTCAATGAGGCATCCCAGTGATTAGGCAGTGGAAGTGCGCTCTGTCAGCCAGTCACCTGAAGTACAAGAGGACAAGGGTTGGAGACAGGGGGGGTGCAACCCCCAGTGAGTGACACCAGGATATCCCTCCCCAGCCAGCCATCACATACCATTCATTAGACACGGAGAGAGAGTGACAGATGCCCTTCTGCAGACCTGGTGGAGCTGAATGGGATCCACATGTGCTTGAAGGAGTTACTGGTCACATTACCCTGCCTCTCCCCAGGAGAGGTAATCATTTCAGGACAGTGTCATAACAGCTGTAGTCAGGAAATAATTTTGACAAAATCAAATGAAGACTCACCTGAAATAACAATACAGTGGGAATAACAGCTCCATCGGTTCTCACAATGACAGACCCAGGCTAGCTTGGGGATGTGCGTTGGGTGGGTGGTGTAGATTAGGAAATCTCCAGTTATCGGAAAGACACCATATCAAACAAATGAGGAATTGATCTGAAATTAGAAGGGTCAACAAAGGGCTCACAATAACTTCATCACATTGGACACATTCTTTTGTGACGCTGACAGTGTCATAGCCAACATATTGTTTCCTCCCTGGAATGCTGGGATAACTTAGTCACAGGTCAAGGGTCACTCACATAGGATCAATCTAACAAGGAACTCCAACTCATTGGAATGGAGTTGGAAACACTAAACACAATGGGTCAAACACCAAATGGTTAGAGAGCTCAATCTGAGAGATAGGAAAGTGTCCATTCAGGACAGGAATGATGACAAGAATGAAAGATCATGGAGACACAGGTATTGGGTTCCCAGTGACAAGAAGACATGCAATGAAAATGAACAGTGGTAGTTTGGAATAGTGAACCCAAACAGTTTCCATTTCACAAGTAGGGCAGGAATACCCCAAAGAGGGATAGTCCACACTACAAAGCAAACCAATAATCAACAAGTTGCTCCACTATCAGGTCCTGGAAAGGATGGTTGAGGACCAAAAGAACTCCACATTCAAACACATCTGAGCAAGGGAAATAAGCTCAAAGCAGACATAATAGGAATCAGAGAAGGCTCTAAAACATTTTGTATAGACAGCAGTAAAACCAAAGCCTAAATCATAATCTAGGAGTAGTTCATGGGTTCGTAAAGCCAGAAAACATTCCTAATATCAATGATATCTCAGCCAGCAATTGATAGAAATAATGCACAGCCCAAGCTTCCAGCAATCAAGGAGGACTCTACCTGCAGCCTGCTGCCACACTCATGCGGCCCATAGTCAAAGTGGACAATGTGGTTCTGAGGGTAGATGCAGGTTGGCTGACAACCTGCTGTCCCCAGGGTCAGGTCAGCAGCTTTAACCAGGTGCCTGGTTCCAAATAAATCCAACTGGGCCCTGACCAGCAGCTTACTCTCTCCACACTGCACCATCACAGTCTGCAGTGGATACACACTCCCACCCTCAGACATACTGAAACTGGAACCAATGGGACCCCCATGAAGAGGAACTATCTCAGGCACAGGAGTGGTGCTCACTATTCTCCCTGGAAACCTCTGGCTCAAATTGTTGCCAGGTTTCAGAGCAACAAACAGCACCAACTAACACCAGCAGAGGAAACAAACCCCACACTACAGAATCAACCATAATCCCAAACACCTCAAACATCCCTTGCAGGCCCCACCCAGCTCCTTTTATAGACAGAACCTGCACTCACCTGACACCAATCAGACCAGAAGCAGCAACATTGAACCAATGAACCAGACCCAGTCTCTACAATTTCCAGCACTGACTGAGCTCATGGATTTATTACCAGGCGTGCCTGTTCAATCTGGACCAGGAGAAATGGTTGGCAGATGCTGTGCTGTCTTCCTGATGGAATTCAGCTTAGGACATTCTCATGGTGAGGTCCCCATCACTACAATGATCAAACGTGGTTCATTGGTCCAGGAGGGTGACTGTTGTGTGCTATATTCTCTGACATGAGGTATCTGACAATGAGCAGTGCAGAATGATTGTCTTGCATGAGGTGTGGGCAGAACAAAGGCAGCATTTGTTATATTTTCCTCATGCTGTACCTCCCTCTGGGAATGTTTGATTGGAACAGTTTAAAGGGAGCTTTACTTTCAGTTTAAAATAGAGAGAGTTTACTCACGAGATAACAACGTGTGGAGCTGGATGAACACAGCAGGCAAAGCAGCATCTTTGGAGCACAACAGCTGACATTTCGGGCCGAGACCCTTCATCAGAAAAGGGGGATGGAGAGATGATTCTGAAATAAATAGGCAGAGAGGGGGAGGTGGACCAAAGATGGATAGAAGAAAGGATAGGTGGAGAGGAGAGTATGGATGGGGAGGTGGGGAGGGGATAGGTCAGTTCCGGGGAGATCGGACAGGTCAAGGGGGTGGTGATAACAGAGTGTGAAGCTGGATGAACACAGCGGGTCAAGCAGCATCTCAGGAGCACAAAAGCTGACGTTTCGGGCTTCGACCCTTCATCAAGGGTGTGGGATGAGGTAGAAGGTAGGAATTTTGGTGCAGCTTGAGGACGAGGAGGAGTCAAGCTGGGTTGCTTTTGGGATGCGGTGGGGGAGGGGAGATTTTGAAGCTGGTGAAGTCCACATTGATACCACTGGGCTGCAGGGTTCCCAAGCGGAATATGAGTTGCTGTTCCTGCAACCTTCGGGTGGCATCATTGTGGCACTGCAGGAGGCCCATGACGGACATGTCGTCTAAGGAATGGGAGGGGGAGTTAAAATGGTTCGCGACTGGGAGGTGCAGTTGTTTGATGCGAACCGAGCGGAGGTGTTCTGCAAAGCGGTCCCCAAGCCTCCGCTTGGTTTCCCCAAGATAGAAGAAGCCACAACTGGCACAGCGGACTCACTATCTTGCTCCATGCTATACCTGTCATGATAATGTTTGATGGTTACAATTTAGAGGAAATTTTATTTTGTATCTGATCCTGTGCTGTCCCTTTTCTTGGACCGTCCCTGGGGATCGTGTGGAAACGCTCTGGGTCTAATCCCTGATGGTCAATTCGCACAACTGTTTCTGACAATCTTTAATGGAGAATGTTTTGAAGGAGCATTGTTTTCAATTTAAAACAATAGAGGCAGCTTTTTTTCCCCCGGTATCTATCTATGGGCTGTACCTGTCCTGGGAATGTTTGATAGGAACAGTGAAGTGGGAATTTGAACTTTGAGTTTAAAGGAGCAGAGAATGCTTTACTTGCAGTTTATCAGAGTTGAGGGAGCTGTCGTATTTAACTAATCATCTGCTGTCCCAGTCCTGGCGCTATTTCTCAGGACAGTGTCTTGGTAGCTTTCCTTCCAGTTTCAAAAGTTAGAGGGAGATTTACTTCCAGCTTGCTAAAACAGTGCAGTGTGGAAGGAACTTTACTCTGTATTAGACCCTGTGTTGCACCTGTCCTGGGAGAGTTTGGTGAACATCCTGTGGAAGGCACTTTTCTCTTTATCTGCAGCTGTCCAGGGAGAGTTTGATACGGTGTAAGGGAACATTACTCTGTATATAATCTCACAGTGTAACGGTCCTGGAACTATTTAATGTGTGGTGTTGAATGTGCTTGATTCTGTAGCTGAACGTCAGCAATCCCTGCCAGTGTGGATTTGATTAGGATAAAATCGAGTGAGTTGGCACCTCTTGAGCGATGGTGAATGTTACGCTAAATTTTCCTTCAAATGCATTTTCCTTTTGGTTTCAATGTTGGATGGGAGATGCTTGTTGATCTTCCATTCGCAGCCCTCAAAGCCGCTCTGTTGTTTTGTTACTTGCCCATTTAGTATTATGGGCTACAGTGCGGTTATGTTTAGTCCTGGCAAGGCCAACATTTTAATGATGGTCTACCAAGGTGGCAGCACGGTGGCTCAGTGGTTGGCACTGCAGCCTCACAGCGTCAGGCACCCGGGTTCAATTCCAGCCTCGGGTAACTGTCTGTGTGGAGTTTGCACATTCTCCCCGTGTCTGCGTGGGATTCCTTCGAGTGCTCCGGTTTCCTCCCACAGTCCAAAGATGTGCAGGCTAGGTGGGTAGGCCTTGCTAAATTGCCCGGAGTGTTCAGGAGCGAGAGGGTTAGAGGGGGATGGGTGTGGGTGGGATGCTCCAAGAGGCAGTGTGAACTTGTTGGGCCGAAGGGCCCGTTTCCACACTGTAGGGAATCTAATCTAATCTTTAAAAAAGTGTCCTTGAGAAGGCAGTGTTAAGTCGTCACCGGAACAACTTAAGCCAGGAGCAGCAGAGAGCAAGAGGGAGGGGGGAAATGGGGAGAAGGGGACAAGCTGTTGACATCACTGCCTGGGAGATGAGGAAGAGGACAAGAGACTCTGTGAGGAGGGAGCCTGCCTCAGTGACAGAGTAACCAATCTGCAGGGACAGACGAATATGGGACTTGGTACGGATGAACCAGGACCTGGTGCAGTGTGAGAAACTGCTCACAAGGAGAAAAAGTGAGAGGGAAAAGTCCAAACAGTTAAAGCTGAAATGGAAAAATGGAAAGAAAACATAATGATTTAAAAGCTGCCATGAACTTGGTCCAGAGAGATGTTCAGGAAATGAGGAGGAGTGCTGCAGATCACACAAAGTGTCAGAGACAGAGAGAAAGGCTGCAGGGTCAGCTCGCTGCACACAGAGACATAATGTGTGTCTTTGTGTCTGTGAGAAGTTGGGGAGGCTTTGGAGGGGATGTGGGTTGGGATGATTTAACAGACGGAGCTGCTGGATATGGTCATGATGATGGGGAGCCTCCTCCAGAGGATCCACTGCCAGCTTATGACCCAGTTTGAGAGATTCCATTGGTTCCCGTCGTAACGGGCCACCCCGCGACCAGCCCAGAAACCACTAGAAGGGGATTGGAGGACGATGGTCAGGTGGCAGAGGTAGGAGGGCTGTTTATTATACCCCATTGGGGGTGCAGCAGTTGAGGGACATTATGAACGATATTTGGAAGTGAGCGCCTCGGGCAGTCTTAGGGATTTGTTCCGAACGGTCAGGATAACACTGAGGAAAGGATATCATGAATAATATTCCGGCACCCACATCTACACTCTGTCTTACCAGAAGAGCAGAAAGTTAGTCGAGGCACAACTCAGGCTTTAAAAGACCAGGAGTTAAATATCACAGGCACTAACAGAGGGGACCCAGTGGAGACGCTGACAAACAGTTACCAAAGGAAACGCGTACAGTCCACTGCATTTACTGCACGCCTTTGGGCAGTGTTTCAGCGGGTATATGGTACAGCCTTGGATAGGAACAATCTCGAGGCAGTGGGTGGAAATCTGAGGGAGTGAATGTTGGTGTTACATGGCACTGAGGAGACCAGGAAGGCATTGGTGCAGTTTGATCCGACTGAGCAACTGCACACAGAGGCCTGGGTCATGAGGAAGATTGTTCGAGCATGGGAAAAAGAAAGGACAGAACTTTTCAAGGCCTTTGGGGTACAGGATGACACCTGTTAAAGATCAGGCAACAATAGACAGTAGACAATAGGTGCAGGAGTAGGCCATTCAGCCCTTCAAGCCAGCACCACCATTCATTATGATCATGGCTGATCATCCACAATCAGTTATCTGTTCCTGCCTTATCCCCGTAACCCTCGGTTCCGCTATCTTTAAGAGCTCGATCTATCTCTTTCTTGAAACTATCCAGAGACTTGGCCTCCACTGCCTTCTGGGGCAGAGCATTCCATATATCCACCACTCTCTGGGTGAAGAGGTTTTTCCTGAACTCTGTTCTAATTGGCCTACCCCTTATTTTTAAACAGTGTCCTCTGGTTCTGGACTCCCCCATCAATGGAAACATGCTTCCTGCCTCCAGAGTGTCCAATCCCTTAATAATCTTGTACGTCTCAATCAGATCCCCTCACATCCTTCTAAACTCAAGTGTATACAAGCCAAGTTGCTCCAATCTTTCATCATATGATAGTCCCGCCAATCTGGGAATTGACCTCGTGAACCTACGCTGCACTCCCTCAATAGCCAGAATGTCCTTCCGCAAATTTGGAGACCAAAGCTGCACACAATACTCGAGGTCTCACAAGAGCCCTGTACAGCTGCAGAAGGACCTCTTTGCTCCTACACTCAATTCCTCTTGTTACGAAGGCCAGCATGCCATTAGCTTTCTTCACTGCCTGCTGTACCTGCATGCTTGCTTTCATTGACTGATGTACAAGAACACCTAGATCTCGTTGTGCTTCCCCTTTACCTAACTTGACTCCATTTAGATAGTAATCTGCCTTCCTGTTCTTGCCACCAAAGTGGATAACCACACATTTATCTACATTAAACTGCATCTGCCATGCATCCGTCCACTCACCTAGCCTGTCCAAGTCACCCTGTATTCTCATGACATCTTCCTCACATTTCACCCTGCCACCCAGCTTTGTGTCATCAGCAAATTTGCTAATATTACTGTTAATACCTTTACCTATATCATTAATGTATATTGTAAACAGCTGTGGTCCCAGCACCGAAGCTCGTGGAACGCCACTGGTCACTGCCTGCCATTCCAAAAGGGACCCGTTCATCATTACTCTTTGCTTCCTGTCAGCCAGCCAATTTTCAATCCAAGCCAGTATTATTCTGCCAATACCATGTGCCCTAATTTTGCTCACTAATCTCCTACGTGGGACTTTATCAAAGGCTTTCTGACAGCCCAAGTATACGACATCCACTGGCTCTCCCTTGTCCATCTTCATAGTTACATCCTCAAAAAATTCCAGAACATTAGTCCAGCACGATTTCCCCTTTGTAAATCGATGCTGGCTCTGACCTATCCTGTTACTGCTATCCAAATGATTTGTAATTTCATCTTGTATAATTGACTCCAGCATCTTTCCCACCACTGACGTCAGGCTAACCGGTCTATAATTCCCTGTTTTTTCTCTCCCTCCTTTCTTGAAAAGTGGGACAACATTAGCCACCCTCCAATGTGTAGGAACTGATCCTGAATCTATAGAACATTGGAAAATAATGACCAATGCGTCCATGATTTGTAGAGCCACCTCCTTAAGTACCCTCGGATGCAGACCATCAGGTCCCGGGGACTTTTCAGCTTCAGACCTAACAATCTATCCAACACCATTTCCTGCCTAATATAAATTCCCTTCAGTTCATCCATTACCCTTGGAAGCAGAGGCAGAGATTTCAGGATGTAATTCATGACCCACAGTAATAATACATCCCAGTAAAGAAGAAAAGATTCTCAGATAACAAGGTGTAGAGCTGGATGAACACAGCAGGCCAAGCAACATCACAGGAGGAAGTCTGATGTTTTGGGCCTAGACCCTTCAGAAAAAGGCGGACGGGAAGGGGTTTCTGAAATGTATTGGATGGGGGAGGAAGTTGGATAGAGGAGAAGATAGGTAGAGTGGCGACAGACAGGTCAAAAAGAGGTGGGGATGGAGCCAGTAAAGGTGAGTGCAGGTGGGGAGTGAGGGCAGGGATAAGTCCGGACAGACAGGTCATGGGAGTGGGACGAAGCTGGTAGGTAGGAGATGGGGGTGCAGCGTGAGGTGGCAAAGAGAGTTTTGGTGGGTGGAAGGATAGGTTAGGGAGATGGGAGGAGCTGGGCTGGTTTTGGGATGCATTCGTGGGGTGGGGGGGAGGTTTTGAAGCTTGTGAAATCCAACTTGCTACCATTGGGCTGCACTGTTCCCAAGTGGAATGAGGTGCTGTTCCTGCACCCTTCAGGTGGCATCATTGTGGCACTGCAGGAGGCCCTGAGTGGACATACAATCTGAGGAATGGGAGTGGGAGTTGAAATGGTTCACAATGGGGAGGTGCAGTTGTTTAGCGTGAACCAAGTGTAGATGTTCTGCAAAGCGGTCCCCAAGCCGCCACTCGGTTTCCCGGATGGAGAGGCCACATCAGGAACAGCGGATGCAATATAGCACATTTGCAGATGGGCAGTGAACATCTGCTTGATGTGGAAAGTCTTATTGGGGCCTGGGATCAGGGTGTGTGGGGAGGGAAAGGGGCAGGTGTTGCACTTCCTATAACCGCAGGAAATGCAGAGGGTGGTGGGGCTGGAGGGAGTGTGGAGTGGACAAGGGTGTCAGAGAGGGTGGTCCCTCTGGAAAGTAGACAAGGGTGGTGACAGAAAAGTGTCTTGGGTGGTAGGGTCAGATTGCAGATGGCCGAAAAGTGTCAGAAGATGATGGGTTGGATTTGGAGGTTGGTGGGGTGGTGTGTGAGGACCAGGGAGATTCTGTTTTGGTTCTTATTGAGGGGTGGGTGTGAGGGGGAAATGTGGGAGACATAGTCAAGGGTGTTCTTGACTGAGCAGGGGGTGGTTGGGGAAGTTGTGGTCCTTAAAACATAGACATCTGAGATTATATAGTGGAATGCCTCATCCTGGGACCAGATGTGCCACAGGTAAAAGAATTGAGAATAGGGATGGCATTTTTTGCAGGAGTTTGGGTGGGACGAGGTGTATTCTAGGTAGCTGTGGGACTCGATGGGCTTGAAATGGATATTGGTTTCTCGCTGGTTGCCAGAGATGGAAACAGAGAGGTAGTGGAGATGGCCCAGATGAAGTTAAGGTTGGGGTGGAAGGTGTTGAAGTGGATGAACTGTTTGAGCGAGTCATGGGAGCATGAGGCAGCACCAAAACAGTCAACGTAACAGGAAGAAGTGGGGTTTAGGACCAGCGTAGCTACGGAAGAGGGATTGTTACCTGTAACCTGCAGAGAGACAGGTATAGCTTGGGCCCATGCGGGTACCCATGGCCACCCCCTCTTCCGTATCTGCTCCGAGCATGAGACATTCCACTCCCGTACATCTCGATGTCCAATTTTAAAGGACACCCACTCCCAACACCACCCCCCATCCAAGGTGTCAAAAAACCAACCCTGAACAACCCAGGAAAGTTGGTGTCAAGTTTTGCATTAAAAAAAACCATCTTAGGGGATTAAAAACAGTGATAAATTCAAACTTGAGCAAAGAACAACTAAAAGCATAGTTGAAACAAAGAAAAATAAACTGCCAAGTGTAATTTAGAAAACAAATGGAAAGACCATTCTCTTTGCATATGATTTTTGAAACATAAAATGAAGATACGCCACTGATAACAGACCTGGAAGGTTCATTATGAGGAGCCAGGAGATGGCAAAATAGTTACAGATATTTTGCATCAGTGTTTCTAGTGGAAGGTACATTGCACATTCCACAAATACTAAGGAATGTGGGAGAGGATTTCAGCCCCTTCAACATCACTATGTATCATTATACAAATTAATGACTGAAATATCCCCTGGAGCTGCTCATTTGCATGAGGATCCTAAAAAGATTGAGCTACAGGGACAATGGATGTGAGAGTTGACATTTTTCAAAAATCCTTGTCTTCTAGCAAGTCAGCAAAAGATTGGAAAATTAGCAATGTGACACCGGTGTTGAGAAAGGAAAGGGCAGGACGCATTAGGAGAGGCTTGCAACACTGTTTTAAGAGGAGCAATTGAAAGGCAGAGCTAGCTTTGTTTCTAAGATTATTTGAGGAGAACTGTCTCAACTCGGCTGGGGAAATGAGAGGGTGGAGAGTCATGCATGTAATATCGGTGAGGTAAATTTCAAATGAGATGTGATGTGCAAGTTTATATGCTCAGAGTGGGAGGAGTCAATGAGCTGCAGTGGTAGAAAAAGGAACATTTAAGCAGCTTTTAAACAAACACTAATCTACAATGAATCAATGATTGGACATAGACCAAATGCAGGCAGAAGGAATTAGTTTAATCTGGCGTCATGTTTGTCACAACATTGGCAAACAGCCTGCTGTGGTTCTGTACTCAGTTCTGCATTGTGTACGTGTAAATGCAAGTAGTCAGGGGCTAATTAACACAGCACATTGCTGGAAATGCATTGCAATCATTTAACCATTACTGGAAGAACATTTTCAGAATCTTCATCGCAAGCCAACAGGCAGCATAGCTTTGTGAGAGCCGATTTTAAGTTTGAGGGAGTCTGAAGCGGGGTAGAAAGGCAGGTGAAACATTACGTGTTGTATTCAAGTGTCCAGAAGGTTCTGGACAACAACAACTCACAAAAGGTAAAAGTCATAAGACTAAGATGGAGAGAACTTGTTCCCTCAGAGGGTACGATGTCCTTCGATCTCCTTGCCATAGTGAGCTGTGTGGGCAGAGTCCTTGTCTATAGTCCAAGGTTGAACTATATAGATTGTTGGCCAGGAGTGGGAAAGAAGGGGTTGAGGAAGATCTTGGAAAGCGGATGTCACTAACACCAGATCAGCCAGAGACCTACTTAATGGTGGAGCAAGATTGAGGACCCTAACAACTTACTCTTGTTACTGTTTCTTACCGTCTGGCAGTCCATGATTTCTGAAATCTGGTCCCTAAGTCGGTGATTCCAGTTTCTGGACTCCATGGTCATTGGGAAATATCCTTCCTGCATTTTCTGTGCCTGGTCCGATTACAATATTGCAGGGTTCTATGAGATTGCCCCTTTATTCTTCAAATCCATCTATTTTGACTTGAGAAGTCACATGATACATGACACCAGGTGACAGTCCAACAGGACTGAAAGCTTCAGCTGTTGGAGCGCTGCTCCTTTTATCAGGGGAAGGACACTGGAGAATACAGCACCACAAAGTGTCATTAGAAAAGCCTGTCAGATTGTAACCTGGCACCTTGTGACCTCTGACTTCGTCAACCCCACTCCCACACTAGCGCCTCAGCACCAATTAATCTAGTTCTAACTAGTTTGTTCGCTTCTCTCCTCAACACTGCAAAGCTCAGATTCTGTCTGGTAAATCTTTTGCTGCATTACCCCCATAGCCAGTACCCGCTTCCTCAGAAAAGGAGAACAAGACCCACGCACGGTACTCCAGGGGTGGCCATTCAGGCCCTGTATATTTGCAGCAAGGCAGCTCTAATTCCGTCCTTAAACACGGAGGGACAACATACCATTTACTGTCCTCACCACCTGCTCCATCTCCATACAGACTTTCTGCAACTGGTGCCAAAAGACACAGGATTCATCACACCCACCCTTGTTCTCCATTCTATTCAGATAGAAACCCATGGTCCTGTTTTTGCTGCGAGTGGATGCGCTTGTCTTGATCCACATTGAACTAGCTTTACCATTTGTTTACACACCCATTCAACTCCTCCAAATCACAAACAATGTTGTTCTCCTCCTCAACATTTCACCTTTTGTAACTGTAGCTGGTTTGGGAAGAATTTAATAGGGAGGCTGTCAAGGGAGCAGCTTGAAACAGCATCACACCATATCTAACATGCAGTACCTGCTCTTGAGCCCTTGTCCGAACAGGGCACATGGAACTGCACTGTACCTAACCTGGTCATGTGCATTTCTTGGGGATGTTGGATTTTAGTACTGTAGCTGGAGCTCTAGTCTGGAGAAAAAAGTACCTTTACATTTAGAGGAATGAGGGAGGATAACTCTGGAGCTAACAGTGCTGTCCTTCTACAGAAGAAGGATTATTAATTGAGGTTACCCCTCCACTCAGGCATTGCTCTCCAAGGTTCCCAACACCAAATCTGAAAACCCACCTTGACCCCCAGACTCTCTCCTCCTACTAGTGACCTTTCCACAGGAAAGAAAGCTTTCATCTCAAACCCATGGAATTTGGTACCCAGCTTGGATTGTGAACTACTTGAAAGTCAGATTTGTAAGCCTGAGATCACTAACTCCACAACTACCCTCAGCCACATCAGACAAACACTTGCTCACCACATGCCCTGACCACAACATGTATACTCCAGTCAGACATCAGGCAGCGCAACTGAAATAGAGAACACTATTGAGGCCTGCAGAACTTGTTCCAGTCCCTGCACTAAGAATCATTTCCCAACCCCTCACATCATGCTGCCAAGAGTGAGAAAGCCATAGGGACAAAACCCACCAAGAGAGGAAGTCAAGGGAGGGTGGGTAGGTCAGTTATGTTACACTGAAATGGTGTTGTGGCCACTGATTTAATCTTGTTAATGAATATTTGAGGTACAAAACATAGCACTCCATGTCATGGCTACAGTGACAGGACAAGGCTGCTCAGTCTCCTGCTGAGCATGAGCTGTCATTCCATTTAGCAGACAGCCCTGAGAAAAGGGGAATCGGAAGCATTTAGCGAGAAGGCTTTTTCCACTGAGGCCCTGACTGGTGTCTGAAGAACATCAGATAACGGCATTCTCACCTACACATCACGTTGTGTTCTGAGAACTGACCTCCCCAGCATTTCCTACCAAGGTTTGGAATTCAGTGAAATGAATTCCCACTCGTGTTCAGAGTCAGCTACACCCTCCCTCACCATAAGAGGCACAGCAGACAGTTTCAGATGAACACCAGGGAAGAAATGTGGCATAGTCACCCTGCCTTCACACCCACCAGCACTGCCTGAGGACAACGTCAGGTTTGAATTGACAAAAAGCAAGAGAGCAGGTTGGGCTCTGCTCAAGAAATCTTGGGATGAGGAAAGGTAGACCCACATGGCAACATGACAGTTCAGCATATTTCAGGGTTAAACACAGATGTCTGTCTAACAATTGTTTATTGATGTACTCAGGGGGCAAGTGCCATGTGCCCTTCTCAAATTTGGGCAGAGTCACAGTTAACACAAGCTTTCTCCAAATACTGAAAGGTCCAAATAACGCTGAAGCTGAGAGGTGACAGAGAGCTCAATCTCCAGGCAGTTACAAGAGAGGCCGAACTGTGCCAGTCAATGCCAAATGAGGATGAGAAATCCCCCTTGGAAATACTAGAAAATTCCATGAAGGTGGAAAAATAAAAACTATTTCTCGACAGGAAATTCAATGAATCACTGCTTTATTGGTCATTTAATGACGTGAAAGGAGTTTGCTTGTGTTTCCTGTACAGGAACAAGGCCATCAACGAAGCAGAGATCAGGGAGACAGCTGTCACTGTCAGTGACACCATCAGGACCAGCTCAGACTGCACACCTACACAACAAGGAGAAACCAATGGTTACTGAGGGAAACTGGGACAAAGAGAAACGAGCAGTCAGGCAACTCACCGCCTGGAGACATCTCCTGCATCCTTTGCTCAACCTCAGTCAGGGGCTCAGTTGCCAGGCTGGTCAGCTCAGGATCCAGAATGAGCAGGGGGCTAACTGAGGCCTCACCCTCCCACCTCAATCCAGCTTCACTCCCTGCAGGAAGCAACAGTACGGTCAGGATCAGGGAAGGAGGGTATAGTCCCCAGAGTGGGTCCGTGACCTACCAGCTTCAGCTCCAGCATCTCTCCTTCCTCTGGACGGGAACACGATCTCCCCTGTGCTACCACAGTTCCCGACATGGCAACAGGCACAAACGTCACTGGTCGACTCTTCCAGTGGGGTCCAGCTAAATAGGAGAAACAGCCCATTCAACCACACGGTGCATCACCTCTCCAACAACATCACTAAGGGGCATGGAGTGGGGGACACTCACATCTTGTGCAGCTTCTGGAAGGTACAAGCTTTGTTCCTGGAATCTCCCTGATCCACTCCAGCAACTTTTAGGTGACAGGTGATGAAAATCTGAGGGACACATTCAGCACATGTCAGTGTTTAGCCACTCCCACCCTGTGGGGAGAAGCCAGTCAGCAGCTTGCTCTTACCAAGGAACGCTCATCTCCATAGAAGCGGAAGGCATCCAGGTCAAACCTGAGCTTGTCCGGCTCCCGCTGGTCTCTCAGCAACACAAAGGTCGAAAAGGAGTCCTCAGCTTGGCTGTCCACGAGGCAACTGCAGGTGAACAAAGGGCCATGAAGTGAATGGAGTGAAGCCATTGAGATGGCAGCAGCTGGAGAAAGCAGAGAGCTCCTTACCCATTGTAGTCAATGATGCTGTATCTGGGGCTGGAGTCCTTGCCTGGGCTCAGTGTAGCCACACAGCGGTCAATGTACAGCTTCAGGGGCACGTGGTTGTCCATTGAAACAGACGCCTCAATGTGAATGAGTTCTCCCAGGGAGTAGACAGTGGAAGTGCGCTCTCTAAGCCAGTCACCTGAAGTACAAAAGGACAAGGGTTGGAGAGACAGTGGGTGCAACCCCCAGTGAGTGACACCAGGAGATCCCTCCCCAGACAGCCATCACATACCATTCATTAGACGCAGGGAGAACGACAGATGCCCTTCTCGAGACCTGGTGGAGCTGAATGGGATCCAAGTGGGCTTGATGGGGTTACTGCTCACATTGCCCTTCCTGGGTAGAGACAGGGCAGCCATTTTACAACAAAAAGACAACCACTGTGGCTGAAAATAAAGGTTGATCAATCAAATGAAGACTCTCACCTGAAATAACGACACAATGGGAATGACAGCCCCATTGGTTCGCACAATGACAGACCCAGGATAGTTTGGGATGTGGGTCAGGTGGGTGGTGTAGATCAGGAAATCTCCAGTCATCTGAAAGATACCAGGCTAAGGAATTAGGAACAGATCTGAACTGCGAAGGGGCAGCACAGGGCTCACAATGGCTTCATCCCATTGGATGCATTCTTTAAACGACCCAAACAAGCAAAGCTACAAGCAACTCTAAATAACTGGAATTCTCTATGAGAGAGACTAAACAGACTTGTAAAGAACCAAGATTTGTGGGACAGGGGTGGGGGGTCAGGGTAGAAAGATCTGAGGCATAAGCATGAGTGTTCAGGGGCAATAAGTCAATGAAAAGTGCCCAAAAAGGGGTTAACACTCAGAAGGTGTTCCTGTTAGGCGGCGAGACTCGGACCTGTGGGCACAGCCTGAAAATTAGAGGGGGTAAAGTTGAAAATGAAACAAGACAACATTTCTTCAGCCAGAAAGTGGTGGGCTTGTGGAATTCATTGCCATGGAGTGCAGTCGAGGCCAGGACATGGCAGATCTCAGAAGCAATCAGGGGCTACAGGGAGAGAGAGCAGGGAAGTGGAGTTGAAGTGCCCACCAGCCATGATTTAAATGGCAGAGTAGACTTGATGGGCCTCATGGCCTCACTTCCACTCACATGTCTTATGGGACTATGGCTGTCTGGAAGACAGAAACAGAAGTTACTACTTTAGAAATATTACACAAATTCTAAACACAGTCAACAGTTTGGAGCTCAAATCAATACAGCATCTTGCTGTCAGTAGAGCATGGTTGAGAGCTGAATTGAAAATACCACATCCAAACAAATCTGACTGAGAACAAGCTGGAAGTACACAAAGAAACAGAACATTTCAAAACATCTAGAACAGACAGAAATTCAAGCAGAGGCCAAGCACAGCCTAAGGCCAGATTGTGGATTAATACAGCTAGAGACCATTCATGTCACCGCAGCCAGGGTTACACAAGT
The DNA here is from genome assembly GCF_030684315.1 of Stegostoma tigrinum. Taxonomy (NCBI): domain Eukaryota; kingdom Metazoa; phylum Chordata; class Chondrichthyes; order Orectolobiformes; family Stegostomatidae; genus Stegostoma; species Stegostoma tigrinum. The sequence goes on along the minus strand of NC_081388.1, from coordinate 2,096,517 downwards.
TGAACAACACCCAGACCAAGCTACCAGCAGGTATAACAAAGTGTGGGGCTGGATGGACACAGCAGGCCAAGCAGGATCTTAGGGCCCCAAAAGCTGACTTGGCTGAAAAGGCCAAGACTCTTCATCAGAAGAGGGGATTGGGAGGCAATTCTGAAATAAGTGGGGAGAAGCAGGGAGACAGACTAAAGATGGATAGAGGAGAAGAGCAGAGTATGGGTGGGGAGGTAGGAAGGGGATAAGTCAGTCTGGGGAGAATGGACAGATCAAGGGGGAGGGATAAGGTTAGTAGGTAGGAAGTGAAGAGGGTGCAGCTTGAAGTGGGAAGGTAGGAGAGGGGGAAAAACAATTCAGGCAGGCAAGTACAGAGGACTCATTACCTGCAGTCTGCTGCCACACTCATGCAGCCCGTAATCGAAGAGGACAGTGTGGTTCTCAGGGTAGATTCTGGTTGGCCGACAACCTGCTGTCCCCAGGGTCAGGTCAGCAGCTTTAATTGGGTGCCTGGTTCCAAATAAATCCAACTGGGCCCTGACCAGCAGCTTGTGCTCTCCACACTGCACCATCACAGTCTGCAGCAGAGACACACTCCCACCCTCAGACATTCTGAAACTGGAACCAATGGGACCCCCATGAGGAGGGACTCGCTCAGATACAGGAGTGGCTCTCACTATTCTCCATGGATACCTCTGGCTCAGAAACTGTTGCCAAGTTTCAGAGCAACAAACAGCTCCAACTAACACCAACAGAAGGAACAAACCCCTCACTACAAAAGCCCCCATGATCCCAAACAACACAAGCATCCCTTCCAACCCCCACCCAGCTCCTTTTATACACACAACCTGCACCCACCTGACACCAATCAGGCCAGAGGCAGCAACATTGAACCAATGAACCAGCCCCAGTCTCTGCAATTTCCACCAATGACTAAACTCTGGCATTGATCACCAGGAGGGCCTGTTCCATTTGGACCAATAGGAATGGCTGGGAGTTGCTGTGCTGTCACCTGACTGCATTCAGCTCCACAATTTCTCATGGTGACGGAGCTCCTGAGGACAATCATCAAACATGGATCATTGGTTCAGGCGGGTGTTGGTGGGTTTAACCTTTCCTGACCTCGAGTGTCTGACAGTGAGCCAGACAGAGAGGTGTCCCTGGATGGGGATTGGACTGGACAAAAGAAGTGTTCTTCAGGTTTGTCTCATGTTCCATGCTCTATCCTAACCCAGCGACCACCGCTCCCCCGGTCAACTCCCAACCCACTGCATCCCAGGAATGTTTAATTGAGGCAGTGTAAAGGGAACCTTTCTTTCAGTTTAAAAGAAAGAGTAAGTTTATTCACTATCTTGCTCCATACTATTACCTGTCCTGGTACCGTTTGAAGGTCACCTGTATTCGGTATCGAACCGTGCGCTGTCCCTTTCCTTGGAGTGTCAATGCGGACAGTGTAGATACAGCTTTACTCTTTATCTGCAGCTGTCCAGGGAGAGTTTGATACATCGTAAGGGAACATTACTCTGTATATAATCCCACAATGTACCTGTCCTGGGAGTGTTCTATGTGGAGAGAGCAGAATGCGCTTTACTCTGCAGCTAAACCTCAGCAATCCCTGCCACTGTGGATTCAATTGGGATGAAATCAAATGCGTTGGCATCCACCAGCAGTGGTGAATCCTGTCTTCACTTTCCCTTCAAATATATTTTCCTCTTGGCTTCAATTTTCGATGGAAATTACCCATTGTCGTTCCATTCACTCCCCTCAAGGGTTCTCCCTTGTTTTGTTACTTGCCCGCTTAGTTTTATTGGTAATGGATGTGTCGTCCTGGAAAGGCCAACTTTTTAATAACCGTCTCCCAACTGTCCTTGAGAAGGCAACGTTCAGTCCACATCTTCACACCGTTAGCCAGAGGCTGCAGAGGGGAGAGGGAGAGGGAGGGGGAATAGGAATGGAAAGACAGGAGAAGGGGACAAGCTGCTGACATCGCTGCCTGGGAGATGCTGACCAGAAGCTGCAGGAAGAAAGGTGCAGACGGCGGGTACCAGACACTGAGACTAGATTGCTGATGTAAACACAATGCTGAATGGATGGAAGGCTGACAGCAAGTGAAGGCAGAGAAGGTACAGAGGGAAAGACTAGAGAAAGAGGACAAGAGACTCTGTGAGGAGGGAGCCTGCCTCAGTGACAGAGTAACCAATCTGAAGGGACAGAAGAATATCGGACTTGGTACGGATGAACCAGGACCAGGTGCAGTGTGAGAAACTGCTCACAAGGAGAATAAGTGAGAGGGAAAAGTCCAAACAGTTAAAGCTGAAATGGAAACATGGAAGGAAAACGTAATGATTTAAAAGCTGCAATGAACTTGATCCAGAGAGATGTTCAGGAAATGAGGAGGAGTGCTGCAGATCTCACAAAATGTCAGAGACAGAGAGAAAGGCTGCAGGGTCAGCTCGCTGCACACAGAGACATAATGTGTGTCTTTGTGTCTGTGAGAAGTTGGGGAGGCAGTGAAGGGGATGTGGGTTGGGATGATATTTTTTTTATTTGAAGAAATATACCTTATTCATAAGAGGTACAAAAAATAAAACATATTTAAACACCTAGCCAGTCATGCAAGCCGCTCCGGGTTACCCACGGGGTACATAGACCAACTTAAGGCAAAAAATAAAGAAGGCAAAAAAAACAAAGCAAAGAAAACACCCCGGCAGTCGTCTCCCCGCACAGTCCCCGTTGGCCCCCTGACCAGTTGGGGAAGGCGCCAGCTGGGCCCAGTTACCAGATAGGGTTCTTTTTTTCGATTCTGGACGAGGGGGCTCATACGGTGGTCTTTCCCCACCGCGCCTTGGTTGCGGCTGCCCCAAGCTTCAGCGTGTCCCTCAGCACGTAGCCCTGGACCTTGGAGTGCGCCAGTCTGCAACACTCGGTCGGGGTCAGTTCTTTCAGCTGGCAGACCAGCAAGATGCGGGCAGACCAAAGAGCGTCTTTCACCGCATTGATGGTCCTCCAGGCGCAGTTGATGTTGGTCTCGGTGTGCGTCCCCGGAAACAGCCCGTAGAGCACGGAGTCCCGCGTCACGGAGCTGCTCGGGACGAACCTCGACAAATACCACTGCATCCCCCTCCAGACCTCCTGCGCATAGGCACACTCCAGAAGGAGGTGATCGACAGTCTCGTCCCCGCCCCGCAGCCACCTCGAGGGCAGCGTGCGGTGGCGCAAAGATTCCGGGCATGCATAAAGGAGCTCACTAGCAGAGCCCCTCTCACCACCAGCCAAGCAATGTCCTTGTGCTTGTTTGAAAGTTCTGGCGATGAGGCATTCTGCCAAACGACTTTGGCAGTCTGCGTGGGGAACCACACGACGGGATCCACCCTCTCCTTTTCCCGAAGGGTCCCGAGGATACTACGTGCTGACCACTGCCTGACGGCCTTGTGGTCAAAGGTGTTTCCTTTCAAAATTTTCTCCACGAAGGACAGGTGGTACGGAACGGTCCAACTACTCGGAGCGTTCCGCGGCAACGAGGCCAGGCCCATCCTTCGCAACACCGGGGACAGGTAGAACCTCAGTAAGTAGTGACACTTGGTGTTTGCGTACTGAGGATCTACACACAGCTTGATGCAGCCGCACACAAAGGTAGCCGTCGGGACGAGGGTGGCGTTCGGTACGCCCTTTCCCCCATTTTCCACGTCTTTGTACACGGTGTCCCTGCGAACCCGGTCCATCCTCGACCCCCAAATGAAGTGGAAGATGGCCCAGGTGACCGCAGCGGCGCAGGTCCAGTGAATAGGCCAGGCCTGCGCCACATACAACAGTACCGAAAGCCCCTCGCACCTGACAACCAGGTTCTTACCCGCGATGGAGAGGGACCAGAGCGTCCACCTGCCCAGCTTCTGCTTCAATTTGGTGATACGCTCCTCCCAAGTCTTAGTGCACGCCCCAGCTCCACCAAACCAAACACCCAGCACCTTCAGGTAGTCTGTCCTGACGGTGAAGCGGATGAAGGAGCGGTCGTCCCAGTTCCCGAAGAATATGACCTCGCTCTCACCCCTATTGACTTTGGCACCCGAGGCCAGTTCAAACTGGCCGCAGATGTCCAATAGTCTACTCACCGACCGACGATCGGTGCAGAAGGCCTCCGCTGCCTGGGATAGTCACACCCTTCAGGCTCACGTCCTTCCTGATGGATGCGGCGAAGGGCTCCACACAGCACACGAACAAGGCAGGAGAGAGCGGGCAGCCCTGCCTGACTCCAGATCTAACAGGAAAACTGTCTGATTCCCACCCTTGATCGAGACTGCGCTAACGATGTTGGCGTAGAGCAGCCGGATCCAATTGCGGATGCCCTCCCCGAACTGCAATTTGGAGAGGACGTCCCTCATGTAAGCATGAGAGACCCTGTCGAAGGCCTTCTCCTGGTCAAGGCTGACGAGGCAGGTGTCCACCCGCCTGTCCTGTACGTAGGCGATCGTATCCCTGATGAGCATGAGGCTCTCAGCGATCTTCCTGCCCGGCACAGCACAGGTTTGGTCAGGGTGAATCACCGACTCCAGGGCAGACCTGACCCGGTTGGCTATGACCTTGGCCAGAATTTTGTAGTCCACGTTCAAAAGTGAAATGGGACGCCAATTCATAATTTCTTCCCTCTCCCCCTTCCTCTTGTAAATGAGGGTGATGATGCCCTTCCTCATGGACTTGCACATTTGCCCTGCCCGAAGAGCACTATCGTACACCTCCAGCAGGTCCTGGCCGACCAGGACCCACAGAGCAGAATACAGCTCGACCGGTAAGCCGTCGCTTCCGGGAGTCCTATTCCTCTCCAAGGACTTGAGGGCTCTGGTCAGCTCGTCCAGGGATATCGGCCGGTCCAGCCACTCCCTCCTGCCGTCGTCTAAGACCTCCGTGATAGACGACAGGAACGACTCGGAGGCCGTGCTGTCCGTAGGCTTCGTGTCGTACAGTCCGGCATAGAAGGACATGCTGATCCTCAAAATGTCGGGCCGAGACGACGTCACCGAGCCGTCGTACTCCTTCAGCCGGCTAAGCACAGAGCTCGGGTTGTGCACCTTCTGAAAGAAGAAACGCGAGCACGTCTCGTCCTGCTCCACAGAGCGGACCCTGGACCGGAAGATTATCATGGAGGCCTCCGCGGTGAAGAGCGAGGCTTGCTGGCCCCTCACCTCGCGGGGGTCCTCCGTGACATCGACCCCCATCAACTGCAGAAAGAGCAGGCTCTGCACCCTTTTCTGGAGTCGCGACAGCTTTGCCCGCCTCTCCCTCGCCTTGCGAACACGCTTGAGGACAAAGAACCTCTTGATGTTCTCCTTCACCGTCTCCCACCAGTCGCCCGGAGACTCAAAGAGGGGTTTCACGTTTCTCCAACCGGCGTACTCCCTCTTAAGCTCCTTGACGTTCTCTGGGGTCAACAGAGTCGGGTTGAGCTTCCACGTCCCCTTGCCGGCCGGCTGGTCGTCCTGTGAGTGACATTCGGCCAGCAGGAGGCAGTGGTCAGTTAAGAACACCGGCTCGACGCTGGTGGACCTGACCGAGAACGCCCATGACACAAACAGGAAGTCTATCCTTGAGCGGATAGACCCGTCTGGCCGCGACCAGGTGTACCTCCGCTACGCTCCGTCTGCAGGGGTGCTGAAGACGTCAAGCAGCTTGGCGTCCTCCACCGTGCCCATCAGGGATCTGGACGTGACGTCCAGTTGACTCCCCCCACCCGCTGTCCCCGTGCCGGATCTTCCATCTCAATCGATGATGCAATTGAAGTCTTCGCCTAGGATGACCAGCCTGGACGTAGCCAGCAGGGGTGGAATCTGCTGCAGGACGGCCAACCGCTCATTCCGTACCGCTGGGGCGTACACGTTGAACAGCCTCAGGGGACCGTTCCTGTAGGTGACGTCAGCCACCAGGAGGCGCCCCCCCACCACCTCCTGAACTTGAGAGATGGTGAAGTCGCGCCCCCGCAGCAGAATAGCCAGGCCCGAGCAGCGACAGTCGTTACCCCCTGACCAGATCGAAGGCCCACAGGTCCAGGCGCCGGACCATTTCCCGTACCTGCCGAGGTGCGGTATCCCGCACTCCTGCAGAAACAGGAGGTCTGCCTTGATGGTGGTCAGGTAGGCCAACGTGGACACACATCTTGCGGTGGACTTGACACTGCGCACATTAATGCTCGCAACTCGTACCCCATTGTGGGCAGTGACCGCAATACCCTCCCCAAGTCCAAGGTCCAGCCCCTCCATCTGTCCCTTCATGCTCATTGCCCGGGCTAACTGCTGGACGCTCTCTGGGCTCAGGAAACCGTCCGTGCTGCCTTTCGGGTGGCATCCCCCCGTCAGGGGTGCGGATGCAGGAGGCTCCGGCTCTGGGTCAGGCTGGGGACGGGCTGTGTCCTCCTTCTCGCCTGGAAGTTCCGGGGGGCCCTCCAGTGCCCCAGCGGCACTTGACTTGGTGTCGGAGGGAGCCTCAGGACGCCTCCCGTCACCTGGAAGCAGGGTGCTGCTTTCCTTCTCCCTCGAGATCTTTAACTTCTGCTTCGTGCGGGCCCTCTCCGAATCCCCCTAGTCAGCGGAGCTCTTATAGCCCCCCTGTAGCTGCTTCTTCCTGCCTGATGGTTGTGGTTCGTGGGCCCGTCGACGCATCTTCCTCCTCGCTTTCCGGACCGTCGTCCACTCCCCTGGGTCGCCTGTCGCCGCCTCCATCGACTGCGGGTTGGCGGCGGGGAGCGGAGCCTGCAGGGGCGCTTTGCTGGCCTCGGGCCCATGCTACGGGGCTGGGCCCTCCTGCACGACCTGGCTCTCCTGCACAATAGTGGGGTCCTTGCTGGGCCCTGGTGCCTTCCTCTCCTCCGGGGGGGCTGGCCCCGCAATGCCCCTGTCAGCGACCTGGGCGTAGGTGGTCCCCCGCTGCGGGCATGCCCTATAGAGGTGGCCCGCTTCCCCGCAAAGGTTGCGGCTTTTCTCTTGTGGGCAATCCTTTGCAAGGTGTCCCTCCTCCCTGCAGTTCCTGCTGATGGTGGCTTTGCAGTCGGCCGCCACGTGACCTGACCTACCACAGGCATGGCAGACTTGAGGTTGCCCTGCATAGGTCAGGTAGCCCTTGCTCCCGCCGATTGCGAAGCTGGACGGTGGGTGTACGACATTCCCGTTCGCGCCTGTCCTCAGCGTCACCTTGACCTGCTTCTTACTGGTCCAGATGCCAAAGGGGTCCATGATGTCAGTTAGGTCCCCTTCCACCTTCACGTACCTTCCAAGGAAGGCCAGGACATCAACTGCTGGCACATGCGGGTTGTACATGTGTACAGTCACCATACGGCTCCTCTGCGCTGGCATCACAAACAGCGGGTCAGCGGTCAATACAGAGAGGGGGCCCTCCCCTCCTTTCTCCTTGAAAACCTCCAGGAAGTGCTCGCAAAGCTTGGCACTCCTGAAGGTCACATCATAAAAACCTCCTCCGGGGAAATCCTGCAGGCAGTAAATGTCCGCAGCAGCAAACCCGCAACAGTCCAACAGGACCCTCTTCACGAAGAAGGAGCGGTCCACAGGTGCACCTTCATCCACCTTCTTTACGGAAACACGAATGGTGTTCCGGACCCCCTGACCTGGGGCACGAGCACTTGCCACAGCCATCGTTGCTGGTTGGCTGCTCCCCTGAACCAGCGTTAGGCCAAAGCCAGCATTAAGACCACTGGTTGCAAGGGTGGACAGCCAACCCGACGTCCTCCTTTCACCTCCAAGACAGCACTCTCCTCCTCTCGGTCCACAAGAGAGTGGGTCGTTACTTTGTTCCAGATGTAAGCTGGTTCACTGAGCTTGAAGGTTTGTCCCCAGATGTTTCAGAACCATTCTAGGTAACATCAACAGTGAGCCTCCAATGAAGTGCTGGTGTTATGTCCCGCTTTCTATTTATCTGGTTAGGTTTCCTTGGGTCGGTGATGTCATTTCCTGTACTTGTTCTCAGGGGATGGTAGATTGGCTCCAGCTCAATGTGTTTGTTGATGGAGTTCCGGTTGCAATGCCATGCTTCTCGGAATTCACGTGCGTGTCTATGTTTGGCTTGTCCTCGGATGGATGTGTTGTCCCAATCAAAGCGGTGTCCTTCCTCATCTGTATGTAAGGTTACGAGTGACAGTGGGTCATTTGGTTTTGTGGCTAGTTGATGTTCATGTATCCTGGTGTAGAGCCTTCTGCCAGTTTGTCCAATGTAGTGTTTGTCACAGTTCTTGCAAGGTATTTTGTAGATGACTTTCGTTTTGTTTGTTGTCTGTATAGGGTCTTTTAAGTTCATTAGCACTAACTTCACAGCGAATGAACTTAAAAGACCCTTTTCAGACAACAAACAAAACGAAAGTCATCTCCAAAACACCTTGCAAGAACTGTGACAAACACTACATTGGACAAACTGGCAGAAAGCTAGCCACCAGGATACATGAACATCAACTAGCCACAAAACCACATGACCCACTATCACTCGTATCCTTACATACAGATGAGGAAGGACACCGCTTTGATTGGGACAACACATCCATCCTAGGACAAGCCAAACAGAGACACGCACGAGAATTCCTAGAAGCGTGGCATTCCAACCGGAACTCCATCAACAAACACATTGATTTGGAGCCAATCTACCATCCCCTGAGAACAAGAACAGGAAATGACATCTACAATGCAGGAAATGACATCACCAACCTAAGGAAACCTAACAGATAAATAGAAAGCGGGCCATAACACCAGCGCTTCGTCGGAGGCTCGCTGATGATGTTACCTAGAATGATGACGAAACGTCTGGGTACAAACTGGCAAGCTCAGAGAACCAGCTTACATACGGAACAAAATAAAGACCCACTCTCTTGTGGACCGAGAGGAGGAGAGTGCTGTCTTGGAGGTGAAAGGAGGACGTCGGGTTGGCTGTCCACCCTTGCAACCAGTGGTCTTAATGCTGGCTTCAGCCTAACGTTGGTTCAGGGGAGCAGCCAACCTGCAACGATGGCTGCGGCAAGTGCTCGTGCCCCAGGTCAGGGGGTCCAGAACACCATCCGTGTTTCCGTAAAGAAGGTGGATGAAAGGTGCACCTGTGGACCGCACCTTCTTCGTGAAGAGGGTCCTGTTGGACTGTTGTGGGTTCGCTGCTGCGGACATTTACTGCCTGCAGGATTTCCCCGGAGGAGGTTTTTATGACGTGACCTTCAGGAGTTCAAAGCTTTGCGAGCGCTTCCTGGAGGTTTTCAAGGAGAAAGGAGGTGAGGGCCCCCTCTCTGTATTGACCGCTGTCCCACTGTATGTCATGCCAGCGCAGAGGAGCCGTATGGTGACTGTACACATGTACAACCCGCATGTGCCAGCAGTTGATGTCCTGACCTTCCTTGGAAGGGACGTGAAGGTGGAAGGTGACCTAACTGACATCGTGGACCCCTTTGGCATCTGGACGAGTAAGAGGCAGGTCAAGGTGACGCTGAGGTAGGGCGCAGACGGGAATGTCACACACCCACTGTCCAGCTTCGCGTTCAGCGGGAGCAGGGGCTACCTGACCTATGCAGGGCAACCTAAAGTCTGCCATGCCTGTGGTAGGTCAGGTCACATGGCGGCCGACTGCAAAGCCACCATCTGCAGGGAGGAGGGACACCTTGCAAAGGATTGCCCATGAGAGAGAAGCTGCAATATTTGCGGGGAAGCGGTCCACTTCTATAAGGCATGCCCGCGGCGGGTTACCACCTACGCCCAGGTCGCCGGCAGGGGAAATGCGGGGCCAGCCCCCCGGAGGAGAGGAAGGCACCAGGGCCCAGCAAGGACCCCACTAATGTGCAGGAGGGCCAGGCCGTACAGGAGGGCCGAGCCCTGCAGGATGGGCCCGAGGCCAGCAAAGCACCCCTGCAGGCTCCGATCCCCCCCGACAACCCGGAGCCAATGGAGGCGGCGGCAGGCGACCCAGGGGAGTGGACAACAGTCCGGAAAGCGAGGAGGAAGGTGCGTCAACGGGCCCACGAACCGCAACCATCAGGCGGGAAGAGGCAGCTACAGGGGGGCTATAAGAGCTCCTCTGACGAGGAGGATTCGGAGAGGGCCCACCTGAAGCAGAAGTTAAAGGTCTCGAGGGTGAAGGAAAGCAGCACCCCACTTCCAGGTGACGTGAGGCGTCCTGAGGCTCCCTCCGACACCAAGTCAAGTGCCGCTGAGCACTGGAGGGCCCCCCGAAACATCCAGGCGGGAAGGAGGAAACAGCGCGTCCCCAGCCTGACCCGGAGCTGGACCCTCCTGCGTCCGCACCCCTGACGGGGGGATGCCACCCTGAAGGCAGCACGGACGGTTTCCTGAGCTCAGAGAGCGTCCAGCAGTTAGCCCGGGCAATGGGCATGAAGGGACAGATGGAGGGGCTGGACCTTGGACTTGGGGAGGGTACTGCGGTCACTGCCTACAATGAGGGTAAGAGTTGCGAGCATTAATGTGCGCAGCGTCAAGTCAACCGCGAAATGTGTGTACACGTTGGCCTACCTCACCACCATCAAGGCGGACCTCCTGTTTCTGCAGGAGTGCGGGATACCGCACCTCGGCAGGTACGGGAAATGGTCCGGCGCCTGGACCTGTGGGCCTTCGATCTGGTCGGGGGGTAACGACTGTCGCTCCTCGAGCCTGGCTATTCTGCTGCGGGGAGCGACTTCACCATCTCTCAAGTTCAGGAGGTGGTGGGGGGGCGCCTCCTAGTGGCTGACATCACCTACAGAAATGCTCCCCTGAGGCTGGTCAACGTGTACGCCCCAGTGGTACGGAGTGAGCGGTTGGCCGTCCTGCAGCGGCTTCCACCCCCGCTGGCTACGTCCAGGCCGGTCATCCTAGGCGGAGACTTCAACTGCATCATTGATGCAGATGGAAGATCCGGCGTGGGGACAGCGGGTGGGGGGAGTCAACTGGACGTCATGTCCAGATTCCTGATGGGCATGGCGAAGGACGCCAAGCTGCTCGACGTCTTCAGCACCCCTGCAGACGGAGCGCAGCAGAGGTCCACCTGGTCGCGGCCAGATGGGTCTATCCGCTCAAGGATAGACTTGCTGTTTGTGTCACGGATGTTCTCGGTGAGGTCCCCCGGCGTCGAGCCGGTGTTCTTCTCTGACCACTGCCTCCTGCTGGCCGACTGTCACTTACAGGATGACCAGCCGGTCTGCAAGGGGACGTGGAAGCTCAACACGACTCTGTTGACCCCAGAGAACGTTGAGGAGCTTAAGTTGGAGTTAAGAGCTTAAGCCGGTTGGAGAACCGTGAAACCCCTCTTTGAGTCTCCAGGTGACTGGTGGGAGACGGTGAAGGAGAACATCAAGAGGTTCTTTGTCCTCAAGGGTGTTCGGAAGGCGAGAGAGAGGCGGGCAAAGCTGTCGCGACTCCAGAAAAGGGTGCAGAACCTGCTCCTTCTGCAGTTGATGGGGGTCGATGTCACGGAGGACTTCCGCGAGGTGAGGGGCCAGCAAGCCTCGCTCTTCACCGCGGAGGCCTCCAGGATAATCTTCCGGTCCAGTGTCCGCTCCGTGGAGCAGGACGAGACGTGCTCGCGTTTCTTCTTTCAGAAGGTGCACAAAGAGAGTTCTGTGCTTAGCCGGCTGAAGGAGGACGACGGCCCGGTGACGTCGTCGCGGCCCGACATTTTGAGGATCAGCAGATCCTTCTATACCGGACTGTACGACACGAAGCCCACGGACAGCACGGCCTCCGAGTCGTTCCTGTCGTCTATCACGGAGGTCTAAGACGACGGCACGAGGGAGTGGATGGTCCGGCCGATATCCCCGGATGAGCTGGCCAGAGCCCTCAAGTCCTTGCAGAGGAATAGGACTCCCGGAAGCGACGGCTTACCGGTCGAGCTGTATTCCGCTCTGTGGGTCCTGGTCGGCCAGGACCTGCTGGAGGTGTACGATAGTGCGCTTCGGGCAGGGAAAATGTGCAAGTCCATGAGGAAGGGCATCATCACCCTCATGTACAAGAGGAAGGGGGAGAGGGAAGAAATTATGAATTGGCGTCCCATTTCACTTTTGAACGTGGACTACAAAATCCTGGCCAAGGTCATTGCCAACCGGGTCAGGTCTGTCCTGGAGTCAGTGATTCACCCTGACCAAACCTGTGCTGTGCCGGGCAGGAAGATCGCTGAGAGCCTCACGCTCATCAGGGATACGATCGCCTATGTACAGGACAGGCGGGTGGACACCTGCCTCGTCAGCCTGGACCAGGAGAAGGCCTTCGACAGGGTCTCTCATGCTGACATGAGGGACGTCCTCTCCAAATTGGGGTTCGGGGAGGGCATCCGCAATTGGATCCGGCTGCTCTACGCCAACATCGTTAGCGCAGTCTCGATCAAGGGTGGGAATCAGACAGTTTTCCTGTTAGATCTGGAGTCAGGCAGGGCTGCCCACTCTCTCCTGCCTTGTTCGTGTGCTGTGTGGAGCCCTTCGCCGCCTCCATCAGGAAGGACGTGAGCCTGAAGGGCGTGACTATCCCAGGCAGCGGAGGCCTTCAGGTCATGACCTCCCTGTACATGGACGATGTCGCCGTCTTCTGCACCGATCGTCGGTCGGTGAGTAGACTGTTGGACAGCTGCAGCCAGTTTGAACTGGCCTCGGGTGCCAAACTCAATAGGGGTGAGAGCGAGGCCATGTTCTTCGGGAACTGGGACGACAGCTCCTTCATCCCCTTCACCGTCAGCACAGACTACCTGAAGGTGCTGGGTGTTTGGTTTGGTGGAGCTGGGGCATGCACTAAGACTTCGGAGGAGCATATCGCCAAATTGAAACAGAAGCTGGGCAGGTGGACGCTCCGGTCCCTCTCCATCGCGGGTAAGAACCTGGTTGTCAGGTGCGAGGGGCTTTCGGTACTGTTGTATGTGGTGCAGGCCTGGCCTATTCCCCGGACCTGCGCCGCTGCGGTCACCCGGGCCATCTTCCACTTCATTTGGGGGTCGAGGATGGACTGGGTCCGCAGAGACACCATGTACAAAGACCTGGGAAATGGGGGAAAGGGCGTACCGAACGCCACCCTCGCCCTGACGGCTACCTTTGTGTGCGGCTGCATCAAGCTGTGTGTAGATCCTCAGTACGCAAACACCAAGTGTCACTACTTACTGAGGTTCTACCTGTCCCCGGTGTTGCGAAGGATGGGCCTGGCCTCGTTGCCGCGGAACGCTCCGAGTAGTTGGACCGTTCCGTACCACCTGTCCTTCGTGGAGAAAATTTTGAAAGGAAACACCTTTGACCACAAGGCCGTCAGGCAGTGGTCAGCACGTAGTATCCTCGGGACCCTTCGGGAAAAGGAGAGGGTGGATCCTGTCGTGTGGTTCCCCACGCAGACTGCCAAAGTCATTTGGCAGAATGCCTCATCGCCAGAACTTTCAAACAAGCACAAGGACATTGCTTGGCTGGCGGTGATAGGGGCTCTGCCAGTGAGATCCTTTATGCATGCCCGCAAACTCTGCACCACCGCACGCTGCCCTCGAGGTGGCTACGGGGCGGGGAGGAGACTGTCGATCACCTCCTTCTGGAGTGTGCCTGTGCGCAGGAGGTCTGGAGGGGGATGCAGTGGTATTTGTCGAGGTTCGTCCCGAGCGGCTCCGTGACGCGGGACTCTGTGCTCTGCGGGCTGTTTCCGGGGACGCACACCGAGACCAACATCAACTCAGCCTGGAGGACCATCAATGCGGTGAAAGACGCTCTTTGGTCTGCCCGCAACTTGCTGGTCTGCCAGCTGAAAGAACTGACCCCGACCGAGTGTTGCAGACTGGCGCACTCCAAGGTCCAGGACCACGTGCTGAGGGACGCGCTAAAGTTTGGGGCAGCCGCCGCCAAGGCGCGGTGGGGAAACACCACCGTATGAAACCCCTCGTCCAGAAAAGGGAAAAGAACCCTATCTGGTAACTGGGCCCAGCTGGCGCCTTCCCCAACTGGTCAGGGGGCCAACTGGGACTGTGCGGGGTGACGACTGCTGGGGCGGTTTCTTTGCTTTGTTTTTTTTTCTCTGTTTTGTTTTTTTTTACTTTAGTTGTTGTACGTACCCCCGGGTAACCCGGAGCGGCTTGCATGACTGGCTAGGTGTATAAATGTTTTATTTTTTGTACATTCTATGAATAAAGTATATTTCTTCAAACAAAAAAAAAGTGACGAAAGGTCTGAAAATGAACCTTCCAGCTCAACGAGCAAACTCACATCCAGATGGTAAAGGGCATTGAGAGACGTGGACAGGTGCTTCTGCTCACGACTGGGGCCCTTCATAATTTTCAGGGCCCGAAGGAAGCCAATGACCCTGTGTCTCCCAGAGATTAAACCACACCAGAACCGAGATGCAGTGAGTTACAGCACAGGATGGAAGGTGTGGGCCCGATACGAGGGGAGACAGGAGAATCTGTCACTTTGGTACCTGGATATCAACATGCGCAGGCAGTCTTTTAGTTGACTGAAACAAATACTCCCAAATGGTGCCCACCTCCTGAATGAACAATTGAGCAGGAGTGAGCTTATGATCAACGAGAATAGAAAGGGAAAAAAGACTGTTGGAGTTGGCCAGGGGCAGGATATGCATCAGGAGAGGCAACTGTCAACACCTTGGACACAGCAGAATTAGAAAGTCAGATACAATCCCTTCAGCAGAAAATGCAGCTCATTACCGGGGAAAGTAACTTCATCCAGATACAGACCAACGAGAGAGGTCAGGATCAGTCACAAGTGACCCTGGGCTCAGTTGAATGGCTAAAACTTTTACACCCATCGGCCGATGGCGAATACTTTTGGGGAGGCCCACAAGCCCGAGGGGTGTGCCATATACACCAGCTGGACATTGACTAAGCTTGGGGCTGATGTGCGACAACTACATGGTCACAATATCCCAGACAGATGAACAATTAATAAAATGGGATGGGGAAAGTGAAACTCGGCGTTACCTCAGAAGTTTGGCCCTTACCAATAGGGTGTTGTGTACTTGTGACAGAGATAAAGGGACGTATTATGTTAGGGCAGTGATTCATATGCCCCGACTTGAAAATAAACTGAAATGTCCTTTAAAAAGAGTCCATTATGTCGGAAAGCATCAAAGTACTTGGATATCTTTAAAATAAACGACCATGTCAAGCCAATGTAATGGATGGTGTTGAGAAAGTGTGAGACTTCTCAAAATGTCACCGACGAGGGGATCACTGGGCCTGTCCTGACGAGATAATGAGACAAAGATCTCCAGAGTGCGCTTGCAGCACCTATGAATATTGTTCATTGTCTATTCTCCTGGTGAATAACCCGTCCTTGTTACAATGTGCCCTTGTGGGGTAAACAGACTGCACAGCCACACCAACAATGAATCATACCCAGGGATGGAGACAATTCCCTTTGGAAGCGCACAATGTGGCTATTAATAATGTGATCTCTGATTTGAAGACTGGTGAGCAGGTGCTGCCCCAGCCACTAACTGGTGCAGTGATAAGGGAAAACCTCACGCTCCATCATACAGATACAGAGCAGGACCGACAGAGGTTTGTTCCCCCAGAATTACAACCCATTCCACACCTGACAGCAGATTGGACACGTATAGTGAGGGGAGGCAAGAGAGATAATTCATCAGTGGATGAAACATCTTAAAATAATGAGAACTCATGTGGATAAGGAAATCTGTAACCCAGATTGTAAGACAGCTTCTGGATTGGGGATCCAATGTCCAAATACATCCATGGATCAGAATTCTATTACACATTGCTATTGTGGTGACCCTGGGTGCATTAATAATTGCCATATTTAATAAATGCCAGCTCAGAAGGTGGAGAGAGGAAATCAAGCCAAGAGTGGACATTGAGGCTATAATGTTACACAAGAAGTGCTGCAAAACGGCAGTGTGACTAAATTATTTGCTTGTTGTTGCTCCTAAGAATTTGTTTGTTCTGTAACATCATTGTCCAAAATATGTTATTTATATTTTCATATATCAACATTTATATGCACTCTCATTTCTGTACTTTATTATAATGGTATAATAATGTCAATGTGAAAAATCCATGGGGGAGTCACTGACGGTTCCAGTAGCAATTCATAGAAAGGGGCAGAAAATGATCCTAAGATTAGTATCTGGGGTAAACTGCTCACAATTTATATAAGTAACTGAGATGGAGGGATGATAGGTACGGTCAGCAAATTTGTAGATGACATCAAGGTAAGTCAGTAGGTTGTGAATAATTCATGAGGAGGAGACAGAGGCTCACATGCATGCAGTGGGAGCAAAGATCAGGCGAATAGACGACAATGTGAGAAAGTGTGATATTATCCTCTTTAGCAAAAAGAATAAAAAATAAACATTTTATCTCAAATGCAGAGAGATTATGATTCACCAGTGACCAGAAACTGAACTGGGCAAGCCCCTTAAATATTCTGAATACAAGAGCAGCTCAAAGGTCAGGAATACCGTGGCAAGTTACTCACTTCCTGACTCTTCAAACCCTGCCCACTATCAAAAAGGTACAAGTCAGGGCAGTGATAAACTCTTCCTCAGTTACCTAGATCGATGAAGCCTTATGAGGATCGACACCATCCAGGGCAAAGTAACCTGTTTGAATTCATGCAATAGTGAAGGGAGTCAAACACAGCTAACTATAGATCGGTTAGCATAATTTCTACGATGAGAAAAATATTAGAGTCTCTGCCAAAGGGAGTCAATTCAATTCGCGCACTGTCTGAGGTTACCATGAAGTTTCCACGTCCTCATCCTGGCCTCTTGACCTGGAGGTCACCATGCCTCACCAATCACCTCTGTCTAAAGAGACAGCAGCCATGCAGTTCTTTGGGACAATGACAATGTCACCTTCAATTGGAGAACTTTCAGGAATACATTACATGGGCAAACAAGGTCAGCCTGGCTGCGTGAAGGGGGCATTGTTCCTGCTCAAATTTATCGTATTTTGAGAGAGGATACAGTCAGATTGGATGAAGTGAAATCAGTAGATATAGCATATATTGGGATTTGTAGAAGGTTTTGACAAGCTACATGTCAGGCAACTTAATAAGAGTCGAAACTGTTGGGGACAGCACATCAGCATGGATAGAGGATCGGAGAACTGATAGAAGACGAGGGGTGAACTGAAGGGAAACTTTCAGGATGGAAATCTGTTTCTCGTGTCGTGTCACATGGGTCAGTGCTGGGTTCACAATTATTTAAATTAGACATTATTGACCTGGTTTTGGAAAGTGAAAGTATTTTAGCCCAGTTTGGAGATGACGCAGAAATAAGTGGGAAGCTAATCGGTTGGGATAATGTATGGGAGTCGTCGAGCAATATAGATACGTTAGGTGAGCGATCAAAAGCCTGCGGTTATATTTTCGGAGAAGGAATAGACAATCTGAATATTGTTTGAGTGGAGAAAGACTGCAGAAAGTTACTACACCAAGGGATTTGGGAAACCTCCTTCATGAATCACAGAAAGCTTTCAGCCATCAAGTAACTGGAAAGGCAAAGGAAATGTTATTCTTCATTTGAAGAGATAAAAATTTGCAACTCTTGCTGAAAGAGTACAAGGTCACACGTAGAATACTGAACAGTTTTGGTCTCATTATCTGAGGAATGATATGTTGGCTTTGGAAGCTGTCCAGAGAAAGTTCACCAGGCTGATAAATATGAAAGCATTTTCTCATGAAGAGTTGAGTTCAATAGGCTTCCACTCATTTGAATTTAGAGAATGAAGAACTTAATGAAAAATAAGAGACTATTCGGAAAATTATCAAGATAGCTGCAGGAAGGTTGTTCACCCTTATGGAATAGCCTCATAGCAGAGAACACACTCAGCAGCAAAGAAACACAGAAACATAGCAAGTAGGAGAAGTGGTAGTCCTTTTGGACCTTTGAACTTGGTCTGCCATTCACTATGATTGTGGCTGATCATCCAATTCATCCCTGTACCCATTTTCTCTCTGTACCGTTCAACTTAAGGGAATTACAGTGAAATGGGGACAGATTGAGGAAAGTCGAACTTGTCTGACAGAATAGCAGGAATGACAGTAAGAAAGCAGAGGCAGAGATTTCAGAATGTAATTCATGACCCGCAGCAATAATACATCCCAGTAAAGAGGAAAAATTCTGTGATCACAAGGTGTCGAGCTGGATGAACACAGCAGGCCAAGCAACATCAGAGGAGGAGGAAGGCTGACTTTTCAGGCTTACACCCTTCTTCAGAAAAGGTGGAAGGGAAGGGGTTTCTGAAATATATAGGGAGAGAAGGGATGAATAGAAGATGGACAGAGGAGAAGATAGGTAGAGGGAGACAGACAGGTCAAAGAGACAGGAATGGAGCCAGGAAAGGAGAGCGTAGGTGGCGAGTTAGGGCAGGGATAGGTCAGGATAGACAGGTCAAGTGGGTGGGATGAGGCTGGTAGGGAGGAGATAGGGGTGCAGCTTGAGGTGGGAAGAGAGTTTTGGTGGGCAGAAGGATAGGTGAGGGAGACGAGACAAGCTGGGCTGGTTTTGGGATGCAGTAGGGGGAAATGGGAGATTTTGAAGCTTGTAACGTCAACTTTGATACCATTGGGCTGCACTGTTCCCAAGCGGTATATGAGTTGCTGTTCCTGCAACCTTCAGGTGGCATCATTTTGGCACTGCAGGAGGCCCAAGGTGGACATGTTGTCTGAGGTAATGGGAGGGTGAGTTGAAGTGATTCGCGACTTGGAGGCGCAGTTGTTTCGTGCGAACCGAGCGTAGGTGTTCTGCAAAGTGCTCCCCAAGCCGCTGCTTTGTTTCCCCATACAGAGGGGGCCACATCAGGAACAGCGGATGCAATATACCACATTTGCAGATGGGCAGTCAACATCTGCTCAATGTGGAAAGTCTTCTTGGGGCCTGGGATGGGGGTGAGCGGGGAGGTGAAGGGGCTGGTGTAGCACTTTCCCCTGCAGCCGCAGGAAGTGCTGAGGGTGGTGGGGCTGGGGGGGAGAAGGTAGCGCGGAGCCGACAAGGGCGTCACAGAAAGACTGGTCCCTCTAGAAAGTAGACAGGGCCGGTGATGGAAAAGTGTCTTTGGTGGTGGGGTCGGATTGCAGATGGCAGCAGTGTCAGCGGATGATGTGTTGGATCTGAAGGTTGGTGGGGTGCTATGTGAGGATGAGGGAGATTCTGTTTTGGTTCTTGTTGTGGGGAGGGGGTGTGAGAGACACGGTAGATGGTGTTCTCCACCACTGAGCGGGGGTGGGGGGTCGGCAAAGTTGTGGTCCTTAAACAATGTGGACGTCTGAGATGTCTGGGAGTGGAATGCCTCATCCTGGGAACCAGGTCTCCATACCTGTGCTGCAGGTCCATGAATTGGGAATAGGGAGTAGCATTTTTGCCGGAGGGTGGGCGGGAGGGAGGGAGGGAGGGAGGACTGACGTTTATTCTAGGTAGCTGTGGGAGTCGATGCGCTTGAAATTGATATTAGTTGCTTGGTGGTTTGCAGAGGGGTACAGGAAGGAGAGAGGGATTAGAGATGGTCCAGATGAACTTAAGGTTGGGGTGGAAGGTGTTGGTGGTGAAGTGGGTGAACTGTTCGAGCTCCTCATGGGAGCACGCGACGGTACTGAAACACAGTCCATGTAACAGAGGAAGAAGTGGGGATTTGGGCCAGTTTAGCTACGGAACAGGGATTGTACTACATAACCTACAATGAGACAGGCATAGCTTGGGCCCATGCTGGTACCCATGGCCACCCCATCTTCCATATCCGCTCTCAGGTTGAGGCATTCCACTCCCGTACACCTCAGCCGTCCTCGATTTTCAAGGATAGCATCTCCCCCTCACCAGTAGTCGAAAAACCAAAGTTGATCAACCAAGGAAGTTGAGGAAGGGTGAGGTATCAAGTTGTGGGCAAAAGCATTTTGGAGATTAAAAATCAGTGATAAATTCAAACGAGTAAAGGAGGACTAAAAGCACATTAACAAAACAACAGAAAAATAACCTGCAAAGGAGGAATTTAGCAAGCAGTTCAAAGAGTAAATAAAATTCTCTTTGCACGTGATTTTTTAAAAATCAAGTGAAGATACACCACTGATAACGAACCTTCCAGGTCTGTTACGGGGAGCCAGGAGATGGCAGAATAGTTATACAGATATTTGGCATCAGTGTTTCTCGTGGAAGGTACATTGCACATTCCACAAATACTAAGGAACGTGGGACAGGACTTAAGTCCCATCACCATCACGAAGGTAGTATTATACAAACTAATGGCTGAATTATCCCCTGGAGCTGCTGATTTGCATCTGAAGATCCTAAAAGATTCAGCTACAAGGTCATTGGGAATATCCTTGCTGCATTTACTCTGCCTGGTCCTATTACAATATTGCAGGGTTCTATGAGATTTCCCCTTTATTCTTCATATCTGTCTGTATCACTTGAGAAGTCACATGATACATGACACCAGGTTACAGTCCAACAGGACAGAAAGCTTAAGCTGTTGGAGCGCTGCTCCTTTGTCAGGGCAAGTACACTGGAGAACGCAGCGCCACAAAGTGGTTCATTGAAAAAAGCTTGATGGACCGTATCCTGGTGCCTAGTGACCTGACTTTGTCAGCCCCACTCCAACACGAGCACCTCAGCACCAATTAATCTAGTTCTAACTGGTTCATTCTCTTTCCTCAACTCTGCAGAGCTAGGAATCTTCTGGTAAATCTTTTGGCTGCCTTCCCCGCCATTGCCAGTACACCTTTCCTCAGGAAAGGAGACAATACCTGTGCACAGTACTCCACAAATGACCACGCAGGCCCTGTATATTTGCAACAAGGCAGCTCTAATTCTGTCATTAAACACTGAGGGACCACATACCATTGATTGTCTTCACCTGCTGAATCTTGATGCAGACTTGCAGCAACTGGTGTCAAAAGACACAGGATTCATCACGCCCACCCTTGTTCTCCATTCTATTTCTATTCAGATAGAAACCTGCCTTCCTGTTTTTGCTTCCAAAGTGGATAACCTCATCTCTATCCACATTGTACTCGCTTTACTATTTACCCACTTATTCTAGTTGTCCAAATCACAAGGAAGAGTGTTATTATCCTCCTTAATAGTTCACCTTGCTAAACTGCTTCCCAAACCAGCAATATAGTTAATAGGGAGACAGTCAAGGGAGCAGTTTGAAACAGCATTATACATATCTAACAGCATCACACCATATCTAACATGCAGTACCTGCTCTTGAACCCTTGTCTGAACAGGGCACGTGGAACTGCACTCTGTACCTAACCTAGTTAGGTGCATTTCCTGGGGATGTTGGAATTCATTACTGTAGATGGAGCTCTAGTCTGTACAGAAAGGTACCTTCACATTTAAAAAAAGCTGAGACAAAGGATAACTCTGGAGCTAACAGTACAGTCCCTCTACGCAGAAGACTCAGTGTGGTGCCAGTTAAAGAGGTCCTCCCCATTTTATCATCTCCCTACACACCCCGCACCCTTTTTTTAAGGCCCACATCTTGCATCCATCCTCCCTTCATTAAAACCGCTGGCCACAACTTCCCCTTCCTGATCTCCACGTTCATTGATGTTCCCCTCATCTCAGGAAATCGCTCTCCAATGTCCCCCAACAACAGATCTGTGGAGCCACCTTGCCCCCAGACCCTCCCCTCTTACTGAGGACCTTGCCACAGGAATCAAAGCTCTCAGCTCAAACCCATGGAATCTGGTACTCAGCTTTCGTGGAATTTGAACCGCTTCCCTGAAGGAAACAGATTTGTAACCCTCAAATCACTAACAGCCCTCACCCACATCAGACAGACACTTGCTTACCACATGCCCTGACCACAGCTGGCATACTCCGGTCAGACATCAGGCTGCGCAACTGAAATACAAAGACAACAACAGTATTGAGGCCTGTAGACCTTGTTTCAGTGCCTTCCGTAAAATGCACTTTCCCAACCCCTCAGATCATGCTGCCAAGAGTCAGAATGCAACATGGATAAAACCCACCAAGTGACAAACTTCCTCTTCCAAAAGAGAGGCTACCAGGTGAGGGCGGTTAGGTCAGTTATATTAACAGAATGGTGTTTTGGCCACAATTTATCTACTTAGTTGCTGAATATTTGAGGTACAAAACGTAGCACTCCATGTCATGGCTACAGTGACACAGGACAACTTGCTCAGTCTCCCACTGACTATGAGCAGTCATTCCATTTAACATCGAGCCCTGAGCAAAAGGGGAGTTAGACGCATTTGGCCAGAAAGCTTTTTCCACTGAGTCTTCAGACACCAGTCAGGGCAGATCAGATACCTGTATTCTCAGCTACACATCACATTGCGTTCATGAGAACTGACCTCCTCAGCATTTCCTACCGAAGTTGAGAATTCGTTTCTCTGAATGCCAACTTGTGTTCACAGTCAGCTACACCCTCCTTTACCACAAGAGGCACAGCAGGCAGTTTCAGATGACCACCAGGGGAGAAGTGTGGCATAGTCACAAAGCCTTCATACCCACCAGCCCTGCCAGGTGACATCAGGGTTCGATTGAGAATAAGCAAGTGCGAGCAGGTTGTGCTCTGCTCAGGAAATCTTGGAAGAAAGATGGGCCCCTCAGGGCAACCTGACAGTTCAGCCTATTTCAGGGTTAAACACAGATGTTTCCCTCAGACAATTGTTTATTGATGTACTCAAGGGGCAAGTGCCATGTGCCCTCCTCAAATTTGGGCATAGTCATAGTTAACACAAGCTTTCCCTAAATACTGAAAAGGGACCAAATACCAGGTGGTTTACAAGTTATTGTTTGCAGTTACAGTTTGATGTAAGCCTTGAAAATAATTCCTCCAAAGCTTAACACAAGAGGTTAAAAGAAAGCTCAATCTCCAGGGGATACAAGAGAAACCTAACTGTGGGAGTCAATGCCAAAATCAGAACTAGAAATCCTCTGTGAATACTAAAAAATTCCGTGAGGATGGGAAAATAAAAAATGAGGTCTGAACAGACAATTCAAAGAATCACTGCTTTATTGGTCATTTCATGAGGTGAAAGGAGTTTGCTTGTGTTTCCTGTAAATGAACAAGGCCATCAATGAGGCAGAGATCAGGGAGACAGCCGTCACTGTCAGGGACAACATCACAACCAGCTCAGACTGCAGACCTACACAACAAGGAGAAACCAATGGTTACTGAGGGAAACTGGGACAAAGAGGGAAACTAGCAGTCAGGCAACTCACCGCCTGGAGACATCTCCTGCATCCTTTGCTCAACCTCAGTCAGGGGCTCAGTTGCCAGGCTGGTCAGCTCAGGATCCAGAATGAGCAGGCGACCAACTGAGGCCTCACCCTCCCACCTCAATCCAGCTTCACTCTCTGCAGAAACAAACAGTACGGTCAGGGTCAGGGAAAATGGGATATAGCCCCCAGTGGGTCAGTGACCTACCAGCTTCAAGTCCAAGGTCTCTCCTGCCTCTGGAGGGAAACACGATCTCTCTTGTGCTACCACAGTTCCCCACATGGCAACAGGCACAAATGTCACTGGTCGATTCCCCCAGTGGGGTCCAGCTAAACGAGAAACAGCCCATCAACCACATGGTGCATCACATCTCTGCAACATCATGAAGGGACAGGGAGTGGTTGACACTCATCTTGTGCAGCTTCTGGAAAGTACAAGCTTTGTTCCTGGAATCTCCCTGACCCACTGCAGCAACTCTCAGGTGACAGGTGATGAAAATCTGAGGGACACATGCAGCACAAGTCAGTGTTTGGCTTCTGCCCATTGAGTTGAGTGACTAATCAGCAGCTTCCTCTTGCCAAGGAACGCTCATCTCTATAGAAGCGGAAGGCATCCAGGTCAAACCTGAGCTTGTCCGGCTCCCGCCAGTCTCCCAGCAACACAAAGGTTGAAAGGGAGTCCTCAGCTTTGCTGTCCACGAGGCAACTGCAGGTGAACAAAGGTACATGAAGTGAATGGAGTGAAAACAGAGATGGAAGCAGCTGGAGAAAGCAGAGAGCTCCTTACCCATTGTAGTCAATGATGCTGTATCTGGGGCTGGAGTCCTTGCCTGGGCTCAGTGTAGCTACACAGCGGTCAATGTACAGCTTCATGGGCATGTGGTTGTCCATTGAAACAGATGCCTCAATGTGAATGAGGTCTCCCAGGGAGTAGACAGTGGAAGTGCGCTCTGTAAGCCAGTCACCTGAAGTACAAGAGGACAAGGGTTGGAGAAAGTGGGTACAACCCCCAGTGAGTGACACCAGGAGATCCCTCCCCAGCCAGCCATCACATACCATTCATTAGACGCAGGGAGAAGGACAGGTGCCCTTCTGCAGACCTGGTGGAGCTGAATGGGATCCAGGTGGGCTTGATGGAGTTACTGCTCACATTGCCCTTCCTGGGGGAAGGGAGACAAGGTAACCATTTTAGGACAAGGTCAGGTAACAACTGTGCTTGGGAATAATATTGATCAAGCGAGTAAAGATTCTCACCTGAAATACCGACACACAATGGGAATGACAGCTCCGTTAGTTCTCACAATGACAGACCCAGGATAGTTTGGGATGTGTGTCAAGTGGGTGGTGTAGATCAGAAAATCTCCCATCATCTGAAAGACACCAGGTTAAGGAATGAGCAATGATCTGAAAAGAGGAGGGTCAACACAGGGCTCACAATGACATCATCTCTTTTGGGACCCAAGTGCCAAGATGTAGTTTCCTCCTAGCACTGCTGGAGTGCTAGTCACAGGTCAGGAGTCAGTCATCAGTCATACAGGATCAATCTAACAAGGAAACCATATCATTGGAATGCTCTAACAGAGGCTGAACACTCTGGTCAAAGCACTGATTTATTCTGGAGTGAAATCAAGATGAGAGACGGGAACATGGGCATTCAGGATGAATGGGGTGCAGTTAAAAGAGAGATCATGAAGAGACAGGCATTTGGGTCCTACCAAGTTAGGACAGAAAAAAGGAAGTGAAAGCACACATTGGCCGTCTGGAAAAATGGAAGTTGTTCTGTGTCCATATTCCAATCAGTGCATTCATTCCAACATCAGGGACAGTCAACAGTGCAGCACTCAATTCCATGATCATTATTTCAACCCATCTTAGACTCAAGAACGAACTATTGGGAACTGTATTGGAAGAACTCAACATTCGCATGTGTCTTACTGAGGGGAATGAGCTAGAAGCAAAGAGGAAACAGAAGATGGCAAAACACCAAAATGGGCAGCAGCAAAAACCCAATTCCAGTCAGAATATAAGGATAGCTTACAGGTTGTTAAAGTCGGAGGCCACTCAAGACCAATTACATCCAAGCAGTGGTTACAGTGAGCATCAGCAACCAGCCCAAACTTTCAAGTATGGGAGGACTCATTACCTGCAGCCTGCTGCCACACTCATGCAGCCCATAGTCAAAGAGGACAGTGTGGTTCTCAGGGTAAATCCTGGTCGGCCGACAACCTGCTGTCCCCAGGGTCAGGTCAGCAGTTTTAATCAGGTGCCTTGTTCCAAATAAATCCAACTGGGCCCTGACCAACAGCTTGTGCTCTCCACACTGCACCATCACAGTCTGCAGTGGAGACACACTCCCACCCTCAGACATTCTGAAATTGGAACCAGTGGGACCCCCATGAGGAGGGACTCTCTCAGGTACAGGAGTGGCTCTCACTATTCTCCATGGATACCTCTGGCTCAGAAACTGTTGCCAAGTTTCAGAGCAACAAACAGCTCCAACTAACACCAGCACAGGGAACAAACCCCCTCACTACAAAATCCCCCATGATCCCAAACAACACAAGTATCCCTTCCAGCCCCCACCCAGCTCCTTTTATACACACAACCTGCACTCACCTGACACCAATCAGACCAGAAGCAGCAACATTGAACCAATGAACCAGCCCCAGTCACTACAATTTCCAGCACTGACGGAACTCATGGATTTCTGACCAGGAGGGCCTGTTCCATTTGGACCAATAGGAATGCCTGGGAGTTGCTGTGCTGTCACCTAACTGCATTCAACTCCACAAGTCCTCATGGTGTGGCCCCCTGAGTAAAATCATTAAACATGGATCATTTCAACATTTCTCTGATCTCAGGTGTCTGACAGTGAGAAATACAGAAAGATTGTCTCTGGATGGTGTTTGGAAACTGGGTTTGGCTAGAACAAAAGGAACATTCCTTATATTTTCCTCATGCTGTGCGCCTCCCTGTGTCTGTTTATTTGAGACTGCATGGAGGAGCTTTACTTTGAATTTAAAGAGAGAGTGGCTGTCGCACCTCATGCTATTACCTGCCTTGGTAGATTTGGATGCTGACGGTGTAGAGGTAGTTTTAATCTGTATCTAACCCTGTGCTGTCCTCTTCCTTGGAGTGTCAGTGAGGACAGTGTAGAGACAGCTTTACTCTGGATCTTATCCCTCAATGTTCCGGACTATCTATAACAGAGAATGTTTTGATGCATTGTTTTCTGTTTGAAACAGTAGAGGGAACATTTTCCTGTATCTAACTCTGGGCGGTACACGTCCCGGGAATGTTTGATCAGAACAGTGTGGTGGCAGCTGCACTTTCAGATTAAAGGAGCAGACAAACTTTCACTTTCAGTTTATAGGTGTAGAAGGAGCTGCAATCTTTAACTAATCATGTGCAGTCCCTGTCCAAGAACTGTTTCTCAGGACCGTGTACTGTAGCTTTCCTTCCAGTTTTAAATGTTAGAGGGAGATTTACTTCCAGCCTGCTAAAATAGCGCACTGTGGAAGGAACTTTACTCTGTATCAAGCCCAGAGTTGTACCCGCCTCTTAATGAGTCCGGCTCCACTACCCTCTCCGGCAATGCACTCCACATCTCTACCACTCCCTGAGGAAAGGACCTACCTCTGACGTCTCCTTTGTATCTACCTCCGCGCACTTTAAAACTATGCCCCATCATAGTCGCTACTCTGTCTGTCCACTCCATCTAAACCTCTGATAATTTTGTATACTTCTATCAAGTCACCTCTCATCCTTTGTCGTTCAAAAGAAAAAAAACCCGACCTCTCTCATCCTTTCGTTGTAAGACCTTCCCTACATTCCAGGCAACATCCTGGTAATTCTCCTCTGCACCTTTTCCAACACCCCGATTCTTCCCTGTAATGAGGTGACCAGAACTGGACACAATACTCCAGATGTGGGCAAACCAGGCTTTTGTATAGCTGGAGCATAACTTCACAGCTCTTGAACTCAGTCCCTCCACTAATGAAAGCTAACACAACAGAGTCCCTCTCAACGACTCTATCCAACTGGGTGGCAGCTTTCAGGGAACTGTGGACATGAATCCCAAGATCTCTCAGCTCCTCCACACTGCCAAGAATCTTCCTGTTTACCCTGTATTCTGCTTTCAAATTTCTCCTTCCAAAATGAATTACCCCACGCTTTTCAGGGAAAATCTCCATCTGCCACTTCTCAGCCCAGCTCTGCAACCTATCAATGTCCCTTTGTAACCTAGAACAGCCAACTGCACTATTCACAACTTGACCGATCTTCATATCATCCACAAACTTACTAATCCACACTTGCACTCCGACATCCAAATCATTTACAAAAATCACAAATAGAAGAGGATCCAGAACAGACCCTTGTGGTACGCCACTTGTAACTGAGCACCATTTTGAATATTTTCCGTCCACTACCATCTTTTATCTCCTCAGGTTCAGCCAATTCTGAATCCAATTTTCCAAATTTCCCCCATCCCATGCCTCCTTACTTTTTGCATATGCCTACCACGGGCAACCTTATCAAATGCCTTACTTAAATCCATGTATACCACATCCACTGCTCTGCCTTCTCTACACGTTTGGTCAGCTCTTCAAAGATTTGAGTAAGGTTTGTGAGGCATGCTGAATATCATAAATCAATCTGTGTCTATAGAAGTGGTCATAAATCCTATCTCTCAGAGCCCTTTCCAATCGGTTGCCCACCACTGAAGTCAGACTAACTGGGCCTCTAAATTCTGGGGTTACCTCTATTCCATTTCTTGAACTAGGAAATGGCGTTTGCCTCTCTCCAATCTGCCAGCACTATACCCATGGACAGTGAGGACAAAACTATTATCACCAAGGGGTCTGTGATCTCTTCCCTCACTTCCCATAGAAGTCATCTTCCTTACGAACAGTCACCTCCTCTAGCCTTCCAGCCTGTTTCACACTGTCCTCTCCTACAAATAGTTCCCTCTCAGTTGTGAACACCAAAGAAAAGTATTCATTAAGAACCTCTCCTATTTATGGGGACACAAAGGGTAGACAGTACACTGGATGAGGTGTAGGAAGTGTCCGGGTGTCCTGGAATGAAAGGTGATGGTGAACACTATGTTACGAATTGTCTGATCTGCACACAGCATAACATTATGAAAGGGGCTCACTGACATAGTGGACCAATAGAAGGGCCAAGGAGTAATCTACAAATAGACTATACAGGACCCCGAAACCCAAACTCCAGGAGGATACAAATATGCCCTGGTCATTGTGGACACCTTCACTAAATGGGTTGAAATTTTCCCGACAACAAAAAACACAGCGTTGAATGCAGTGAATATTTTGTTGCAATGTCTATTTACTCATTTGGGTATACCCCAAAATATAGAATCAGACCAGGGACAAATTTTACGCCCAAGTCATGCAAAATGTAACAACTCTTTACTTTTGGATCAAACAGAGATTCCACACGCCCTGTAGACCACAGTCGAGTGGAATTGTGGTCAAGACTGAATCGGACACTGAAAACCATCATCGCCAAAATAGTGCAGCAGCAGCAGCAGCAGCACAAGACACCCTGGCAGGTTGTTCTGCCTCATGTGTTAATGATACTGAGGAACAGTGTGGCTTCATCTACATCCTTCACTCCTTACAAGCTAATGACAGGAAGGGACATGAGAGGAATGGAGAAGTTGGTCGGTTTGGACTCGATTGAACTCGAGGTAGACAATACTTTTCAGACAAATAGGTACAACAGTTGGTAGAAATGGTAAAAGAAGCAAATGATGTAGCAGCCCACCAGCAAGGGAAGAAGAAGCAGCAAAGTAAGGCCTAGTTTGACACAAAAGCCAGCGTGATAGAATTGAGGCTTGGATAAAGAGTCATGATAAGAGTATACCAGCCCAGTGCATTCTTCAGCCCAAAGCTCACTCGTCCCTGTGGGCAAGCAGATAGAGCTATCACATCCATATGCAAGGTATTAGCAGTGCCAGGTTAGTGCTGAAGCCAGTAGGTGGGGGTAACAGGATGGCCATACTTGGCACGTGGTGCTCGATGTTAACGATGTTTTGAGTTCCCAAGGTCAGGGAGAGCAGGAACAAGGTCAGTTACAGATTCCCAGGGAGATGGGGAGTGCCGCGGAAAACAACAAAAGGAAATGAAAAAGGGTGGAGAAGGTCAGCGGGCGAAACAATACGTACAATTAGAATCCAAAACAGTGCCAGGGAGGGATGATCTGGTACAGAGTAAAGAAAACATGGGCTTCTCATTAGAAAGAAGAAAACAATTGTCACCAAGAACAGAAATTATACTTGTATGTTACAGCTTTAACCTCAGATGAGGGGAGTGATACATTCCTATCGGAATGATCATGTTTGGGACGATGTTTGAGCAGGTATTAGAGTCATGGTGACGAGTGAATTTGCCTCAAGGAGTGTCAAGGCTGGCAGAATATTCAGTGATCAAGAATGACTCTGGTCTGCAGCACAAGATAATACGAACTAAGTCAGGAAGCAGAGGGGACGAAAATTTGTATTATACAGGAGCAGATAGGCTGGCATGGATGGGAAAGACACTGGGTATACTTGAAGGAACAGGGGTGCAATTTTCAAACAACAGGGTTCTGGAGGTGACATTGGCTCTAATCCCAGAAGAAAAAATTCAACATCATTTTATCGGACCATTTATTAAGCAACCATTGGTTAACGGCAATTGAGGTAAAAATTATGTTCACCTCTGAATATCGACTGGGGAAATGGCAAAGGTATATCGGCTGGAGTGGTTACTCAAAGCAATTCAAATAAATTGGTTGGATCACTATCAATTGTAATGGGCAGAATGGATACAGGAGTGAGATAGATGATACAGGGCATTGAGAGATGAGGACAAGGCGCTTCATCATTTTCATGACCTGTAGGAAGCCGATGACCCCATGTCTCTCAGATATTAAAAACACACCAGAACCAAGATGCAGTGAGTGACAGTACAGGAAGGAAGGTGTGGGTCTGGTACACGGGGAGGCGGGAGAATCTGTCACTTTGGTACCAGTTTATCGGCGAGTGCAGGTGGTTGTTAATTTGACTGAAATGACTGCTCCACAACAGTGCCCATCCGCTACAAAACAACTATGTGCCCACCTCCTTGATGAACGATTGAGCAGGAGTGAGCTTATGACCAACTAGAATAGAAAGAAAAGAGGACTGTTGGAGTTGGCCAGGGGGCAGGATATGCATCAGGAGTGGCAACTGTCAACACCAATCACCTCTATCTAATGAGACAGCAGCCAAGTGGTCCTTCGGGACAATGATAATGTTACCTTCGATTGGACAACTTTCAGGAATACATTACATGGTCAAACAGGATCAGCCTGGCTGCATGAAGGGGGCATTGTTCCTGCTCAAATTTATCACATTTTGAGAAGAGGACACAGACAGATTGGATAAAGTGAAATCAGTAGATATAGAATATTTGGATTTTTAAAATGTTCTTGACAGGCTACAGGTCAGGCACCTTAATAAGAGTCCATACTGTTGGGGATAGCATATCAGCATGGATAGAGGATTGGAGAACTGATAGAAGACAAGGGGTGAACTAAAGGTGAAACTTTGAGGATGGCAATCTGTTTCTCATGTCATGTCACATGGGCCAGTGAAGGACTCAATTATTTGAATTGTTTTATTGACTTTGTTTAGGGAAGTGAGAGAGCATCAGTTGCAAACCTGGCTAGAAGTGAGAGGGCAATCAGTAGGGATAACACTTGGAGTTTGTAGAGCAATATAGATAGTTTTGGTGATTGGTCAAAAATCTGGTGTTACACTTTGGCAGAACGAATAGATAATCTGAACATTATTTCAGTGGAGAAAGACTGCAGAAAGCAACAGCACAGAGGGATTGGGGAGTCCACCTTTTGGGACCTTTGAACCTGCTCTGCCATTCACTATGATTGTGGATGATCATCCAATTCATTCCCTTTCCTGCCTTGTCTCTGAGATACCAAGGTGTAGAGCTGGATGAACACAGCAGGTCAAGCAGCATCAGAGCAGCCGGAAGGATGACGTTTCTGGCCTCGACCCTTCTTCAGAAATGGGGGAGGGGAAAGGGGATTCTGAAATAAATAGGTAGGAGGGGAGGCGGATAGAAGATGTATAAAGGAGGACATAGGTGGAGATGAGATAGACAGGTCAAAGAGGTGGGGGCGGAACCAGTAGAGGTGAGTGTAGGTGGGGAGCTAGGGAGGAGTTATGTCAGTTCAGGGATGGACAGGTCAAGGGGGCAGGATGAGGTTCGAAGTAGGAAATGGGGGTGCAGCTGGATGTGGAAAGAGGGGATAGGTGAGAGGAAGAGCAGGTTAGGGAGGCTGGGACAAGCTGGGCTGGTTTTGGGATGCAGTGGAGGGAGGGGAGATTTTGAAGCTTGTGAAATCCACGTTGATACCATTGGACTGCAGGGTGCCCAAGTGGAATATGAGTTGATGTTCCTGCAACCTTTGGGTGGCATCGCGGCAGGACTGCAGGAGGCCCAGGATGGACAGGTCATCTGAGGAATTGGAGGGGTAAGTGAAATTGTTCGTGACTGGGAGGTGCAGTTGTTTAATGTGAACCGTGCGTAGGTGCTCTGCAAAGTGGTCCCCAATGTAGAGGAGGCCCCAATGGCTACAGCGGATGCAGTGTACCACATTGGCAGATGTGCAGGTGAACGTCTGCTTAATCTGGAATGCCTTCGTGGGGCCTGGGGTGCGGATGAGGGAGGTGGTTTGGGGGCAGGTATAGCACTTCCTGCAGTTGCAGGGAAAAGTGGCAGGTCTGGTGGGGTTGGAGGGGAGTGTGGAGCGAACAAGGGAGTCACAAAGAGAGTGGCCCCTCCGGAAAGCAGATATGGGTGGGGAGGGAGAAATGTCTTTGGCGGTGGGGTCGGATGGCAGATGGCGAAAGTGCCGGAGGATGATGCGTTGAATCCAGAGGTTTGTGGGGTGGTACCTGAGGATGAGGGGCATTCTGTTTTGGTTGTTATTGCGGGGAGGGGGTAGGAGGGATGAGTTGTGGAAAATGCGGGAGACATGGTCGACGACGTTTTTGACCACCGAGGTGGGGGAAGTTGCGGTCCATTAAAAGAAGGAAAGCGAACTAGTGTAATGAGGACAGATTCAGGAAATAGGAGCTTGTCTGATAAAATTGCAGGAATGAAGGTAAGGAAGCAGTGGCAGAGATTTCAGGACGTAATTCATGACCCGCAGTAATAATACATCTCAGTAAAGAGGAAAGATTCTCAGATGGATATACCAAGCCTGAATAACTGAGGAAGTTGAGGAAGGTATCAAATTTTGGGGAAAGCATTCAAGGAGATGAAAATCAGTCATAAATTCAAAATCTAGCAAAGGAGGACAAAAAGCCCAATAAAAGCAAAGAAAATAAACTGCAAAGAGCAATTTAGCAAGGAACGGAAAGAGTGAAAATAAAATTTTCTTTAAATGTATTTTTTTTTAAATCACACGCAATGTGAAAATAGACCACTTTGATAACGAGCCTTGCAGGTCTGTTTTGGGGGAGCCAGGAGATGGCAGAATAGTTATACAGATATTTTGCATCAGTGTTTCTAGTGGAAGGTACATCGCACATTCCACAAATACTAAAGAATGTGGGAGAGGATTGGAGTCTCATCACCATCACTAAGGTAGTATTCTTCAAACTAATGGCTGAATTATCCCCTGGAGCTGCTGATTTGCGTATGAAGATCTAAAAGACTGAGCTACAGAGACAGTAAGTGTGTTGGTTTGACATTTTTCAAAAATTCTTGCATTCTGGCAAGTTAGCAAAAGATTGGAAAATTTGCAATGTGACACCCCTATTGAGAAAGGAAAGGAGGCAACAGGAGAGGCTCGCAAAACCCCTTTCTTGAGAAGCCTGAGGGGAACTGGATAGGCATAGATAGCTTTGTTTCTCAGAATATTTCTCATCCAGAGTCGAATTGTCTCATACCTGGGGAAAGCTGGTGGGATAGGGAGTCATGCATGTATTGTGGGAGGGGTAAAGTTACACCGAGATGTGATGTGCAAGTTTCTGTGCGCAGAGTGGGAGGAGTCTGGAATGATCTGCGTTGGTACAAAAAGGTGCATTCAAGAAGACTTAGATAAACTCAATCTACAATAAATAGATGGATGGATATCGACCAAATGCAGACAGAAGGAGTTAGTTTAATTTGGCGTCATGTTTGTCATAACATTGGCAAATGGCATGTTTTGCTTCTGTCATCTGTTCTATATTCAATGATCTAAAAAGCAGGTAATCATGGGCTGATTAACATCGCACATTGCTGGAAATGCATTGGAATCATATATTTGACAATTAAAAGAAGAACGTTTTCAAAATCTTCATCTAAATCAAACAGAGGTAGTGCAGCTTCCTGAGAGCAGAATTTAAGCTTTTTGAGGAAGTCTGAACCAGATTAGAAAGGCAGGTGCTCCCAGGATGGGGCATTCTACTCCCGTACATCTCAAAGTCCTCATTTTTCAAGGTCCGGAACTGCCCCCGGGCAGTGGGTGTGAACACCCTCGACCATGTCTCCCACATTTCCCACAATTCATCCCTCACACACTGTCCCAGCAATAGCCACCAAAAGAGAATTCCCCTCGTCCACACATCCCACCCCACCAACCTCCAGATCCAAAACATCTACCTCCGACACTTCCACCATTTGCAATCCAAACCCACCACCAAAGACATTTTTCCCTCCCCCACCCTTGTCTGCATTCCGGGTGGAACACTCTCTCCGTGACTCCCTTGTCCGCTCCACACTCCCCTCCAACCTCACCAGACCTGCCACTTTCCCCTGCAACTGCAGGAAGTGCTACACCTGCCCCACATTTCCCTCACCCACATCCCAGACCCAAAGAAGACTTTCCACATCAAGCAGACGTTCATCTGCACATCTGCCAATGTGGTGTACTGTATCCGCAGTACCCGGTGTGGCCTGCTCTACATCGAGGAAACCAAGCAGATGCTTGGGGACCGCTTTGCAGAACACCTACGCTCGGTTCGCAATCAATAATTGCATCTCCCATTCCTTCGACGACATGTCCATCCTGGGCCTCCTGCAGTGGCACAACAATGCGAACCAAAGGTTGCAGGGACAGCAACTCCTATTCCACTTGGGAGCACTACAGCCCAATGGCATCAATGTTGATTTCACATGCTTCAACACCTCCCTTCCCCCTACAGCATCCCAAAACCAGTCCAGCTCGTCCCCGCCTCCCTAACCTGTTCTTCCTCTTGCACATCTCCTCCTCCTACCTCACTCGAACCCTCATTTCCTAACTACTAACCCCATCCTGCCCTCTTGACCTGCCCTTCCTCCCTGGACTGACCTATCTCCTCCTTACCTGCACTCACCTTTACTGGCTCCATCCCTACCTCTTTAACTTGTCTGTCTCCTCTCCTCTATCCATCTTTGATCCACCGCCCTTTCTCTCCCTAGAATTTTCAGAACCCTCTTCCCCTCCCCCATTTCTGAAGAAGGGTCTCGGCCCGAAACATCAGCTTTCTTGCTCCTGGGATGATGTTCGGTCTGCTGTGTGCATCCAGCTCCACACCTTGTTATCGCAGAAACGTAAGATGTGTTGTATTTAAATTTCCAGAAGGCTCTGGACAATGTAACTCACAAAATGTTAAGTCATAAGACTAAGACAGAGAGGAATTTCTTCCCTGAGAGGGTACAACGTCCTTCGTTCTCATTGCCACACAAAGAGCAGTCAGAGCAGAGTTCTTCTGTTTATTTAAGGCTGAGACAGACATATTGTTGATGATGAGGGGAAATGAAAGGACATAGCGACAATCCAGCAAAGTGGATGTCAGTATCATCAGATCAGCCACAGTCATAGTGAATGGTGGAACCAGATAGAGGGCCCAAGTGGCTTACTCTTATTATTTTAGTGGCCGATGAGAAATCAGTCTGATAGGAATCAGTTTGAGACAGATTGCCAGTTTCTGGACTCCATGGTCATTGGAAATATCCTTCCTGCATTTACTCTGCTCGGCCCTGTTACAATATTCTATGAGATTTCCCCTTTATTCTTCAAAGCTATCTATATTCACTTGAGAAGTCACATGACACCAGGTTACAATCCAACAGGACTGAAATCTTAAGCGTTTAGAGCACTGCTCCTTTGTCAGGGGAAGTACACTGGAGAACCCTAATCACAAGCTTTTGTGGCGCTGGAAACCCTGTTAGACCTTAACCTGGTGCCTCGTGACCTCTGACTTTGTCAACCCCACTCCAACTCTAGCACCTCAGCACCAATTAATGTAGTTTTAACTGTTTCGTTCTCTTCTTTCCTCAACTCTACAAAGCTAGGAATCTGTCTGGTAAATCTTTTTGCTGCATTCCCTCCGTAGCCAATACACCCTTCCTCAGGAAAGGAGACACTGCCAGTGCACAGTATCCCAGGTGTGGCCACTCTCAGGCCCTGTATATTTGCAGCAAGGCAACTCTAATTCTGTCCTTTAACACTGAGGGACAACATACCATTTATTGTCTTCACTATCTGCTGCATCTTCGTGCAGACTTTCAGCAACTGATGTCAAAAGACCCAGGATTCATCACACCCGCCCTTGTTCTCCATTCTATTTCTATTCAGATAGAAACCTGCCTTCCTGTTTTTGCTTCCAGAGGGGATAACCTCATCTTGATCCACATCGTACAGCGCAAGTGCATACACTTCTGGTCACCACCTTACCAAAAGGATATGGATGCTTTGGAAAGGGAGCAGAGGAGGTTCACCAGGATGTTGACTGGTATGAAGGGCACTAGCTATGCAGAAAGGTTGAGTAGGATTATTTTCATTAGAAATATGGAGATTGAGTGGGGGGAACCTCATTGGAGGTCCACAAAATCATGAGGTATGGACAGCAAGAAGCTTTCTTTCCCCCTTACCCACACCGCCAGAGTGGGGACTCAGTTACCCAGGGTCACGATTTCAAGGTGAAAGGGGAAAAGTTTAAAGGGAGATATACCTTGGAAGTTCTTTACGCAGAGGGTGGTGGGTGCCTGGAACACGTTGCCAGCGGAGGTGGTAGCAGCAGGCACATTAACGTCATTTAAGCTGTATCTAAGCAGATCGATGAATGGGCAGGGAGCAGAGGGATACAGATTCTTGCAAAATGGGGAAGAGGTTTGGATAGAGGACCTGGATCGGCAGAGGCTTCGAAGGCTGAAGGGCCTGTTCCTGTGCTGTAATTTTCTTTGTTCTTTTTGAACTGACTTTACTGTTTATTTACCCACTCACTCAATTGGTCCAAATTACAACAAAGAAAATTATCCTCCACAACAGTGCACCCTCTGTAACTGTGATTCAGAGAAAGTGCAAACTCCCAATGCTGGAGAATCTGAGATAACAAGGTGTACAGCTGGATTAACACAGCACACCAAGCACCATTGGATGTTTTCTGAAGAGGGGGTCGAGAACTGAAACACCAGCTTTCCTGCTCCCCTGCTGCTCACCCTTTAACTGTACCAGGTTTCGGAGTGGTAATGAGGAGATCTAGGGAGCATTGAATTTAAAAAGGGCATTACACCATATCTCACATGTAGTAACTGCTCTTGGAACAGTCATCTGTAGTGCACAGAGAACTTTACCCTGTACCTAACCTTGTAACTTGGCATTGCCTGGGAATGTTTGAATGGCACACTGTAGGTGGAGCATTATCATAGAACAGCACAGTATAGGCCATACAGTACATACTGTCCTCCATATACCTCTCTAATAGCTGCTCAAATGACCCTAATGAGGCCCACTCCACTGCCCTCTCTGGCAATGCATTCCACGCTCCGACCACTGAGTAAAGAGCCTTCCTCTAACGTCTCCCCTCTTTCTACCTCCACTCACTTTAAAACTGCCCCCTCCTAATAGCTACCTCCAACTGAGGAGGGTGTCTTTGGCTACCTATTCTCTCTACCTCTGATCATTTTGTACACCTCTATCAAGTCACTTCTCTTTAGAATGAGAGAGGAGAGAAGCCCTAGCTCCCAACTTTTCCACACAAGTCCTTCCCTCCATTCCAGGCAACATCCTGCTAAATCTCCTCTGTACCTTTTCCAATGCTTCCACATCTTTCCTGTAATGAGGTGACCGGAACAACATTCCAGATGTGGCCAAACCAGGCTTTTGTACAGCTGGAGCGTAACTTCATGGCGATTGAATTCAAACCCTCTGTTAATGAAAGCTAATACCATACACCTCCTTAACAACTCTATCCACCAGGGTGGCAGCTTTCAGGGAATTGTGAACATGAACCCCAAGATCCTTCTGCTCCTCCACACAACCAAGAATCTTTCTGTTAACCCTGTATTCTGCTTTCAAGTTTGCCCTTCCAAAATGAATCACCTCACTTTTCAGGGTTAAACTCCATCTGCCAATTCTCAGCCCACCTCTGCATCCTATCAATGTCCCTTTGCAAACTCGAATATCCCTCCACACTGATCACCACGCAACCCACCTTCATATCAGCCATGAACTTGCTAATCCACCCTTCTACTTCATTGTCAAAATCATTTGCAAAAAATTACAAATAGAAGAAGACCCACAACAGAACCTTGTGGTACACCACCTGTAATTGAGCACCATGTTGAATATTTTCCTTTCACTACCACACTTGGCATTCAGAATGTCTCCCCAGGGTCAGCCCAATCTGCCACATTTCCCCCTATCCCATGCCTCCTTACTTCTGCAGACCCTACCATGGGGAACCTTATCAAAACGCCTTACTTCAATCCATGCATACAACATCCACTGCTCCATCTTCATCCATGTGTTTGGTCACCGCTTCAAAGAGGTCAATAAAGGTTTGTGAGGCATGATCTACCCCTCAAATCCATGCTGACTACCACAAATCAAACTTCACCTTTCCAAGTGATCATAAAGCCCTTTCCAATAATTTGC
Source organism: Stegostoma tigrinum (assembly GCF_030684315.1). Lineage (NCBI taxonomy): Eukaryota > Metazoa > Chordata > Chondrichthyes > Orectolobiformes > Stegostomatidae > Stegostoma > Stegostoma tigrinum. The sequence goes on along the minus strand of NC_081388.1, from coordinate 2,058,466 downwards.
CCACCACTGATGTAAGACTAACTAGTCAGTAATTTCCAGGCTTATCCCTATTCCCTTTTTTGAAAAAAAGGGAATGACGTTTGCCTCTCTCCAAAGTCCCAGCACTATGCTCGTGGGCAGTGAGCACGAGAAGATCACCAAAGGCCCAGTGATCTCTTCCCTCACTTCATACTGCAATCCTTGGATAAATCCCTTCAGGCACTGTCCTCCTCTGCAACTGGGTCCCTCAGTTGTGAGCACTGAAGCAAAGTATTCATTAAAAGGGCCTCTCCTATATCTCTAGGCTCCATGCACAAATTCCCTTTACAATCCTTGATCGGCCCTACCCTTTCTCTCGTCATTCTCTTATTCCTCATATCGTGTGTAGAAAACCTTGGAGTTTTCCTTGAACTTGTCTGCCGAGGTTTTCTCATGACCCTTGCAGCTCTCCTAAGCCCTTTCTTCAGCTCCTTTCTGGATAAACTGTATCCCGCTAGAGCCTTTTCCATTCCTGGTTTCTTAAACCTTAGGGAAGCCTCCTCCTTCCTCTTGACCAGTCGATCGACCTCTCGAGAACCGAGGCTCCCTCACTTGACCGCATCTTCCCTTGCCAGGGTAAGGTTTTTTTTGCCAGGGACAAACATATCGAGCACATGCAGTATGCATTCCTTCAACAATCTCCACATTTCAGTAGTGCTCTTTCTTGACAGCATCTGTTCCCAGACAAAGTTTAGAGCTGGATGAACACAGCAGGCCAAGCAGCAACGCTGATGTTTCGGGCCTCGACCTCCAAGCTCAAAACGTCAGCATTCCTGATCCGATGATGCTGCTTGACCAGCTGTGTTCATCCAGCTCTATACCTTATCTCAGAGTCTTCAGCATCTGCAGTTCCTACTACTCTGAAGCATCTGATCCCAGTTTGAGACCCAGTTCTTGCCAAACAGAATTATAATTACCCTTCCCCCGATTATAACCTTACCCTGCTATGGACAGATCCTTTTCCATGACTATTGGAGAAGTAATAGAGTTGTGCTCGCTACCGCCAAAATGCTCTCCGACCAACAGGTCTAACACTTGGCCCAGTTCATTGCCAAGCAGCAGATCCAAAAAGTGATCTCTCCTCATGTTGGTCTATCCACGTACTCTGTCAGGAATCCTTCCTGATCGCACTGGACAAAACCCACTCCGTCTAAACTATTAGAACTACAATGTTTACAACCAATATTTGGAAAGTTGAAGCTTCCCATGACTACAATCCTGTGACTTCTGCACCTTTCCAGTATCTGCCTCCCAATCCACCACTCTAGTTCTCTGCAACTATTAGGGGGTCTGAAAAAAAAAACACCTAACTGACTGCTCCTTTCTTGTTTCTGACCTCAACCCAAACTGACTCTGTCGATATACTCTCAAACTACCTTGCAGTAGCCGCTATACTTGCCCTGACTAGCAATGCCATTCCCCTTTCACCACCCTCCCTCTTTCTTTTAAAGCATCTAAACCCCAGAAATTCCAACAGCCATTCCTCTCTGAGATTCCCAAGTTTCTGTAGTGGCCACAATATCATCGTTCCAAGTATTGACCCTTGCTTGAAGTTCATCTGCCGTATTTCTGATACTTCTTGCATTGAAGTATGCACACCTCAAACCATCTGTGGCCACAATTACGCTCCATCAGCCACATGTCTTTATCAACAACCTCACGCCCGGTTGTGTCTGTTGGAAGGCTGAATACCTCATCCTCAATTACAAATCCAGTTACCTACTCCCTGCCAATTTAGTTTAAACCATCCCATACAGCTCGAGCAAACTTCCCTCCCAGGATATTTGTGCCCTTCTGGTTAAGGTGCAACCCCTCCTGACTGTACAGGTCACACCTTCCCCAGAATATGCTCTAATTATCCACATAATGGAAGTCCTCCGTCCTACACCAGCCCTGTAGTCACGTGTTTAGCTGCACTCTCTCCCTGTTTCTTACAAGATTATCACTTGGCACTGGTAGTAATCCAGAGATAACTACCCTGTTTGTCCTGGACTTCAGCTTCCAACCTAACTCCCTGTCCTCGTTTTTCACAATCAGTCCTTTTTCTATCCACGTCATTGGTACCGATGTGCACCATGACTGCTGGTTGCTCACCTTCCCCCTGAAGGATCTTGTCTCAGATTGTGCCTTCATCATTGGCCCTGGCAGGCAACATACCATCCACTCATCTCATTCCCATCCATGGAACATCTGTCTGTGCCTCTTACGGTCGCATCCCCCACTACAACTGCTCTCCTATTTTCCCCCTTCCCTTCCGTGCCACAGGCCAGCCTCAGTGCCAGAGACCGGTCCGCTACAGCCTTCCCCTGTTAGGGGATAGCCCCCACCCCCAAACAGTATCCAAAACTGTTTACTTATTATTGAAGTGAACAGCCACAGGGGATGCCTGCACTGTCTGCCTATCCCCCTTCCCCTTCCTGACAGTCACCCAGCTACCTTTTCCCTGTACCTTGGGTGTGACCACCTCCTTATAACTCCTCTGTATCACCCCCTCAGACTCCCAAATCATCCAGAGTTCATCCGGCTCCAGAACACTAACACTGGTTATGAGGAGCTGGAGTTGAGTGCACCTCTCGCAGGTGAGGTCAGAGCGGACACGAGCAGACACCCTTACCTCCCACATCCTGCAAGAGGAGTATGCAATTTCCCTAGCTTCCATTCCCTCTACTCTAGATTTCCAGAAGAATTTTAAAAAAGCCTAGCCTTACCCACCCTCCACACAGACACTTTTGGTTCGAGGAGGTTGGGTAGGAGACACTACATGTGGTGTTTTGGGTTCAGCCAATGCCCGAATATAATCGCAGATAATGGGAACTGCAGATGCTGGCGAATCCAAGATAATAAGCCCGAATATATCGGTTTGTTCCTGGCTCGCAGTTTCTCCACACACCCACCGCTGAAAACAAGAGGGCTGCTGCTGCACAAGGTAAGTTTTCATACTCCAGAGTGGGGGAAAAACATGCAAAAACAAAACTTACCTTCCCATCAGTGCTCTGGCTCACGCTGCTGCTGAAAACTGCTGGGAAGTTAACAATGTAGCTTTACAATCAGTTTGAAGAATTAGAGGGAGGATAACTCTGGAGCTAACAACGTCACGGTGGAATGGAGAAGCAGCAAGGGAGCCGGTCAGGCCCTGCTCAACAAGTCTTGGGATTAGGAAGCCTCATGGCAAACTCACGGTTCACCAAGAATTTCAGGAGTTAACATTGACAGATTGGCATTCCTTATGGAATTGTTTATTCATGTAATTATGGGGGCTAGTGCCATGTGCCCTTCTCATATTTGGGCACACCAGTCACAACGGTTAACACAAGCTTTCCCAAAATACTGAACTGGTGCAAATAACAGGTGGTTTACAAATTTGTTTGCAGTTGGATATAAAACTTGAAGCTTCACACAAAGGTGAAAGAAAGCATGATCACCAGGGGATATATTAGACTTAACTGTGGGAGTCAACACAACGCCAAAATCAGAAATTGAAAATCATCCATAATGATAGACACTAATAAATTCCATGAAGACTGAAAGACAAAAACAAAAACCAGGTCTGAACAGACGATTCAAAGCATTAATGCTTGACTGGTCATTTTGTTAGTTGACTGGAGTTTGCTTGTGTTTCCTGAACAGGAACAAGGCCATCAAGGAAGCAGAGATCAGGGAGACAGCCGTCACTGTCAAGGACACCATCAGGACCAGCTCAGACTGCACACCTACACAACGAGGAGAAACCAATGGTTACTGAGAGAAACTGGGACAAAGAGAGAGAAACTAGCAGTCAGGCAACTCACCGCCTGGAGACATATCCTGCATCCTTTGCTCACCCTCAGTCAGGGGCTCAGTTGCCAGGCTGGTCAGCTCAGGATCCAGAATGAGCAGGGGGCCAAGTGAGGCCTCACCCTCCCACTTCACTCTGTAGGTTCAAGCATTCTGGTCAGGGTCCAGAAAAATAATACAGCCCCAGCAGATAGGGTCAGTGACCTACCAGCTTCAGGTCCCAGGTCCCTCCTTCCTCTGGAGGGAAAGACGATCTCCCCTGTGTGACCACAGTTCCCCACATGGCAACAGGCACAGGTGTCACTGGTTGATTCCTCTCGAGGGGTCCAGCTAAACAGGAGAAACAGCCCATTAACAACATGGTGCATCACCTGTTCCCCAACAACATTACCAAGGGACAGGGAGTGGGGGTGGAAAAACACACAGATCTTGTGAAGCTTCTGGAAAGTACAAGCTTTGTTCCTGGAATCTGCTTGATCCACTGCAGCAGGTGACAGGTGATGAAAATCTGAGGGACACATTTAGCACAAGTCAGTGTTTAGTCACTCCCACCCTGTGGGGAGAAGCCAATCAGCAGCTTCCTCTTACCAAGGAACACTCAGCTCCATAGAAGCGGAAGGCATCCAGGTCAAACCTGAGCTTATCCGGCTCCCGCTGGTCTCTCGGCATTACAAAGGTTGAAAAGGAGTCCTCAGCTTTGCTGTCCACGAGGCAACCCCAAGTGAACAAAGGGCCATGAAGTGAATCCATTGAGATGGGAGCAGCTGGAGAAAGCAGAGATCTCCTTACCCATGGTAGTCAATGATGCTGTATCTGGGGCTGGAGTCCTTGTCTGGGCTCAGTGTAGCTACACAGCGGTCAATGCACAGCTTCAGGGGCACGTGGTTGTCCATTGAAACAGATGCCTCAATGTGAATGAGGTCTCCCAGTGAGTAGACAATGGAAGTTAACTCAAACCCAGTCACCTGAAGCACAAGAGGACAAGGGTTGGAGACAGGGGGTGCAACCCCCAGTGAGTGACACCAAGATATCCCTCCCCAGCCAGCCATCACATACCATTCATTCGACGCAGGGAGAATGACAGATGCCCTTCTGCAGACCTGGTGGAGCTGAATGGGATCCAGATCGGCTTGATGGGGTTACTGCTCACATTGCCCTTCCTGGGGAGAGACAGGGCAATCATTTCAGGACAATGTCATGACAGCTGTGGTCAGGGAATAATTTTGACAAAAATCAAATGAAGACTCACTTGAAATAACAACACGCAATGGGAATAACAGCTCCATTGGTTCTCAATGACAGACCCAGGATATCTTGGGATGTGCATTAGGTGGGTGGTGTAGATTAGGAAATCTCCAGTTATCGGAAAGACACCATATCAAACAGATGAGGAATTGATCTGAAATTAGAAGGGTCAACAAAGGGCTCACAATAACTTCATCACATTGGACACATTCTTTTGTGACACTGAGAGTGTCAGAGCCAACATATTTTTTCCTCCCTGCAATGCTGGGATAACTTAGGTCACAGGTCAAGGGTCACTCACAGAGGATGAATGTAACAAGGAACTCCAACTCATTGGAATGGAGTTGGAAACACTAAACGCAATGGGTCAAACACCAAATGGTTAGAGAGCTCAAGTTGAGAGATAGGAAAGTGTCCATTCAAGAGAGGAATGAGGATAAGAATGAAAGAGATCATGGAGACACGGGCATCGGGTTCCCAGTGACAGTAAGAAATGCAGCAGTGAAAGTGAACAGTGGTAGTTTAGAATAGTGAATGCAAACAGTTTCCATTTCACAAGTAGGGCAGGAATACCCAAAACAGGGACAGTCCACACTATGAAGCAAACCAATAATCAACAAGTTGATCCACTATCAGGTGCTGGAAAGGACGGTTGAGGACCAGAATGAAAGAGAACGCCACATTCAAAAACATCTGAGCAAGGGGAATGAGCTCAAAGCAGACATAACAGGAATCAGAGAAGGCTCTAAAACATTTGGCGTTGACAGCCGTAAAACTAAAGCCTCAATCATAATCTAGGACTAGCTCATGGGTAGGTAAAGCCAGAGAGCATTCCTAATATCAATGATATCTCAGACAGCATTAGATAGAAACAGTGCACAGCCCAAGCTTCCAGCAGTGATGGAGGACTCTATCTGCAGCCTGCTGCCACACTCATACAGCCCACAGTCAAAGAAAACAGTGTAGTTCTCAGGGTAGATCCAGGTTGGCCGACAACCTGCTGCCCCGAGGGTCGGGTCAGCAGCTTTAATCAGGTGCCTGGTTCCAAATAAATCCAACTGGGCCCCGACCAGCAGCTTGTGCTCTCCACACTGCACCATCACAGTCTGCGGTGGAGACACACTCCCACCCTCAGACATTCTGAAACTGGAACCAATGGGACCCCCATGAGGAGGGACTCTCTCAGGTACAGGGGTGGCTCTCACTATTTTCCATGGTTACCTCTGGCTCAGAAACTCCTGCCAAGTTTCAAAGTGACAAACAGCTCCAACTAACACTAGCACAGGAAACAAACCCCTCACTACAAAATCCCCCATGATCACAAACAACACAAGCATCCCTTCCAGCCCCCACCCAGCTCCTTTTATACACACAACCTGCACTCACCTGACACCAATCAGACCAGAAGCAGAAACGTTAAGCCAATGAACCAGACCCAGTCTCTACAATTTTCACCAATAACTGCTCATGGACTTCTTACCAGGAGGGCCTGTTCCATTTGGACCATTAGGAATGGCCGTGAGTTGCTATGCTGTCACCTGACTCCATTCAGCTCCACATGTTCTCACAGTGAATGTGCTCCTGAGGACAATCATCAAACATGGATCATTGATTCAGGAGGGTGATTGGTGAGTCTGACAGTGAGCCATACAGAGAGATCGTCTCTGGAAGAGACTTCGACTGGACAACTGAATCTGATGAAGAGTCTAGGCCCGAAACGTCAGCTTTTGTGCTCCTGAGATGCTGCTGGGCCTGCTGTGTTCATCCAGCCTCACATTTTATTATCTAGGATTGTACCTGTCCTGGGAATATTTGACAGGGACAGTGAAGCGGGAGCTGTACTCTTAATTTAAAGAAGCGGAGTTGTACTTGTCCTGGGAGTGTTTGGTGAAGATACTGTGGAAGGCACTTTACATTTTATTTAACCCCACGTTGTTCAGGGAGGGTTTGACACAGCACAAGGGAACATTACTCTGTATATAATCACTCACTGTACATGCCCTAAGACTATTTTCCATGGAGAGTGTAGAACGAGCATGACTCTGCAGCTAAATCTCAGCTTTCTCTGTGGATTTGATTGGGATAAAATCAAGTGATTTGGCACACTCTTTAGATGTTGTGAATCCTTCAAATGTAGTTTCCTTTTGGTTTCAATTTTGGATGGAATGTGCTCCTCGTCACTCCATTCAGTCCCCTCAAAGCTGCACTGTTGTTCTGTTACTTGCCTGTTTAGTTTTATTGGCTACGGTGTGGTTATGTGGAGTCCTGGAAAGGCCAACATTTTAATAGCCATCTCCCAGCTTTCCTTGAGAGGGTGGGAATCCTCCTCTTAAGACTGTCAGCCAAGGGCAGGAGAGAAAGGGAAGGGTCAAGGGGACAAGCTGCTGACATTGCTGCCTGGGAGATGCTGGCCATAATCTGCAGAAATGTGGAGACGGTGGGGTACCAGTCACTAAGACTAGATTGCTGATGTTAACACAACGCTGAATGATTGGAATGCTGACAAGAAGTTAAGGCAGAGAAGGTGGAGAGGGAAAGATTGTGAGGAGGGGGACTGCCTCAGTGACAGAGTAACCAAGCTGCAGGGACAGAAGAACATGGGACTTGGTATGGACGAACCACGACCAGGTGCAGTGTGAGAAACTGCTCACAAGAAGAATAAGTGAGAGGGAAAAGGCTCAAACAGTTAAAGCTGAAATGGAAAAATGGAAAGAAAACATAATGATTTAAAAGCTGCAATGAACTTGGTCCAGAGAGATGTTCAGGAAATGAGAAGTGCTGCAGATCACACTAAGTGTCAGAGACAGAGAGAAAGGCTGCAGGGTCAGCTCGCTGCACACAGAGACATAATGTGTGTCCTTGTGTCTGTGAGAAGTGGGGGAGGCAGTGAAGGAGATGTGGGTTGGGATGATTTAACAGACGGAGCTGCTGGACATGGTCATGATGATGGGGAACCTCCTCCAGAGGATCCACTGCCAGCTTATGACCCAGTTTGAGAGATTCCATTGGTTCCCGTCGTAATGAGCCAACCCACCGCCCCCCTGACCAGCCCAGAAATCACTAGAAGGGGATTGGAGGACGATGGTCAGGTGGCAGAGGTAGGAGGGCTGTTTATTAAACCCCATTGGGGGTGCAGCAGTTGAGGGACATTGTGAACGATATTTGGAAGTGAGCGCCTCGGGCAGTCTGAGGGATCTGTTCCGAACGGTCAGGATAACACTGAGGAAAGGATATCATGAATAATATGCCGGCACCCACATCTACACTCTGTCTTACCAGAAGAGCAGAAAGTTAGTCGAGGCACAACTCAGGCTTTAAAAGACAGGAGTTAAATATCACAGGCACTAACAGAGGGGACCCAGTGGAGACGCTGACAAACAGTTACCAAAGGAAAGGCGAACAGCCCACTGCATTTACTGCACGCCTTTGGGCAGTGTTTCAGCGGGTATATGGTACAGCCTTGGATAGGAACAATCTCGAGGCAGTGGGTGGGAATCTGAGGGAGTGAATGTTGGTGTTACATGGCACTGAGGAGACCAGGAAGGCATTGGTGCAGTTTGATCCGACTGAGGAACTGCACACTGAGGCCTGGGTCATAAGGAAGATTGTTCGAGCATGGGAAAAAGAAAGGACAGAACTTTTCAAGGCCTCTGGGGTACAGGATGACACCTGTTAAAGATCAGGCAACAATAGACAATAGACAATAGGTGCAGGAGTAGGCCATTCAGCCCTTCAAGCCAGCACCACCATTCATTATGATCATGGCTGATCATCCACAATCAGTTACCTGTTCCTGCCTTATCCCCGTAACCCTCGGTTCCGCTATCTTTAAGTGCTCGATCTATCTCTTTCTTGAAACTATCCAGAGACTTGGCCTCCACTGCCTTCTGGGGCAGAGCATTCCATATATCCACCACTCTCTGGGTGAAGAGGTTTTTCCTGAACTCTGTTCTAATTGGCCTACCCATTATTTTTAAACAGTGTCCTCTGGTTCTGGACGCCCCCATCAACGGAAACATGTTTCCTGCCTCCAGAGTGTCCAATCCCTTAATAATCTTGTACGTCTCAATCAGATCCCCTCACATCCTTCTAAACTCAAGTGTATACAAGCCAAGTTGCTCCAATCTTTCATCATATGATAGTCCCGCCATTCCGGGAATTCACCTCGTGAACCTACGCTGCACTCCCTCAATAGCCAGAATGTCCTTCCTCAAATTTGGAGACCAAAACTGCACACAATACTCGAGGTCTCACCAGAGCCCTGTACAGCTGCAGAATGACCTCTTTGCTACTACACTCAATTCCTCTTGTTACGAAGGCCAGCATGCCATTAGCTTTCTTCACTGCCTGCTGTACCTGCATGCTTGCTTTCATTGACTGATGTACAAGAACACCTAGATCTCGTTGTGCTTCCCCTTTCCCTAACTTGACTCCATTTAGATAGTAATCTGCCTTCCTGTTCTTGCCACCAAAGTGGATAACCACACATTTATCGACATTAAACTGCATCTGCCATGCATCCGTCCATTCACCTAGCCTGTCCAAGTCACCCTGTATTCTCATGACATCTTCCTCACATTTCACCCTGCCACCCAGCTTTGTGTCATCAGCAAATTTGCTAATATTACTGTTAATACCTTCACCTATATCATTAATGTATATTGTAAACAGCTGTGGTCACAGCACCGAAGCTCGTGGAACGCCACTGGTCACTGCCTGCCATTCCAAAAGGGACCCGTTCATCATTACTCTTTGCTTCCTGTCAGCCAGCCAATTTTCAATCCAAGCCAGTATTATTCTGCCAATACCATGTGCCCTAATTTTGCTCACTAATCTCCTACGTGGGACTTTATCAAAGCCTTTCTGAAAGCCCAAGTATACGACATCCACTGGCTCTCCCTTGTCCATCTTCATAGTTACATCCTCAAAAAATTCCAGAACATTAGTCAAGCGCGATTTCCCCTTTGTAAATCGATGCTGGCTCTGACCTATCCTGTTACTGCTATCCAAATGATTTGTAATTTCATCTTTTATAATTGACTCCAGCATCTTTCCCACCACTGACGTCAGGCTAACCGGTCTATAATTCCCTGTTTTTTCCCTCCCTCCTTTCTTGAAAAGTGGGACAACATTAGCCACCCTCCAATCCGTAGGAACTGATCCTGAATCTATAGAACATTGGAAAATAATGACCAATGCGTCCACGATTTGTAGAGCCACCTCCTTAAGTACCCTCGGATGCAGACCATCAGCTCCCGGGGACTTATCAGCCTTCAGACCTAACAATCTATCCAACACCATTTCCTGCTTAATATAAATTCCTTTCAGTTCATCCATTACCCTTGGTCCTTCAGCCACTATAACATCTGGAAGATTGCTTGTGTCTTCCCTGGTGAAGACAGATCCAAAGTACCTGTTCAACTCTTCTGCCATTTCCTTGTTCCCCATCATAAATTCACCCGTTTCTGTCTTCAAGGGCCGAATTTTAGTCTTAACCAGTTTTTTTGCGTTTCACATCCCTAAAAAAGCTTTTATTATCCTCCTTTGTACTTTTTTGGCCAGTGTGCCTTCGTACCTCATTTTTTTCTCTGTGCATTGCCTTTTTAGTTCTCCTCTGTTGCTCTTTAAAACTTTCCCAGTCCTCCGGCTTCCCGTTCAGCTTTGCTATGTTATACTTCTTTTCTATCCTTATACAGTCCTTAACTTCCCTCGTCAGCCACGGCCGGCCCTGCCTCCCCTTCGGATCTTTCTTCCTCTTTGGAATGAACTGATCCTGCACCTTCTGCATTCTCTCCAGAAATACCTGCCATTGTTGTTCCACTGCCATCCCTGCTAGGGTAGTGAGCCATTGAACTTTGGCCAGCTCCTCCCTCATAGCTCCATAGTTCCCTTGATTCAACTGCAATACTGACACTTCTGATTCTCCCTTCTCCCTCTCAAACTGCAGATTAAAACTTATCATATTATGCTCACTACCTCCTAATGGCTCCTTTACTTTCAGGTCCCTGATCAAATCCGGTTCATTGCACAACACCAGATCCAGAATTGCCTCCTCCCAGGTAGCTGTTCCAAGAATCCATCTCTGAGGCACTCCACAAACTCCCTTCCTTGGGGTCCAGTACCATCCTGATTTTCCCAGTCTACCTGCATGTTGAAATCTCCCATTACAACTGTAGTGATACCTTTGAGACAGGCTAATTACAACTCCTGATTCAACTTACACCCTACATCCAGGCTACAGTTTGGGGGCCTGTGGATAACTCCCATTAGGGTCTTTCTACCCTTAGAATTCCTCAGCTCTATCCAACTGACTCGACATCTCCTGATTCTATGTCCCCCCTCGCAAGGGACTGAATATCATTCCTCACCAACAGGGCAACCCCACCCCCTCTGTCCGTCAGTCTGTCCTTTCGAGAGCACGTATCGCCTTGAATATTCATTTCCCAGGCCCTGTCCACTTGAAGCCACGTCTCAGTTATCCCCACATCATCGCACCTGCCAATTTCCAACTGAGCCTCAAGCTCATCCACCTTATTTCTTATGCTTCGTGCATTCAGATGTAATATTTTTAATTTGTTACTCCCTTCACCCTTCTTTTCAATCCCAACAATCTGGAGAACTGAAGGGGGAAGATCTATTGGGAGGACTCACCCTCCAGACTATTAAGTGTGGGAAGAGGGAGAGGTGGAGGGAATGTCTTGTGGACTGGGAGAACTGACGGCAGGGTGTCTAGGTGCTACAATTGTGGCCAGGAGGGGCATTTTGTTGGAAAATGCCTGAATATGAGACGTGAAAATGTGGGTTCAGGGTGTTGGTGCCTACCTGTAGACGGACCTAGTGGGCCTAACCCTCAATGTGATGTCACGGAGACACTACCGTCTATGGGGATGGACTCTGAACTGCAAGGAGAGTCACAGGCCTCTCTGTTATGGATGTGATGTGCGGTGGGCCAAAACAGGGAGACCCAGAGTGAACAGAGGGGTCGGAGGCTGCTGTATTACATTCCTTTGGGACACTGAGTGATCCCGAACCACCGTCAATACCATCCAGTTCAATGACCCACATTGGCAAATTCAAACTTCAACCATTTTAAATAGATTTACAGGACATTTACAAGAGGGACATGTTGGTGCTCAGTGTGGGAGATGTAGCATTAGATCATTCAGTATTTCTTCTTAATTAGCCCAGTGAACAAGAACATGTTTTGGGGAGCGATTCCATGGTAAAAGCAGGACACTGTTTCGATCCTGCAGTTCCCAGTATCACTGTTTCGATACTCTTTACTGCATGATTTGGTAAATACCTGTCGGTACGAGCAGCGTAAACAGCACACTCATTGCTGATGGGGAATTTCAGCACAGGATTGTACAGAGATAACAAAGTGTGGATAAAGCCAGAAGAGGTGAATGACGATCATGAAGTGTCACTGCTCATTGTCCGGCAATCTGCAGTATGAGCCCGACATAAACATGACTGTGGGAAGATGGCTGGGAGTGCGTGTACACAGGGCCCAGACCCCAATCCACAGGAGCAGTATGGTATTCCGAAACAGGCACAGGAAGAGGTCGGGAAAGTGATACTGAGTCTGACACAAGGGACAGTTAGACCGGGAGCTTCCGCTAATACCTCACCGACTTGGCTGATGAGGAAACCGAATGGAAGCTTACTGAACATGAAACAACACCCCATTAACCACCCCGACGATCGCGATTACCCAGAAGCAGGTGTCAAGGACTGGTTCACGCTTTTGGACAGAAGCAACAGGTTTTGGTCCATGCCACTGGAAAAGGGGTAACCATACCAGCTCTCTGATAAGGGTCTAGGCCCGAAACGTCAGCTTTTGTGCTCCTGAGATGCTGCTTGGCCTGCAACGTTCATCCAGCTCCACACTTTGTTATCTTGGAGTCTCTAGCATCGGCAGTTCCCCTCATCTCTGACCCCAGTACCAATACAAGTATGTGTTTATTCTCCAAGGCCAGAAATATATATGGACCGCCCTGACACAGGGATTTCGTCATTCTTCATTCACATTCCACCAGCATCCAAACGAAGTGGTAAAGGGATTTCAAAACCTCACTGTTTAGTTCAGTCAGTCAGAATAGAATCGCAAGGAGGACATGTTGTTACATGGAAGGGATATCACTGTGAATGGAGTAAAAGCCATTACTGTGTCAGCAGATAACAGTGTACCAGGGAGAGAAACAGGTGTCAAATGTTGATAGAAATGCACCTTTGGGACCATTACCCATCAAAACAAAAAGAAGGGTGTAAGAGAGGATCTGAAAGCAGGCAGGTACAGGAAAGGAAGATTCCCATGTGAAAATTTTGTGGATGGCTCTTCATCAGTACAGGACGAGAAGAGGAGAGCTGGGGTTGGGACATACGTCGAGGATGGGAACAGACAGGAAAGATACAGTGCGGCTCTTCAATTACCTCAGACCATGAGTGCACCGGCAGCAGAGTTCGTGGCCGTAACATATGTGGTTGGTCACCAGGAACTCCTTCCACCCGGATCAGTGATGTACTCTGACAGCCTGTCAGTTTGTAACATCCTCACGGAATATTTGCTCCCATGGAAGATGGCAGGGTCAGTCTCAGCAGATGGGAAGCCCCTTTGATCAGCTGCACTGTTACAATATATCCTTGAGGAAGCACAAGGGACAGAATGTGGGATCAGGAAGGTAAAAGCTCATTCCCAGGGGCAACCAGAAGGTGATGATTTAGCGAAACAAGGTGCTGTAAATGGGCAGGAACGGTGACCACCAACTGAAGAAATCGGGGACCGGGAAGAGAAACCGGTCGAGGTAATGGATTTAACAGAGAAACAAAAGAAAGACAGGAAATTGAAAAAACAAACCGATGGAATAGAATCAGACACATATAAAGCAGACAAGGACATTTATGTTCAGGATAGAGCAGTTTTACATCAGAAAAATTTGTGGTTCTGGTGTGTGGCAATGGTACGACATCAAAGGTCAGGAATACCACGGCAAGTTACTCACTTCCTGACTCTTCAAACCCTGCCCACAATCAAAAAGGTACAAGTCAGGCTTGTGATAAACTCCTCCCCAGTTACCGAGATCGATGCAGCCTTCTGAGGATCGACACCATCCAGGGCAAAGTAACCTGTTTGAATTCATGCAACAGTGAAGGGAGTCAAACACAGCTAACTATAGATCGGTTAGCAGAATTTCTCTGACGAGAAAAATATTAGACACTCTGCCAAAGGGAGTCAATTCAATTCCCACACTGTCCGAGGTTACCATGAAGTTTCCACGTTCTCATCCCGGCCTCTTACCTGAGGCATGGTGACCTCCAGGTTAAGTTCCCCACCAATCACCTCTACCTCATGAGACAGCAGCCGTGCAGTTCTTTGAGACAATCACAATGTCACCTTCAGTTGGAGAACTTTCAGGAATACATTATATGGTCAAACTGGGTCAGCCTGGCTGCATGAAGGGGGCATTGCTCCTGCTCAAATTTATCACATCTTGAGAAGAGGACACAGACAGATTGTATGAGTGATATCAGTAGATATAGTACATTTGGATTTTTAAGAAGGTTTTTTGACAAGCGACACATCAGTCACCTTAAGAGTCCATAGTGTTTGGGATAGCAATATCAGCATGGACAAAGGATTGGAGAACTGAGAGAAGACAAGGGGTTAACTCAAGGTGAAAACTTCAGAGTGGAAATCTGTTTGTGTCGTGCCACATGGGTCAGTGCTGGGTTCACAATTGTTTCAATTAGACATTATTGACTTGGTTTTGGGAAGTGAAAGTATTCTAGCCCAGTTTGGAGATGATGCAAGACCAAGTGGGAGGGTAAAGGGTCAGGATAACGCATGGGTATTGTCGAGCAATAGGGATAGGTTTGGTGAGTGATCAAAAGTCTGGGGTTATATTTTGGGAGAAGGAATAGACAATCTGGATATTATTTGAGTGGAGAACGACTGCAGAAAGCTCCTACACCAAGGGATTGGAGAAGCTTGCTGCATGAATCACAGAAAGCTTTCATACGTCAAGTAACTGGAAAGGCAAAGGGCATGTTATTCTTTGTTTGAACAGAAATAAAAATTTGCAACTCTTGCTGAAAGAGTATGAGGCCACACACAGAATACTGAACAGTTTTGGTTTCTTTATCTGTAAAATGATATATTGGCATTGGAAGCTGTCCAGAGAAAGTTCACCAGGCTGATAAATATGGAAGTATTTTCTCATGAAGAGTTCAATAGGCTTTCACTTATTAGAATTTAGAGAATGAATGAAGATCTTATTGAAAAATAACTATTAGGGAGATTATCATCAAGATAGCTGCAGGAAGGTTGTTCACCCTTACGTAACAGCCTAATCGCAGAGAACATACGCTCAGCAACAAAGAAACACAGAACCTTAGCAAATAGGGGAAGGGACAGTCGTTTTGGACCTTTGAACTTGCTCTGCCATTCACGATGATTGTGGCTGATCATCCAATTCATCCCTGTACCCATTTGCTCTCTGTACCGTTCAACTTAAGGGAATTACAGTGAAATGGGGAGTGATTGAGGAAATTGGAACTTGTCTGACACAACATCAGGAATGACAGTAAGGAAGCAGAGGCAGAGATTTCAGGATGTAATTCATGACCCGCAGTAATAATACATCCCAGTAAAGAGGAAAAAATTCTAAGATAACAAGGTGTAGAGCTGGATGAACACAGCAGGCCAAGCAACATCACAGGAGGAAGTCTGATGTTTTGGGCCTGGACCCTTCAGAAGAAGGCGGACGGGAAGGGGTTTCTGAAATGTATTGGACGGGGGAGGAAGTTGGATAGAGGAGAAGATAGGTAGAGTGGAGACAGACAGGTCAAAAAAAGAGGTGGGGATGGAGCCAGTAAAGGTGAGTGCAGGTGGGGAGTGAGGGCAGGGATAAGTCCGGACAGACAGGTCATGGGAGTGGGACGAAGCTGGTAGGTAGGAGATGGGGGTGCAGCGTGAGGTGGCAAAGAGAGTTTTGGTGGGTGGAAGGATAGGTTAGGGAGATGGGATGAGCTGGGCTGGTTTTGGGATGCAGTCGTGGGGCGGGGGGAGGTTTTGAACCTTGTGAAATCAACCTTGCTACCATTGGGCTGCACTGTTCCCAAGTGGAATGAGGTGCTGTTCCTGCACCCTTCAAGGGGCATCATTGTGGCACTGCAGGAGGCCCTAAGTGGACATGCAATCTGAGGAATGGGAGTGGGAGTTGAAATGGTTCACAATGGGGAGGTGCAGTTGTTTAGCGTGAACCAAGTGTAGATGTTCTGCAAAGCGGTCCCCAAGCCTCCACTTGGTTTCCCGGATGTAGAGGCCACATCAGGAACAGCGGATGCAATATAGCACATTTGCAGATGGGCAGTGAACATCTGCTTGATGTGGAAAGTCTTATTGGGGCCTGGGATCAGGGTGTGTGGGGAGGGAAAGGGGCAGGTGTTGCACTTCCTATAACCGCAGGAAATGCAGAGGGTGGTGGGGCTGGAGGGAGTGTGGAGTGGACAAGGGTGTCAGAGAGGGTGGTCCCTCTGGAAAGTAGACAAGGGTGGTGACAGAAAAGTGTCTTGGGTGGTAGGGTCAGATTGCAGATGGCCGAAAAGTGTCAGAAGATGATGGGTTGGATTTGGAGGTTGGTGGGGTGGTGTGTGAGGACCAGGGAGATTCTGTTTTAGTTCTTATTGAGGGGTGGGTGTGAGGGGGAAATGTGGGAGACATAGTCAAGGGTGTTCTTGACTGAGCAGGGGGTGGTTGGGGAAGTTGTGGTCCTTAAAACATGGACATCTGAGATTATATAGTGGAATGCCTCATTCTGGGAGCAGATGTGCCACAGGTAAAAGAATTGGGAATAGGGATGGCATTTTTTGCAGGAGTTTGGGTGGGACGAGGCGTATTCTAGGTAGCTGTGGGACTCGATGGGCTTGAAATGGATATTGGTTTCTCGCTGGTTGCCAGAGATGGAAACAGAGAGGTATTGGAGATGGCCCAGATGAAGTTAAGGTCGGGGTGGAAGGTGTTGAAGTGGATGAACTGTTTGAGCTAGTCATGGGAGCATGAGGCAGCACCAAAACAGTCAACGTAACAGGAAGAAGTGGGGTTTAGGACCAGCGTAGCGACGGAAGAGGGATTGTTACCTGTAACCTGCAGAGAGACAGGTATAGCTTGGGCCCATGCGGGTACCAATGGCCACCCCCTCTTCCGTATCTGCTCCGAGCATGAGACATTCCACTCCCGTACATCTCGATGTCCAATTTTAAAGGACACCCACTCCCAACACCACCCCCTATCCAAGGTGTCAAAAAACCAAACCTGAATAACCCAGGAAAGTTGGTGTCAAGTTTTGCATTTAAAAAAAACCATTTTAGGGGATTAAAAACAGTGATAAATTCAAACTTGAGCAAAGAACAACTAAAAGCATAGTTGAAACAAAGAAAAATAAACTACCAAGTGTAATTTAGCAAACAAATGGAAAGACCATTCTCTTTGCATGTGATTGTTAAAACATAAAATGAAGATACACCACTGATAACAGACCTGGAAGGTTCATTATGAGGAGCCAGGAGATGGCAAAATAGTTACAGATATTTTGCATCAGTGTTTCTAGTGGAAGGTACATTGCACATTCCACAAATACTAAGGAACGCGGGAGAGGATTTCAGCCCCTTCAACATCACTATGTATCATTATCCAAATTAGTGACTGAAATATCCCCTGGAGCTGCTCATTTGCATCTGAGGATCCTAAAAGATTGAGCTACAGGGACAATGGATGTGAGAGTTGACATTTTTCAAAATTCCTTGCCTTCTAGCAAGTCAGCAAAAGATGGGAAAATTGGCAATGTGACACCCCTGTTGAGAAAGTAAAGGACAGGACACATTCGGAGAGGCTGGTAAAACTGTTTTAAGAGGGGAACTTGAAAGGCATAGCTAGCTTTGTTTCTAAGATTATTTGAGGAGAACTGTCTCAACTCGGCTGGGGAAATGAGAGGGTGGAGAGTCATGCATGTAATATCGGTGAGGTAAATTTCAAATGAGATGTGATGTGCAAGTTTATATGCTCAGAGTGGGAGGAGTCAATGAGCTGCAGTGGTAGAAAAAGGAGCATTTAAGCAGCTGTCAGACAAACACTAATCTACAATGAATCAATGATTGCACATAGACCAAATGCAGGCAGAAGGAATTAGTTTAATCTGGCGTCATGTTTGTCACAACATTGGCAAACAGCCTGCTGTGGTTCTGTACTCAGTTCTGCATTGTGTACGTCTAAATGCAAGTAGTCAGGGGCTAATTAACACAGCACATTGCTGGAAGTGCATTGCAATCATTTGACCATTACTGGAAGAACATTTTCAGAATCTTCATCGCAAGCCAACAGGCAGCATAGCTTTGTGAGAGCCGATTTTAAGTTTGAGGGAGTCTGAAGCGGGGTAGAAAGGCAGGTGAAACATTACGTGTTGTATTCAAGTGTCCAGAAGGTTCTGGACAACAACAACTCACAAAAGGTAAAAGTCATAAGACTAAGATGGAGAGAACTTGTTCCCTCAGAGGGTACGATGTCCTTCGATCTCCTTGCCATAGTGAGCTGTGTGGGCAGAGTCCTTGTCTATAGTCCAAGGTTGAACTATATAGATTGTTGGCCAGGAGTGGGAAAGAAGGGGTTGAGGAAGATCTTGGAAAGTGGATGTCACGAACACCAGATCAGCCAGAGTCCTACTTAATGGTGGAGCAAGATTGAGGGCCCTAACAACTTACTCTTGTTACTGTTTCTTACCGTCTGGCAGTCCATGATTTCTGAAATCTGGTCCCTTAGTCGGTGATTCCAGTTTCTGGACTCCATGGTCATTGGGAAATATCCTTCCTGCATTTTCTCTGCCTGGTCCTATTACAATATTGCAGGGTTCTATGAGATTGCCCCTTTATTCTTCAAATCTATCTATTTTGACTTGAGAAGTCACACGATACATGACACCAGGTGGCAGTCCAACAGGACTGAAAGCTTCAGCTGTTGGAGCGCTGCTCCTTTATCAGGGGAAGGACACTGGAGAATGCAGCACCACAAAGTGTCATTAGAAAAGCCTGTCAGACTGTAACCTGGCACCTCGTGACCTCTGACTTTGTCAACCCCACTCCAACACTAGCACCTCAGCACCAATTAATCTAGTTCTAACTAGTTTGTTCGCTTCTCTCCTCAACACTGCAAAGCTCAGAATCCGTCTGGTAAATCTTTTGCTGCATTACCCCCATAGCCAGTACCCGCTTCCTCAAGAAAGGAGAACAAGACCCACGCACGGTACTCCAGGGGTGGCCATTCAGGCCCTGTATATTTGCAGCAAGGCAGCTCTAATTCCGTCCTTAAACACGGAGGGACAACAGACCCTTTACTGTCCTCACCACCTGCTGCATCTCCATACAGACTTTCTGCAACTGGTGCCAAAAGACACAGGATTCATCACACCCACCCTTGTTCTCCATTCTCTTCAGATAGAAACCCATGGTCCTGTTTTTGCTGCGAGTGGATGAGCTTATCTTGATCCACATTGAACTAGCTTTACCATTTGTTTACACACCCATTCAACTTCTCCAAATCACAAACAATGTTATTATCCTCCTCAATATTTCACCTGGTGTAACTGTAGCTGGTTTGGGACAAAGTTAATAGGGAGGCAGTCAAGGGAGCAGCTTGAAACAGCATCACACCATATCTAACATGCAGTACCTGCTCTTGAACCCTTGTCTGAACAGGGCAGATGGAACTCCACTCTGTACCTAACCTGGTCATGTGCATTTCTTGGGGATGTTGGAATTTAGTACTGTAGCTGGAGCGCTAGTTTGTGGAGAAAAAAGTACCTTTACATTTAGAGGAATGAGGGAGGATAACTCTGGAGCTAACAGTGCTGTCCTTCTACAGAAGAAGGATTGTTAATTGAGGTTTCCCCTCCACTCAGGCATTGCTCTCCAAGGTTCCCAACACCAAATCTGAAAACCCACCTTGACCCCAGACTCTCTCCTCCTACTGGTGACCTTTCCACAGGAATGAAAGCTTTCATCTCAAACCCATGGAATTTGGTACCCAGCTTTCTTGGATTGTGAACTACTTGAAAGTCAGATTTGTAAGCCTGAGATCACTAACTCCACAACTACCCTCAGCCACATCAGACAAACACTTGCTCACCACATGCCCTGACCACAACATGTATACTCCAGTCAGACATCAGGCTGCACAACTGAAATAGAGAACACTATTGAGGCCTGCAGAACTTGTTCCAGTCCCTGCACTAAGAATCATTTCCCAACCCCTCACATCATGCTGCCAAGAGTGAGAAAGCCAGAGGGACAAAACGCACCAAGTGTCAAACTTCCCCTTCTGAGAGAGGAAGTCAAGGGAAGGTGGGAAGGTCAGTTATGTTACACTGAAATGGTGTTGGGGCCACTGATTTAATCTTGTTAATGAATATTTGAGGTACAAAACATAGCACTCCATGTCATGGCTACAGTGACAGGACAAGGCTGCTCAGTCTCCTGCTGAGCATGAGCTGTCATTCCATTTAACATACAGCCCTGAGAAAAGGGGAGTCAGATGCATTTGGCGAGAAGGCTTTTTCCACCGAGGCCCTGACTGGTGTCTGAAGACCCTCATAACTGCATTCTCACCTACACGTCATGTGTTCTGAGAACTGACCTACTCAGCATTTCCTACCAAGGTTTGGAATTCAGTGAAATGAATTCACACTCGTGTTCAGAGTCAGCTACACCCTCCCTCACCATAAGAGGCACAGCAGACAGTTTCAGATGAACACCAGGGAAGAAATGTGGCATAGTCACCCTGCCTTCACACCCACCAGCACTGCCTGAGGACAACGTCAGGTTTGAATTGACAAAAAGCAAGAGAGCAGGTTGGGCTCTGCTCAAGAAATCTTGGGATGAGGAAAGGTAGACCCACATGGCAACATGACAGTTCAGCAAATTTCAGGGTTCAACACAGATGTTTGTCTAACAATTGTTTATTCATGTACTCAGGGGGCAAGTGCCATGTGCCCTTCTCAAATTTGGGCAGAGTCACAGTTAACACAAGCTTTCTCCAAATAACGCATGGTTTGGAAGTTGGAGGTTGAAGATCAAAAATTCTGAAGCTTAGAAGAGGTGACAGAGAGCTCAATCTCCAGGCAGTTACAAGAGAGGCCTAACTGTGGGAGTCAATGCCAAATGAGGACTAGAAATCCTCCTTGGAAATACTAGAAAATTCCACAAAGGTAGAAAAATAAAAACTAGGCCTGGACAGGAAATTCAACAAATCACTGCTTTATTGGTCATTTAATGAGGTGACAGGAGTTTGCTTGTGTTTCCTGTACAGGAACAAGGCCATCAACGAAGCAGAGATCAGGGAGACAGCTGTCACTGTCAGTGACACCATCACAACCAGCTCAGACTGCAGACCTACACAACAAGGAGAAACCAATGGTTACTGAGGGAGACTGGGACAAAGAAACTAGCACAAAGAAACTAGCAGTCAGACAGCTCACCGCCTGGAGACATATCCTGCATCCTTTGCTCAACCTCAGTCAGGGGCTCAGTTGCCAGGCTGGTCAGCTCAGGATCCAGAACGAGCAGGGGGCCAACTGAGGCCTCACCCTCCCACTTCACTCCCTGCAGGAAGCAACAGTACGGTCAGGATCAGGGAAGGAGGGTATAGTCCCGAGAGTGGGGCCATTACCTACCAGCTTCAGCTCCAGCTCCAACATCTCTCCTTCCTCTGGACGGGAACACGATCTCCCCTGTGCTACCACAGTTCCCGACATGGCAACAGGCACAAACGTCACTGGTCGACTCTTCCAGTGGGGTCCAGCTAAATAGGAGAAACAGCCCATTCAACCACACGGTGCATCACCTCTCCAACAACATCACTAAGGGGCATGGAGTGGGGGACACTCACATCTCGTGCAGCTTCTGGAAAGTACAAGCTTTGTTCCTGGAATCTCCCTGATCCACTGCAGCAACTTTCAGGTGACAGGTGATGAAGATCTGAGGGACACATTCAGCACAGGTCAGTGTTTAGTCACTCCCACCCTGTGGGGAGAAGCCAGTCAGCAGCTTGCTCTTACCAAGGAACGCTCATCTCCATAGAAGCGGAAGGCATCCAGGTCAAACCTGAGCTTGTCCGGCTCCCGCTGGTCTCTCAGCAACACAAAGGTCGAAAAGGAGTCCTCAGCTTGGCTGTCCACGAGGCAACTGCAGGTGAACAAAGGGCCATGAAGTGAATGGAGTGAAGCCATTGAGATGGAAGCAGCTGGAGAAAGCAGAGAGCTCCTTACCCATTGTAGTCAATGATGCTGTATCTGGGGCTGGAGTCCTTGCCTGGGCTCAGTGTAGCCACACAGCGGTCAATGTACAGCTTCATGGGCACGTGGTTGTCCATTGAAACAGACGCCTCAATGTGAATGAGTTCTCCCAGGGAGTAGACAGTGGAAGTGCGCTCTGTAAGCCAGTCACCTGAAGTACAAGAGGACAAGGGTTGGAGAGACAGTGGGTGCAACCCCCAGTGAGTGACACCAGGAGATCCCTCCCCAGCCAGCCATCACATACCATTCATTAGACGCAGGGAGAACGACAGATGCCCTTCTCTAGACCTGGTGGAGCTGAATGGGATCCAAGTGGGCTTGATGGGGTTACTGCTCACATTGCCCTTCCTGGGTAGAGACAGGGCAGCCATTTTACAACAAAAAGACAACCACTGTGGCTGAAAATAAATGTTGATCAATCAAATGAAGACTCTCACCTGAAATAACAACACACAATGGGAATGACAGCCCCATTGGTTCGCACAATGACAGACCCAGGATAGTTCGGGATGTGGGTCAGGTGGGTGGTGTAGATCAGGAAATCTCCAGTCATCTGAAAGATACCAGGCTAAGGAATTAGGAACAGATCTTAACTGAGAAGGGGCGGCACAGGGCTCAATGGCTTCATCCCATGGGATGCATTCTTTAAGGACCCAGACAAGCAAAGCTACAAGCAACTCCAAATAACTCGAATTCTCTATGAGAGAGACTAAACAGACTTGTAAAGAACCAAGATTTGTGGGACAGGGGTGGGGGGTAGGGGGGAGAAAGATCTGAGGCATAAGCATGAGTGTTCAGGGGCAATAAGTCAATGAAAAGTGGCCTAGAAGGGGTTAACACTCGGAAGGTGTTCCTGTTAGGCGGCGAGACTAGGACCTGTGGGCACAGCCTGAAAATTAGAGGGGGTAAAGTTGAAAATGAAACAAGACAACATTTCTTCAGCCAGAAAGTGGTGGGCTTGTGGAATTCATTGCCATGGAGCGCAGTCGAGGCCAGGACATGGCAGATCTCAGAAGGAATCAGGGGCTACAGGGAGAGAGAGCAGGGAAGTGGAGTTGAAGTGCCCACCAGCCATGATTTAAATGGCAGAGTAGACTTGATGGGCCTAATGGCCTCACTTCCACTCCCATGTCTTATGGGACTATGGCTGTCTGGAATACAGAAACAGAAGTTACTACTTTAGAAATATTACACAAATTCTAATCAGTCAACAGTTGAGCTCAAATCAATACAGCATCTTGCTGTCAGTAGAGCATGGTTGAGAGCTGTATTGAAAATACCACATCCAAACAAATCTGACTGAGAACAAGCTGGAAGTACACAAAGAAACAGAACATTTCAAAACATCTAGAACAGACAGAAATTCAAGCAGAGGCCAAGCACAGCCTAAGGCCAGATTGTGGATTAATACAGCTAGAGACCATTCATGTCACCGCAGCCAGAGTTACACAAGTTGAACAACACCCAGACCAAGCTACCAGCAGGTATAACCAAGTGTGGGGCTGGATGGACACAGCAGGCCAAGCAGGATCTTAGGGCCCCAAAAGCTGACTTGGCTGAAAAGGCCAAGACTCTTCATCAGTAGAGGGGATTGGGAGGCAATTCTGAAATAAGTGGGGAGAAGCAGGGAGACAGACTAAATATGGATAGAGGAGAAGAGCAGAGTATGGGTGGGGAGGTAGGAAGGGGATAAGTCAGTCTGGGGAGGATGGACAGATCAAGGGGGTGGGATAAGGTTAGTAGGTAGGAAGTGAAGAAGGTGCAGCTTGAAGTGGGAAGGTAGGAGAGGGGGAAGAACAAGTCAGGCAGGCAAGTACAGAGCACTCATTACCTGCAGTCTGCTGCCACACTCATGCAGCCCGTAATCGAAAAGGACAGTGTGGTTCTCAGGGTAGATCCTGGTTGGCCAAAAACCTGCTGTGCCCAGTGTCAGGTCAGCAGCTTTAATCGGGTGCCTGGTTCCAAATAAATCCAACTGGGCCCTGACCAGCAGCTTGTGCTCTCCACACTGCACCATCACAGTCTGCAGCAGAGACACTCCCACCCTCAGACATTCTGAACCTGGAACCAATAGGACCCCCATGAGAAGGGACTCGCTCAGATACAGGAGTGGCTCTCACTATTCTCCATGGATACCTCTGGCTCAGAAACTGTTGCCAAGTTTCAGAGCAACAAACAGCTCCAACTAACACCAACAGAAGGAACAAACCCCTCACTACAAAATCCCCCATGATCCCAAACAACACAAGCATGCCTTCCAGCCCCCACCCAGCTCCATTTGTACACACAACCTGCACCCACCTGACACCAATCAGGCCAGAGGCAGCAACATTGAACCAATGAACCAGCCCCAGTCTCTGCAATTTCCACCAATGACTAAACTCTGGCATTGATCACCAAGAGGGCCTGTTCCATTTGGACCAATAGGAATGGCTGGGAGTTGCTGTGCTGTCACCTGACTGCATTCAGCTCCACAAGTTCTCATGGTGAGGGGGCTCCTGAAGACAATCATCAAACATGGATCATTGGTTCAGGCGGGTGTTGGTGGGTTTAACCTTTCCTGACCTCGAGTGTCTGACAGTGAGCCATACAGAGAGGTGTCCCTGGATGGGGATTGGACTGGACAAAAGAAGTGTTCTTCAGGTTTGTCTCATGTTCCATGCTCTATCCTAACCCAGCGACCACCGCTCCCCCGGTCAACTCCCAACCCACTGCATCCCAGGAATGTTTAATTGTGGCAGTGTAAAGGGAACCTTTCTTTCAGTTTAAAAGAAAGAGTAAGTTTATTCACTATCTTGCTCCATCCTATTACCTGTCCTGGTACCGTTTGAAGGTCACCTGTATTCGGTATCAAACCGTGCGCTGTCCCTTTCCTTGGAGTGTCAATGCGGACAGTGTAGATACAGCTTTACTCTTTATCTGCAGCTGTCCAGGGAGAGTTTGATACATCGTAAGGGAACATTACTCTGCATATAATTCCACAATGTGCCTGTCCTGGGAGTGTTCTATGTGGAGAGAGCAGAATGCGCTTTACTCTGCAGCTAAACCTCAGCAATCCCTGCCACTGTGGATTCAACTGGGATGAAATCAAACGGGTTGGCATCCACCAGCAGTGGTGTATCCTGTCTTCACTTTCCCTTCAAATATATTTTCCTCGGCTTCAATTTTAGATGAAAATTAACCATTGTCGTTCCATACACTCCCCTCAAGGGTTCTCCCTTGTTTTGTTACTTGCCCGCTTAGTTTTATTGGTAATGGATGTGTCGTCCTGGAAAGGCCAACTTTTTAATAACCGTCTCCCAACTGTCCTTGAGAAGCAACGTTCAGTCCACATCTTCACACCGTTAGCCAAAGGCTGCAGAGGGGAGAGGGGAGAGGGAGAGGGAGGGGGAATAGGAATGGAAAGACAGTAGAAGGGGACAAGCTGCTGACATCGCTGCCTGGGAGATGCTGACCAGAAGCTGCCCGAAGAAAGGTGCAGACGGGGGGGTACCAGACACTGAGACTAGATTGCTGATGTTAACACAATGCTGAATGGATGGAAGGCTGACAGCAAGTTAAGGCAGAGAAGGTAGAGAGGGAAAGACGAGAGAAAGAGGACAAGAGACTCTGTGAGGAGGGAGCCTGCCTCAGTGACAGAGTAACCAATCTGCAGGGACAGAAGAATATGGGACTTGGTACGGATGAACCAGGACCAGGTGCAATGTGAGAAACTGCTCACAAGGAGAATAAGTGAGAGGGATAAGTCCAAACAGTTAAAGCTGAAATGGAAACATGGAAGGAAAACGTAATGATTTAAAAGCTGCAATGAACTTGATCCAGAGAGATGCTCAGGAAATGAGGAGGAGTGCTGCAGATCTCACAAAATGCCAGAGACAGAGAGAAAGGCTGCAGGGTCAGCTCGCTGCACACAGAGACATAATGTGTGTCTTTGTGTCTGTGAGAAGTTGGGGAGGCAGTGAAGGGGATGTGGGTTGGGATGATTTTTTTTTTATTTGAAGAAATATACTTTATTCATAAGAGGTACAAAAAAAACATATTTAAACACCTAGCCAGTCATGCAAGCCGCTCCGGGTTACCCACGGGGTACATGGACCAACTAAAGGCAAAAAATAAAGAAGGCGAAAAAAAAACAAAGCAAAGAAAACACCCCGGCAGTCGTCTCCCCGCACAGTCCTCGTTGGCCCCCTAACCAGTTGGGGAAGGCGCCAGCTGGGCCCAGTTACCAGATAGGGTTCTTTTTTTCGATTCTGGACGAGGGGTTTCATACGGTGGTCTTTCCCCACCGCGCCTTGGTGGCGGCTGCCCCAAGCTTTAGCGCGTCCCTCAGCACGTAGCCCTGGACCTTGGAGTGCGCCAGTCTGCAACACTCGGTCGGGGTCAGTTCTTTCAGCTGGCAGACCAGCAAGATGCGGGCAGACCAAAGAGCGTCTTTCACCGCATTGATGGTCCTCCAGGCGCAGTTGATGTTGGACTCGGTGTGCGTCCCCGGAAACAGCCCGTAGAGCACGGAGTCCCGCGTCACGGAGCTGCTCGGGACGAACCTCGACAAATACCACTGCATCCCCCTCCAGACCTCCTGCACATAGGCACACTCCAGAAGGAGGTGATCGACAGTCTCGTCCCCGCCCCGCAGCCACCTCGAGGGCAGCGTGCGGTGGCGCAGAGATTCCGGGCATGCATAAAGGATCTCACTAGCAGAGCCCCTCTCACCACCAGCCAAGCAATGTCCTTGTGCTTGTTTGAAAGTTCTGGCGATGAGGCATTCTGCCAAACGACTTTGGCAGTCTGCGTGGGGAACCACACGACAGGATCCACCCTCTCCTTTTCCCGAAGGGTCCCGAGGATACTACGTGCTGACCACTGCCTGACGGCCTTGTGGTCAAAGGTGTTTCCTTTCAAAAATTTCTCCACGAAGGACAGGTGGTACGGAACGGTCCAACTACTCGGAGCGTTCCGCGGCAACGAGGCCAGGCCCATCTTTCGCAACACCGGGGACAGGTAGAACCTCAGTAAGTCGTGACACTTGGTGTTTGCCTACTGAGGATCTACACACAGCTTGACGCAGCCGCACACAAAGGTAGCCGTCAGGGCGAGGGTGGTGTTCGGTACGCCCTTTGCCCCATTTCCCAGGTCTTTGTACACGGTGTCCCTGCGGACCCGGTCCATCCTCGACCCCCAAATGAAGTGGAAGATGGCCCAGGTGACCGCAGCGGCGCAGGTCCAGTGAATAGGCCAGGCCTGCACCCCATACAACAGTACCGAAAGCCCCTCGCACCTGACAACCAGGTTCTTACCCGCGATGGAGAGGGACCAGAGCGTCCACCTGCCCAGCTTCTGCTTCCATTTGGCGATACGCTCCTCCCAAGTCTTAGTGCACGCCCCAGCTCCACCAAACCAAACACCCAGCACCTTCAGGTAGTCTGTCCTGACGGCGAAGCGGATGAAGGAGCGGTCGTCCCAGTTCCCGAAGAATATGACCTCGCTCTCACCCCTATTGACTTTGGCACCCGAGGGCAGTTCAAACTGGCCGCA
This sequence comes from Stegostoma tigrinum, assembly GCF_030684315.1. Lineage (NCBI taxonomy): Eukaryota > Metazoa > Chordata > Chondrichthyes > Orectolobiformes > Stegostomatidae > Stegostoma > Stegostoma tigrinum. The sequence goes on along the minus strand of NC_081388.1, from coordinate 2,030,555 downwards.
GATGTCCAATAGTCTACTCACCGACCGACGATCGGTGCAGAAGGCCTCCGCTGCCTGGGATAGTCACACCCTTCAGGCTCACGTCCTTCCTGATGGATGCGGCGAAGGGCTCCACACAGCACACGAACAAGGCAGGAGAGAGCGGGCAGCCCTGCCTGACTCCAGATCTAACAGGAAAACTGTCTGATTCCCACCCTTGATCGAGACTGCGCTAACGATGTTGGCGTAGAGCAGCCGGATCCAATTGCGGATGCCCTCCCCGAACCCCAATTTGGAGAGGACGTCCCTCATGTAAGCATGAGAGACCCTGTCGAAGGCCTTCTCCTGGTCCAGGCTGACGAGGCAGGTGTCCACCCGCCTGTCCTGTACATAGGCGATCGTATCCCTGATGAGCACGAGGCTCTCAGCGATCTTCCTGCCCGGCACGGCACAGGTTTGGTCAGGGTGAATCACCGACTCCAGGACAGACCTGACCCAGTTGGCAATGACCTTGGCCAGAATTTTGTAGTCCACGTTCAAAAGTGAAATGGGACGCCAATTCTTAATTTCTTCCCTCTCCCCCTTCCTCTTGTAAATGAGGGTGATGATGCCCTTCCTCATGGACTTGCACATTTCCCCTGCCCGAAGCGCACTATCGTACACCTCCAGCAGGCCCTGGCCGACCAGGACCCACAGAGCGGAATACAGCTCGACCGGTAAGCCGTCGCTTCCGGGTGTCCTATTCCTCTCCAAGGACTTGAGGGCTCTGGTCAGCTCGTCCAAGGATATCGTCCGGTCCAGCCACTCCCTCCTGCCGTCGTCTAAGACCTCCGTGATAGACGACAGGAACGACTCGGAGGCCGTGCTGTCCGTAGGCTTCGTGTCTTACAGTCCGGCATAGAAGGACATGCTGATCCTCAAAATGTCGGGCCGAGATGACGTCACCGAGCCGTCGTCCTCCTTCAGCCGGCTAAGCACAGAGCTCTCTTTGTGCACCTTCTGAAAGAAGAAACGCGAGCACATCTCGTCCTGCTCCACAGAGCGGACCCTGGACCGGAAGATTATCCTGGAGGCGTCCGCGGTGAAGAGCAAGGCTTGCTGGCCCCTCACCTCGCGGGGGTCCTCCGTGACATCGACCCCCATCAACTGCAGAAGGAGCAGGCTCTGCACCCTTTTCTGGAGTCGCGACAGCTTTCCCCGCCTCTCCCTCGCCTTCTGAACACCCTGGAGGACAAAGGACGTCTTGATGTTCTCCTTCACCGTCTCCCACCAGTCGCCCGGAGACTCAAAGAGGGGTTTCACGGTTCTCCAACTGGCGTACTCCCTCTTAAGCTCCTTGACGTTCTCTGGGGTCAACAGAGTCGGGTTGAGCTTCCACGTCCCCTTGCTGGCCGGCTGGTCGTCCTGTGAGTGACAGTCGGCCAGCAGGAGGCAGTGGTCAGTTAAGAACACCGGCTCGACGCTGGTGGACCTGACCGAGAATGCCCGTGACACAAACAGGAAGTCTATCCTTGCGCGGATAGACCCGTCTGGCCGCGACCAGGTGTACCTCCGCTGCGCTCCGTCTGCAGGGGTGCTGAAGACGTCGAGCAGCTTGGCGTCCTCCACCGTGCCCATCAGGAATCTGGACGTGACGTCCAGTTGACTCCCCCCACCCGCTGTCCGTGTGCCGGATCTTCCATCTGCATCGATGATGCAATTGAAGTCTTCGCCTAGGATGACCGGCCTGGACGTAGCCAGCGGGGGTGGAATCTGCTGCAGGACGGCCAACCGCTCATTCCGTACCGCTGGGGCGTACACGTTGATCAGCCTCAGGGGAGCGTTCCTGTAGGTGACGTCAGCCATTAGGAGGCGCCCCCGCCACCACCTCCTGAACTTGAGAGATGGTGAAGTCGCGCCCCCGCAGCAGAATAGCCAGGCCCGAGGAGCGACAGTCGTTACCCCCTAACCAGATCGAAGGCCCACAGGTCCAGGCGCCGGACCATTTCCCGTACCTGCCGAGGTGCGGTATCCCGCACTCCTGCAGAAACAGGAGATCTGCCTTGATTGTGGTCAAGTAGGCCAACGTGGACACACATCTTGCGGTGGACTTGACACTGCACACATTAATGCTCGCAACTCGTACCCCCATTGTGGGCAGTGACCGCAGTACCCTCCCCAAGTCCAAGGTCCAGCCCCTCCGTCTGTCCCTTCATGCCCATTGCCCGGGCTAACTGCTGGACGCTCTCTGGGCTCAGGAAACCGTCCGTGCTGCCTTTCGGGTAGCATCCCCCCGTCAGGGGTGCGGATGCAGGAGGCTCCGGCTCTGGGTCAGGCTGGGGACGCGCTGTGTCCTCCTTCTCGCCTGGAAGTTCAGGGGGGCCCTCCAGTGCCCCAGCGGCACTTGACTTGGTGTCGGAGGGAGCCTCAGGATGCCTCCCGTCACCTGGAAGCGGGGTGGTGCTTTCGTTCTCCCTCGAGAGCTTTAACTTCTGCTTCGCGCGGGCCCTCTCCGAATCCCCCTCGTCAGCGGAGCTCTTATAGCCCCCTTGTAGCTGCTTCTTCCTGCCTGATGGTTGTGGTTCGTGGGCCCGTCGACGCACCTTCCTCCTCGCTTTCCGGACCGTCGTCCACTCCCCTGGGTCGCCTGTTGCCGCCTCCATCGACTGCGGGTTGTCGGGGGGGAGCGGAGCCTGCAGGGGCGCTTTGCTGGCCTCGGGCCCATCCTACTGGGCTGGGCCCTCCTGCACGACCTGGCCCTCCTGCACATTAGTGGGGTCCTTGCTGGGCCCTGGTGCCTTCCTCTCCTCCAGGGGTGCTGGCCCCGCAATGCCCCTGTCAGCGAACTGGGCGTAGGTGGTCCCCCGCTGCGGGCATGCCCTATAGAAGTGGCCCGCTTCCCCGCAAAGGTTGCGGCTTTTCTCTTGTGGGCAATCCTTTGCAAGGTGTCCCTCCTCCCTGCAGTTCCTGCTGATGGTGGCTTTGCAGTCGGCCGACACGTGGCCTGACCTACCACAGGCATGGCAGACTTGAGGGTGCCCTGCATAGGTCAGGTAGCCCTTGCTCCCGCCGATTGCGAAGCTGGACGGTGGGTGTACGACATTCCCGGCCGCGCCTGTCCTCAGCGTTACCTTGACCTGCCTCTTACTGGTCCAGATGCCAAAGGGGTCCATGATGTCAGTTAGGTCCCCTTCCACCTTCACGTACCTTCCAAGGAAGGTCAGGACATCAACTGCTGGCACATGCGGGTTGTACATGTGTACAGTCACCAGATGGCTCCTCTGCGCTGGCATCACAAACAGCGGGACAGCGGTCAATACAGAGAGGGGGCCCTCCCCTCCTTTCTCCTTGAAAACCTCCAGGAAGCGCTCGCAAAGCTTTGAACTCCTGAAGGTCACATCATAAAAACCTCCTCCGGGGAAATCCTGCAGGCAGTAAATGTCCGCAGCAGCGAACCCACAACAGTCCAACAGGACCCTCTTCACGAAGAAGGTGCGGTCCACAGGTGCACCTTCATCCACCTTCTTTACGGAAACACGGATGGTGTTCCGGACCCCCTGACCTGGGGCACGAGCACTTGCCGCAGCCATCGTTGCTGGTTGGCTGCTCCCCTGAACCAGCGTTAGGCCGAAGCCAGCATTAAGATCCACTGGTTGCAAGGGTGCACAGCCAACCTGACATCCTCCTTTCACCTCCAAGACAGCACTCTCCTCCTCTCGGTCCACAAGAGAGTGGGTCTTTATTTGGTTCCAGATGTAAGCTGGTTCTCTGAGCTTGCCAGTTTGTTCCCAGATGTTTTGTCACCATTCGAGGTAACATCAACAGTGAGCCTCCGATGAAGTGCTGGTGTTATGTCCCACTTTCTATTTATCTGGTTAGGTTTCCTTGGGTCAGTGATGTCACTTCCTGTTCTTGTTCTCAGGGGATGGTAGATTGGCTCCAGCTCAATGTGTTTGTCGATGGAGTTCCGGTTGCAATGCCATGCTTCTAGGAATTCTCGTGCGTGTCTCTGTTTGGCTTGTCCTCGGATGGATGTGTTGTCCCAATCAAAGCGGTGTACTTCCTCATCTGTATGTAAGGTTACGAGTGATAGTGGGTCATGTGGTTTTGTGGCTAGTTGATGTTCATGTATCCTGGTGGCTAGCTTTCTGCCAGTTTGTCCAATGTAGTGTTTGTCACAGTTCTTGCAAGGTATTTTGTAGATGACGTTCGTTTTGTTTGTTGTCTGTAAAGGGTCTTTTAAGTTCATTAGCACTAACTTCACAGCTAATGAACTTAAAAGACCCTATGCAGACAACAAACAAAACGAAAGTCATCTCCAAAACACCTTGCAAGAACTGTGACAAACACTACATTGGACAAACTGGCAGAAAGCTCTACACCAGGATACATGAACATCAACTAGCCACAAAACCACATGACCCACTATCACTCGTATCCTAACATACAGATGAGGAAAGACACCGCTTTGATTGGGACAACACATCCATCCTTGGACAAGCCAAACAGAGACACGCACGAGAATTCCTAGAAGCATGGCATTCCAACCGGAACTCCATCAACAAACACATCGAGCTGGAGCCGATCTACCATCCCCTGAGAACAAGAACAGGAAATGACATCTGCAATGCAGGAAATGACATCACCAACCTGAGGAAACCTAACAGATAAATAGAAAGCGGGCAATAACACCAGCGCTTCGTCGGAGGCTCACGGTTGATGTTACCTAGAATGGTGCTGAAACATCTGGGAACAAACCTTACGGCTCAGTGAACCAGCTGACATCCGGAACAAATTAACAACCCGCTCTCTTGTGGACCGAGAGGAGGAGAGTGCTGTCTTGGAGGTGAAAGGAGGACGTCGGGTTGGCTGTGCACCCTTGCAACCAGTGGTCTTAATGCTGGCTTCAGCCTAACGTTGGTTCAGGGGAGCAGCCAACCTGCATCGATGGCTGCGGCAAGTGCTCGTGCCCCAGGTCAGTGGGTCCGGAACACCATCCGTGTTTCTGCAAAGAAGGTGGATGAAGGTGCACCTGTGGACCGCACCTTCTTCGTGAAGAGGGTCCTGTTGGACTGTTGTGGGTTCGCTGCTGTGGACATTTACTGCCTGCAGGATTTCCCCGGAGGAGGTTTTTACGACGTGACCTTCAGGAGTGCCAAGCTTTGCGAGTGCTTCCTGGAGGTTTTCAAGGAGAAAGGAGGTGAGGGCCCCCTCTCTGTATTGACCGCTGTCCCACTGTTTGTGATGCCAGCGCAGAGGAGCCATATGGTGACTTTGCACATGTACAACCCTCATGTGCCAGCAGTTGATGTCCTGACCTTCCTCGGAAGGTACGTGAAGGTGGAAGGGGACCTAACTGATATCATGGTCCCCTTTGGCATCTGGACGAGTAAGAGGCAGGTCAAGGTGACGCTGAGGATGGGCGCAGACGGGAATGTCGCACACCCACTGTCCAGCTTCGCGATCGGCGGGAGCAGGGGCTACCTGACCTATGCAGGGCAACCTAAAGTCTGCCATGCCTGTGGTAGGTCAGGTCACGTGGTGGCCGACTGCAAAGCCACCATCTGCAGGAACTGCAGGGAGGAGGGACACCTTGCAAAGGATTGCCCACGAGGGAGAAGCTGCAACTTTTGCGGGGAAGCGGGCCACTTCTATAGGGCATGCCCGCGGCGGGGTACCACCTACGCCCAGGTCGCCGGCAGGGGAAATGCGGGGCCAGCCCCCCCGGAGGAGAGGAAGGCACCAGGGCCCAGCAAGGGCCCCACTCATGTGCACTAATGCCCAGCCCTGCAGGATGGGCCCGAGGCCAGCGAAGCAGGCTCCGATCCCCACCGACAACCCGGAGCCAATGGAGGCGGCGACAGGCGACCCAGGGGAGTGGACTACAGTCCAGAAAGCGTGGTGGAAGGTGCGTCGACAGGCCCAGGAACCGCAACCATCAGGCGGGAAGAGGCAGCTACAGGGGGGCTATTAGAGCTCCTCTGACGAGGAGGATTCGGAGAGGGCCCACCCGAAGCAGAAGTTAAAGGTCTCGAGGGGGAAGGAAAGCAGCACCCCGGTTCCAGGTGACGGGAGGTGTCCTGAGGCTCCCTCCGACACCCAGTCAAGTGCCGCTGGAGCACTGGAGGGCTCCCCAGAACTTGCAGGCGGGAAGGAGGAAACAGCGCGTCCCCAGCCTGACCCGGAGCCAGAACCTCCTGCCTCCGCACCCCTGACTGGGGGATGCCACCCGGAAGGCAGCACGGGCGGTTTCCTGAGCCCGGAGAGCGTCCAGCAGTTAGCTCCGCCAATGGGCATGAAGGGACAGATGGAGGGGCTGCACCTTGGACTTGGGGAGGGTACTGTGGTCACTGCCCACAATGGGGGTACGAGTTGCGAGCATTAATGTGCGCAGCGTCAAGTCAACCGCGAGATGTGTGTCCACGTTGGCCTACCTGACCACCATCAAGGCAGACCTCCTGTTTCTGCAGGAGTGCGGGATACCGCACCTTGGCAGGTACGGGAAATGGCCCGGAGCCTGGACCTGTGGGCCTTCGATCTGGTCGGGGGGTAACGACTGTCGCTCCTCGGGCCTGGCTATTCTGCTGCGGGGGCGCGACTTCACCATCTCTCAAGTTCAGGAGGTGGTGGGGGGGGGGGGCGCCTCCTAGTGGCTGACATCACCTACAGAAATGCTCCCCTGAGGCTGATCAACGTGTATGCCCCAGCGGTACGGAATGAGCGGTTGGCCGTCCTGCAGCGGCTTCCACCCCTGCTGGCTACGTCCAGGCCGGTCATCCTAGGCGGAGACTTCAACTGCATCATCGATGCAGATGGAAGATCCGGCGTGGGGACAGTGGGTGGGGGGAGTCAACTGGACGTCACGTCCAGATTCCTGATGGGCACAGTGAAGGACGCCAAGCTGCTCGACGTCTTGAGCACCCCTGCAGACGGAGCGCAGCGGAGGTACACCTGGTCGCAGCCAGACGGGTCTATCCGCTCAAGGATAGACTTCCTGTTTGTGTCACGGACGTTCTTGGTCGGGTCCACCGGCGTCGAGCCAGTGTTCTTCTCTGACCACTGCCTCCTGCTGGCCGACTGTCACTTACAGGACGACCAGCCGGCCAGCAAGGGGACGCGGAAGCTCAACACGACTCTGTTGACCCCAGAGAACATCGAGGAGCTTAAGAGGGAGTACGCCGGTTGGAGAACCGTGAAACCCCTCTTTGAGTCTCCAGGCGACTGGTGGGAGACGGTGAAGGAGAACATCAAGAGGTCCTTTGTCCTCAAGGGTGTTCAGAAGGCAAGAGAGAGGCGGGGAAAGCTGTCGCGACTCCAGAAAAGGGTGCAGAACCTGCTCCTTCTGCAGTTGATGGGGGTCGATGTCACGGAGGACCTCCGCGAGGTGAGGGGCCAGCAAGCCTCGCTCTTCGCCACGGAGGCCTCCAGGATAATCTTCCGGTCCAGGGTCTGCTCCGTGGAGCAGGACGAGACGTGCTCGCGTTTCTTCTTTCAGAAGGTGCACAAAGAGAGCTCTGTGCTTAGCCGGCTGAAGGAGGACGACGGCTCAGTGACGTCGTCGCGGCCCGACATTTTGAGGATCAGCAGATCCTTCTATGCCAGACTGTACGACACGAAGCCCACTGACACCACGGCCTCCGAGTCGTTCGTGTCGTCTATCACGGAGGTCTTAGACGACGGCACGAGGGAGTGGATGGACCGGCCGATATCCCTGGACGAGCTGGCCAGAGCCCTCAAGTCCTTGCAGAGGAATAGGACTCCCGGAAGCGACGGCTTACCGGTCGAGCTGTATTCCGCTCTGTGGGTCCTGGTCGGCCAGGACCTGCTGGAGGTGTACGATAGTGCGCTTCGAGCAGGGGAAATGTGCAAGTCCATGAGGAAGGGCATCATCACCCTCATTTACAAGAGGAAGGGGGAGAGGGAAGAAATTAAGAATTGGCGTCCCATTTCACTTTTGAACGTGGACTACAAAATCCTGGCCAAGGTCATTGCCAACCGGGTCAGGTCTGTCCTGGAGTCAGTGATTCACCCTGACCAAGCCTGTGCTGTGCCGGGCAGGAAGATCGCTGAGTGCCTCGCGCTCATCAGGGATACGATCGCCTACGTACAGGACAGGCGGGTGGACACCTGCCTCATCAGCCTGGACCAGGAGAAGGCCTTTGACAGGGTCTCTCATGCTTACATGAGGGACGTCCTCTCCAAATTGGGGATCGGGGAGGACATCCGCAATTGAATCCGGCTGCTCTACACCAACATCGTTAGTGCAGTCTCGATCAACGGGTGGGAATCAGACAGTTTTCCTGTTAGATCTGGAGTCAGGCAGGGCTGCCCACTCTCTCCTGCCTTGTTCGTGTGCTGTGTGGAGCCCTTCGCCGCCTCCATCAGGAAGGACGTGAGCCTGAAGGGCATGATTATCCCAGGCAGCGGAGGCCTTCAGGTCATGACCTCCCTGTACATGGACGATGTCGCCGTCTTCTGCACCCATCATCGGTCGGTGAGTAGGCTATTGGACATCTGTGACCAGTTTGAACTGGCCTCGGGTGCCAAAGTCAATAGGGGTAAGAGCAAGGCCATGTTCTTCGGGAACTGGGACGACTGCTCCTTCATCCCCTTCACCGTCAGCACAGACTACCTGAAGGTGCTGGGTGTTTGGTTTGGTGGAGCTGGGGCGTGCACTAAGACTTGGGAGGAGCGTATCGCCAAATTGAAGCAGAAGCTGGGCAGGTGGACGCTCCGGTCCCTCTCCATCGCGGGTAAGAATCTGGTTGTCAGGTGCGAGGGGCTTTCGGTACTGTTGTATGTGGCGCAGGCCTGGCCTATTCCCCGGACCTGCGCCGCTGCGGTCACCCGGGCCATCTTCCACTTCATTTGGGGGTCGAGGATGGACCGGGTCCGCAGAGACACCATGTGCAAAGACCTGGGAAATGGGGGAAAGGGTGTACCGAATGCCACCCTCGCCCTGGCGGCTACCTTTGTGTGCGGCTGCATCAAGCTGTGTGTAGATCCTCAGTCCGCAAACACCAAGTGTCACTACTTACTGAGGTTCTACCTGTCCCCGGTGTTGCGAAGGATGGGCCTGGCCTCGTTGCCGCGGAACGCTCCGAGTAGTTGGACCGTTCCGTACCACCTGTCCTTCGTGGAGAAATTTTTGAAAGGAAACACCTTTGACCACAAGGCCGTCAGGCAGTGGTCAGCACGTAGTATCCTCGGGACCCTTCGAGAAAAGGAGAGGGTGGATCCCGTCGTGTGGTTCCCCACGCAGACTGCCAAAGTCGTTTGGCAGAATGCCTCATCGCCAGAACTTTCAAACAAGCACAAGGACATTGCTTGGCTGGCGGTGAGAGGGGCTCTGCCAGTGAGATCCTTTCTGCATGCCCGGAATCTCTGCACCACCGCACGCTGCCCTCGAGGTGGCTGCGGGTGGGGACGAGACTGTCGATCACCTCCTTCTGGAGTGTGCCTATGCGCAGGAGGTCTGGAGGGGAATGCAGTGGTATTTGTCGAGGTTCGTCCCGAGCAGCTCCGTGACGCGGGACTCCGTGCTCTACGGGCTGTTTCCGGGGACGCACACCGAGTCCAACATCAACTGCGCCTGGAGGACCATCAATGCGGTGAAAGACGCTCTTTGGTCTGCCCGCAACTTGCTGGTCTGCCAGCTGAAAGAACTGACCCCGACCAAGTGTTGCAGACTGGCGCACTCCAAGGTCCAGGACTACGTGCTGAGGGACGCGCGAAAGCTTGGGGCAGCCGCCGCCAAGGCGCGGTGGGGAAAGACCACCGTATGAAACCCCTCGTCCAGAATCGAAAAAAAGAACCCTATCTGGTAACTGGGCCCAGCTGGCGCCTTCCCCAACTGGTCAGGGGGCCAACGGGGACTGTGCGGGGTGACGACTGCTGGGGCGGTTTCTTTGCTTTGTTTTTTTTTCTCTGTTTTGTTTTTTTTACTTTAGTTGGTGTACGTACACCCGGGTAACCCGGAGCGGCTTGCATGACTGGCTAGGTGTATAAATGTTTTATTTTTTGTACATTCTATGAATAAAGTATATTTCTTCAAATAAAAAACAAAGTGACGAAACGTCTGAAAACGTACCTTCCAGCTCAACGAGCAAACTCACATCCAGATGGTAAAGGGCATTGAGAGACGTGGACAGGTGCTTCTCCTCATGGCTGGGGCCCTTCATAATTTTCAGGGCCCGAAGGAAGCCAATGACCCTGTGTCTCCCAGAGATTTAACCACACCAGAACCGAGATGCAGTGAGTTTCAGCACAGGATGGAAGGTGTGGGCCCGATACGAGGGGAGACACGAGAATCTGTCACATTGGTACCTGGATATCGACATGCGCAGGCAGTCTTTAATTTGACTGAAACAAATACTCCCGAATGGTGCCCACCTCCTGAATGAACAATTGAGCAGGAGTGAGCTTATGATCAACGAGAATAGAAAGGGAAAAAAGACTGTTGGAGTTGGCCAGGGGCAGGATATGCATCAGGAGAGGCAACTGTCAACACCTTGGACACAGCAGAATTAGAAAGTCAGATACAATCCCTTCAGCAGAACATGCAGCTCATTACCGGGGAAAGTAACTTCATCCAGATACAGACCAACGAGAGAGGTCAGGATCAGTCACAAGTGACCCTGGACTCGGTTGAATGTCTAAAACTTTTACACCCATCGGCCGATGGCGAATACTTTTGAGGAGGCCCACAAGCCCGAGGGGTGTGCCATACACACCAGCTGGACATTGACTAAGCTTGGGGCTGATGTGCGACAACTACATGGTCACAATATCCCAGACAGATGAACAATTAATAAAATGGGATGGGGAAAGTGAAACTCGGCGTTACCTCAGAAGTTTGGCCCTTACCAATAGGGTGTTGTGTACTTGTGACAGAGATAAAGGGACGTATTATGTTAGGGCAGTGATTCATATGCCCCGACTTGAAAATAAACTGAAGCGTCCTTTAAAAAGAGTCCATTATTTCGGAAAGCATCAAAGTACTTGGATATCTTTAAAATAAACGACCATTTCAAGCCAATGTAATGGATGGTGTTGAGAAAGTGTGAGACTTCTCAAAATGTCACCGACGAGAGGATCACTGGGCCTGCCCTGACGAGATAATGAGACAAAGATCTCCAGAGTGCGCTTGCAGCACCTATGAATATTGTTCATTGTCTATTCTCCTGGTGAATAACCCGTCCTTGTTACAATGTGCCCTTGTGGGGTAAACAGACTGCACAGCCCCAGCAACAGTGAATCATACCCAGGGATGGAGACAATTCCCTTTGGAAGCGCACAATGTGGCTATTAATAATGTGATCTCTGATTTGAAGACTGGTGAGCAGGTGCTGCCCCAGCCACTAACTGGTGCAGTGATAAGGGAAAACCTCACGCTCCATCATACAGATACAGAGCAGGACCGACAGAGGTTTGTTCCCCCAGAATTACAACCCATTCCACACCTGACAGCAGATTGGACACGTATAGTGAGGGGAGGCGAGAGAGATAATTCATCAGTTGATGAAACATCTTAAAATAATGAGAACTCATGTGGATAAGGAAATCTGTAACCCAGATTGTAAGACAGCTTCTGGTTTGGGGATCCAATGTCCAAATACATCCACGGATCAGAATTCTATTACACATTGCTGTCGTGGTGATCCTAGGTGCGTTAATAATTGCCATATTTAATAAATGCCAGCTTAGAAGGTGGAGAGAGGAAATCAAGCCAAGAGTGGACATTGAGGCTATAATGTTACACAAGAAGTGCTGCAAAACGGCAGTGTGACTAAATTATTTGCTTGTTGTTGCTCCTAAGATTTTGTTTGTTCTGTAACATCATTGTCCAAAATATGTTATTTATATTTTCATATATCAACATTTATATGCACTCTCATTTCTGTACTTTATTATAATGGTATAATAATGTCAATGTGAAAAATCCATGGGGGAGTCACTGACGGTTCCAGTAGCAATTCATAGAAAGGGGCAGAAAATGATCCTAAGATTAGTATCTGGGGTAAACTGCTCACAATTTATATAAGTAACTGAGATGGCGGGATGATAGGTACGGTCAGCAAATTTGTAGATGACACAAAGGTAAGTCAGTAGGTTGTGAATACTTCATGAGGAGGCGACAGAGGCTCACATACATGCAGTGGGAGCAAAGATCAGACGAATAGACGACAATGTGAGAAAGTGTGATATTGTCCTCTTTCGCAAAAAGAATAAAAATAAACATTTTATCTCAAATGCAGAGAGATTATCATTCACCAATGACCAGAAACTGAACTGGGCAAGCCCCTTCAATATTCTGAATACAAGAGCAGGTCAAAGGTCAGGAATACCGTGGCAAGTTACTCACTTCCTGACTCTTCAAACCCTGCCCACTATCAAAAAGGTACAAGTCTGGGCAGTGATAAACTCCTCCTCAGTTACCTAGATCGATGAAGCCTTCTGAGGATCGACACCATCCAGGGCAAAGTAACCTGTTTGAATTCATGCAATAGTGAAGGGAGTCAAACACAGCTAACTATAGATCGGTTAGCATAATTTCTCTGATGAGAAAAATATTAGAGCCTCTGCAAAAGGGAGTAAATTCAATGCCCACACTGTCCGAGGTTACCATGAAGTTTCCACGTTCTCATCCGAGCCTCTTACCTGAGGCATGGTGACCTCCAGGTTAAGTTCCCCACCAATCACCTCTACCTAATGAGACAGCAGCCATGCAGTTCTTTGGGACAATGACAATGTTACCTTCAATTAGAGAACTTTCAGGAATACATTATATGGTCAAACTGGGTCAGCCTGGCTGCATGAAGTGGGCATTGTTCCTGCTCAAATTTATCATATTTTGAGAAGAGGACACAGACAGATTGTATGAAGTGATATCAGTAGATATCGTCAATTTGGATTTTTAAGAAGGTTTTTGACAAGCTTCACATCAGACACCTTAATAAGAGTCCATACCTTTGGGGATAGCATATCAGCATGGATAGAGGATTGGAGAACTGATAGAAGACAAGGGGTTAACTCAAGGTGAAACTTTCAGGATGGAAATCTGTTTGTGTCGTGCCACATGAGTCAGTGCTGGATTCACAACTGTTTAAATTAGACATTATTGACTTGGTTTTGGGAAGTGAAAGTATTCTAGCCCAGTTCGGAGATGATGCCGGACGAAGTGGGAGGGTAATCGGTCGGGATAATGCACGGGTATTGTCGAGCAATATAGATAGGTTAGGTGAGTGACCAAACGTCTGGAGTTATATTTTGGGAGAAGGAATGGGCAATCTGGATATTATCTGAGTGGAGAAAGACTGCAGAAAGCCACTACACTAAGGGATTTGAGAAACTTCCTGCATGAATCACAGAAAGCTTTCATACATCAAGTAACTGGAAAGGCAAAGGGCATGTTATTCTTTGTTTGAAAAGAAATAAAAATTTGCAACTCCTGCTGGAAGAGTACGAGGCCACACGTAGAATACTGAACAGTTTTGGTCTCATTATCTGAGGAATGATATGTTGGCTTTGGAAGCTGTCCAGAGAAAGTTCACCAGGCTGATAAATGTGGAAGTATTTTCTCATGAAGAGTTCAATAGGCTTTCACTTATTAGAATTTAGAGAATGAATGAAGATCTTATTGAAAAATAACTATTAGGGAGATTATCATCAAGATATTTGCAGGAAGGTTGTTCACCCTTATGTAACAGCCTAATCGCAGAGAACATACTCAGCAACAAAGAAACACAGAACCTTAGCAAATAGGAGAAGGGACAGTCGTTTTGGACCTTTGAACTTGCTTGGCCATTCACTATGATTGTGGCTGATCATCCAATTCATCCCTGTACCCATTTTCTCTCTGTACCGTTCAACTTAAGGGAATTACAGTGAATTGGGAACAGATTGAGGAAATTGGAACTTGTCTGACACAATAGCAGGAAAGACAGTAAAAAAGCAGAAGCAGAGATTTCAGAATGTAATTCATGACCTGCAGTAATAATACATCCCAGTAAAGAGGAAAAATTCTCAGATAACAAGGTGTAGAGCTTGATGAACACAGCAGGCCAAGCAACATCAGAGGAGGAAGGCTGATGTTTTGGGCCTCAACCCTTCAGAAAAGGGGGAGGGGAATGGGTTTCTGAAATGTATAGCAGGGCGGGGGGGGGGGGGTGCGGGCGGGGTGGCTCGAAGATGGACAGAGGAGAAGATAGGTACAGAGGAGACAGACAGGTCAAAGAGGTGGGGATGGAGCCAGTAAAGGTGAGTGCAGGTGGGGAGTGAAGGCGGGGATAGGTCACAACAGACAGGTCATGGGAGTGGGACGTTGCTGGTAGGTAGGAGATGGGGGTGCAGCGCGAGGTGGCAAAGAGGGTTTTGTTGGGTGGAAGGATAGGTTAGGGAGATGGGACGAGCTGGGCTAGTTTTGGGATGCAGTCGTGGGGAGTGGAGATTTTGAAGCTTGTGAAATCCACATTGATACCATTGGGCTGCACTGTTCCCAAGTGGAATGAGGTGATGTTCCCGCAACCTTCAGGTGGCATCATTGTGGCACTACAGGAGGCCCTGAGTGGACATGCCATCTGAGGAATGGGAGCGGGAGTTGAAATGGTTCACAATGGGGAGCTGCAGTTAGCGAGTTTTGATAAGATTTATAGCTCAGTTTAAGGTTCTGGATGTGACTTTGCTCGCTGAGCTGGAAGGTTAGTTTTCAGACGTTTTGTCACTTGGTCACCATTCTAGGTAACATCATCAGTGAGCCTCCAATGAAGCGCTGGTGTTATGTCCCGCTTTCTATTTATCTGGTTAGGTTTCCTTGGGTCGGTGATGTCATTTCCTGTTCTTTTTCCTCAGCGGATGGTAGATTGGCTCCAGTCAATGCGTTTGTTGATGGAGTTCCGGTTGGAATGCTATGCTTCTAGGAATTCTCGCGAGTGTCTCTGTTCGGATTGTCCTAGGATGGATGTATTGTCCCAATCAAGTGGTGTCCTTCCTCATCTGTATGTAAGGATACGAGTGATAGTGGGTCATGTGGTTTTGTGGCTAGTTGATGTTCATGTATCCTGGTGGCTAGCTTTCTGCCTGATTGTCCAATGTAGTGTTTGTCACAGTTTTTGCAAGGCATTTTGTAGATGACGTTCATTTTATCTGTGGTCTGTAAAGGGTCTTTTAAGTTCATTAGCTGCTGTTTTAGTGTGTTTGTGGGCTGCCCTGATGCCAAGTGGTCCCAATAGTCTGGCAGTCATTGCAGAAATGTCTTTGATGTAGGGGAGAGCAGTTATCGTTTGAGCCCGTTTTGTCTGTTTGTTTGGGTTTATTGCTGATGAATCGGCAGACTGTCTTCATAGGCTACCCAGGTGCAGTTGTTTGGTGCAAGTGTAGATGTTCTGCAAAGCAGTCCACAAGCCTCCGCTTGGTTTCCCAGATGTAGAGGCCACACCAGGAACAGCGGATGCAATATACCATATTTGCAGATGGGCAGTGAACATCTGCTTGCTGAAGAAAGTCTTACTGGGGCATGGAATGAGTGTGTGTGGGGAGGGAAAGGGGCAGGTGTTGCACTTCCTGCGCTTGTAGGAAGTGCTGAGGGTGGTGGGGGTGCAGGGAGTGTGGAATGGACAAGGGTGTCAGAGAGTGGTCCCTCTGGAAAGTAGGGAAGGGTGGTGACAGAAAACTGTCTTTGGTGCTAGGGTCAGATTGCAGATGGCAGAAGCATCAGAGGATGATGGGTTGGATCTGGAGGTTGGTGGGGTGGTGTGAGAGGGAGATTCTGTTTTGATTCTTATTGACAGGCAAGTGTGAGGGGGTAAAATGTGGGAGACATGGTACAGGGTGTTCCTCACTGAGCAGGGAGTGGCTGGGGAAGTTGTGGTTCTTTAAACACAGACATCTGAGAAAAACAGTGGATGCCTCATCCTGGGAGCAGATGTGCCACAGGTAAAAGGAATTGGGAATAGGGAGTGGCATTTTCGCAGGAGGGTGGGAGGTGTATTCTAGGTAGCTGTGGGAGTCGATGGGCTTGAAATGGATATTGGTTTCTTGCTGGTTGCCAGGGATGGAAACAGACAGGTATTGGAGATGGCCCAGATGAACCTAAGGTTGGGGTGGAAGGTGTTGAAGTGGATGAACTGTTTGAGCTCGTCATGGGAGCATGAGGCAGCACCAAAACAGTCAACATAACAGGAAGAAGTGGGGTTTAGGACCAGCGTAGCTACGGAAGAGGGATTGTTACCTGTAACCTGCAGAGAGACAGGTATAGCTTGGGCCCATGCGGGTACCCATGGCCACCCCCTCTTCCGTTTCTGCTCCGAGCATGAGACATTCCACTACCGTACATCTCGATGTCCAATTTTCAAGCACACCAACTCCTCCTTCCCCATTGCGACCACCCTCCCCTGCCCCATGTCAAAAAACCAAACCTGAATAACCTCGGAAAGTTGGTGTCAAGTTTTGCATAAAAAGACCATCTTTAGGGGATTAAAAAGTGATAATTCAAACTTGAGCAAAGAACAACTAAAAGCATAGTTGAAACAAAACAAAAATAAACTGCTAAGTGTAATTTAAGCAGACAAAGGAAAGCAAGATTGTCTTTGCATATGATTTTTAAAACATAAAATGAAGATACACCAATGATAACAGACCAGGAAATGTTCGTTATGGGGAGCCAGGAGATGGCAAAATAGTCAGATATTTTGCATCACTTTTTCATGGAAGGTACATTCCTTATTATTTGTGGAATGTGCAATGTGGGAGAGGATTTCAACCCCTTCAACATCACGATGTATCATTATACAAATTAATGACTGAAATATCCCCTGAAGCTGCTCATTTGCATCTGAGGATCCTAAAAGATTGAGCTACAGAGACAGCAGATGAGAGAGTTGACATTTTTCAAACATCCTTGCCTTCTAGCAAGTCAGCAAAAGATGGGAAAATTAGCAACATGACACCCCTGTTGAAAAAGGAAAGGGCAGGACACATTAGGAGAGGCTTGCAAAACTGTTTTAAGAGGGGAAATTGAAAGGCATAGCTAGCTTTGTTTCTAAGATTATTTGAGGAGAACTGTCTCAACTCGGCTAGGGAAATGAGAGGGTGGAGAGTCATGCATGTAATATCAGTGAGGTAAACTTCAAATGAGATGTGATGTGCAAGTTTATATGCTCAGAGTGGGAGGAGTCAATGAGCTGCAGTGGTAGAAAAAGGTGCATTTAAGCAGCTTTTAGACAAACACTAATCTACAGTGAATCAATGATTGGACATAGACCAAATGCAGGCAGAAGGAATTAGTTTAATCTGGCGTCATGTTTGTCACAACATTGGCAAACAGCCTGCTGTGGTTCTGTACTCAGTTCTGCATTGTGTACGTCTAAAAGCAAATAGTCAGGGGCTAATTAACAGCACATTGCTGGAAATGCTTTGGAATCATTTGACCATTACTAGAAGAACATTTTCAGAATCTTCATCTCAAACAAACAGGCAGCATAGCTTCGTGAGAGCCGATTTTAAGTTTGAGGGAGTCTGAACCGGGGTAGAAAAGCAGGTGAAACTACGTGTCGTATTTAAATTTCCAGAAGGTTGTTGACAACAACTCACAATAGCGTAAGTCATAAAACTAAGACAGAGAGAACTTGTCCCAAGAGAGTACAATGTCCTTTGATCTCTTTGCCATCGTGAGCTGTGTGGGCAGAGTCCTTGTCGAAAGTCCATGGTTGAACTATATAGATTGTTGGCCAGGAGTGGGAAAGAAGGGTTTGAGGAAGATCTTGGAAAGCGGATGTCACTAACACCAGATCAGCCAGAGTCCTACTTAATGGTGGAGCAAGATTGAGGGCCCTAACAATTTACTCTTGTTACTGTTTCTTACCCTCTGGCAGTCATAATGATTTCTGAAATCTGGTCCCTTAATCTGTGATTCCAGTTTCTGGACTCCATGGTCATTGGGAATATTGTTCCTGCATTTACTCTGCCTGGTCCTATTACAATATTGCAAAGTTCTATGCAATGTCCCCTTTATTCTTCCAATCTATTTATCTATATTTAGATGAAAAGTCACATGATTAATGACACCAGGTGACAGTCCAACAGGACTGAAAGCTTCAGCTGGTGAAGCACTGCTCCTTTATCAGGGGAAGGACACTGGAGAATGCAGCACCACAAAAGTGTGTCATTAGAAAAGCCTGTCAGACTGTAACCTGGCACCTCGTGACCTCTGACTTTGTCAACCCCACTCCAACACGAGCACCTCAGCACCAATTAATCTAGTTCTAACTAGTTTGTTCGCTTCTCTCCTCAACACTGCAAAGCTCAGAATCTGTCTGGTAAATCTTTTGCTGCATTCCCCCATAGCCAGTACCCCCTTCCTCAGGAAAGGAGAACAAGACCCACGCACAGTACTCCAGGGGTGGCCATTCAGGCCCTGTATATTTGCAGCAAGGCAGCTCTAATTCCGTCCTTAAACACGGAGGGACAACAGACCATTTACTGTCCTCACCACCTGCTGCATCTCCATACAGACTTTCTGCAACTGGTGCCAAAAGACACAGGATTCATCACACCCACCCTTGTTCTCCATTCTATTCAGATAGAAACCCATGGTCCTGTTTTTGCTGTCAGTGGATGAGCTTATCTTGATCCACATTGAACTAGCGTTACCATTTGTTTACACACCCATTCAACTTCTCCAAATCACAAACAATGTTACTGTCATCCTGAATAGTTCATCTTGTGCAACTGTAGCTGGTTTGGGAAGAAGTTAATAGGGAGGCAGTCAAGGGAGCAGCTTGAAACAGCATCACACCATATCTAACATGCAGTACCTGCTCTTGAACCCTTGTCTAAACAGGGCAGATGGAACTCCACTCTGTACCTAACCTGGTCATGTGCATTTCTTGGGGATGTTGGAATTTAGTACTGTAGCTGGAGCGCTAGTTTGTGGAGAAAAAAGTACCTTTACATTTAGAGGAATGAGGGAGGATAACTCTGGAGCTAACAGTGCTGTCCTTCTACAGAAGAAGGATTGTTAATTGAGGTTTCCCCTCCACTCAGGCATTGCTCTCCAAGGTTCCCAACACCAAATCTGACAACCCACCTTGACCCCAGACTCTCTCCTCCTACTGGTGACCTTTCCACAGGAATGAAAGCTTTCATCTCAAACCCATGGAATTTGGTACCCAGCTTTCTCGGATTGTGAACTACTTGAAAGTCAGATTTGTAAGCCTGAGATCACTAACTCCACAACTACCCTCAGCCACATCAGACAAACACTTGCTCACCACATGCCCTGACCACAACATGTATACTCCAGTCAGACATCAGGCTGCGCAACTGAAATAGAGAACACTATTGAGGCCTGCAGAACTTGTTCCAGTCCCTGCACTAAGAATCATTTCCCAACCCCTCACATCATGCTGCCAAGAGTGATAAAGCCATAGGGACAAAACCCACCAAGTGTCAAACTTCCTCTTCCAAAAGAGAGGCTACCAGGTGAGGGCGGTTAGGTCAGTTATATTAACAGAATGGTGTTTCGGCCACTGATTTAATCTTGTTAATGAATATTTGAGGTACAAAACATAGCACTCCATGTCATGGCTACAGTGACAGGACAAGGCTGCTCAGACTCCCACTGAGTATGAGCTGTCATTCCATTTAACATACAGCCCTGAGAAAAGGGGAGTCAGATGCATTTGGCGAGAAGGCTTTTTCCACTGAGGCCCTGACTGGTGTCTGAAGACCATCAGATACCTGTATTCTCAGCTACACATCACATTGTGGTCACGAGAACTGACCTTCTCAGCACTGGAATTCCAAAGTTTGGAATTCAGGGAACTGAATTCCCACTCGTGTTCACCGAGTCATCTACACCCTCCCTCACCACAAGAGGCACAGCAGAGTTTCCAATGAACACCAGGGATGAAATGTGGCATAGTCACCATGCCTTCACACCCACCAGCCCTGCCTGAAGACAACATCAGGTTTGAATTGATAAAAAGCAAGTGTGAGCAGGTTGTGCTCTACACAAGAAATCGTGGGTATGAGGAAAGACAGACCCACATGGCAACCTGACAGTTCATCATATTTCAGGGTTAAACAGAGGTTTTCCTTAGACAAAGGTTTATTGATGTACTCGGGGGCAAGTGCCATGTGCCCTTCTCAAATTTGGGCACAGTCACAGTTAACACAAGCCTTCCCGAAATACTAAAAAGGTCCAAATAATAGGTGGCTTGCAAGTTTGAGGTTACTGTTGAACGTGTAAGAACAAAAACTCTCGGAAGCTTAACAGAGGAGGTGACAGAAAGCTCAATCTCCAGGGGAGACAAGACCAAGTCAGAACTAGAAATCCTCATGTCGAATACTAAAAAATTCCAAGATGGGAAAATAAACACTAGGCCTGAACAGAAAATGCAAAAAAAAAAAATCACTGCCTTATTGGTCATTTAATGAGGTGAAAGGAGTTTGCTTGTGTTTCCTGTACAGGAACAAGGCCAATGAAGCAGAGATCAGGGAGAGAGCCATCACTGTCAGGACAACATCACAGCCAGCTCAGACTGCACACCTACACAACAAGGAGAAACCAATGGTTACTGAGGGAAACTGGGACAAAGAATCTAGCAGTCAGACAACTCACCGCCTGGAGACATATCCTGCATCCTTTGCTCAACCTCAGTCAGGGGCTCAGTTGCCAGGCTGGTCAGCTCAGGATCCAGAATGAGCAGGGGGCCAACTGAGGCCTCACCCTCCCACTTCAATCCAGCTTCACTCCCTGCAGGAAGCAACAGTACGGTCAGGATCAGGGAAGAAGGGTATAGTCCCGAGAGTGGGTCCGTTACCAACATCTCTCCTTCCTCTGGACGGGAACACGATCTCCCCTGTACTACCACAGTTCCCGACATGGCAACAGGCACAAACGTCACTGGTCGACTCTTCCAGTGGGGTCCAGCTAAATAGGAGAAACAGCCCATTCAACCACATGGTGCATCACCTCTCCAACAACATCACTAAGGGGCATGGAGTGGGGGACACTCATCTTGTGCTGCTTCTGGAAGGTACAAGCTTTGTTCCTGGAATCTCCCTGATCCACTGCAGCAACTTTCAGGTGACAGGTGATGAAAATCTGAGGGACACATTCAGCACATGTCAGTGTTTAGCCACTCCCACCCTGTGGGGAGAAGCCAGTCAGCAGCTTGCTCTTACCAAGGAACGCTCATCTCCATAGAAGCGGAAGGCATCCAGGTCAAACCTGAGCTTGTCCGACTCCCGCTGGTTTCTCAGCGACACAAAGGTCGAAAAGGAGTCCTCAGCTGGGCTGTCCACAAGGCAACTGCACGTGAACGGAGTGAAGCCATTGTCATGGGAGCAGCTGGAGAAAGCAGAGATCTCCTTACCCATTGTAGTCATTGACACTGTATCTGGGGCTGGAGTCCTTGTCTGGGCTCAGTGTAGCTACCCAGTGGTCAATGTACAGCTTCAGGGGCATGTGGTCGTCCATTGAAACAGACACCTCAATGTGCATGAGGTCTCCCAGCAAGTAGACAGTGGAAGGGTGCTCTGTAAGCCAGTCACCTGATGTACAAGAGGACAAGGGTTGGAGAGACAGTGGGTGCAACCCCCAGTAAGTGACACCAGGAGATCCCTCCCCAGCCAGCCATCACATATCATTCATTAGACGCAGGGAAAAGGACAGATGCCCTTCTCCAGACCTGGTGGAGCTGAATGGGATCCAAGTGGGCTTGATGAGGTTACTGCTCACATTGCCCTTCCTGGGGAGAGACAGGGCAGCCATTTTACAACAAAAGACAACAGCTGTGGCTGAAAATAAATATTGGTCAATCAAATGAAGACTCTCACCTGAAATAACGACACCACAGGAATGACAGCACCACTGCTTCTCACAATGACTGACCCCCGATAGTTTGCAATGTGGGTCAGGTGGGTGGTGTAGATCAGGAAATCTCCAGTCATCTGAAAGATACCAGGCTAAGGAATTAGGAACAGATCTGAACTGAGAAGGGGCAGCACAGGGCTCACAATGGCTTCATCCCATTGGATGCATTCTTTCAGGACCCTGACAAGCAAAGCTACAAGCAACTCCAAATAATTAGTATTCTCTACGAGACACTAAACAGACTTGTAAAGAATCAAGATTTATGGGACAGGAACGTGGACATTCCAGATGTCAATGGGGTCAGGGTAGAAAGATCTGAGACATAAGCATTTGTGTTCGGGGCAATAAGTCAATGAAAAGTGGCTTAGAAGGGGTTAACACTCAGAAGTTGTTTCTATTACGTGGGGACACTAGGACCCGTGGGCACAGCCTTAAAATTACAGGAGGTAAAATTTAAAAAAAGAAACAAGACAACATTTCTTCAGCCAGAAAGTGGTGGGCTTGGGGAATTCATTGCCATGGAGTGCAGTCGAGGCCAGGACATTGCTGATCTCAGAAGGAATCAGGGGATACAGTGGGGAGTGGCATTGAAATGCCCAGCCATGATTTAAATGGCAGAGTAGACTTGACGGGCAAAATGGCCTTACTTCCACTCCTATGTCTTACAGACTATGGAAACAGAACAGATTCTATTTTTAGAAATATTACACAAATTCTAAACAACAGTCAGGAGCTCAAATCAATGCAGTGTCTTGCATTCAATAGAGCACGGTTGAGAATGAATTGAAAATTCCACATGCAAACAAATCTGACTGAGAACAAGCTGGAAGTACACACAAGAGGAATCAGAACATTTCAAAACATCTAGAACAGACAGCAATTCAAGCAGAGGCCAAGCACAGTCTAAGGTCAGATTGTGGATTGATACAGCTAGAGACTATTCTTCACATGTCATCACAGGCAAGGTTACACTGAGGAACACCACCCAGACCAAGCTACCAGCAGGTATAACAAAGTGTGGGGCTGGATGAACACAGCAGGCCAAGTAGGATCTTAGGGCCCCAAAAGCTGACATTTCAGGCCTCGACTCTTCATCAGAAGAGGGGGATACAGAGGCGATTCTGAATTAAGTGGGGACAGACAGGGAGGTAGACTAAAGATGAATCGAGGAGAAGATAGGTGGAAGAGCAGAGTATGGGTGGGAAAGTAAGGAGGGGATAAGTCAGTCCAGGGAGGATGGACAGGTCAAGGGGGCAGGATGAGGTTAGTAGGTAGGAAATGGAGGTGCAGCTCGAGGTAGGAGGGTAGATGAAAAGAAGAACAAGTTAGGCAGGCAGGGACAGAGGACTCATTACCTGCAGCCTGCTGCCACATTCATGCAGCCTATAGTCAAAAGAAGACAGTGTGGTTGTCAGGGTAGATCCTAGTTGGCCAAAAACCTGCTGTCCCCAGAGTCAGGTCAACAGCTTTCATCAGGTGCCTGGTTCCAAATAAATCCAACTGGGCCCTGACCAGCAGCTTGTGCTCTCCACACTGCACCATCACAGTCTGCAGTGGAGACACAAACCCACCCTCAGACATTCTGAAACTGGAACCAATGGGACCCCCATGGAGGAGGGACTCAGGTACAGGGGTGGCTCTCACTATTCTCCATGGATACCTCTGGCTCAGAAACTGTTGCCAAGTTTCAGAGCAACTAACACCAACAGAAGGAACAAACCGCTCACTACAAAATCCCACATGATCACAAACACCACAAGCATGCCTTCCAGCCCCCACCCAGCTCCTTTTACACACACAACCTGCACTCACCTGACACCAATCAGGCCAGAGGCAGCAACATTGAACCAATGAACCAGCCCCAGTCTCTGCAATTTCCAATGACTAAACTCTGGCATTGATCACCAGGAGGGCCTGTTCCATTTGACCAATAGAAATGGCTGGGAGTTGCTGTGCTGTCACCTGACTGCATTCAGCGCCACAAGTTCTTATGGTGAAGGAGGCTCCTGAGGACAATCAAACATGGATCATTGATTGAGGAGGGTGTTGGTGGGTTTAACTTTTCTTGACCTTGTGTGTCTGACAGTGAGCCATACAGAGAGGTGTCTCTGGGTGGGGATTGGACTGGACAAAGGAAGTGTTCCTCAGGTTTGTCTCAAGCTTCATGCTCTAACCTCACCCAGTGACCACTGCTCCCCCGGTCAACACCCAACCCACTGCATCCCAGTAATGTTTAATTGAGGCAGTGTAAAGGGAACCTTTCTTTCAGTTTAAAAGAAAAGTAAGTTTATTCACTATCTTGCTCCATACTATTACCTGTCCTCGTACCGTTTGAAGGTCACCTGTATTTAGTATCGAACCGTGCGCTGTCCCTTTCCTTGGAGTGTCAATGCGGACAGTGTAGATACAGCTTTACTCTTTATCTGCAGCTGTCCAGGGAGAGTTTGATGCATCGTAAGGGAACATTACTCTGTATATAATCCCACAATGTACCTGTCCCGGGAGTGTTCTATGTGGAGAGAGCAGAATGCGCTTTACTCTGCAGCTAAACCTCAGCGATCCCTGCCACTGTGGATTCAATTGGGATGAAATCAAATGCGTTAGCATCCACCAGCAGTGGTGAATCCTGTCTTCACTTTTCCTTCAAATATATTTGTGAGGGGTAGGTCATGCCTTACAAACTTTATCGAGTTTTTTGAGGATGTGACTAGAAAAGTTGATGAGGATCGAGCTGTGGATGTGGTGTATATGGACTTCAGTAAGGCATTTGATAAGGTTCCCCATGGTAGGCTCATTCAGAAGGTCAGGAGGAATGGGATACAGGGGAACTTAGCTGCTTGGATACAGAATTGGCTGGCCAACAGAAGACAGCGAGTGGTAGTAGAAGGAAAATATTCTGCCTGGAAGTCAGTGGTGAGTGGAGTTCCACAGGGCTCTGTCCTTGGGCCTCTACTGTTTGTAATTTTTATTAATGACTTGGACGAGGGGATTGAAGGATGGGTCAGCAAGTTTGCAGACGACAAAAAGGTCGGAGGTGTCGTTGACAGTGTAGAGGGCTGTTGTAGGCTGCAGCGGGACATTGACAGGATGCAGAGATGGGCTGAGAGGTGGCAGATGGAGTTCAACCTGGATAAATGCGAGGTGATGCATTTTGGAAGGTCGAATTTGAAAGCTGAGTACAGGATTAAGGATAGGATTCTTGGCAGCGTGGAGGAACAGAGGGATCTTGGTGTGCAGATACATAGATCCCTTAAAATGGCCACCCAAGTGGACAGGGTTGTTAAGAAAGCATATGGTGTTTTGGCTTTCATTAACAGGGGGATTGAGTTTAAGAGTCGTGAGATCTTGTTGCAGCTCTATAAAACTTTGGTTAGACCGCACTTGGAATACTGCATCCAGTTCTGGGCGCCCTATTATAGGAAAGATGTGGATGCTTTGGAGAGGGTTCCGAGGAGGTTTACCAGGATGCTGCCTGGACTGGAGGGCTTATCTTATGAAGAGAGGTTGACTGAGCTCAGTCTCTTTTCATTGGAGAAGAGGAGGAGGAGAGGGGACCTAATTGAGGTATACAAGATAATGAGGGGCATAGAGAGAGTTGATAGCAAGATACTATTTCCCAGGGCAGAAATGGCTAGCACGAGGGGTCATAGTTTTAAGCTGGTTGGTGGAAAGTATAGAGGGGATGTCAGAGGCAGTTCTTTACGCAGAGAGTTGAGAGAGCATGGAATGCGTTGCCAGCAGTTGTGGAAGCAAGGTCATTGGGGTCATTTAAGAGACTGCTGGACATGTGTATGGTCACAGAAATGTGAGGGTGCATACATGAGGATCAAAGGTCGGCACAACATTGTGGGCTGAAGGGCCTGTTCTGTGCTGTACTCTATGTTCTATCAGTCAACAGTTAATACAAGCTTCCCCAAAAATAGTGAACTGATCTAAATAATAGGCCATCTACAATTTAATGCAAAGCCTCATGCAACAGGTAAAGAGCTTAAGGGGAGATACAAAGCTTCATCTTCTGGGAGAAAAAGTAGGCAGAGGGAACAGGAGTCAATCCGATACAACCAATTCCAAACAAAGTCTGTCACTGTGCAGGAAGGTGGAGAGAGCAAAATAAGACAGCTCACAGTACAAAGTACAAGTAATCACTTATTTGTCATTGCCTTTCTAGTTGACTGGAGTTTGCTTGTGTTTCCTGAACAGGAACAAGGCCATCAATGAAGCAGAGACCAGGGAGACAGCCGTCACTGTCAGGGACACCATCAGGACCAGCTCAGACTGCACACCTACACAAGGAGAAACCAATGGTTACTGAGGGAAACTGGGACAAAGAGGGAAACTAGTAGTCAGACAACTCACCACCTGGAGACCTCTCCTGCATCCTTTGCTCAACCTCAGTCAGGGGCTCAGTTGCCAGGCTGGTCAGCTCAGGATCCACAGTGAGCAGGGGGCCAACTGAGGCCTCACCCTCCCACTTCAATGCAGCTTCACTCTCCACAGGTAGAAACTTTGCAAATCGGTCAGGGAAAGTGGGATTATAGTCCCAGCAGAGTGGGTCAGTGACCTACCAGCTTCAGGTCCAAGGTCTCTCCTTCCTCTGGAGGGAATCACGATCTCCCTTGTGCTACCACAGTTCCCGACATGGCAACAGGCATAAATGTCACTGGTCAATTCCTCCAGTGGGGTCCAGCTAAACAGGAGAAACAGCCCATCAACCACATGGTGCATCACCTCTCCCCAACATCACTAAGGAACATGGAGTGGGGGACACTCACATCTTGTGCAGCTTCTGAAAAGTACAGCTTTAGTCCTGGAATCTCCCTGATCTGCTGCAGCAACTTTCAGGTGATAGGTGATGAAAATCTGAGGGACACATTCAGCACATGTCAGTGTTTAGTCACTCCCACCCTGTGGGGACAAGCCAATCAGCAGCTTCCTCCTACCAAGGAACACATCTCCATAGAAGTGGAAGGCATCCAGGCCAAACCTGATCTTGTCTGGCTCCCGCTGGTCTCTTGGCAAGACAAAGGTTGAAAAGGAGTCCTCAGCTTGGCTGTCCACAAGGCAACTGCAGGTGAACAAAGGGCCATGGAGTGAAGCCATTGAGATGGGAGCAGCTGGAGAAAGCAGAGAGCTCCTTACCCATTGTAGTCAATGATGCTGTATCTGGGTTTGGAGCCCTTGTCTGGGCTCAGTGTAGCTACACAGCAGTCAATGTACAGCTTCAGGGGCACATGGTTGTCCATTGAAACAGATGCCTCAATGTGAATGAGGTGTCCCAGGGAGTAGACAGTGGAAGTGCGCTCTGTAAGCCAGTCACCTGAAGCACAAGAGGACAAGGGTTGGAGAGACAGGGGGTGCAACCCCCAGTGAGTGACACCAGGAGATCCCTCCCCAGCCAGCCATCGCATACCATTCATTAGACGCAGGGAGAATGACAGTGCCCTTGTCCAGACCTGGTGGAGCTGAATGGGATTACTGCTCACATTGCCCTTCCTGGGGAGAGACAGGGCAATCATTTTACAACATCAGACAACAGCTGTTGCAGAATAATATTTATCAAGCAAGTAAAGACTCTCACCTGAACTAACACAATGGGAATGACAGCCCCATTGGTTCTCAATGACAGACCTAGGATAGTTTGGGATGTGGGTGGTGTAGATCAAGAAATCCCCAGTCATCTGAAAGACACCAGGTTAATGGAATGAGGAAACAAGTTGTGGAGCTGGAGAAACAGTAGGGCAGACACCAGACACGCAGGAAAGCTGATTTTGCAGAAATGGGGAGAGT
Source organism: Stegostoma tigrinum (assembly GCF_030684315.1). NCBI lineage: Eukaryota > Metazoa > Chordata > Chondrichthyes > Orectolobiformes > Stegostomatidae > Stegostoma > Stegostoma tigrinum. The sequence goes on along the minus strand of NC_081388.1, from coordinate 2,002,933 downwards.
AGGGTGCTCTGAACTAAAGAGGTGAGGCAGTGATAGAAGGCAGATAGTGGTGCAGACAGGTAGAAGAGAGGTGGGCAGGTCAAGGAGGTGGGGTTGAAGCCAGTAAAGGTGAATGTGTGAAGGGAGTTGTGATAGGGGTTGGTCAGTGAGGGTAGGTGGAAGGGAAGATCAACAGGCCAACAAAGCAGGGATGAGAGGTGAGGCATGGGAATGAGGTGGGAAGATCTTGATATTGAAAGTCTACATTTAGTCTGTTAAATTGTTGTGACTAAGACAGAATGAGGTGCTGTTCTTCTAGTTTGTGTGGTGTCATTGTGACACTGGAAAAGGTCCAGGGAGAGAGACTTGAAGTGGTTCATGACTGAGGTGTGGTTGCCTGTCATGAACACAGTGTGGGCACTCCAAAGCATTATCCCTGATGTAGAGAGGGCCACATCAGGGACAGTGGACAATAAGCCACATTTCAGAGCAGATGTTCATCTGCACATCTGTTAATGAGAAGGATCTACACAAGGTTCACTAGTCAATTGCAACAGTTTGTTTTTGGGAACTGGACAGGCTCAGCACCAAGAAATTGTTCCCTCCCAGTGATGCAATGCATGCATTTAAGAGCAATAGTCACAGGACAGGGTTTTATCACTACTTGTACAGTGACTATGTAACACCACAGGTCTGGTGTAATTGCAGTTCTCATTTCCAGGAGCCAGAGAAGGCTGAAAGTTACAGCCAGAGCTATTTCAGACAGTTGATGCAGTTTAACAAAACCAGGACAACATCCGAATGCATTATCACTTTCAAAGTTCTTCAGAAAAGGGATAGTCTTGGAGGGCTGAATGGCCTAGTCATGCTCTTAATGCAGGTATACCATCTCAACAACTAGAGAAAAGATTGGCACAGACAAGATCAGTCATTCGGGAGGAAAAAGGCATTCAAAGCAGGACAGCTTCAGTTCAAATTGAACTGACTGAAGAGTTTCAAACCAAGGTCAGGGGGTGGGTGCAATTATTCCAATGGCATCAAAAGTGGGGATGAGGAATGCAGTATCTACAAATTCTAATCTCAGCTCTATTTTAGAAGTACACCCCAAATTGGATTGCACTCAAGCCAGATCACTAATCAGTGATTAGACTGAGGTGAATGGAAATTAAAAACTCAACACAAGTGGAGGACCTGGATCAAGGGGCAAATAATACAGTGGGGGGGGGGGGGAAGAGAAAGAAACAGGGGGAACTATTAAAGCATAGTCCAACCCAAAATAGAACCTAAACCATCTGCAGGTTAAAGATAGGAAACCATCCTCCCTAAACATCAACGATACCCTAGCCAGCATTACAGTGAGGAACAGTATATAGCCCAAACTTCCAGCAAGCATGGGAGAATTCACATTACCTGCAGCCCGCTGCCACACTGATGCAGCCCATAGCCAAAGAAGACAGTACGGTTCTCAGGGCAGACAGCGTGCAGTCCCCAGGGTCAGGCCAGCAGCTTTAATCAGGTGCCTGGTTCCAAATAAATCCAACTGGGCCCTGGCCAGCAGCTTGTGCTCTCCACACTGCACCATCACAGTCTGCAGTGGAGACACACTCCCACCCTCATATTCTGAAACTGGAACTAGTGGGACCCCCATGAGGAGGGACTCTCTCAGGTACAGGGGTAGCTCTCACTATTCTCCATGGATACCTCTGGCTCAAAAACTGTTGCCAAGTTTCAGAACAACAAACAGCTCGAACAAACGCCTCACTACAAAATCCCCCATGATCCCAAACAACTCAAGCATCCCTTCCAGCTCCTTTTATACACACAACCTGCTCTCACCTGACGCCAATCAGACCAGAAGCAGCAACATTGAACCAATGAACCAGCCCCAGTCACTACAATTTCCAGCACTGACTAAACTCATGGATTTCTGACCAGGAGGGCCTGTTCCATTTGGACCAATAGGAACACCTGGGAGTTGCTGTGCTGTCACCTGACTGCATTCAGCTCCACATGTTCTTGTGGTGATGGCCCCATGAATACAATGATCTAACATGAATCATTGATCCAAGAGGGTGAGAAATACAGACAGATTGTCAGAGGGTGGAGTTTGGAAACAGGGTTTGTGCTGAATAAAAGCAACGTTTTTCATATTTACCGTACACTGCCCTTAACACTTTATGTGTTTGATTGGGACAGTGTTGAGGAAGCTTTACTCTTCATGAAAACTTTGTGATACCTCTCCTAGGAGTGTTTGATCGAGACTGTGTGGAAGGAGCTTTATTCTGTATCTAACCCTCTGTTGTACCCGTCCTGGGACCTTTTGATTTGGACAGTGTGAATGAATTTTGGTCTGTATCTAATCCCGGGCTTTCCCTCTTGTGAGAGCATTTTATGTGCACAGTGCAGAATGTGCTTTACTCTGCACCTAAGCCTGACCGATCCCTGCCACTGTGGATTTGACTGGGATAATGTCAAGTGAGTTGGCGACCTCTTGAGCTGTGGTGCATCTTGTCCTAATTTTTCCTTCAAATGTATTTTTCTCTTGTTTTTGATTGTGGATGGAAAGTGTTCATCATCATCTTTTTATTCACAAACAGTAAAGGGTCCTCTGTTATCGGCCTGTTTAGTTTTATTGGTTACTGTGTGGATGTGGTTGTGCCGGCAAAACCAACATTTACTGACCAACATCGAACTGTCGTTGAGAAGGCAGTGTGTGTCTCCACAATGCACTGCATTCCATCTGGTGTTGCCATACTCAGTGCTGTTGGGGAGCGAGATACAGGATTCGGATGGAGTTGCAATGAAGGATATAGTTCCAAATCACGGTGGTGCATGGATTTGAGCATGAATTACACTTATTGATGTTCCCCTGTGTCTAGAACCTTTGTTCTTCCAGGTGATAACGGTCATAGATTGTGGTCCATTTGAAGGAGATGTGGCAAAGTGCTACAATGCCCCTTTATAGATGTTACACCCTCTGGCACTGCCCACCAATGTGGGAGAGTGAATGGAAATGGTGAATAACATGTTATTTTGGCTGCTCTGTCCCAGACATCGTCATGCTCCTTCAGTGTTGTTGGAGCTGCACTCATCCAAGCAAGTGGGGAGTGTTCCATCACTTTCCCAACATTATAGCTAGTTGGTGATTGACAGGGTTGAGCGACTCACCAAGTGAGATCCTCAGGTTTTGTAGTCTCGTACAAAGTCACAGGCAACTTAAGAATCATGGTGCCTGTAGTCTATGTGAAGAATGTAGATAATGATTGAGTATTGTTAACCTGGACGATGAATTGTAATCTGTGTGAGTGATCATTTTCTATAACAGATAATTGGGGTCTCAGAAATAAATGGGAAAGATTTGCTTCCAACATTTTATAATGAAATGTGATTTCTCAGTAATTTAACAAAAAAGGATCTTCTGTGAATATGTGCCCATAATACAATCACAATTTGTAACAATATTCCAAATCCAAATGTAGAATCTGAAACAAGCACTAAGTTATGAGCATCAGACTGGCTTAGGTTGAATGAGATTCGATATATTGTGTGAGCTGATGATTTTCAACTACAAAGATGTTACACTCAAGATTGAACCCTTTACATGGGTCTCATCACTCTGAAAACTCCAATAAAAATGTTTTGTTCCTGTGCCTGATACTTACATATGTACACTACACTCACAGGCATTTATGTGTCTGGACCTAAGCTAAGCAATTTGGATAATGATATAACAAGCATCACTCAGCAAATCATTGCCATGTGTCTCTGGTAGATTGTGTATCTCCTGTGAAACATACACAACAGAAACTGGTAAATAGAGTGGAAGATGGTTTGGTATTTAAAGAAAGATTAGCAATGCTGTTTGTAGTAAAAGTCTGTCTGGTTTACGAATGGCCTTTAAAGAAATGAAGTCAGCCATCGTTACTTGGTCTCGACTACATATGACTCCAGACCCACGGAAATGTGATGATCAATTCTTAACTACCATCTAGGTAATAATGGATGAGTAATAAATGACACGTGCAAGTGACACCCACATTCCATGAATGAATAATAAGTTCCATAAATAACAGCTCAATGTGAAAATTCAGTCCATACCTTAACCACAAAATTCAGGTTAGAATTGTGATTAAAAACTGAGATTTGTAATATTGCTATGAATTGTGCTAAGATTGAAAAATGAGAGAAATTTCAGAGCCAGCAAAGTAGAAACACAAGATTTAGAAATAAGAGAATATAAAAACATGAGCAATTTAATCATGAATGTATGAATGGGTCTGAGAGTCTTCCAAACATATCAAATACGAGAAGAGTAGCTAAAGTATACTTTAGTCTTCTGAAGGCAGAGACATGAGAAATGATGATGGACAATGTGATAATGATGGAACATTTGCTTAGTATTTATTATCTGTATCCAAGAAGACAAATTGTGTGTTGACTTTAATTGTACATATTGGAGATCAAGAATAAGGAAACCTTGCCATAATTGGGCATAATTGAGGACTGTGCTCAGTTCTATCTCAGAGGTGGCAATACTATCTGCCATTTCTGAAACATGTTCAGATACCACATGTTTGACCGTAGAAGGCAGTTTCAGATTGTCAGTCTTTCCCCAGGGTACAGCAGCCTTTTAAACATGGTACGAGTGCCAGGGATATCAAGTGAGTGGTGAGTTCTTGGTGATTGGCATATGATTAGGTGGGCCTGAAATCATAAGTGAGGGACACCATATGTGGCAGGGTAGGTAGATACTGAGGTATAACTGTTAAGTTGTGATGATAAATCTTACAACAGCTCACATGAGAAACCATGCAGAAATATCGGCACAACTTGCACTTATTCAAAAGAACATAAGATACAGCCCTGCGTTTTTAAACATAAATAAAGTCAATGATGAGAGCACGAAAACAGAGCAGCCTGTGGTGAACTGGTAAATGTTAAAGGACAATTAAAGAGAAATGCAGCAGCAGACCTTGATTGAGACTGTTCAGAACATACAAAGTACATGTCTTCCAACAAGCCAGAAAATTCCCAAGGGACGGACCCACCATTCACAGTTACCCAGAAAGTTTAAAGATAACATCAAATTGAAGAAAGAATGTATAATTGTGAGCAGAGAAGTCAGAAGACTGGGCACTTTAGAACAAAATTAATTTGTGGAAACTTTGAGAATGAGAGAAAACTGTCAGCAATGTGAAAGCATATAAGTACAAAAAGTGTATATAAATGAGTTTGTATTATTTAAACAAGGACATACTAAATAAAATGCAAAATATCCATGAGAAAGTGGGCCTAGATGATTCGTACAGGTTATTAAGGAAGTAAACATGTCTTTACTGCCGCAGTCAATATGGTTATAAGAAAGAGATCATCATTGTTCAATCTATTAGAATTCTTTTAGGAAGTAATCGTAGAATCCCTGCAGTGTGGAAACAGGCCCTTCAGCCCAACAAGTCCATACCAAACCTCAAAGCCCGGTATAACCCATCTAATCTACACATCCCTGAACATCACGGGCAATTTAGCATGGCCAATCCACCTAGCCTGCACATCTTTGGACTGTGGGAGAAAACCCATGCACACACAGGGAGAACATGCATTCTCCACACAGACAGTCACCCAAGGCTGGAATCAAAGCTGGGTCCGTGGGACTGTGAGGCAGCAGTGCTAACTACCGTGCCATTATGTGTTGGTGACGAAGGGCAATGTGTGTGTAATGTCCTTAGATTTCTAGAAGATCTTTGATAAAATTCCACAGTCAAGGTTATTGCAGAAAATATTGATTTAAATGACAAAGATGAAGGGGCAGAATATATGTTCGCCAAATTTCCTGTTGATACAAATATCAGTCGGAAAATAAAGTCTGAAGAGAACATAATGTTCCAAAATATATGAATAGAACAACAAACAACACTAAAGCCCAGGAACAGACCATTTGGCCTTCGAAGCCTGCTCCAACAGGTTTTGCCCTTCCATTATAAGACTGTAAGTTTAAGAGTAGATTTGTAGCTCGGGTTGTGGTTGTTGAGGTCGGTTGGCTCACTGAGGTAGTATGTTGTTCCGCAGACGTTTCGTTACCATGCTTGGTAACATCCTCAGTGCAGCCTCCAATGAAGCGTTGGTATGTTTTCCCACCTGGTTTTTAAACTCTGGGGTCCGTTGGGCTGAATTACCTTGCTTCCGTCACAATGGAGCGTATATGGGGTCAAGCTCTATGTGTTTATTGACGGCTTTCCTAGCAGAGTACCAGGCTTCTAAGAATTTGCTTGCCTGTCACTGTTTTGCCTGTCCCAGGATCCTGGTATTGTCCCAGTCGAATTGGTGGTTCTCCTTATCATTGTGGATGGAGATGAGCGAGTATTGGTTGTGTTTCTTTGTTGTTAATTAATGCTCATGTACCCTTGTGGTTAATTTCTAATTTCCTTCCTGTTTGTCCAATGCAGTGTTTCTCACAGTCTCTGTAGTGAATCTTGTATATGACATTGGTCTTGTCCATAGTGGGTAGTGGGTAATGGGTCTTTGGTCTGGGTGAGCAGTTGATGTGGGTTTGTGTGCTATTCTGATGCCCAGTGGTCATAGGAGTCTTGTGGTCAGCTTATGTGTTGTTAATGTAAAGTAGCATAACAGGGCATGTAGTATCTTCTTGGTATCTTTCGTGTCATAGGCATGTTCTGACCCGTTTTTTGGGTATCGATTCTCTTGGAATAACTGGAAGAGGTACTGTTGTTCTTTTTGGTGTAGTCTGTGTTGCTGCACCATGCTGTTCCCCATTTAAATAATGCCCTCACTCAATTTTGAGCGTGTGTGTTAAGGTGGTTGCTATTGAAATCCAGTACTTGGTCAGTGTGTGTGGCTTTCCACTGTACCTTTGTTAGAAACTCCCCTTTGGCCCTGCGTTCCACCATGACATCCAGGAATGGGAGCAATAAAACTGTCTTCACTTACAGGACACATATCCCTCTATTCCCCTCCTATTCATGTGTTTTGTCCAGGCGTTTCCTGAATGCTGCTTTTGGGTCTGCTTCCATCACCTGCTATGGCAGCACATTCCAGGTAGGAATAGGTTAAGTGAGTGGGCAAAAATGTGTAAAAGAGTATAATGTGGAAAATATGTAATTGTCTGTTGTGACAGGAATAATTTAAAAAATTATATTATCAAAAAGGTGCTTTAGAGCAATGCTTTCAGCTTCTTAAATGTGGGAAATAGGGTACACGAGCAGGGAGGTGATGGTGAACTTAAACCGGACACTGGTTGGAGCTCAGCTGGAGTATTATATACATTGATGGGCATTGCCCTATAGGAAAGATGTGAACCCACTGGAGGATGTGCAGAAGAGGTGGAGCAGTTTATGAAGTGCTTTCCTGGGTTGAGACACTTCAGTTATGAAAAAAAAGTTGAGAATTTCAGACTGATCTCCTTGTAGAGAAAAAGTATGAGGAAATCTTAAAGTTTTCAAAATCGAGGTCTCTGGACAGAGTGGATAGAGGGAAACTATTCACACCTACACAGTTTATGAAAATGTTTTACAAAAGGACCAAATGAGGGGTGGCTGGAGACTTTTTCCACACAGTGAGATGGGAGGGTATGGAATACACTGCCTGGAAATGGGGTGGAAACAGGTTAGGTCCAGACAACAAAGATGGCATTGCATGATTAAAATGTGCAAGGTTACAGGGAGAAAGGCAGGAGATAGACCCAAGGAGAAAATGTAAGTGAGCAAGAATCACAGTGGGCTGAATGGCCACCTCTGCACTTTAACAATGGTGAAATTCAGGAAGCAGCCCTGAGAAAGTTCAGCATTAATGCAATGTTGGGGCTGTCTGACAAAAGGCTGGATAAGCTGGACTTGAGATGAGGAAGAGGTATTGTGACTGAAACATGGTGGATCAGGGGAGGATGTTTCTACTTTTGGAACAAACTAGAAATAAGGGTCAATGTTTTAAAAAAGTTTTGTACAAGCATCCCCTGACTAAGGTGAGCTGAAAGGACTTGAACACACTTGAACAGCTGGTAGGTGCAGATTCAGGGAATATTTGGAAGACCTGGAGCCTTTGTTTTGTTTTCCATTGGTCCACTGTTCTAGACATTGCGGAGGTTCCTCCATCACATGGACTGTAGTGGTTCAGAAAAGGCAGCTCACCACAACCTCTCACCAGCAACTGGTTGTGGGCAATAAATTCTGGCCCAGCCAACAACACCCATGTCTCATTGATGACTGAAAAGTAACTGTCACGCAATGTATCAAATCCCAGTGAGACCAACCAGATGATAATCTGTCTGAGCCACTCAGGAGTAAAGTAATGATTCACTGCAAGTTATTTCAGTAACAGGAAAGTTAAAGTGTATTAATGCAAAGTGAAATTGAACAGGAAGATTTCTGATTTATGTAACTTAAGTTAACCCCAACAAGACTTCAAACACCCACAATAGCAAAACAAGCTACACAGACAATGAATAAATAGTTTAGCATACATAATGTGTAGAAAATAATTTCTAGAGTTATCAAAATTTTGATAATGGCAGATCTATGCCACAAGATGGGAAGTTATTCATCACAGTCCTTTTGATATTTTGCCATGGTGGATCTAGAGCAGCACATGTTCTTCAAATCAATGACTGAAGAGTGAACTTAACATTCATACAAGAAAATTCTATTTTTTCAAGCTGCCTTGATTTGTTGTTTTGTCTGCTTACAGAGAAAAGGAGAGCAAGAGGCAGATGCTTCCTCCCTGCAGCCTTCAGATATTTTTCACTCTGCTGTTCTTGGCATTAGATTGTTGCTCTGTAGTTAAACCAATCAAAAGGCTGTTTCCAGTCACAATGTGCAGAATGCCAAAGATTATTTTGAAGAGACTATTTCTGTTTGAATGAGTTGCTGGGTTATGGACAAAGAGGCAGGTGAATGGCACTAATTCAAACTGGTCAACATACTGCAGCTAGGATAGGCTGCATGGCCTTTCTGTTCTACAACAATTCTGTACAGAGGGGTCAACTGATTACTGTTTATATAAATATCTGGGATTATCCAGAGGGTAGGAATGGTCAGCAAATTTGTAGATGATACAAAATGTAAGTCAAAGTTGTGACTAGTTCATGAGGCTACACAGGGACAGAGGGCAAAGAGCTGGCAAATAGACAACAATGTGAGAAAGTATATTGTCAACTTTGACAAGAATAAAATAGTACTTCATCCCAAATGGGGAGAGATTACTATTCACCAGTGACCAGAAACCAAACTGCACAAGGCCTATAAATCCTGAGTACAAGAGCAGGTCAAAGGTTAGGACTACTGTGGTAAGTAATTCACCTCCTGACTCTTCAAACTCAGCTCGCAATTAAGAAGTTACAAGTCAGGAGTGTGATCGAACCCCACTCAGTTACCTGGATCAACGTAGCCTTATGAAGCTTGGCACCAGCCAAGACAAAGCAACCTGTTTGCATTCACTCAAACAGGGGATGCAAGAAGGTCAGGAAACAAAAAACAGCCACCTATAGGTCAGTTACGTAATTCTATAGAATCTACCCCTACAGTGGGGAAACAGGCCCCTTGGTCCAACGAGTCCACACTGACCCTCAGAATCCCACCCAGACCCATCCCCTAATCTGCAGATCCCTGAGCACTATGGGCTACTTAACATGGCCAGTCCACCTAACCTGCACATTTTTGGATTGTGGGAGGAAACCAGAGCACCCAGAGGAAACCAAAGCAAATACAGGAAGAATGTGCAAACTTCACACAGACAGTTGCCTGAGACTGGAAGCAAACCTGGGACCCTGGCACTGAGCCACCATGCTGCCCAAATAATGATGAGAAAGATGTTAGAGTCTATTACAGAGGGTTAATCCAATTCCTGCACTGTGAGGTTACCATGAAGTTACCACAAGTTTCCATATTGTTGTCCTGGCCCCTCACCTAAGACATGGTGACCTCCAGGTTCAGTTCCTCACCAATCACCTCTACCTAGTGAGACAGCAGCCATGCAGTTCTTCAGGACAACAGCAACATTACCTTTAATTCAGTTCTGAGGAAGGGTCACCAGACCCAAACATTAACTGTTTTCTCCTCCACAGATGCTGCCAGACATGCTGAGCTTTTCCAGCAACTTTGTTGCTGTTACCTTTAATTGGAGAACTTTCAAAAATACATTATATGATCAAATAGAGAGTATGGCTGCATGAAGAAAGAATAATGCCTGCACAAGTTGATTTAAAAAATTCATTGATGGGATTGAGGGCACAGCTGACCAGGCAGCAGTTATTGCCCATCCATAATTATCCTGAGGGCAGTCTAGAGTCAGATGTAGGCCAGACCAGCCTGGCAGTTTCCTTCCTGGGGTGGGGGGGTGGAGGCAACATCAGTAAATGAGATAGGATTTTCTGACAAACAATGGGTTCATGGTTATCATTAGAGTCTAATTTTTAGAAATTCCACCATCTGCCATGGCAGGATTTGAACCTGTCCCTAGATAATATCTGGGTCTCTGGATTAACAGTCCAGCAATAATATCATAGGCCATTGCCTTGACATTTGATGAGGACACAACAGGTTGGATTTGGATAAAGGGGAAAAACAGGAGGTATTGGGAATCCTCCTGCCTGAGTCCCAAAAAGCTTATGCATAATTCATCAAGTCACAGGAAAGGGAAATGGAATATTATCCTTTATTTGAGAAACAAAAATATGGAAGCCTTGCTAAAAGATAGAAGGCAATGTGTAGAATACTGAACAATTTTGGTCTCCTATCTGGGGAATGATATACTGGCATGGGAAGCTGTCCACAGAAGGTTCACCTGGCTGATACAAAATGTAGTATTTTGTCATGAGTTGAGTTCAATGGTCTCCTACTTGTTAGACTTTAAGCAAAGAATGAAGAACTTATTGCAAAATAAGATATTAGGGAGATGCTCAAGGTAGATGCAAGAAGGTTGTTCCCCTTGTGGAATAGCCTATTACCTGAGAACTACTCAGTAACAAAAACATAGCAAATAGGAGAAGGGATAGGCCTTCTGGTCCCTTGTGACTGATGATCCAATTTGTCACTGCTCCTACTTGCTCTTGATGCCCTTTACCTTCAATAGGATGAATTACAATGAATCAAAGACAGATTGAAGAAATAAGCCACTTGACAGAAGAGCAAGTAAATATTTCAGGAGGTAATGCACAACCCTCAATCATAATAATGCTAGTGAAGAGGAAAGATTCTGAGATGGATAAACCAAATCTCTGACCAAAGAAGTTCAGGAGATTATCAAACTGTGGAAAAAGCATTTAAGGAGATGAAAGCCAGAATCTGACAAAAAGACAACTAAAAACCTAATAAAAAGACCAAGAAAATAAATTGCAAGGATAATCAAGCAAAGAATAGAAAAAATGATAACTTTAAGATATACAAAGAATTCAAAGTAAACAGTTTAGAAAAAAGACCTTGAGTCAAGAATAGGAGAAGTATGGAAATGGCAGAGGGGTTCAGATATTTTCCATCAGTGTCTCTAGCAGAAGTTACTTTGCACATTCCACTAACACTAAGGAGATTTTGGTGAGGGGGGGGAAGTATTTAAGTCCCATTGCCATCACTAGGGAATTAGGAGGAGACAAACTAACAGCTGAATTATCCCCTCACCCTGATACTTGCATGCTAGTCTCCTAAAAAGGTTTGGCTGCATAGTTAAGTGGACATGTTGGTTGAAATTTAAACCCCATTACATTCTGGCAAAGTGCCAAAGGATTGAAAAAACTGTCTGACACCTGTATTGAGAAATGAGGGGGGAAGCAATGAGAGGCTGACAAAACCATTCAAGGCAGCTGAGGGAAACTTGTTAGACATCTATCAAATTGAGATGATAGATTGGCCTGTTGTTAGCAAGAATCTTTTTCCACTGAATTGAATTGTCTAATGCCAAGGGTCATGCACTTAAAGGAGAGGGATAACATTCAAATGAGATGTGACATACATGTTTATTTGCAGAGTATGGTAGAAATTTGAAATACACTGCCACAGTATTTCAGGTGCAATAAGTGGATTTTTAGATAAACACATCGATATACAGGAAATAAGGATATGGACTGGGGCAGGCAGAAAGGATTAGTTTAATGTGTCAATATCACTGGCAGAATAGTCTGTTTTGGTACTATACTGTAGTAACCATAGGACAATTGCTGGAGATGTACTGGAATCAATTTAAGTAATGCACAACATTTTCAAAATCAAACTTTAAATCAAACAGGCAGTGGAACTGCACAAAAGTGGAATTAATTCCAGGTTTTTGCCAAAGCCTGAACCAGAGTACAGGGGGAAACCCAGTAGATGAGTCATATTTGACATTCCAGACAGCTGTAGACAAGGTGTCCTTTGTGATTAAAGTCATAAGACTAAAGTGGAGAGAAATTTCTTCCTGAAGAGGGTTCAGTGCCTTCAGATCTCTTAGCCACACAGCTGTGGGGGGCAGAGTCTGTATATTCAAGGCTGAGATAGGTAGATTGTTGACTAGTAGGGTAATCAAGGGTTAGAGGGAAATGTCAGAAAAACATGTCAGATCAGTCATGGTCCTTTGAATGGAGGAGCACAGTCAAGGGGCAAAGCAACCTACTATAGCTAAGGTTTGATGAGAAATTGACTGCCAATCTGTATCCTTCCTGAATACAATCTTTTGCTCTTGATTGTTTTCTGCTGCAAAGCCAGTTCTACTGGCTCACCAGTCTCTGGGTGAAGAAATTTATCTTCACCTTAGACCTAAATGGCTGATCCTGTTTCCTTGACAGGTGATCCCTGTTTCTGGACTCCAGATCATTGGAAATATCCTCTATTTACCCTGCCTAGCCCTGTTAGACTATTATTGGTTTGATAGGATTGCCCCATGTAGTCTTCTCAACTAAGTAAAGTCACTGGAGAAATTACAGGTTTTAGACCAACAGGCCTGAAATCCAAAGCTTGAGTGCCACTCCATCAGGTGAAGCACACTTGATGGACCAGCACCACAAAGCTTGTGAATTGAAATAAACTTTTGGACTATAACCTGGTGCTGCGTGACCTGACATTATTCACCCTCCAACACTGGCAGCTCAATGTCAATTAACAGCTCTAACTGGTTCAGTCTCCTCAACTCTGCAAACCCAGGAATCTGTCTGGTAGACCTTTGCTACATTCCAACTACAGTTGGAACATTCTTCCTCAGGGAGAGAGACTAATCCTGCACACAATACTCCAGGTGGGGTCACTACAGCAGTATTTGCAGCAAGGCATCCCTACTTCTGTCCTTGCATACAAAGGGACAGCATACCATTTGTTGCCACTGTCCACCACACCCTCATGCAGACTTTCAGCAACATGTGTACATAGACACAAGATTCATGGTACCTCTTCTCATTCTGTTGAAAGAGAAAGGCAGAATTCTACAAAATTGGATAAGTGCTTCATCCATCTTGTACTGCTTCTGCCATATATTTTATATTCCTCACTTCAGTTATTGCACCCAACACCTACCTAATCTGAACCTCAACTCAGGATTCTCTCGTTTAGCCTTTCCAGTGACCCTTTAATCTCCATCGCAAGGAGTAAAACCTCCAAGTTAGTTTGTTATACCAACTCAGTAATAACCTTCCTCAGCAACATCAGACCAACACTTGCCATATACCCTGACCATACCTAGTTGTCTCTTGTACCAAGACCACAGATGATTGCAGACCTTTCAGCCCTTCAATAAACAAACAATCTTCCAACTGGTGAAGTAATCCCTCTAATTGAGGATGAAATACTAGCAGAACCCATTAGATGTCAACTCCCCCTTAAAGATGGATCAGCTTCTGTTGGAACCGAGGTGGTTAGCTCAGTCATGTTAGACAGCATGGCTTTTTGGGGCAGTGGACTGGCTGGATAATGGAGGAATGTTTGGGCTTGAAGGGAGCATGTCTACAGAGTACGCTTCTATCTACTCCCTGGGAGACCTCATTCACGTTGAGGCATCTGTTTCAGCCAGTGACAGATGCAAAGGCTGTTCAGCCCCACAGAACTGTGGTCACCCAGCAAATCTGACTGGTCATTGCATTTGACAATGCACAGCCACTACAAAGCAGGAACCACCTTCTGGCCACATGAATCTGGATTGTTGTACTGATGCACCTATTGGTCTGAGGAGCATGAGGATGCTTGTATTATCAGCAACCCGTGTGATGGTTGTGTTTGAGAACACTTACCTAACTTTTCCTCCAAAAGATTGGAATCACCTTGACTAAATTCAAAATCACATTGGCCAAGTCAACCACATCCTCCCTAACCACAAAAGGGCCATCCAGGCTATCTTGATTAGGACAACCAAACCTACCAACACCCTGCTGTTCAGCTCCACACAACACTACCCCATGACTCCAGAGTGGAGTTGCAAAAGCAGACATGAGCAGGGTATGCTCTATGTCTGACATATCTGGATAAAGAACAACCCTTGCAGAAATTTGACAGTTTGTGTTTCAGGACAAAATGCAGGCAGATTTGCATTTCCTTGTCAGATTGTTCATTGATGCACTCAAGGGAGTGCCATGTACTGTAATTCTCAAATTTGAGAATGAGTCACAACAGGTAGCTTACCAAATAACTCACTAACAAATTGGTTGGCATTAGCAATAGGATGTGAACAGTTGTGCTCCAGGTAGGAAGCAAAACAAAAAAGGTGACTAAAGCTCCATCCCCAGGGGAGGAAAAGGGATATGAAACAATGAGAGTAAACTGAATCCCAAACAGAAATAGTGGTGAACAGTGCCAGTTAAATTCAAAGAAGGTGGAAAGAGCCTGCTCCTAATACAAAAAGGGATTAAAGCTTTATTGCTGATTTCGTTAGTTGAATGATGTTTGCTTGTGTTTCCTGTACAGGAACAAGGCCATCAACGAAGCAGAGATCAGGGAGACAGCCGTCACTGTCAGGGACACCATCACAACCAGCTCAGACTGCAGACCTACACAACAAGGAGAAACCAATGGTTACTGAGGGAGACTGGGACAAAGAGGGAAACTAGCAGTCAGACAACTCACTGCCTGGAGACATCTCCTGCATCCTTTGCTCACCCTCAGTCGCCAGGCTAGTCAGCTCAGGATCCACAGTGAGCAGGGGGCCAAGAGAGGCCTCACCTCCTACTCCAATCCAGCTTCACTCTGTGGGAAGAAAGATGGCAGTCAGGGCCAGGGAGCGAGGGTATAGTCCCAACATCATGGGTCAGTGACCTACCAGCTTCAGCTCCAAGGTCTCTCCTTCCCCTGGAGGGAAGGATGATCTCCCTTGTGCTACTATAGTTCCCCACATGGCAACAGGCACAAATGTCACTGGTCGATTCCTCCAGTGGGGTCCAGCTAAACAGGAGAATCAACAACATGGTGCATCACCTCTCCCAACAACATCACTAAGGGATAGGGAGGGGGGACACATCTTGTGCAGCTTCTGGAAAGTACAAGCTTTGTTCCTGGAATCTCCCTGATCCACTGCAGCAACTTTCAGGTGACGGTGATGAAAATCTGAGGGACACATTCAGCACAAGTCAGTGTTTAGTCACTCCCACCCAATGGGGAGAAGCTAATCAGCAGCTTCCTCTTACCAAGGAACACATCTCCATAGAAACAGAAGGCATCCAGGTCAAACCTGAGCTTTTCCAGCTCCCGCCGGTCTCCCGGCAACACAAAGGTTGAAAAGGAGCCCTCAGCTTTGCTGTCCACAAGGCAACTGCATGTGAACAAAGGGCCATGAAGTGAATGGAGTGAAGCCATTGAGATGGGAGCAGCCGGAGAAAGCAGAGAGCTCCTTACCCATGGTAGTCAATGATGCTGTATCTGGGGCTGGAGTCCTTGCCTGGGCTCAGGGTAGCTACACAGCAGTCAATGTACAGCTTCAGGGGCATATGGTTGTCCATTGAAACAGATGCCTCAATGTGAATGAGGTCTCCCAGCGAGTAGACAGTGGAAGTGCACTCTAAGCCAGTCACCTGACATATGAGAGGGCAAGGGTTGCGACAGTGGGTGCAACCCCCAGTGAATGACACCAGGAGATCCCTCCCCAGCCAGCCATCACATATCATTCATTAGACTCAGAATGACAGATGCCCTTCTCCAGACCTGGTGGAGCTGAATGGGATCCAGGTAGGCCTGATGGGGTTACTTCTCACATTGTCCTATCTCTCCCCAGGAAAGGCAATGTCACAACAGCTGAGGATCATATACACCATAGAGTAGAGTTCTCACCTGAAATAATACAATGGGAATGACAGCTCCATTGGTTCTCAGTGACAGACCCAGGATAGTTTGGGATGAGAGTCAGATGGGTGGTGTAGGTCAAGAAGTCTCCAGTCATCTGAAAGATGTCAGGTTAAGGAATGAGGAACTAATCTGAAGTGAGAAAGGTCTACACAGGATTTGCAAGGAAATCATCCCATGTGATGCATTTAGGGGATCTTGGTACACTCAGTGCCAGGACATCATTTCTTCCTGGAAAGAGAGTCTACATGTTTAGTGGCAATAGCCCCAGGTCAGGGTTTAATCATGCCACAGGGCTAGAATAGTTACAGTTCCCTTTTCCAGAAAAAAAGGAGAATGCTCAGTGTATATCCATCTGGAGCTATTTAACTCATTTTGAGAGTTGGGACAAGAACATGGTGGGTGTGCATTGTTAATCAGCTCAAAGTTATTCTAGAGGGGGATATCCATGGATACCTCTGTCTCAGAAACTGTTGCCTAGTTTCAGAACAACAAACAGCTCCAACTTACACCAACAGAAGTAACAAACCCCTCACTACAAAATCCCCAAACAACTCAAGCAACCCTTCCAGCTCCCACCCAGCTCCTTTTATACACACAACCTGCACTCACCTGACACCAATCAGACCAGAGGCAGCAACATTGAACCAATGAACCGGCCCCAGTCTCTACAATTTCCACCAACGAGCGAACTCATTGATTTATCACCAGGAGGAACAATATCATTTAGACCAATAGGAATTTCTGCAAGTTGCTGTGCTGTCACCTGACTACATGCAGCTCCACAAGTTCTCATAGTAAAGGACCACTGCGTACAATCATCAAACACGGCTCATTGATCCAGGAGGGTGACTTTGAGAAAAACAGACAGGTTGTTGGAGGATGGAGTTTGGAATCAGGGTTTGTGCTGATTAAAAAGCAAAGTTTCTCATATTTGTGATAATGGGAACTGCAGATGCTGGAGAATCCAAGATAATAAAGTGTGAAGCTGGATGAACACAGCAGGCCAAGCAGCATCTCAGGAGCACAAAAGCTGACGTTTCGGGCCTAGACCCTTCATCAGAGAGGGGGATGGGGAGAGGGTTCTGGAATAAATAGGGAGAGAGGGGGAGGCGGACCGAAGATGGAGAGAAATGAAGATAGGTGGAGAGGAGAGTATAGGTGGGGAGGTAGGGAGGGGATAGGTCAGTCCAGGGAAGACGGACAGGTCAAGGAGGTGGGATGAGGTTAGTAGGTAGGAGATGGAGGTGCGGCTTGGGGTGGGAGGAAGGGATGGGTGGGAGGAAGAACAGGTTAGGGAGGCAGAGACTGGTTGTGTCTCATATTTGTGTTACATTGACACTGGGTGTATTTGATGTGCATAATTTAGATCAAGCTTTACTCTTTATTAAAACCTCTCCTGGGAGTATTTGATTGTGACAGTGTGGAAGGAAATTTAGTGTGTATCTGTGTTTGTGGTAGGGGTATGGAGTGCATTGCAGGAGATGGTAGTGGAGCCCGTCTTGTTAGGGGCATTTAAGCAGCCATTAGATAGGCATATGGATGATAGTATAAGGTAGTGGTGGAGGTTAGATAGACCTTAGGTTTAGGGTAAAAGTTCAGCACAACATCAGGGGCTGAAGGGCCTGTACTGTACTGTACTGTACTGTACTGTGTTGTTCTGTGCTGTATTGTTCAATGTTCTAAACTGGGTGCTGTAACTGTCCTGGGAGTTTTAATGAAGATAGTATGGAAGGTACTTTACACTTTATCTAATCCCATGCTGTAGCTGTCCTTGTAATGTTTGACAGTGTTAGGGAAATTTACTCTGTATCTAATCCTGAGCTGTACCCCTCCCGAAAGTGTTTTATGTGCACAATGTAGAATGTGCTTTACTCTGTAGTTAAACCTGAGCAATCCCTGCCACTGTGAATTTGATTGGTATTTTTACCAGAATGTTGCCTGGTCTGGAGTGAAGGCCTTATTAAGAAAGGCTGAGGGACTTGGATTTGTTCTCATTGGAGAGAAGGAGGCTAAGAGGGGATTTAATAGAGACAGACAAGATTATCAGAGGATTAGATAGGGTAGACAGTGAGAGTCTCTTTCTGAGGACGATGACATCAGCTTGTACAAGGGGGCATAGCTACAAATTGAGGGGTGATAGATTTAAGACAGATGTCAGAGGCAGGTTCTTTACTCAGCGTGGTAAGGGCATGGAATGCCCTGCTGGCCAATGTAGTTAACTCAGTCACATTAGGGGCATTTAAACAGTCCTTGGATAAGCATATGGATGATGATGGGTTAGTGTAGGGGGAGGGGCTTAGATTAGTTCACAGGTCAGCGTAACATCGAGGGCCGAATGGCCTGTTCTGCGCTGTATTCTTCTATGTTCTATTTTCCTCTTGGTTTTGATTTTGGATGGAAAGTGCTCACCATCCTTCCATTCACACCCCCTTGCGGCTACTCTCTTGTTTTGTTATCTGCCTGTTTAGTTTTATTGGTTACTGTGTGGATGTGGTTGTGCTGGCAAAGCCAACACTTACTGACCAACATCGAACTGTCGTTGAGAAGGTGGCATTGTGGCTTCTCAATGCATTGCATTCCATCTGGTGTCACAGTACTCAATGCTGTCAGCAAGGTGGGGGTACAGGATTCTGACCAAGTTACAGTGAAGGATACAGTTCCCAAATAAGGCAGTGGATGGATTAGAGAGTGCAGTGCGTGTTGGTGTTCCCCTGTACCTGGAACCATTGCTCTTCCAGGTGGTAATGGTTGCAGATGACAACCATCAAAGGAGCCTTGGGAAAATGTGTCGTGCATCTTCTAGAGGTTACACCCTTTATCACTGCCCACCAATGGGGAAGTGAATGAGTGGAAGTAATGGGATCTTGGTGTGCAGATACATAGATCCCTTAAAATGGCCACTCAAGTGGACAGGGTTGTTAAGAAAGCATATGGTGTTTTGGCTTTCATTAACAGGGGGATTGAGTTTAAGAGTCGTGAGATCTTGTTGCAGCTCTATAAAACTTTGGTTAGACCGCACTTGGAATACTGCGTCCAGTTCTGGGCGCCCTATTATAGGAAAGATGTGGATGCTTTGGAGAGGGTTCAGAGGAGGCTTACCAGGATGCTGCCTGGACTGGAGGGCTTATCTTATGAAGAGAGGTTGACTGAGCTCAGTCTCTTTTCATTGGAGAAAAGGAGGAGGAGAGGGGACCTAATTGAGGTATACAAGATAATGAGAGGCATAGATAGAGTTGATAGCCAGAGACTATTTCCCAGGGCAGAAATGGCTAGCACGAGGGGTCATAGTTTTAAGCTGGTTGGTGGAAAGTATAGAGGGGATGTCAGAGGCAGGTTCTTTACGCAGAGAGTTGTGAGAGCATGGAATGCGTTGCCAGCAGCAGTTGTGGAAGCAAGGTCATTGGAGTCATTTAAGAGACTGCTGGACATGTATATGGTCACAGAAATTTGAGGGTGCATACATGAGGATCAATGGTCGGCACAATATTGTGGGCTGAAGGGCCTGTTCTGTGCTGTACTGTTCTATGTTCTATGTTCTATGTTCTAACTCAATAAGGTTTGTGAGGCACGACCTTCCCTTCACAAAACTGTGCTGACTATCCCTAATCAATTTATTCTTTTCGAGATGATTATAAATCCTACCCCTTATAAACTTTTCCAACACTTTACCAACAACTGAGGTAAGGCTCACTGTCTATAATTACCAGGGTTGTCTCTACTCCCCTTCTTGAACAGGGGAACCACATTTGCTATCCTCCAGTCATCTGGCCCTATTCCTGTAGACAATGATGAGTTAAAGATCAATGCCAATAGCTCGGCAATCTCCTCCCTGGCTTCCCAGAGGATCCGAGGATAGATCCCATCTGGCCCAGTGGACTTATCTATCTTTACGCTCTGTCGGATTTTTAATACCTCTTCCTTGTGAACCTCAATCCCACCTAGTCTAGTAGCCTGTATCTCAGTATTCTCCTTGACAACATTGTCATTTTCTAGAGTGAATACTGTTGAAAAATATTCATTTAGCGCTTCCCCTATCTCATCTGACTCCACACACAACTTACCACTACTATCCTTGATTGGGCCTAATCTTACTTTTGTCATTCTTTTATTCCTTAAATACCGATAGAAAGCCTTAGGGTTTACCCTGATCCAATCCGCCAACAACTTCTCATGTCTCCTCCTCGCTCTTCTGAGCTCTCTCTTTAGGTCTTTCCTGGCTACCTCGTAGCCCTCAAGTGCCCTAACTGAGGCTTCACATCTCATCCTAACATAAGCCGCCTTCTTCCTCTTGACCAGAGATTCCACCTCCTTCGTAAACTACGGCTCCCGCACTCTACTGCTTCCTCCCTGCCTGACAGATACATACTTATCTAGGACACACAGCAGCTTTTCCTTGAATAAGCTCCACATTTCTAATGTGCCCATTCCCTGCAGTTTCTTTCCCCAGCCTATGATCCCTAAATCTTGCCTAATCTCATCATAATTGCCTTTCCCCCAGCTTTAACTCTTGCCCAGTGGTATACACCTGTCCCTTTCCATCACTCAGAGCCCAAGGAGAGAGAAAGACAGTTGGACAGACAAAGGAGTTGCTAACGATCAGGATGGGAGGGTGAGTAGTTCTTAATGGGGACTGTTAGTGACTACCAACAGGGGCTGTGTACTGGCAGGCTATGTGGTAACAAAGCCTGGTGTTTATGGTGGGGGCTGGGACATGGAAGAGTTTGGGCCCTAAAATTATTGAACTCAGTATTGAGTCCAGAGGGCTGTGGGGTTCGCAAGCGGAAAATGAGGTGTTGTTCCTCTAGCTTGCATTGAGCTTTGCTGGAACACTGCAGCAAGCCAGAGATGGAGATGTTGGCCAGGGAGCAGGGTGGTGCATTGAAGTGGCAGGCAACAGGTAGTTCAGGGTCTATTTTGCGAGCAGAACATAGATGTTCTGTGAAGCGGTCCCTGCTTCGTTTCCCCAATGTAGAGGAGACCATATTGTGAGCAGCAAATGCAGTAGGCCAGATTCTGGCAAGTGCAGGTGAAGTGCTACTTCACTTTCGAAGGTATGTGTGGGCCCTTGGATTCTGATTCAAGAGAGGAGATAAATGGGCAGGTGTTGCACCTACGCCGGTTACAGGGAAAGGTGCCGTAGGGCTGTGGGGAGGTGTTGGGGGTGAAGGAAGTGTGGACCATGGTGTCCTGGAGGGAACAGTCACTGTGGAAGATAGACAAGGGAGGGGAGGAAAATACATGCCTGGTGGTGGCATCTTGCTGGAGGTGGCGGAAATGGTGCCTAATGATTTTCTGGATGTGGATGCTGGTGGGATGGTGGGTGAGGATAAGAGGAACCCTATTGCTGCTGCGGGAGGGAAGTGAAGGGGTGAGGGCAGAAGTGCAGGAGATGGTTCGGACCTTGTTGAGAGCCCTGTCGACAACGGGGGTGGGGAATCCTCTGTTGAGGAAGAAGGTGGACATTTCAGAGGCTCCCTTGTCAAAGTTGGGCTTATCTTAACATATGCAACAGAGATGGAGGAACTGAGAGAATGGGATGGAGTCTTTATAGGAAGTGGAGTGTGAGGATGTGTAGTCCAGGTAGCTGTAGGAGCCAGTGGCTTTGTAATGAATATTGGTGGCCCATCTATCCCCAGAAATGGAAACAGAAATGTCGAGGAAGGGAAGGGAGGTGTCAGAGATAGACCAGGTGAAAGTGAGGGCAGGGTGGAAATTCAAAGTGAAATTAATGAAGTTTTCCAATTCCAGCCAAGAGAGGGAAGCAGCACTGATGTATTGGAGAAAGAGTGTGGGTGGGGGCCGGAATAGGACTGGAACAAGGAATGTTCCACATACCCCATGAAGAGACAGGCATAACTAGAGCCCACGTGCATACCCGTGGCCACCCCTTTAACATGAAGAAAATGAGAAGAGTTGAAAGAGAAGTTGTTGAGGGTGAGAGCGAGCTTGGCCAAGCGGAGGAGGGTGATGGTGGGTGGGGATGGTTCAGATCTTTGCTCCAGGAAGAAGCAGAGAGCCCTCAGACCCTCCTGGTGGGGAATAGAAAGTAAAGGGATTGCACGTCCATGGTAAAGGGGAGGTGGCTGGAGCCGGTAAACTGGAAGTTTTGAAACCGGAGTAAGACGTCAGAGGAATCACTGATGTACATGGGCAGGGATTGGAGCAGGGGGAAGAAGATTGAGTCAGTGTAGGGAGAGATGAGTTCTGTGAGGCATGAGCAGGCTGAAACAATGGCTCTGCCCAGACAGTCCTGTTTGTGGATTTTTGGCAGGAGGTGGAAATGAGCTGTATGGGGTTGAGGGACTCTTAGTTTGGAAGCAGAGTCTGGGAGATCACTGGATGAAATGAGATCATTAATCGTAGTGGATACAGTGGCCTGATGTGTCATGGTGGAGTCATGGTCCAGGGGAAGGTAGGAGGAGGTATCTGAGAGTTGGCGCTCAACTTCTGCGAGGTAGAGATCAATACACCAGTCTACAACAGCACCACCCTTATCAGCAGGCTTAATGACAAAGTCAGGGTTAGATCTGAGTGCACGGAGTGCAGTCAGTTTGGAGGGAGATAGGTTAGATTTGATGAGAGGAGCAGTGAAATTGAGGTGACTGATGTCACGTCGACAGTTCTCAATGAACAGATCGAATGCCATGGGGGGTTGTGTGGCAGGTGGAGGGAGAGTGTTGGGCCCAGGTGATGGGGTCTATGGGATGGGGAGAGGACTGTTGTCCAAAGAAATGAGCACAGAGGTGAAAACGTCGGAAGAAAAGTTTAGCGTCATGTTGTGCCTGAAATTCATTAAGGTGGGGACGCATAGGAATAAGGCTGAGGCCTTTGCTGAGTACAGAGCATTCATCATTGGAGACTTAGTGTATAAACTGATGTTTTCCCAGCCACGATCAGTTCTGAGGAAGGTTCACCGGACCCGAAACGTTAACTGTTTTTTACCCTTCATAGATGCTGCCAGCTGTGCTGAGCTTTTCCAGCAACTTTGTTTTTGTTCCTGATTTACAGCATCCACAATTCTTTCAGTTTCTGGAAATCATGGTGGATGGTTCACCAGTAGTTTGCAAACCAATGGATGGAGCTATTTTAGTGGCTGTTAAATTCCACTTGGTGCCTTCGTTTTGTTTTCCACTGGTGTAGGCATTGTGGGTGTTCCTTCAGCACATGGACTGCAGTGGTTCAAAAAGGCAGCTCACCTCAACCTCTCACCAGCAACTCGGTACGGACAATAAATTCTGGCCCAGCCAACAACACCCTTGTCTCATCGATGAATGACAAATAACTGTCACATAATGTATCAAATCCCAGTGAGACCACCAAGGTGACAATCTGCCTGAGCTACTCAGGAGAAAAGTAATGATTCACTGCAAGTAATTTCAGTAACAGGAAAATGAAAATGTATTGCTACAAAGTGAATTTGAACAGGAAGGATGCACCACAATGATGCCACCCGAAGGTTGCAGGAACAGCAACTCATATTCCGCCTGGGAACCCTGCAGCCATATGGTATCAATGTGGACTTCACCAGTTTCAAAATCTCCCCTTCCCCCACTGCATCCCTCAACCAGCCCAGTTCATCCCCTCCCCCCACTGCACCACACAACCAGCCCAGCTCTTCCCCCCCACCCACTGCATCCCAAAACCAGTCCAACCTGTCTCTGCCTCCCTAACCGGTTCTTCCTCTCACCCATCCCTTCCTCCCACCCCAAGCCGCACCCCCAGCTACCTACTAACCTCATCCCACCTCCTTGACCTGTCCGTCTTCCCTGGACTGACCTATCCCCTCCCTACCTCCCCACCTACACCCTCTCCACCTATCTTCTTTACTCTCCATCTTCGGTCCGCCTCCCCCTCTCTCCCTATTTATTCCAGTTCCCTCCCCCCATCCCCCTCTCTGATGAAGGGTCTAGGCCCGAAACGTCAGCTTTTGTGCTCCTGAGATGCTGCTTGGCCTGCTGTGTTCATCCAGCCTCACATTTTATTATCTTGAACAGGAAGGATTTCTGATTTATGTAACTTAAATTAAACCCAAACAAGAATTCAAGCACCCACATAATCAAAACAATCTACTCAATAAACAAATAGTTTAGCACATATAACAGGTGTGAAAAATAATTTATTGTCATCAAAATTCTGACAATGACAAACCTATGTCACAAAATGGGAAGTTATTTTCTTCAGAGTCCTTTTGATTTTTGCCATGATGATTGTACGGCAGTGCACTTCAATGATTGAAAAGTGAATTTATCAAATCAATGATTGAATAGTGAATTTATCATTCATACAAGGAAACTCTATTCTTTCAAGCAGCCGTGGATTTGCTGTTCTGTCCTCACACGGAGAAAGGAAGAGCAAGAGAGAGAGGCAGAAAGAGAGCGAGAGAGCAAGAGCAAGAGATCATGAGAGTGAGTGAGAGAGGGGTGCTTTCTGTCTGTCGCCTTCAGATATTTTTCACTCTCAACAGGTCCTGGCATTAGATTTCTAATATTCTGCAGCTAAATCAATCAAAGGGCTGTTTCCAGACAGAATGTGCTGAATGGCAAAGATTATTTTGAGGGGACTGTTGCTGTTTGAATGAGTTGCTGCATGATGGGTAAAAGGCAGATGAATGACACTAATTCAAACTGCTAAAAATACTGCAGCCAGGATGGGCTGAATGGCATCTTTCTGCACTGTAACAATTCTGTACACTTGTGATGGTGCCTGCAGGAAATAGAATCAGCATAGAATATTTTGCCAAGTTGGCAACTTATACCAAGTATCTGACACAGGGGTCAACTGCTCATAATTTATATAAGTAACTGAGATGGAGGTATGATAGGTATGGTCTGCAAATTTGTAGATGACACAAAATTAAGTCAGTAGGTTGTGAATAGTTCATGAGGATGTACAGAGAGACACATACACATTTAGTGAGAGTTCAGAGATTTCGCGAATCAAGTACAATACAGAAAAGTGTGATATTGTCAACTTTGGCAATAAGATGGATGGCACGGTGGCTCAGTGGTTAGCACTGCTGCCTCACAGCACTAGGAACCTGTGTTCGATTCCACCCTCAGGTGGCTGTCTGCATGGGTGTCCTCCAGGTGCTCCAGTTTCCTTCTACAGTCCAAAAATGTGTAGGCTAGATGGATAGTCCATGCTAAATTGCCCACAGCGTTCAGGGATGTGTACATTTGGGGGATGGGTCTGTGTGGGTTCCTCTGGGAGTCAATGTGGACTTGTTGGGCCGAAGGGCCTGTTTCCACAGTGTAGGGATTCGAAAAGAACAAAAATAAGCATTTTATGTTAAGTGCTGAGAGATTACTATTCACCAATGACCAGAAACTGAACTGAACCAGTTATATAAATACTCTGAATACAAGAGCAGGTCAAAGGTTAGGAATACTGGCACGTAACTCACCTCCTGACCCTTCAAATCCTGCCCACAATTAAGGAGGCACAAGTCAGGATTGTTCCTCATATTTGCCTTATGTTGTACATCCCCCTGGGAATGTTTAATTGTGACACTGTAAAGGGAGCTTTAATTTCAGTTTAAAGTGATAGCGAGAGCTTTACTTTCCATTTAAAAGAACAGAGAGAGTTTACTCACTATCTTGCCCCCTCTATGCTGTAACTGTCCTGGTAGTGTTTGATGGTTACAGTGTAGATGAAGCTTTATTCTCTACCTAACCCTGTGTTTAGATTAGATTAGATTCCCTTCATTGTGGAAACAGGCCCTTTGGCCCAACATGTCCACACCGCCCCTTCAGGCATCCCACCCAGACCTATCCCCCCTGAACTCTACGGGCAATTTAGCATGGCCAATCCACCTCACCTGCACATCTGTGGACTGTGGGAGGAAACCAGATCGCCCAGAGGAAACCCACGCAGACAGGGGGAGAATGTACAAACTCCACACAGACAGTTACCCGAGGCTGGAATCGAACCCGGGTCCCTGGTGCTGTGAGGCTGCAGTGCTAACCACTGAGCCACCGTGCCACTGTGTTATCCCTGTCTTTGGGTGTGTTGGTGGGGACAGCATAGAGACAGCTTTACTCTGGATCTAATCATATATTGTCAGCGTTCACTACTGTCACTGAGACTCTTTAATGGAGAATGTGTTGACTTTCAGCTTAAAATCAGTATTTTTAGTTTAATATTTTTCAACTTTTGAACTTTTAACCAGCTTTTGCCTGCTTCTAAATCTGGGTTGGGAGGGTTTGATAGGAAGGATGTAGAGGAGCTGTACTTTTAGTTTAAAGGAGCAGAGAATGCTTTACTTGCAGTTTATCAGAGTAAGGGAGCTGTAGTCTTTAACTAATCATGTGCTGTCCCTGTCCTGGGACAGTTTGTTAAGTCAGTGTATTGGTAGCTTTCATTCCAGTTCAAAAAGATAGAGGGAGATTTACTTCCAGCTTGCTAAAAGAGTACAGTGTGGAAAGAACTTTACTCTGTATCTAGCCCCAAGTGATACCTCTTCTGGTTGTGTTTGATGGGGACAATGTGAAGAAAGCTTTACTCTGTATCTAACCCTGTGGTATAACTATCCAGGGAGCATTTAATGGGGACATTATGGAGAGAGATTTATGTTTATAACAGTCAAGAAAGATTTATTCTGTCCTTACTCGTACTTGATCTTTGGTAGCTGTGTTTGATGGGGACAGTGTAAAAAGAGATTTGCTCTGTATCTAACCCTGGCATGGGAATTTTTGAAGGGAGACAGTGTTGATTTCTGTGTTACACAGTGTTACACAGTATTGCACAGTTCTGTGAGTTGAGTTCTGTTATACTGTTACAATGTTCTGTGAAAAAGACAACAGAGAGTTTTACATAGTATCCAACCATGTGCTGAACCAGTGCTTGGAGTGTTTGATGGGGCCTGGAGAAAACTTTAGTTTCTGTTCAACAGTGTCGAGAGAACATTCCGTTCAGTATAAAAAAGTTGAGGGACCCTCACTCTGTATCTGAGCCTGATCTGTAGCTTCCTATGGCAGTGTTGATGGGGATCGGAACAAGGGCTATTACTTCTTGCCATACGAGAGTAAAGCTCAAGGAAAAGCACCTCCTTTGAATGAGTCACTTTCCAGCTCTTCGCAATCAATACTAAGTTCACCGAAACAAAAACCAAAAGAACTGTGGAATGAAAACAGAAGTTGCTGGAACTGGACCCAAAATGTTAACTCTGATTCTTTTTCTTTACAAATGCTGTCAGACCTGCTGGGTTAAACAATTACAGGACATCTCCTAAATCCCATCTTGTTTAATTTTTCTTTGCTCATTTTTGTTCAAACTCATTTTCCTCAGGATTTTATGTTTGGATAGTAAGTGTTCATTGTCCTTTTATCCATGCCTCCTGGGGGATCCTCTTGCCTGTTTATTTTTATCCGTTCCTGGGTGGATGTGGACAGTACTGGAAATGCTAATGTTTACTGACCAACCTCCAAATGTCCCTGGTATTGAGGAACATTGAGTCACTTTCTTTAACCTAATGGGAGTCCATCTGGTGTAGCAGCACTCCATGCTGTTAAGGGGGGAGGTGTGGGAGTGGTTTTGGGTAGATGCTGTTCAGAGGGGTCAGTGCACATTTGATGGGCTGAATGGCTTCTTTCCACACTGTAGGGATTCTATGATTAAAGATAGCAGAACAGTGAAATATACACTTTGGCTCTACCTTCACAATGGAGGACACAAGGAACATCCTAAAAATGTTGGGGAACACAGGGTCACGAGAGAGGGAGAAAAATTCTATAGGCTCTAGAACAGTTTGGCTGAAAGGGTAGCGAATGTAATTCCACAATTTAAAAAAATAAAGGAAGTAAAGACAAAACAGGAAATTATAGACCAGTTGGACTGATGTTGATAGTGGGGGAAAATACAAAATTCTCTTCTAAAATATTTAATAGCAGAGCACAGGAAATCAGTGAACTGACAAAGTCAGCATGGATTTACAAAAGTGAAACCATTCTTGACAAATCAGCTGAAATTTTTGGAGCATGTACTGAGTACAATTGATAAGGGGGAGCAACTGGATATGATTTCTCTAGAATTTCAGAAAGCTTTTGATAAGGTTCCCACACAAAAGATGAACATGTAAAATTAATATTTGGACTAATTGAATTAGTGGGCATAAAAATGGCAACAGCATTACTATGTGGTTAAATGTGAGGTTATCCTTTTTGGAAGCAAAAGCAGGAAAGCAGATTAGTATCAGAATGGCAATAGAATGCAAAAGGGAGAGGTACAATGAATCCTGGGTGTCCTTGTACGCCAGTTGCTGAAAGTAATCATGAAGGTGTGGCAGGCGATACAGAAGCTAAATGGAATGTTGTCCTTCAGAGGGAACGGATTCAAGGACAGCATTAGGGGTGCCTTGCTGCAAATATACAGGGCCTGAGTGTGGCCTCTCCTGGAGTACTGTGTTCAGGTTTGGTTTCCTTTCCTGAAGAAGGATGTTCTGGCTATGGAGGGAATGCAGCAAAAATTTACCAAATTGATTCCTGGGTTGGCAGAGTTGAGGAATGAAAAGGCAGAACCGGTTAGAACTATATCCACTGCAAGTTAGAAGAATGAAGGGTATATCTCTTGGAAGCTTATAATATTCTAACAGGGTTAGGCAGTATAAACGCAGGGAGGATTTTCTTAAACATTCATTTACGGGATGAGGGCATCGCTGCCCAGGCAGCATTTATTGCCTTTCCCTAATTGCCCAGAGAGCAGTTAATAGTCAGCCATATTGTTGTGGGTCTTGAGTCACATGTAGGCCACACCAGGTAAGGTAGCAGTTTCCTCCCCTAAAGGACATTAGTGAATCAGATGGGTTTTTCCAACAATTGGCAATGGATTCATGGTCATCATTAGACTCTTAATTCCAGATATTTGTTGAATTCAAATTCGACCATCTGCCACGGTGGGATTCAAACCCACATCTCCAGAATGTTATCCTGGTCTCTGGATTAACAGTCCAGCAAAAATACCATTAGGCTTCCCATTATATGTTCCCAATGACCGTGGAATCTAGAAACAGGGGTCACAGTTTAAGGAAACAGGGTAGGCCACTTAGGGCTGAGGCGAGGATAAATGTCTTCACCCAGAGACGACTAACCCTGTAGAATTCTTTGCCACATAAAACAGTTAAGGCCAAAATATTGAATGTATTCAAGAAGGTGATAGATTGGTAAAGTTGAAATAATATCTCATAAGACTATAAGAAATAGGAACAACAGGAGGCCATTTGGCCCTTCAATCTTGCTCCACCATCCAATAGAATCGTAGCTGATCTGACATTCCTCCTGTCCACTTTCCTACATTTTCCTCATAATCCTAGGTTCCCCTCCTGACCAAGCATCTATCTATATCAGCCTTAAATATACACAAGGACTCTACCCCTACAGCTCACTGTGGCAATGAGATCCAAAGGCGCTAAACCCTCTTGGATGAAGAGGAATTTCTTCCCTTAGTCTTATGACATAACTGTTTGTTGGTGACCTTCTCATGTGCCTTCTGGAAATTCAAATACAGCACATCTACTGCTTCCCCTCTATCCATTCTTGCTGAGTCTTCCTCAAATCAATTAGCTAGGCATGATTCCCCTTTCATGAACCACATTGCCTCTGCTTAATTAGGTTATGATTTTGCAAATGTTCTGCTATTACTTCTTTAATAAACTGATCCAATAGTTTCCCAGCAATAGGTATTAGGCTATTTCCTTGGTTTTTTTTCTTTTCCTTTCTGAATAGGGATGTCACATTGGCAGTTTTCCAATCTGCAGGTGCTTCTTCAGAATGCAAGGATGTTTTTGAAAAAATTCAACCAATACATCCACTATCTCTAGCTAACTCTTTTAGGATCCTCAGATGCAAGTCATCAGAGCCAGGGGATAATTCTGTCATTAGTTTGTCTAATACTATTTCCAAGTCATGTGAATGGGTCTTGTATCCTCCCCAAATTCTTCAGTGTTTGTGAAATTTGCAAAGTAACTTCACCAAAACACTGATGCAAAGTATCCATTTAACTTCTCTGCCATTTCCTGGCTCTCCATAACTGACTTCCCAAATTCATTTTCTAAGGGGCCGATGCTGATTTTGATCCCTCTCATCCTTTTTATGTGCTTAAACAAACTTTTATTGTCAATTTTAATATACCTCGCTAATTTGCTCCTATAATTTACTTGCTATCTTTATTATCTTTTCAGTCCTCCTTTGTTGCACTCTGAGTTTATCCCAATCTTTGGGGCTGTCACTGTCCTCTTCTTAATTTAAAAGCAGAGCACAGGAAATCAGTGAACTGACAAAGTTGGTTTATCCCTCTCTTAGAATCTTTCCTCCTGAATGGAAAGTATCTTTGCTGAGAACTGTGAATTACTTCCTTAAATGTCTGCCACTCGCAATGCTTTCATACTGCCATTCCTGCTAATCCAACATCCAGTTCAAATTTTCTCACTGTCTCCTCATTTCATTGTAATTCCCTTTTAAGCTAAAGGATACAGGGAGACAGCAGAAACTGGGCACTGAACTGGGTGATCACCCATGATCATATTGAATGGTAGAGCAAGTTGGCAGGTCCAAATGGCCTACAACTTGTCTAATTGACAAAGTTGCTGTGTTCCTTTGCTCCTCTGAGATTATGTCCTCTGGTGATAGACTATTTGACAAGGGTAAACAGCTTCTCTGCATCTATCATGTCAAGCCCCTTAATACTCTTTTATTTTTAAATAAGATCATCATTCATTCTTTAAATTCTAATGAGTGGAAGCCCAACCAACACACCTTTGCATGAGAAAATACTTCCATACTTGTATCATCCTAGTAGGCTTCCTCCATTAGATAAGTAGACTAAAACTGTTCTTGTATTCTAAATGCAGCCTTGTGAAGTTTTAGAAAGACACTTCCTTATGTTTATACTCTACTTCTTCTGATATAATGGATTTTTTTGTGATTCATGCAGGAGGAGACTTCCAAATCCCTCTGTGCAATAGCTTTCTACAGTCTTCCTCCACTGAAATAACATTCACATTGTCTATTCCTTCTCCCAAAGTATAACCCCACATTTGCCCACATTCTATGACATCAGTCAAGTTATTGCCCACTCACCTAACCTATGTATATTGTTCTGCAAACTCCCTGTGCTAACTTCCCTAATTGACCTCCAGCGTACTGTTGTGTCATCTTGCGATCTTGATGTAATATTTTCACTTCCCTAATTTAAGCCAATAATATACATCTTAAGTAATTGTGAGCCTAGACTGACCCATGTGACACTCCACTAGAAACAGGTTGCCATTCTGAAAGTCTCCCTCTTATCTCACTCTTTGTCTTCTATTAGTTCACCAATCCTTTATCTATGCTGATATACTATCTCTAACATTGTGGATCCTTATAAAGTGGCCAAACCTGCAGTACCTTAACAAACATGTTCTAAAAATCCAAAGATAATATATGTAACATATCTACTGTTTCCCCTTTATCCAATCTGCCTATGTCTTCTTCAAACAACATGATAAATTTGAACGGGCATAATCTCCCCTTCATGCAGCCAGACTGACTCTGCTTGACCATATAATCTAAAGTTCTCCAGTTGAAGGTAACATTGTCACTGTCCCAAAGAACTACATGGCTGCTGTCTCATTAGATAGATGTGACTGGTGACAAACTTAACCTGGAGGTCACCATGCCTCAGGCAAGAAGCCAAGACGAGAATGTGGAAACTTCATGGTAACCTCAGCCAGTGCAGGAATTGAATTACACTCTCTGTAATAGACTGTAATATTTTCCTCGTTATAGAAGTTATGCTAACTGACCTATAGTTAGCTGTTTTATTGTCTCTCTTCCTCCTTGAATCCCTCGTTGTGTGAATTCAAACAGGCTGCTTTGTCCTGGATGGTTTTGAGCATCATAAAGCTACATCAATCCAGGCAACTGAGGAGTACTCTATCACACAATAAAAAGCAAAAGAACTGCGGATCCTGTAAATCAAGAACAAAAACAGAAGTTGCTGGAAAAGCTCAGCAGATCTGGCAGCACTAATGAAGGAAAAAGAGCCAGTCAATATTTTGGGTTTTGTGACCCCCTCCTGAGGAAAGGTCACCGACCTGAAACGTTAACTCTGATTTTTCTTTTCTTCACAGATACTGCCAGACCTGCTGAGCTTTTCCAGCAACTTCTGTTTTTGTTCAGCTATCAGAGTGACTGTTAATGCAGTTGGAAAGAATCTCCAGAATAGTTTTTAGACTTGGCTGTTGCTTGTTTCTTTTGGCTACTTCAATCTTCTTGCCCGTCCTGTTTGGAGTAAGGCTTTATCCACCTGTAGTTTGACATTATTATTGTCATGCAGACCCTATATTATAACAGAGCGTCTCTGATTGCTGATCCTTCATGATTCTTTTTTCCTCATGGAAGTGCTTGAGATTATGAATATCCATGTTTAGAAAGACTTTAACTTGCATTTATAAACACAATACTCTGACTTCAGCCACAAGCCCCACTTAATCTATACACATCCCTTTAACTCTGTACCCTCACTGATTACATTTCCAACTTGTTTTGTCTTTATAGGTCTAAGAGCTAGATCCAATCCTTGACATTGACACTCAAATGCATGAGGAAATGTAATATAATCACGAGTGGATTGTAAACTTCAATTTCATGCAAAGTTTTAAGCACGGACAAAGGCAGGAAGGCAGAAAATGACTGAAACAGGGTTGTTGTCTTAAAAAATTATTACAATTGACAGTTGGATAGGCTCCCACAAACATGTGTTGTGTCTATGTTTAACTTGCCATCTGCTGACCATTAGCAAGTAACTCAAATTAAGTAATAGCCATGAATCCAACCAACATGTTTATTATCTTCTAGCAATTGAAATGATGGTGTTGGCTGCTACTCAAATATTTACTTCTACCATTTAACTGAGATTTGGCCACAGGGCCTAACTTTTATGGACTAAGTCTAGGACAGCCATTAAACTAGCCATTGCAATACCCACCATTGAAAGATCCTGCCCTTTCCAAGATACGATTACAGCCGTCACCAAGTTAACTGTAAGAATGTGAAATATAGGTCAATTAAATGAACTGTGCTCATAAAAAAAAATCTCGTGGAATTGACATGAAGTGAAACTTGCTGTGGTCATTTTCTAAATAAATCCACCTAACCTACTCATCACTAGACACTCTGGGTAATTTCCCGTGGTCAATCTAAGTAACCTGCACATCTTTGGACTGTTGGAGGAATCCGGGGCACCTGCAGGAAATGTACACAGACACTGGGAGAACATGCAAACTCTGGATAGACAGTCATTCAAGGGTGGAATTCAGCCAGGTCCCTGGTGTTGTGAGGCAGCAAGGACAGTCACCATGCCACCCTCTTATTTATTGATCTTCAATATGTACAGAGAGCTGGGATACTTGTTAAAGGGGCTGAACCCTCTGTGCAAGACATAATTTACATGGAAACCTGATACTGAGTTTGCTGCCCTAGCAGGCAGGAATTGTACCACTGATACATTTGAGTAAAGTTGGTTGTATATGGCCAGGATTAATGTTGTTTTTGCTCTTTGCATCATTTTAGAAGTTTGATAATTGAAACAAAGGGATATTTTATCACATTCATCAACTGCTCCCTGAATTTAGCCTGTGTCACAGCATAAATACAAGTGTTGGTACAGCAGCTCAGGAGTTGGAACATTAATGCCATTTCTTGAACAAAAGCAGGTAAAGATATATAGTCATAACCCAAATACCACATTCGATTGTATATAGAAAACACCATCAGTGTAGCCCATAACAGGATGAAATTCCCTGAGATAAGATAAAGTAAAATAATTGATTTCTTTCGTTTTTCCATCTCTGGGTCTCTCTGCTTCTCGAAGGTGCTATTTGCCTGAAGTTTCCTGCGGCTTTTGCTGGCTATTAAAATGTGTCTAGAGGTAAATACATTGAGTAGCAGAATCAGAATAAATGGAACACCTGGGGTAAGAATATGATGAAGGAACTCAATTGATGTCCAGATCCGTGAACTCCGGATATTGTATGTGACGTGACAAAACCAGGGAATATTCATTAGTGTATACAGGCCTGTGAACATAAAATACCAAAAGATGTTCTTTAAGCAGCTCACTGCAGACACTATTCCCAGAACCAATGTTGCTGCTTTCTCAGTGCAATATTTACTTTTAAAATTTTTGCAACATATTGCCACAAATCGATCAAGGGTGAAGCTGACAGTGAACCATACAGAACAGTCTGTGGCTGCATAAAGCAGGATGGCATGGATGTTACATATCTGCATATACTTCAGGAAAAAAAAATGTTCTCGATAAACAATTGGAATATGCCTTAAGATCAAGTCAAAGATCATGACCAGTAGATCAGCTGCTGCCACGCCCACCAGGTAGAGTGTTACACACTTTGAGAGACCACACTTACATGAAGACAGGATCACAATCGTCACCAAATTAACTGTTGTGGGGAAGGGGAGGGAAGACAAATAAAGATGTCCATTATACATCCAGCAGGGAGCAGATTTACCAGTTTGGTTGTATCCAATGAGATTGAAAGATGTTTTACTGAATACTTACATATTTTTATAATGAATGTACCTAAGATATAGATGACATCATGATTGGTGATCCAGTGGATAGTGAAGAAGGTTACCACAGAGTGCTAAAGGACGTTTATCAGATGAGCAAATGGACTGAGGAGTAGCTGATGGAGTTTAATTTAGAAAAAAGTGAGGTGCTGCATTTTGGTAAGGCAAATCAAGGCAGGACTTATACACTAAATGGAAAGGTCCTGGGGAATTTTGCTGTACAAAGAGAACTTGGGATGCAAGTTCACAGCTGCTTGAAATTGAGTCATAGATGGATGAGGTAGTGAAGGAGGCATTTGGCATACTTGTTTTTATTGGCCAGTGCATTGAGTGCAGGAGTTGGGAGGTCATGTCAGGGCTGTACAGGAAATTGTTTAGGCCACATTTGGAAAAGTGCATTCAGTTCTGTCTCAATGCTATAAGAAAGATGTTATTAAACATGAAAGAGTTCAGAAAATATTTATAAGGATGTAGCCAGGCTTGGAGGGTTTGAGCTATAGTGACAGGCTAGACAGGCTGGGGCTCTTTTCCCTGAAGCATCAGAAGCTAACATTGCAGAATTTTAAAAATCATGATGAGCATGGATAGAGTGAATAGCCAATGTCTTTTCCCTATGATAGCTCAGTCCGAAACTAGAAGGAATATGTTTAAGATAACAAAGTGTGGAGCTGGATGAACACAGCAGGCGAAACACCATTCTAGGAGCACCAAAGCTGATGTTTCTGGCCTAGACCCTTCATTGCTGTGTTCATCCAGCTCCACGCTTTGTCATCTTGGATTCTCCAGTATCTGCAGTTCCAATTTTCTCTGAGGCATATGTTTAAGTTGAGAGGGGAAAGATTTAAAAGGGGACTAAGGGGCAACATTTTTATTCAGATCGTAGTGTGTACATTGAATGGCCTGCCAGATGAAGTGGTGGAGTCTAGTAAAATTAAAACATTTAAAAAGCATCTAGATGGGTACAGGGATATGGGCTGAATGCTGGCAAATGGGACTAGATTAATTTACGATAGCTTGCTGGCATGGACAAGTTGGACCAAAAGATCTGTTCCCATGCTATACACCTCTATGACTCTACCAGCACAAGGAATAGGAACAGGAGTTGGCCATTTGGCCCCTCGAACCTCATCCAACATTCAATGGGATCATGGCTGATCCAACATTCCTCACATCATTTTCCTGACCTTTCCGCATAACCCTTGATTTCCCAAATGATCAACATTTATCTATTGCAGCCTTAAATATACATAAGGAGTCTGCCGCCACAGCTGGCTCTGGCAAAGAGTTCTGGAGGTTGTCAACTCTCTAGGAGCTGAAATTTCTCCTCATCTTGCTCTTAAACTGGTAACCTTTTGTCACCACCTGTGGTTAGGTTACCCACAGGAAACAGAGACTAATACATAACAAAATCTCTCATTCAACAAAATAAGCAATTTTAATGAGATAGCCCATGAGGGATAGCAATTTATAAAGGATCATATAAAAGAACACTCCTGAGCTGACTACTTCATGATCTGGTGAGAAAAAATAAGCTGTGTTCAGGCAAATAAAATTACCGGGGTGGGGGGGGGGGGTGTAAAGCAGGGGAAGTCAAAAAGAATTTGGTGGCTCTGGGTCACTCTATGGAAACTAGCAAGGTTCTTGCTCCCAGTGACTGCCCAGTGATCCTATGGTATTGTGAGGGGAACAGCCTGGCTTCACAGACTGGCATGCAAGGGTTGAATTAGACCAAATCCCTAGTTTGATCCCTGCTGATTCTGTGCAACAAAAACATCTCAGTCTTGGATGAAGGCATTACATTTTGTTTATTTACTTATTTAAATACCATTGGAGGAATGTGTTAGAGCCCACTGGAGTGTGTTATGGAATGGAAATTCTGGCCCCAGATTCCCAGTATCAGGAAGCCTGCCCCCACTTAAATGCAAGAATCTCACACCATGGTTGTGTGATCTCAATGGGCTTATTACTGAGCCACTTGTCACCAATAATCCTTTAAACCAGCAGAATTCAACAGTGGCTGCAGGATTTGATGGGAATCATTTGACTTGATTAGGTTTGCCTGTGGTTTCAAGGGAGAGAATTATCTGTCTTTGCCTGCTTTCAGCAGCCCACCAATTTCTTAGCTTGGCCCAAAGATCCTGAGACAGCAGCTTCCAAATCCATGATCGTTTCCATCTAGAAGGTCAAGGACAACAGATGTGTGAAAACACCATTGTCCGCAAGGGGAGGCATGATTGCTCAGTGGCTAACATCGCTGCCTCACAGTGCCTGGGTCCAGGTTTTGATTCCAGCCTTTGGTGACTGTCTGTGTAAAATTTGCACGTTCTCTGTATGGAATGAGCTGCCAGAGGAAGTGGTGGAGTCTGGAATAATTACAACAAGGGGACACAGTGGCTCAGTAGTTAGCATTGCTGCCTCACAGTGCCTGGGCCCAGCATTCAATTCCAGCCTTGTGCAACTGTTTGATTTTTGCGCATTCTCTGTGTCTGCATGGATTTCCGTAAGGTGCTCTGGTTTCCACCCACAGTCCAAAGATGTAAAAGTTAGTTGAATTCTACATGTTAAATGACCCACAGCATTCAATGATGTGTAGGTTAGGTGCATTGGCCGTGAGATATGCAGGGAGAGGGAGATGGGTCTGAGTGGGATGATCTTCGGTGTCAATGTGGACTTTTTGGGCCGAATGGCCTGGTTCCACACTGTGGGGATTCTATGAATTTAAAAGGCATTTGGTTGGGTATATGAATAAGAAGGGTTTGGTGGATCTTAGCCAAATGCTGCCAAGTGGAACTAGATTCATTTAGGATATCTCGTTGATACAGGTGAGTTGAACCAAACGATCTGTTTCCGTGCTGTACAGCTCCATGAATCTATGAATGTGCCATGGGAAATGCAGAGTTGTAGGGTCAGGAGTGGGTATGGTTAGGATGCTTTTCAGAAAGTTGGTGGAAACATAATGGGTTGAATAGCCTTCTTTCACGCTGTAGGGATTCTATGAAGTTCCCCAACAAGCCACTCAGTATTTTGGCTTGGAAGTGAATCTCTATTCCTTCAGGTGCTGCTGAGACAAAATCCTGTTATTCCCGGCTTCATGGTATTGTTGGTGTACCTACACCCCATGGACTGTGTGAGAGTAACATTTGGTATTCCACTCATAGCCAGCTTTTGTTAATCAAGAGCAAACTCAACAACATGCACTGTACGTTCTCCTGCTCCAATATCAAACATGATGGCAGTGTCCTTTAAGCTGTTCAAATACCTATGGCCTATTTTTGAACACAGTTTCGTCAGATCAACATTGAGTTTAACAACGCAACAAGACCCATTTTTATTAGACAAGCACCCATAGGCTAGGCTTATATTTATGTAATTGAGTCATATCAATGAGAGATCCAGGACACACACACTACTGTTTCTGGGAGAAGGGTCAAGTTCTATTTAAGTAGCATCTAAACAGCCTAATGTGAGAACACATGGGCATTTGAACCCAAGGACAGAACGTCCATCCCTACCTCCTGAGAGCTCCCAGTCAAATCAAGACTGTCATTGCTTTTTATGGGTAGCTGTGGTTGTTGCTTGTATTGCTCCCAGGCCCATGCTCAGAATCTCTGCCGGATCTCAGAAGTGGAGGTATTGTGGAACAGAGTTGTTAAGGGATGAATGAGCCACAGGGAAGAGAAGGATGTTGCTTTTAGCAGCCCACCAATTTCCCAATGATTGGCCCGAAGATCCTGAGACAGCACCTTTTGAACCCATGATCATTTCAACCTGGAAGGGCAAGAACAACATATACATGGATGCAGTGCATCTTGTAGATGTTCTATAATGTGTTACAGTGTGTCAGTGGGGGAAGGGAGTAGATTCTTGTAGTAATGGAGCCAAATAAATGGGTTGCTTTGTCCTGTACGGTTTCTTGAGTATATTTGGAGCAACGCTTATCCTGGCAAGAGGGGAGTAATTCCTTCACACTCCTGTCTGTCTTCCTGTAGTTCAAATAATAACAATTATCCACTCTCTATTCTGTACTTACCTGAAATCTGATTATGTTCATGCATCTTTTTTTCATTTATTTGACAATAAATCCTAGCAGGGAATTGTTTAATACTAAGGGTGTAGGTTTAAGGTGAGAGAGGGAAAAGTTCAAAGGAGTTGTATGAGCATCTTTTTTGACATGGGGCTGAGAATGTGCCGGGGAGATGGCAGAAGTAGGTACAAGTAGAGAAGTAAGAAGTAGACAGACACAGGAATAGGCAGAGAATAAAGGCATTATGACCATGTGCAGGGAGATGGGATTAATTTAGAATGGCTTCATGGTTTGCACAGATATGGTCAAAGAAGAGCCCATTTCTGTGCTGTACTATTCTACATTTTAAATTCCATGTTCTAAGTTAACACTGACTAGACCATGCAGCTCAATTCGGTAATCAAGCCTTTTCAGTACTATTGCATGAATATGAACAGCATTCATTGCATAACCTGGGAGAATGGCAAAGATTGGAGACTTCCATGGATTTTGCATGTACACAATGGATCAAATGGTTCCTCCCCTTCCATAATGAACAGATTAATTAACTCATGACTCTGACAACATTCTTAGTAACTTCTTAAGAGAGTTTCTGTCATCCTTAAAGTGTGGCGCCCTGTATCACACACAACAACCCAAAACAATGATTGTTCTGTATTATTTCATAATACAGGGATATAGGTTTCTAATGCCTTCCAGTGCCTCTAGTTATAGATCCCAAGATTTCATACCCTTCACTGAGCAACCCGTCCGACAAAGTGTAATGCAGAAATTCACCAAGAATGTTTGGTGACGTTCATACAGACAACAAGCAAAACGAACGTCATCTACAAAATACCTTGCAAGAACTGTGACAAACACTACATTGGACAAACTGGCAGAAAGCTAGCCACCAGGATACATGAACATCAACTAGCCACAAAACAACATGACCCACTATCACTTGTATCCTTACATACAGATGAGGGAGGACACCACTTTGATTGGGACAACACATCCATGCTAGGACAAGCCAAACAGAGACACGCACGAGAATTCCTAGAAGCATGGCATTCCAACTGGAACTCCATCGACAAACACATTGACTTGGAGCCAATCTACCATCCTCTGAGAAAAAGAGCAAGAAATGGCATCACCAACGTAGGAAATGACATCACCAACCCAAGGAAACCTAAACAGATAAATAGAAAGCGGGACATAACACCAGCGCTTCATTGGAGGCTCACTGATGATGTTACCTAGAATGGTGACGAAACGTCTGAAAACTAACCTTCCAGCTCAGCGAGCAAACTCACATCCAGAACCTCAACCTGAGCTACAAATCTTCTCAAAACTCGCAAGGATGATTGTTCTTGCACCTCATTTAAAGTCATACTATGTAGCTCATGTGGTATGTCCTTTTCGTCATCATATGTCAACTGAAATAGCTGAACCCCCAAAAGGACAGGAAGGGTCATTTCAATTGAATGTGAAAGAAGATAGCCAGGACAATATGGAACCAAAGGTACAGGCAGAACAGTAATTTAGAAATATATTCTCTTTAAGGGGTGGCACGGTCAAGTGGTTAGCACCTCAGCCTCACAGTGCCAGGGACCCGCGTTCAATTCCAGCCTCAGGTAGCTGTCTGTGTGGAGTTTGCACATTCTCCCTGTGTCTGCGTGGGTTTCCTCTGGGTGCTCTGGTTTCCTTCCACAGCCCAAAGATGTGCAGGCTAGGTGGATTGGCCATCCTAAATTGCCCGTAATGTTCGGGGGGGGGGGGGGGGTGTGTTATAGGGGGATGGGTCTGGGTGGGATGCTGTAAGGGGCGGTGTGGACTTGTTGGGCCAAAGGGCCTGTTTCCACATAGTAGGGATTCTAATCTAATCTACACAGGAACCAGCCTTTTTCCAAATATGAACAAAAGAGATGGACTTCAAAGATGAGGTGAGAGTGATGTCAAGACTGTATTTGACAGTATCCTGTCGAGGAGTCCGAGTAAAATTGGAATCAATGGGAATCGGGGAAAAACTCTCTGCTGATTTTAAGACATTCACTCATGGAATATGGGCATCTCTTTCTGGGCATTTATCAGTCAGTACTTCGATGCCAGCTATAATTTCATGCCTAATTCTGAACACTGTACTTTGGCAAAGACTAAGTGAGGTAGTATCAGCGATTTAAGCAAATGGCTCCAGGACTCTGGAGAATCTGTTTCTATTCTGATCCGTGAAGTTGAAAGAACAAAGAGCAGTACAACAAGGAGGAGGTCCTTCGGCCCATCAAGCCTGCGTCCACTCATGGCACTTTGCTAAACTAAAAACCTTTCTCTTCTATGTGGT
This sequence comes from Stegostoma tigrinum, assembly GCF_030684315.1. Taxonomy (NCBI): domain Eukaryota; kingdom Metazoa; phylum Chordata; class Chondrichthyes; order Orectolobiformes; family Stegostomatidae; genus Stegostoma; species Stegostoma tigrinum. The sequence goes on along the minus strand of NC_081388.1, from coordinate 1,961,812 downwards.
CTACAGCTCACTATTCCCTGCCTTTGATGTAAAGATGCCTCTTAAATAATACTATTGTATCCACTTAGACCACTACCTCTGGCAGCACATTCCAGCACTGACTGTCGTTTGCGCAAAAAATCTTGCCTCTCTCATCTCCTTTAAATTTACACCCTTTTACCTTAAACGTATGTCCCTAATATCTCTGGTATCCATAAATATGGAGCTGGAAAAGTACAGGCAGTCAGACAGCATCCGAGGAGCAGGAAAGTCAATGTTTCAGGTCGTAACCCTTTTTCAGGCAAATGGTTTCTGCCTGAAACATTGACTTTCCTGCTCCTCAGATGCTGTCTGACTGGATGTGCTTTTCCAGCTCCACGTTTACTGACTCTAGCTTCCAGCATCTGTAGCTCTTATCATCTCCAAGTAACAAAAAATCTCCAACCTGAGAAAAAGATTCCTACGATCCATTCTATCCATGCCTCTCATAGTTTTGTAAGCTTCTATCACTTGCCCCTCAGCCTCTGATATTCAAGTGAAAGGTGAGATGTCACACAGATTTCCAATTCAGTGAAGGTGTTGATACTGTAAAGAAGGCAAAACAGTTTTCAGTGCCAGAGGCTCAGTATGAACAGATAACAAATTTAACAGAACTAGCAGAAAACCAAAGGCCAAATGATGATGTGAAATGTCCGACACTTCCTGAAATTCTACTGGTAGCAGTTTGGATAATTATTTCAAATAAATGTATCCAAATATTTTAAAAATATAGACAAAATTATAGGATGAAAGAGCAGGGAATAGATGATGTATGAGATAGCTGATCCAAACAGTTGGAATGGACCAAATGCTCTCTTCATTTGCTCTGATCTTATATTCAATGAACAAGAGGCAGGAAGACAGAGAGAAAAAGAAGTGAGACACACGAAAGAGTTAAAATTTAATGGAGACAAAGGAAGAAAGACAGGATGGTGTACAAATGGAAAGAGACTGACTTTGAAAGAGAATTATTTCAATACTTGATGTGCAATGTTTTTCAGACAATAGGGTTAGCAGGTGAGTGGGATGACTCAGAACTGTGAGGCATTGTTGGAATTTGAACACGAAATGTAGAATATTGACTGCGCTGCAGGATGCACATTGGTGCTGGGGAAATTGGGCCTTACATAAATAAGGATAGGGACAGCAGGATTTCAGATGGGCTCTGGTTTGTGCAGGATGTAGCGAGATGATTGGTCAGGACAAGACTGGAAAAAATGGTAGTTATTTAACAAAGGCACCAGTTAGAGTTGGGAGTTGTCAGGGTTAACAATAGGGCATATAATGGAGAAAATGCAGTGTGTGGAATTCAGCTCAGGCTCAAAGAGATAGTTAACTGTGGGAACAGTGTAGCTCAGATTCAGATGTCAGCGAGGGAAGGGAATGGATTTGGTGGCTAGAAAATGTGTTTGTGTCGAAGGCTAAACACATTTGTATTTTCAGGATATAAAACACCAAGGCATGGAATACTGTCAAAATGGTTTATACACCCACTAGCTAGATATAAACAGCAAGCCCTGATAACAAAGAGAAGCGACCATGTTTCAAAAACAACAATACAATTGATATTAATAATTTTTGTTTTACCAGGAACAGAATAACAGCAAGGAAAAGAAATATAAATAAGGGCAGTACAGAAGTAAAGATTGGTTTAGAAAATCAACAACTGCAGAATACATCTTACCAGGGACACCAACGATAGCGAGAATGGGATAGTAAATATGTTGAATAAAGAGCAGAACACACAGGATCCGGGATTTTACTGGTAGTCTATCATGATTTGCAGAAAGGTAGTCAAGTTCCCAAAAGATACTCCGGGTGACTGTTACATTCATATCTGCTGTTTTCAGATTCCACTCCATTTTCTTAACATTCCAGTCTATTATTCTGAGATACCAAGCTACTCTCTCTCTCTCTCTCTCTCTCTCTCTCTCTCTCCCTTTCCCTGGGTATGTCGATCCTGTACCTGTTGTCACTATTGCTCCTACTGACACTAATGTAAACCTTATTGAACTGAATCCTTTATTAACAGATGAGAAAACACTCTAGTGAAACAATCAGGGAGCATGGAGACTGCAATTAATTACAGTCATTGAACAGTCACTTTAACCCTTTTCAAACTCATACATTTCCTGCCACAACAGGTTGAATGTTTCCCGAGTTCACCTGGGATGTGTAATGGTTGCTGAAGGAAAGTAAGTTGGGAGCAACCACTGGTCACAATTGGCTTGTCTATGGGAGTAAATCCCAGAGGAAAAGGTGTTGCCCTGTTCATAAAAGGAGACTGGGATAAACAGTGTAACTGCGGCTTACCGTTACCTGCAGATAAGATTCTGTACGCCATTATCCTGAACTGATGTCTTTGCTGCTTTGAAAGTATGGGTTAGTGATTGCTAAGAAGCACACATATGCTGATGCCAAAATCGTACCACATAATCTTGATCGGGGGACTTGAATAGTTTGCAGAGAGGGTTGCTGAAGGTAATTGCATTGATGCTCAGTATATAACTTTCAAAAGGCAATATGACCAAATATTATTTCATAAACCTGCTGGGAAAAATGAAATTCAAGAACAGGGTAGCTGTATGTGCTGTCATGTTTGGTAGACCAAGATAGTAACAGTGTTTAGAATGCATAAAAGATTATTAAAATAAAATAAAAAGCATGAAAGTTAGGATAAACTTCATCACCTTCTGTTCCTGGCTTGGATTAGCTGGAATACACCAATGTTGCCCATCATAATGGATGGATTCCGAAGCCTGAGAATGGGTGCAGAAGGGGTTTGCTCAAATTGTACTCGCCCAAGGGATTTCAGTTCAATGGAGAAACTGGGATTGTTTATTTGGATAAAGGAGAGATTTAGTAGAGGTATTCAAAATTGTGATGGGTTATATTAGAGTAAGTAAGGATTGAAATTTTAAAGTGATTCATAAAGCCCAGGAGAAGAGATGAAGTTGTTTTGAGTGCTTTCAGACTCCACTGCTTGCAGGAACGATACAAACAGATTCGGTGTTATTGCTCAAAGGAGAACTGGACAGACACTGTCTGGTGCCTTATAGGGCTGCTGGAACTGAGATGGCACAGAATAACGGCCCAGCTATTTCAAAGAGCTGGTACAGACACAATGGAACAAATGTCCTCCTTCTGGACAGAATAACAAATCTGTTGAGTCCTTACATCAAGTACATAAAAGATGTTTTTAAGGCATTGTCTAATTGCTACCTGTACTCTGATCAAGAAGAGAGGGAAAGGCAATTACAATGGGATGATAAACAAATCTGTGTGACAATTTGTTTAGTGAATCTTGAACATGATCTATTCATTGCCTTTGTTCGGGTTCAATCATTGTTTTTGTTCTGTTCTTGATATGATATTGTGATTTGTGTTCACACAAGGGAGATGGGTTTCAGTGGCTGGGTCAGAATTTATTGCCCGCTTCAGTTGACTTTGAGGGGTTTTTGGTTGTTGCCTTCCTGAACCGTTGTAGTCTTCAGGGAGCAGAGGAGCGATGTATTTCCAAGTCAGGTTGGTGAGTGAGTTGGAGGTGAACGTTTTGTTGATGTTTCCATGCAGTTGCTGCCCTCGTGCCTCTGGACAGTGGTGGCTGTGGGTTTGGAAGGTACTATCTCTGGATCTTTGACAAACGTCTGCAGTCCATCTTGTAGCTGTTACTGACTGCTGCTCCTGTGGTAGAGAGTGAACATTGAGATGGGAGATCTGGTACCAATCAAGGAAGCTACTTTATCCTGGATGGTGTGGAGCTCTTGAGTGTTGTTGTAGGTGCACTATGCAAATGGTTGGATAATATTCCACCATACTCCTAATGTGTACTTTGTAGAGAATGAACAGCCTTAGTGGAATTTGGAGGTGAGTTACTTGCCTGTGTGTTCATCGCCTCTGACTTGCTGTTGCAGCTACTGTATTTATATACAGCGGGATCATTTTAGTTTCGGGCCGATTGTAACTCCCATGTGTTGATAATGGGGGATTCAGTGATGGGGGAGGGGGGAGTAGAGGGTAGATGGCCTTGTGGTATTATCACTGAGCTCTCAATCCAGAGGCCCAGATAACACTCTGAGGGCCTGGTTTTGAGTCCCATCAGGACAGATGGTGGAATTTGAATTCAATAAAATATCTGGAATTAAGAATCTCATGATGACTGTGAGCCTATTGTCGATTGTCGGAAAAATGCCATCTGGTTCACTCGTGTCCTTTAGGGAAGGAAACTGCCATCCTTATGTTGTCTGGCCTACATGCGACTCCAGACCCACAGCAATGTGCTCGACTCTGCACTGCCTGCTGGGTAATTAGTAATGTGCAATAAATGCTGCCTAGCCAGAGATGCCCTCATCCTGTTAATGGATAAAGAAAAAAATGCCTTTGAAAATCAAGGGGTGATGGTTAGATTTGCTTTTGTTGAAGGTGGTCATCATCTGGTATTCATGTGATGACTGGGATGACTGCTTTCTGATAACCATAACTTCCTTTGTGTGAGATATGACTCCAACCAATCCAACCAGCAGAGATTCCCCCCCAGTTCCATTGTTTCCAGATCGAGAGCTCTTTGATGCCACACTCAGGCAACGCAGCCTCGTCTTTAAGGCAGTCAGCCTTCACTGACCTCTGCTATCCATGTTTGATCCAGGGCTGTAATGAGGTCAGGAGCTGAGTGACCGAGCAGAACCCAAACTAGGCATCACTGAGCAGTTATTGCTCAGCAGGAACTGCTTGATGGCACCTTCTGCCATTTTCCTGATGATTGAGAAGAAACTGATGGAGCAGTAATTGGCCAGGTTGGATTTGTCCTGCCTTTTACGTATAGGACAAACCCGGGTAATTTTTGAGTAGGTGCTGCCAAGGGATGAAGTGTTTTGTTTTACCTTATAGGCTCCGTCAATCAAACTAAACCACTTCAAGTGGAAGGGTCGCTGGATCCAAAACATTAACTCTGTTTTCTCCTTCACAGATGCTGCCAGACCTGCTGAGCTTTTCCAGCAACTTTGTTTTTGTTCAGATTTACAGCATCTGTAGTTCTTCTGGTTTTCAATTAAATCATATCTTAATCTTACATAGTCAAAGGAATGTAAAACTGTTATGTATAATCTGTGCTCATAGTTAATTTATTTTTTCCCAGTATTATTGAGGTGAATGACCACTGCGCTCTCTGCAATGTCTTTTAAGTATTCCAAAACTTTCTAGAACTATAACAACATGCAACTCCGACCAATTGGTCCCTTATAATTAACAGGAAGGCATTTTGGAGTTGTCTTTGAGTTCTTATGGTTTATCTGCATGCATCCCCTAAATACGTCTGATCTTCTGAAGTTCTCAGTCATTTAGAAAACGCTGAAATTAACTGTCATGTGCTGCAGTTTTTTTTAAGACCAAATTATTAAATCTGTCACAGTTCTCATGTGATTTTTTTTGCTCCCATCTTGGTTACCTTCTATGCTTCAACTGTGAGGTTTGCACAAGTGCCATAGTTTAGGACTGCAGTTTTCACTTTATAGTAAATAAAGAGTGCCTTATGATTTTTTTCAGGGCTGTGCTGACAGGAAGTCTCAGTTGTCTAATGATTTCAAATCAAAGGAGGGCTCAGACTGATTTACTGAGAAGGAAGTGTGGGTTACTTAGGTTTGCAGATGATGAATGTTCTGGATGTGAGTTTGCTCGCTGAGCTGGAAGGTTAGTTTTCAGACGTTTCGTCACTTTTTTTTATTTGAAAAAATATACTTTATTCATAGAATGTACAAAAAATAAAACATTTATACACCTACCCAGTCATGCAAGCTGCTCTGGGTTACCTCGGGGGTACGTACACCAACTAAAGGAAAAAAACAAAACAAAGAAGAAATAAAAAACAAAGCAAAGAAAATACCCCAGCAGTCGTCTCCCCGCACAGTCCCCGTTGGCCCCCTGACCAGTTGGGGAAGGTGCCAGCTGGGCCCAGTTACCAGATAGGGCCCTTTTTTCTATTCTGGACGAGGGGTCTCACATGGTGGTCTTTCCCCACCGCGCCTTGGCGGCGGCTGCCCCAAGCTTTAGCACGTCCCTCAGCACGTAGTCCTGGACCTTGGAGTGCACCAGTCAGCAACACTCGTTCGGGGTTAGTTCTTCCAGCTGGCAGACCAGCAAGTCGCGGGCAGACCAAAGAGCATCTTTCACCGCATTGATGGTCATCCAGGCGCAGTTGATGTTGGTCTCGGTGTGCGTCCCCGGAAACAGCCCGTAGAGCACGGAGTCCCATGTCACGGAGCTGCTCAGGACGAACCTCGACAAATATCACTGCATCCCCCTCCAGACCTCCTGCGCATAGGCACACTCCAGAAGGAGGTGATCGACAGTCTCATCCCCCCGACATCCGCCTCGAGGGCAGCGTGCGGTGGCGCAGAGATTCCAGGCATGCATTAAGACCTCAGTGGCAGAGTCCCTCTCACCGCCAGCCAAGCAATGTCCTTGTGCTTGTTTGAAAGTTCTGGCGATGAGGCATTCTGCCAAACGACTTTGGCAGTCTGCGTGGGGAACCACACGACGGGATCCACCCTCTCCTTTTCCCGAAGGGTCTCAAGGATACTACTTGCTGACCACTGCCTGACGGCCTTGTGGCCAAAGGTGTTTCCTTTCAAAAACTTCTCCACGAAGGACAGGTGGTACGGGACGGTCCAACTACTCGGAGTGTTCCGCGGCAACGAGGCCAGGCCCATCCTTCGCAACACCGGGGACAGGTAGAACCTCAGTAAGTAGTGACACTTGGTGTTTGCGTACTGAGGATCTACACACAGCTTGATGCAGCCGCACACAAAGGTAGCCATCAGGGCGAGGGTGGCGTTCGGTACGCCCTTTCCCCCATTTTCCAGGCCATTGTACATGGTGTCCCTGTGGACCCGGTCCATCCTCGACCCCCCAAATGAAGTGGAAGATAGCCCGGGTGACTGCAGCGGCGCAGGTCCAGTGAATTGGCCAGGCCTGCGCCACATACAACAGTACCGAAAGCCCCTCGCACCTGACAACCAGGTTCTTACCCGCGATGGAGAGGGATTGGAGCGTCCACCTGCCCAGCTTCTGCTTCAATTTAGTGATACGCTCCTCCCAAGTCTTAGTGCACGCCCCAGCTCCACCAAACCAAACACCCAGCACCTTCAGATAGTCTGTTCTGACGGTGAAGGGGATGAAGGAGCGGTCGTCCTAGTTCCCGAAGAACTTGACCTCGCTCTTACCCCTATTGACTTTGGCACCCGAGGCCAGTTTAAACTGGCCGCAGATGTCCAATAGCCTACTCACCGACCGACGATGGGTACAGAAGACGGCAACGTCATCCATGTACAGGGAGGTCTTGACCTAAAGGCCTTCCTGATGGATGCGGCGAAGGGCTCCACACAGCACACGAACAAGGCAGGAGAGAGTGGGCAGCCCTGCCTGACTCCAGATCTGACAGGAAAACAGTCCAATTCCCACCCGTTGATCGAGACTGCGCTAACGATGTTGGCGTAGAGCAACCGGATCCAATTGCAGATGCCCTCCCCGAACCCCAATTTGGAGAGGACGTCCCTCATGTAAGCATGAGAGACCCTGTCGAAGGCCTTCTCCTGGTCCAGGCTGACGAGGCAGGTGTCCACCCGCCTGTCCTGCACGTAGGCGATTGTATCCGTGATGAGCGCGAGGCTCTCAGCGATCATCCTGCCCAGCACAGCACAGGTTTGGTCAGGGTGAATCACCGACTCCAGGACAGACCTGACCCGGTTGGCTATGACATTGGCCAGGATTTTGTAGTCCACGTTCAATAGTGAAATGGGACGCCAATTCTTAATTTCTTCCCTCTCCCCCTTCCTCTTGTAAATGAGGGTGATGATGCCCTTCCTCATGGACTTGCACATTTCCCCTGCCCGAAGCGCACTATCGTACACCTCCAGCAAGTCCTGGCCGACCAAGTCCCACAGAGCGGAATACAGCTTGACCGGTAAGCCGTCGCTTCCGGGAGTCTTATTCCTCTCCAAGGACTTGAGGGCTCTGGTCAGCTCGTCCAGGGATATCAGCTGGTCCAGCCACTCCCTCGTGCCGTCATCTAAGACCTCCATGATAGACGACAGGAACGACTCGGAGGCCATGCTGTCCGTGGGCTTCGTGTCGTACAGTCCAGCATAGAAGGATCTGCTGATCCTCAAAATGTCGGGCCGAGACGACGTCACCGAGCCGTCGTCCTCCTTCAGCCGGCTAAGCACAGAGCTCTCTTTGTGCACCTTCTGAAAGAAGAAACGCGAGCACGTCTCATCTTGCTCCACGGAGTGGACCCTGGACCGGAAGATTATCCTGGAGGCCTCCGCGGCGAAGAGCGAGGCTTGCTGGCCCCTCACCTCGCGGAGGTCCTCCGTGACATCGACCCCCATCAACTGCAGAAGGAGCAGGTTCTGCAGCCTTTTCTGGAGTCGCGACAGCTTTCCCTGCCTCTCCCTCGCCTTCCGAACACCCTTGAGGACAAAGAACCTCTTGATGTTCTCCTTCACCGTCTCCCACCAGTCGCCCGGAGACTCAAAGAGGGGTTTCACGGTTCTCCAACCGGCGCACTCCCTCTTAAGCTCCTCGACGTTCTCTGGGGTCAACAGAGTCGTGTTGAGCTTCCACGTCTCCTTGCCAGCCGGCTGGTTGTCCTGTAAGTGACAGTCAGCCAGCAGGAGGCAATGGTCAGAGAAGAACACCGGCTCAACGCCGGTGGACCTGACCGAGAACGCCCGTGACACAAACAGGAAGTCTATCCTTCAGCGAATAGACCCTTCTGGCCGCGACCAGGTGTACCTCCGCTGCGCTCCGTCTGCAGGGGTGCTGAAGACGTCGAGCAGCTTGGCATCCTTCACCATGCCCATCAGGAATCTGGACGTGACGTCCAGTTGACTCCCCCCACCCGCTGTCCCCACGCCGGATCTTCCATCTGCGTCGATGATGCAGTTGAAGTCTCCGCCTAGGATGACCGGCCTGGACGTAGCCAGCAGGGGTGGAAGCTGCTGCAGGACGGCCAACCGCTCATTCCGTACCGCTGGGGCGTACACGTTGATCAGCCTCAGGGGAGCATTCCTGTAGGTGACGTCAGCCATTAGGAGGCGCCCCACAACCACCTCCTGAACTTGAGAGATGGTGAAGTCGCGCCCCCGCAGCAGAATAGCCAGGCCCGAGGAGCAACAGTCGTTACCCCCCGACCAGATCGAAGGCCCACAGGTCCAGGCGCCGGACCATTTCCCGTACCTGCCGAGGTGCGGTATCCCGCACTCCTGCAGAAACAGGAGGTCCGCCTTGATGGTGGTCAGGTAGGCCAACGTGGATACACATCTTGCGGTGGACTTGACACTGCGCACATTAATGCTCGCAACCCGTACCCCCATTGTGGGCAGTGACTGCAGTACCCTCCCCAAGTCCAAGGTCCAGCCCCTCCATCTGTCCCTTCATGCCCATTGCCCGGGCTAGTCGCTGGACGCTCTCCGGGCTCAGGAAACCGTCCACGCTGCCTTCTGGGAGGCATGCCCCCGTCAGGGGTGCGGATGCAGGAGGGTCCGGCTCTGGGTCAGGCTGGGGACGCGCTGTTTCCTCATTCCCGCCTGGAAGTTCCGGGGGGCCCTCCAGTGCCCCAGTGGCACTTGACTGGGTGTCGGAAGGAGCATCAGGACGCCTCCCGTCACCTGGAAGCGGGGTGCTGCTTTCCTTCTCCCTCGAGATCTTTAACTTCTGCTTCGGGCGGGCCCTCTCCAAATCCCCCTCGTCAGAGGAGCTCTTATAGACCCCCTGTAGCTGCCTCTTCCCGCCTGATGGTTGCGGTTCCTGGGCCCATCGACGCACCTTCCTCCTCGCTTTCCGGACAGTCGTGCACTCCCCTGGGTCGCCTGTCGCCGCCTCCATCGACTCCGGGTTGTCGGGGGGGGGATCGGAGCCTGCAGGGGCGCTTTGCTGGCCTCGGGCCCATCCTGTGGGGCTGGGCCCTCCTGCACGACCTGGCCCTCCTGCACATTAGTGGGGTCCTTGCTGGGCCCTGGTGCCTTCCTCTCCTCCGGCGGGGGGCTGGCCCCGCATTGCCCCTGCCAGCGACCTGGGCGTAGGTGGTCCCCCGCTGCGGCCATGCCCTATAGAGGTGGCCCGCTTCCCCGCAAAGGTTGCAGCTTTTCTCTTGTGGGCAATCCTTTGCAAGGTGTCCCTCCTCCCTGCAGTTCCTGCAGATAGTGGCTTTGGGGTCGGCCGCCACGTGACCTGACCTACCACAGGCATGGCAGACTTTAGGTTGCCCTGCATAGGTCAGGTAGCCCTTGCTCCCACCGATCGCGAAGCTGGACGGTGGGTGTACGACGTTCCCGTCCGCGCCCATCCTCAGCATCACCTTGACCTGCCTCTTACTGGATCAGATGCCTAAGGGGTCCATGATGTCAGTTAGTTCCCCTTCCACCTTCACGTACCTTCCAAGGAAGGTCAGGACATCAACTGCTGGCACATGCGGGTTGTACATGTGTACAGTCACCATACGGCTCCTCTGTGCTGGCATCACAAACAGTGGGACAGCGGTCAATACAGAGAGGGGGCCCTCCCCTCCTTTCTCCTTGAAAACCTCCAGGAAGCGCTCGCAAAGCTTGGCCCTCCTGAAGGTCACATCGTAAAAGCCTTCTCCAGGGAAATCCTGCAGGCAGTAAATGTCCGCAGCAGCAAACCCGCAACAGTCCAACAGGACCCTCTTCACGAAGAAGGTGCGGTCCACAGGTGCACTTTCATCCACCTTCTTTACGGAAACATGGATGGTGTTCCGGACCCCCTGACCTGGGGCACGAGCACTTGTCACAGCCATCGTTGCAGGTTGGCTGCTCCCCTGAACCAGCGTTAGGCCGAAGCCAGCATTAAGATCCACCGGTCGCAAGTGTGCACAGCCAACCCGACGTCTTCCTTTCACCTCCAAGACAGCACTCTCCTCCTCTCGGTCCACAAGAGAGTGGGTCGTTATTTTGTTCCGGATGTAAGCTGGTTCACTGAGCCGTAAGGTTTGTTCCCAGATGTTTTGTCACCATTCTAGGTAACATCAACAGTGAGCCTCCAATGAAGCGCTGGTGTTATGTCCCACTTTGTATTGATCTGTTTAGGTTTCCTTGGGTTGGTGATGTCATTTCCTGCATTGGTGATGTCATTTCCTGTTCTTGTTCTCAGGGGATGGTAGATTGGCTCCAGCTCAATGTGTTTGTTGATGGAGTTCCGGTTGGAATGCCATGCTTCTAGGAATTCACATGCGTGTCTCTGTTTGGCTTGTCCTAGGGAAGTCGCTTTTCGACAGAAGAAAGTATAAGTTGTCGACAAAGCTATAATCGTGTTTCTTCAACAGTAATTTTCAGTAATTTGAATATTAAACATTTTAAATGCTAAATTTTGATGTTTCATACTGTCAGTGTAAACCAGAACTTTGAATCTCAATTGGATAGTTATTGGTACCGACAGAGTTTATAACACCATGAGTTTAATGCAAACAGTGCACTTTGGTCTCTCAGTTTATGGAACATGGAACATAACAGCGCAGTACAGGCCCTTTGGCCCTTGATGTTGTGCCAACCTGTAAATCCAATCTGAAGGCCATCTAACCTACAGTATTCCATTATCATCCATATGTTTATCCGATGACCATTTAAATGCCCTTAAAGTTGGTGAGTCTACTACTGTTGCAGGCAGGGCATTCCATGCCCTTACTACTCTCTGAGTAAAGAATCTACCTCTGTCATTCACCTTTTTCCAAAAAATTATTAGGAAATGTTTCAGCACAAGTTCATACTCCAGTTGTGAATCAGATACATAATATTTTTGCACTTTATTCTTTTGTGGGATATGGGCACCACTGGCACGGCCACCATTTATTGCCCATCCCTAATTGCCCTTGAACTGAGTAGCTTACTAGGCCATTTCAGAGGGCAGTCAGCCATATTGCTGTGGATCTGGAGTCACATGCAGCCAAATCAGGTACGACCAATAGATTCCCCATGCAGATGTCCTAAAGGCCCTCCGCTTCTTCCTGTCCCACAGGCCTGACCAGTCCCCTTCCACCGACACCCTCATCCGCTTAGCTGAGCTCGTTCTCACCCTCAACAACTTCTCTTACAATTCCTCCCACTTCCTACATACAAAGTGGGTGGGCATGGGTACCTGCAAGGTATGCCTGTAGGTTACGTGGAACAATCCCTCTTCTGAAACTACAAGGGCCCTATGCGCCTCCTCTTCCTCCATTACATCGATGACAATATCAGCGCTGCCTCGTGCTCCCACAAGGAGCTCGAACAGTTCATCCACTTCACTTACACCTTCCACCCCAACCTGAAGTTCACCTGGATCATCTCCGATACCTCTCTCTCCTTTCTGGACCTCTGTTTCAGTCCCTGGCAACTACCTGGAAACCGAAATCCATTTCAAGCCTAATGACTCTCACAGCTACCTCGAATACACCTCCTCTCACCCACCTTCCTGCAAAAATGCCATTTCCTATTCCCAATTCTTTTGCCTCCACCACATCTGCTCCCAGGATGAGGCATTCCACTCCCAGACATCCCAGATGTCCTCGTCAAGGACTGCAACTTTCCCTCCACAGTGGTCAAAAACACCCTTGACCTTGTCTCTTGCATTTCCCGCACCTCATCCCTCACACCCACCTCCTGGGCAATAACAACCAAAAGAGAATCCCCCTCGTCCTCACATACCACCCCACCAACCTCCAGATCCAACGCATCATCCTCTGGCACTTCCGCCATCTGCAATCTGACCTCACTATCAAAGACATTTTTCCCTCCCCACCCTTGTCTGCTTTCCAGAGGGACAAACTCTCTCCACGACTCCCTTGTCCACTCCAGACTCCCCATCAGTCCCACCACCCCCGGCACTTTTCCCTGCAACCGTAGGAAGTGCTCCTACGCCTCCCCCTCACCCCCATCCCAGGCCCCAAGAAGACCTTCCACATCAAACAGATGTTCACCTGCACATCTGCTAATGTGGCATACTGTATCCGCTGTTCCCGATGTGGCCTCCTCTACATCGGGGAAACCAAGAGGAGGCTTGGAGGTCACTTTGCTCGGTTCATGACAAACATCTGCACCTCCCAGCCACAAACCACTTCAACTCCCCTCCCCACTCCTTGGGCAACATGTCCATTCTGGGCCTCCTGCAGTGCCACAACAATGCCACCCTAAAGCTGCAGGAACAGCATCTCATATTTCGCTTGGGAACCCTGCAGCCCAAGGGTATCAATGTGGACTTCACAAGCTTCAAAATCTCCCCTCCCCCGACCTCGCCTCAAAACTAGCCCAGTTCATCCCCACCTCTCTAACCTGTTCTTACTCCCACCTATCCACTCCTCCCACCTCAAGACACACACCCACCTCCTACCTACCAGCCTCATCCCACACCCTTGACCTGTCCATCCTCCCTGAACTGACCTATCCCCTCCCTAAACCCCCACCTACACTCACCTCTACTGGCTCCATCCCCGCCTCTTTGACCTGTCTGTCTCCACTCCACCTATCTTCTCCTCTATCCATCTTCTATCCGCCTCCTCCTGTCTTCCTATTTATTTCAGAATCCCCTTTCCATCCCCCATTTCTGAAAAAGGGCCTCAACACGAAACATTAGCTTTCCTGCTCCTCTGATGCTACTTGGCCTGCTGTGTTCATCCAGTTCTATACCTTGTTATATCAGAATCTCCAACGTCGGCAGCCCCTACTGTCTCTCATGACTAATAGAGTTCTTGCCTTCAGGGACATTCATGAACCAAATAAGTTTGTACAACAATTGAGGACAGTTGTCAATAATAGCTTTATATTCCAGATTTATTGAATTTAAATTCCATCAGCTGTCATCATGGGATGTGAAAACATATCTCCAGAGCATTAGCCTGAGCCTCTGGATAGCTAGCAGCATTACCTGTACAGCCCTATCCCCCTTCTCTTGTGCTCTTGATTCCTAATGAATCTCCTACTCATGCCAATAGATTATCTGATACAGCATATAGTTTCATTTCTGTGAAACGTCTCCTGGAAGATGATATACATAAGTTATCACATTACTTACTTCCACTTAAATATCTGATTAGATTATAAGTATATGTCTTTGTTCTGCAGGTCACTCAAGGAGGTTGTGTTTCTACAGACAATGATGATAAAGGCTTCAATTCTCATTCCAACACACAGCAGACCAGGAATCTCTCCCAGTATTGGCACTTTTCCTTGGCACATTCTTGGATTATTGTAGGTCACTACTTAACCTGTTTGCTGAACCATGGTACGACTCAACCTGCCCTGCAGTGGAGGCCAACTCTCTGGATACTTTCAAGAAAGACATAGATAGAGCTCCTAAAGATAGTGGAATCAAGGGTTATGGGGATAAGGCAAAAACAGGATACTCATTGTGGATGATCAGCCATGATCATAATGAATGGTGGTGCTGGCTCGAAGGGCCGAATGGCCTACTCCAGCACCTATTGTCTATTGTCTATTGACATCAAATCCTGAAGTGGAACTCAAAATCGACCTTGTGATGCTGAGGCAGATGTTGTTTACATGGACTATAATTAAGCCTTTGACAAGGTTCTGCATGGTAGACTAATTAATAAAATTACATCACATGTGATTCAAGTGAGCTTGTCAATTGGATACAAAATTATCAAACAACAGGAAACAGAGAGCGGTGGTGGAGGGTTTTTCTTTGGATTGAAGGCCTATTGCCAGTGCTGTTCCATGATGGTCAGTGCTCGGTCCACTTTTGTTGTCATTTATTTACATATTTAGAGGAGAATATCAAGGCCATGGTCAGTAAGCTTGCAGATGACACCAAAACTGATGATATAGTGGACAGGGAAGAAGTTTGTCTAAGATTACAAAGAGATCTTGATCATTTGGGTCAATGGACTGCAGAATGGCAGATGAAGTTTAATTTGGATAAATATGAGGTTTTGCATTTTTGTAAAGCAAACAAGGACAGGAATTATACAGTTAGAAGTAAGGCCTTGGGCAGTGTTGTAGAAGGAGAGAGACCTCGGAGTTCAGGCATACAATTCTTTGAAGTTTGTGTCACATATTGGCTGGATGGTTGAGAAGGTGTTTAGTTTGCTTCCTTTCATTGCTCTGCCCTTTGAGTATCGGAGTTTGAACATCATGTTGAGGTTGTGCAGGAGATAGATGAAGCCTCTCCCAGAGTACTGTGTTGAGTTATTGTTACCCTGTTATAGGAAGCGTATTATCATGCTGGGGAGGATTTAGAAAACATTCTGCACAGGGTGCTCAGGTGTGCAGTGGAATCCTGTCTGCACGTACCTCTGTTCTGTCAGAATTTCACATTATCCACAGGGTCCTGTACCTCCACAAGGGTTTGGACTCAGTGATGGGCATTAGGGACGATACAGATTCCATCTCTGGTGAGGTGTTCAACTCCCTCGTGCCCCCCATCCCCACCCCGGCACAGAGCAGCTCCAGGACTTTGTTGAAAACAGTCGCAGTGGCTGTGATAGAGTCCGGCTAGATCTCGACCGCTAGGGCGATTTTGGCCTGGGCTCTTGGTCTACCCGGGCTGCTCGTTACACACCCACGCTGGTCCAGAACAAGCAGCAGCAGTTCCGTACATTCCTCAGTGCACTCACTAGGAGGGCGAGGGACCGGTATACCCCTCCCCCATCCTCCCAGTAAGTGTTTATGGAACATTTTCACTGGTGGTGGTTGTACACTGACCCTGACAATGAAGACTACCATAGGCAGCCTCAACATCAACAGCAGCAGGGAGTCACAACGCAGGCATTCAGAACTTCTCAGTCCTTCAGGAAGGGACGTATGTGGGGTAATTCCTGTAAAAAATCCATACCTCCCCGGGAGATGAGACCACCTGCAGTGATGAGGCGGATTCTACATGAGGATGTGTGGGTGAGTTATCCTGTTGGCCCCACATTTCCAAGCAGAGATCTTGGGGAGTCAAGGGGATTGTGCCAGGTTGTTTGCGTAATCTGACGGTGCGGCTGTCGGGGGGTCGCGGTGTGACACTTTGTGAATGTACACCCTGCTTGGCTTCACATGCTGGTATTTGAACCACCTGCTGCTGGAAGACTAGTGGTTCCAGGACACGTTTTGTCCATTCTGAGCCAGCAGAAGATATAAGCAAGGGGGTTCCCCGCTCCTTGAGGCTATGGCGGAATGTGGGCAAGTCTCAGGCCTGTGTCTTCTGTCAGGAGTACGTGAGGTGTGGTGGGGGGTGGGGTGGGGGTGTCGATAAAGAGGAGGAAATCCAGGACTGAGGAGTTGGAGAAGGAGATGGTCGACATGGAGTCACATTTTGTTCAGTCTGACGTGGACCCAGCCCTTGGGGGTGGGGGGGTGTTTACTAAGAAATGAAAGCCGCACTCGGGGACTTGAAGCCTACGGGGTCCAGGAGCGCGTAGATGAGGTCACAGGTCTAGCTCCTTCAGGTCCTGGAACATGGATCCCACTTCTACAGTCTGGAAAAACAGCATGGTGCCCATCGGCAGCTCTCTGTGCTGCTGGCCAATGACAGGTCTCTCATCTCAGGCATGGACGGTATCAGGGCCCAGGTTGACAGTGGTTTTATTCACTCTGGAACCATCCAGCGAGGATGTTCAAGTTCTGTGGGAGGATGCAGCTCAGCCCGGATGGTGCCGGAAGGCTCAACATTCCCATCACTTTTGAGGAGCTGAGTGGCATCCCCTCACCCAGCTCTCGTGGGTCAAGCCGCCAGGGCAGCGTGTGGAGTTCTTCAGGGTGTTCTAGGACATCCTGGAGAGGTGAATACGCACAGGTCCCAGTGCAGGTCCTTATGGCCGGAGACCAGCCCCTTTCTTTGCACAGGGTGGTCATTGTGCTGCTGCTGGAGAAGGGGGTCATTCACTCTCTCCGGAAAAGGCATCCAGTCTCCCCCCTCAGCACAGATTATTACATCTTCACCAGGGTGTTGGCTTCTTACCTGGCATCAGTGCTGCCCCACATGATCCACCCTGACCCAGTCGCACACCTTCCCGAGCCAGAGGATTCCTGACAGAGGACTGGTCTATAGATCACCTTCCTATCTCTTAATCAGGAGGAGGCATGTGATGGGGTCAATCAGAAATATGTGTTCGGGACTGTGTGGGTATTCGGGTCTGGGATGCAGTTCATCTCCGGATCCAATTTTTATACACCATCGCAGAGTGTCTGGTAAAAGTTAATGGGTCCCTGGCAGCGCTCCTTCACTTTGGGAGAGGAGTGCTTCAGACCTGTTCCTTGTCTGGGCAAATGCATTCCCTGTGCATAGAGCCTTTCCTGTGCCTCTTGCAGAGGAGATTGTCAGAGCTGGCTCTACGTGGTCCGGGCAAGGGCGTGATCCTTTCAGATCACACCCACAACACCCTCTTCACATTCACCACCGAGGGTGACCCAGAGGTGTCCTCAGCAGCATCTACCACCAGGATCAACTGGGCCAAATGTTCCAGACTCCTTGTCGGTCTGTGGCGGGTGGACTCTCTACTCAGGGGAGTTACTCAGCTGGAGCACCACCCATCTCCACTATCTGCTGTTCTACCTCAGCCCAGCAGAAGAATCCTGGCCAGGGGTGAATTGGCAGGAGCTGGATGCCAAAGTCTCGGCTCACCTAGGCCGCTGGACAAGCCTGCTCCAAGTGCTGCTCATAAACCAGCTGGTGGCCACCGTGTTGTGGTAGTGAATGGTCCCCTTAGTCCCTCCTCCTGGTTTTGTCGCTAGCATCCAAAAAATGTTGGTTCACTTCTCCTGGGACAAAAAGCTGCACTGGGTCGTGGCAGTTCGGAGTCTCACTATTGTGGGGGGGGGGGGGGGGGGGGGGGGGGGGGGGGGCGCGGGGGCGGCATCAGTCGCTGGTGTGTGCCCATTCCCAGATGCTGACTTTCCACCTTCAAAACTTGCGGCAATACCTTTCCATTGAGCTTCCTCCTCGATAGTGTGCCCCAACAACATATTGTTTCTGCCAGATGGGTAACCTCAACTGTGATGCGCAGCTCTTACTTATCAACCGTGAGGGTTGGGACGTTGCTCTCACAACGCCCTCAGTATTTTACCAGGATCTGATCACTGTCTGGGACATGGTCAACTCAACCTGAGCTGCCTCCACCACATAGATAGAATGGATTTTAGAGGGGTGAAAATCGGACTCTGTACTGACCACTGCTAGCACACTGTTCAGCCATTCTCCTTTACCCACCACCCAATCACACCTTGGCATGCCCATTTGCTGCCAGGCAGTAGGGATCCCCAGAGCAGGACTCGCTAGGTGGGGTTCTTCCCTCTTTCTCTTGGAGTTTTGGTGGGGTGGAGGGTGTTGCACGCAGAGGCCCCATGTAACTGCAGATTGTGGTGGTTCACAGACTCCCAGCCCAACGCTTTGTTTTGTGGCACTGTAGAGTCCGTGGACCATGTATATATTGGTGGTGGGTGTTTGCACTCCCTTTTCAGTTATTTGAAAGACCTTGTCTTCTGCTTTTATTTGCACATCAGCCCCACATTCCTGATCTTGGGGCGCCAGGTGCAGAGGGATGTGGGTAGGTCAGAGGATCTCCTTGTGGGTCTGCTCCTGGGCCTGGCCAGGCTGGTCATTAACAGGTCCAGGCAGCGGGCTGTGGGGCAGGCCATTACGGCTGACTGCCTGCTCCTTTTCCACTGCTATGTTCTCGCCCAGGTATCCCTGGAGAATGAGCTTGCAGTGTGCATCAACACCCTCGATGCCTTCAGGGAGAGGTGGGCACTGTTGAGATGTTTATACTTCTATAAATTAAAGTCTTTTATCTGCCTTTGATTTCTATACTTCTATAAATTAAAGTCTTTTATCTGCCAACACATAGGTATGAAGGCACTGCCCTGAAGCTCCCTGCCCAGCTAGGAATTCAGTGTAAAACTTTTGTAACTCCTTATCTTCCCACACATCGGTATGCAGACACTGTCTTAAGCTTCCTGACTGAATAAAATTAGAATTAAACTGTCTCAAATAATGTTAAGTGAGGAACATTTGTAAAGGTGTGAGACTTCTGAAGCATGTAACTTCTGTCACTGACAAAGGGACCAGGGCACTGACTTTGTTCTAGCCAGACACACTGGCAACTTGAAATCATAATCTGTCCCGCTAACAACTTAAAATTGCCTCATGCCAGTAGCAGCCACTTCACTAGCAATCGATACCATATCCTGGTCTTTTATGTTCTTGATGTAATAATTGTTTGGTATCCTGTCTTTGTCTGTTGTAATTGTTTCATGTATCATGTCACTGTAAAATGTGAAATCGTTTTGTGTATCATGTCTTTTGTAAAGTATAAAAAGCGGGGACTGTCCGCTGCTCGGGGAGAATTACTTGTGTGACTCTGCACTCTGTGCCGGGTTAAGTCCAGTGATTCTCCACAGCTTGTACTTGCTTGGTAATAAAAGGATTTATGTTTTTCTAAACAGGTCAGTGTCTTGTTATTGCAGCAAGTCTGTGAGGGTGTCCGAAAACGAACTTGGCACTGTGGGGTGTGGAGTACTTCCTTTCCCCTTTGAACTCTGTTTTAATTTGAATGGCAGCAGTGTAGGGGTATAAAGAAATAAAACATAAAACTATCTTGCAGTTTGTTTTTGTACTAACTCCAGCACTTATACACACACACAACACCGGTGCTGTAGGGAAAAATTCATTCTGTTAAGCAGTACTGCAGAGGTTTAAATTAAAATAACAAGGAGGTTAGAATCTCCTCAGTTGAGGACTGACTCTGAGCTCACAGCCAATATACTATACACAAATAATTAAAGGGTGACTTGTGATGGGACACTGGCCTCTGTGCAGTTATTTCAGGGAGGTGGAGGAAGGATTTTTAGGCAGCGATGTTGGATCGTCGTGCCTTCTGAGGCCACGTACGGTGGTGGTCTGCTCCAGCGTCTTTGATAGCACAGCCCAGGATTCCCTTGCATGGGTCGGCCTGGAATTTCTTTGCGTGGCATCCTTCCTGGGATCGGCAACTGGTGATGGGATGGTTCCTTTGAGTGGCTTCTGCAGACTCTTGAGCCTAGCATTCCAGCAGCCTGGCATGGAGGGCCTGCTTTGGTGTTGGCTTCCAGACTGGAACTCCAGTGGTCTGCTGTGGCAGAGTTGTAGCGTTGTCTTTTCCCAACCCAGGAGTCATGAATTTAACTAAGATAGACTTTGTCTTACTCTTTTTTCCTTTTATCTATGCCTTCTGTTATTAATATTGGCACCATACTATGGTGATGTAAACACTTTTCAATGTCTGGTTTTTGTAAAAAAATACAAGAGGCAATAAATGACTGCTCTGATCTATTCCTTCCAACCCACCAATTCCTGTCTACAGCATATGTGACATCTTTTCATATTTACTATCAGCTCTGCAGAAGGGTTATCAGACTCAAAACATTAATTACACTTATTTTTTCCCCAGATGCTGCCAGCACTGTTGAGTTTCTCCAGCAAGTTCTATTTTTGTTTCAGATTTCCAGAACCTTCAGTTCTTTGATTTTTGTCACAGACTCACTGCAGCTTTGGAAGTTTTCTTTCTGTTTTGACTTCCTAGGTTTATGAAAATAAAAACAGCCCAGACAAGTTTGAGAGGCAAACAGTATCATAGGGATGCCCACTGTCTCTCCCTTAACTCGGCGTACAAGAAGTAAAGGACAATGGAATAGGCCCCGAAAAGATTTCCTTGGCTATTTTCTAAAGAGACTGGATTATTAGTAATGAGTAAATGGATCATAGCTGTTAAACTGTCAACTTAATTTCCAAGAAATTACATGATTTCCCGACATCATTGGAAAAAATCCTTTTTAATCAAGAAAGTGTCTAACTAGTTCAATATCTTCTACATTTTTCACAATATATATAAACATAGAAATGAATTCCCAGAAAAGAAAAATCTGGCCACTTGAAATGAGATATTCTCAGGAAGCTAGAGACAATGTACATGGACTTTCCCTGCCCTGACAGAAACTTCACACTAAATCCATAAATTGGTCCAAATTAGTGTGGAGAAATCAAACAATGTGACATCTGTCACTAGGGTGACTACCTGCAACCAACAGAGCATCTGCCTGAAATGCTTTCTAAAAAGGCAAGGGACAAGCCAGCCCCTGCCAGTTCAATGTCCTTTGTCATGACTCTGGTGGGAAAAGTGCAGTGGAAATCAGGGTGCACTACTTTGGTGTTGTCCTATTTTGTAAAAGAGTTAGTCAGAGCAGGGGCAGTAAATTTCATCTCAAGACGACTGTCTGTGACTAGAATGTGTTGTAATGCAGCTGCAAGATAGAGGGGCCGTGTCTAGCCCAGCTATGAAAATCAGGTGGGATAGAAACTGCTCACAATCTGTTGAACAAAGAATGTTTATAGGAGGTATAAACATAAAACGATACTTATAACTAACTTTATATTGGAATTAATTTTCAGAATTTTACAGCAATTAGTGAGAACTAACCTCCTTTTGTATCTCCTGTGATTGGGACAGAAGGAAATGTAAAATGAGGAACAGAATTTGATAAGGATTGTAATTAACCCAATCAAAAGCAGAATTCAGGCAGTCCTTAGAGATAGGCAAGTTTGGGAAATGTCTGAAGTAGAACCCACACTTCAACATTGGAATGGGAATTAATGGGGTACATTGTAAGATCCCAAGGTCTGATGATTATATTTGAACATAAACGTCTTCTGCCCAATGGAAGCAGGTGGAAGACAGTCTAACTGGGGTGGGAGGGGCCTTTGGTTATGTTTTTTATATAATCATTTTATGAAATGGTTTGAAAAAGAAACCTTTTCAAACTCAAAGTTCAAAACAAACTTTTTTTGTTTTGAAAGTTTTGTCCATTTTAGTCAATACTTTGATGACATGAGAGACATAACAGTTGAGTTCACCCGACAATTTCTTCTAACACCCACTAGAATAAAGCTGACTGCTACAGCAATGAATGAAGGTGTGAACTGCATGTTCGGGGGTCATATGTAGTTATCATCTGAAGCTCCTGATTCAGCATATTCATCAGTGACCCGAGGTTAGTGTATGCCGATGACTTCAGCAACTTACTCTCGATATTGTGAAGTTCTTTTAGTGTTTTGCTTTTAATCTCCATTCAAAGCTCCACACCCTAGTTATTGACACGATACCTCCACCAGGCAACACTCTGAGATTAAAGTGTCTGTGCAATTTGCTGTCACAATTGATTCCAAACGGGCTTCAAACCTCACCCACTTTCCATCACTAAAACCACCTACTCCCACCTCTGTAACATCACTCTCCATCACCACTGTTTCTGTTAACCTGCAACTGAAATATTCACTTATGCCCTTGTTACCTCAGGACTTGAACATTCAAATACACAACTGAATGTAGTCTCCCACATTGCAGCCACACAGTCATGGAAATCTTTAGTGCAGAAAAATGACAATTGGCCCATCAAGTCTGGACAGGTCAGAAGTAATCATTGTATTATTGTACTATTGTCTTCCTATTTTTCAGCATATGGCCCATAGCCTTTTGATGCCAAGACATACAAGTAACGGTCCACGTATTTCTGAATAGTTATGAGGAATACTCACAGGCAGTGATTTCCATATTCCTCCAGGGGCCTGAGTGAAAAAATTTTACTATTTCGATCATGAAGGGTTAACATTTCTTCCTGACAACCATTCTAATTTTATACAGCTCAATCTCTTCTGTTCTTAGGAAAACAACCCCAGTCTGTCCAATCTCTCTTCATAACTGAAACCCTCCAGCCCAGGCAACATCATGGTAAATCTACTCTTCACCTTGTCCAGTGCAAACACATCTCTTCGATAATGTGGATTCCAGAACTGCATACGAACTGTGGCCTTACCAAAGTTAATACGGCTCCAGCATAAGCACATTGTGCTTAAATTCTATGCCTCAACTAATAAAGTAAACTGTACTATTTAACTTCCTAACCATTTTAACCACCTGTCCTAATACCTTAAGGGATTGGTGTACACACACATCAAGTTCCATCTGAACCTGGTAATTTCCATTCATCACGTATTCCCATGTACTTCCTTGCTTTGTTTGTCCTGCCCAATTGCAAAACATAACAGGTACGTGGGTTGAATTCCAGCTGTCAATGATCAGCCCATTGGATCAACCTGTCTATATTCTTTTGTAGTCTAAGGCCATTCTCCTCACTATTTACCACCCCACAAATTTTTGTATTGTCTGCAAACGTACAACATTCAAATCTGAATCACTTATAGAAACTGCAAATAGCAAGGGCCGTAACACTGACCCCTTTAGCACTCCACTGATCACAGACATCTAGTCAGGAACATACGCCTCAACCATCACTCTTTGCTTCTTGCAACTTCTTGTGAATCCATTCTGTCAAATTTCTTTGGCTACCACGGGTTCCATTCTTGTCTCTAATAAATTTGGAGTCATCCGGAACTTGACTGCATCAGCTTACTGATGTAATGAGGTGAGAAAGCAATCCACCAAAATGTGGATGAGAGGATTACTGCCTGGGGACAGAACCTTACCAAGAACGCCAAAGGCAGCAAGCACAGAATAATAAATCTCTTCACTTCTCAGGAGGATGTGAAATATCAGTGGTTCCAAAGTAAAACCTGTTGCCTTTGTCTCAATGAAGTTTTTGGTCCCAGTTGATGTCAATGTTGAAGCCTGGCCTAACACTGTAGAATGTCAATTGCATAGAAGAGGGGAATCCTCTAGTGAGATAATTAGTATTCATAGAGAGGCCATTAATTACCGTCTCTGAACAAACAGTTTTGATTAATCTCTTTCAGACCTGGACTATGCAAGTACAACAGGCATTTAATTAGACATAAATGTTAACTCTTTAAACACAGTGTACAGTTTTTAAAGCTCCAGGAATATCATCAGGGTTGTATAGAATGGATCTGTCCTCACAAATTCTCCTCAATTATCGTCATATTTCTCCCTTGTGCCTTAAAGGAGAAAAGCAATATTCTTTGCAGAGTCTTTGCAAAACACATTGTGGCATTGGGCCACCAGAGAGACAGTTGGTCAAGCCTGAAGGTTGAGAATCAAAATTAAAGATGTTTACAGCATGGAAACAGGCCCTTCAGCCCAACTTGTCAATGCCGCCCAGTTTTCACAATTAATCTAGTCCCCTTTGCCTGCATTTGGTACATTTTCAGGTACACCGATCCCATCCATTGCCTGTGAAAATGTTTCTCAAATGGTAAAATTGTACTTTCCTTCACCACTACTTCTGGCAGCCTGTTCCATTCACTCACCACTCCCTGTGTGGAAGAAGCGCCTCCAGGCCATTTTATAACCTTAAAACTATGCCATCAGCTTTAGTCTCCACTACTATGGGGAAAACTGTTGGTTAACTACCTGATCTATGCCTCTCATAATTTTATAGATCTTTATAAGGTAGCCCTCAGTCTCCTAAGTTTCAGGAAAGCAAGTCCCAGCCTATCCAGCCTCTCCTTAGTATTCAAAACTTCCAAATCATGTAGCACCTGAGTAAATCTCTTCCGCAGTCTGTGCAATTTAACAATATCCTTTCTAAAATAGGGCAACCAGACCTGCATGCATTACTCCAGATGTGGCCCTAGTAATGTCATATACATCTGCAACAACTTGTCCCAACTCCTATACTCAATGCTCTGACCGAAAAGAGCAAGCATGTTGAATGCCTTCTCCACTGTCCTGCCTACCCGTGACTCCAGTTTGAAGTAAATACGAACCTGTACTCCCTGAGCTCTTTGTTCTATAACACTCCCCAGGGACCTACCATTGGCTGTGTAAGTCCTGCCCTGAGTTGCCTTACCAAAACGCAACACCTTGCATTTATTTAAATTAAACTCCATCTGCCATTCCTCAGCTCACTGGCCCAGTTGATCAAGATCTTACTTTATTCCCAGATAAACCTCTTCACTGTCCACGAATCTTGGGGTCATCTGCAAACTTACTAACTATGGTTTCTAAATTCTCACCTAAATCATTTGTGTGAATGATGACTAACAATTGACCCAGCACCTACCCCTGTGGCGTACAGTAGGTCACGGGCCTTCATTTTGAAAAATAACCCTGTATCACCATGTGTCTTCGAACTTCAAACCAATTTTGCATCCAGTTGGCTAGCTCTCACTGGATCCTGTGAGATTTAACCTTTCTCAACAACCCATGATGCAGCACCTTATCAGAGGCCTTGCTTAGGTCCATGTAGAAAAAATTTACCAAACTGGCCTTGTCTACTTCTTGGTCATCCCTTCAAGAAGCTCAGTCAGATTCATGGGACACTATTGCCTGTGCAGAAAGCCATTCTGATTATCCCAAATGAATCCTTACTTTTCCAAATGCTTGTAGATCCTATCTCCCAGAATCACCTCTAACAACTCACCCACCACAAATGTTAGCCTCACTGGTCTGTTGTTCCCAGGCATTTCCCTGCAGCCTTTCTTAAATTATGTTTTTAGGAGTTTGATAAAGTGGAAATATGAGATAGAGAAGCAGACAGGTGGATTAACAGAGCTCCAGACAATATAATTGAAGTCATATCCATCATTGATGCAATTATTAATATTGGGGAGAGCCAGGAGCCTAGAATTGATAAGTACAACTGACAGAGAGGATGTTGGAGCTGCATCCGAATAGAGAGATAAAAAGGACCATGGAGAGATTTGGCAATCAGGATGAGAATGTTAATGTCTAATGGTATCTTGAGCAGTACCATTTTGCGCAAACTGATATTTATGCAGGGTAGAATGTGAAGAAGACAGATGTGAAGGAACAGATTTAAACCTTTCACACTATTCACACTATTTTCACATTAATTCCCTTTCCTCCGACGCTGCGTTTGCCCAACATTTTCTGGGTTTTTCTTTTATGTTAAATGTCCACGTTGTGATATTTTGCTTTTATTTATTTATATTATACTGACTTTTAAAACCTTATTGATTTATACAGTGCAGAAATGGTCCTTCAGCCCATCACATCTAACACAGGCATAACTATGACTAAAAGTGCACTAAACCTAATCTCCTTCACTTGTCCCATACCCTTGAATGTTGTGATATTTGAAGTACTCATCCAAATATGTTTTACAAGTTGTAAGCTTTCCAGCCTCTACAGCCATCCTAGGTGGTGCATTCCAGATTCCTACCACTCCTTGAGTGAAAGAGTCCTTTTTTTCCCAAATCCCCTCTGAATCTTCTGGTCCATGCCTTAAAACTATGTCTATGTGTGATTGACCCCTCAAACAATTCAGAACAGCTGCTCTCTATTGACCCTGTCCATCGCTTTCATTATTTTATGCACTTCAAAAATGATCCCCGTCATTCTTCTCTGCTCTTAAGAAAACAATCCAAGCCTATCTAGTTTCTCCCAATAGATCAATTCCTCTATCCCGGGCAACATCCTTGACAAACTCCTCTGTAACCCCTCTAGTGCTATCACATCTCTCCTGTAGTGAGGTGACCAGAACAGCACACAGTACTGCAGCTGTGGCCTAAACAATACTCTGTACCACTCCAAAATTACCTCTTTGCCCTTATAATCAATACCACAATTTGTTTGCCCTATCCTCAGCAGGTCTGACAGCATCTGTGCACCCATACACGTTACACATCAGACTTGAAACATTAAATCTGTTTCTCTCTCAACAGATGCGGCCAGACACACTGAGATCCTCCAGAAATTTGTGTTTGTTTGAGATTTTCAGCACCTGCGGTATTTTGCATTTATTAAGTCATGGGTTATCTTTTATTGCAGGATGATCTTGGAGTAGTGAGGAACTGTGATGGTTGACAGAAAGACCTGATATTGGTTCAGTCTCAGTCTCCAGTGGATGAATAATCCAGTAGTCTGCTCAATGCTTTCCAAACAACATCATTTGGATTTAACAGAATGGAGCTGGTGGCTATATAAGGAAGGGAATGGATGGAGTGGAGCAAGAACAATAGGTTCATTCAGGACTATATTGCATCAAAAGAGGAACAGAAAAATAAAATAAATCTGGAGTCAACACAAATGTTTGAAAATTCATTCATTAGGTATGGACATAACAGAATATAGCTGGTCTGTATTGCCCATCCCTAATTACCATTGAGAAGGTGATGATGAGCCATCATCTCGATGCCACTGCAGGCCATGGAATTAGATATACCTGCAATGCTCAACAATGATGGATGTAGGTTTAAAAGAGACGAGCTGCCAATTTTAAATTTCCACATAATGTTGGACACTCTATCAAGTATGCATAGAACACAGAACATAGAGCAGTACAAGCCCTTCATCCCAAGATGTTGTGCCAAACTTTTACCCTAATCCTAATGTCCATCTAACCTCCACTCCTACGTTATACTATCATCCATATACCTATCTAATAACAGCTTAAATGCCCCTAATCAGGCCGACTCCGCTACCCTCTCCGGCAATACATTCCAGGCCTCAACCACTCTCTGAGTAAAGAACCCACCTCTGACATCTCCTCTATATCTACCTCCACTCACTTTAAAACTATGCCCCCTCATAATTGCTACCTCCACCCTCGGAAAAAGACTCTGGCTGATGCACTACAATTTCCCAGCAGATATACATATTTAATAAAAAAAAACAATATTTGTGCTGCAATCTGTATGTTGTTTCAGTTATCTAAGATTTCCTATCAGATGTGGACTCCAACTCCACCGTAGCACGCATGCATGGAAGAGGAAACAATACCTTCTGCTTTCTTCTTTGCCCACAAAGCTGTGGAATTGCTTTGCCCCTGACTTGTGATTTTGAAAGGCACCTGAGATGCTGCTTGCCCTGCTGTATTCATCCAGCTACACACTTCGTTATCGTGTTTCCAATCCCTTATGACTTCACATTGATTTGTCCACACTGCAAACTTACTGAAATAACGTTGAAACTGGGCAAGGAATAAACTCCAATAACGTACCTCCTGAGAAACAATTTAATCTTCATTTTGCTCTACTCAGCCAAGACTCTACACCATCAGTTTTGCGTACATTAACTGTTCACATCAGCTGGAGTTAGCTGTAAGAGATGTCAATCGTGCAAGTTTTCTGTCAATGAGTTAGGGATTGAAAGAGGGTCAGGGTGTAGAGTTAAGGACTTGACTGCACCTTCACTCTCCGAATCATTATTGAGCATGTGCCTTCAGACCTCTGTCCTAGAGACATCTGATTAGAGGGAACTGGAGACTGAGTCATTAGAGTTCCCAAAAGTGCTACCCCTTAACATCCCTTGTATGTTGAATAAAGCCTTCCAAAAGTTCATTTCCCTGAATGTAGGCATGCCTGTCTACTCTTTATAATCTTTGATGTTTCTAACTGTAACTGGTTCTGCCTGTTGAGCTGAAAAATTAAATCTATTTCTTTCTGCACCAACACTGCCTGATGTGTGTATTTGCAGCATCCACATTATTTTGCCCTCTTATTGAAAGGGCCACAAATACTATTTGTACTGAACATTTATTACAGATCAAACAAATGTTTTGATGGTTTTCTATGTGTACATGAATACGAGGGATATGGGCAAAATTCTGGAAAATGGGGCAAGATATAGATATGGATATCTGTTTGGCGTGGACGAGTTGAACCAAAGGTCTGCTTCCATGCTGTATATCTTTATGACTCTTAGACTCCAGATATTTGATCCAAAATTTCAAATGGTTCTGAATACAGCTTCACTTCAAAGATATCCTGGTAATTTGCACACAATACACATCAGTCCACATCTGTATGTATCCAAAATATTTGTTCATTACTCAGTTCAAGCAAATGACCTATTTACAAACTCTGTAGTACACTACTGCTCCTGGTGTTTACACTATATATACAAAGATGAATTATACAGTTATAGAGCCATAGCTTCATAAAGCATGGAAACAGACACTCTGACTAAGCCCATCCATGCTGACTAAGTTTCCTAAATTAAACTATTCCACTTGCCTGCATTGGGCTCATTTTTCTCTAAACCTTTTGTAATCGTGCAGCTGTTTTAAATATTCTGAGTAAAGGCAGATTTCCTTCCTGAAGACCAGAGTGAACCAACTTTGCTTTTTAACAGCAATCGACACTGGTTACAGGCATTAATCTTTGTAAATAATCAATCAGTCAGATTTCAGTATTCTTACTTACACTCTTGGTTCTGAGTTTCAAACTGAATCTCATGTCCATCTGGTCCAATTCAGCAGATGACTCAGTGAGACTCACAGAGTGGTATAACATGATGCTGTTGCAGCATTGACAACAGCATTTCATCGAGGCAAGACAGTAGGCATGAAGCAAATCCAAACTGTAACATTTTATGTTATCTGCTCATAGGATGTGGGCATCATTGGCTGGATCAGCATTTATTGTCCATGAGGAATAGCGCTGGAGAGCGTAGTTGTGAGTTGCGTTCTTGAAACTGTTAAACTTTGTACTGTCTTTGATACAACTGAATTGGTTTCTCGGGCCATTTCAGAGAGTCACATGTAGTCACATTTGGAGTCACATGTAGGTCGGACTGAGTAAGGACGGCTGATTTCCTTCCCTAATAACCAGTAGTAAATCAGATGGAATTTTATATCAATAGTTACACAGTTGACATTAGACCAACTTTAAATTTCAGATGTTTATTGAATTAAAAAATTCTGCATTTGACTCAGTAGGATTCAAGCCTATGTTCTTACAATATTAGCCGAGGGTTCACAATTAGCAGCCTAGTGACACATTCCTTAGCTGCAAGTACTTGAAGAGCCCAATCTGTGGCCTGCTTTGACACTGTAGGGATTCAATTATGTTGCCAAACTAGTGATCATGGATGGCAAATGCCCACATAAAGGGGATGTTAAAATTTCACTCTGTCATCAGCTGGTGTCTCCTCAGTGTTCAAAACAATGTTTGGAGATTGCAAACATCATTAAATTAGATATCAGGGATTCCTACTGGGCTTCTAGCTCCAGCTATGTCGCCATACGGAAAAACAATGACCTTGGTTATATGTCACCTTCCTGTGGATGTGCCCATTTCAGCAAAGCTGTCCTGTTTGATCACAGGCAATATACTTGAAAGAAGAGAATCTTTTCATGTAATTGTCCTTTTGAATGAGTAAGATGAAGGTGCAGAAGGTATGGTTGCCAAATCTGCTGTTGATCCAAAGATTAGTAGGAATGTAAATCCTGATGGGGACAGAGTTTAAAAAAAACAAATGAGTAGGTTAAATAATCAGGCAAAGATCTGGAAGATGGAGTACAGTGTGGAGAAATATGATATTGCCCACTATGGCTGGAAGAATAAAAACGTATACTATAAGAAAGACATAGGAGCAGAAATTAGGCCATTCAGCCCATTGAGTCTGCTGTGCCATTCAATCATGGCGGATGAGTTCCTCAACCCCATTCACCCGCTTTCTCCCGTAACCCCTGATCTCCTTGATAATCAAGAACTTATCTATCTCAGTCTTGAAAATACTCAATAACCTGGCCTCAGGCTGTGGAGCTTTCTGTGGGAGTGAATTCCATAGGTTCACACTCTCTGGCTGAAGAAGTTTCACCTTATCTCTGTTCTAAAAGGTCTTCCCTTTACTCCAAAGGCTGTGACCTCAGGTTCTGGACTCTCCTACCAATGGAAGCATCTTCCCAACATCCAGGCCATTCAGTATTCTGAAAGTTTCAATTTGATCCCCCCTCATACTTGTAAACTCCAATGAATATAGTCCTAGAGTCCTCAAATGCTCCTCATATGTCAAGCTTTCCATTCCTGGGATCATTCTTGTGAACCTCATCTGACGATGCTCCATGGCCAGTACATCCTTTCTGAGATATGGGTCCCAAAACTGCACACAGTACTCCAAATGTGGCCTTACCAGAGCCTTATAAAGCCTCAGGAGCACATTCCTGCTTTTATATTCAAGTCATCTCAAAATAAATGTCAACATTGCATTTTCCTTCCTGACTACTGACTCAACCTGCAAGTTTACCTTGAGAGAATCCTGGACTAGAACTCCTCAGTGTCTTTGCACATCAGACTTCTGAATTTTCTCCCCATTTAGAAAATAGTCTATGCTTTTCTTCTTCTTAGCAAAGTGCATGACCTCACACTTTCCCACATTGTACACCATCTGCCACTTCTTTGCCCAATCTCCTAATCTGTCCAAATCCTTCTGCAGCCTCCCCACCTTCTCAATACAACCTGTCCCTCTACCTATCTTTGATCCAACTGCAAACTTAGCCAGAATGCCCACAGTTCCTTCATCTAGACCATTAATGTATAAAGTGAAAAGTTGTGGTCTCAACACTGACCCTTACGGAACACCACTTGTCCCCGGCTACCATTCTGAGAAAGACGCCTTTATCCCCACTCTATGCTTTCTGCTAGAAGGCCAATCATCTATCCATGCTCGCACCTTGCCTCTAACACTGTGGGCCCTTATCTTACTCAGCAGCCTCCTGTGTGGCACCTTATCAAATGCCTCCTTGAAGTACAGGTACATAACATCCATTGACTCTCCTTGGTCTACCCTGCTCATAACTTCCTCAAAGAACTCTAGCAGATTCATCAGGTCTATCCTCCTCTTGATGAAACCATGCTGACTTTGTTATTTTCTTGTTCCCCACTACTATCTCTCCACAGTCATTTTCCAATGGACCAATGTCCACTTTTGCTTCTCTTTTGCCCCTTACGTACCTAAAGAAACTTTACGGTCTTCATTTATATTACTGGCTAGCTTACCCTCATATTTAATCTTCTTCCTCCTTATTTCTTTCTTTGTTGCCGTCTGTTGGTCTTTGTATGTTTCCCAATCCAGTGGTTTCCCACTGCCTTTCACCACATTATATGCTTTCTCTTTTACTTTTATGCTATCCCTGACTTTCTCGGTCTGCCACAGTTACCTTATCCTCCCTATACCATGCTTCTCTTTCCTAGGGATGAATTTTTGCTGCATCTCCAGAATTACTCCCAGAAACTCCGGCCATTACTGTTTCACTGTCTTTCCTGCTTTATTACCCAGAAGGTGCTCTAAACCAGTACTCTAGGCTTCATAAATAGGGGAAATAGAGTAAAAGAGCAGGGTGATAATGTAGGACTTAGTGAGAACCCCCTGTTGTTAGTCACAAACAGTCCCCATTAACAACAATTCACCCTCCCAGCCTGATCGTTAGCAACTCCTTTGTCAGTCCAACTGCCTTTCTCTCTCTTTGGGCTCTATCCTATTGTTTCCTCCCTACCCCATCTACCTCCATATTTTCTGCATATAAACTGATGTTTTCCCATCCATCACCAGTTCTGAGGAAGGGTCACCAGACCCGAAATGTTAACTCTGTTTTTTTTCCTTCACAGATGCTGCCAGGCCTGCTGGGCATTTCCAGTGAGGTCACTGGTTAGACCTCAGCTGGAGTGCTGTGTACAGTTATGGGTACTGCACTATAGGAAAGATGTGAGCCCATTGGAGAGAGTGCAGAAGAGGTGTAGGAGGTTATGAAGAGATTTCCAGGGATGAGGCACTTCAGTTATGAAGAAAAATTGGAGAAGTTGGGACTGATCTCTTTGTAGAGACAAGGACTATGAGGAAAGCTCGATGTTTTCAAAAATCATGAGATCTCTGGGCAAGGTGGATAGAGATAAACTCTTCTCACTTGTAAACAGATCAGGAGTCAGAGGGCACAATTTCAAAAAATATAGGATTTGCAAAAGATGGAAATGTGAGGTGAGTAGAATCTTTTTCACATAGCAAGTAGTGATGGTATGGAATACGCTGCTTGGAAATGCTATGGAAACAGGTTAAGTCCAGGCATTCAAGACGGCATTGAATGATTAAAATGTGCAGGGTTACAGGGAAAAGGTTGGAGCCTGATCCTCAGTAAAAAAAGGGCAGTTATCCAGTAATGGCACATGGGCCAAATGGCCTCCTGTGCACTGTGACAGTTTTGTGATTCTGGAAGCAGTCCTGTGAAGGTTTACCAGACTCATACAACGTGTATGTTGTCGTATGAGGAATGGATGGGCACACTAGCCTTGTATCTGCTGGAATTTAGAGCAATAGCATGTGTCCTGATTGAAACATGGTTGGCATGGAGAGGATGTTTCTCTTTATGGGAGAACCTAGAATTAAGTGTCAATGTTAAACCATCAGGGGCTGCCCATTAAAAACTAAGATGAGCTGAAATATTTTCTCTTGGGGCTGAGAGCCATCGGAACTCTCTTCCTGAAAAGCTCAATGGAACGGAGTTTGGGAATGTTCTCAGAAATTCGGGATGGATCCTGTCAGTGTTTGTGGAAATCGTAGTGGACAGTTCACCAGTGGTTGTTGAACCAGTGGGCAGGACTATTTAAAGTCCGTGTTAATTTCTGCCTGTGGTTGTGACGGTCAATTAAATGTGTCTTCTAACAAAAATCACAACTTCCTTGGGAAGCGGGCAGCAATAATCATTTCACTCTGGTCCACAGTTCCTGGCATCATGCGTCTATCTGCAGCATACGGACTGCAGTGCTTCAAAAAGGCAGCTCCCACCAGTGCCTCAAGGGCAACAAAGGACAGGCAATAAATTCTGGCCCAGCCAGTGACGACCACATCCTGTGAGTGAATTAAAAATGTTGTCACAGAATGTATAAAATCCCAGTGAAACCACTAAAATGAGCAATCTGCCCGGCTACCTGCTACTCAGGACAAAAGTGATGATGATTCACTCCAGAAACAAAAACAGAAATTTCCAGAAAAGCTCAGCAGGTTTGGCAGCATCTGTGGAGAGAAATCAGAGTTAACGGCTCAGGTCCAGTGGCCGTTCATCAGATCTGCCAGCTTTTGTTTCTGATTTACAGCATCTGCAGTTCATTCTATTTTTATTTATGATTCACTCCATATTATTTCAGGAACAGACAAATGACTGTATTGGTGCAAAC
This sequence comes from Stegostoma tigrinum, assembly GCF_030684315.1. NCBI lineage: Eukaryota > Metazoa > Chordata > Chondrichthyes > Orectolobiformes > Stegostomatidae > Stegostoma > Stegostoma tigrinum. The sequence goes on along the minus strand of NC_081388.1, from coordinate 1,927,942 downwards.
AGAAATTGAACAGCAAGAGGCAACATGAAGGATTTCTGATTTATGCAACTTGTACTAAATCCCAAAATGACTTCAAACATGCATGCAAACAGTTGCAATCTAGAGAGACATTAGAAAAATAGTTTAACAAATATAACGTAGATTGAAAATAATATCATAGTTATCAAAGTTCTGGCAATGCCAGATCCATGCCAAAAGGTAGGATGTTATATTCCTCAGAGTCCTTTCGATTTTTGCTCCGGTGATGCAAGCTTGTATGTAGAGCTGCACTCATTTGAGAGAGAGAGAGAGAAAGATGCTTTTCTATCTGCAGGCTTCAGATGCTTTTTATTCTCGAATGGTCTTGGCATTAGATTTTTAGCTAAACCAATCAAAGGGCAGTTTTGAAGCAGAACGTCCTGAACGCCAAAGTTTATTTTGAGGTGACTACTTCTGTTTCAACGAGTTGTTGGCTTAGGGGGAAATGGTGTGTGAAGATTAGATTAGATTAGATTCCTTACAGTGTGGAAACAGAAGGGTCCTGACCCAAAACATCAGCTTTCCGGTTCCTTTGATGTTGCCTGGCCTGCTGTGTTACTCCTGCTCCATCCTTTGTTATCTTATATCATATATGTTTTTATATTTAATGCTTTTATATTTCTGACTTGTTTACACTCATTCTCAAATGTATTCCATATATTAATTTTGTTCTTGTGGAATGTACTTCTGAAGAAGGGCCCTGACCCGAACCATTGGTTTTCCTGCTCCTCTGCTGCGACCTGGCCTGCTGTGTTCCTCCAGCTCCACACTGTTATCTCTGACTCCAGCATCTGCAGTTCTCACTGTCTCTGGTCCGAATCGTCTGTTCTTTTGAATAAGTGCAAGTTGCCTGATATTTTTGCATGGTTTCTCGTGTGAGTTGGAGTAAGATTTAGAATCACATTTTACTAGTTAAACCCCTTCACCATAAGAACCTATGGAGCTGAATGCAGTCAGGGGACAGAACAGCAACTCACAGCCATTCCTATTGGTCCAAATGATATAGTTCATCCTGGAAATAAATCCATGAGTTCACTAATTGGTGGAAATTGTAGAGACTGGGGCCGGTTCATTAGTTCAATGTTGCTGCTTCTGGTCTGATTGGTGTCAGGTGAATGCAGGTTGTGTGTATAAAAGGAGCTGGGTGGGGGCTGGAAGGGATGCTTGTGTTGTTTGTGATCATGGGGAATTTTGTAGTGAGGGACATAGGACATAGGACATAGGACATAGGACATAGGACATAGGACATAGGACATAGGACATAGGACATAGGACATAGGACATAGGACATAACAGGCCCTTCAGCCCACAATGTTGTGCCACCCATTGATCCTCATGTATGCACCCTCAAATTTCTGTGACCGTATGCATGTCCAGCAGTCTCTTAAATAACCCCAATGACCTTGCTTCCACAACTGCTGCTGGCAATACATTCCATGCTCTCACAACTCTCTGTGTAAAGAACCCGCCTCTGACATCCCCTCTATACTTTCCTCCAACCAACTTAAAACTATGATCCCTCATGTTAGCCATTTCTGCCCTGGGAAATAGTCTCTGGCTATCAACTCTATCTATGCCTCTCATTATCTTGTATACCTCAATTAGGTCCCCTTTCCTCCTCCTTTTCTCCAATGAAAAAAGTCCGAGCTCAGTCAACCTCTCTTCATAAGATAAGCCCTCAAGTCCAGGCAGCATCCTGGTAAACCTCGTCTGAACCCTTTCCAAAGCATCCATATGTTTCCTATAATAGGGCAACCAGAACTGGACGCAGTATTCCAAGTGCGGTCTAACCAAAGTTTTATAGAGCTGCAACAAGATCTCACGACTCTTAAACTCAATCCCCCTGTTAATGAAAGCTAAAACACCATATGCTTTCTTAACAACCCTGTCCACTTGGGTGGCCATTTTAAGGGATCTATGTATCTGCACACCAAGATCCCTCTGTTCCTCCATACTGCCAAGAATCCTATCCTTAATCCTGTACTCAGCTTTCAAATCCGATCTTCCAAAATGCATCACCTCACATTTATCCAGGTTGAATTCCATCTGCCACCTCTCAGCCCATCTCTGCATCCTGTCAATGTCCCGCTGCAGCCTACAACAGCCCTCTATACTGTCAACAACACCTCCAACCTTTGTGTCGTCTGCAAACTTTCTGACCCATCCTTCAATCCCCTCATCCAAGTCATTAATGAAAATTACAAACAGTAGAGGCCCAAGGACAGAGCCCTGTGGAACACCACTGACTTCCAGGCAGAATATTTTCCTTCTACTACCACTCGCTGCCTTCTGTTGGCCAGCCAATTCTGTATCCAGACAGCTAAGTTCCCCTGTATCCCATTCCTCCTGACCTTCTGAATGAGCTTACCATGGGCACACTTATCAAATGCCTTACTGAAGTCCATACACACCACATCCACAGCTCAACCCTCATCAACTTTTCTAGTCACATCCTCAAAGAACTCGGTAAGGTTTGTGAGGCATGACCTGCCCCTCACAAAGCCGTGTTGACTGCATTTGATCAAGCCATGCTCTTCCAGATGGTCATAAGTCCTATCCCTCAGAATCCTTTCTAACACCTTGCAGACGACAGACGTGAGACTCCTTCCTTGCCTGCATGTAATCCTCTCTAGCTGAACTTGACCCTAGCTTCCTCCACCTTATGTAAGCTACCTTCTTCCTTTTCACAAGAAGCTCCACCGCTCTCGTCATCCAAGATTCCTTTATCTTACCCCTTCTTGCCTGTCTCAGAGGGACATATTTGCTCATCACTCGCAATAACTGTTCCTTAAACAGTCTCCACATGCCTTTAGTGCCCTTACCATGGAACAATTGCTCCCAGTCCATGCTTCCTAACTCATGTCTAATCATGTCATAGTTTCCTCTTCCCCAATTAAATATCCTCCCATTTTGCCTAATCCTCTCCTTCTCCATAGCTATGTAGAATGTGAGGTAGTTATGGTCACTATCACCAAAATGCTCTCCCACCACAAGATCTGATACCAGTGCTGGTGTTAGTTGGAGCTGTTTGTTGCTCTGAAACTTGGCAACAGTTTCTGAGCCAGAGGTATCCATGGAGAATAGTGAGAGCCACTCCTGTACCTGAGAGAGTCCCTCCTCATGGGGGTCCCATTGGTTCCAGTTTCAGTATGTCTGAGGGTGGGAGTGTGTCTCCGCTGCAGACTGTGATGGTGCAGTGTGGAAAGCACAAGCTGTTGGTCAGGGCCCAGTTGGATTTATTTGGAACCCAGCACCTGATTAAAGCTGCTGACCTGACCGTGGGGATAGCAGGTTGTCCACCAACCAGGATCTATCCAGAGAACCACACTGTCCTCTTTGACTATGGGCTGCATGAGTGTGGCAGCAGACTGCAGGTAATGTGAATCCTCCCATATTTGCTGTAAGGGTGAACTGGACATTGATACCTCAGCCAGGGTTACAGTGAGGTACACTGTTTAGGGAGGGTCATCTCCTGATCTTCACCCACAGGTTTGCTTTTAATCAGTTCTGTACTGAGCTTTTACCCTGTACCCAAGCTTGTGCTATCATCCCCATTGCTGGAGATACTCAGCTTGTGTTTTCAGTTCCTTTCCTGAATCTGGTATTTGATCATTAGACAGTGAATTGGTTTGAGGACAATCCAATTGATGGTATTGGACTTGTGTATAAATGAGATTAGAAATTGAAGACACTGTGCACTTGAGATAATCATCAGTCTCCTTGCCATTGGAATGACTTATCTGCTTGGTTCCAAACATTCTTGTCTTAGTCACTTTGAAGTGAAGCTGTCATTCTGAGCTTTCTCCACAATGGTCAATCTAATGTTCTATCTCAATCATCTGAAAGTATGGATGTGGGTATGATTATTTGTCCTGCAAGCCTGCCCAACCTTGGTGCTGGCCAGGATGGAGTTTTTAAACTGACTAATATTTACCTATGATCTGGTCTCACTTCATAGGTTATATGAATGGCCTGAAATAACTCTGGCCTGTCTTACTCTAAGCATTCCCATCTTTCTGGAAAAGAAAACTGTAATTGTTCCAGACATGTGGAATGAGGCAGTAACTTTGTCGTAGTGACTAAGTCTGACAAGGCTTTTGCTGAAGAAACAGCAGCTTTGGGGAAAATGGGGATAACAAGGTGTACAGCTGGATGAACACAGTAGGCCAAGTAGCATCTGAGGAGCAGGAAAGCTCATGTTTTGGGTCTAGACCCTTCAAAAAAAATTGGGAAGGGGAGCCTAAAATAAATAGGGGAGAAAGAAGATAAGTAGAGAGGAGGCAGGTCAGAGGGAGGGATGGAGCTGGTAAAGGTGAGTGTAAGTGGGGAGCAGATAGGTCAGTCTCATGAGGACGGACAGGTCAAGGGAGTGGAATGAGGCTGCTAGGTAGATTAGGGGTGATGTGTATGGGGCTTGATTTGGAGGAGAGGATTGGTAGGGGGGAGGCAAGCTAGTCTGGTTTTGGATGCTGTTAGGGGAGAGGATATTTTGAAGCTTGTGAAGTCCATATTGATACCATTGGGCTGCAGTGTTCTGAAGCAGAATGAGTTGCTGTTCTTGCAACCTACAGGTGGCATTGTTGTGGCACTGCAGGAGACCCAGGGTGGACATGCCATCTGAGGAATGGGAGCAGGAGTTGAGAAAATTTGTCTGGGTGGTGCAGTTGTTTAGGGGAGAGAGGTGGGAGAATGAAGAGTTGCAGTCGTTGGAAAAACAGGACATCTGAAATGTCCAAGAGGAGAAAGCTTCATCCCAAGAGCTGATTCAGTGGAGGTGAAGGACTTGGGAATGGTATGGTACTTTTTGGTTTTTCTTTTGCAGGAAGGTGGGTGAGAGGAGGTCTATTCCGGTGGCATTGGGAGTTGGTAGGCTTCGATTGGGTATCGGTTTCTAGGTTGTTGCAGATGGAAGCAGAGGTCCAGGAAGGAGAGATCAAGCCTGATCCTCTGATGATGTGTCTGTACTTCTCACTGTCAGATTCTGACATCAATGAGTCAGATTCCTACATCAATTGCACAATTGATTATTGTACTCAGGGGCCTTCACCATGAGAACTTGTCAAGCTGGTTGCAGTAAGGTGGCAACACAGCAACTCCCAGCCATTCCCAAGATAGTAGGAACTGCGGATGCTGGAGAATCTGAGACAACAAGGTGTATAGCTGAATGAACACAGTAGGCCAAGCAACATCAGAGGAGCAGGAAGGCTGACATTTCAGGCCTAGAACCTTCTTCAGAAAAAGTCTAAACCTGAAACTTCTGCTCCTCTGATGCTGCTTGATCTGCTCTGTTCATCCAGCTCTACACCTTTTTATTCCAGCCATTCCTATTGGTCCATATGAAACAGGCCCTCCTGGTCAGAAATCCATGAGTTTAGTCAGTGCTGGAAATTGTAGTGACTGGGGCTGGTTCATCGGTTCAATGTTGCTGCTTCTGGTCTGATTGGTGTCAGGTGAGTGCAGGTTGTGTGTATAAAAGGAGCTGGGTGGGGGCTGGAAGGGATGCTTGTGTTGTTTGGGATCATGGGGGATTTTGTAGTGTAGTGTAGTGTAGTGTAGTGTAGTGTAGTGTAGTGTAGTGTAGTGTAGTGTAGTGTAGTGTAGAGAATAGTGTAGTGTAGTGTAGTGTAGAGAATAGTGTAGTGTAGTGTAGAGAATAGTGTAGTGTAGTGTAGTGTAGAGAATAGTGTAGTGTAGTGTAGTGTAGTGTAGAGAATAGTGTAGTGTAGTGTAGAGAATAGTGTAGTGTAGTGTAGTGTAGAGAATAGTGTAGTGTAGAGAATAGTGTAGTGTAGAGAATAGTGTAGTGTAGTGTAGTGTAGAGAATAGTGTAGTGTAGTGTAGAGAATAGTGTAGTGTAGTGTAGTGTAGTGTAGTGTAGTGTAGTGTAGAGAATAGTGTAGTGTAGTGTAGAGAATAGTGTAGTGTAGTGTAGTGTAGAGAATAGTGTCCAACTACGTGAATCTGCAATTCCCATGAGGTGCAGCTCCAAGTTATGTTGACTTGGTATGACTGACCCTTGACCTGTCTCTCATTTCAGTCCTAGCAGTGATGTGAAGAAAAAGCTTGTGGACACTGTCTGGGTCCCTAAAGAATGCATCCAATGGGATGATGTCATTGTGAGCCCTGTGTGACCCTCCTCAGTTTGGACCCATTCCTCATTCCTTAACCTGGTGTCTTTCAGATGATGGGAGATTTCCTGATCTATACCACCTACTTGACACACATCTCAAACTAAGATAATAGAATGTGAGGCTGGATGAACACAGCAGGCCAAGCAGCATCTCAGGAGCACAAAAGCTGACGTTTCGGGCCTAGACCCATCTCAAACTATCCTGGGTCTGTCATTGTGAGAATCAATGGAGCTGTCATTCCCATTGTGTTGTTATTTCAGGTGAGAATCTTGTTTGATCAATCAGCTGTTACCTGACATTGTCCTAAAATAGCTGCCCTGTTTCTTCCCAGGAAGGGAATTGTGAGCAGTGATCCCATTCAGCTCCACCAGGTCTAGAGAAGGGCATCTGTCATTCTCCCTGCATCTAATGAATGGTATGTGATGGCTGGCTGGGGAGGGATCTCCTAGGGTCACTCACTGGGGGTTGCACCTACTGTCTCCAACCCTTGTCCTCTTCTCCTTCAGGTGACTGGCTTACAGAACGCACTTCCACTGTCTACTCGCTGGGAGATCTCATTCACATTGAGGCATCTGTTTCAATGGGCAACCATGTGCCCCTGAAGCTGTACACTGAGCCCAGGCAAGGACTCCAGCCCCAGATACAGCATCATTGACTACAATGGGTAAGGAGCTCTCTTGCTTTCTCCAGCTGCTCCTACCTCAATGGCTTCACTCCATTCACTTCATGGCCCTTTGTTCACCTGCAGTTGCCTTGTAGACAGCAAAGTTGAGGACTCCTTTTCAACTTTTGTGTTGCTCAGAAATCAGCGGGAGCTGGACAAGATCAAGTTTGACCTGGATGCCTTCTGTTTCTATGGAGATGAGTCCTCCTTGGTAAGAGGAAGCTGCTGATTGGCTTCTCTCCACTGGGTGGGGCTGACTAAACACTGACGTGTGCTGAATGTGTCCCTCAGATTTTCATCACCTGTCACCTGAGAGTTGCTGCAGTGGATCAGGGAGATTCCAGGAACAAAGTTTGTACTTTCCAGAAGCTGCACAAGATGAGTGTTTCTACCCTGCTTCTGTTTTTTTCTCCTCCTACTCTTCACGCGCCCCACCACCTCCCTGTTCCTTAGTGATTTTGTTGGGGAACAGGTGATGCACCATGTGGTTGATGGGCTGTTTCTCTTGTTCAGCTGGACCCCACTAGAGGAATCGACCAGTGACACTTGTGCCTGTTGCCATGTGGGGAACTCTGGCAGCACAAGGGAGATTGGCTCTCCTCTGGAGGGAAAGACACTCGGCCTGAAGCTGGCAGGTCACTGACCAACTAGATATTTGGGCTATACCCCCTTTCTCTCTGACCCTAACTGCAATGTTTCTTCCTGCAGAGAGTGAAGGTGGATTGAAGTGGGAGGGTGAGGCCTCACTTGGCCCCCTGCTCATTCTGGATCCTGAGCTGACCAGCCTGGCAACTGAGCCCCTGACTGAGGTTGAGCAAAGGATGCAGGAGATGTCTCCAGGCGGTGAGTTGCCTGACTGCTAGTTTCCCTCTTTGTCCCAGTCTCCCTCAGTAACCATTGGTTTCTCCTTGTTGTGTAGGTGTGCAGTCTGAGCTGGTTGTGATGTTGTCCCTGACAGTGACAGCTGTCTCCCTGGTCTCTGCCTCATTGGTGGCCTTGTTCATTTACAGGAAACACAAGCAAACTCCAGTCAACTGATGTGATCACCAATAAAGCAGTGATTCCATGTATCTTATGTTGGGGGCAGGCTTTTTGTTTTGCATAATCATCATGGAATTTAACAAGCACTGGTTCCTGTCCAGGTTGTTTGTTTGGGATTGGGTTGTCTTCCCACTGTTCTGTCTTTCCCTCTGGAGCTTTGTCACCTTTTCATCTTGCTTGGATCACACTGCATATGCAAACCAACTTCTAAATTGTTAATTGGACCAATCCAGTCTGTGGTCATGGGCTTGGGGGGGTAAGACCAAGTTGGCAAGGTCAGTGTTCTCATAACCACCTTGTAATGGGTAACTGAGAACAGACATCTCATGCCCATCAGACCAGTAGCTGTAGAAGTGAAAACTCAAATTTAATCAGACTAGTGATGCACTTTGCATTGGCTCTGTGCATTGTCAACTTGTAATGACCAGTAAAATGCATTGGGTGACTGAGCAGTTTTGGGGCTGAACAGCCTTTGCATCTATCACTGTGTAGCTGTGATATTAGGTGCTCCCCTCAAGCCCAAACATTCCTTCATTAGCCAGTAATACATGGCACAAAAAGCCATGTTTAACATGGCTGAGCTAAACACCTTGATCCTAACAGAAGCTGATCTCTCCTCTACACCTTCTTGAAGGGAGAGTTTAAATCTCCTGGGGTTTTCAGTGTTTTGCTCCTAGAGGGATTACTTTAGTTGGGAAACCCTTTCCTGAAGGGACTGCATACAATGTCTGCAGTCAGACATTAATGCCATTCTTGTTACAGGATATCAGGCACAGCCTGATACCTTGAGATCCAGATTTGTGTACATGATAGGTAAACTTTGGCCTGGTGTTGCTGAGGCTGGTTGTGGAGTTAGTGATTCAGGGGTACAAACCTGACTTGGAGGGGGGTCAAATTTCAGGAGAGAAATGCCTGATGGGAAGTTCCACTGCTGTGGAAAGGGTAGCTATGAGGAGAGATGTCAGGGGTTGAGGTGGGTGTTCAGATTTGATGGGGCTCAGGATAGTGGAGGCAAGCAATGTGAGATGAGGGGAAATATCAACAAACATGGGAACAAGGCAAAGTCATGTAGAGAGTACTTTGGTAATAAGGTGCAAGGTGTGGACAAAATCTGCTTGGAGTGGACCCATGGGGAGATGGGACAGTGTTGGAGAATGGAGACACTTCTAAATGGAACTAGACTAATGAACAAATGCCAGGTCAGGGCAGTTTCGGTCCAGCTGCAGAGTAGATGACCCTCTACTCTTAATCTCCATATAAAGCTACCCCTTATCTTTCTTGCAGAGAACAGATCTCCTTTAGTGTTTCCTTCAAAAATTCCCAAGCAATGAGCAATGCTGACTTAAAGTTCCCAATACGCTACCCAGACAACTGTTCCGAGAGCAGCTACTGTAGGAGTTAGATGTGGTGTAATAATCTCTCTCAAATGGTGTGCTCTCTTGACTCTTCTCCCACTAACCTCTCCCAAACCAGATACAGTTATACAGAATGAACTCTTGAAGAGGATAAGAAGGTGCTTTGGTGTGATTTGAAAAAGCTGTGAGTGGGGGTGGGGGGATGTTGGAGAAACATGGAAAAGGCAGTATAATGTGGCTAAATGTGATGTCTTTATTCTTAGAAGCAAAGAGCTGAGTTTGAGTACAATGAGAAAGGGGAATGTGTAATAAATTCTTTGTGTCACTTGTACACAAGTTGCTGAATGTCTGTGTACAGATGCAGCAGGTGGTGAGGAAAACTGGACTGTGCTCTCTAATAGAGCAAGGATTCAACTGCAGAAGTAGGGATGCCTTGCTGCAAATGTACAGGACCTGACAGTGGCCAACACCTGGAGTATGTCCTCCTTCCTTTGCTGAGGAAGGATGTTCTGGCATGGAGGGAATGCAGCAAAGATTCTGTGGACAGAAAACCTGGGTTAGCAGAGTTGAAGAAAGAGAATGAAGCAGCTTAAAATAAACTTAATTGGTGTTGGAGTAGGGTGGACAATGTCAGAGGTTACATAGCACTAGATAGGTTTATTTTACATTGGCTTTTCTAATGCTGGTCTTGAAATTCTACTTCCTTTGATAAAGGAGCAGTGCTCAAAAAGCTCTGGATTTCAGCCTTGTAGGACTACAACCTGTTGTCATGTGATTCCTCCAGTGAATACGGATAGTTTAGGAGCATAAAGGGGAAATCTCAAACCTGCAATATTTTAACAGCAGTGGGCAGGGTAAATGCAGGAAGGATATTCCCAATGACCATGGAGTCCAGAAACCAGATCATGGGTTAAGGAAACCAGCTAAGTCACTTCTGACTGAGGAGAGGATAAATTTCTTAACTTGCTGAACCTGTGGAGTTGCTTGCCACATAACAGGAGAGACCAAAACATTGAATGTATTCAAGGAGGCAGCTTGGCTGAGTCAGAATAATTCCTCATCAGACTACTAGAAATCACACCAGGCGTAGGCTGTTTTGTCCTCGAACATGTTCCACTTTATGAGCAGGTCATGGCTGATCTGACATTCCTCCTGTCCTCCTTCCTACACATTCCCCATAAACTTTGATTTCCTCTTCACCAAAAATTCCTCGAACACAGCCTGCAGTAGGCACAAGAAGTCTGCTCCTGTAGCTCTCTGGCAATGAGATCCAGAGGCACTGAATTTTCTTCTCAGGGAAGAAATTTCTGTTAGTCTTATGACTTAGCTCACCAAATGTTACCTTTTGAAGAGAAATGTTACCTTTGAAGAGCCTTCTGGAAATTCAAGCACAATACATCTACTGGTTTCCCTCTTTGCACTGTGGCTCCGAATTTGTCAAAAACTTCAAATTCCACTTTCGGGAAGCAAACACTGCTGCTTGATTTAGAGTATGATCTTAAAGAGGCTGTGCTATTACTAAAATAATTGATTCCAATATATTTCCAGCAACATGTTCAGTTAATGAGCCCATGTTCACCTGATCTTTTAGATCAAAGAACATACTGTACATGACTCCAAATGAAACTAATCCCCTCTGAGTTTTCCAATGTCTTTCCCTTTACAATTCTTGATGTGTTCCTCTAAAAGTCCCTGACATGCACCCTTTTCCACTGTTTGTAGTGCTTGCTTCCCAGATTCATACCAGTCTCTGTGAATAAACTTGTACATCACATCTCATTAGAACTTTACCCCTAATGTTAAACACATGACTATTAGATAATTGAACTTTTGTGTGGTGGGGTGGGTGCACAGAATAGATTGTTACAAACAACTCTGTACAACCCTATCTAGGCCTCAATTATATAGATGTCCAAGATCTTCCCCTCTTCCCCCCCACCCTCCTTTTTGAGGGAAAACAGCATTACGAGCCTGTCCTCCTGCCTGCCTCCCTCCCTTGCCCTTTCAATATGGGTGTCACACTGTTAATTTTCCAGTCTTTAGGTATCTTGCCAGAGAGCAATGACTTTTAAATTTCAACCTACTATCGCTGTCACGAAATCTTTTAGGATCCTCAGATGCAATTCATCAGGGCTGGGGATAATTCAGTCATTAGTTTGTCAAATACTCCTTTCCCAGTGAATGTGATGGGACTTGAATCCTCCCCATAGTATACTTTAGTATTGGTGCAGTATGCAATGTACTTTCCATTATAAACTGATTCAAGAAATGTTTGACTGTTCTGCCATCTCCTGGTTCCTTAGAACCGACTCAAGATTCATTTTCTCAGAGGCCTATGTTCACCTCGAACACTCTCCTTATCTAGTTGAAGAAACTTTTTTATTGTATGTTTTTCAGTTCCTCAATTAATTTGACCTTTTGTAGATTTTTTTTTTCCATTCATTTCTACACTTCCTTTGGATTCTGAACTTATCCCATTCTTAGGCTATTGCTGATTTTTCATCTCCTTAAATGCTTTTTCAACAACTTGATACACTCGTAAATTTTCTTGGTTAGTCAGGTCTGGTTTATCAATCTCTGAGAATCCCTTTACTGGGATTTATTATTACGGAGGGTCATGAGTTACATCCTGAGATCTCTGCCCATGCTTTCTTACTGTCTGCTATTCTATTACAGTTGATATTTCCTCAAACTGTCCACATTATCTTCAAGGGATTTAATGAAAAGAAAACAGGGGTGGAGTTAAGAGGCCCCAGAAGAAGAGTTCACCATCATGCCATATCAAATTCATCGAAGTTTGAGTGCAAAGAGTGCAAACAGTCTTTTGCTGAGTACAGAACATTAAACATCAAAGAATCGGAGGTCTGAAGGGATAATAAATACCTGACGAGGTGACGTTAGGAGGGATTATTCAGAAGGAAGGGGAAGGAAACATAACCTTTCTAGCTCCAAGTTGCAGACCATCCTGATTGTCAAATAGTGTGAGTTCTTGTTGTAATTGTGTCAAAATCTTGGCACTCACCACTTGTGGAAGTACAGAGCAGGCTTGAAGAGTTGAATGGGCTACCTGTGCTCCAAAGATTACACATTCTTAATGATTAGATTATTTACTGGACTTCTTCTCCACCCCTCCAACCCCCCCATTCAGTTGTGCTTTCAAACCTTTAATATTTCATGTGCAGTGACAAATAAGGCCTTTGTTTAACACTGTTTTTGAGAGATGGCATGTCTCAGTGTTTCATTGAAAGGATGCTGCCTGGACTGGAGGGCTTATCTTATGAAGAGAGGTTGACTGAGCTCGGTCTCTTTTCATTGGAGAAAAGGAGGAGGAGAGGGGGCCTAATTGAGGTATACAAGATAATGAGAGGCATAGATAGAGTTGATAGCCAGAGACTATTTCCCAGGGCAGAAATGGCTAGCACGAGGGGTCATAGTTTTAAGCTGGTTGGTGGAAAGTATAGAGGGGATGTCAGAGGCAGGTTCTTTACGCAGAGAGTTGTGAGAGCATGGAATGCGTTGCCAGCAGCAGTTGTGGAAGCAAGGTCATTGGGGTCATTTAAGAGACTGCTGGACATGTATATGGTCACAGAAATTTGAGGGTGCATACATGAGGATCAATGGTCGGCACAACATTGTGGGCTGAAGGGCCTGTTCTGTGCTGTACTGTTCTATGTTCTATGTTCTAATACAGAGGGGAAAGGGAATGAATTGGATGATCAGTCACAATCATTAAATGGAAGAGTATGTTCCAAGGACCAAAAGGCTTACACTTCACCTCTTTGCTGAGTTTACATGTTTTTTTTGTTAGCTGGGATATATTCTCTCGTAATAGACTATTCCACAAGGGCAAACAACCTTCCTGTAGCTATCTTCAGAACTTCTATAATCTTTTATTCTTCCATAGGATCTTCATTCATTCTTCCAATTCTAATGAGTGTAAGCCCATTGAGCTCAATCCTTGTGAGAAAATGCTTCCGTTCTTGAATCAGTCAAGTGAACCTTTTCCTGTTACTTGATGAATTTGTATATAAGCTTTTTGTGATTCATGCAGCAGGACTCTCAAACCCCTCTGCTGTAGCTGTCTCTAGTCTTTCTCCACTTGAATACTAGTCAGGAATACTGTGGCAAGTAACTCGCTTCCTGACACTTCAAACCCTCTCCACAATCAAGACGACACATATCTGGAGTGCAATAGAATACTCCACAGGTACCTGGATCGATGTAGCCTTGTGAAGCTTGACACCATCCAGGGCAAAGCAGCCTGTTTGAATTCACACCACGGGGGATTCATGGAGGAAGGGAGACAAAAAGCAGCTAACCATAGCTCTCCAAAGTATAACCACACATTCTACGAAATCAGCCATATTTTGGACTATTTGCCCAACCTATGTATATTGCTCTGCAAACTATTTCTTATCCCCACCAACTGCCCCCCCCCCACTTATTTTTGCAAACTTGGCTATGATAACTTCACTTCCCTAAATCAAGTCAATAATATTCAGTTCAAATGATTGTGAGCCTACCACTGACCCCATGTGATACTCCACAAACCCAGACTGCCAGCCTGAAAGTTTACCTCCTACTCCACACCTTGTCTTCTATAAGCTCACCAATCCTTGAGCCCTACTGACATACTACTGCAAACACTTAAGGTTTCTGATATGTAGCTTATCAAAAACCTTCCCAAAACCCCAAAATACTATATCTGCTGTTTTTCCCCTTTTAACCAATCTGTATGTGATCTCATCAAATAATGTGATAAATTTGAGCAGGCGTAATTTCCCCTTCATGCAGACAGGCTGACTGTTTGATCATGTAATGTGTATACAAAAATTCTACAAATAACAGCAATGTTGCCATTGTCCCAAAGAACTGTGTGGCTGCTGTCTCATTAGATAGAGGTGACTGGTGGGGGAACTTAACCTGGAGGTCAGGCAAGGGGCTGGGATGACAAGGTGAAAACTTAATGGTAACGTGAAAGGTGGCAAACGGAGTTTAATGTGGATAAATGTGAGGTGATTCACTTTGGGAAGAATAATAGGAAGGCAGAATGCCGGGTCGATGGAAAGATTCTTGGTAGTATGGATGTGCAGAGGGATCTTGGTGCCCATGTACATAGATCGCTGAAAGTTGCCACCCAGGTTGATAGTGCTGTTAATAAGGCTCACGGTGTGTTAGGTTCTATTGTTAGAGGGATTGAGTTCCGGAGCTGTGATGTCTTGCCGCAACTGTACAAAACGCCAGAGCAGTCTCGTTTGGAAAATTGCATGCAGTTCTGGTCGTCCCAATACAGGAAGGATGTGGAAGCATTGGAAAAGTTGCAGAGGAGATTTACCAGGTGATGCCCTATGAAGAAAGGCTGAGGGACTTGGGTCTGTTCTCATTGGAGAGAAGGAGGCTAAGAGGGGATTTATTAGAGACACAAGATGATCAGGGGATTAGATAGGGTGGACAGTGAGAGTCTTTTTCCGACGATGATGACGACAACTTCAGCTTGTACAAGGGGGCATAGCTACAAATTTAGGGGTGATACATGTCAGAGGCAGGTTCTTTACTCAGAGTGATAAGGACGTGCAACGCCCTGCCTCCAATGTAGTTAACTCAGCCATATTTGGGGCATTTAAGCAGTCCTTGGATAAGCATATGGATGATGATGGGATAGTGTAGGGGGATGGGTTTAGATTAGTTCACAGGTCGGTGCAACATGGAGGGCTGAAGGGCCTGTTCTGCGCTGTATTGTTCTAAGTTCTATGGTTCCGTTCAGTTTCTGATCACTGGTGAATAGTAATCTCTTTCCCACTTAAGATAAAATGATTATTTTTATTTTCCTTTCCAAAAATGATGATACCACACTTTCTCACATTGTTGTCCATTTGCTAGATCTTTGCCATCTTTTTTTTTTGTCCCTGTGTAGCTTCTTCATGAACTAGTCACAACTTTCTGACTTATCTTTGTGTCATTAACAACTTGGCCTACAGTACCTACTATCAGTAGATCGCAGTTATTGAAACAGACAGTGAGCAGTTGACCCCTGTGGCAGACATTCGGTACTAGTTGCCAACATGGAAAATATTCTATGCTGATTCTATTTCCTACAGGCAACATTCACAAACATGCAGAAAGAAACCATTCAGCCCATCCTAGCTGCAACACTTTGACCAGTTTGAAGTAATGCCATTCACCTGCCTTTTACCCATAGACTAGCAACTCATTCAAACAGAAACAGTGCCCCCCAAATAATCTTTGGCATTCAGCATACTGTGACTGGAAACAGCCCATTGTTATTGCTCAGTTGCTGAAACAAACAATCTAAACGCCAAGGCCAGCAGAGAGAGAAAAATATCTGAAGGCTGCAGACAGAAAACATCTGTCTCTCTTGCTCTCTTTTTTTCTGTATGGGGACCAAACAGGAAATCCAAGGTGGCTCAAAAGAATAGGGTTTCCTTGTATGAATGTTAAATTCACTACTCAATCATTGATTTGAAGAACGTGTGCTGCCCTCCAATCACCATGGCAAAATATCAAAAGGACTGAGGAATATAACTTCCCATCTTCTAGCATGGATCTGTCACTGTCAGAATTTTGCTAATTCCATAAATTGTTCTCTACCCATGTTATGTGCTAAACTGTGTTCATTGTGTAAATTGTTTTGATTATGTGGGCGTTTGAAGTCTTGTTGGGGTTTAAGTTGCATAAATCACAAATCCTTCCTGTTCAATTTGCATTAATACATTTTCATTTTCCTGTTACTGAAATAACTTGCAGTGAATCGTTACTTTTCTCCTGAGTAGCTCAGGCAGATTGTGATCTCAGAGGTCTCACTGGGATTTGATACATTGAAAAATAATTCATTGAGACATTGAGCCACACATTCATGGAGACATGGGTGTTGTTGGCTGGGCCAGAATTTATTGCTTGTACCCAGTTGCTGCTGAGATAGTTGTGGTGAGCTGCCTTTTTGAACCACTGCAGCCCATGTGCTGAAGGAACAACCATGAAGCCTGAAACAGTGGAAAACAAAACAAAGGCACCAGGTGGAATTGAACACCTGCTAAAATGGCTCCATTCACTCGCTCACTACTGGTGAACTGTCCACCATGATTTCCAGAAACCCCGGCATGATCCCTCTCACCATCATGAAAATATTCCCCGAATCTGCATCTACCAGCTGTTCAGGAAGAGAGTTCCAAATAGTCACAGCGCATCTTTGTTTTGAACAGGCATCCCCTGATTTTCAAACACTAGCACCTATTTCTAGTTTGTCCCATCAATAGAAACATCCTCCCCTGATCCACCATATTTCAATCAAAGTAACTCTCTCTCTTCTCAACTACAGCAGATACAAGTCCAGCTTGTTCGGCCTTTCGTCGTAAGACAAACCACACATCCCATTAATGCTGAACATTCTCTGGGCTGCTCCCTGAATCGCGCAGGGCAGAGGAGGCCATTCGGCCCATTGTGTTGATACTTGCTCAATGCTCCTTTTCTCTTCGGATCTATCTCCTACCTTTCTCCCTGTACATTTTAATCATGTAATGCCATCTTCGATGCCTGAAGTTAACCTGGTTCCAGGCAGTGTATTCTTTAGCCTCACATCTCACTGCACAAGAAAGGCTCCAACCACCTCACACTGGCTTCTTTTACAAACCATTTTTATAAACTGAGCACAAGAGAATAGTTTCTCTCTGCCCACACTGCCCAGACACCTCATGATTTAAAAAACTTCGAGATTTCCTCATAACCTTTTTCTCTAAAAGGAGATAAGTCCAACCTTCTCCAATCTGAATAAAAACTGAAAGGACTGCAGTTGCTGTAAATCAGGAGCAAAAATAAAGTTGCTAGAAAAGCTCAGCAGGTCTGGCAGCATCTGTGGAGGTAAAAAAGAGTTAACATTTCATGTCCATTTCAGCAGGGTTGCCAGACCCCAAATGTTCACTCTGTTTTTTCCTTCATAGATGATGCCAGACCTGCTGAGCTTTTCCAGCAACTTTGTTCATGTTCTCCAATCTCTCTTTTCCTAAAGATACTCATCCCTGGAAATCTCTTCATAGCCTGCTAAACCTATTCTGCACCTTAGCCAATAGGCTCACATCTTTCCTATAATGCAGTGCCCATCATTGTCCACAATACTCCAGCTTATCTCCAACCAGTGTCCTGTTTAGGTTCAACATCACCTCCCTGCTCTTGTACCCTAAATTCTCACATTTAAAAAGCCAAAAGCACTGCTTTAGAGCACATTTTTGACAATATCCTTTTCTTGTATTCTTCTTGCCACAACAGACAATTTCACATTTCCCACATTATACTCCACGAGACAGATGTATACCCGCTTCTTTAACCTATTCCTACCTGGAATGTGTTGTCCTGGCAGGTGACTGAAGCAGACACAATAGCAGCATTCAGGAAACACGGACGAAAAACATGAACAGGAAGGGGATAGAGGGATAAGAATCCTCTAAGTAAAGACAGTTTTATAATGGAAGGGCAAAATGTGTTAGAGCAGGTTTGGAAGGCCAAATGGCCCGTTCCTCTATTGTAGTGTTGTTTGTTGTTCTACCCATATCCCTTGTAACCTTTAGTCCACCTCAGAATTTAACTACCTCCCAATCTTTTCCAACAGCAAATCTTCTGTCCCTTCATATTTGTCATTTAATTCAATATTTTCTGCAATAACCTTTGACTTTGGCACTTTATCAAAGGTCTTCTGGAAATCTAAGGACATTATACCCACTCATTCTCCTTTATCTCCATCACATTACTTCCCCAAAGAATTGACAGATTGGCCAATGATGATCTGTTCCTCGTAATTTTATTGACTGTCTGACTATATTCAAAGTCTGTAAGCGCACTGCTATCGTACAGTTGTTTCTTACCTGCTCAAGAATAAGTTTTAACATGTTGGTTTAGTCAAATGTAAAACTAAATAGCCTGCAGCTTTCTGTTTCCCTTCCTTTTTGAATACATTGTCACATATTCACATTCTTCCAATCAAATGTGAACTTGAATAATTCAAGAGAATTTTGGAAAACTGGTGCTAATGCATCAACTATCTCATTAGACACATTTTTATAAACACACTAGGACGAGGTCCATCAGAGCCCAGTCCACAATTCAGTCCACAGCTCCAACAATGTGTTCAGTTCCATTTCCTAGTGACTGTAATTTCTCCAAGTTCCTCCCTCATGTTTCCTGATTTACCACTGCTTCTGTGATGTTACCTGTTTCTCAGCAGTGAAGATATATTCACCTCCTCAATAACCTTCATGAATCATTTAGGCCCACTTTCTCAGCGAAATTTTTCTTCATTTTTCTCAGTATGTCCTTGATTAAACAATACTAACTCATTCATATCCACTTTTTATATTTACAAATTTTATATTGCTAACTAGTTTTCTCTCATTCTCTCATTTTTTTCCACATATTAAGTTTGTTCTAAAGTGTACAATCTTCCGACTTTCGACTCGTCTTCTCACAATTAGACATCCTTTCTTCAATTGATACCATCTTTAAAATTTCTGGTTAACCGTGAATGGTGGACCCATCCCTTGGGAATTTTCTGACTTGTAGGAAGACACGTACTTTGTATGTTCTGAATTGTCCTGGTCAATGCCATCTGCTGATGCATCTCTCGAACTGTCTTTTAACCTTTTACCAGTTCAGCACAGACAATTCTGTTTTCTTGCTCTCATCATTGCCTTTATTTAAGTTTAAAAACACAGGGCTGGATCTTATTCAAAAGAATGTAAGTGCAAGTTTTGCTGATATTTTTACACAGTTTCTCATGTGAACTAGAGTAAAATATATCACCACACCTCATTAGTTATATCTCATTAACTACCTCCCCTGCCATATATGGTGTCCCTCGCTTCTGATCCAGCCCTAACTAACCACACGCCATTCCCCAAAGAACTCACCACTCACTGGATATCTGCCAAAAGACCAGCCTCCCTGGCACTCGTACCATGTTTAAAAGGCTGCTGTACCCTGGGGAAAGACTGACAATCTGAAACTGCTTTCAATGGTCAAGCATGTGGTGTCTGAACATGGCAGATAGTATTGCCACCTCAGATAGAACTGAGCACAGTCCTCAATTATGCCCAATTATGGCAAGGTTTCCTTATTCTTGATCTCCAATATGTACAATTAAGGTCAACACACAATTTGTCTTCTTGTATACAGATAAGAAATACTAAGCAAATGTTCCGTCATTATCACATTGCCCATCATCATTTCTCACGTCTCTGCCTTCAGAAGACTAAAGTATACTTCAGCTACTTTTCTCCTATTTGATATGTTTGGAAGAGCTCTCAGATCCATTCATACATTCGCAATTGCTCATGTTCTTCATATTCCCTCATTTTCAAATCATCTTTCCCCCACTTTGCTCTCTCACTTTTCAATCTTACCACGATTCACAGCAATATTACAACTTTCAATTTTCATCACAATACAAACCTGAATTTCATTGGCAAGGTATAGACTGAATTTTGACTTCGAACTGTTGTTTATGGAACATGAAATGTGGATGTCACTGGCTACTGACATTTATTATCCATTGGAAAGGGCTAGCAATCAAATGCTGGAAAAATGAATGAAAATGAGAAAAGGGAAGGTTGATACACGACTCAAGGTGTTATATCCGAATGCACGCTGTGTAAGGAATAAGCTAAATAAGATTGTGGTGTGGATCGTAACTGGTAGGTATGACGCAGTAAGCATCATTGAGAAGTAGCTGCAAGGGGATCACGGAACTGAATATCCAAGGATATACATCCTATTGCAAAGACAGGCAGGTGGCTCGAGGCGGTGGGGTTGCCTTATTAGTGAGGAATGAAATTAAATCAATAGGACGCAACGAAGTGAGGTCTGATGGTGTAGAATCTGGGGGAGTAGAATTGAGGAACCACAAAAGGTTAAAAAAAACACCATCGCTGGAGTTTTGTACGGGCGTCCAAACAGTAGTGAGGAGCTGTGGTGCAAGATATACCAGGAGATAGATAATGTGTGTAAGAATGCAAAGTCACAGTGATCATGGGAGATTTCAACATGCAGGTAGACTGGGAAAATCACGTTGGGAGTGGATTGCAAGGAAATGAGTTTGTGGAATGTCTACGAGATGCCTTTTTAGAGCAGCTCATGGTGGAGCCCACAGGGGAACAGGTAACATTGTATTTAGTATCAGAGATAATGGGAACTGCAGATGCTGGAGATTCCAAGATAATAAAATGTGAGGCTGGATGAACACAGCAGGCCAAGCAGCATCTCAGGAGCACAAAAGCTGACGTTTCGGGCCTAGACCCTTCATCAGAGATGAAGGGTCTAGGCCCGAAACGTCAGCTTTTGTGCTCCTGAGATGCTGCTTGGCCTGCTGTGTTCATCCAGCCTCACATTTTATTATCTTGTATTTAGTGTTGTGCAATGAGGTAGACTTGATAAGGGAGCTTAAGGTAAAGGAACCGTTAGGAAACAGGGATCATAAAATGATAGATTTCTGCTGCAATTTGAGATGGAGAAGGCAGAATCAGAGGTAACAGTATTACAGCTGAATAAGCGTGACTACACAGGTAAGAGGGTTAGGAGCTAGGCAGAATTGATAAGAGGAGGCAAGCAGGAAAGACAGTGGAATGGCAATGGCAGGAGTTTCTGGGAGTAATTCAGGAGATGCAGCAAAAATTCATCCCAGGCAAAAAGCAGCATGGTACGGGGAGGATGAGGCAACCATGGCTGACTAAGGAAGTCAGGGATAGCATAGAAGCAAAAGAGAAAACATATAATGTGGCAAAGGGCAGTGGGAAACCAGAGGGCTGGGAAGCTTACAAAGACCCACAGAAGGCAACAAAAGAAATACGGAGGGAAAGGATTAAATAGGAGGGTAAGCTAGCCAATAATATAAATAAAGACTGTAAGATTTTCTTTAGATATATAAAGGTCAAAGGGAGGCAAAAGTGGACATTTGTCCACTGGAAAATGACGATGGAGAGATAGTAGTGGGGAACAAGGAAATGGCTGAGGAACTGAATAATTACTTTGCGTCAGTCTTCACGGTGGAAGACATGAGTAATCTCCCTAAAATTCAAGAGTGTCAGGGGGCAGAGCTGAGTATGGTGGCCATCACCAAGGAAAAGTTGCCAGTAAAACTGATTGTTTCAGATATCCCTGCAACCACAGGAAGCGCTACACCTGCCCCTAGACCTCACCCCTCACCCCAATTCCAAGCCCCAATAAGACTTTCCACATCAAACAGATGTTCACCTGCACATCTGTAATGAGGTATACTGTATCCGCTGCTCCTGATATAGAGGAGGCCGCATCGGGGAAACTAAGCAGAGGCTTGAGGACTGCATTGTGGAACACCTCTGCTTAGTTCGCAACAAACAACTGCGCCTCCCAGGCACAAACCAATTCAGCTCCCCCTCCCACTCCTTGGACGATATATCCATTCTGGGCCTCCTCCAGTGCCACAATGATGCCACCCGAAGGTGGCCAGAACAGTACCTCATGTTTCACTTGGGAGCCCTGCAGCCCACTGGTATCAATGTGGACTTCACAAGCTTCAAAATCTCCGCTCCACCTCATGCACCCCAAAACCAGCCCAGCCTGTCCCTGCCTCCCACCACAAGCACCACCCCCATCTCCTACTGGCCAGCCTCATCCCACACCTTTGATCTGTCCATCCTCACTGGACTGACCCACCTGCCCCCCCACCTCCCCACTTACACTCACCTTTACTGGCTCCACCCCTGCCTCTGGCTTGTCTGTCTCCTCTCCAGCTATCCATCTACTTCATCCATCTGCTGTCCAACTCCCCGTTTCTCCCTATTTATTTCAGAATCCTCTTGCCCTCCCCCATTTCTGAAGAAGAGTCTAGACCTGAAACGTCAGCTTTCCTGCTCCTCTGATGCTGCTTGGCCTGCTGTGTTCATCCAGATCTACACCTTGTTATCTAGTAAAACTGATTGTCCTGAAGGTGGATAAATCACCTGGACCAGATGGACTACACCCCAGAGTCTAAAGGAGATCACTGAAGAGATAGTATATAGTGGTGATCTTTTCGGGATCACTAGTGGACTGGAAAATTGCTAACATGACACTCCTGTTTAAAAAGGGACTACGGCAAAAGATGGAAAATTACAGGCCGATTAGCCTAACCTCAGTTGTAGGTCAGATTTTGGAGTACGTTGTAAGGAATGAGATTTCAGAATATTTGGGAGCGTGCGGTAACACAGGGCAAAGTCAGCATGGTTTCATCAAGGGGAGGCTATGCCTGACATATCTGCTGGAATTCTTTCAGGAGAGCCAATGGATATTATCTACCTGGGCTTACAGAAGGCCTTTGACAAGGTGCCCCACTGGAGGCAGTTGAGCAAGAGAAGGGCCCATGTTGTTAGAGGCAAGGTGCTAGCATGGAGAGAAGATTGGCTTTCTGGCAGAAAGCCGAGAATGGGGATAAAGGGGTCTTTCTTAGGAAAGCAGCCAGTGGTAACTGGTGTTCCGTAAGGGTCAGTGATGAGACCACAACTTTTCACTTCATACATTAATGGTCTAGAGGAAGGAACTGTGGGCATTCTGGCTAAGTTTGCAGATGGTACAAAGATAGGTGGAGGGACAGGTTGTATGGAGAAGGTGGGGAGGCTGCAGCAGGATTTGGACAGGTGAGGAGAGTGGGCAAAGAATGACAGATGGAGTACAACATGGGAAAGTGTGTGGTCATGCACTTTGTTAAGAAGAAGAAAAGCATGGGCTATTTTCTAAATGGGGAGAAAATTCAGAAGTCTGAAGTGCTAAGACACTTGGGAGTTCCAGTCCAGGATTCTCTCAAAGAGAATTTGCAGAATCAGCCAGGAGTCAGGAAGGCAAATGCAATGTTGACATTTATTTTGAGATGACTTGAATATAAAAGCAGGAATGTGCTCCTGAGGCTTTATAAGGCTCTGGTAAGGCCACATTTGGAGTATTATGTGCAGTTTTAGGCCCCATATCTCAGGAAGGATGTACTGGCTCTGGAACGGAATCAAGGAAGTTCACGAGAATGATCCCACGAATGAAAAGCTTGACGTATGAGGAACGTTTGAGGACTCTGGGACTATATTCTTTGGAGTTTAGAAGGATGAGGAGGGATCGGATTGAGGGATCACAGTGCCAGAGACCAGAGTTCCTCACATAGCCCAAAGACATGCAGGCGTGGTGGTTTGGCTATGCTGAAATGCCCAAAGTGTTCATGAAGGTATAAATTAGGTGGCTTATGGGGGCGGGGGAGGTGGGGTCGGTCTGGGTGGGATTCTCTGATGCTTTCTTTTAAAAGATTAGATTCCCTACAGTGTGGAAACAGGCCCTTCAGCCCAACAAGTCCACACTGCCCCTTGAAGCATCCCATCCAGGCCTATCCCCGATAACCCACGCACCCCTGAACACTACTGGCAATTTAGCATGGCCAACCCACCTAGCCTGAACATCTTTGGACTGTGGGAGGAAACCGGAGCACCCGGAGGAAATCCACACAGACACGGGAAGAATGTGCAAACTCCACACAGACAGTCACCCGAGGCTGGAATTGAACCTGGGTCCCAGGCACTGAGGCTGCAGTGCTAACCACTGAGCCACCGTGCCGCCCCATGTTCAGTGTGCACTTGTTGGGCAGAAGGGCCTGTTTTCACACTGTAGGGATTCTATGATTCTATGAACACTGAAGAAACTTGACAATGTAAAGGATAGAGCAGCCAAAGTGACACTCTATTCACCATCATTTCCACTCACTCACTCCTACATTGGTGGATAGTAACAGAGGGTGTAACATCTATAAAGGTGCATTGTAGCATTTTTCTACATCTCCTTCAAATGGACCACAATCTATGACCGTTATCACCTGAAAGAACAAAGGTTCTAGACACAGGGGAACATAAACAAGTGTAATTTATGCTCCAATCCTTGTACCACCTTGATTGGGAACAATGTCCTTCATTGCAACTCCATCAGAATCCTGTATCTCACTCCCCAACAGCACTGAGTACGGCGACACCAGATGGAATGCAGTGCATTGAGAAGACACAACACGACCTTCTCAATGACAGTTTGATGTTGGTCAGTAAATGTGGCCCTTGCCGGCACAATCACATCCACACAGTAACCAATAAATCTAAACAAGCAGATAACAGAAGACCCTTTACGGTTTGTGAATAAAACGATGATGATGAACACTTTCCATCCACAATCAAAACCAAGAGAAAAATACATTTGAAGAAAAAATTAAGACACGTTTCACCACTGCCCAAGAGATAACAACTCACTTGACTTTCTCCCAACCCAACCCAATCCAATCCAATCCAATCCAATGGCAGGTAGGCTTAGTTTTGCTGCAGAGATAAACACATTCTACACTCTCCACACAAAAAAAAAACACCCAGAAGAGAAACAGCCCAGGATTAGATACAGAGTAAAGTTCATTCACGCTATCAACATCAAACACTCCCAGAACAGTTAGATCTTGGCATCAGATAAAATGTGAAGTTCCTTCCACACTAACACAAGCAGACACTCCCACAAGAGGTACCACAAAGTTTATAATAAAGAATAAAGCTTCATCAAAACAGTCCACATCATATACATCAGAGTCAAGTGCAGAAACAAGGTAAATACAAGAAAATTTGGTTTTGCTCAACACAAGCCCTACTTCCAAACTCCATTCTCTGACAATCTGTCTGTATTTCTCAATGTCGGTCTAGTCTCCTAAATTCACACCAACCAATCGCCCTCCTGAATCAACAATCCATGTTGGTGATTATTCTCAGGAGCCCCTTCACCATGAGAACTTATGGAGTTGAATGCAGTCAGGTGACAGAACAGCCAATCCTATTGGTCCAAATGGAACAGGCCCTCCTGGTAATCAATCCAAGAGTTTCGTCATTGATGGAAATTGTAGAGATTGGGGCTGGTTCATTGGTTCAATGTTGCTGCTTCTGGTCTGATTGGTGTCAGGTGAGTGCAGGTTGTGTGTATAAAAGGAGCTGGGTGGGGGCTGGAAGGGATGCTTGAGTTGTTTGGGATCATGGGGGATTTTGTAGTGAGGGGTTTGTTCCCTGTGCTGGTGTTAGTTGGAGCTGTTTGTTGCTCTGAAACTTGGCAACAGTTTCTGAGCCAGAGGTATCCATGGAGAATAGTGAGAGCCACTCCTGTACCTGAGAGAGTCCCTCCTCATAGGGGTCCCACTGGTTCCAGTTTCAGAATGTCTGAAGGTGGGAGTGTGTTTCCACTGCAGACTGATGGTGCAGTATGGAGAGCACAAGCTGTTGGTCAGGGCCCAGTTGGATTTATTTGGAACCAGGCACCTGATTAAAGCTGCTGACCTGACCCTGGGAACAGCAGGTTGTCAGCCAGCCAGGATCTACCCTGAGAACCACACTGTCCTCTTTATTATGGGCTGCATGAGTGTGGCAGCGGGCTGCATGAGTGTGGCAGCAGACTGCAGGTAATGTGAGTTCTCCATACTTGCTGGAAGTGTGTGCTGGACACTGTAACCCTGGCTGAGGTATCATTGTTTGGGGAGGGTTATCTCCTGATCTTCGCCCACAGGCTTACTTTTACTCTGTTCTGTACTGGGCTTTTTGAGCTTTTCTCCCTGGACTCAAACTTGTGCTATCATCCCCATTGATGGAGATACTCAGCTTGTGTTTTCAGTTCCTTTCCTTAATCTGGTATTTGATCATTAGACAGTGAATTGGTTTGAGGACAATCTGAGGGTATTGGACTTGTGTATGAATGAGATTAGAAATTCAAGACACTGTGATTAAGGTAATCACCAGTCTCCTTGCCATTGGAATGACTTACCTGCTTGGTTCAAAACATTCTTGTCTTAATCACTTTGAAGTGAAGCTGTCATTCTGGGCTCTCTCAACAATGATCAATCTAATGTTCTATCTCCATTACTTGAGAAGTTTTATGTGAACATGATTTGTCCTGCAAGCCTGCCCATCCTTGGTGCTGGCCAGGATGGAGTTTTTAAACTGACTAATATTTACCTATGATCTGGTCTCACTTCATAGGTTATATGAATGGCCTGAAATAACTCTGGCCTGTCTTACTCTAAGCATTCCCATCTTTCTGGAAAAGAAAACTGTAATTGTTCCAGACATGTGGAATGAGGCAGTAACTTTGTCGTAGTGACTAAGTCTGACAAGGCTTTTGCTGAAGAAACAGCAGCTTTGGGGAAAATGGGGATAACAAGATGTACAGGTGAATGAACACAGCAGGCCAAGCAGCATCTGAGGAGCAGGAAAGCTGATGTTTTGGGTCTGGACCCTCCTTCAAAAATGGGGAAGGGGTGCCTAAAATAAATAGGGGGAGGCAGGCAGAAGATAAGTGGAGAGGAGACAGAATGTCAGAGGTAGGGGTGGAGCCAGTAAAAGAAAGTGTAGGTGGGAGTCAGGGAGGGGATAAGGGATAAGTCTGTCTAGTGAGGACGGACAAGTCAAGGGAGTAGAATGAGACTGCTGGCTAGGAGATTGGGGGTCAGGGGCTTGAGATGGGAGGAGGGGATAGGTGGGAGGTATGACAAGTTAGGGAGGCAAGGACAAGCTAGGATGGTTTTGGATGCCAATGGGGGAGGGGAGATTTTGAAGCTTGTCAAGTCCTTGTTGATACCATTGGGCTGCAGTGTTCTGAAGCAGACTGAGATGCTGTTCATGCAACCTACAGGTGGCATTGTTGGGTACTGCAGGAGGCCTAGGGCAGACATGCTATCTGAGGAATGGGAGCAGGAGTTGAAATAGTTTGTTTGGGTGGGGGAGAGGTAGGAGAATGAAGAGTGGCAGACCTTGGAAAAACAGGACATCTGGAATGTCCCAGCGCAGATGTAGTGGAGGGGAAGGAATTGGGAAAGGTATGGCACTTTTTTGTTTTATCTTTTGCAGGAAGGTGGGTGAAAGGAGGTCTATTATAGGTAGTGCTGGGTGTTGGTAGACTTGGGCTAGGTATCGGTTTCTAGGTTGTTGCAGATGGAATCAGAGGTCCAGGAAGGAGAGATCCTTCAGGTGGAAATCAGCATCATGGGAATGAGCCTGTCAAGATCCCTAAACAGACATTCAATGACAATGTCAACTGTGACTGCTGTAGAGACCATTTTCTCTCTTTAGATCAGTTCCTAATTCTATTAACCTGGTGCCATTCAGATGACTGGAGATTTCCTGATCTTCTACACCCGCCTGGCCCACATCCCAAACTATCCTGGGTCTGTCATTGTGAGAACCAATGGAGGTGTCATTCCCATTGTGTGTCATTATTTCAGGTGAGAGTCTTTACTTGCTTGAACAAAATTATTCCCCCCCAACCACAGTTGTTACCTGACATTGTCCTAAAATGGTTGCCCTGTCTCTCCCCAGGAAGGGTAATGTGAGCAGTAACCCCATCAAGCCCACGTGGACTCCATTCAGCTCCACCAGGTCTGGAGAAGGGCATCTGTCATTCTCCTTGCGTCTAATGAATGGTATGTGATGGCTGGCTGGGGAGGGATCTCCTGGTGTCACTCGCTGGGGGTTGCACCCACTGTCTCCAAACCTTGTCCTCTGTACTTCAGGTGACTGGCTTACAGAGCACACTTCCACTGTCTAATCACTGGGAGATCTCATTCACATTGAGGCGTCTGTTTCAATGGACAACCACATGCCCCTGAAGCTGTACATTGACCGCTGTGTAGCTACACTGAGCCCAGGCAAGGACTCCAGCCCCAGATACAGCATCATTGACTACAATGGGTAAGAAGCTCTCTGCTTGCTCCAGCTGCTCCCACCTCAATGACTTCACTCCATTCACTTCATGTACCTTTGTTCACCTGCAGTTGCCTCGTGGACAGCAAAGCTGAGGACTCCTTTTCAACCTTTGTGTTGCCGAGAGACCAGCGGGAACTGGACAAGATCAGGTTTGACCTGGATACCTTCCGCTTCTATGGGGACGAGCGGTCCTTGGTAAGAGGAAGCTGCTGATTGGCTTCTCCCCACAGGGTGGGAGTGACTAAACACTGACTTATGCTGAATGTGTCCCTCAGATTTTCATCACCTGTCACCTGAAAGTTGCTGCAGTGGATCAGGGAGATTCCAGGAACAAAGCTTGTACTTTCCAGAAGCTGCACAAGATGTGAGTGTTTCTACCCCCACTCACCCCTCTCCCTGTTCCTTAATGGTGTTGCTGGGGAGAGATGATGCACCATCATGCACCAATTTGTACTTGACCAGTTCACTTCACTACATTAGAAAAGCTTGTATTAACAGGTCACAAAATTGACACCAGTCACAAGGGACCCTGGCACACTCTCCTCTGGGTGCATCACTGAACAAATCTCACAAGGGAACACAAACCTGGGTCTGTCACTTCACCCATAAGTAATGGTGAACTGTTGGGTTCCCCTCAGGGCTCTGGATTGACAAATGATCTTGACCTCATGTCTGTGATAATGGGAACTGCAATGCTAGAGAATCCAAGATAAGCAAGTGTGGAGCTGGATGAACACAGCAGGCCAAGTAGCATCATATCAGGAGCACAAAAGCTGATGTTTCAGGCTGAGACTCTTCATCAGGGAGGTCTCTCTGATGAAGGGTCTTGGTCTGAAACGTCAGCTTTTGTGCTCCTGATATGATGCTACTTGGCCTGCTGTTCATCCAGCTCCACACTGTTATCATGACCTCATGTCTGGTTTGCTTATGGGGTGTGCTTTTGTTGTCCTGGCTCACTTGAGGTGTGGTAGTGTTGGATACCAACCCCTTCATTTCCAGCCTCTCAACGGAGCCTGCATCGGTTTGAGTTGCTCCTTACAGTAAGGCAGGGGACACTAGAATTTAGTCAAATGCAACTACTGATCCAATAGTACTTTGGGAAAGATTAGGAAGGTTAGTTGGTTCTTGGGAACACCAAGATGTAACAGTAGGTTGAGTAGACATCTGATGTTCTTCCGATCGGTTGGTGTCAGTGACAAAACCTTTTTGTCAGATGAATCTGGATATCTGCCACTGAGGGTTGTTCATTGGCAGATGGAATGACAGGCCAAACTCACCAGGTGACTGAGTTGTTCTGTGGGGCTGAACAGCCTTTTCATCTGTCACTGTGTAGCTGAGACATGAGGTGCTCCCTTCAAGTGCAAACTTTCTTTATTATCCGATCAAGCCATGGCCCAAAAGGCCATGGTGTCTAACATGGCTGAGCTAACCAGCTTGATTCCAACAGAAAGTGGCCCTTCCTTAAAGGGGAGTTGATATTTGGTGGGTTCTGTTTCAGTTTCCTTCTCAGTGGGACTAATCCATCATTTGGATGATCCTTGACTGAAAGCAAGCTCTGCAGTCACCTCAGATAATGGGAACTGCAGATGCTGGAGAATTCCAAGATAAAATGTGAGGCTGGATGAACACAGCAGGCCAAGCAGCATCTCAGGAGCACAAAAGCTGATGTTTTGGGCCTAGACCCTTCATCAGAGAGGGGGATGGGAAGAGGGAACTGGAATAAATAGGGAGAGGGGGAGGCGGACTGAAGATGGAGAGAGAAAAGAAGATAGGAAGGGAGGGGATAGGTCAGGTCAAGGAGGTGGGATGAGGTTAGTAGGTAGATGGGGGTGCGGCTTGGGGTGGGAGGAAGGCATGGGTGAGAGGAAGAACTGGTTAGGGAGGCAGAGACAGGTTTGGACTGGTTTTGGGATGCAGTGGGTGGAGGGGAAGAGCTGGGCTGGTTGTGTGGTGCAGTGGGGTGGCCATGGGTACCCGCATGGGCCCCAGCTATGCCTGCCTCTTTGTAGATTACGTGGAACAGTCCCTCTTCCGCACCTACACAGGCCCCAAACCCCACCTCTTCTTCCGGTACATTGATGACTGTATCGGCGCCGCCTCTTGCTCCCCAGAGGAGCTCGAACAGTTCATCCACTTCACCAACACCTTCCACCCCAACTTTCAGTTCACCTGGGCCATCTCCAGCACATCCCTCACCTTCCTGGACCTCTCAGTCTCCATCTCAGGCAACCAGCTTGTAACTGATGTCCATTTCAAGCCCACCGACTCCCACAGCTACCTAGAATACACCTCCTCCCACCCACCCTCCTGCAAAAATTCCATCCCCTATTCCCAATTCCTCCACCTCCGCCGCATCTGCTCCCACGACAAGACATTCCACTCCCGCACATCCCAGATGTCCAAGTTCTTCAAGGACCACGACTTTCCCCCCACAGTGATCGAGAACGCCCTTGACCGCGTCTCCCATATTTCCCGCAACACATCCCTCACCCCGCCCCCTCGTTCTCACACCACCCTACAAACCTCCAGATACAATGCATCATCCTCCGACACTTTCGCCATTTACAATCCGACCCCACCACCAAGACACTTTTCCATCCCCGCCCCTGTCTGCTTTCCGGAGAGACCACTCTCTCCGTGACTCCCTTGTTCGCTCCACACTGCCCTCCAACCCCACCACACCCGGCACCTTCCCCTGCAACCGCAGAAAATGCTACACTTGCCCCCACACCTCCTCCCTCACCCCTATCCCAGGCCCCAAGATGACATTCCACATTAAGCAGAGGTTCACCTGCACATCTGCCAATGTGGTATACTGCATCCACTGTACCCGGTGTGGCTTCCTCTACATTGGGGAAACCAAGCGGAGGCTTGGAGACCGCTTTGCAGAACACCTCCGCTCAGTTCGCAACAAACAACTGCACCTCCCAGTCGCAAACCATTTCCACTCCCCCTCCCGTTCTCTAGATGACATGTCCATCATGGGCCTCCTGCAGTGCCACAATGATGCCACCCGAAGGTTGCAGGAACAGCAACTCATATTCCGCCTGGGAACTTTGCAGCCTAATGGTATCAATGTGGACTTCACCAGCTTCAAAATCTCCCCTTCCCCCACCACATCACAAAACCAGCCCAGTTCATCTCCTCCCCCCACTGCATCCCAAAACCAGTCCAACCTGTCTCTGCCTCCCTAACCTGTTCTTCCTCTCACCCATCCCTTCCTCCCACCCCAAGCCGCACCCCCATCTACCTACTAACCTCATCCCACCTCCTTGACCTGTCCGTCTTCCCTGGACTGACCTATCCCCTCCCTACCTCCCCACCTATATTCTCTCCACCTATCTTCTTTACACTCCATCTTCGGTCCGCCTCCCCCTCTCTCCCTATTTATTCCAGTTCCCTCTTCCCATCCCCCTCTCTGATGAAGGGTTTAGGCCCGAAACGTCAGCTTTTGTGCTCCTGAGATGCTGCTTGGCCTGCTGTGTTCATCCAGCCTCACATTTTATCTCTGCAGTCACCTCAATAGTGTTTCTCAGTACAGGATATCAGATGCACAGTCTGAATCCAACAGCTGTGTGGTCAAGGCACATGGTAAGTGTCAGCCTGGTTGTGGCTGAGGCTGGTTGTGGAGTGAGTCAAGGATAAAACATAATTTGGAGGGTTTCAGATCCCAGGAGTTGGAAATGAAAGGGTTCACTGTTGTGGAAAGGTTAAATGAGAGCATTGTTATTAGTTGAATGGTAAAAGGAATCCTGTGTCCCTGTACACCAGTTGCTGGAAGTCTGCATGATTATGTAGCAAATAGTGAAGACGAATAGTGTATTGTCTCTCAGTATGGAAGGACAGAAGTAAGGATGCATACTATAAACATACAGGGTCTGAGAATGACCACACCCTGGAGTATTGTGAACATTCTTGATCTTCCTTCAAGAAGGATGTTCTGGCCCTGGAAGGAATGCAGCAAAGGTTTATAAACTGATTTCTGGGTTGGCAGAGTTCAAGGAATGAAGGGACTAAGCCAGTTAGAGCTACGTTAACTGCTGTTGGAGGGGCATGGACAAAGCCCAAGGCCTCAAAGCACCAGGTTATGGTCTGACAGGTTTATTTCAATTCAAGTGTGCTTCAGTTGACAAAGGAGCTGCACTTGACTTCTGACTTCACTCATCTTGGACTATAACCTGGTGTCATGTGACTTTGCCATGATAGGCAGTTCAGAAGATGAGGGGGCAAATCTGAGGCTTTCAATATTCTAAAGGGCAAGGCAGGGGAAATGCAGGAAGGATATTCCCAATGACATATGGTCCAGAAATAAGGATCATAGGTTAAGGAATTGAGGTAAGCCATTTCTGACAGTGAGGATAACTTTCTTCACCCAGAGACCTTCTGAGACAGTAGAATTGTTTACCACACAAGTCAAGGCCAAAACATTGAATGTTTTCAGGAAGGAGACAGATTGGCCAAGTTGAATAAATTTTCATAATTCCATGAATAAAAACTGCAGTAAGCAGTTTGGGCCCTCAATCTTGCTGCCCCCTCCAATTGAATCATGGCTGATCTGATCTGTCATGTCTACTTTGCTACATTTTCACCTTAATGCTTCATTTCTGTACTGACCAAGAAGCTATTTATCGCAGCCTTAAGTATATGCAATGAATCTGATCCCAACTCTGTCGTAGTCTTATGATGTAACTTTGAGTTACCTTGTCTACAGCCTTGTGGAAATTCTCAAATCCACTGGTTTCCCACCACCACGTGCACCTCCTACCACTCTGTGCAAACCAACTTGTATGTCACATCTTTTGAACATGACCCTTAGTATGAGACCATTCAACCCTTGGCGGTGGGGTCAGTGGAGAAGATTCTTGCCAACAAGCTGCTGTATGCATCTCTATAGATGTCTCCGGTTCCCCTTGGCCTTCTCAAACAGTTTTTCCAACCTCTCCTCTTGCCTCCCCTCCTTTCTCAATAGGGATGTCACGGTTTTCCAAACAATCTTTTTTGTTTACTTTTCCAGAATGCAATGAATTTTAAAAATGTCAACCAATACCTCCACTATCTTGGTAGCTAAACATTTCAGGAGACTCAAATGCAAGTCAACAGGGCCATTAGTTTGTCTAATTTGACTTGCCTAGTGATAGCAATGGGAATTAAATACTTCCCCCTAACCTTTGGTGGAAAGTGCAAAGTAAATTCCACAATTAAACACTTAAATGTTTAATTCCCCTGCCATTTCCTTCCCACCTTACTGATAAGGTTCATCTTCAAATTCATTTTTTCTTTGAATTTTTTGTTTTTATTCTTCACTAATTTGCCCTTGTTTGTTCTCTTCTGTCTTAATAGTTTTTAGTCCTCTTGCTGAATTCTGCATTGATCCCAGTCTTTCAACCTACCACTGCTTTTCAGCTGCTTAAATGCTTTTTCTACATCTTGATACTCCCTGAACTTCCTTGGTTAGTAAGTTTGGTTTGTCCATCTTAGAATCCTAGTTCTTTATTGGCATATGATGTGACCTGAGGGTCATTAAATTACCACCTGAAATCTCCAACAACTTTCTTTCCATCCTTCCTGCTTTTGTCAATTTGTTTCCTGAATCTGTCCTTAATTCATTAATTCCCTTCAAGTTCAAGAGTACAGAGAGCAAGTCGGAACAGGGATGAATTGGATAATCAGTCACAAAGGACAACTAGTCCCCCTAATTGCTCAGTTTCTATCTTTCTTTGTTACTCTGAGAATATGTCCTCTGGTAATAGACTATTCCACAAGTAAATTCCCTGCGTCTATCTTGAACTTCCCTTGTCACATATTTCAATAAGTTCTTCATTCTTCAATTCTAATTTGCATAAGCCCATTGAACTCAACTCATGAGAAAATACTTAAATGTATCAGTCTAATGAACCTTTCGGGTCAGCTTCCAATGCCAGTATACCTTTCAGCAATGGGAGACCAAAACTGCTTACTGTTCTACATGTGGCCTTGTTCTTGTCTAAACTTGCAACTTTTTTATCTTCCAGCAAATCAAGGTTAACATTCCATTTCCCTTTCCTGTTACTTGATGAATTTATATGTAAGGTTTTTGTGACTCATGTAGGAGGACGCAATGCCTACTGTTCCTCTATTACCCAACCTGTTGTGTCCTCATCAAATGAGGAGGAGACAAGGGCCTAGTGGTATTATTGCTGGACTGTTAATCCAGGGACCCTGATAACATTCTGGGCCCAGGTTTGAATCTGCCGCAGATGGTGTAATTTGAAACCAATAATATCTCAAATTAAAAATCCAGTGTTGACCATTAACCCATGGTTCATTGTCAGAAAATCCTATCTGGTTCACTGTCCCTTAGCAAAGGAGACTGACATCCTGGTCTGGACTACATGTGACTCCAGACCTACCACAATCTGGCACTTGGATGGGCATTAAATGCTGTGTGGTCAGGCATGCCCTCATCTTTTATGTGAATGAATGAATCAAAACTAAAATGATAAATTTAAGCAAGTATAATTTCCCCTTCATGTAGCTATGATTGTTTTTGATCATAATGTATTTTTGAACCTTCTCCAATTGAAGGTAACATTGGGACATTGATTACAAACTGTATGGCTGCTGTCTCACTAGATAGAGGTGATTGGTGGGTAACTTAACCTGGACATCACCATGCCTCAGTTAAGAGGCTGGGATGAGAATGGAGAAAATTCATGGTAACCTCAGCCAGTGTGAGAATTCAGTTAGACTCTTAATAGGCTCTCTTCCTCCCTGAAGTTATGCTAACTGACCTATTGTTAGCTGCTTTCATTCTCCCTTCCTCCTTGAACCCCCTGCTGGGAGAATTCGGACAGCTGCTTTGTCCTGGATGGTGTTGATCTTAAAGCTACATCAATCCAGGCAACTGATGATTAATCTATTGCATTCCTGAATTGTTCCTTCTTGATTGTGGCAGGGTTTGGAGTGTCAAAGGTGAGTTAATTGACAGTATTCCTGACCTTTGAACATGACCTCTGTCATCTCCTCATGAACTAGTCACAACTTACTGACTTAGCTTTGTTATCAGCAAAATTTGCTGACCATACCTGCTATCTGTACATTCCAATCATATAAATAGGAGCAGCAGACCCTCCGTACATGTTGCCAACATAGAAAACATTCTATTTTGCAGGCAACATTCTCAAGTGTACAGAAGTATCTCAGGGCAGAAAGAGGCCATTCAACCCCTCTTGTCAATATTTGCTCAGTGCCCATTTCCTCTGCAGGTCTACCTCTGCCTTTCTGCTAGCATCCCTACATATTTTCATTATACGATATCATCTTCAATGCCTGGATTTAACTTGTTTCCACATATTTGCTGATAGTGCAATCCATGTCCTCATAACTCAGTGGAAAAAGTTTCCACTGACCTTGCATTTGCTTTGTTTAAAAAACATTTTTATGAACTGTGTCCCCTAGTTCATAATCCATTTACAAGTGGGAACAGTTTCGACTCTGCCCAGACTAAATGATTTTGACAACTTTGTAATTTCCTCATTTATTTTCTCTACAAAGATCAGTCCCAACTCTTCACAACATTCCTCATAATTGAAATTTCCCATCCCTGGAAACACTTCATTGCCTGCTACTCATTTTCTGCACTCACCAATGGGTTCACATCTTCCCTATCATGAAGTTCTCAACTGTATACAATAGTCCAGCTCAGGCCCAACCAGTTTCCTGTGTAAATTCATTTCACCTCCCTGCTCCTGTATTCCTTCTCATTTAGGAAGCTGAAAGCCATGCTTTAGACAAATTAGCCACAAACTGACACTATACGCAACTTTCCACATTGTACACATTTTTACAGATGTTTGCTCACTCACTTAACCCATTCCTGCCTGGATCATCCAGGCATAGGAAGTGATGGAAGTGAACACAAAAGCAGCAACCAGGAAACATCTGGATGAAATATGAACAGGAATGGAAGGATATGGATCTTGTAAGTGAAGACAGTTTATTATGCCAAATGTTGGAGCAGGCTTGGCAGGCCAATTGGCCTGTTCCTGTGCTGTAGTGTTCTTTGTTCTTCTGTTCATATCTGTTGTAACCTTATGTTCTCTGTAGAATTTACTTTCTTAATGATCACTGTATCAACAACCAAGCCTACATTGGCAACCGTATCTTCTGCCCCTTTATCTTTTGTCATTTAAATCACATCCTTCCTGTTTTGCAGGAAACATTGGAAAAGGTGCAGAGGAGATTTAACAGGATGCTGCCTGATCTGGAGTGAAGGCCCTATGAAAGGCTGAGGGACTTGGGTCTGTTCTCATTGGAGAGAAGGTGGCTAAGAGGGGATTTAATAGACATACAAGATGATCAGGATTAGATAGGGTGGACAGTGAGTCTTTTTCCAAGGATGATGACTTCAGCTTGTATGAGGGGGCATAGCTACAAATTGTGGGGTGATAGATTTAAGACAGGTGTCAGAGGCAGGTTCTTTCCTCAGTGGTAAGGGTGTAGAATGCCCTGCCTGCCAATGTAGCTAACTCAGCCACACTTAAGGGCATTTAAACACGCCTTGAATAAGCATACAGATGATAGGAGTGTGTAGGGGGAGGGGCTTAGATTAGTTCACAGGTCGGCCCAACATCAAGGGCCAGTTCTGTGCTGTATTGTTCTATATGCCAACCTTGACTGTGGACCTTCTTTATCAAAGATTTTTCTGGAATTATAAGTACACTACACTTACTCAATCCCCTTATCTCCACAAAATGTCTGCAGAATTCTCTCAGATTGGCCAATGATCATTTCTCCATCTCAAACATATTGACTGACTGTGTCTGATTTATATTGAAAGTCTAAGTGCACTGCTCTTACAACTTCTTAATTTCTCAATGAATTTTAATGTTCCCTTAGTGAAATGTTAAATGAACTGGTGTAGTTTTCTGCTTTGTTTAACTGCCATTTTGAATATATTGTAACAGTCACTCTTCCAAACAGATATGAAATTAAATAATTCAAGAGAATATTGGAAAATTAATGCTAATGCATCAATTACCTCTAGCCACTTTTTAATTTCCAATCCTAGGATGAGGTCCATGAGTCCAGACGCTTGTCAGTCCACAGCTCCAACAATGTATTAAGTTCCATTTCCTAGTGCCTGTAATTTGAGCACCTCCCTCAGTTTACTGACCCTGCAGTGAAGATATATTTGACTTTATTTACCTTTAATGAATAATTTTGGCCCACTCATTTATCACTTTATTCAGTACAGCCTTCTTTTAAGTAATAAAGAAATTCATACATCCACTTTATGTTAATGGTTTTGTATTGCTGACTAGTTTTATCAATTTTTTTGAGTATTAATTTTGTTCTGAAGTGTCCAATCTTCAGACTTTCTACTCGTCTTCAGACTTTCCACTCGTCTTCAGACTTTCCACTCGTCTTCAGACTTTCCACTCGTCTGCAGACTTTCCACTCGTCTTCAGACTTTCCACTCGTCTTCAGACTTTCCACTCGTCTTCAGACTTTCCACTCGTCTTCAGACTTTCCACTCGTCTTCAGACTTTCTACTCGTCTTCAGACTTTCTACTCGTCTTCAGACTTTCTACTCGTCTTCAGACTTTCTACTCGTCTTCAGACTTTCTACTCGTCTTCAGACTTTCTACTCGTCTTCAGACTTTCTACTCGTCTTCAGACTTTCTACTCGTCTTCAGACTTTCTACTCGTCTTCAGACTTTCTACTCGTCTTCAGACTTTCTACTCGTCTTCAGACTTTCTACTCGTCTTCAGACTTTCTACTCGTCTTCAGACTTTCTACTCGTCTTCAGACTTTCTACTCGTCTTCAGACTTTCTACTCGTCTTCAGACTTTCTACTCGTCTTCAGACTTTCTACTCGTCTTCAGACTTTCTACTCGTCTTCAGACTTTCTACTCGTCTTCAGACTTTCTACTCGTCTTCAGACTTTCTACTCGTCTTCAGACTTTCTACTCGTCTTCAGACTTTCTACTCCTCTTCAGACTTTCTACTCCTCTTCAGACTTTCTACTCCTCTTCAGACTTTCTACTCCTCTTCAGACTTTCTACTCCTCTTCAGACTTTCTACTCCTCTTCAGACTTTCTACTCCTCTTCAGACTTTCTACTCCTCTTCAGACTTTCTACTCCTCTTCAGACTTTCTACTCCTCTTCAGACTTTCTACTCCTCTTCAGACTTTCTACTCCTCTTCAGACTTTCTACTCCTCTTCAGACTTTCTACTCCTCTTCAGACTTTCTACTCCTCTTCAGACTTTCTACTCCTCTTCAGACTTTCTACTCCTCTTCAGACTTTCTACTCCTCTTCAGACTTTCTACTCCTCTTCAGACTTTCTACTCCTCTTCAGACTTTCTACTCCTCTTCAGACTTTCTACTCCTCTTCAGACTTTCTACTCCTCTTCAGACTTTCTACTCCTCTTCAGACTTTCTACTCCTCTTCAGACTTTCTACTCCTCTTCAGACTTTCTACTCCTCTTCAGACTTTCTACTCCTCTTCAGACTTTCTACTCCTCTTCAGACTTTCTACTCCTCTTCAGACTTTCTACTCCTCTTCAGACTTTCTACTCCTCTTCAGACTTTCTACTCCTCTTCAGACTTTCTACTCCTCTTCAGACTTTCTACTCCTCTTCAGACTTTCTACTCCTCTTCAGACTTTCTACTCCTCTTCAGACTTTCTACTCCTCTTCAGACTTTCTACTCCTCTTCAGACTTTCTACTCCT
This sequence comes from Stegostoma tigrinum, assembly GCF_030684315.1. Taxonomy (NCBI): domain Eukaryota; kingdom Metazoa; phylum Chordata; class Chondrichthyes; order Orectolobiformes; family Stegostomatidae; genus Stegostoma; species Stegostoma tigrinum. The sequence goes on along the minus strand of NC_081388.1, from coordinate 1,889,259 downwards.
CTTCAGACTTTCTACTCCTCTTCAGACTTTCTACTCCTCTTCAGACTTTCTACTCCTCTTCAGACTTTCTACTCCTCTTCAGACTTTCTACTCCTCTTCAGACTTTCTACTCCTCTTCAGACTTTCTACTCCTCTTCAGACTTTCTACTCCTCTTCAGACTTTCTACTCCTCTTCAGACTTTCTACTCCTCTTCAGACTTTCTACTCCTCTTCAGACTTTCTACTCCTCTTCAGACTTTCTACTCCTCTTCAGACTTTCTACTCCTCTTCAGACTTTCTACTCCTCTTCAGACTTTCTACTCCTCTTCAGACTTTCTACTCCTCTTCAGACTTTCTACTCCTCTTCAGACTTTCTACTCCTCTTCAGACTTTCTACTCCTCTTCAGACTTTCTACTCCTCTTCAGACTTTCTACTCCTCTTCAGACTTTCTACTCCTCTTCAGACTTTCTACTCCTCTTCAGACTTTCTACTCCTCTTCAGACTTTCTACTCCTCTTCAGACTTTCTACTCCTCTTCAGACTTTCTACTCCTCTTCAGACTTTCTACTCCTCTTCAGACTTTCTACTCCTCTTCAGACTTTCTACTCCTCTTCAGACTTTCTACTCCTCTTCAGACTTTCTACTCCTCTTCAGACTTTCTACTCCTCTTCAGACTTTCTACTCCTCTTCAGACTTTCTACTCCTCTTCAGACTTTCTACTCCTCTTCAGACTTTCTACTCCTCTTCAGACTTTCTACTCCTCTTCAGACTTTCTACTCCTCTTCAGACTTTCTACTCCTCTTCAGACTTTCTACTCCTCTTCAGACTTTCTACTCCTCTTCAGACTTTCTACTCCTCTTCAGACTTTCTACTCCTCTTCAGACTTTCTACTCCTCTTCAGACTTTCTACTCCTCTTCAGACTTTCTACTCCTCTTCAGACTTTCTACTCCTCTTCAGACTTTCTACTCCTCTTCAGACTTTCTACTCCTCTTCAGACTTTCTACTCCTCTTCAGACTTTCTACTCCTCTTCAGACTTTCTACTCCTCTTCAGACTTTCTACTCCTCTTCAGACTTTCTACTCCTCTTCAGACTTTCTACTCCTCTTCAGACTTTCTACTCCTCTTCAGACTTTCTACTCCTCTTCAGACTTTCTACTCCTCTTCAGACTTTCTACTCCTCTTCAGACTTTCTACTCCTCTTCAGACTTTCTACTCCTCTTCAGACTTTCTACTCCTCTTCAGACTTTCTACTCCTCTTCAGACTTTCTACTCCTCTTCAGACTTTCTACTCCTCTTCAGACTTTCTACTCCTCTTCAGACTTTCTACTCCTCTTCAGACTTTCTACTCCTCTTCAGACTTTCTACTCCTCTTCAGACTTTCTACTCCTCTTCAGACTTTCTACTCCTCTTCAGACTTTCTACTCCTCTTCAGACTTTCTACTCCTCTTCAGACTTTCTACTCCTCTTCAGACTTTCTACTCCTCTTCAGACTTTCTACTCCTCTTCAGACTTTCTACTCCTCTTCAGACTTTCTACTCCTCTTCAGACTTTCTACTCCTCTTCAGACTTTCTACTCCTCTTCAGACTTTCTACTCCTCTTCAGACTTTCTACTCCTCTTCAGACTTTCTACTCCTCTTCAGACTTTCTACTCCTCTTCAGACTTTCTACTCCTCTTCAGACTTTCTACTCCTCTTCAGACTTTCTACTCCTCTTCAGACTTTCTACTCCTCTTCAGACTTTCTACTCCTCTTCAGACTTTCTACTCCTCTTCAGACTTTCTACTCCTCTTCAGACTTTCTACTCCTCTTCAGACTTTCTACTCCTCTTCAGACTTTCTACTCCTCTTCAGACTTTCTACTCCTCTTCAGACTTTCTACTCCTCTTCAGACTTTCTACTCCTCTTCAGACTTTCTACTCCTCTTCAGACTTTCTACTCCTCTTCAGACTTTCTACTCCTCTTCAGACTTTCTACTCCTCTTCAGACTTTCTACTCCTCTTCAGACTTTCTACTCCTCTTCAGACTTTCTACTCCTCTTCAGACTTTCTACTCCTCTTCAGACTTTCTACTCCTCTTCAGACTTTCTACTCCTCTTCAGACTTTCTACTCCTCTTCAGACTTTCTACTCCTCTTCAGACTTTCTACTCCTCTTCAGACTTTCTACTCCTCTTCAGACTTTCTACTCCTCTTCAGACTTTCTACTCCTCTTCAGACTTTCTACTCCTCTTCAGACTTTCTACTCCTCTTCAGACTTTCTACTCCTCTTCAGACTTTCTACTCCTCTTCAGACTTTCTACTCCTCTTCAGACTTTCTACTCCTCTTCAGACTTTCTACTCCTCTTCAGACTTTCTACTCCTCTTCAGACTTTCTACTCCTCTTCAGACTTTCTACTCCTCTTCAGACTTTCTACTCCTCTTCAGACTTTCTACTCCTCTTCAGACTTTCTACTCCTCTTCAGACTTTCTACTCCTCTTCAGACTTTCTACTCCTCTTCAGACTTTCTACTCCTCTTCAGACTTTCTACTCCTCTTCAGACTTTCTACTCCTCTTCAGACTTTCTACTCCTCTTCAGACTTTCTACTCCTCTTCAGACTTTCTACTCCTCTTCAGACTTTCTACTCCTCTTCAGACTTTCTACTCCTCTTCAGACTTTCTACTCCTCTTCAGACTTTCTACTCCTCTTCAGACTTTCTACTCCTCTTCAGACTTTCTACTCCTCTTCAGACTTTCTACTCCTCTTCAGACTTTCTACTCCTCTTCAGACTTTCTACTCCTCTTCAGACTTTCTACTCCTCTTCAGACTTTCTACTCCTCTTCAGACTTTCTACTCCTCTTCAGACTTTCTACTCCTCTTCAGACTTTCTACTCCTCTTCAGACTTTCTACTCCTCTTCAGACTTTCTACTCCTCTTCAGACTTTCTACTCCTCTTCAGACTTTCTACTCCTCTTCAGACTTTCTACTCCTCTTCAGACTTTCTACTCCTCTTCAGACTTTCTACTCCTCTTCAGACTTTCTACTCCTCTTCAGACTTTCTACTCCTCTTCAGACTTTCTACTCCTCTTCAGACTTTCTACTCCTCTTCAGACTTTCTACTCCTCTTCAGACTTTCTACTCCTCTTCAGACTTTCTACTCCTCTTCAGACTTTCTACTCCTCTTCAGACTTTCTACTCCTCTTCAGACTTTCTACTCCTCTTCAGACTTTCTACTCCTCTTCAGACTTTCTACTCCTCTTCAGACTTTCTACTCCTCTTCAGACTTTCTACTCCTCTTCAGACTTTCTACTCCTCTTCAGACTTTCTACTCCTCTTCAGACTTTCTACTCCTCTTCAGACTTTCTACTCCTCTTCAGACTTTCTACTCCTCTTCAGACTTTCTACTCCTCTTCAGACTTTCTACTCCTCTTCAGACTTTCTACTCCTCTTCAGACTTTCTACTCCTCTTCAGACTTTCTACTCCTCTTCAGACTTTCTACTCCTCTTCAGACTTTCTACTCCTCTTCAGACTTTCTACTCCTCTTCAGACTTTCTACTCCTCTTCAGACTTTCTACTCCTCTTCAGACTTTCTACTCCTCTTCAGACTTTCTACTCCTCTTCAGACTTTCTACTCCTCTTCAGACTTTCTACTCCTCTTCAGACTTTCTACTCCTCTTCAGACTTTCTACTCCTCTTCAGACTTTCTACTCCTCTTCAGACTTTCTACTCCTCTTCAGACTTTCTACTCCTCTTCAGACTTTCTACTCCTCTTCAGACTTTCTACTCCTCTTCAGACTTTCTACTCCTCTTCAGACTTTCTACTCCTCTTCAGACTTTCTACTCCTCTTCAGACTTTCTACTCCTCTTCAGACTTTCTACTCCTCTTCAGACTTTCTACTCCTCTTCAGACTTTCTACTCCTCTTCAGACTTTCTACTCCTCTTCAGACTTTCTACTCCTCTTCAGACTTTCTACTCCTCTTCAGACTTTCTACTCCTCTTCAGACTTTCTACTCCTCTTCAGACTTTCTACTCCTCTTCAGACTTTCTACTCCTCTTCAGACTTTCTACTCCTCTTCAGACTTTCTACTCCTCTTCAGACTTTCTACTCCTCTTCAGACTTTCTACTCCTCTTCAGACTTTCTACTCCTCTTCAGACTTTCTACTCCTCTTCAGACTTTCTACTCCTCTTCAGACTTTCTACTCCTCTTCAGACTTTCTACTCCTCTTCAGACTTTCTACTCCTCTTCAGACTTTCTACTCCTCTTCAGACTTTCTACTCCTCTTCAGACTTTCTACTCCTCTTCAGACTTTCTACTCCTCTTCAGACTTTCTACTCCTCTTCAGACTTTCTACTCCTCTTCAGACTTTCTACTCCTCTTCAGACTTTCTACTCCTCTTCAGACTTTCTACTCCTCTTCAGACTTTCTACTCCTCTTCAGACTTTCTACTCCTCTTCAGACTTTCTACTCCTCTTCAGACTTTCTACTCCTCTTCAGACTTTCTACTCCTCTTCAGACTTTCTACTCCTCTTCAGACTTTCTACTCCTCTTCAGACTTTCTACTCCTCTTCAGACTTTCTACTCCTCTTCAGACTTTCTACTCCTCTTCAGACTTTCTACTCCTCTTCAGACTTTCTACTCCTCTTCAGACTTTCTACTCCTCTTCAGACTTTCTACTCCTCTTCAGACTTTCTACTCCTCTTCAGACTTTCTACTCCTCTTCAGACTTTCTACTCCTCTTCAGACTTTCTACTCCTCTTCAGACTTTCTACTCCTCTTCAGACTTTCTACTCCTCTTCAGACTTTCTACTCCTCTTCAGACTTTCTACTCCTCTTCAGACTTTCTACTCCTCTTCAGACTTTCTACTCCTCTTCAGACTTTCTACTCCTCTTCAGACTTTCTACTCCTCTTCAGACTTTCTACTCCTCTTCAGACTTTCTACTCCTCTTCAGACTTTCTACTCCTCTTCAGACTTTCTACTCCTCTTCAGACTTTCTACTCCTCTTCAGACTTTCTACTCCTCTTCAGACTTTCTACTCCTCTTCAGACTTTCTACTCCTCTTCAGACTTTCTACTCCTCTTCAGACTTTCTACTCCTCTTCAGACTTTCTACTCCTCTTCAGACTTTCTACTCCTCTTCAGACTTTCTACTCCTCTTCAGACTTTCTACTCCTCTTCAGACTTTCTACTCCTCTTCAGACTTTCTACTCCTCTTCAGACTTTCTACTCCTCTTCAGACTTTCTACTCCTCTTCAGACTTTCTACTCCTCTTCAGACTTTCTACTCCTCTTCAGACTTTCTACTCCTCTTCAGACTTTCTACTCCTCTTCAGACTTTCTACTCCTCTTCAGACTTTCTACTCCTCTTCAGACTTTCTACTCCTCTTCAGACTTTCTACTCCTCTTCAGACTTTCTACTCCTCTTCAGACTTTCTACTCCTCTTCAGACTTTCTACTCCTCTTCAGACTTTCTACTCCTCTTCAGACTTTCTACTCCTCTTCAGACTTTCTACTCCTCTTCAGACTTTCTACTCCTCTTCAGACTTTCTACTCCTCTTCAGACTTTCTACTCCTCTTCAGACTTTCTACTCCTCTTCAGACTTTCTACTCCTCTTCAGACTTTCTACTCCTCTTCAGACTTTCTACTCCTCTTCAGACTTTCTACTCCTCTTCAGACTTTCTACTCCTCTTCAGACTTTCTACTCCTCTTCAGACTTTCTACTCCTCTTCAGACTTTCTACTCCTCTTCAGACTTTCTACTCCTCTTCAGACTTTCTACTCCTCTTCAGACTTTCTACTCCTCTTCAGACTTTCTACTCCTCTTCATTCAACTGATACCATCTTTTAAAATTTCTGGTTAACTGTGAATGGTGGACCCATCCCTTGGAATTTTCTGAACTGTCCTGGTCAATGCCATCTGCTGCTGCATCTCTCTTGAACTGTCTTTTACCCTTTTTAGCAGTTCACCAGACAGCTGTTTTCTTGTTCTCATCATTGCCTTTAGACTTAAATAAAGACACAGGGCTGTATCTTATTCAAAAGCATGTAAGTGCAAGTTTTTTGCTGATTATTTGTACAGTTTCTCGAGTGAGCTGTTCTAAGTTTTATCACAACATCTTACTAGTTATCTCATTAACTACCTCCCCTGCCATATATGGCCTCCCTCACTTACAATTCCAGGCCTAACTAACCACGTGCCATTCCCCAAAGAACTCACCACTCACTGGGTATCTGCCAAAAGACTAGCCTCCCTGGCACTTGCACCATTTTAAAAAGGCTGCTGTACCCTGGGGAAAGACTGACAATCTGAAACTGCTTTCTTTTGGTCAAGGATCTGGTGTCTGAACATGTTGGTGAAGGGGATGATGGCATTGCCACCTCTTAGGTAAAACTGAGCACAGTTCTCAATTATGCCCTATTATGGCAAGGTTTCCTTATTCTTGATCTCCAATATGTACAATTAAGGTCAACACACAATTTGTCTTCTTGGAGACATAAGTAATACTAAGCAAAGTTTTGCGTCATTATCACATTGTCCATTTCTTATGTCTCTGCCTTCAGAAGAGAAGTCTACTTTTAGCTTAACTTCTGATTTTGATATGTTTGGAAGAGCACAGGTCCATTTAAACAGTTGATTAAATTGCTCATTCTTCACTCTCTTGCCCGCTCTCTCTTCTTCTCCCCCACCCCCCCCCCCTTGTCGGTTTCCACTTTGTTTTTCATTACTGTACATGGAATCTGGGTGTCACATGTAGGCCAGACTATGTAACAATGGCAGACTGTTTGTTCATTTGTTTGGTTCACAAAAGATATTAAACAGACTTTTTTTACAAACAGCTTCACTGATATTTTTTAAACATTTCCCTCTGTTTGTTTGCCCTGCTGTCTTCTGCCCATAGGAGGTACATAATCTATCAGGCGCATGTGGGAATGAATGCCTTGCTGAGTGATGCATGTATAACCAATTTGGACAATGATTTAGCTTGGGCCCAGCCACACGTGCCTGTGCGTGCAGTTATGTAGATATCAGGTGCAGGAACAAAACATTTTCCTTGAAATCCTCAGTACTGTCACCCATGTAGTGGGTTCTATCTTGAGTATAACACATGACACCATTGTTGAAGAACATCAGCTCACACAATATATCAAATTGCATTCAACCTTGGCCAATCTGAGCTCCTAAACATGTACTTATTTCAATTTCTTAATCTGGATTTGGAATATTCATAGAACCTGTAGTTTTATGATAGGCACTTATTCACAGAAGTTTCTTTTTGTTAAAATTACTGAGAAGCCATATTTCATTGTAAAAGGCTGAATGTAAAACTTTTCCATTTATGTTTGAAACCTCAATGAATTGTTCTGGAAAATGATCATGATCACACAGTTTACAATTCATCTTGTAGATCAATAATACCCAATCATTATTTACAGTCTTCATACAGACTGCAGACACCCTGATTCTTATGTTACCTGTGCCTTTGTAAGACACTGCAAAACCTCAGGACTTCAACTGGTGAGGTTCTCAACCCTGTCAATCACCAACCAGCTTAATGTCAGAAAAGCTTGCTTGGATGAATGCAGCTCCAACAACACTGAAGGAACATGACAATGTCTAGGATACGGCAGCCAAACTGACATGTTATTCATCATTGTTTTCGCTCACTCACTCCCACATGGGTGGATAGTGGCAGAGGGTGTAACATCTGCAGGGTACATTGCAGCATCTTCCCCAAGGATCGGATCCTTCGATAGTTCTCATCTGCAACCAATGCCTCGCTCCCCGACAGCACTGAGTACTGCGATACCAGATGAAATGCAGTACATTGAGAAGCCACAACGCCACCTTCTCAATAACAGTTTGATGTTGGTCAGTAAATGTTGGGTTTGCCAGAACAACCACATCCACACAGTAACCAATAAAACTAAACGGACAAGTAAGAAAAGAGTAGCCTCGATGGGTGTGAATGGAAGGACAAGGAGTGTTTTCCAGCCAACGTCAAAACCAAGAGGAAAATACATTTGAATATATAATTAGGACAAGATTCAACACGGCTCAAGAGGTCACCAACTCACTTGACTTTATCCCAAACAAATGCACAGTGGCAGGGATCACTCAGATTCAGTTGCAGAATAAAGCGCACTGTGCACATCGAATGTTCCCAGCACAGGTACAGCCCAGGATTAGATACAGAGTAAAGTTCAATCGCAGTGTCCGCATCAAACACCCACATCCCCAGGACTGGTAAAACATTGAGTTTGATACAGACTAAATTTCCTTCCACACTGTCTCGATTAAACACTCCCAGGAGAGGTATTACAAAGGTTTTAATAAAGAGTAAAGTTTCCTGGACATTGTCCCAAACAAACAGAGTCAAGGGCAGTTTTAGGTAAATATGAGAAACTTTGCTTTTGTTCAGTACAAACCCTGTTTCCAAACCCGATCCTCCAATGACCTGTCTGTATTTCTCACTGTCACCCTCCTAAATCAATGAGCCATATTTGATGATTGCATTCAGAAGAAGGGTCCTGACCCAAAACATCAGCTTTCCTGCTCCTCTGATGCGGTCTGGTCTGCTGTGTTCGTCCAGCTCCACGCTGCATTATCTCTGACTACAGTGTCGGCAGTTCTTATTATCTCTAATCCTCTTATCAGACATCTCTAACCTATCGGACCTGGACCAGAGACGTAGGTAGCATTACCTCATGGCTCCACGGCTAAATAAGACCTTTGCATTAATTAATCATTCTTTCAAGTTTTGCAAAAAATTGTTTGGTACCATGTCGTTCTGACCCACTCAGACCAGCTCCTAGGTCTTGGTCATCCTTGGTTCACAAGCTGTTTCTTTCTTTATGTCAACATCTTTTAAACATCCAGTTTCTCCTGTCCACAATACTGGCAAGTGGCACCCCATCCTCACCCTTCTCTCTACAGCCACTAATCAGCGTCTCTCAAGGATTATGTGAGCAGCATTTCTTCTTACCCCTCTGCCTGTCCCTCTCCCTCACTCTTCAGCCCCTGGTTAACAGTGTTAAGAAGATTACTTAAACCCACCTTCTCAAGGACAGTTGGGCGATAGTCGTCAAAATTATGGCCTTGCCAGGACGACCCGTAGCCACACAGGAACCAATAAAACTTAACGAGCAAGTAACAAAACAACAGGGGACCTTTTACGGTTTGTGAATAAAAAGGTGAGGAACACTTTCAAACCAAAATCAAACCAAGAGAAAAACACATTTGAAGGAAAAACTAGGTCATGTTTCACCACATCTCAGGAGATACCAACTCACTTGACTTTAACCCAATCCAGTCCAGGAGCAGGGATAGCTCAGTTAAGCTACAGAGTAAAACACTTTCTACATTCTCCACACAAAAAACTCCCAGAAGAGGTACAGCCCAGGAAGAAATACAGAGTAAAGTTCATTCATGCTATCCACATCAAACAATCCCAGAACAGGTAGGTCTTGGCATCAGATAAAATGTAAAGTTCCTTCCACGCTGTCACAAGCAAACACTCTTGGGAGAGGTACCACAAAGTTTGTAATTAAGAATAAAGCTTCCTCAAAACAATCCCTGTCATATACATCAGACTTTTGTTCAACACAAACAGTTTCCAAACTCCATTCTCTGAAAACCTGCCTATATTTCTCACTGTCACCCTCCTGAATCAATGATCCATGTTTGATGATTTTACTCAGGGGGCCCCTTCACCATGAGAACTTGTGGAGCTGAATGCAGTCAGGTGACAGAACAGCAACTCAACCATTCCCGTTGGTCCAAATGGAACAGGCCCTCCTGGTAATAAATCCAAGAGTTCACGCGTTGGTGGAAATTATAGAGACTGGGACTGGTTCAATGTTGCTGCTTCTGGTCTGATTGGTGTCAGGTGAGTGCAGATTGTGTGTATAAAAGGAGCTGGGTGGGGGCTGGAAGAGATGGTTGAGGTGTTTGGGATTATTGGGGATTTTGTAGTGAGGGGTTTGTTCCCTGTGCTGGTGGTAGTGGGAGCTGTTTGTTGCTCTGAAACTTGGCAACAGTTTCTGAGCCAGAGGTATTCATGGAGAATAGTGAGAGCCACTCCTGTGCCTGAGAGAGTCCCTCCTCATGGGGATCCCACTGGTTCCAGTTTCAGAATGTCTGAGGGTGGGAATGTATCTCCACTGCAGACTGTGATGGTGCAGTGTGGAGAGCACAAGCTGCTGGTCAGGGCCCAGTTGGATTTATTTGGAACCAGGCACCTGATTAAATCTAAGATAATGGGATCTGCAGATGCTGGAGAATTTGAAATAAGAAAGTGTGAAGCTAGATGAACACAGCAGGCCAAGCAGCATCTTAGGACCACAAAAGCTGACGTTTCATGCCCAGACCCTTCAGCAGATGAAAGGTCTAGGCCCGAAATGTCAGTTTTTGTGCTCCTAAGATGCTCCTCGGCCTGCTGTGTTCATCTAGCTCCACACTTTGTTATACCTGATTAAAATCTGCTGACTTGACCCTGGGGACAGCAGGTTGTCGGCCAACCAGGATCTACCCTGAGAACCATACTGTCCTCTTTGACAATGGGATGCTGGAGTGTGCCAGCAGACTGCAGGTAATGTGAGTCCTCTATACTTGCTGGAAGCTTGGGTTTCCTCACTGTAACCCTGGCTGAGTGATCATTATTTGGGGAGGGTGGTCTTCTGATTATCAACCCATAGGATTGCTTTTACTCTTTGTCTGTACTGGGCTTAGCACTAATTATTCTCTCTGTTTTGCCCAAATGTTGTTATCCCCATTATTTGAGATACTCAGTTTGTGTTGCGTTTCCAGCTCCTTTTGAGTCTGCTGTGTGGTCATTGGACAGTGAACTGTTTTAAGGGCAATCCACAAGAGGGTACTCACTTATTATAGAAATGACCTTAGAATTTGAAGCTATTTTGTTCTTGAAGTAATCACCAGTTTAGTTGCTACTGAAATGACTTAGCCGTTTGCTCCAAAATATTCCAGTCCCTTTAACTTTGAACTGAGGCTGTCATTTAGTTCTTTCCACAATGCCCAATCTAATCTCCCTTCTCAAATGGTTGAGATGGTATATCTACACCAGGGTATGATTAGGATCTTTTGACCTGCAAGACTGTCTACCCTAGGCCAAACGTTTTTTGAACTAGTTACTATTCCCCTATGATCTGGTCTCATTTCAATGATAATTTGTCAATTGCCTGAAATGGTTCCATCCTTTTATACTCTGAGCATTCCCATCTTTCTGGAAAGAGAACTATAATCATTCCAGACATGTGGAATGATGCACTAACTTGTTTTTAGTGACTAAGTCTGCTAAATGTGGACTCAGTCTCTGTGAAGAAGCAGCATCTTGGCACTGAGCCTGTCTGGTTCCCAAAGAATGCAGCCAATGAGATGATGTCATTGTGAGCCCTGTGTTGACCCTTCCCGTTTCAGACCAGTTCCTCATTCATTAACCTGGTGTCTTTCAGATGACTGGAGATTTCCTGATCTACACCACTCACCTGACCCACATCCCAAACTATCCTGGGTCTGTCATTGTGAGAACCATTAGAGCTGTCATTCCCATTGAGTGTTGTTATTTAAGGTGAGAATCTTTACTCACCTTATCAATATTATTCCCCAACAGCTGTTACCTGACATTATCCTAAAATGGTTGCCCTGTCTCTCCCCAGGAAGGGCAATGTGAGCAGTAACCCCATCAAGCCCACCTGGATACCATTCAGCTCCACCAGGTCTGGAGAAGGGCATCTGTCATTCTCCCTGCGTCTAATGAATGGTATGTGATGGCTGGCTGGGGAGGGATCTCCTGGTGTCACTCACTGGGGGTTGCACCCACTGTCTACAACCCTTGTCCACTTGTACATCAGGTGACTGGCTTACAGAGCACACTTCCACTGTCTACTCGCTGGGAGACCTCATTCATATTGAGGCGTCTCTTAAAATGGACAAACACATGCCCCTGAAGCTGTACATTGATTGCTGTGTAGCTACACTGAGCTCAGACAAAGACTCCAGCCCCATATACAGCATCATTGACTACAATGGGTAAGGAGATCTCTGCTTTCTCCAGCTGCTTCCATCTCAATGGCTTCACTCCATTCACTTCATGGCCCTTTGTTCACCTGCAGTTGCCTTGTGGACAGCAAAGCTGAGGGCTTGTTTTCAACCTTTGTGTTGCCGAGAGACCAGTGGAAGCCAGACAAGCTCAGGTTTGACCTGGATACCTTCTGCTTCTATGGAGATGAGCATTCCTTGGTAAGAAGAAGCTGCTGATTGGCTTCTCCCCACTGGGTGGGAGTGACTAAACACTGACATGTGCTGAATGTGTCCCTCAGATTTTCATCACCTGTCACCTGAAAGTTGCTGCAGTGGATCAGGGAGATTCCAGGAATAAAGCTTGTACTTTCCAGAAGCTGCACAAGATGTGAGTGTTTCTACCCCCACTCACCCCTCTCCCTGTTCCTTAGTGGTGTTGCTGGGGAGAGATGATGCACCATGTGGTTGATGGGCTGTTTCTCCTGTTTAGCTGGACCCCACTGGAGGAATCGAACAGTGACATTTGTGCCTGTTGCCATGTGGGGAACTGTGGTATCACATGGGAGATGATGTTCCCTTCCAGAGGAAGGAGAGACCTTGGACTTGAAGCTGGTAGGTCACTGAACCACTCTGCTGTGGCTATATCCTGCTTTCCCTGACTACAATGTTTGATCTTGGAGTGAAGGTGGATTGAAGTGGGAGGGTGAAGCCTCACTTGGCCCCTGCTCATTCTGGATCCTGAGCTGACCAGCCTGGCAACTGAGACCCTGACTGAGGTTGAGGAAAGGATGCAGGAGAGGTCTCCAGGTGGTGAGTTGTCTGACTGCTAGTTTCCCTCTTTGCCCTGGTTTCCCTCAGTAACCATTGGTTTCTCCTTGTTGTTTAGGTATTCAGTCTGAGCTGGTTGTGATGGTGTCACTGACAGTGACAGCTGGCTCCCTGATCTCTGCTTCACTGGCCTTGTTCCTGTACAGGAAACACAAGCAAACTCCATTCAACTGATGAAATTACCAATAAAGCAGTGGTTCCATCTCTTGTAGTGGCAGCTGGTTTTTGTTTATGATGTTGCATCTTCATGGAATTTAACTGGCGCTGATCTCTGCAGGATTTTTCTTTTGCTTGAATTGGTTTGACTCCTTTTGTTGTCTCTTTTCCTCCCCTGGAGATGCAGCTTGGTCTCCTTTCTATGTTTGCCTTCATCCCTGAAGCCTAAGGGTTTATCAGACTGCAACAACACATGAATTCGTAAACCTGTTATTTGGACCAGTTTATTTCTTCTTTTTGGAGAAGCTTGGGTTAACTACAACTGATCTCCATCTTGGAGAACGAGGGCACATGACACTCTCCCTCTATTTCAGTGCATCAATGAGTAATCCCATCAAGAATACAAATCTCTGCAATTACACCTGAAACACTTGGTGCACCGTCTTGCCATGGGAGCTGCACCTTTCCCCACCCCAGAGTGCTCTCGAGTCAAGTATGACCACTTGATATCTGTTTTATCTTTCTCAATTCCACCATAATAGTCTGGACATGGGGGTTGGGTGCTGATCCTGACAGCATGGTGTCAGCAGGTTTGGCTTAACATGCCTAATTTTGCACCCCTAGTGCTAGACTGTAACTGTCTGAGTCCTTCCTTGATGTAAGGGAGGGTGTTGTTGTCCTGGCCAACATGATTTGGAATGTATTGAAATGGATGATTTTTCCTGCTGGGTTGGAAAATCTGGTTTCACAAGAAGCAACTGAGCTTCAGTCTATTACTTCTCCCAAAGCATAACCCCACGTTCTGACATCGGCCACATTTTGCCTGCTGACCTAACCTCGGCAGGCTCCTCGCTGCCCTCCTAACCCCTTTGTTTAGTTTTTTTTTATCAGGTCAACATGTATATTAAATGGTTGAGCCTGGCCCTGACCAATATGACACTCCACAAATACAGACTGCGAGCCTGAATGTTTCCCTCTTACTCCATAACTTGCCTTCAATCAGTTTGCCAATCCTCTGTCCATGCTGATATACAACCTACAATACTGTGAACTCTTAAGATTCCTAACGTAGCTTATCAAAACCTTCTTCAAAAATCCAATTTTACTATATTTACTATACCTACTGTTTCCCCATTGTCAAATATGTTTGTGTCCTCATCAAACAGTAATAAATTTGTGCAGGAGTAATTCTCCCTTTTTTTGTGTGAAGTCATGCTGGGTCTATTTGATCATTTAATGTTTTTCTAGAAGTTCTCCAATTAAAGGTAAAATGCCATATTCCAAGTGGTCTGTAGTGCTGCTCTTTCATTAGACAGGGATGACCGGTGAATTTAACTGGGGGGGGGGGGGGGGGGGGCCGCGGGGTGCAGGGGGGCGGGCGGGCGGGTGTGTGCGGGGGTAGGGGGGCTGCGGGCACCATGCCTTTGGTAAGAGGTGAGGATAAGAAGAAAAACTTCACGGTAAACTCAGACAGTGCTGGAAATGAATTACATCCTTTTGTTGCAGACTCCAATTTTTTTGTCATAATACAAATTTTATGCTCACTGATTTGTAGTTAGCTGTTTCTGTCTCCCTTCCTCCTTAAATCCCCTCCTGAATGGATTCAAACAGTATTTCTAACCTCTGACCTACTCTTGTGTTCAGAGTAATTATATGGATGGTCTGGTTCAGTTTCTGGTCCCTGGTGAATAATAATCTCTCACCATTTAAGATAAGATGTTTATTTTAATTCTTCTTGCTAAAGTGGACAATATCACACTTTCCCATGGTGTAGTGCATTTGCCAGATCTTTGCCCTCTCCCTGAAAATATGTATCTCTCTGTAGCCTTATCATGAACCAGTCACGACTTACTGACTGACTTTTGTGTCTTTGACAAATTTGCTGACTGTACCTGCCATCTCCATAGCCCAGTTATTTGTACAAATAGTGAGTGGTTGACACCAGTGAGTGGCAGACACTCAGTACAACTTGCCAATATGGGAAATATTCTATGCTGATTCTATTTCCTGCAGGCAGCATTCACAAGTGCACAGAATTGTTGCAGTGCAGAAAGAAGCCATTCAGCTCATCCTGGCTGGAGCATTTTGGAACAATGCCATTCACTTGTCTTCTCCCCATAACCCTGCAACTCATTCAAAGTCCCCTCAAAATAACCTGTCATTCAGCACTTTCTATCTGGAAAAAGCCCTTTGCTTGGTTTAGCAACAGAGCTTTAATAATCTAATGCCAAGAACAGCAGAGAGTGGAAAATATTTTCAAGTCTGCAGATAGAAAGCAGCTCTGTCTCTCTCTTGCTCTCCTTTTCTCTGTGTGGAGATCAAACAGGAAATCCAAGGCAGCTTGAAAGAATGGAGTTTCCTTGTATGAATGTTAAATTCACCATTCAATCATCGAATTGAAGAAGGAGTGCTGCCCTCCAACCAAGAGTGTATCACCATGGCAAAAACAAAGAATTGTGATGAATATGACTTCCCAACTTGTGACATTTTAATACACAATGCCATCTTCAGTGCTTGGGTTTAACCTGCTTTTATCATATTTCCAGCAGTGTATTCCATACCCTCATATCTCGCTGTAGGAAAAACATTCTCTCTCCTTTATATTTGCTTCTTTTACAAAACATCTTATTTTAAGCTATGCCCTTTGGTTCTTTATCTATTTACAAATGGAAATGATTTCTCTCTATCCACTCTGTCCTGAGCTATCAAGATTTTGAAAACTGAGATCTCTTCACAGTTGTTTCTACAAAGAGATCAGTCCCAATTTCTCCAATCTTTCTTCATAACTGAAGTCGCTTATCCCTGGAAACCTCTTTATAACCTCAGTGCAGGAGATCTTTATATCTCCAAGGGGTTCACATCTTTCCAATGCTGCAGTGCTCAGAACTGTACACTATACTCTAGCTGAGGTCTAACCGGTGTCCAACAAACATTCAACATCACCTCCCCCTCTTTTACTTGATTCCCTATTTATGAAGGTTAGAACACTGCTTTTGAGTACCTTTTTAAAAATGTACTTAATTTCCTGCCACAATGGATAATTTCATACTTCCCCATATTATACTCCATTTTCCAGATCGTTGCCCATTCACTTAGCCTATTCATTTTTTTTTACAACCTTCTGTCCACTTCACAATTTACCTTCTTACCAATTTTGGTATAAACTACATATTTGGTGACCGTTTCTTCTGCCCTTTTGTCTATGTCATTTATGTCAATATTTTCTGCATTTGCCTTGACTGTTGCACTTTATCAAAGATCTCTTGGATATCTAAGTACCTTACTTCTACTGGTTCCCCTTTATCCCCAGCACAATACTGTCTCAAACAATTCTAACTGATTTGTCAATCATGATATTTATTTAATATGACCAGGTTGACTCTGCTTACATTGAAAGTCTCCAAATGCCCTGTTGTATTTTAGCTTCTTATAACTCCTTTAAGAATAACTTTAATGTTTTTCGTATGCAGTTTCCTGCTTGCTGTTTCACTCTTTTTGTGAGTAAATTTGAACAGATTTGCATTCTTCCAATCAAATGGGGCCTTCCCTTATTCAAGAAAGTTTTGGAAAATTAATGCTAATACATCAATTGTCTCATTAGCCACTTTTTTACAACCTTAGGATAAGGTCCATCAGAGCCCAGGCACTCATCAGTCCACAGTTCCGACAATGTGTTCAGTTCCCATTTCCTAGACACTGTAATTTTTCTGAGTTCATCCCTCATGTTTGCTGATTTATCACTGCTTCTGGGATGTTACATTTTTCTCTACAGTGAAGGAAGATACAAAATACTTGTTTAATTCATTTGCCATTTCCTTATTAACCATTATTAATTCTCCAGGCCCACTTTCCAACGGATCATTGTTCATTTTATTCCTTATTCCTTTGTTTAAACACTCCAGGAAACTTTTGTATTCATAAATGCTCTTTATATTTATATGCATTTATACTTTGTCTGGTTTTCAATTATACTCTAATGCTTTCCTCACATCAATTTTGTTTTCATTTTTTGCTTTTTTTTGTAATATGTCCAATCTTCTGACTTTCCCCCCATCTTTGAACAATTATATGTTCTTGATTCAACATTTAAACTTTCTGCTTAACCATGGAGGGTGGACCATTTTATTGAAATTTTCTGAATTGTTGGAAGGTATCTATTTTGTATATTCTGATCTATCTCTGTCAAGGTCCGCTGCTGCATCTCTCTTGATCTATCCTTTAACTTTTACCAATTCACCACAGGTTCTCTGTTTTCTCATCATTGCCCTTATTTAAGTTTAAAAACACAGGGCTGTTTCTTAGATTCTTTTGAATACATGCATGTTGCCTTGACATTTCTGCACAGTTTCTCATGTGCGTTGGAGTAAGATTTATCACCACATCTTCCCAATTGAATCTCATTAACTACCTCCCCTGCCATATGGTGTCCCTCACGTCTGATTCTAGCCTGAACTAACCACACGCCATTCCCCAAAGAACTCACCATTCATTGCATAGCTGCCAAAAGACCAGCCTCCCTGGCACTCGCACCATCCTTAAAAGGCTGCTGTATCCTGGTCAAAGACTGACAATCTGAAGCTACCTTGTTTGGTCAAGGACAGGGTATCAGAACACGTTTGAGAAGGGAGAGATGGCATCGCTATCTCTTAGATTAAATTAATCACAGTTCTCACCATAGCCCTGCCTTATCTTGGATCTCCAATATAGTTGCAATTCAGGTCAACACATTATTTGTCTTCTTGAAGACAGATACAAAATACTAAGCCAAGGTGGCCACCATTTTCACATTGTCGATCATCAATTCTCGTGTCTCTGCATTTAGGGGAGTAAACTATATTATTCTAGGATAATAGGAACTGCAGATGCTGGAGAATCCAAGATAATAAAATGTGAGGCTGGATGAACACAGCAGGCCAAGCAGCATCTCAGGAGCACAAAAGCTGACGTTTCGGGCCTAGACCCTTCATCGATGAAGGGTCTAGGCCCAAAACGTCAGCTTTTGTGCTCCTGAGATGCTGCTTGGCCTGCTGTGTTCATCCAGCCTCACATTTTATTATCTTAAACTATATTATTCTTGTCCTTTTTGAAATGATATAATGAGCTCTCAGAACACATTCTTACAATCCTTGCTAAATTCGTCATAATGTCTGAGGGAGGGAGTGTGTCTCCACTGCAGACTGTGATGGTGCAGTGTGGAGAGCACAAGCTGCTGGTCAGGGCCCAGCTAGATTTATTTGGAACCAGGCACCTGATCAAAGCTGCTGACCTGACCCTGGGGAACAGCAGGTTGTTGGCCAACCAGGATCAACCCTGAGAACCACACTGTCCTCCTTGACTATAGCCTGCATGAGTGTGGGAACAGATTACAGTTAATGTGAGTTCTCCATACTTGCTGGAAGATTATGCTGTAGGGTGTGCTAACATTTGAGTGAGAAAGATATCAGTAATATTGAGTGTGGATGGTCCCCTGCTTTACTGAACTATAGACTAGCTTTTACTTTTGGTCTGTGTTGAGCTTTGCTTTAAGTGTTCTTTCTGTCACTAACTCTGTACTATCATTCCCATTGATCTAATTGTTAGCTTGTGTTTTCAGTCTTCAGCTCCATTCCCCTGAGTCTATATTATTATTGTTCAGAGAACTAGACTGAAAGTGCATTTCAAATGGGGGTACTGGTGTATTATAGAAATTAAATTGGAACTTGTAGATATTGGATTCTTGAAGTAACTACCACTCTCCTTGCCAGGGAATAACAGTCTCCCCTTGCGTTAAAACTGTTTTAATTCCTTTCACTGATCTGAAGACATTCTTCAGTTGAGTTCTGTCCCCAATAACCAATTCATATCACGTTAATCTCAAAGAACTGAGATGGTATACCCAGATCAAGATAATAAGGCCCTTCAGCCCTGCAAGACTGTGCTCAGTTTGTGAAAAAACTTTTGAATTTCTTCCATTCACCTGTCTCTCTCTCTTAATTCAATTGCCTGAAATAGATCATTTACTGTTATACTCAGTATTACCAGTGTTCTGAGGATAGATACTTCCAATGATTCCTGACTTGTGGAACAATGTAAAACCTTGTTACATTGAACCGAAATGAGTAATCACTGACCTGAGATTATTGTGACTCATAGTGGACTGATAGCCTATTCGTATGGAGACTGTCAAGGTTCCTGAAGAATGCATCCAATGGGATGAAGTCATTGTGAATGCTGTGTAGACCTTTTTCATTTCAGATCAGTTCCTCATTCCTTAAACTGGCGTCTTTCAGATGACGGGAAACTTCCTGATCTACACCATCCACCTGACCCACATCCAAAACTATCCTGCAGCTGTAACTGTGGGAATCAGTGGAGCTGTCATTCCCATTGAGCCTCATTATGAGGTGAGAATCTGTACTTGATTGTCAATATCATCCACAGCTGCTGCTGTTGTCGAACGTGTCCTAAAATGGCTGCCCTGTCACTCCCAGGAAGGGCAATGTGAGCAGTAACCCCATCAAGCCCACCTCGATCCCATTCAGCTCCACCAGGTCTGGAGAAGGGCATCTGTCATTCTCCCTACATCTAAGGAATGGTATGTAATGGCTGGCTGGGGAGGGATCTCCTGGTGTCACTCGCTGGGAGTTTCACCCACTGTCTCCAACCCTTGTCCTCTTGTACGTCAGGTGTCTGGCTCACAGAGCGCACTTCCACTGTCTATTCCCTGGGAGATCTCTTTCACATTGAGGCGTCTGTTTCAATGGACAACCATGTGCCCCTGAAGCTGTACGTTGACTGCTGTGTAGCTACACTGAGCCCAGACAAGGGCTCCAAACCCCGATACGGCATCATTGACTACAATGGGTAAGGAGCTCCCTGCTTTCTCCAGCTGCTTCCACCTCAATGGCTTCACTCCATTCACTGCATGGCCCTTTGTTCACCTGCAGTTGCCTCGTGGACAGCAAAGCTGAGGACTCCTTTTCGGCCTTTGTGTTGCCAAGAGACCAGCGGGAGCTGGACAAGCTCAGGTTTGACCTGGATGCCTTCCGTTTCTATGGAGATGAGCGTTCCTTGGTAAGAGGAAGCTGCTGATCGGCTTCTCCCCACTGGGTAAGAGTGACTGAACACTGACTTGTGCTGAATGTGTCCCTCAGATTTTCATCACCTGTCACCTGAAAGTTGCTGCAGTGGATCAGGGAGATTCCAGGAACAAACCTTGTACTTTCCAGAAGCTGCACAAGATGTGAATGTCCCCCCTACTCCCTGTTCCTTAGTGATGTTGTTGGGGAGAGGTGATGCACCATGTGGTTGATGGGCTGTTTCTCCTGTTTAGTTGGACTCCACTAGAGGAATCAAACAGTGACATTTGTGCCTGTTGCCATGTGGGAAACTGTGGTATCACATGGGAGATCGTGTTTCCCTCCAGTGGGAGAAGTGACCTTGGACCTGAGGCTGGTAGGACATTGACTAGATTTTGGGGCTACAATCCCATTTCCCTGACACTGACTCTGACAAATGCTTGATCTCGCAGAGAGTGAAGGTGGATTGAAGTGGGAGGGTGAGGCCTCACTTGGCCCCCTGCTCATTCTGGATCCTGAGCTGACCAGCCTGGCAACTGAGCCCCTGACTGAGGTTGAGCAAAGGATGCAGGAGATGTCTCCAGGCGGTGAGTTGCCTGACTGCTAGTTTCCCTCTTTGTCCCAGTTTCCCTCAGTAACCATTGGTTTCTCCTTGCTGTGTAGGTGCACAGTCTGAGCTGGTTGTGATGGCGTCCCTGACAGTGACAGCTGTCTCCCTGATCTCTGCTTCATTGGCCTTGTTCCTGTACACAAGACAACCTCTGATCAACTGGCGATAAATTGACCAATAAATACAAACCTAATTGAGTTTTTTGAGAAGGTGACCAAGCATGTGGATGAGAGTAGGGCAGCTGATGTGGTGTACATGGACTTCAGTAAAGCCTTTGATAAGTTTCCACATGGTAGGCTATTGGAGAAAATACAGAGGCACAGGATTGAGGTAGATTTAGCAGTTTGGATTAGAAACTGGCTTTCTGTAAGAAGGCAATGAGTGGTGGTTGATGAAAAATATTCAGCCTGGAGTCAGGTCATGAGTGATGTGCCTCAAGGATCTGTTTTGGCACCACTGCTATTTGTCATTTTTAGAAATGACATGGACGCAGGCATAAGTGGTTGGGTTCGTAAGTTTGCAGATGTCACTAAAGTCGGTGGAGTGGTGGACAGTGTGGAAGAATGTTGCAGGTTGCAGGGAGACTTGGATAAAGTGCAGAATTGGGCTGAAAGGTGGCAAATGGAGTTCAATGCGGATCAATGTGAAGTGATTCACTTTGGGAAGAAAAATAGGAAGACAGAATGCTGGGTCAGTGGAAATATTCTTCGTAATGTGGATGTACAGAGGGATCTTGGTGTCCATGTACATAGATCCCTGAAAGCTGCCACCCAGGTTGATAGTGCTGTTAAGAAGGCTTACTGTGTGTTAGGTTTTATTGGTAGAGGGATTGAGTTCTGAAGCCGTAATATCATGCTGCAACTATACAAAACGCTAGTGCGGCCTCATTTGGAATATTGCGTGCAGTTCTGGTCGCCCCATTATAGGAAGGATGTGGAAGCATTGGAAAAGGTGCAGAGGAGAATTACCAGGATGTTGCCTGGTCTGGAGAGCAGGCCCTTTGAAGAAAGGCTGAGGGACTTGGGCCTGTTCTCATTGGAGAGAAGGGGGCTAAGAAGGGATTTAATAGACACATACAAGATGATCAGAGGATTAGATAGGGTGGACAGTGAGAGTCTTTTTCCTAGGATGATGACTTCAGCTTGTACAAGGATCATAGCTACAAATTGAGGGGTGATAGATTTAAGACACTTGTCAGAGGCAGGTTCTTTACTCAGAGAGTGGTAAGGGTGTCGAACGCCCTGCCTGCCAATGTAGTGAACTCAGCCACATTAGGGGCATTTAAACAGTCCTTGGATAAGCATATGGATGATGATGGGATAGTGTAGGGGGAGGGGCTTAGATTAGTTCATGGGTTGGTGCAACATCGAGGGCCGAAGGGCCTGTTCTGCGCTGTATTGTTCTATGTTCTATGTTCTCTGTTCTCTGATCTCTGTTCTTTGTTCTAAAACAGTGCTTCCTTGTATCTGTATCTAGGCTCTGCATCCTCATAGAACTTACCTGCCAGGGGTCAGGTTTGCAGGTTTTATTTGTGGTTTGTTGCGGCTTTACTTGGGCTGGCTCATTCTGTTTCACCTCTCCCTCTCTGTTCCTTCCTTTGGAGGTGTAGCTTGCTGTTATGTTTGGGGTTTGCTCCCTCACTGGTGTACAAAGGCAAATGTCACCTGTGAGCTGAATCAGCTCACCTCAGAGGCAGCTTGTATTAACTATTCTGACTCCTCTCCCAACTTTGAGAACAGCAACACATGATATTCAGTCCACCAAGTACATGAACAATTGCACAAGAGAATGCAAATCTGGGTTTCTCTTTCATCACAAGACACTAAACTATCATGAGGACTTGTCTCTCTGGATTGACTCAGGTCTTGAGTGGAGTGTGACCTGCTTGTGTCTCCCTTCATTCACTTCTACCATGATCCTGTGGTCATGATCATTGACATTGACTCTCAAAGCCTTTAGTTTGGAGTGATATGATCAAATTCTATTTCCATGTGGATTGCCTTGTGAAGTGATCCTCATTTATTCCGGAACTCTGCTTTTGGGGTTTGGGATTGGCAGTGAGTTTGGTTATCTCCTCTTCCCATCCCTGGCAAGGAGGCTTGAACTTCCTGGCTTTCTCCTTATAGTAAGGCGGGGTGTACTCACACTCAATATAATTAGGTATTTTAAATTATTCCATTCACTTCTTTTTTAGGATGGGTTGGGTAAGTCAGTTCATTGCCATGATCTAATGGGAAGTTGAGAATACAAACACATGATACTCTTCAGGCCAGTAGGTGCGTCAGCAGACAAGCCCTCTGGGCAGCTGAATCAGCATGAAGGAGTCACCTGTCATGGAATGGTTCTTGATAAGAGAAAGATCAGGGGTTGAGGTGGGGGCTCATATTTGAAGGGGTTGAGCTAGGGATGGGCTAGGGAATATAGAGAAACAAATCTGAGGTGAGGGAAACATGTAAGCCATGAAGGGAGTTGTATGGTCAGCTGTTTAGTGGCCACAGGGTGAAGGGTGAATGAGGTGGGAGTTGTGTGCAGAAGGATCTTCAAATGGGGCTGGGGGCAGGGCTGGTGGTGGTGATAAGACTTGGTATTCGAGAATGGAGACATCCTTATTTGGAACCAGACTAAGGATGAACAGCTGCCAGGATGCGGACAGCACAGGGTTAGCTGCAGAGAAAAGTTACCTTCCCTCTCACTCTCTTTTAAGCTGAAAGTAAAGCTTTCTTCACACTGGCCCCATCAAAAACTCTAGGCAGCATATCTTGAGATTCCTTACGTAAAGCTGCTTCTGCAGTATCTCTTGAGCAGAAAACTGACAGGTTTAATCCACACAAGTGTTGGATGATGCACTTTGGAAGATGATATACAAGTGGAAATTGTACAATGAATGGCAAAATCCTTGGGAATTTTGATATGCAGAACCATTTGGGTGTGCAGGCCCACAGATCACTGAAGGTGGCAGTGCAGGTAGTTAGGCTTTTTTTAAACAATCTTTATGGAATGCTTCCCTTCCATGCAACGGGCATTGAGTATAAGAACAAGCAAGTTATGCTGCAGTTTTCTAGAACTTTAGTTAGGCCACACTTGGAATTTGCATACAGTTCTGACTACCGCACTACCAGAAGGATGTGGACGCTTTGGAGAGGGTACAGAAAAGGTTTACCAGGATGTTGCCTGGTATGGGGGATTTTAGCTATGAAGAAAGTTTGAATAGATTGTTTGTTTGATTGTTGTTTTTCACTGGAATGCAGGAAGTTCAGTAGATGACCTGTGGAAGTTTATAAGATTCTGAATGGCATGGATAGTGGAAAATATGAGGCTTCTTCCCAGAGTGGAAGGGTCAATTATTAGGAGGCACAGGTTCAAGGTGTCAGGGTTGGGGTGGTGGGTCGTTTAGAGATGTCCTCACACAAAGGGTGATGAATGCCTGGAACATGTGTGCCAGAGAAGGTGGTGGAAGCAGATACAGTAACTGCATCAAGCACCTGGACAAATCCACAAATACGAAGATAATACAAGGATACGGATCCTGTTGGAGGGCTGAAGGGCCTATTCCTGTGCTCTGTTCTAAATGCCCCCATCAAACATTCGCACAGTACAAAGTTAGATACAGAACAGCATTCCCTCCCAATAACTGTTCCCAGAGCAGCTACTGCATGGATTAAATATCAAGATCTTTCTACATCTTTTAAACTGCAAATTCCCCTGACATACTCCCCACTAACCTTTCCCCATTAACTAATTCCAGGACAGGTATGTTTACATAGAATAAGATCTAGAATAGAATAAGGCAATGAACCAGGCCAAGTGTTAGACCTGTTGCTAGGAGAGCATTTTGGCGGTAGTGATCATAACTCCAAGAGGAAGAAGGAGGCCTATGTAAGGTTTAGGAAAAGAGGAACAGAAAAGGCTGTAGAAGGATACAAGTTAGCCAAGAAGGAGATGAAGAAAGGGCTTAGGAGAGCTATAACCGGACATGAGAAAACCTTGGCAAATAGGATCAAGGAAAACTCCAAGGCTTTTTACATGAATGTGTAGAACAAGAGAATGACCAGAGAAAGGGTAGGGTGAATCAAGTATTGTAAAGGGAATTTGTACACAGAGCCTAAAGAGATAGGAGAGGTCCTGAATGAATACTTTTCTTCAGTATTCACAACTGAGAGGGACCTAGTTATAGAGGGGAACATTGTGAAACAGGCAAGTAGGCTAGAGGAGGTCGATGTTAGTAAAGATGTGATAGGAATTCTGACGAAGGTGAAGATAGATAAGTCCCCCGGGCCTGATGGGATTTATCCAAGGATTCTACGGGAAGTGAGGAATGAGATCACAGGGCCTTTGGTGATGATCTTTTTTGTCCTCACTGTACATGCGTATAGTGCCAGAAGATTGGAAAGAGGCAAACATCATTCCCTTGATGAAAAAAGGAACAGGGATAACCCTGGAAATTACAGACCAGTTAGTCTTACGTCAGTGGTGGGCAAATTATTGGAAAGGGCTCTGAGAGATAGAGTTTTTGATCACATGGAGAGGCACAGTTGATTTGTGATAGTCAGCATGGATTTGTGAGGGGTAGATCATGCCTCAAAAACCCTAGAGAATTCTTTTGAAGAGGTGACCATATACGTGGATGAAGATGGAGCAGTGGATATGGTATACATGGATTTAAGGAAGGCATTTGATAAGGTTCCCCATGGTAGGCTCATGCAGAAGTAAGGAGTCATGGGATAGGGAGAAATGTGGCAGATTGGATTCAGAATTGGCTGACCCTTAGAAGACAGGATGGTAGTGGATGGAAAATATTCAACATGGTGCTCAGGTACGAGTGGTGTACCACAAGGATCTGTTCTGGGTCCTCTTCTATTTGTGATTTTTGTAAATGATTTGGATGGAGGCGTGAAAAGGTAGATTAGTAAGTTTGCAGATGTTACAAAGGTGGGTCACGTTGCAGACAGTGTGGAGAGCTGTTCTAGGTTACAAAGGGACGTTGATAGGATGCAGAGCTGGGCTGAGAAGTGGCAGATGGAGTTTAACCCTAAAAAGTGTGAGGTGATTCATTTTAGAAGGGTAAACCTGAAAGCAGAACACAGGGTTAACAGAAAGATTCTTGGCAGGGTGGAGAAGCAGAGGGATTTTGGAGTTCAGAAAGCTGCCACCCAGGTGGATAGAATTGTTAAGAAGGCGTATGGTGTGTTAGTTTTCATGAAAAGAGGAATTAAGCTCAAGAGCCATGAAGTTATGCTCCAGATATACAAAAGCCTGGTTCGACCACATCTGGAGCATTGTGTCCAGTTCTGGTCACCTCATTACAGGAAAGATGTCAAAGTGTTAGAAAAGGTGCAGTGGAGATTTACCAGGATGTTGCCTGGACTGGAAGGAAGGTCTTACAAGGAAAGGTTGAGAGAGCTAGGGATTTTCTCTTTGGAACAATGATGGATGAGAGGTGACTTGCTAGAGATGTACAAAATGATTAGAGGTGTAGATGGAGTGGACAGACAGAGTCTTTTTCCTAGGGTGGAGGTAGCTTTTACGAGGGAACATACCTTTTTAAAGTGAAAGGAGGTAGGTTCTTTACTCAGTGGTTGGGGCGTGGAATGCATTGCCGGAGAGGTAATGGAGTCAGCCTCATTAGGGGCATTTTAAGCAGCTATTAGATAGGCATATGGATGATAGTATAAGGTAGGTGTGGAGGTTAGATTAGACCTTCAGTTTAGGGTAAAAGTTCACCACAATATTGTTGGCCAAAGGGCCTGTACTGTTCTATCTTTCTGTATTGTTCTCATCATCGCTGTACTGAGAGAGTGACGCAAACATTAGGGGGAATTAAACAAAAACAACATTTCTGGAAAAGCTCAGCAGGTCTGGCATCATCTGTGAAGGAAAGGAGTTAACATTTCTGGTCCGATGGCCTTTCCTCAGAACCCGAGCATTTCGAGTCCGGTGACCCGACCAGGTCAACGGACCCGAAACGTTACCTCTGTTTTTTCCTTCAAAGATGGTCAGTAGTGGATAAGTTAGTCAATTTTATCCTGGTTTATTGCAGTTTGTAAGCTTCACAATGGGGGAGAACCTGGACCTGTGGAATGATTCTCTTGCAATATGTGGGAAATCAGGGACACTGCCACTCTCCACAGTGACAACATATGCCAGTAGTATGTTCGGCTGTAGCTCCCAATTGACCATATGGAGTGGCTGGAGCTGCAGATGGACTATCTACAGAGGACTAAGAATAGCATGTTTAACCAGCTGGTCAGACACAAATAAGGGTTACACAGGCAGAAGAGTGCTGGTTGACCACCAGGGACACTACTAAGAGTGGGCAGATGGTGCAGGGCTCTGTGACCATTGTCCTCTCAGTTATACCACGTTGGATACTTTTGAGGGCATGGCCTCTCGGCAGAAAGCTCAAACTGTAAGACAACATGGGATCCAAATTGGCAAACTACATCCAAAAGTGGCTTGCAAATAGGAGGCAAAGGGTGATGGTGGAGGATTATTTTTAGATTGGAAACCTGTGACCATCAGTAGGCTATAGGGATTGGAGCTGGGACCCTTGCTGTTTGTTATGTACGTAAATGTAGAAGGTGTAATTAGTAAGTTTTCAGACACAAACATTGTAGTGTGTATTCTTGATAGTGAGTGGAATGGTCTTGGCTACAGTCTGATCACAAAAGTAGATGGAATTTAATCCTGACAAGTATGAAGTCATATATTTTGGGAAACCTAAGCAGGGAAGCATATATGCAATGAATGGTCGGTCCCTAGAGAATACTAAGGAACAAAAGGACTTTGGTATACAAGCCCATAGATCTCTGAAGTTGACAGCACAGGTAGGCAGGATTGTGAAGAAGGCATACCAGACGCTTGCCTTAATTAGTCAGAATGTAGAATATAGGAGTGAGGAAGTCTTGTTTTAACTTTGGTTAGGCCACAGATGGAATATAATGTTTTATAATGTGCAACTCTCGTCACTACACTAGCAGATGATGCCTGGAATGAAAAGCCTGTTATGAGGAGTGACTGAATAGGCTCAGTATGTTTTCCTGGGACCCAGAAGGCTGAGGATGCATCTGGTTGAGGCATTCAAAATTGACAGGTATAGACAGGGTGGTTGGTGAGAACCTTTTTCACCATGGCAAACATGTCTAAGACTAGAGGTCACAAGTTTAAGGTCAGGAGTTAATGGTTTAAAGAGGATCTGAGGAATTTTTTTTTACTGAGAGGATGGTGGAAATATGAAATATGTTGTCTGGCTGGGTTGTGGGGACAACCACTCTTGCAATGTTTAAAAAGCATCTGAAAGAACACTTAAAAATCCAGGGCATAGTAAACCAAATTCAGGTAAATGGGACAAGTGTCGGTTGGTCAGCAGAGATGTAGTGGGCTGAAGGGCCCATTTCAATGCTGTATGACTCAATCACTCTATACCAAGAACGAATTTGAGGTATTGGATACTGCAAAGGCTATAGATTCTGATAACATTTCATCAATAGCTCTGAAGACTTGTGCGCTAGAATTTGCCACTCCCCTAGCCAAGCTATTCCAGCACAGTTAGAACACTGGCATTTACCCCCAAACATGTGGAAAATTGCCCAGGTGTGTTCTGTACACACAATGCAGGACAAATCTAACCCATCCATTTACTGCCTTATCAGTCCACTCTCGATCATCACTGAAGTTACGGAAGTGTCATTAATAGAGCTATCAAGCAGCACGTGCTTAGTAATAACCTGCTCAAACTGAGCATCAGTGTTATCAGGGTCACTTAGCTGCAAGCTAGATTACAGCCTAAGGCCAAATATAGACAAAAGAGTTGAATTCCAAAGGTGATGTGAGAGTGACACCCCTTGACATCAAAACCACATTTGACTGAATCTGGCGTCAAGGGTCTCTCCTAAGACTGGAGTAAATGGGAATCAGGAGGAAACATCTCTGCTCTTTGGAGTCATACCTGGCATGAAGGAAGATGGTTGTTGTGATTGCACATCAATTATCTCAGCTCCAGGACATCTCTGCAAGAGTTCCTCAGGGTATTGTTCAAAACCCAACATGCTTCATCAATGACCATCCCGCAAACATGAGGTCAGAGGTGGAGATGCTCACTAATGATTGTTCTACGTTCAGCACCATCTGCATTTCCTCAGATACTGAATTACCCCCAGCCTAAATGCATCAAGATCTGGATAATATCCAGTTATTGTTTGAGAAATAGCAAGCAACATTCACAAAAGAGAATTTAACCATTGCCAAGAGATTCAATGGCATTACCATCGCTGAATTCCACGCTACCAACATCTGGGGGCTTACCATTGAGGAACTGGACCAACCATATAAAATCAGTGGCTACAAGAGCAGATCAACACTAGGAATACTGTAGTGTTCACTTCTTGACGACACCCGCTCCCCCCCCACCGCCCAAAGCCTCTCCGTAAGTCAGGAATGAGATGTAATCCACACTTTCCAACCAGAGCCATCAGACTGCTAAATATTGAGTCCAGCAAGGAAAGATCGAACCTACTAAAGAAGGAAGATCCTAAAATTGACTTGGCACTCAATGACATCATTTAGGTCTCCTCCCATTTTCCTTAGATGCATTTGAAAAGCAGATTTCCCTGACTTAGCAGCTCAAATGGAAATTCAAGGTGATTTCTTATAATTCATTCATGGGATGTGAGTGTTGCAGGAAGGGCCACAATTTGTTCTCTATCCCTAGTTGCCCTTGCGAAGGTGACGGTAAATTGTCTTCTTGAACTCCTATATTCCATGAACTGTAGATGGACCCACAATGCCCTTAAGGAGGGAGTTCCAGGATTTTTACCCAGCAACACTACAGAGACAATGATATATTTCCAAGTCAGGACAGTGTGTGGCCTGATGGGAACTTACAGGTGACGGTGTTCCCATGTGAGTGTGGGTAGAAGTGGTTGTGGGTTTGGGGAGAGATGCTTCAGTGCACTTTCTGGATGGTACACAGCTGCTGCTCCTGAGCATCAGTGCAGAGCGTGAATATTAGAACCTTCATTAATCTTTCATTTTTATTTTATTATCTTTTATTAATTTTGGTTTGGACCTGTGAATTGAGAGAGTGAACTGAAATTGATCTTTGGACTGCAGGTAGCAGCATGTGTTTTTAAAAAGAACAAACTGTTGTTTGTTGATGAGGCCAGGCCAGAAATGTTAATTTAAGAGTTGGATCTTGACCAAAGTGTTCTCCAAACTTTTTGACACTGAGGCAGTGCGATCTGTTTAATTGGAAACTAAATATTGGAACTTAACAAGGTCAATACCTGGGAATTTGTTCCAGCAAATCTTAGAAACCTTAAATTCCACCATCGACTGGAGAATGCATGGTAACTGGGCACCTGGCAGATGGTCTGTCTGACAGGGAGAGTCCAAAGTTCTGGACTATGTTTTCTGGTAGAGGAGTTTGCTGCCGATACTACAGCATGAAGACTTGAAACCTCCTGCCTAATCTCCTGTTTTCAGCTTTTGGACATTCAGAGAATAGAAACTAGGTTACAAGTATCACTGACTTCCTCTGAAAAAGTGGCCCTGATTGTTTCTTCTTTAATTTTCTGAAGAATTCAATCACCTATGCCTGTGGAACAACGCATAATGAAAACAAGTTAAGTGATCTCACCAGTTTTGTTATTTTCTTTGATTATATCTCTTACTCCCTTTGTTTATCTCTCTTTTGTGTGAGAGGGCTGAACACAAATGTTGGGTTTAAACATAGGCATAGGTTACCTCGGTTTTTGTTCCAGTAACGTTACTGCATTATTAATAAATTACTAAGCTACAAACCCAGTGTCTAGAACTTATCATTTGCAAAGTCTGGTTAGGAATCATTGGAGTGAATTTTGAACACTTTTTTTTAAAGTTTCCATTTTAATGCCTTGCAAGCACAAGAGGTAGAAAGGTTGATTTTGTTTTAGCAGTCTACACCATGTCGTAACAATGTGGATACTGTGCCAAACTGGCTGCTTTGTCCCGGATGGTATCAAACATCTTGCGTGGTGTTGCAGTTCCTACAGTAGGGAGTATTCCATCACACTCCTCTATATGTGAACTGTGAACAAGTGAACAGGAATTTTGAAGAGTTACTTGCTGCAAGATTCCAAGCTTCTGACCTGCTTTTTGCTGCAGTATTTAAAAAGCTAGTCCAGTTCACCTTCTGATAGATGATAAACCATTTGGATGTTTGTCATGTGGGATTCAGTGACAGCCGAAGAATTATGCAGCTTGGCCTGCTGTGTTCATCCAGCCCTTGTTATCTCGGATTCTCCAGCATCTGCAGTTCCCATTTTCAAAGAATTGTGTGTTTTTTTTGTTGTTGGAGATGGTCATTGCCTGGCACTTATGTTGTACAAATGTTACTTGCCATTTGTTAGTCCAAACCTGGATATGTTTAGGCCTTGATATACATTGATGCAACTGCTTCAGTATCTGAGTAGTTGTGAATGGTGCTGACCACTTTGCGGTCATCAGCAAACATCCTCCACTTATGATGGAGGTAAGGTCATTTAATGAAGCAGCTGAACTTGGTTGCCTAAAGCCTTGGGTGTTGTCAATTTACTCATGGTTGTGGTAGTGGATTATAGGTTGACGTATGAACAATTTAGGAGGCAATGTGATGAGGATAGTAGGCTGATTTGATGTATTGGGTTAGATTGCTTGATAAGAGGAGAGTTTGTTTTAGGCTGATGTGTAGGCGGTAGAATCAGTCATTTTGTCTTCACTGTGATTTGATGTGTGGACAATGCTGTGCTGTTGAATTTGACCTATCAGTGATAATTAACTTAATAGCCAGTACTGTGTATGTGGATAGTAGATTGGAGTGCAGAGTGTTTAACTGATGCTGTGGATGTTTGGGTCCTTGTTGTAAATCAAGGCTTTTTCATGTCCATGTTAGGTAAAGACATCCACAAATCCATGGGAGTTTCAGGAATTTGACTCCATGACAGTGAGGAAATGGAAATATATTTCCAAGTCAGGCTAGTGAATGGCTTGGAGGGGATCTTGCAGAGGGTGGTGGTGGGTTTGGAAGGGCTAATCAAAAGAGCCATGTGAATTCCTGCAGGGTCTGTCCTGGATAGCTTCAAGTTTCTCAACATTTATCTTTTTTTTTTGGCCATATAACTCCATCCATTTCATGCTCTGTTCAGTTCCACAGTTAAACTCTTCCATCAACAATGCAGTCAGAAGTCAGAAGTCACAGAACAGCAGGATATAGTCAAACAGGTTTAATTGAAATCACAAGCTTTGTCAGGTGAAGCTTGTGATTTCACATAAACCTGTTGGGCTATAAGCTGGTGGCATGTGACTTCTGACTTTGTCCACCCCCAGTCTAATACCACCACCTCCATATCATCATCATTAGAAGTTTACACTTCAGACACCAAACTGTTTAAACTAGAACAAGGCCCAGAACCTTGCACCTGGCTCTGGCTACACTGCTCAGCTGAGCCATCTCTCTCCTTTTTTGTTTCCTTTGTTGTTTTAATTCTTTCATTGGATGTGTGCATCACTGGCTAGGCCAGCATTTATTGCCTATCCCTAATTGGGGCAGTTAAGAGTCAACCACATTACTATTTGGTAAGAGACTTGTGTAGTCCAGACCTGGTAAGGATAACTTGTTTCCTTCCCTAAAGGACATTAGTGAACCAGATGGATTTTTTTTTCCCCCCGATCACTGGTTTCATGGTCATCATCAGACTTTCAATTCCAGGTTTTTCTTATTGTGGTGTTTTTTTTGTTATTGAATTTGAGTTCCAACCTGGGTCACAAGATCAACAGTCCAGCAATAATGCCACTAGGTCATCTCTTCTCCCTTATCCAGAGCTTAGTACCTGTTGGGGAGTAGGATGCACGCAGCGGACTTCTGTACAACCTACCTGTGTTTCTTTTCTTTTTCCTTAATGACTCACTGTTGTCTGTTTCCTCTCTCCTGGTAGGGGTGTGGGAAAAACTACTTCTCTCTTATGTACTATTCCCATAGCTCTCAACCTCAGACAGTCTGCCTGCTCAAGTTCTGACACTTGGAGCTGAAACTGTAGTTACTGTGCAGAACCTGTCATCAATCACCTTCCAAGTACATAGGTGCTTGGAGTTTTCAGGTAACACAGGATGTGCAATGCAGAGGTTGCAGTAATATTACCACCACTGGGGTAGTGTGCTGCAAATTAATGTGGTGACTGATAGCAGTCCTAGCCCTGGTTTATTTATTCATTAATCTTGCTAATGCAGATAAATGTTGCTCACACTAAAGCTTTTATCTTATGTATTAATAAGACACAGAACTAATAGTGAAAAAAACCTTATTTCAAACCAAACGTTAATATTAATTTGCACCAGCTACTCACTTGATACTTAGCATATCACATAGAATGGCTGGAAGGAACAGAGTGAAACAAACAAGAAATACACCACCACTCATGATGAACTCCACCTCAATCTGGATGAGGGCATCGTTGGCCAGGTGTGGAAGAATAATTAAAGTGTCAAAAGCAATTAGATGTAGAATGTAGCTAAGGCTTAGAATTAGAGGTTGGAATGATGGGAAAATAGGTCAAGAAAAAGACATGTGACAAATTGTTGCATATCTGTAGAAAACCTGGAACCAGCTGTTCAATGTTGACCCAAAACAAGACATGTTCCACTTAAAGATAACATATCAGCAACTACAAGTTGTGGAACCATGACGTATGACATGACATAGGACCTGCCTTAAGGGGATGTGATAAACTGTGCACTTGCTTTTCTGCTTGTAACAATTGTCTCAATCTATAACGGCGAGTATAAGTTTTTGCCTTGTTTTTGTATTCATCAGAAACTACAGACCTGACCTTTTGTCAGCGTTGGCTCACTGTGATAGCATAAATAACACCTCATTACCTCAAATGTTAAAACTCCAGTGTGTGACTAAATTAATATCTTCAACACTAGGGCAGTAATTATCACTCATCTCAGAGAGCAGTTGAGAGTCAACCACATTGCTGTGCCTAGAGTCTCACGTAGGCCAGACTAGGCAAAGAATGGCAGTTTCGTTCCCTAAAAGACATCAGTGAACCAGATGGGTTTTTTCTCAAATTATTTCATGGTCATCATGAGGCTCATAATTCTAGATTTTTGTTGAAATCAAATTCTACCTTCTTCCATGGCAAGGTTCAAATCTGAGTCTCTGGACTAACTGTCCAGTGCTCATACCATCTTCTTTGTATATGCATAGCATTCATGATGAAATAGATAAATTAAAAGCACACATTGAAGAACATAAATACGATCCACATGGCATGATAGAGGCTTGTCTGCAGAATGACAAAGTTTGGGTGCCGAATATTGAAGGATACAAGGTATTCAGGCAAGTGTGGTATAGGTGGAGATGCAGCACTTAATTTAGGAGGGGTTGTCACAATAGTGAGAGATGCCCTTGGATCAGGAGATAAGGATATAGAATTGGTTTGGATGGAAACGAGGTATAGCAGGAGAAAGAAGTCATTAGTGAGAATGGTCTTCAGGGCCCCAACAAAGAATCACAACTTGAGTCAAAGTGTACAAGGAGAAATAAAAACAAAATCTTATGCAAAACAGAAAATACTGGAGTCACAGAGCAGATCTGGCAGCATCTATTCAAAGAGAAACAGAGTTATTGTTTCAAGTCGGATATGAGTACGGACATTGTTTTGAGTTAGGAATGAGGGCCAGTGATCTCCATGGAGGTATAGGGCAACACTGCCTCTCAGTGGTGAAGCATTTGCACTGCAGGGAGCAAACTGCCTCTTGGAGAATCCAAGATAATAAAATGTGAGGCTGAATGAACACAGCAGGCCCAGCAGCATCTCAGGAGCACAAAAGCTGCGTTTCGGGCCTGGACCCTTCATCAGAGAGGGGGATGGCGTGAGGGTTCTGGAATAAATAGGGAGAGAGGGGGAGGCGGACCGAAGATGGAGAGAAAAGAAGATAGGTGGAGAGGAGAGAGTAGGTGGGGAGGTAGGGAGAGGATAGTCAGTCCAGGGAAGACGGACAGGTCAAGGAGGTGGGATGAGGTTAGTAGGTAGGAGATGGAGGTGCGGCTTGGGTGGGAGGAAGGGATGGGTGAGAGGAAGAACAGGTTAGGGAGGCAGAGACAGGTTGGACTGGTTTTGGGATGCAGTGGGTGGAGGGGAAGAGCTGGGCTGGTTGTGTGGTGCAGTGGGGGGAGGGGATGAACTGGGCTGGTTTTGGGATGCGGTGGGGGAAGGGGAGATTTTGAAGCTGGTGAAGTCCACATTGATACCATTGGGCTGCAGGGTTCCCAAGTGGAATATGAGTTGCTGTTCCTGCAACCTTCGGGTGGCATCATTGTGGCACTGCAGGAGGCCCATGATGGACATGTCATCAAAAGAATGGGAGGGAGAGTGGAAATGGTTTGCGCCTGGGAGGTGCAGTTGTTTATTGCGAACCGAGCAGAGGTGTTCTGCAAAGCGGTCCCCAAGCCTCCGCTTGGTTTCCCTCTTGGAGAACTTTGTCACGGTCATATTGTCAGTGGTTGGTGTAAGTGTAAGCACTTCTCTCCTCTGTCCTGAGTCAGTGTCTGCCTGATACACTCAGGTTCCCCACAAGGGAGACAGCATCTCCTGCTGATCCTAACAAGGTTAAGCAAAAGGGTATTGCTCCATTTGCACTCAGGATGAAAGCCAACTACATTGGTTTCATTCAGAGGTAGAAGGAACTGAAAATGCGGGAGTCAGCGATAACAGTGTGCAGCTGGTGGAACACAGCAGGCCAGGCAGCAGCATCATTTCTGAAGAAGGACCGTGGCCCGAAACATCAACTTTCCTGCTCCCCTGGTGCTGCCTGGCCCGCTGTGCTCCAGAATCGGCAGTTCTTACTATCTCTCTGGACAAACACACCCTTTATTCTACAGAAGAGATAATGGGTTCTGCAGATGCTGGAGAATCCGAGATAACAAAGTGTGGAGCTGGATGAACACAGCAGGCCAAGCAGCATCAGAGGAACACAAAAGTTTTACTCGACAAAGCTTCCCTAGTGTCATAGAGATGTACAGCATGGAAACAGATTCTTCAGTCCAACTTGTCCATGCCAACCGGATATTTTAAATTAATCCAGTCCGTTATGCCAGCATTTGCTCCTTATCCCTCTAAACCCTTTCTACTCATATACATCTTGATGCCGTTTAAATGTTGTAATTTTACCACCACTTCCTCCGGCAGTCCATTTCATACATGCACCACCCTCTGTGTGAAAAAGTTGCCCTTTTGATCCCTTTTAAAACTTTCCCTTCTCACCTTAAACCCATGCCCTCCAGTTTTGAACTCACCTACCCTGAGGAAAAGACTTTAATTATTCACCCTATCCATGCTTGTCCTGACTTTATAAATAGACCCAGTATTTTCAGTCTTTCCCTATAGCTCAAACCCTCCAGCCCTGGCATCACCCCTGTAAATCTTTTCTGAATGGTTTCAAGTTTCGCAACATCTTTTCTACAACAGGGAAACCAGAATTGAATGCAGTACTCCAAAAGTGGACTAACTAATGTCCTCTACAGTTGCACCATGGTCTCTCAACTCTCATACTGAAAGTACTGACCAATAAAAGTGAGCATCTTCTTCAAGCCACTTTCAAGCAGCCTGTACTCCAAGGTCTGTATTCTTGTCAAATTACCCCTTTGAAAGGTATCACCTCACACTTCTCAGGATAAATTCCATCTGCCATTCAACTGCTTATTTGACCATTGATGACTGTATCGGCGCCGCCTCTTGCTCCCCAGAGGAGCTCGAACAGTTCATCCACTTCACCAACACCTTCCACCCCAACCTTCAGTTCACCTGGGCCATCTCCAGCACATCCCTCACCTTCCTGGACCTCTCAGTCTCCATCTCAGGCAACCAGCTTGTAACTGAAGTCCATTTCAAGCCCACTGACTCCCACAGCTACCTAGAATACACTCCTGCAAAAATTCGATCCCCTATTCCCAATTCCTCCGCCTCCACCGCATCTGCTCCCACGATGAGGCATTCCACTCCGGCACATCCCATATGTCCAAGTTCTTCAAGGACCGCAACTTTCCACCCACAGTGGTCGAGAACGCCCTTGACCGCGTCTCCCGCATTTCCCGCAACACATCCCTCACACCCCGCCCCCGCCACAACCGCCCTAAGAGGATCCCCCTCGTTCTCACACACCACCCCACCAACCTCCGGATACAATGCATCATCCTCCGACACTTCCACCATCTACAATCCCACCCAACCACCCAAGACATTTTTCCATCCCCACCCCGTCTGCTTTCCAGACAGACCACTCTCTCCGTGACTCCCTTGTTTGCTCCACACTGCCCTCCAACCGCACCACAACCGGCACCTTCCCCTGCAACCGCAGGAAATGCTACACTTGCCCCCACACCTCCTCCCTCACCCCTATCCCAGGCCCCAAGATGACTTTCCACATTAAGCAGAGGTTCATCTGCACATCTGCCAATGTGGTATACTGCATCCACTGTACCCGGTGTGGCTTCCTCTACATTGGGGAAACCAAGTGGAGGCTTGGGGGTCGCTTTGCAGAACACTTCCGCTCGGTTCGCAACAAACAACTGCACCTCCCAGTCGCAAACCATTTCCACTCCCCCTCCCATTCTTTAGATGACATGTCCATCATGGGCCTCCTGCAGTGCCACAATGATGCCACCCGAAGGTTGCAGGAGCAGCAACTCATATTCCGCTTGGGAACCCTGCAGCCCAATGGTATCAATGTGGACTTCACCAGCTTCAAAATCTCCCCTTCCCCCACCGCATCCCAAAACCAGCCCAGTTCGTCCCCTCCCCCCACTGCGCCACACAACCAGCCCAGCTCTTCCCCTCCACCCACTGCATCCCAAAACCAGCCCCACCTGTCTCTGCCTCCCTAACCTGTTCTTCCTCTCACCCATCCCTTCCTCCCACCCCAAGCCGCACCTCCATCTCCTACCTACTAACCTCATCCCACCTCCTTGACCTGTCCGTCTTCCCTGGACTGACCTATCCCCTCCCTACCTCCCCACCTGTACTCTCCTCTCCATCTTCTTTTCTCTCCATCTTCGGTCTGCCTCCCCCTCTCTCCCTATTTATTCTAGAACCCTCACCCCATCCCCCTCTCTGATGAAAGGTCTAGGCCCGAAACGTCAGCTTTTGTGCTCCTGAGATGCTGCTTGGCCTGCTGTGTTCATCCAGCCTCACATTTTATTATCTTGGATTCTCCAGCATCTGCAGTTCCCATTATCACTGCTCATTTGACCATCCTGTTTATATCTTTTTGCAGCCCAAGACTTTCAACCTCACTCTTAACCAGACGAATCTCTGTGTCATCCTCAAAGTTCTTAATCCATCCCCCCACATAGTTATCTATGGCATTTATATAAATGATAAACAATAGGGGATCCAGCATGGACCCCTGTGGTGTGCCACTGGATTCTGGCTTCCAGTCCCTAAAGCAGTCTTCTGTCATCACCCTCTGTCTCCTACAACTGAGCCAATTTTGAATCCATTTTATCAAATTTCCCGACATTCCTTGTGCATTTGCCTTCCTGATAAGTCTCCTATGTGGAACCTTGCCATAAACTACATCAACCGCATGACCCTTAACCACGCACCTAGCCATCTCCTCAAAAATTTCAATCAAATGCAGCTCAATATTCTGGGATTTGAATGCCATAGAAAGAGATGTAAATGAGGAGGGGGAGTGGCATTTTTGATTAAGGAAAACATTATTGCTTGCAACTAGAGAAGATATTTCTGAAAAATCATCCAATGAAAATATGCATCCAAATTACACATAAAACAGGACTGATGATCATGATTGCACAATAGATTATACCTCCCACACCGCAGCAGTCAGAAAAAAATTGAGGAACAAACATGTACAGAGATCTCAGATATATGTAAGAATAAAATGGTTATAACTGTTGTTGATTTCTAATTTTCCAAACAGTGACATAGCATTAAAGGTTTGGTTGGTGACAAATTTGTTAAACGTGTCCAAGAAAATTTTCTTCATTGACGTGTAAATATTCCCAATGGAGAAGCAGCAAAACCCAACCTTGGAAATGAAACTTGGGGCTAGAACCAGAGCAGCAGGGGAGTAAGTGGAGGGATTGAGAAGAAGGTAGATTTATGACCATTGAGTTTGAAAGGAAGGACAGGCAGAGAGAGGTTAATGAAGATGATGGGTTGATGTGTGTTCATTTCAAAGCAAGGAGTGTTACGGGTAAGTTGGATGAGCTTAGACCGTGGATCAGTACATTCTGGAAATGTTGTGGCCATTACAGAGACCTGATTGAAGGAGGGACGAGACTAGCTGCTTAACTTTCTAGGGTTTCAATGTTTTGGCTGAGATACACAAGAATGTAAAAGAAGTGGAGGAGTTGCCTTACTAATCAGGGAGAATGTCACAGCTACACTCAGTGGGGATACACTGGAGGAGTTCATCCACTGAGGCAATCTGGGTAGAGCTCAAAAATAAGAAAAATGAAATTGCTCTGTACGATAGGCCCCTCCAGTAGCTACTGAGACATTGAGGAGCAGATATGTAGGCAGATTGTGAACGATGCAAAAACAACAGGGTTGTCATGGTGAGTGACTTTAACTTGCCCAATTCTGACTAGAATTTCCTTAGAGCAAGGAGCTTAGACAGGGCGGAAATTGTTGGCTTGCAACCAAAGCGTTTCTTGAAACAATATGTGGATATTCCAACTAGAAGAGGAGCTGTACTAAACCTTGTATTGGCAAATAAACCAAATAGGGAGAGGGCAAATTATGTGTCTATTAGGCAAGAGTTAGGGAGAATTCATCAGGAGAAGCTGTTATCACGCACGTCCACATTTGACATGTGGGAGTTGTTTCTACTGATCAGAGTTTAGGACCAGCATGTTTTAGTAAGGAGGAAGGACAAGAATGGCAAGGTATGGAAATCTTGAATGATGAGGGAGAATATGAACTTCTTCAAAAAGAGAAAAGAAGCGTATGTAAGGTTTAGAAAACTAAAATCAGACAGACCCATGAGGAACATAAAGAAAGCAGGGAAGAACAAAATTAGAAAAGCAAGAGGGGGCGCGGAAAATCTCTGGGTTAAACAGAATCTCAAGGCATTTTAGTTATGCATTAAAAGTAAGAGGATAACCTGGGAGAAGATAAGGCTACATAAGGATAAAGGAGGGAACTTGTGCTTAAAGGCAGAGGATGTGGATAAGATTCTAAGCAGTTTACATGGGTATTCACCAAGGAGAAGGACATTGGGGATAGTGAGATTAGAGTGGGGCATGCTAATTTGCTAGGGCATCTTGAGGTCAAAAAAGAAATGGTGATGGGTCTCATGAAAAGCATGTAAAATCCCCGAGGTCTGTTGGGATCTATACCAGGTTACTGAGAGAGGAGAATGCTCTCCTTTGTATCATGTTCAGCCACTGGAGAGGTCCCAGAGGACCGTCAAGTAGCTAATGTTGTTCCTCTGTTCAAGAAAGGAAATAGGGATAATCCAGGAAATAATGTACTGCAAATTTCACATCAACGGTTGGGAAGCAATTGGAGAGGATTTTTAAATATAGAATTCATGCACAACTGGAAAAGCATGGACTAATAAGGGGCAGGTCATGTCTTACTAACTTGACTGATATTTTTGAAGGTGTTATAAGGATGATTGATGAGGGTGGAGCAGTGGATGTTGTTGACATGGATTTTAGGAAGACTGTTAACAAGGTCCCTCAATGTAGGCTCATTGAGAAGATTGAGATGCATGGGATCTACAGTGATTGGCCGTTTGGATTCAGAATTGACTTGCCCTCAGAAGACAGAGGGGAGTGATTGAAAGATGTTGTTCTAGCTGGATGTCCATGACTGGTGGTATTCTATTGGGATCTACACTGGGACCTCTGCTGTTCATCTTTAATATAAATGATTTGGATGAAAACATGGTATCAGCAATACAGTGGATGAACTAAGAGCATAGGTTGGTACTTGGAAGTACAATGTTGTGGCCATTACAGAAACTTGGGCAACTTGGAGAGGAAGGGTTGTTGGCAGTTCTGGGATTTAGATGCTTTAAAAGAAATAGGGAGGGTGGAAAAGGAGGTGGGGAAGTGGCATTACTAGTCAAAGTGAGTATAGCAGCTACTGAGAGGCAATATGTCTACAGAGTCAGTTTGGGTTGAGGTCAGGAGCAAGAAAGGAGCAGTCACTTTGGGTTTCTTTTTTTTACAGACCCCATTATAGTTGCAGAGAAGTAGAGGGGCGGATTGGGAGGCAGATACTGGAAAGGTGCAGAAGTCACAGGGTTGTAGTCATGGGAAACTTCAACATTCCAAATATTGATGGGAAACATTTTAGTTCTAATAGATGGAGCAGATTTTGTCCAGTGCATTCTTACATATATCTGAGATCTCTGCGCATGTTTGTTTCTCAATTTTTTTCTGACTGCTGGGGTGTGGGGGGGTGTAATCTATTGTACATATTTTCATTGGATGATTTTTCAGAAATATCTTATCCAGTTGCAAGCAATAATACATTGTATGTAGATATACAAACACGAGGAGAGGCCACTTTGGATTTGCTGCTTGGCAATGAACCGGGCTAAGTGTGAGACCTGTTGGTAGGAGAGCATTTTGCCAGTAGCGATCATAACTCTGTTACTTTCACAATAGTCATGGATACTGATAGGTACATACAGCAGGGTAAGGTTTATAATTGGGGAAGGGTAATTATAATTCTGCTAGGCAAGAACTGGGTGACATAAATTGGGAACAGATGTTGTCAAGGAAGAGCACCACAGAAATGTGGAGATTGTTTAAAGAATGCATACTGCGTGTACTCGATATGTTTGTCCCTAGCAGGCAGAGAAGATGTGGTGGAGTGAGGGACCCTTGGTTCTCAAGAGGTCGAATGATGTCGAATTTTGTAAGGTTTAGGAAAAGAGAAATGGAAAAGGTTCTAGAGGGATACAAGTTAGCCAGGAAGGAGCTGAGAAAAGGGCTGAGGAGAGCTATAAAGGAGCATGAGGAAACCTTGGCAGATAGGATCAAGGAAAATTCCAAGACATTTTACATGAATGTGCAGAACAAGAGAATGGCCAGAGAAAGGGTAGGGCCGATCAAGGATTGTAAAGGGAATTTGTGCACAAAGCCTAAAGACATAGGAGAGTCGTTAATGAATACTTTTCTTCAGTATTCACAACTGAGAGGAACCTAGTTGTAGAGGTGGACTTTGTAAAACAGGCAGGTAGGCTAGAGGAGGTCGATGTTAGTAAAGATGTGCTAGGAATTCTGAGGAAGTCGAAGATAGATAAGTCCCCCGGGACTGATGGAATTTATCCAAGGATTCTATGGGAAGCAAGGGGCGAGATTGAAGGGCCTTTGGCGATGATCTTTTGTCCTCACTGTCCATGTGTATAGTGTCAGAAGATTGGAAAGAGGCAAACATCATTCCCTTGTTCAAAAAAGGAACAAGGATAAACCCGGAAATTACAGGCCAGTTAGTCTTACGTCAGTGGTGGGCAAATTTTTGGAAGGGGCTCTGGGAGACAGGATTTATGATCATTTGGAAAGGCACAGTTTGATTTGTGATAGTCAGCATGGATTTGTAAGGGATAGATCATGTCTCACAAACCTTACTGATTTCTTTAAAGAAATGACCAAATACGTGGATGAAAGTAGAGCAGTGGATGTGGTATATGTGAATTTAAGTAAGGCATTTGATAAGGTTCCCCATGGTAAGCTCATGCAGAAAGAAAGGAGGTGTGGGATGGGGGAATTTTGGTAGATTGGATTCAGAATTGGCTGACCCTTAGAAAACAAAAGATGGTAGTGTATGGAAAATATTCAACATGGTGCTCAGTCACAAGTGGTATACCATAAGGATCTGTTCTGGGTCCTCTTCTGTTTGTGTTTTCTTTTTTTTGTAAATGATTTGGATGAAGATGGAGTTTAACCCTTAAAAATATGAGGTGATTCATTTTGGAAGGACGAATTTGAAAGCAGAATACAGGGTTAACGGAAAGATTCTTGGCAGAGTGGAGGAGCAGAGGGATCTTGGGGGTCATGTTCACAGCTCCCTGAAAGTTGCCACCCAGGTGGATAGATAATAAAATGTGAGGCTGGATGAACACAGCAGACCAAGCGGCATCTCAGGAGCACAAAAGCTGACGTTTTGGGCCTGGACCCTTCATCAGAGAGGGGGATGGGGAGAGGGAACTAGAATAAATAGGGAGAGAGGGGGAGGCAGACCGAAGATGGAGAGTAAAGAAGATAGGTGGAGAGAGTATAGATGGGGAGGTAGGGAGGGGATAGGTCAGTACAGGGGAGACGGACAGGTCAAGGAGGTGGGATGAGGTTAGTAGGTAGATGGGGGTGCGGCTTGGGGTGGGAGGAAGGGACGGGTGAGAGGAAGAACCGGTTAGGGAGGCAGAGACAGGTTGGACTGGTTTTGGGATGCAGTGGGTGGGGGGGAAGAGCTGGGCTGGTTGTGTGGTGCAGTGGGGGGAGGGGACGAACTGGGCTGGTTTAGGGATGCAGTAGGGGAAGGGGAGATTTTGAAACTGGTGAAGTCCACATTGATACCATTAGGCTGCAGGGTTCCCAGGCGGAATATGAGTTGCTGTTCCTGCAACCTTCGGGTGGCATCATTATGGCAGTGCAGGAGGCCCATGATGGACATGTCATCTAGAGAATGGGAGGGGGAGTGGAAATGGTTTGCGACTGGGAGGTGCAGTTGTTTGTTGCGAACTGAGCGGAGGTGTTCTGCAAAGCGGTCTCCAAGCCTCCGCTTGGTTTCCCCAATGTAGAGGAAGCCACACCGGGTACAGTGGATGCAGTATACCACATTGGCAGATGTGCAGGTGAACCTGTGCTTAATGTGGAATGTCATCTTGGGGCCTGGTATAGGGGTGAGGGAGGAGGTGTGGGGGCAAGTGTAGCATTTTCTGCGGTTGCAGGGGAAGGTGCCGGGTGTGGTGGGGTTGGAGGGCAGTGTGGAGCAAACAAGGGAGTCACGGAGAGAGTGGTCTCTCCGGAAAGCAGACAGGGGTGGGGATGGAAAAATGTCTTGGGTTGTGGGGTCGGATTGTAAATGGCGAAAGTGTCAGAGGATGATGCGTTGTATCCGGATGTTGGTAGGGTGGTGTGTGAGAACGAGGGGGATCCTCTTAGGGCGGTTGTGGCGGGGGCGGGGTGTGAGGGATGTGTTGCGGGAAATACGGGAGACGCGGTCAAGGGCGTTCTCGATCACGTTGGGGGCAAGTTGCGGTCCTTGAAGAACTTGGACATCTGGGATGTGCGGGAGTGGAATGTCTTATCGTGGGAGCAGATGCGGCGGAGGCGGAGGAATTGGGAATAGGGAATGGAATTTTTGCAGGAGGGTGGGTGGGAGGAGGTGTACTCTAGGTAGCTGTGGGAGTCGGTGGGCTTGAAATGGACATCAGTTACAAGCTGGTTGCCTGAGATGGACACTGAGAGGTCCAGGAAGGTGAGGGATGTGCTGGAGATGGCCCAGGTGAACTGAAGGTTGGGGTGGAAGGTGTTGGTGAAGTGGATGAACTGTTCGAGCTCCTCTGGGGAGCAAGCGGCGGCGCCGATACAGTCATCAATGTACCGGAGGAAGAGGTGGGGTTTGGGGCCTGTGTAGGTGCGGAAGAGGGACTGTTCCACGTAACCTACAAAGAGGCAGGCATAGCTGGGGCCCATGCGGGTGCCCATGGCCACCCCCTTAGTCTGTAGGAAGTGGGAGGAGTCAAAAGATAAGTTGTTGAGGGGGAGGACGAGTTCAGCTAGGCGGATGAGAGTGTCGGTGGAGGGGGACTGGTCGGGCCTGCGGGACAGGAAGAAGCGGAGGGCCTTGAGGCCATCTGCATGCGGAATGCAGGTGTATAGGGACTGGACGTCCCTGGTGAATATGAGGTGTTGGGGGCCAGGGAATTGGAAGTCCTGGAGGAGGTGGAGGGCGTGGGTGGTGTCACGGAC
Organism: Stegostoma tigrinum; assembly: GCF_030684315.1. Classification (NCBI taxonomy): domain Eukaryota; kingdom Metazoa; phylum Chordata; class Chondrichthyes; order Orectolobiformes; family Stegostomatidae; genus Stegostoma; species Stegostoma tigrinum. The sequence continues at coordinate 1,844,644 of NC_081388.1, read as the reverse complement.
GTAGGTGGGGGGTTCCTGGACCAAAGGGGAGAAAATGGAGTCCAGATAGGTGGAGATGAGTTCGGTGGGGCAGGAGCAGGCTGAGACGATGGGTCGACCAGGGCAGGCAGGTTTGTGGATTTTGGGAAGGAGATAGAAACGGGCCGTGCGGGGTTGGGGAACAATGAGGTTGGAGGCTGTGGGTGGGAGGTCCCCTGAGGTGATGAGGTCAAGAATGGTGTTGGAGATGATGGTTTGGTGCTCGGGTGTGGGGTCATGATTGAGGGGGCGGTAGGAGGTGGTGTCGGAGAGTTGGCGTCTGGCCTCGGCGATGTAGAGGTCAGTGCGCCATACTACCACTGCGCCACCCTTGTCTGCGGGTTTGATGGTGAGGTTGGGGTTGGAGCGGAGGGCTGCCCGTTCTGCGGGGGAGAGGTTGGAGTGGGTGAGGGGTGGAGATGTTGAGGCGGTTAATGTCTCGACGGCAGTTGGAGATGAAGAGGTCGAGGGAGGGTAGGAGGCCTGGGGGTGGTGTCCAGGAGGAGGACTTGTGTTGGAAGCGGGTAAAGGGGTCAGTGGAAGGAGGGTTAGGTTCCCGGTTGAAGAAGTAGGCATGGAGGCAAAGACGGCGGAAAAACTGCTCTATGTCCAACCGTGACTGGTATTCGTTGATGTGTGGTTGTAGGGGGACAAAGGTGAGCCCCTTACTAAGGACTGACCGTTCGTCCTCAGTCAGTGGGAGGTCTGGGGGGATAGTGAAGATGCGGCAGGGCTCAGTGTGGCTGTCTCCTCTGGGGTTGCTGGCTGTGGAGGTTGTGGGCAGAGCGATGAGGTCATCAGCCGTGGGAGGGGTTCCGTCGGCATTGGGCGGGGTTCCGTCGGCCGTGGGCGGGGTTCCGTCGGCGTCGGCCGTGGGAGGGGTTCCGTTGGCGGTTGGAAGATCGGGGTGGGCGGCAGCAGCTGCGGTGAGGGTGGTGTGTGAGGTGTTGTACCTGGAAGTGGAGGTGGTGACTGCAGCAGCGGTTCCGGAAATTCTGTGGCCGGCGGAGGCGGATGTGACGTGGATAGGTGGATAGAGTTGTTAAGGAGGCATATGGTATTAGCTTTGATTAATAGAGGGATCATATTCAATCACCGTGAAGTTATGCTCCAGCTGTACAAAAGCCTGAGTTCGGCCACATCTGGAGTATTGTGTCCAGTTCTGGTCACCTCATTACAGGAAAGATGTCGAAGCACCGGAAAAGGTGCAGAGGAGATTTACCAGGATTTTGCCTGGAATGGAGGGAAGGTCTTATGAGAAAAGGTTGAGAGTGCTAGGGATTTTCTCTTTGGAACGACAAAGGATGAGAGGTGACTTGATAGATGTGTACAAAATGATCAGAGGTATAGATAGAGTAGACAGCCGGAGACTTTCTCTTAGGGTGGAGGTAGCTATTACAAGGGGGCATAGTTTTTAAAGTGAGTGGAGGTAGATATGGGGGAGACATCAGAGCTAGGTTTTTTATTCAGAGAGTGGGAGGGGCTTGGAATGCATTGCTGGAGAGGATAGTGGAGTCGACCTCATTAGGGGCATTTAAGCAGCTATTAGATAGGTATACGGATGATAGTGTAAGGTATGGGTGGAGGTTAGATAGCCCTTAGGATTAGGGTAAAAGTTCGGCACAACATTGTGGGCTGAAGGGCCTGTACTGTGCTGTACTGTTCTATGTTCTTTCCATCTCATCCATGCCTCTCATAATTTAGTGTACTTCTATCAGATTGCCTTCAGCATCTTATGATCCTGCAAAAACAATCCAATTTTGTCCAACCTCTCCTTATGGCTAAAACACTCTGACCCAGGCAATATCCTGGTGTCTGCACTCTCTCCAAAGCTTGCACATCCTTCCAAATGGTGCAGTGACCAGAACAGCAGACAGTACTACAAATGTAACCTGACCAAAGTCTTGCATAGTTGCAACATGACTTGCCAAGTCTTCTAATCAATGCCATGACCAATGAAGGTAACATTGCCATAGGGCTTCTTTACCACCTTATCCACTTGGGTTGCTACTCTCAAGATGCCATGGATTTAGACCCCAAGGGTGCAGCGGAGGTGCTGGGGAGGCTGGTGGAGGGGTGGGGGGGTGGTCGTGGAGGTTGGTGGGTGGGGGAGCGGTGAGGTTTGTTTCTTGTGCTGGTGTTAGTTGGAACCGTTTATTGCTCTGAAACTTGGCAACAGTTTCTGAGCTAGAGGTATCCATGGAGAATAGTGAGAGCCACCCCTGTACCTGAGAGAGTCCCTCCTCATGGGGGTCCCATTGGTTCCAGTTTCAGTATGTCTGAGGGTGGGAGTGTGTCTCCACTGCAGACTGTGATGGTGCAGTGTGGAGAGCACAAGCTGCTGGTCAGGGCCCAGTTGGATTTATTTGGAACCAGGCACCTGATTAAAGCTGCTGACCTGACCCTGGGGACAGCAGGTTGTCAGCCAACCAGGATCAACCCTGAGAACCACACTGTCCTCTTCGACTATGGGCTGCGTGAGTGTGGCAGCAGGCTGCAGGTAATGTGAGTCCTCCATACCTGCTGGAAGTTTGGGCTGTGGATGGTTCCTTAATGTATTCCTGGCTGAGAAGTTGTTGATATTAAGAGAGAATGCTCTCTTGCTTTTATAAGCACCAGTTTTATATTGTAGATTGTGCTTTGCCTTAAATGTTGCCTCTATCCCCAAATGTGTGCTATCATCTCCAATGGTTTGAAAGATTCTAATTCTTTGGGTGCTCCATTCCTCTTGGGCAGATCTGCTCAATTGGGGAGTGCACTTTCATGTCTGGCTCCCTCCCATTATAATAAAATGAATTCTTCAAAAGAATTTCTAGTGTTGGATTACTGGAGTACTTTCCACTATCTCTGCCACTAGAACAACTGGCCCATGGTTTAAAATTGTTCTGCTGCTATTCTCCACATTGCTGCCAAATTGTTCCCTATCGCTGAGTTCCTTTATCAATAACAAATCCTGACCATATGCTAATCTCCTCCTCTTCCCAGCCTCGCCCCACCCTTCGTAGTGAGGTGCTTTGTGTACACCAAGAACGTGATTAGGCCATTCAACCCTGTAAGGCAGTATGTTGTTTGAGAAATTCTGCTGAACTTCTCAGTGACCCTGGTTGAACTCAAGCAGGGTATCAGTGAGCAGGTGCTACTTAATAGCATTCTTGGTGTCTTCAATCACTTTACTGACAACGGGTTTATCCTATCTTCAGGACACATTGTGAGGAATTTTCCATTGTCTGATGCCAGTGTTGTGGCTGTATGAAGGTGGTTTAAACTTGGAACCCAAAATTAACCTCTGAGCAGGTCTGAAGTTGGGTAGAAGACTCATTGCCCACACCTAAACAGTTCTGTGGTCACTTGGTGTCCCTAAAAGCAACATAACATTCCAGTTGGAAACTAACAATATTGGCCCCAAATAAAAAATTTATCTTGAATAGGAAAATGTTTTCTGGTGATTCGCCTTGTGTATGTTATGGTTCAGAGAGGGGTAGGAGTCATCAGTTGAGAAGTGGTCTGTTGCATGCACTGAAAACAATGTCTGCAGCCTTCTCAATTGGCCTTAGTCAGCCACACAGCCTGATTCCTGAGCAGAGGGGAAAGAAGCTGGGTCTGGTCAGTGAATATGTAGAAAACAACTATTTGTGTGATTGCTGGGGGTGGTTGTGGCACCGGCAAAGGATACTGTTGCATTGAGAGGAGCTACCGCGATGAGTTCTCAGCCTGCGGTGGACTTTGTACCTATCAGAGTTAGCCCCATTCAGCTCTCAGAGAAAGCCCATTTAATTAATCAAAGATACCACTGTATTTTAGTTCAATCCTCATTAAGGTAACTAGAGATATAACATACGTGACAGCAGAATTAACAGAAGAAAGGTGTTTGTGAAGAGACCAGAGATGACTGAATACTCCAGAAGTTGAGGTTGTTATAATTTATTGCTTCTTATTAATTGGGTTTATATTAGTGAAACTTGTCTTTATTTAAACAGCATTCCAGTAGAATTTAGATCAGTTAGGGAGTAATTAGTAGTCTAAGAGGGGATTGTTAATTTGTTAATAATTTTGTTTATTTCTTCATTATTGGGTTAAATTGTTTCTTCTTACTTGTAAAGTAGAGATCATGAATTTTCTTTCTCTTAAACACTTTTAATAGATTATGAGGGGAAAGGTGAGTTCTCTGGGTGTTTCAGGGGTAATTATTAGAAGGGAACCTCTAATCCCATCAAAGCAGACTGGGGCTTATGTTCTGGTGTAACTGTCAGAGGGGTTCATTCTCCCTGTCATAACAAAAATTGGAGGCTTGAGCCTAAGATCTGGATGGACTTGGGCAGATCGAGTTCAGGATTTGGATGGTTTGTGTATGGGATCTGAACAGATTTAAAGACTTGGGGATTCATGTCCTAGATCTTTAAATAAAACTTAGGTTAGAAAAATCTATTTAATTTTGGTTACTCATAGGTAGGTTAAATTAAAAGTGAGGGAAATGGCTCTTAACATTGCTAAAGAGGTTGTGGGATTTGAAGATGCTTCCCAAATTTGCCAAGAGTTTAGAAAGAGCGAGGCTGATATACTTTTAAAATTAGCAAGAAGGTTAAATTTGGTTTTAACAAGGGATTAAAGGAAAGCTGAAATTGCAATGTAGTTAGTAAAGCACTTTGGGTATATCAGAGAAGCAGGCACTTTGGGTATATCAGAGAAGCAGGCATGTGCAGTGGAGTTAGAAAAACTTAAATTGAAAATGAGACAACTGGAGTTGGAGAATGAAAAGGAAGGCAGGGTTTGAATTATGGTTACAAGCAGAGGGAGGAGAAAGAGAGAAGAAAGGGGAGGAATGTTCAAGTTGGAAAAGATGAAGTCAGAACTTGAAGCTAAAAGACTTCAAATGGCAGAAGGAAAAGTACAAAATAGCAGTGAGGATGAGCAAACTCAAAGTAAACAACAGCCGAGTACAGATATAGACAAATGTGTCAAAACATTAGCAAAATTTGAAAAAGATATAGAGGCCTTATTCATTTCCTAAGAAACTGATTAAACAGATGAACTAGCTGGAGGATACATGGGCAATGTTAATTCAGACTAATTTGGTAAGTAAGGCTGGTGAGGTGTTTGTGGTGCTGTCAGCTGCATGTCAAGAGAATACGAAAAAGTAAAACAGGCTATTTTGAACGCCTATGAATTAGTACCAGAAGTATATAGACAATAGTTCAGAAGCATAACTCTGACCTGGTTCTTTCTTTATGCTGAGTTTGAAAAAAATTAAAAATAGCGATTTCGATAGTGGGTGAGAGCATTAAAGATAGAAAAGACATATGATAATCTTACAGATTATTCTGCTGGAGGAAGTTTTAAGAAAAAAATCACTTGCAGAGATAGAAAGAACTCATTGAGGAACAAAGTTTTCCAAGTAAGAAGAGCTGCAGAGATGGCAGATGAATATGTATTAGTCCATAAATCAAAATTTAACTTCCAACAGCAATTTCATTCCAAGAGGGATAGAAATTGGGGGGTGAGGGGGGAGTCCTTCAACGAAAAACAAAAAGTAGATCACACTGGGAACAGGTTAGCACAGGTGGAAAAACAAACCCAAGAGGATGAAAAGGAGGTGAAAGGCCTCAGGTGCTTTCACTGCAATGAAGTGGGATATAAAGTCACAGTGCTGGTGGTTGAACAAAGGCACTGGAGAAAAAGAATGTGGTAAAAGAGGCTAAAGTAGTGAAGGAAATCCAAAAAGATGTCAGAGCTGCAGGACAGTGCACAGCCTAGTCATGGGCCTCATTTAGGAATGAAGGGGACTCAGTCCAAAATACAAAAGCACTTCTATGGCCTGGATTGCACAAGAATGTGGTTGAATTCTACCATACATGTCACACGTCCAAGATGATAGGACAGCTTCAGGCAATAATAAAACCAGCACCTTTTGATACCAATTCCCACATTTGAAGAACCTTTCACGCAGGTTATGATTGTTATGAAGTTATAGCCCTAACCCTAACCCTATCCCTAAAACCAAAAGTGGGGACCAGTATTTGCTAACCATAATGGACTTGTCTACCAGATTTCCGGAAGCAATTCCATTATGGAATGTCAAGGCAAAGAGCATTGTGCAAGAGTTGCTTCATTTCTTAATGTGTTGTGGCCTACCCAGGGAGATTCAGTCAGACCAAGGATCCAATTTTACTGCCAAACCTTTTAACCAGGTCATGGATAGTTTAGGCATCAAACTCTTTAAATCAAGTGTGCACCATCCTGAATTCCAGGGAGCATTGGAAAGGTGGTATCAGACCCTTAAAAACCAAACAAACCCTTCAAAACCACGTTGAGGATAGGCCCGAAACATCAGCTTTCTGCTCCTCTGATGCTGCTTGGCCTGCTGTGTTCATCCAGCTCTGCACTTTGTTATCTGATGATTACTGCCAGGATTACTCAAATGATTGTGATTTAGGTATCCCATTTATGTTGTTTTCCATTTGACATGCCCAAAATGAATTGACTCAGTTTACTCCATTTGAGTTGATATTCATAAATGAAGTAAGAGGGTCTTTTATAAATAATTAAGGAAATGTTGATAGGTCCAAAGTCAGAGATTTCACAGTTGGATTATATATCTGAAATGAGAGAAAGATTAAACAGAGTCAGGGAACTAGCTAGACAACATCTGAAGTTGGCACAGCATCTAATGAAGCAAGAAGCAGATAAGAAATCTAAAATTTATACATCTGCCCATGGGGATAAAGCCTACCAGTTGTAGGAGATTCCTTCAAAGCAAGGTTTAGTGGTCCCTATCAGATTGAGGAGTTGAGTCAGGTGAATTATCTGGCAAATATGCCAGATAGACAGAAGCTGTATCAGGTACATCATATGAATATGTTGAAACCCTACTATGGCAGGGACAGGGAACCAGAGAAACAGGTATTAGTTACTGCTCCTCAGCGTGAGGAATCAGAATCGAAATCCGAGAACTGAATTGGAAGGCTTCTTGCAGAAATGTGAGGACATATGTAGGAACAGAATTGGGAGGATTAGAACTTGTGTATGAAGTTGAAGTAGGGAATGCTGTTCTGAAAAATACAACACCCCTACAAGTTTAATCTTCTTACACCAACACAGATACAGAAGGAAGTGAAAGCGATGCTGCAGGAAAACATCGTTAAGCTGACTCAAACTGAATGGAGTTTGTTGATAACATTGGTTTCAAAGCGTGATGGAACTCCACGGCTCTGCATGGATTATCAGAAGGTCAACGCTGTAACTAAATTGAATTCAGAACCAATTGCAATGCTGGAGGACCGTGTGGAAAAAGTTGGACAAACCACTTATATCACCAAGTTGGACTTGCAACGTGGTTACTGGCAAGTGCTTCTGTCAGAGAAAGTGGAAGAAGTTTCTGCATTTGTAACCCCAGATGAGCTGTATCAATTTAAAGTAATGCTGTTTGGTACGAAGAAGGCACCAGCCACATTTCAAAGACTTGTGAACAGAGTTGTGGCAGGATTGACTAATTGTGCTGTCTATATAGACGACAACGTGATCTTTAGCCATTCATGGCAAGATTACATGGTGCATTTGGTAGAGCTCTTTGAAAGACTATGGGAGGAAAAAATGGTTATAAATTTAGCCAAAACTGAATTTGCAAATGCAGAAGTGACATTCTTGGAACATAACACCAGATGTGGAAGTATGGCCCTGAGGAATGTAAAGACAAAGGCAATGAAAAACTTCCAAGATAATCCGCAAAAGAAAGAGGTGCTTCGTTTATTTTTTGGGAAAGAGGGTTTCCAACGGAAGTTTTTGCTGAACGTCAGTAGCATGGTGCCACTGCTGACATATTTGCTAAAGAAGAACACAAACTTTCAGTGGACAGAACAATGCCAGAACGCCTTTGAGAATTTAAAGGCTGTATTAACCACTGCACCAGTTTTACCCAAGTCAAATTTCTTGAAACCCTTTTTAAAGTTGTGATCGATGCCAGCAATATAGGGGTTGGAGCTATCATAGAATCCCTACAGTGGAAATAGGCCCTTCAGCCCAACAAGTCTACTCCAAACCTCAAAGCATCCCACTCAGACCCACCCCGCGATAACCACCTAATCTACACATCCCTGAACACTACTGGCAATTTAGCATGGCCAATCAACCTGACCTGCACATCTTTGGACTGTGGGAGGAAACCCACGCAGACATGGGGAGGGCAAACTCCACACAGACAGTCACCTGAGGGTTGGAGTCCTGCATTAGCACACAGGAAGATGTTTGTAGTTACAGGAGGTCAGTCATCTCAACTAAAGGGATTGCTGGATGAGTTCCTCAGGGTAGCTGGGCATGGGACATTGTCTTCAATCAGCTTTCCTCCAGTGTCATGTTAGAAGTTAGGACAGTTACAGAAGACTAATGTTCAACACAATTCACAACTCTACGTACTAAAGTAGAGTTTAAGAGCGTACGAATTACATTGCAAGGCCATGCGTATATACATGTTTGATCAATTCACTCCCAAATGGAAAGATGAGCAGCATTTGTTGACTCCATGATCCATGACCAAAGCATAGCTGGGAGAGAGGAAGAGACATGAGCAAACTTACCACAGCATTTCATCAATCCAGAGTGCAATGTCCATGGCTCTAATTGCCAGTTTACCCTAGCCTAGGATAGGAGGATGACCAGATTGTTATTTCCTTGTGGAGTCGTCCATTGATGGACTCAATGAACAAGGGCAGATGACGTTCAGACCAAAGTTGAGAGGTCAGTCAGAACAATTAATACAAGCCTTTCCAAAATAGTTCAGTCAAATGGTTCACTTAACAGGTTGTTTTGGAAATTGTTTTGCATTTGCAGTATGACACAAACCTCTCCTGCCTTAGTGTGGAAGTAAACCACAAACATCGTTAAGCTCCCCCTCCAGAAAGGAAAAACAGGGTGATGGAACAGAAGGATTCAGTTCAAGGAAAGCCTCAAGTCACTGTGTAAAAGAAAACTGATCAGTCCTAGTTAATTTGCATTAAGATATAGCAGAGACAGAAAACATCTGTAGGACAAGATACAAGGAATGACTGTTTTATGGAATGTTTCAATCACCTAGTTGAATAGAGTTTGCTAGTGTTTCCTTTACAGGAACAAGGCCATCAATGAAGCAGAGATCAGGGAGACAACTGTCCCTATCAGGGCCACCATCACAACCAGCTCAGACTGCACGCCTACACAACAAGGAGAAACCAACTGTTTCCTCAGGAACCAGAGGAACAGGAAAGGGAAAACTAGCAGTCAGCCAACTCACCACCTGGAGACCTCTCCTGCATCCTTTACTCAATCTCAGTCAGGGGCTCAGTTGCCAGGCTGGTCAGCTCAGGATCTAGAATAAGCAGGGGGCCAAGTGAGGCCTCGCCCTCCCACTTCCTCTCAAAGACAGATCCAGACAGTTTAGGATGTGTGTCAGGTGGATGGTGTAGATCAGGAAATTTCCCGTCATCTGAAAGTAACCAGGTTAAGGAATGAGCAACAGATCTGAAATGAGAAGGGTCTACACAGGGTTCAAAATAATATTATCCCATTGGAACAATTCCTTAGAGAGCTTGGCGCACTCAGTGCCTTGAGGTTGTTTCCTCTCAGAGTGGGAGATCATCCTATTAGAGGCAATAATGTCAGGTCTGGCATTAGTCATTTAAGATCAATGTGACAAGGAATGGCTTTGCTCTACACATCATGATTGATTAGAATTTTCTATCCCAGAAAGCTGCAACTGTTCAGTACAACATATCAGACCTAATTCAGGCAATTTGCACAATAAAATATGAAGGGGACAGGATCATGAAGGTTGTTGAGAAGTTTAGCAAAGTTTTTCCACAAATTGGTGGACTGGTCTGCAGGGTTGGATCATGTTTTTGGTGTGAGTATATGCTTGAGTGGGGGAGGAGATTAGCACATGATCAGAATTGGTTATTGGGGAAGAAAAACAATTAAAGGATAGTTTTAACAAAAACAAAGTTGCTGCTGGGCCTGCTAAGTTTTTCCAGCATCTGTGAAGGAAAAAAAACAGAGTTAACGTTTTGGGTCCGGTGACCCTTCCTCGGGACAGCTTTAGTTCAGTGATTAGAAACAGATTGCCATTATCCTTTCTGCCAGCGGAGTTGTTTTAAAATGGGGCCCAGTTATTTAAAAGTGGAAATTTCACGATCCAATATATACAAGTTCAAGTTTCATCTTTGTTAACACACCAGTCACCCCCAATTGGATTGAAATGTATGAAAGGGTGCTTCTCCAATTGAATGCATCAGACTGAGGGAAATAAAGCCAAATACCACAAAGCAAAAAAAGTTCAAAAGCAACCAGAGAGAAGGTTCCAGACCCATGGGGATGACAGTGTAAGTTTGGGGACGGAGTGCAATTATAGAGTCATTGAATCCTACAGCACAGAGAGAGGCCCTTACACCCAAACTGGTCCATGCTGACCAAAACGTCCTCACTAATCCCATTTCCCTTCTAAACCTTGCCTATCCACATATTTTGCCAAATCCCTTTCAAATGTTGTTAATGTACATAGCTTAACAACTCCACTGGCAGCTCATTCCATATCAGTACCACCCTCCAAGTAAAAAAAAAAGTTGCCACTCAGGTTCCCATGTATTCTTTCTCCTCTTACCTTGAAAGGATGCCCGCTAGGCTTCAATTTCCCTAACCCTGGGACAAAGACTGAGTGCATTCAGATCAGTTCCTCATGATCTCATACACTTCTTTCAGATACTCCCCACGCTCTAAAGAACAGAAGTCCTAGTTTGTACGATCTCTCCCTATAACTCAGTCCCTTCAATCTTGGCAACATCCTTTTAAATTTCTTCTGCACTCTTTCCAGTTTAATAACATGCAAAACCCAATTCAGGACGAAAAGCTTTGATAAAGCAGGAGACCACCTTCCCTTAGTATTAATAATATTTCTGCAAGCATTGCAGTGAGGAACAATCTACAGCATAATCTGTTAGCAAGTATGGAGGACTCACATCACCTGCAATCTGCTGCCACACTCAGTCACTGTGGGATCATGTTTTAAGTAACGACCAAAATTAGTGAGTGTCAATAATAGCCTCTTTATTGAGCGTCAGCAGTAGTTCAGTTCGAGGTGGCAGTAACATGTTTATACACAGTTTTTACATTTATTAAAATTCTAGCACTATGGTGTCATGTAATTGTATCTATTGTACATAAGAGTTTGTCTGAGACCCGTCCTGGGGCAGCTACTCAGATCGAAGTGTCTGTCCAGTCTGCTTGCATAATTAAGAGGTGTTAGTCCTTTTATCTTTTATGTTAGTGAATGTTAGTAAAAATACTAGATCTATATGATCTAAATAAGTTAGAAATTATACATGCAAAAAATAAATGTATAAAGATAAAAGGATATTAAACTGATTACTGCAGTTGGGTCATGAGGTTTATTTACTATTTGTCAGTGTGAGTTTATAAAGTTTTAGAGTAGATTTATAGCTTGAGTTTTAGATATCGTGGTTAGTTGGCTCGCTGAGCTGGTTCGTTATCCACAGATGTCTTGTTACCATGCTGGGTAAAATCATCACTACAGTTACACAACAGGGTAATGAAACATCTGCAGAACAATGAACCAGCTCGGCGAGCCAGCCAACCACAGCAGTGTGAGTTTCATTCATTCACACAATTTCACAAAAGTGCTGCTTTGATAGTAACTTTCTTAAAAGGGATGGATGCCCATTTCAACAGATACACAATAGTGGAGGAAACTTGTCTGACTTTCTGCAGCCTATTCAAGTCTCAAAAGCCAGGTATTAAGGGATTGACTGATATTGTAATCTTTCCATAGTTTCACGTGGATCATGGAGTCATCATGCAGCGATGGTTTTGTTTCTGAATAGGTTAGTAGTCTTTGATATTTATTCAGGGGTAGCTTTTGACGTAAGTAGGTCTGATACGGATTGAAGGTACGAGGAAGCAGTAATGGGTTGGAGGGAATGTTTTAGCTTAGTCTATTTCTCAATAGTACAATGCAATACCGAACATTAGAGTGGCTAGAAGGAGGGATGGATTCAAATATTATAGTAAACAGCAAGTTAGTAAAAGGGTTATGAATGAATGGGAATGCAGTATTAATGAATATGGCAAGCTGGCGAGTGAGTTAGTAGAGACCTATTATACAATACTTCACACAGCCCATGGTCAAAGAGGACAGTGTGGTTCTCAGGGTAGATCCTGGTTGGCTGACAACCTGCTGTCCCCAGGGTCAGGTCAGCAGCTTTAATCAGGTGCCTGGTTCCAAATAAATCCATCTGGGCCCTGACCAGCAGCTTGTGCTCTCCACACTGCACCATCACAGTCTGCAGTGGAGACACACTCCCATCCTCAGACATTCTGAAACGGAACCAATGGGAACCCCATGAGGAGGGACTCTCTCAGGTACAGGGGTGGCTCTCACTATTCATCATGGGAACCGCTGGCTCAGAAACTGTTGCCAAGTTTCAGAGTAACAAACAGCTCCAACTAACACCAGCACAGGGAACAAACTCCTCACTACAAAATCCCCCATGATCCCAAGCATCCCTTCAGCAAACTCAACCAGCTCTTTTATGCACACTGTTAGGTGCATTTTCGGAGACCCTCATGGACTTGATGCAATGACAAGACACTGACTTGTTTAGAAAAACACAAATCCTGAATTACAAAGCAAGTACAAGCCGTGGAGGATCACTGTACTCAACCTGGCACAGAGTGCAGGTCTTGTAAGCGATTCTCTCTGAGCAGCGGACAGTCCATGTTTTTTGTACCTTATCGAGTGCATAATACATAAAGCAATCTTACATCTCACATTGGCATGGTACATGAAACAATCACTACATCGGACACTGACATGATACACAAACAATTACTACATCAAAAACATAAAGAGAGCAGGATACAGTATCGATCGTTCGTGAAGCGACTGCTAACGGCAGGAGGCGATTTCATGTTGCCGAAGTGACAGAATGTAATTTCAAGCCGCTGAAGTGTCTGGCTTGAACAAAAGTCAGTGCCCGGGCCCCTTTAGCAGAAACAGAAGTTACATTCTTTACAGGATCTCAGAAGTCTCACACTTTTGCAAACACTGCCCACCTAATCTTTTTCGGACAGTTTCCATATATCCATGTGCAGGAAGATAAAGACTTACAAAGTTTATACTTAATTCTATTCAGGCAGGAAGGTTAAGGCAATGTCTTTCTACCTATGTGTAGGAAAGTAAGAATTTACAAAGTTTTACACCTAATTCTATTCAGGCATGAAGTTTTAAGGCAGTGTCTGCATACCTCTGTGTAATCAGATAAAGAACATAATTTATAGAAAATATAGAAATCAATGGGATGTTATCCCTATAACACTTCAACACAGCCTGCACCCACCTTGTCCTAATGAGACCACAAGCAGCAACAATAAACCAACCTTAATCTCTACAGTCTCCACCAATGACTAAACTCAAGGATTTATTATCAGGAGGGCCTATTTCATTTGGGTCCATGGAAGTAGCTGTGAATTGCTGATCTGTCACCTTTCAGACGGTAGTAATTGCCTAGAATGTGCTGCCAGGGGAGGGGTAGAAGCAGATATCTTAGCAAAGTTTAAGAGGCATTCAGACAAACACATGAATAGATGGGGAATAGAGGGACACTGACAATGTGCAGGCAGATGGGACTAGTTTAGAATGGCATCATAGTTGTCACAAATGTGGTGGGCCAAAGGCCTATTCCCATGCTTCTTTGTTCTAGAGATAATGGGAACTGCAGATGCTGGAGAATCCAAGATAACAAAGGGTGGGACTGAATGAACACAGCAGGCCAAGCAGCATCTTAGGAGCACAGAAACTGACGTTTCGGGCCTCGACCCTTCATTAGAAAAGATGAAGAGTCTAGGCCCGAAACATCAGCTTCTGTGCTCCTAAGATGCTGTTTGGCCTGCTGTGTTCATTCAGTCCCACCCTTTGTTATCTTAGCATCTTAGGAGCATGCTGCTTGGCCTTCTTTGTTCTATGCTTTAACACCTCGTTATTCTGTCCCAGGAAGCTTGAGAATGTAACTGATTTTGAGCAGGTTATGGGGGGAGGGGGAGTGTAAAAGGCACGAGAGATTTAAATATAAAATGAAAAATAACAAGTTCACGCTCCTAAAGCTAATGGTAATGGCCAAAGCAAAGAAGCTAAAGTTATGTCCAGATTAGTTGTGAATGGCTGCACAGTCTACATCTAAATGCAATGTGAAGGAAGAAAGAGATGCAACCAAACTGGCAAAAAAAAACCCAAAACATGATGAAAATAGTGGTCACAATCTAGTTCACTGATTTCAGAAGATTGTAGGACTTTGATTTCCAAAATGAGATCTTGTTCATTGAGCATCACTGGAGAACACAGCAGACTGTTGACAGAGTTCAGAGTGGGAACTAGTTGGATATTGACAAATGATAGGAAGCACAAGGTCACGCTTGCAGACTGAATGGAAGTGTTCAATAAAGCAATCATGCAATCTATGCTTCAATTCCCAGTGTAGAGGAGAATGTATTTTGAGCAGCGAACGTAGTTCACCAAATTGAGAGGACAAGTAACTGCTTGTCCAACTTTTCCATTTGGAGTTATTGACGTTTTCCATTTTCCATCCTACCTGCTCCTCTTAGATCTTTCTAATTCTAATTGTCTGTGGAACATTTCGCAATGTAATTTTGGGGGGTTTTTGTCATGCAATGTCCTTGTACCAACTCTAAGACAAGATTTGTGTCATTACATAGATTCATAGAACATCTACAGTGTTGAAGCTCATCAAGTCCTCACCAACCCTCCACAGACCATCCCACCCAAAGCCACCTCCCTACCCTTTCCTGTAGCCCTGCATTTCCCATGGCTGGTCCACCTAACCAGCATGTCCCTGGACACTATGAACAATTTAGCATGGCCAAACTACCTAACCTACATGTCTGAACAGGTTGATTCAAAAAAAAATCCACATTGTAACTTTACTCAGCCTAAAATAAATGATGTCACATAGGATACTCCAGCTGTCACAGTCTTGTTTGCTTTCTTCATCTATCAATGTCTCTGTACCACTTCCTGCTGCTGTCTGCAATATTCCCAATCCCCTTTGTTTGGGTATCACACATAAACTGAAAATACCGTTCAGTGTCTAGTCCAATTCATTCAGTAAAATAGTAGATGTTGATTGCAGAGCAGACTACAGTGAAACAGGACTGTCTGAGTCCAAATCCTATGTCTGCATTGTCTGGGCAGAATATAATGCCGTCTCACATAGATTGTTTGATTTCAGGGGATGGGACAAGTTGTTTGTATTCAAGGAGTAGGGTGGCAGAAGGGGACACAGTTGCCTTCTCAACTTTGCCCTGATTATGCCTGGACGGGAAAGGTGGTAGATACATTCCATCAGTTGAGTCCCTTCATTTTGTATTTGATGTTCTTGTTAGGGCTTGGTCCCAACATCATAGGTGCTCCCACAGCGATGGGTATGGGATCTCACCAGTTGGAAAGTTCAAAATCAAACTCTGCTCAGTATTTTGTGTGGTTTCCTGAGGCAGCGTGTCTATGGAAGAGCAAGAGGAAGATGGAGTAAAAATTGTTCAAATGCATTCAGTAACTGACCAAACTATTCAGCATTGAGAAGGGGGAAATGGAGAGCTACTGATGCCCCCACCTTTTCTAGCTCCAAAGTCCTGAATAATACCTACTCCTCACCAGCCCTTGACTTATGGTGAGGTGGATTGCCACTGCCAATTTGGCACTGCCTGAGATTGCACACCTTTTAGCCTCTGATTGGCAATTGATCTTGAGCTGGGGGAGTTTGGGGCAAAAGGATAACTGCGCCTTGAGGTCACTAATCACAGGGGAGGCTCGTCGCGTTAATTAACTACCTGATTGGCCCTTCGCAAAGGCAATGAAACCAATGCCGTTAGCTTTCATCCTGAGTGCAATGGGAACAATGTCCTTTTGCTTAACCCTTGCTGGAATCAGCAGGGGAGGTTGTCTCACCTGTGGGAAACCCAAGTGTCCCAGGTAGACACTGATTCAGGACAGGGGAGAGAAGTGAAGAAGGGTCTCGACCCTTTCCTGCTTTCCGGCCAAACTTTCCTGCTCCTCTGATGCTGCTTGGCCTTGCTGTGTTCATGCAGCTTCGCACTGCTCTATCTGCTGATAATATGATCATTGCAAAGTTCTTCGAGATGGATGATGATGACGAGAATCTCTCCTTGCATCCAGTAATGAAGTGATTCTAGCACCAAAAGGTGGCATTTTATAAACACCAAATTTGTTTTGTTGAGAGGGAATAATTTATTCAATGTCAACCAGTCATCGGCAATTGCCACAGGGGGGCAATGTTATCCTGTGCCTCTATTCCAAACATTGCCATCAGACCAAACTCCAAATTTCATTCTTTTTAAAAAGGGGATCTTGATGAATTACACTTAGAGTGGCTTGAAATTCACAATAAACACTTTCATGAAACAAATTGTGTGTTTTAAATAAACCAAATATTGAACATTGAACCATGTTCATTATTTGAAGGTCTATTTGAATATCCATTTAAGTTGGATAGAAGTTGGAATAAAGTTGGAAAATCAAATCAAGATGCAAATGAGAATAAAGGAGGGTTAGCGGCTCTATGACATAGTTCAAGTTCTTGAGGAAACAATTCTACTGTTACTCTCTGCTCATACTTACTACTTCCCTTCTCTCTCTCCAGGACACTAACCCTTGTGCAACAAGAAGCAATTTTTATTATTTTCTCAACTGCCTGATTTTGACCACTCAATTAAATCACCCCTCAACCTTCTCTGTTCTGAAGAGGCCCATCTTAGCTTTCCTAGTTACATTATCAAATTGAAATCCCAGATCCCTGGTGCTATTCAAGTGAATCTCCTTGATTCCATCTCTGAGGCTTTGACAGCAGCGTACAGCTGAGAGCAATTGGACACAATACTTTACTTTAGGGCCTAACCAAAGATTTAGCACAGGTTCCTTATTTTGAACTCTGCTTTTATTAACAATGCTCGACATTTTTCTCAAGAAGGGTCCCGACCCGAAACGTCAGCTTTCCTGCTCCTCTGATGCTACCTGGCCTGCTGTGTTCCTCCAGTTCCACACTGTGTTATGTCAACATTTTGTTTGCCTTTTAAATGCCTTTCCCCACCTGTTCTGCCATCTTTAATGATGTATGCCCTCTTACATTCCAGATCCCTTTGCTTCTGCACCCTTTTATAATTGTAACCTTTCCTTTTTTCTCACCTCTCCCTCCAACTAAAATGTATCCCTTCACATTTCCTTGCGTTGAAGTTTACCTTTTCTCCATGTAATCAGTCCATTAGCCTGTGTTGTCCTCTTGAAGTCTGTCACTATTGTTTGTACATTTCTCAGTAACTATCATTTCTGTATCATCTGAAAGTTTTGAATTTGTCTTCTGTATACCTGAGTCTATCAACCAGTAGTTTGTTTTCTGTCTCTGCTAATTCTGTGGCCATGTTGCTGCTGTTCCTTTGATCACAGGGATTTTGATTTTGCTAATAAATCATGTACTTTATGAAACATTAAATGTACATCCACAAGCACAAATCTAGATTCACCACAGTACCTCCCTCTTTGTTAATTCTATCTTACTGCACATAAGACATGACAAGCAACTTACAAAAATTGCTAGCAGCAGGTCGAGTACTGGCAAGGCAACACCAGTATAAAAACAAAGTTGCTGGAAAAGCTCAGCAGGTCTGGCAGCATCTATGGAGGAGAAAACAGACTTAACATTTCGGGTCCGGAGATCCTTCCTCAGAACACCAGTATAAGATTGAATCAGTCATTACAGTATTCAGTGCAGTGTTGACCCCTGTCTTGGTTTGGGAAACCCCATTTTCCCCAAAATGCAAACTCCAGAGTTGTTACAATTAAACCACATCAAAGTTAGGACACAGGAAACACCTAGTTCAAATCAAATCATTCTGCTCAACTGAAAACCCAACACAAAATACAATACCAGGTACTGAAAGAATGCTTGCTTTAACTAGAGAATCTGAGCATCAGCAAAAATGTCATGAAATGATAGTGACTGAGATACTATGATTAATCAGAATAAAACTCATGCTGTTTTGTTCTCCATTTTGGGTCATGTTTGAATATTTGCTTTGTTGCTGGAATGCTTGTTACTGCCACCACCAGAGGTACTGATTCAAAAGGTCAGGATGACATCCCATAACTAATGGGTGCCATACAGGCCAGGGAGCCACAATTATTTACAATTTATTGATGACTTTTGATGACATCCAAATGGGACATTGTTAATGAAGTCCACAGGAATTCAAAGAAATCTGGTAAATTGATTAGATGAGATTAGATTCCCTACAGTGTGGAAACAGGCCCTTCGGCCCAACAAGGCCACATAACCCCTTGAAGTAACCCAATCAGACCCAACCCCCTATAACACACACACCCACCCGTGAACACTACGGGCAATTTAGCATGGCCAATCCACCATGCCTGCTCATCTTTGGGCAGTGGGAGGAAACTGGAGCACCCGGAGGAAACCCACGCAGACACGGGGAGAATGTGCAAACTCCACACAGACAGTCACCCAAGGCTGGAGTTGAACCCAGGTCCCTGGCGCTGTGAGGCTGCAGTACTAACCACTGAGCCGCCGTGCCACCCCAATTGGATAGAGAAAGAATTGTCATAGAGCCCAACATGGCATTTGTCCGCGTAACTGCTCACCGTACCTGCTGGTTAATTGTTTTGTGTTCCTTATACAAATAGGATTTAAGAATCACAGGATTTTACAGTATGGAAGGAAGTCATTGTGAATGTACCCGCTTCGAAAAGGAGCTACCCAACTAGTTCCATATTCCAGCCTACTTCCAATACCCACTAAATTTATCACTTTCAAATATGTACATTTCAGCTCACTTTTGTAACCTCTTATGGAAACTATCTCCACAACTCTCCCAGGCAGTGCATACCAAATCCTAACAACTCTCTGAGTACATAAGTTCCTTCTCATTTCACTTCTAGTTCTTGTGCTGACAATCTTGAAATTATGACTCTCGTTATTGACATACCAACTAGTGGAAACAGAATATCTTTCTTTACCCTGTCGAAATTGAACACCTCAATCAGGTCACCTCTTAAAGCTTGAAATTAGACTCACCTTCCAAAGGGAACTGAAAGACTTCTGTGTGCTCTGTTTTACAGAGACATAGCTCAATCCGACTACACCTGATTGTAACTTACAACCTGAGGGCTTCTCAGTTCACTGAACAGACTGCTCAGTGTTCTTAGGCAAGGCAACGGGCGGTGCAGTCTGCCTCCGAAACAACACCTCCTTATGCTCTGACATGGCAATCCTGGTGAGTTACTGCTCCACGGACCAAGAATATCTTACAGTAAAGTGCCATCTCTATTACCTGCCAAGCGAGTTCACTTCCGCTATCCTGATAGCAGTTTACATCCCACATCATGCCAAAGTAAAGTATGCACTTGACATTACACAATGCTACAAACAGTCTTGAGACAGAATACTCCAAGGCTTTGTTCATCATAGCTGGTAACTTCAACTAGCCCAACTTCAAGAACATGCTACCAACATATCTCTACACATCTCCCGTCCCACCAGACGTCCGAACATCCTATACCATTGCTATACAGCCATCAAAAAATGCCTACCACTCCATCCCCATCAGCATTTTGGAAAATCAGATCACAATGGTGTGCTCCACCTCTTGTTTATAAGCAGAAATTGAAGTATGAACACACAGTACAGAAAGTAGTGTAGGGTTGGTCCTAAGCAACGGAAGGGTTTCTATGTAACTGCTTGGAGTTGGTGGACTGGGCCATATTCAAGAACTCAGTGGCCAATCCATATAAGTATGCCACCAGCGTCACAGACTACATTAGTAAGCATTTAGAATATTGCATGCCGAAGAAATTAACCTGAACGTTCCCCAAACTAAGAAACAAAGAAACCTACAGCACAGGAACAGGCCCTTCAGCCCTCCAAGCCTGTGCCGATCAAGATCCTCTGTCTAACCTGTCATCTTTTTTATAACGGTCTCTGTCCATGTGCTCCCTGCCCATCCATGTCCAAATATATCTTAAAAGACGCTAACGTGTCTGCGTCTACCACCTCCACTGGCAACGCGTTCCAGGCGCCCACCACCCTCTGTGTAAAGAACTTTCCACGCATATCTCCCTTAAACTTTCCTCCTCTCACTTTGAACTCATGACCCCTAGTAATTGAGTCCCCGACTCTGGGAAAAAGCTTATTGCTATCCACCCTGTCTATACCCCTCATGATTTTGTAGACCTCAATCAGGTTCCCCCTCAATCTCCATCTTTCTAATGAAAATAATCCTAATCTATTCAACCTCTCTTCATAGCTAGCACCCTCCATACCAGGCAACATCCTGGTGAACCTCCTCTGCACCCTCTCCAAAGCATCCACATCCTTTTGGTAATGTGGCGACCAGAACTGTACACAGTACTCCAAATGTGGCCGAACCAAAGTCCTATACAACTGCAACATGACCTGCCAACTCTTGTACTCAATACCCTGCCCAATGAAGGAAAGCATGCCATATGCCTTCTTGACCACCCTATTGACCTGCGTTGTCACCTTCAGGGAACAATGGACCTGAACACCCAGATCTCTCTGTTCATCAATTTTCCCTAGGACTTTTCCATTTACTGTATAGTTCGCCCTTGAATTTGATCTTCCAAAATGCATCACCTCGCGTTTGCCCGGATTGAACTCCATCTGCCATTTATCTGCCCAACTCTCCAGTCTATCTATATTCTGCTGTAATTTCTGACAGTCCCCTTCACTATCAGCTACTCCACCAATCTTAGTGTCATCAGCAAACTTGCTGATCAGACCATCTACACCTTCTTCCAGATCATTTACATATATCACAAACAACAGTGGTCCCAGCACAGATCCCTGTGGAACACCACTGGTTACAGGTCTCCAATTTGAGAAACTCCCTTCTGCTACTACCCTCTGTCTCCTGTTGCCCAGCCAGTTTTTTATCCATCTAGCTAGCACACCCTGGGCCCCATGTGACTTCACTTTCTCCATCAGCCTGCCATGGGGAACCTCATCAAACGCCTTACTGAAGTCCACGTATATGACATCTACAGCCTTTCCCTCATCAATCAACTTTGTCACGTCCTCAAAAAATTCTATTAAGTTGGTAAGACGTGACCTTCCCTGTACAAAACCATGTTGCCTATCACTGATAAGCCCATTTTCTTCCAAATGGGAATAGATCCTATCCCTCAGTATCTTCTCCAGTAGCTTCCCTACCACTGACGTCAGGCTCACCGGTCAATAATTACCTGGATTATCCTTGATGCCCTTTTTAAGCAAGGGGACAACATTAGCAAGTCTCCAGTCCTCCGTGACCTCACCCATGTCTAAGGATGCTGCAAAGATATCTGTTAGGGCCCCGGCTATTTCCTCTCTCGCGTCCCTCAGTAACCTGGGATAGATCCCATCCGGACCTGGGGACTTGACCACCTTCATATCTTTTAGGATACCTAACACTTCCTCCTTCCTTATGTCAACTTGACCTAGACTAAGCAAACATCTATCCCTAACCTCAACATCCGTCATGTCCCTCTCCTTGGTGAATACCAATGCAAAGTACTCGTTAAGAATGTCACCCATTTTCTCTGACTCAGCGCATAACCTTCCTTCTTTGTCCTTAAGTGGGCCAATCCTTTCTCTAGTTACCCTCTTGCTCTTTATATATGAATAAAAGGCTTTGGGATTTTCCTTAACCATGTTTGCCAGCAATATCTCATGTCCTCTCTTAGCCCTCTTAATCCCTCGTTTCAGATTCGCTCTACATTCCCGATATTCTTGCAAAGCTTCGTCTGTCTTCAGTCGCCTAGACTTCATGTATGCTTCCTTTTTTCTCTTGGCTAGTCTCACAACTTCACCTGTCATCCATGGTTCCCGAATCTTGCCTTTTCTATTCCTCATGTTCACAGGAACATGTCTCTCCTGCATGCTAATCAACCTCTCCTTAAAAGCCTCCCACATATCAAATGTGGATTTACCTTCAAACAGTTTCTCCCAATCTACATTCCTCAGATCCTGCTGAATCTTGGTATAGTTGGCCTTCCCCCAGTTTAGTACTCTTCCTTTAGGACCACTCCTATCCTTGTCCATGAGTATTGTAAAACTTACGGAATTGTAGTCGCTATTTCCAAAGTAGTCCCCTACTGTAATATCAACCACCTGACCGGGTTCATTCCCCAGCACCAGGTCCGGTATGGCCCTTTCCCGAGTTGGACTACATACATACTGCTCTAGAAAACCCTCATGGACACACCTTACAAATTCTGCTCCGTCTTGACCCCTAACACTGAGTGAATCCCAGTCAATGTTGGGAAAATTAAAATCTCCCATCACCACCACCCTGTTTCTCCTGCACCTTTCCATTATCTGTTTACATATTTGTACCTCTATCTCACGCTCGCTGTTGGGAGGCCTGTAGTACAGCCCCAGCATTGTTACTGCATCCTTCCTATTTCTGAGTTCTACCCAAATTGCCTCACTGCTTGAGTCCTCCATGGGACCCTCCTTCAGTGCGGCTGTGATATCGTCTTTGACCATTACTGCAACTCCTCCACTCCTTTTACCTCCCTCTCCATCCCGCCTGAAACATCGATATCCTGGGACAACTAGTTGCCAGTCATGCCCTTCCCTCAACCAAGTCTCAGTAATAGTAATAACATCATCCCTCCAGGTATCGATCCAAGCCCTAAGCTCAACTGGAAACCATGGAAGAACTGGGAGATCCACTCCCTACTGAAGTCCAGGTCTGAGGCATACTAGTTAGGCAACACTGACCTGTACAGGAAATCCAGGTACAATGTTTGCAAGGCCATCAGGATGCCAAGAGGCAATACCAAATTATACTTGACATCCAGACCAAACACACAGACACCTGTCATTTGTGGCAAGGCTTACTTGACATAATGGCCTGCAGGGTGAAGTCAAACAGAATTGTAGGCAACAGTACATTCTTACTCAATGAACTCATTGCATACTACACTCACTTTGAACAGGAGTTCAGTGAAACTATGTCACGTATCCCAAAAGCCTCGGATACCCTTGTACCCACCTTCACCTCTAGAGACGTTAGATCGGCCTTCTTGACAGTATTCCCATGGAAAGCGACTGGACCACACAGAGACCCCAGCCATGCACTTAGAATCTGTGTGGACTAGCTGGCAGAAGTATTTGCATGTATCAACCACTTTCTGTGGTGGAGAAGTTCACGCTCACCACTCTCTGGGTGAAGAAATTACTCCTTATCTCAGTCCTTAATGACCTACTCTGAATCCTTAGACTGTGACCCCTTGTTGTGAAAACCCAGTCATCAGGATCGTCTTTTCTACGTTTACCCTATTTATGAAATCTCCCGTCATTCTTCTAAACTCCTGTGAACATAGTCCTAAATATTTGAGTCTCTCTTCATTCATCAGTCTTTCCATTCCAGGATTCAGGCTGGTAAACCTTCATTGCAATCTGTCCATAGCCAGAATATCCTTCCTTAGGAAAGGAGACCAAAGCTACACACAATAATCTCACCAAAGTGCTGCACAATTACAACAAGACATCCTTACACTTATACTCAAGTCCTCATGCTATGAAACTAACTTACCATTTGCCATCTTCACCACTTGCTACACCTAACTGCTTATTTTCAGTGAGAGGTGTACGAGGTCTTGTTATAAATTCTCCTCTCAACACTATACGAGGTATTGTTATAAATTCTCCTCTCAACGCTATCAACATTATACTTCATCTGCCCACTCATATGATTTATCCAAATCATATTGAAGCATATGTGCATCCTCCTAACATTTCATCCTCCCACATAGCTTTACTTGGAGGTAAGATATTCAGTTTCCTCATCTAATCATTGATGAACATTGTGTATAGCTGGTGCCCTAGCACTAACACCTACAGCAGTCCAGTAATCACTGTTTGCCACTCAGAAAAGAGATCCATTCATTTCTACTCTTTATTGCCTGTCTTTCAACTTGTTCTCTACTCCTATCAGTACACTAACTCCCAACCCATGTGCTTTAATTTAATATGCTAGTCTCTTTTGTAGGACTCAGCAAATATCTTCTAAAAATCCAAGTAAGTACTGCCCTTCCCTTAGCAACTTGACACATTACATAGAATCATAGAGTATTACTATACAGAAGGAGGCTACTTGGTCCGTCATGACTGTACAGGTTCCTGGAAGAGCAACCTAGCTAGTCCCATTCTCCTGTCCTACATCTGTAGCCGTTTAAATTGATCTTCAAAAAAATTGCAAATGATTTGTCAAGCACGATTTCCTTTTCATAAATCCATACTGACTCTGTCCAATCCTGTTACAGTTGTCTAAGTGCTCTGCTGTTAAATCTTTTACAATCGACTCTAACATTTTCTCTACCACCAATATCAGGCTAACACTCCAGTCTATGGAATCTATGGAGTCTTGAAAGATGACCACCAAAGCATCCCCACTTTCTAGGGCCACTACCTTAAGTAATTCAGGATTATCAGGTCCTGATGATATGTTGGCATGTAATCCCATTAATTTCCTCAACTCCATTTCCCTCCTAATATTGATTTCCTTCAGATCTTCTCTCTCACTGGATCGTGTGTTTCTCAATGTTTTTGAAACTAGCGAGTTTTGAGAAGATTTGTAGCTCAGGTTTGCAACTTTATTTGAGTCCTCCCTTGGAAAAACACAACCAAAATGCATATTAAATTGGTCTGCCAATTCTTTATGGGCAAATCATAATTATACTATCTGTCACAAATCAATCTCCGTACTTCAGACAGAAAATCAAACTGGATGCATGAAAGAAGCAATTTGTGAGGTACTGAGTTACTTTAGAATTCTAGAAGGCCAAAAAAGAATAGTACCAAGCAGGTACTTTTTTATTCCCTAGGTCCAATAGCAGATCATGTTTTAAAATGATAAAGTGGAAGAGAAGAAAGTTACTTTTGATAACATTGCAGATTTACTAGAAAAATACAGCTTCCGGGAATACCTGTTGACTACTTTGTTAATGATCTTTGTGAATTTTATTGTTATTTACAATTAGTACTGATTGAGACAGAATTGTCGTCAGAGTTTCTGATTGGTTTCTTTCAGATATGTTACAATCGAAAAAGGAACTCACATTAGAAAGAACTATCCAAGTCATAGTTGCAGCTTAAATCTGAAAACAGCACAAGTGATGAACAGGAACAGAAAGTCAACCTCGTTTAAGGAGCTCATCAGACATTGTCAACTTTCTAAAGTACAAAAACACCAAAACATTACATGATCGTTCAGCACAAAAGTACTTAAATAATTTGATGCTAGATCTCACAGTTTGAGATGCAGAGTTAAATCATGACACAGATAAAACAATATCTGCTTTAATCATACCAATGCAACTCTTGTAAGAAAGTGGGCCAATTTCAGAGAATGTGCAAAGTTAAAAACATCAGATATCTAACAGTGCTTACTTGTACAAAGTGGTTAACACCTTACACAAGAGAACATCTTTGGAAGAAAACCCAGATGAACCAGACACACCTCTGTTAGAATGCATTCCCTTCTATGATGATATACCACTTTTGAATGATGCAACAAAACTATGCTTAAGAAATCTGAATCAGATATTATTTTAGATCATAGATGCTAATGATCTTCAACTGATATCAAACTTGGTACCAATGTGAGTGTTATTGTATTATCCCTACAGTGATTAAGCAGGCCATTTGGCCCATCAAGTCCACACTGACCCACCCTCTATCTTATTCCTGCATTTCCATCCTAGATGCAATGGGCAATTTAGCATGGCCAATGCAGCTAGGCTGCATATCTTTGGACTGTGGAAAGAAACTGGAGCACCTGCAGGAAACCCACAGAGGCACAGGGAGAATGTGAAGGCTCCACACCTGAGGCTGGAATCGAAACTAGGTCCCTGGTACTGTGAGGCAGCAGTACAAACCACTGAGTCACTATTACCACTCATTATTTGAAACATCTCCTTGGTCGATGAGAATGAACCTACAATTTTCCTCACAAAGAACAGCATAGCACAAGAACACCACTCAAAATCAAAGGAATTATGAGTGTTGTCAGAGAACAGCCTGATGAAGGGTTCCAACACGAAATGTCGATTTTCCTGCTCCTCTGATGCAGCCTGACCTGGTGTGTTCCTCCCATTCCACACTGTATTTACTCTGCAGTTATAGCTGTTTCCTAGTTGCTGAGAACAGTTGTCATATTCATTGACGGGATATGGGTGTGAATGCCTGGACCATTATTTATTGCCTATCCCTTTGTTTAATGTCTTTATTCAATCACAGGCTGAGGGCATTGCTGGCCAGCATTGATTGTGCATCCCTAATTGTCCAAAGGGAAGTTAGGAGTCAACCACATTGCTGTGGGTCTGGAGTCACATCTGGGCCAGAACAGGTAAGGACGGCAGTTTCCTTTCTTAAAGGACACCGGTGAACCAGATGGGTTTTCCTGACAATCGCAAATGAACTCATGGTCATCATTAGACTCTTTAGTTCCAGATATTTATTGAATTCTGCTGTGGCAGGATTTGAACCTGGGTCACCCAGAACATTACCTGAGTCTCTGGATTAATAGTCCAGCAATAATACCACTAGACCTATGCGTCCCCCTCATTTTTCTGGCCCTTTTTTCTGACAGTCTGGAATCACATGAGGAAAGGATGTTAGATTTCCATTCCCACAGTACATGAATGAACCAAATAGATTCTTATGACAATTGACAGTTGTGACACTCTCACCTTTCGGCTAGTTTTTCTTTTATTCCACATTTTGACTGAATTTAGCCTTCACCATCTGTCATTGTGGTATATGAAATCTTGTCACGATCCACGTTCCTTTCTCTCTATCGTCCTTCTTTTCCTCGCTCCCCATTTTTACTCACTGTCTCAATCCCGCGCTCTCCCACTAACCCCTCTCTTTCACACCTGCATTTCTCCACCATGTCTCTCTCTAACTCTGTGTAGGTTACATGGGCTTGAGATCAGTATGACAGGTCGGCACAACATCGAGGGCCGAAGGGCCTGTACTGTGCTGTAATGTTCTATGTTCTCCTTCTCCCCATAGCTACGTCTCTCCCTGTCTCTCTCTCTCTTCACCCACCTCCCCATCTCTCCTCCCTCCCGCTCTCCCGCTCTCTCTCTCCCCTTACTCATCTTTCTCCCTTTACTCTCTTGTCTCCAACATCAGCACCACAACAGCAGCCTCACAGAGGCCCACACAGGATTGGCTGGAGATGCATGTCAATCATAACGTTTACTGATTACTATTGGCGAAAACGCCGCATGGGCGGTGTCCGCTCCCATTGGCCGTCCTTTGTCCATTGTGGATTGGTCGTTATCTATGTCCATCAGATGGAGACACAGTTATGATTGGTTAGATAGGGGAAACGAGGCGGGGGAGGAGCTCTGATTGGTGCTCGGGCTGGACCCGTTGACGTCAAGGACGTGGTGCCCCGCCCCTGCTGTCAGGGCCCGAGCAGCAGAGGCGAAGGGAACTGGCTTGAGAACCTTCAAGGTAGGGGCGGGGGTCGATATTGGGACCGGTCGGTGACTGACACTATCTCCGGGTGTATAGGAGCCCGAACCATAGAGGCTGGGGACTGTTGTAAGGACTGGGTAAATAGGAACGGGGAAGCGGGGATTGACAGCTGGGACCGGGAGGGAGGGAGAGAGATACACCATCACCGTCAGAGGGACCGGGAGACGGTCGGGCAGGACCCGGCCATGGAGAGAACATCATGTGGGGTCGATGACCAGTCTCTCTCGGGCAGGGACGGCTCGTTGCCACAGCGACACTGTAGGGAGGGGCATAGTTTAAATCACTGCATGAGGGGAGGGAGAGGAGACAGCCTTGTCTTTCGCCCTCCGGCGACTCTAATGGCGGCAGGAGGATGGAGAAAGAGGGAGGTGTCCCTGAGGTAGGCCAGGGTGGGTACCAGGAAGTGTGAAAGGTGTTAGGGAGGGTTGGGAGGTTGTGACTGGAGGGGAAGTGGGAATTGTGAGTGGGGTGGAGGGAGGGCGGTCAGGAAGTGGGAGAGCGTGATTGGGTTAGGGGAAGACTCTGGACTGATAATTGGCTAACAATGGAGCTGGATAGAGCAGTGTGTTGATTGGAGAGAGTGCAGTGCGGGATAGATGATTGGGAGGAGACAAGGATAAAAAGGGGAAAGCCAGACTGGCTATGAAATTCATGGACTTTCCTTGTTTGTCTTGGAGCAAGGTTAATAACAATTAAGCCTTTAACATTTTTTAATGTAATTGAAATCAGATGGCATGTGATAACGGTATGAGTGACCAAGTCTTAGTCAAAAGAAATGTTTTAGGGAGTGTCATAACTGACAAAAGGGATCTTGAGAGGGAAGATGGGGTGAGAGGGCCTAAGCAGCTGAAACTGTAGGCATGAATGGTTGAACCATTGAAATTGAGATACTGAAGATTGGGGGGTTGGGGGAGTGCAGCACAGATATTTGTGTGGGACTAGAGGATGCTGCAGAGATGAGGGGAAAAACCATGGAGGAATTTGTAAGCAGAATGAGAATTTTTAAAATTGAGATTGCTTGACTGGGAGTCTGGTATAGGTTGGTGAACACAGGATGTATAGGGACCCACAATGATATCAAACTGCAGTTGGGAGCTTATTTGGTGGAATTTATTGACCCCAAATGTTTAGACTGAAACAGTTCCTTGACCAATTAAAGAAACAACTACTCACCCCAGTGCTGGATATTGGATAAAGCCAGAAGTCACATGACACCCTTTATAGTCCAACAGGTTTATATGAAATCACAAGCTTTTGAAGTGCTGCTTCAGCAGGCGAAGTGAGTAACAAAGGATGATGAACGAGCAGTGTTCCAAAAGCTTGTGACTTCAAATAAGCCTGTTGGACTAAACCTTGTGAACTGTATCTTCTGACCTAGTCCACTCAGTCCAACACTAGCATCTCCATATGATTGATATGGGATAAGTCTGACAGGTTAACAACAGTGGAAAATCTAGGAGAATAGCATGCATGTGAAAACTAATGGTATGTCTTCAGATGGTGTTGCCATGAGGCTCAGGTTGAACCCTTGTGGGACACCAGAGGCCATGTCACAGGAGAGATAAACAAGATAACAGTTAAGTACAACTTTGTCAGAAGTTCAGATTGATTCTGTCAGAAACTAGTATGTTTTGGCTGTGGATGTGCTCAAGAACACTCACCTGTTAACACCCATTTGGGCTAAGGAAGTTCTTTACCAAAATCTAAATCAGAACACGCTGTCTGTGTCCACATTTCCTATTTTGCTGATATTGACAGCTCGTTTACTATCTTAAGTGAGATTCTGGCAATCTCTTAAAAATATTGCTGTTTAGAATGCACATAAGCAACAAAAAAGGGCAATGCGATGAAAATTTTAGAATAATGAATGGTTTTGATTGTGACTCTAGGTTGGTAACCAAAGAACTTACAAAGATTGAATATTTTCACAAGAGGATTATATGTAATAGGTAAAATAAGTCTAGCCCGGGGGTGAAGATTGTGGTACAAATTAGATAGCTGTACCAAAATGTTAACACAGATAATGGCTGTCTCTGCAAAATTTTACCCCATTATTTCCATATTCCTTTATTTCATTCCTTCCAATTTCTGCCTTGAAATTGTTGAATGGTTGAACAATCAGGGATTCCAAAGGTCAACTTATCTGTTCTTACCACCAATTTTAATTGGTGTCAGCCATTGTTTAGAAAAGCACATTGTGTGCCCAGTGCAGCCAAATTGCATATTACTGCATTGTTTACATTTCAAACATTTCCTCAACTACAGTAACCTTGTCATTCCTGTTTGATTTCTGGTGAACACCATGTTGTGTGTCGAGTACATAATTGATACTAGTGGTCAGTATAGATATTTTCTAATCAAGCTGTTTGGAGATGTTATTGCATGCCTCTGGAGTACATGGGCCTTGAACCTGGGTTCTGGCTCAGAGGTAAGGATACTAAATGGCTGTTATAGATTAATGCTGTTTCCTTCTCATTCATTAGACTTATAAATTGATATACTTGGTGACACCTCCTAAATAGGGCACTTGTAGAACTCTTTTCATATTGGTGACGCTTTTGGCAACCCAAGATTACTGGATTGTTTAAAATAGGCACTGAGAAAGGTAACAGGGAGGCTACGGTTTTGGTGTCAATCTTCTCATGTGTTTCCATCAACTGTATCGAGCAAGTAATCTGGAGAACCCTGCAACGTCATTAGAATTTACCAATGTTTATTTCTTTGATATGACAGGTTAACCAGCAGCTGGCTTTTTACACATGCTGGGTGATTGGGTGTACTGTCCTTTCGACAGCATGTGCTCTCTCTGGTTTCATGCTGATTTTTATTTGCATGGTTAGTTTAGAGGATGTCAACCAATCTCCAAACTAGTGTCCCTTCAGTCAAGGGACAAGTGATGACAACCTCCTCTGAGTAATGTCAAAAAATGCCTGGTTTGCTCTTCTAATTCGAATACTGTGGCTGAAGAGAGCAGAATTAGATGAATTGGATCGGAAGTTGGCTTGCTGAAAGAAGACAGAGGGTGGTAGTTGATGGGAAATGTTCATCCTGGAGACCAGTTACCTGTGGTGTACCACAAGGGTCGGTGTTGGGTCCACTGTTGTTTGTCATTTTTATAAATGACCTGGATGAGGGCATAGAAGGATGGGTTAGTAAATTTGCAGACGACACTAAGGTCGGTGGAGTTGTGGATAGTGACGAAGGATGCTGTAGGTTGCAGAGAGACATAGATAAGCTGCAGAGCTGGGCTGAGAGGTGGCAAATGGACTTTAATGCAGACGAGTGTGAGGTGATGCACTTTGGTAAGAGTAACCGGAAAGCAAAGTACAGGGCTAATGGTAAGATTTTTAGTAGTGTCGATGAGCAGAGAGATCTCGGTGTCCATGTACACAGATCCTTGAAAGTTGCCACCCAGGTTGACAGGGCTGTTAAGAAGGCATACAGTGTTTTAGCTTTTATTAATAGAGGGATCGAGTTCCAGAACCAAGAGGTTATGGTGAAGCTGTACAAAACTCTGGTGCGGCCGCACTTGGAGTATTGCGTACAGTTCTGGTCACTGCACTATAAGAAGGATGTGGAAGCTTGGAAAGGGTGCAGAGGATATTTACTAGGATGTTGCCTGATATGGAGGGAAGGTCTTACGAGGAAAGGCTGAGGGTCTTGAGGCTGTTTTCATTAGAGAGAAGAAGGTTGAGAGGTGACTTAATTGAAACATATAAAATAATTAGAGGATTAGATAGGGTGGATAGGGAGAGCCTTTTTCCTAGGATGGTGACGGCGAGCATGAGGGGGCATAGCTTTAAATTGAGGGGTGAAAGATATAGGACAGATGTCAGAGGTAGTTTCTTTACTCAGAGTAGTAAGGGAATGGAACGCTTTGCCTGCAACGGTAGTAGATTCGCCAACTTTAGGTACATTTAAGTTGTCATTGGACAAGCATGTGGACGTACATTGAATAGTGTAGGTTAGATGGGCTTTAGATCGGTATGACAGGTCGGCACAACATTGAGGGCCGAAGGGCCTGTACAGTGCTGTTATGTTCTATGTTCTAAGCAGGGCCTTCTCCTTTAGAGGTCCAAGTTGACCATCTGTCTACTTTCAGCACTTTCCACTATTTGTCTCCAAATTTCCAAGGTTGTTGTGGTGAAAATATTTGAAATCTAAATATCAGAACACAAGTCAATCTTGTGATGGTGTGAACTAGGTGCATGGTGTGTCACCTTTTTCCAGCTTCATTTTTCCTGACTAATGTAATGTATTTTGATAATGTGAACAGCAGTGGGTTTGATGGATGTGATGATTAATTACTCAACAGTTGAGATTTTGGTGACTCCGCATTATTGAACACTGAGAGGACAAAGTATGGTAGATGGACAATTCAGCAAGGGACGTGGATATGGAATGCAAAGATGCTAAGGAAGGGAGTTTTGGTAATTACAAGAAAGTGGTTCATGTAAATGTGGCTTCCAGTCAGTATAACAGGTGGGGAGACTGACAGCTGTGTAATGTTGGTAAAATCACATTACATGGTGGATAGAACCATGGATTTGGCTTCTGAGATTAATGTGAAAATGATGGATTGAAGGTTCTTTATTTGGTAGAGGCCAGCATTTGTTGTTCACCCCTAATCCCTTTCAAGTTGGTGGATGTGGTGCTTTGAACTACTGTAGGTGCATTGATGGTGGGTAATTGAGTCAAGTTTGGCGGTTGGTGCTCAATCCTTCCCTTGTGCATCAAAACCAGAGGGGGAGTTGATTGTTTGTAAAACCTAATGGTTTATGGTTGGCTGATTGTTATATTGCCTTTAAACTGGATGAGTTCTGTAGGAGTGCTAGCCGTAATACACAATGAATGCCAGTTATACATGTGCAATCCATTCAGCACGTTGTAAATAATTTATCCAACAATAACTTAAAGGCTGCATCTCAATGTCAAATTCATTTTAAATGTGCTCAGCCTTCTTTCTGGGACTTTATTCCAGACATTGACTTTCTTTTTGTGCAATTCAGAATTTCTTGACATCAATTTTAATTCTGTCATTTACTAGCTTGAACATGTGCTTGTAGTCTTTGCTCTCAATTGAGTTGAAAGTGATTTTCCATATTTCAATCTCTTGAGCTCTATATGTCAACTCTGATACCTCTCCAGACTGATAGGCTTGAGCTTTCCTAATCTGATCTGGGCAAAAGCTCAACCTCATGGTTCCTTTTGCGCAGCCTGCAATAATTCAGCATCACTGGAGGCTGTCAGCTAGAGTTTTGAGAGATCTGTACAAAACAGAAATTACACGAATGGTACTTGTAGTTGTTACAATTGGGTCATCTACTATCTGGGAAGGAGACACACTGTTCTTAGATTATCTATGTATAAAGTTTGAGGAGTTTATTCATTATCTGAGTGAATGAGTTGCGTTTGGATTAGACAGGTATTTTTAGTGCAGTGAATTATATTAAATGGGGATGTAGAACATGGAGCAGGAGTAGGCCAATTGCACTTTAGAGCCTGCTTCAGCCATTTAATAAAACTTATGACTTATCTGCTTATAGACTCAAATCCTTGCAATGTTGGTGAAGTAACGATGGCAGAGGAGTTGAATAAATTTCAAGTGTCTGAATAATCCACGGTTCTTTGTCTTTATTCTTGAGTTGACTAAATGCTTTGCACCCATCTCCATAGAGGAAGACACTAGTAGCATTTCAAAAACTCAATCAAGGGGCAAAAGGAAGCGAGGAAATAAATACAATCTCTATCACTAGAGAAAATGTACTAGGGAAACTATTGAGGCTAAAGATCATTAAGCCCTTTGGACCGGATGGGATGGATCCTAGCGTGTTAAATAGAGTAGCAATGGAGATGCACAAGTAGTAATTCTCCAAGAACCCTTTAGATTTTGTAAAAATTGTAGAGCAGGGAAGCGCACTGTTCGGGTCAACTCATCTGCACCAACCAGACATTACAATCTGATCTCGTTCCGATTGCCAGCATTGCCCCATGTTCCTTTAAACCTTTCCTATACCCATCCAGATGCCTCTTAAATGTTATAATTATATCCATTCCTCCACTTCATCCAGCAACTCATTCCATACATGCACTATCGTCTGCGTGAAAATGTTACCCCTCAGGGTCTTTTTTTTTAAAAATCTTTCCTCTTTCACCTGAAACCTTTGTTCTCCTTTTGGGATGCCCCCACCCTAGGAAAAAGACCTTGGCTGTTCACCCCCATTTCCTACATACTAACCTCATTGCCCCCTTGACCTGTCCGTCCTCCCTGGACTGACCTATCCCCTCCCTACCTCCCCGCCTACACTCACCTTTACTGACTCCATCCTGCCACTTTGACCTGTCTGTCTCCTCTCCACCTATCTTCTCTTCTATTCATCTTCTATCTGCCTCTCCCTGTCTCCCTATTTATTTCAGAACCCCTCTCACCTCTCCCATTTCTGATGAAGGGTCTAGGCCCGAAATTTCAGCCTTCTTGCTCCTCTGATGCTGCTTGGCCTGCTGTGTTCATCCAGCTTTATACCTTGTTATCTTGGATTCTCCAGCATCTGCGGTTCCCATTATATCAGGTTGGAGATGGGGGTGGGGCTTGAGGTGGGAGGAGGCGATAGGAGGGAGGAAAGACAAGTTAGGGAGGTGGCGACGAGCTGGGCTGGTTTTGGGATGAGGACAGGGGAAGAGAGATTTTGAAGCTTGTGAAGTCCACATTGCCATTGGGCTGCAGGGTTCCCAAGTGGATTACGAGGTGCTGTTCCTGCAACTGTCAGGTGGCATCATTGTGTTACTGCAGGAGGCACAGGGTGGGCATATCTGAGGAATGGGAAGAGGAGTTGAAATGGTTCGCGACTGGGAGGTGCAGTTGTGTGTTGCGAACCGAGCATAGGTGTTCCACATAGCTGCTCTCAAGCCTCCACTTGGTTTCCCCGATGTGGCCTCCTCTACAATGGGAACAGTGGATACAGAATACCACATCAGCAGATGTGCAGGTGAATATCTTGATATTGAAGGTCTTCTTGAGGCCTGGGCTTTCCTGCTCCTCCGATGCTGCCTGGCCTGCTGTGTTCACCCAGCTGTCCACCTTGTTATCTTAGGAACTGCAAATGCTGGAGAATCTACTATCTCAGTAGATTTCTATTCTCTTAATGCTTATTTGACCCAGTTACAGAGGAACCAGTTTCACCTGACCCTTTCTTTAAGCCCATCTGCAATGAAGTGGAGACGTAGCAAAACCCTGTCCAAGGGAGGCAACTTCAGAGTTTTAAACTGTGGATTTCAGTTAAATACTAATAACAAAAAAAAATGAAATTGTCAAACGATTTAGGCTTATCTACCAACTGCCATCCTTAGTTGTTGGTATTTTTGAGTTAATGAACTGAAATTGAATCGGAGATTTAATCTGTATGATTCACTTCTGGGAGAAAAAAATATACAGGCATGGACTATTTTCTAAATGGTGAGAAAATTCATAAAGCAGAAGTACAACGGGATCTGGGAGTGCTGGCCCAGGATTCTCCAAAGGTTAACTTGCAGGTTGAATCCCTGATTAAGAAAGCGAATGTAATGTTGTCATTTATCTCGAGGGTTGGAATATAAAAGCAGTGATGTGCTTCTGAGACTTTATAAAGCTCTAGTTAGGCCCCATTTAGAATACTGTGTCCAATTTTGGGCCCCACATCTCAAAGGACATACTGGCCCTGGAGCTTGTCCAGCGGAGATTCCCTGGAATGATAGGCCTTGCGTATGATGAACGGCTGAGGATCCTGGGATTGTATTCATTAGAGTTTAGAAGGTTGAGGGGAGATCTAATAGAAAGGTACAAGATAATGCATGGCTTAGAAAGGGTGGACCCTGGGAGGTTGTTTCCATTAGGCGGAGAGACTAGGACCTGTGGGCACAGCCTTGGAATTAGTGGGGGTCAATTTAGAATGGAAATGAGACATTTCTGCAGCCAGAGTGTGGTGGGCCTGTGGAATTCGTTGCCATGCAGTGCAGTGGAGGCCGGGACATTAAATGCCTTCAAGGCAGAGTTTGATAAATTCTTGATCTCGCAAGGAATTAAGGGCTACGGGGAGTGTGCAGGTAAGTGGTGTTGAAATGCTCATCAGCCATGTTTAAATCGCGGAGTGGATTCGATGGGCCAAATGGCCTTACTTCCACTCCGATGTCTTATGATCTTCCTAACTGAGCATCAAAATAGCTACATTCTCAGTCTGATTTGCTGTTTATAAAAAAAAAACTTGCCATGTGAAGTTATCTTCCCATAATGTTTCATAGTAGCGAGTGTACTTTTGAAAAAGACCTTCATTGATTTATGACAATGTGAGGTGCAAGTTCTTGATTTTTATCATACAAAAACCTGTTGTCCAGCGTTTATTGATTAGTTTAAATCTGCCTCTTGCCAATTACATATTGATGTGTTCCTTGTGATGAAATGCTGTAGTGGGGACACTGTCATGAAACTGCCTCAGGGCCATATTACGCTGTTAGTATTGGTCATAAGTTTCTTTCCTAAAATATTAAATTTTCTGTGGAAGTCAAAAGAGGCTCACCAGGTAAAAACCACAAGAGAGTTCTACCTTCAAGGCTGGATGTGGCTGTGAGTTAAGAACATGAATTATGCTTCTGCAGTGTACGAGTCAACATGAGCACATTTTTGAAAACCTATTGTTTTTGAAGCATATTAATCTCTACCATATTGTGTAGTTGTTTTCATTGCTTACACTGTATTCCTGTGGTGTCTGTAACTAATTGATGGAAAGATAATGGTATGAGCAGGAGAAAGCGTAGAAGAGAGGAAAGGTGTGTGGTCAGCTACCAGTTGCACAAAACTATCTGGTAAAAAGGTGAACCTTGACATATACCCTCGAGAGTATGAAACCAACTGCTATCAGGTAGAAATGTCAGTCAATTCTGCTAGAAAGAATGCCACTCATTAAGATGTTCCCATGGCTGATGGCGGAAAAAAATCATTGCACTAAATATGTGGGGAAATCCTTTGGTATTGATGTATGATGTTGACTCAGTGGTACCTGTAATCCAGTTCGTATCCTTTGTCAGGTAGCATGGTTTTCATGCTGATTTGATGGCACCTATAACGGTGCAGCCCTAAGCGTCTACTGTCTTGGACTACCAATTTTGATTTTGCTCCTCATGAGCTGGAGTGGTACTTCAATTCAGAATTTCTAAGAGTTGAAGGTTACTAAGTGAAATCAGTGCATGAACAGTATTGATAGTGCTGACCCCTGGGGGACCTCACAAATTTCCTGTAGTCTGGAGAAAAAAAATAACGGTATACTCAGCCAATGTCTGTACTGCTGCAGTCCCTAAAATTCCATTGACTTCAACTTTAGAATGTCTCTTGGTGATTTATCAAATGCCACATAATTATCTTTTAACCACTCAATAGATTAGAAGGGGAAAGGCAAGCTTCTCTGACTGTTTGAGGTAACACCCATTAACAGCATTGCCAAGCATATGTAACCCCATTGAAAAATTCAAGCTGGCTCATGAAATATAGTTTACTGTTAAGATGGCTTTTCATATTGCGTCTGCAGTTGCTGAAATGACAGATAATTTTAGAGGTCTGCAGAAAAAAAGCCCTTCAGCCCCTCAGTTCTGTGCTGGTCAAAACAACCATCTAATTATTCCAATCTCATTTTCCAGCACCTGGCCTATGGGCTCATGTACCTTGGCGTCACAAATGACCATATAAATACCACTTAAATGTTATGAAGATTTTTGCCTGTAAGGGTTGTACAGGCAATGAATTCAGGATTTTCTCCACTGTCTGGGTACGCTGTCTCAATCATGTCTCCCCCTCTCAACCTGAGGAAAATGACCCCAGTCTATTCAGTTTCTCTACAATAACTAAAACTCCAATCAGGCAACACCCTGGTAAATCTCCTTTGCATCCTCCCCAGTGCTATCAAATCACACTTTGTGTACGTGGTACATTCATTGATATTAAATTTTCCCTGTGGTGTAGAAAGGGGATAGAATAAGCAAGGAGTTGTTCTAGTTGAAAATATGTACTGCTATCATTATAAACAAGTTACTTTTTACAAAGTCTCAATCCCATCTCTTGCTTTCATACCCTGGCGCTGGAGACTAGCTGCAAGTTCTAGCTATTGTTCACTTTGCTTCTGGCAGCAGGGAAATCAGACAAAAATGTTAAATTTGAGCCACTAATTTAGTTCTCTCATTAGACAAATGGGTTGGGGGGGGGAGAGGTGCATGAAAGCAAATAAATAAAACACATCCTGCCCCACTATTGATCGGTCTGTGTATTGTGGATTATTCTCTTACTACTCATGGCCTCACTAATGCCCTCTGTAGAATTGATAGGTTCAAAGGCATTTTCATTGACGTGTTCAGCAGTACCGCTCACGAAAATATCCCTCTGCAATTATGAATGATTTGGCTGTAGGTCAGCATAATTAGTCAAAGGATTTGACTTTGTCATGGAGGGGGAATAGCTGAACCCCCCTGATAATTGAACCAGAACACAAGCCTGAATCCGTTATGATGGGATTAGGGGTTCCCTTTCAATAATTACCTCAAACACCCAGAGAAGCTCGCCTTTCCCCTTTGTAATCTATTGTGTGGTTAAAAGAAAGAAAATCCGTGATATCCCCTTTACAAGTAACAAGAAATAATTTCACTATTTAACCCAACAATGAACAAATTAACAGAATTACCATCAAACTGAATAATTTCCCCCAAGATTACTAAGTACTTCCTAACTGGTCTAATTTCTACTAGAAAACTGTTCAAATAAGCACAAGTTCCACTTAATAAGAGAACAACAAATTATAACTTCAACTCTACATGGTCACACAGACTCCGTCTTCTAGAATATTCTCTCATCCCTGCTGTCTTCACAAGTGCCTTTCTTCGAATAATTCTGCAGTCAGAGGTGTTCAGTATGTAACTTTTTCAATGAGGACTTTGAGCTAAAATATTTTAGCCCATCCATTTAATCAAAGTGCTGAATGGTACTAACTCTGCCAGGTGGCGGATTGCTCTCCTGGATTTTCCAAATGTGCTCATCTTATATACCGACAATGACATAAGCAAATTCTTATGTGATTAGCTTCAGATTGTCAACACCATCAGTTTTTAAATTCTATCAGCTTTCTATATTTTGGTGCTTGGTTTAAATTAATTGGCCAAATTCAAACTTGTTGCCTTGGTTAAAATGCTGCACAGTTGTTCTACACAAAATATTTCCGTTCAGGCACTCTGTGCACCTGCATTTATAAACTTCAAGCACAGACAAGGCACAAGCTCTTAAAGGGACCATGGTACTTTTTTCCCCCCCTCACGCAATCATGTTTACCAACAAACTCTAACTTTCTGCCTTCCCATTCATGAATCTCTACCCAAGTTCGTAACAACTCTGAATTTTTGGTTCATTTCTCTCCTAATCTTTGACAGTGCCCAACATCTCTTCCCCCCCCCCCTCCCCCCACCAAACGTTTACTATCGTTTTGAGGGTGTGACTGATCTCTGCTGGGTAATGTGAATCTATTACTCATTTGTTTTTCAGTCTTTTTAAGGACTGGGAGCTGCAGTATTTTCTAATCCTTTCAAGTGTGGTCTGATTGAATGATAAGTTCATAGTTTTTCAAGTGTTCTAACCTGTCTGAAATAGAAAATGACATTATACAAAATCTTTACTCAAACTCATTACATTTAATACGTTGGTTAACTCCTCAAACTTCTCTGCAGTTGAATTTTTGATTTTGCGGTAAATGTGAATTTACACTGAACAGATATCAGTATGAAGTTCGAATGGTGAGTGAACAAGTAACTTACTGTAGGAGATAACAAGAAGGGTCTAGACCTGAAACGTCAGCTTTCCTGCTTGGCCTGCTGTGTTCATCCAGCTCTATGCCTTGTTACCTCAGATTCTCCAGCAACTGCAGTTCCCACTATTACTGTAGGAGGAATGCCTTCCCCTTACCCTCTGTTTTCCACCTTGTTCTTGATAGTAGTAGTGACTTTTTTGGATATGTAGTCGGTCGGAAGCAGACAGGAAAGGCTAATACTGGTTCACATCGCTAAAATAGATGTGCAGAGATTTGATTAGGGACATAGAATGATTGAACTGAGACAAATATTGTGTTTGGAAGACTGGTGTATATGTTTGGAGAGCTTCCAGTGCATATGTATAATTAGATTTATTTATCTCTCTTCTTATGACACTTTTTGCACAGTCAGCTCAGATGTTTTAGGAAGCCAGGAGCTCTGTTCTGTATAACATGCCTGTGTCAGAGTTTTAACTGTAGTCGTGGTGCTTTCTCGACACTTATAAGCTAAGTATTTTGGATTAGATTCTCCAAAAAAACTAGAATTTTAAATGACTCATGAACTTAACACATCACTTTCTAATGGTGGGAAATTATTCTGTATTTGTGAGCCATTGATTTGTCTTCTCCAATACTGTTATGTTACTCATCGGTCTCAATCTACTGCTGTTGAGGTAGTTGACTAATCAGTGTTTCTCATTTGACCAGATTGGGTCTGCCCTTGGTTATATACTAACCTATCCAAATGTAAAATTGAATGCCTTCAGCATTGATTCTCATCCAATTCCTATATCCTACTTAATATTTTCCAGGGTTTGGATCCCTTCTCCTCTATATCCTGTCATGGCTCCTTGATGCATCATTTGCAGGTATGGGGTTATTAACCATGACGACGTATACAATATGTGTTAAGTGATGGGTTTTCTCTTCATTACACGGGTAGCTTACTTCTACCTTCCAAGCTCTGTCAGACTGCATTTCTGAAATCATTGTCCCCCCTCAAACTGCTGACACGCTTCTCAGCTTCCACCCTCTAGAAACTTTATCTCACCAAAATATTGCTGTTGTCACCTGTCTTACTTGCATAGCATTGTCTTGTTTGTCTCCATCCTTTACACTGGCCTCCTTTAGTGCCTTAGATTGAAAATTCTCAAACTTGCATTCAATTTCTTTCATGATTTTGTCAATCCTGACCTCTTTGTCCTGAATCTGGCCTCCTTCAGAATTCCCCTTTCTTTACCCCCAAATTTTGGAGCTATGTCTTCAGCTTGTTTGTAATCAAGAGATGCCTACAGCATGGTTCCCAAACTTTTCCCTTCACATGACAAATATTAAAGATACTAACATTTACCTTTGATATCAAACAGTTCAAAACTACCACCTTTTAAAAGAAAACAATGTAATTGTACTGCTGGATGAATTTCATAGATCAAGCTGATGTCATCTGAACTGAAAAATCTATGGATGCTGTAAATCAGGAACAAACACAAGTTGCTGGACATGCCATGTGGGTATTTGACTATTCAAGACAATATGTTAGGATGTTTAATTTGTGTTGATAATCTGATGTTCAAGGAGGTCTGCACTTGTGACCAGACATTATTGAATGCTCTTTCATTAAACTAATGGATGTGACATTCAAAAACGTAAAGTGCAAGAGAAACTCGGCAGATCTGTCAGCATGGTGGAGAAAGAAACCGTTAATGTTTCAATTACAAAGAAACTTGTTCAAAAATATTAACTTTTTTTCTGTCAAACCTGCTAAGTTTCTCCAGCACCTGCAGTATTTTGTTTTTATTTGTAACAGTTAAGTGTGTGTTACCTTTCAGCTTTGAGCAAGATTATACTGGTTCAATAACATTGCCTGTGAGGCCTTCCTCTTGATGAAAGATGTGCAGACACAATTTCTTCAAGATATGTAAAGATACTAAATAATTAAACTTAATACCGAATGTTATAACTTCAATTTTACCGAGATCACAATGTTGTTTGGCACGACTGCTCACAACTGAAAAATGGAGATTGTATCTAGGGATTCGCTTGATCCTGCTGATTGTACCTGACACGTTTTCTCCATTAGCTTTACCAAAACCCCAATTTCTCTAGTTAGCCAACATTCCCTACACCTACCAGCCTTACCTTTTAACCCCTAATGGGAACATACTGTCGCTAGACTCTTGTTATCTCATGCTTTTGAAGGATTTCCATTTTCCAGCCATCCATTTACCTGCGAATAACCACCCTCAATCAACTTTTGAAAGTTTTGCCTGATACTGCCAAACTTTGCCTTCCTCCAATTTGAATCTTACCTTTTAGATGCAATCTATCCTTTTCCATCGCTGTTTTAAAACTAATAGAATTATGATCACAGGCCCCAAAGTCGACTTACACTGACATCTCGGTCACTTACCCTGCCTTATTTCCCAAGGTCAAGGTTTGCTCCTTCTCTACGCCATCCAAACCTTTAACACTGTGGCAGTCCCAGTCTGTTTGGGAAATTTAAATTCACTTACCATTTCTCAACTTCCTGCTGACTTTGTGTGTGTGTGTTGGGGGGGGGGGGGGGGGTGGGGGTTGGTGGAGGAGGTTGCGGTAGCAGTGTTGTGTGGTTTATAGTGCAATCCCAATAAGGTGATCATCCCTTATTTCCACCCAAATAACTTCACTGGATGTAGTCCCTGCAATACCCTCCCAAACTACAGCTGTAATGTTATCCCTAATTAACAAGACCATACCCACTCCCCTCTCGCTCCCTTTCTATCCTCCAGCATTGATACTCTGGGCCATTTAGCTGCCAGTCCTGTTCATCCCTGAGCAACATTTCCTTTTCCAAATATCTCAGCCCCATGTTCACAACCATGCTGTGAGTTCATCTGCCTTACCTGTCAGGCCTCTTGTATTGAAATAAATATGGTTTAATTGATCAGAGATACCTCGTTCTGTAATTTGCTCCTGACTGCCTTGACTATTTGACTTGCTCCTTTCCCCACCTGCACCAGCTTCAGACTGATCTCTTCTCTTGCTGTGTCTCCACACCTCCTAACTAGTTTAAATCCTCCTGTGTAACTCGAGCAAATTCTATTGCTAATGTATTAGTCCCCTTCCAGTTGTTGAAGAATCTTTCTAATTAGGAGCTCTCCTAGAGAAAATAGTCTAAAACACTCAGATTTAAAAATCTGCCCTCAGGAGCTGAACGGATTACTTCTTTTGCTTCAGAGATGTCACTTTTTAAGATATTCCATTCAGGAATACTTAAAAATATGTTGTGGCCACAAATAATCTTGTCTAAGCTTGGATAATTAGTCTTTGGGTGCTGTATTGGAGTGTGGGTAGTCAAATGCCTTTGAAATTACAATAAGAGGTTCATTGAAGATACTACAAGTATATAGTCATACGTGGAAATGCTGGCCCAACCAATTCTTGATGCCATTTATCCTCCTGGAAAATTTTAGTTCCTGCCACATTTGGCCAATGCCGCCTTCTCCCTCAACCCAGTAGGCTTTTAAAATTTTGGTAAGTAGATCTA
Organism: Stegostoma tigrinum; assembly: GCF_030684315.1. Classification (NCBI taxonomy): domain Eukaryota; kingdom Metazoa; phylum Chordata; class Chondrichthyes; order Orectolobiformes; family Stegostomatidae; genus Stegostoma; species Stegostoma tigrinum. Next base: position 1,801,658 of record NC_081388.1, on the reverse strand, counting down.
ATTTCAAAATCATTAGTATTTTTCACCTCCCCATCTAAACTGTGATGCTATACGTTATTTATAATGTGAAAGCACTGTAAAGAGCTTTCAATAATACTTAAGTGGCATCTATATACACAGCTCTGAGATTACTGTACTGTGCTGTTAAATCTCTATCCCCGGTGTAATGTTTGACAGCCTTCCTAAATCACTTTGCACTGCCAGATTGAACCTCTGCTTTATCTTTTCTGTCATAGCAGAAAATGTTTTATTTAATGTCAGCTGTTGAAACATAAAGAAATACTGTTATTGCTTCTTTCAGTTTGCTTCGCTGCTTTTAGCAGAACACGGTGGGTTCAGTAATGTTACTGGACTAGTAATCCAGAAACCTAGAATAGTGTTTTGGGGCATGGTTCAAATCCCACCATGCAGCTAGTAACTTATAATTGAAAGCTCGTCTCTGTTACGGTGAATGCAACCGTCAATTGTCATCAAAACCCATATGATTTGCTCACACCCTTTATGAAGCATGTTGTCCTCTTTACCTGCTCTGAGCAAAAGTGGCCTAATGGTCCCCTAACTTAGCTGAACAAGCTGCTCAGCTCGCAAGAAGTAACCTGTCAGCAGTAGACATATCAATGAATGAATTTAAAACAGTTATCTGATACCTGTGAAACATGGCAAGGTCTGCTTTTAACTGAAAGCAATCCAATATTAATGAGACAGACCTTAACAATGTACCAAACTCTAGATACATTATTTAAGTCAGAAATACATTTAACTTGGAGTTAATTTAGGGCCTATTTTCTTAAGCTGATCTCCCTGTTCCATGCAAAAGATGGCCAAAACTCTGACGGTGTTTGTTGAATGGCCACAGAACAGATTCATCAATTCATTCTGTTTTTACACTTCATATTACACTTCAGTTTCATGAAACTTTACATTTCATATTGATACAAAATACCTTGCAAGAACTGTGACAAACACTACATTGGACATAAGATAATAAAATGTGAGGCTGGATGAACACAGCAGGCCAAGCAGCATCTCAGGAGCACAAAAGCTGACGTTTCGGGCCTAGACCCTTCATCAGAGAGGGGGATGGGGGGAGGGAACTGGAATAAATAGGGAGAGAGGGGGAGGCGGACCGAAGATGGAGAGTAAAGAAGATAGGTGGAGAGGGTGTAGGTGGGGAGGTAGGGAGGGGATAGGTCAGTCCAGGGAAGACGGACAGGTCAAGGAGGTGGGATGAGGTTAGTAGGTAGCTGGGGGTGCGGCTTGGGGTGGGAGGAAGGGATGGGTGAGAGGAAGAACCGGTTAGGGAGGCAGAGACAGGTTGGACTGGTTTTGGGATGCAGTGGGTGGGGCGGAAGAGCTGGGCTGGTTGTGTGGTGCAGTGGGGGGAGGGGATGAACTGGGCTGGTGTGGGGGAAGGGGAGATTTTGAAACTGGTGAAGTCCACATTGATACCATATGGCTGCAGGGTTCCCAGGCGGAATATGAGTTGCTAGCCCAGTTCATCCCCTCCCCCCACTGCACCACACAACCAGCCCAGCTCTTCCCCCCCACCCACTGCATCCCAAAACCAGTCCAACCTGTCTCTGCCTCCCTAACCGGTTCTTCCTCTCACCCATCCCTTCCTCCCACCCCAAGCCGCACCCCCAGCTACCTACTAACCTCATCCCACCTCCTTGACCTGTCCGTCTTCCCTGGACTGACCTATCCCCTCCCTACCTCCCCACCTACACCCTCTCCACCTATCTTCTTTACTCTCCATCTTCGGTCCGCCTCCCCCTCTCTCCCTATTTATTCCAGTTCCCTCCCCCCATCCCCCTCTCTGATGAAGGGTCTAGGCCCGAAACGTCAGCTTTTGTGCTCCTGAGATGCTGCTTGGCCTGCTGTGTTCATCCAGCCTCACATTTTATTATCTTGGAATCTCCAGCATCTGCAGTTCCCATTATCTCTGATACTACATTGGACAAACAGGCAGAAAGCTAGCCACCAGGATACGCGAACATCAACTAGCCACAAAACCACATGACCCACTATCACTCGTATCCTTACACACAGATTAGGAAGGACACCACTTTGATTGGGACAACACATCCATCCTAGGACAAGCCAAACAGAGACACGCACGAGAATTTCTAGAAGCATGGCATTCCAACCGGAACTCCATCAACAAACACATTTGATTTGGAGCCAATCTACCATCCTCGTGGGTTGGGGGGGGGGGACAGGAAGTGACATCACCAACCTAAGGAAACCTAAACAGACAAATAGAAGGGGGGGGGGGACAGGAAGTGACATCACCAACCTAAGGAAACCTAAACAGACAAATAGAAAGCGGGGCATAACACCAGCGCTTCGGAGGCTTACTGATGATGTTACCTAGAATGGTGACAAAACATCTGATAAATAACCTTCCAGCTCAGTGAGCAAACTCGCATCCAGAACCTCAACCAGAGCTACAAATCTTCTCAAAACTCGCTATTTCATATTGAAGCATGATTCTCAGGCGTCCTGACAGTGTAGGTTTTGAGAGGATGTTTCCGTTTGTGAAGTAATGTAGAAATGGGGGTCATTTTTAAAAAAAAAAATTCCTGTTGAACATCGGTGAGGAGGAGTTTCTTCCTTTCAGGGGCTGTTTAATGTTTAGAATTCTTTTCTCCAGCAACCACCAGAGGCTGTGCCATTGAATGTCTTCAAAGCTGAGCTTGACAGATTGGTCAATGAACAAAAAGTTAAGGGTTAGGAGAGTACAGGTAGAAAAAGTGAGCTAAGGAAACAAACTGATGAGCCATGATCTGATTGAATAGCAGAGCAGGGTTAATCACCCAAATGGTCACTTCCTACTCCTAGCTCTGACTTTTCCCACTATATGATAAAGGCATTTTTTAGTGTCATGAGTTAATTGGCACCAAAAAATGCAAACTGCCAAAATTGAATTACAAAGAAATACTGTTGAATTTAAGAAGGAATGCACAACAAATTATAACATTAAGAACCATAAGGCAGAACATAAGATGAACAGGTAGCCTAAAGCTAAAATTTTGCTTATTAATTGAACTTGTAGTCATTTGGTAGTACAAAACCTGAGTATAGGGCTAAAAAAAAAGGCATTTTGTCAAAACATTTTGTCTTTTTACACTGTTTTGAGTAATAATTAGGTCTGGTTGCTCAGTGTCACATGCTCAACCACCTAATACATTAAGCTAAATCAAGTACATTTATTAACTGAGTCAACAGATTTAGTATTATGGAGCATGCTGCATTAACCACGGGATTTTAAAATATTGTGGGTAACACAACAAAGCAGAACATTTAAGTAGATTAAAGTGTATAAGAAAAAGAAGACGGTCTCTTTTCTATTGTTTATGTACAAGTAACTCTTGAGACTGGGGTGTGATTTTGCTTTAGGATTTCTGTTTGATGCAGGAACGTTGGGTAACGATTGATACTATCGACAAATCTCAAATAGAGTCTGTGAGGACCCTTGGGGTAACCAGCATAAGTGTAGTCATTAACATCATATTTGCTGGTTTGTGCGTTAAATTATTTTAGGAACTACCTAGCACTCCCAAGAGCACCATATCACATGCCACAGTGGTCCCCTGGAAAAATTTAAATGTGCAACTGACGACTGAAGTGATCTCCACACGGAATCAATCCAGTAAGTACCTACTGCCCATGTGCATGAAGAATAGGCATGACCCATACTCACATGGCCATAAGATGTAGCAGCAGAAGTAAGTCATTCAGCCCATCAACTCTACAGTACCGTTTGGCCGTAGTTGATCTGATAATTCTCAACTTCACTTTGCCTTTACCTCATAACCCTTGATTCTCTTAATGATAAGAAATCTTTCTATCTCAGCCTTCAATATTCTTAATAACCCAGCCTCTGAATCCTCCTGTGATAAAGAATTCCATATGATCTTTACTGTCACAGGAAAGTCGTCCTCATCTGTTTTAAGTGAGCCGTCCCTTACTCTGAGATTATGCCCTCTGGTCCAAGACGCTCACTTAAGGAGAAACAACCTTTCTATCAAACTTGTCAACTCTTAAGAATCGTGCATGCTTTTCCCCTAAACTTCAGTGTGTACAAGTCCAACCTAGAAAATGGTCCATCCATAGCTGACCTCAATTTGTGAGCTTTCTGGAAACTGCCAGAATGTCTTTCCTTGGATAAGGTAGTCAAAGTTGTTCACGGTATTCCAGTGCGGTCTAATTAGTGCCTTGTGTAACTTTAGGAAAACTTCCCTATTTTCCTATAATTTTGTTTTACCTATACTTTATTCTCCTCTTAAAGGGAACAGTCCATTTGCTTAACCTGTTACCCAAACTAACTACTTCACTTATTCATGAAGACCCTTCAACCCCTATGGTGAAACTTTCTGCAGTCTTTAATCCTTTTGAATAAACACTCAGTACTTCTATTCTTCATGCCCAGTGCATAACCTCTCACATTCCCTGCATAATATTCCATCTGCCAAGTTTATGTCTGCTTGCTTAACCTGTCAGGGTGGCATGGTGGCTCAGTGGTTAGCATTGCAGCCTCACAGCTCCAGGGACCTGGGTTCAATTGCAGCCTCGGGTAACTGTCTACGCGGAGTTTGCACATTCTCCCCGTGTCTCTTTGGGTTTCCTCCAGGTGCTCCGGTTTCCTCCCACAGCCCAAAGATGTGCAGGCTAGGTGGATCGGCCATGCTAAATTGCCCGTAGTGTTCAGACGTGTGTAGGTTATAGGGGGATGGGTCTGGGTGGGATGCTGCAATGGGCGGTGTGGACTTGTTCGGCCGAAGGGCCTGTTTCCATGCCGAAGGGAATCTAATCTAATCTGTCTGTATCTTTCCATAGATGTCTGCCATTCTCACCACTTGTCTTCTAAACCTATTTTTGTACCTTCCTCAGACACAGTGATTGTAAACCACGAACAAAGACAAAATAGCGGGATATAGCAGAATATTACAGCAGATTGCAGTGTCATACCCTCTCCACGGGCTTTCTTGCTCGAAGCAGCTTAAGGAATTTCTGAAGGATGCTCATCTAAAACAGATGAGGAAGGACTTTTCCTGAAACTGATTACCTGTTATTTCTTGCTTTTTGAATTCAAAGCAGACTTTTATTTCTCTCAGCCAGGATGCTTTGTGAACTGTCACTTCAGTTTTAATGGGAAATGCAGATGCTGGAGAATCCAAGATAATAAAATGTGAGGCTGGATGAACACAGCAGGCCCAGCAGCATCTCAGGAGCACAAAAGCTGACGTTTCGGGCCTAGATCCATCTTCAGAGAGGGGGATGGGGTGAGGGTTCTGGAATAAATAGGGAGAGAGGGGGAGGCGGACCGAAGATGGAGAGAAAAGAAGATAGGTGGAGAGGAGAGTATAGGTGGGGAGGTAGGGAGGGGATAGGTCAGTCCAGGGAAGATGGACAGGTCAAGGAGGTAGGATGAGGTTAGTACGTAGGAAATGGAGGTGCGGCTTGGGGTGGGAGGAAGAGATGGGTGAGAGGAAGAACAGGTTAGGGAGGCATAGAGATTTTGAAGCTGGTGAAGTCCACATTGATACCATTGGGCTGCAGGGTTCCCAAGTGGAATATGAGTTGCTGTTCCTGCAACCTTCGGGTGGCATCATTGTGGCACTGCAGGAGGCCCATGATGGACATGTCATCTACAGAATGGGAGTGGGAGTGGAAATGGTTTGCGACTGGGAGGTACAGTTGTTTATTGCGAACCGAGCGGAGGTGTTCTGCAAAGCGGTCCCCAAGCCTCCGCTTGGTTTCCCCAATGTAGAGTAAGCCACACCGGGTACAGTGGATGCAGTATACCACGTTGGCAGATGTGCAGTTGAACCTCTGCTTAATGTGGAAAGTCATCTTGGGGCCTGGGATAGGGGTGAGGGAGGAGGTGTGGGGGCAAGTGTAGCGTTTCCTGCGGTTGCAGGGGAGGGTGCTGGGTGTGGTGGGGTTGGAGGGCAGTGTGGAGCGAACAAGGGAGTCACGGAGAGAGTGGTCTGTCCCGAAAGCAGACGGGGTGGGGATGGAACAATGTCTTGGGTGGTGGGGTGGGATTGTAGATGGCGGAAGTGTCGGAGGATGATGCGTTGTATCTGGAGGTTGGTGGGGTGGTGTGTGAGAACGAGGGGGATCCGCTTTGGGCGATTGTTGCGGGGACAGGGCGTGAGGGATGTGTTGCGGGAAATGCGGGAGACGCGGTCAAGGGCGTTCTCGACCACTGTGGGGGGAAGGTTTCGGTCCTTGAAGAACTTGGACATCTGGGATGTGTGGGAGTGGAATGCCTCATCATGGGACCAGATGACGCCGAGGCGGAGGAATTGGGAATAGGGAATGGAATTTTTGCAGGAGGGTGGGTGGGAGGAGGTGTATTCTAGGTAGCTGTGGGAGTCGGTGGGCTTGAAATGGACATCAGTTACAAGCTGGTTGCCCGAGATGGAGACTGAGGGGTCCAGGAAGGTGAGGGATGTGCTGGAGTTGGCCCAGGTGAACTGAAGGTTGGGGTGGAAGGTGTTGGTGAAGTGGATGAACTGTTCGAGCTCCTCTGGGGAGCAAGAGGCGGCGCCGATACAGTCATCAATGTAATGGAGGAAGAGGTGGGGTTTGGGGCTTGTGTAGGTGCGGAAGAGGGACTGTTCGATGTGACCTACAAAGAGGCAGGCATAGTTGGGACCCATGCGGGTACCCATGGCCACCCCCTTAGTCTGTAGGAAGTGGGAGGAATCGAAAGAGAAGTTGTTGAGGGTGAGGACGAGTTCGGCTAGGCGGATGAGGGTGTCAGTGGAGGGGGACTGGTCGGGCCTGCGGGACAGGAAGAAGCGGAGCGCCTTGAGGCCATCTGCATGCGGAATACAGGTGTATAGGGACTGGACGTCCATGGTGAAAATGAGGTGTTGAGGGCCAGGGAACCACTCTCTCAGTGACTCCCTTGTTCGCTCCACACTGCCCTCCAACCCCACCACACCCGGCAGATTCCCCTGCAACCGCATGAAATGCTACACTTGCCCCCACACCACCTCCCTCACCCCTATCCCAGGCCCCAAGATGACTTTCCACATTAAGCAGAGGTTCACCTGCACATCTGCCAATGTGGTATACTGCATCCACTGTACCCGGTGTGGCTTACTCTACATTGGGGAAACCAAGCGGAGGCTTGGGGACCGCTTTGCAGAACACGTCCGCTCGGTTCGCAATAAACAACTGCACCTCCCAGTCGCAAACCATTTCCACTCCCCCTCCCATTCTTTAGATGACATGTCCATCATGGGCCTCCTGCAGTGCCACAATGATGCCACCCGAAGGCTGCAGGAACAGCAACTCATATTCCGCTTGGGAACCCTGCAGCCCAATGGTATCAATGTGGACTTCACCAGCTTCAAAATCTCCCCTTCCCCCACCGCATCCCAAAACCAGCCCAGCTCTTCCCCTCCACCCACTGCATCCCAAAACCAGTCCAACCTGTCTCTGCCTCCCTAACCTGTTCTTCCTCTCACCCATCCCTTCCTCCCACCCCAAGCCACACCTCCATCTCCGACCTACTAACCTCATCCCACCTCCTTGACCTTCCCTGGACTGACCTATCCCCTCCCTACCTCCCCACCTATACTCTCCTCTCCACCTATCATCTTTTCTCTCCATCTTCGGTCCGCCTCCCCCTCTCCCTATTTATTCCAGAACCCTCACCCCATCTCCCTCTCTGATGAAGGGTCTAGGCCCGAAACGTCAGCTTTTGTGCTCCTGAAATGCTGCTGAGCCTGCTGTGTTCATCCAGCCTCACATTTTATTGTCACTTCAGCTTTGCCTATTTTTCTGCTGTGTGGGAAGTCTTTAAATCATACTTGAAATTAGCCTCTGTGCTTCATAAATCTAACATATGAAATTAGACATCCTTTTTTTTTTGATTCTCAGTCCTGGACTCGGTTTTACCCATACTTTCAGGTGAAATACTTACATAGAATTAAGGACAACAAAAAGTAAAAAGGGCTAGAAACAAACAAACAGGTCAGATAGCATCTATGAAGAGTACAAAACAAAGCATTCCATTCCAACTGCAGCCTCACCAACATCCTGCCACACAACTTCAAAGAACTCTGTCTGTGCCAAAAGCCACCTTCACTGTCTTGCCTATCTGTCCTTCACCCTCACAGGAACATTTCGACAGTGAACCTGAGTCACTGTGGGACTGGACGAACACAGCAGGTCCGGCAACAGAGGAACAGGAAAATCAATGTTTCTGGTCGGGATCCTTCATCAATTCTTATAAAGGATCCCGACCCAAAACATCGACTTGCCTGTTCCTGTGCTACCTGACCTGCTGTGTTCCTCCAGCTCAACACTCTGACTGTGACGCCAGCGACTGCAGTTCTTGCTATCGCACTTTTTTAAAGACCTCACACATGCCAGAGCTCCCTTTGCCTGCAAACAGACAACTCCAGTCAGCCGCTGCAAGCTTGTCAAGTTCCATCAAAACGCGCCTTGCCCCAATTTAGAACTTGAACCTGTGGACCAGTTTTGTCCTTCTCCGTAACTATTTTGAAATTAATAAGACTGTGGTCACCAGTCCCAAAGTGCTCCTGCACTGTCACCTCCATCACCCATCCTGCCCTATTTCCCCTAGGGTAGGCGGGTTTTGCTCCTTCGTGAGTAGGACCTACTGTATACGGCTTGAGGAAACTTTCCTGAACTCGTAACAAATTCTATCCCGACCAAGCCCTTAACACTGGCAGTCACTGCCTGTGTCAGGAAAATTTAAAATACCCCACTAAAAACACCCTGTTGCTCCTGCTAGTTTCCCCAGTCTCCCATAGAATCCCTATAGCGTGGAAACAGGCCGAACAAGTCCACACCAACCCTTGGAGCATCCCACCCAGACCTTACAACCCACCTGAGCTACTCAACCCTGAACACAATGGGCAATTTATTATAGCCAGTCCACCTGACCTGCACGTCTTTGGGTAGTGGGAGGAATCCAGAGCACCTGAAGGAAACCCAAGCAGACATGTGGGGAGAATGTGCAAACTCCACACGCAGTCGCCCGAGGGTGGAATTGAACCTGGGTCCATGGCGCTGTGAGGCAGCAGTCCTAACCACTGTGCCACCTCACCCTGTTCCTCTAATTCCCATTGACTATTTGGGGACCTATGGTACAACCCCAATAACATCACCATCTTCTTATTTCTTCGCTGTACCCACCAAGTCTCACTGGATGATCCCTCAGTTATTTCATTTCTGACAACTGCTGTGATACTCCTTAATCAAAAATGCAACTCCCCCCTCCTCTCACCACCCCCCCCCCCCCCCCCACCCTGCCACCTTGCTTGTACTTGCGTCCCACCTAAAACACCTGTACCCTGGTATGTTAAGCTGCCAGTCCTTTATCTCCCTTAGCCATGCTTCTGTAATAATATCCCAGCCCCACGTACCTATCCATGCCCTGAGTTCTTCATCCTTACTTGTCAGTCCGCTTGCATTGAAATAGATGCAGTTTAATCCAAGAGGCATTTGTTGCTCTCTGTTCCCACCAGACCTGTCACTTCAACTTGCTATTTCTAATTACTGTGTCTCCTTCCAGCCTCTCACTTGCCACCCTGCTGTTGACCCACCCCCTGCCAATCTAGTTTAAGCCCTCCTTTGCAGCACTAGCAAATATGTCCACGAGGATATTGGCACCTTTCTAGTTCCAGTGCAACCCATTCGTCTTGAACTGGTCACCTCTGTGCCAGAACAAGATTCCAACGATCCAGGAATCTGAATTGCTGCCTCCTGAACCAATCCTTTCGCCACGCATTCATCTGCCGTACCCTCCTGTTCTTACTCTCATTAGTAAAGGGCACCGGAAGTAACCCTGAGATGATTACCGTCAAGGTTTTGAACTCTTTTTTTATAATTTTCTCTAAGTCTGTGCAGCACTCATCCCAAGTTTTACTGGTGTCATTTGTGCCAATGACCTCTGGCTGCTCATCCTCACCCTTGAGAACATTCTGCAGCTGTTTCGAGACAGCCTTGACCCTGGCACCCAGGAAGCAACACTGTCTTGGCTGAGCAGAAGAGCTATCACCAAAATGGAGTGCTTTGTTTTGTACTCTTCACAGATACTATCTGTCCTGTTTGTTTGCTTCTAGCCCTTTTTACTTTTCAGAATTAAGGACAATGTAAGTGTTTCTCCTGAAAGTATGGGTAACACTGAGTCCAGGAGTGAGAATCAAAAAATAAGAAGGATAACTGTAATTTCACATTAGATTTATGAAGCTCAGAGGCTAATTTCAAGTGTCACTTAAAGACTTCTCATACAGCAGAAAAATAGGCAAAACTGAAGTGACAGTTCACAAAGCATCCTGGCTCAGAGAAACAAAAGTCTGCTTTGAATGCAAAAAGCAAGAAATAACAGGTAATCAGTTTCAGGAAAAGTCCTGAAAGCGTCCTTCAGAAATTCCTTAAGCTGCTTCGAGCAAGAAAGCTCACGGAGCAGGTCTGACCTGCAAACTCTGCTGTAATATTCTGCAAGGATGGGGACCCAAAGATACTGTATAAAAATTAAAAGCCATCTATTTTCTAATGACAGGAGATAAAACAAGCCTTCCATATATGTGAAATGTCAGTTGACTGAAAAGCTTCATGAGCAATAGTCATTCTGCAATTCAGCTCAATTTGGTCATGCAGTGCAATTAACTTACCTACATTGAATTTGGGAGAAATTGAAGATTTTCTCTTAGGTGTAACCAGAACAGGGAAAATTACTGAATTGTTGCATTTTCATGGACAAGTTAACAGAATCAAACATTAAAGTGGGAGAATGTGCTGATGGTTTTGTATAGCCTATTTTGATGCTGTAAGAATTAGAGATGGTTTTTACAAGAACTGTCATAAATCAATGTGTGATCATGAGACAATGCATGTTGTATTGCTAAATCCATGCTTTAAAAAGAATGCTAACTAAATTTCAGGCTGTTGTAAATAGTGTTGACAGTTCTCACCATTTTGTGGAGTCAACGTGACCAGAAAAGTAAGAGTTCATGAGATTACATGGAAAATGACTTGTTGCAGTCAAATTTGGCTTGGTGTCGGGAGGGATAAGCTAATGATAGACATGCATTTGTCTGATTAGAAGGTTGTTTTGTGGTAGGGATCCTTCCTTCCTTACTGGACTAGTTAGGCAAGCAGAAATGGTGAATAGAATTCAATCCAGACAACAAGGTACAGATCAGAGATAATGGGAACTGCAGATGCTGGAGAATCTGAGATAACCAAGTGTGGGGCTGGATGAACACAGGCCAAGTAGCATCTTAGGAGCACAAAAGCTGACATTTTGGGCCTCGACCCTTCATCAGAAAAGGGGGATGGGGAGAGGATTCTGAAATAAATAGGGAGAGGGAGTACGCGGACCGAAGATAGACAGTGGAGAAGATAGGTGGAGAGGAGAGTATAGGTAGGGAGGGGATAGGTCAGCCCGGGGCAGCTGGGCAGGCCGAGGGGGCGGGATGAGGTTAGTGGGTAGGAAATGGAGGTGTGGCTTGAAGTGGGAGGAGGGGATAGGTGAGAGGAAGGACCGGTTAGGAAGGTGGGGATGAGTTGGGCTGGTTTTGGGATGCAGTGGTGGGGGAGGAGAGATTTTGAACCTTGTGAAATCCATGTTGATACCATTGGGCTGCAGGGTTCCCAAGTGGAATATGAGTTGCTGTTCCTGCATCCTTCATGTGGCATCATTATGGCACTGCAGGAGGCCTAGGATGGACATGTCGTCTAAGGAATGGGAGGGGGAGTTAAAATGTTTCACGACTGGGAGGTGCAGTTGTTTATTGCGAACCGAGCGTAGGTGTTCTGCAAAGCTGTCCCCAAACCTCTGCTTGGTTTCCTCAATGTAGAGGAAGCCACAATGGCTACAGCTGGTTGACTACTGTGAACTGTAGAGAAACAAAACAGCACTTAGATTGCATATCTGCAGACCCCTGAAGGACACGGGATAGGTCGAAGCGGATTAGAGGAATGTAGAGAAATTTTCTATCAGTTGCAACATGAAACAGTGGTTAAGTTTGAAATGTATAAAATACTAGTGAGGCCACAAGTTATGAACAGTGTTCAGTTCTGGTCCCTGCGTTGTAGGAAGGATGTTATTATGCTAAAATGAATATAGATGTTCAAAGAATTGAAGAATTTTGGCCAAGGGAAGTTGTTTTATTCATTCATGGGTGTGGGCATTGCTGCCAGGACATTCCCTATATCCTGTCTCTAATTGCCCAGAGGGCAATTGAGAGCCAACCACATTGCTGTGGGTCTAGAGTCACATAGCTTCCAGACCAGGTAAAGTGGCAGTTTCTATTCCTAAAGGGTATGAATGAACCACATGGATTTTCCAGCAATCAACATGGATTTGTGAATTTTTTAATTCCAGATTTTTATTGGATTCAAATTCTACCATCAGCCATGGCAGCATTTGAACCTGGGCCCTCCGAACATTACTTGTGTCTCTGAGTTAACAGCACAGCAACAATACCATAAGGTCATTGTCTATCTCAGTTGGATAGGCTGAGATTTTCTTTGAAACCAGAAGACAGAGGGGAAACTTAAATTGAGCTGTAAGAATATTGAGAGTGTGTCGGTGGATAGGAAGAATCTTCTTCCCTTAGCAAAATGGTCGATAACCAGGAGTCAGATTTGCTCTAGCCTGTGGTGTCTTTTGATATTTATTTCTTAGAAATTTCACGTCTAGCTTTTCGCTTTTCTGAGAGTTTGGTAAGCTCATAATCTCTACATTGTTTACGAAAAAGGTGACTGAAAACATTTTATCATAACTTTGACGCAATGAACTCGTTTTCTAAATTTCTACCCCGATGTCAATAATGCTACATTAATTTCCTGAGTTGATGTTCCTTTAAAAGTATGCAGTCAGGACACTATATTGTATAAATTGCAAATCCATTTTCCACATCCGGTTTCATCTGTGCTTTCTTCATTAATCGATGGTCTACTTCATAACAATATTATTTCACTGGATGCTATATCAATGCCAATAAAATGGTGGAGTCAAGCTATTGTAGAAGCAATAACCACTCTTTGCAAAAACTTTATTGTGATATTATCCCCAAAGCTGAAACTGGTCAAATTCTCATTGTTTAACTTTGTCTGATCTTTCTTTACTCAGAATCAAGGTAGCATTTTAGTCATTTTGTTCCATGAATGAGAGAGATGCACCCACTGTCAAATACTGTACAACTAAAAGACTCTTCAACCCATTGAATGTATTAGTTGCCACCAATTTGTGGTCATTGCAATGCTCCTTCATGTTTGATTTTTGAACATTTATTAAATTTGGCCAGCTCATGGCATAGTGGTACTTTGAATTGCACCCAAAACATCAGCTAATTGCACCCTGAGCATTTGTGATTTACTGGTTTCCTGTCAATCTCAATTTCCTTGCTTCTCTAATATCGATAGTATTTGTTTCCTCAATTCTATTGGGTACAGCCCTTGTTTTTTATAGTGTTGCCTGCATCCTGTATCTAGACTTGTTAAGGGGCGAATTCTCAGAAAGGATGGGTTACCATTTTATAATTTTAATTCAACAATATTCTTCGAATCAAAGAAAATTATACAGAATTCAACTTCACACTTGGCAAGTTTTATTTCAGTGAGCCACACTTCTCAAAACTCTCAACCCACTGATTACTAGCTCTCCAGATTTATACAGCCAATTCAGACCCAATTAGCTGAGTTACTGTGTCCATTCCATTAGGTCTTGGGCATTCCCTCAGAGGATAATATTCAGAATCAAAATCAAGCTTATAGTGGAAACTTGCATTTACGAACCCCATTAAATGCAATGTGCTGTTTTGTTTGAGTAACTTGGGCTTGTTGACAGTCATTGGGTGTGAGTAAGATTGGAGAGGGTCATCAGTGAGGAAGAGAGCTATTGATTTGGGGATAGAAAATATTGAATAGGGCAGAGGGCTTTTGAAGTGGAGAGAATAATGATTTGAGGGAGAAAGTGGCATTAAGCATTAAAAACAGTATATGTGCTATTATTACAGTATTATTATCAGACCTCACTATACTGTTTCCTCCACTGTGTTGGAATAAAGTTGGAGTAAGCCATTTAAGCTTGTTCAGCCATTAGGCAAGATCATGGCTGCTGTGGTTGCATTCTCAATTCCGCTCATCCTGTCTGTGTCCCATGACCCTTGTCTCCAATCCCAGCAGTTCAATTAGGTTACTTTCAGAGACGAAAGAGTCAGGTTTATTTCACCTCCGAGTTGTCAACCAATTTGTACTTGTTTTGGGTTTCACCTGAAAGCTACGCAGTATGAACTAGTGTCATTACATAAGTAACTGGAATGCATTTCGTGCCTTTTTAAAAAAGGAAACTATTTACATCAAATGCGTCTGGTGTCGTCTTTTTCTACAGATCCCTCTCGTATGCAATTAGGTAGGGAGAATTGTTCGTCAGTGTGTGGGAAGAGTGCCAGCCTTGTTTAAAATATAGGACTGTCGATGAAAGATGTGTTTTATTTTTAGAATTTCATCATAAACTAGGACCTCCTAAGAGTTAGGTGATGGTGAGGTTAGTGGAATGAGTTTAAATGCTCCTGTGTGGGGAAGTTGTGTTGAGGTATGAAAATAAAAGTTAGTTGTCTAGAAAATACTGTTTCAGGCTCCACTGGAGTATTGTGTCCAAATCTGGGCAGTGCACTTCAGGATAAATGTGAAGCCAAAGTTTAGGGAGAATGCAGAAAAGATTGACAAGAATAATTCTTCATTATGTGGATCAACTGGAGAAGTGGGCTAGCTTGCCTTGGAGATTATTATGAGGGGTCTGGCAGAGCAGATCGCAAGAAAATGCACCATTGATGAAAGAATTCTGAAAACCAGAGAGTACTAATTCTAGATGATGGCAAATCCAACCTAAGGTTAAATTCGCAACTGCAGAAACTTCACTTGGCTTGCTCGGAAGGAGCTCAAAAGTCGACTGAGGAGGGCCAGGAGGGGGCACGACAAAGGCTTGGCAGGAAGGATGAGGGAGAACCTGAAGGCATTTTGCTCATATGTGAGGAATAAGAGAATGATCAGGGAGAAGGTAGGGTCAATCAAGGATAGCGTAGGGAACTTGTGCGTGGAGTCTGAGCATATAGGGGAAGCCCTAAATGAGTGTTTTGCTTTGGTTTTCATGAAGGAAAGGGACCTTGTTGCGAATGAGAACTTTGAGGAGCAGGAAAACAGGCTTGAACAGATCAAGATTGAGGAAGTTGATGTGCTAGAAATTTTGGCAATCATTAAGATTGATAAGTCCCCAGAGCCAGACCAGATTTATCCTAAGTTGTTCCGGGAAGTGAGAAAGGAGATTGCTAAGCTGTTAGCGAAGATCTTTGCTTCCTCGCTCTCCATGGGAGTCGTACCAGAAGATTGGAGGGAGACAAATGTTGTTCCTCTTTTCAAGAAAGGGAATAGGAAAATCCCTGGAAATTATAGATCAGCCAGTCTTAGGTCTGTGGTCAGCAAGGTTTTGGAAAAATTTCTGAGGGCTAGGATTGATGACTATTTGGAAAAGCATAGAGTGATTAAAGGGAATCAGCATGGCTTTGTTAGGGGCAGGTCATGCTTTACAAATCTTATTGAGTTCTTTGAGGAAGTCATGAGACAGGTTGACGAGGGTCGAGCAGTGGATGTGGCATACATGGACTTCAGCAAGGCATTTGATAAGGTTCCCATGGCAGGCTCATTCATAAGGTCAAGAGGTATGGGATACAGGGTGATTTGGCTGTCTGGATTCAGAATTGGTTGGCTGACAGGAGGCAGAGTTGTTGATGGTATGTATTCTGCCTGGAGGTCAGTGCCGAGTGGTGTCCCACAGGGCTCTGTTCTTGGGCCTCTGCTCTTTGTAGTTTTTATAAATGACTCGGATGAGGAGGTTGAGGGGTGGGTTAGTATGTTTGCTGATGACACAAAGGTTGGAGGTGCCGTTGATAGTATCGAGGGCAATTGCAGGCTTCAGCGAGACATTGACAGTATACAGAGTTGGGCTGAGAAATGGCAGATGGAGTTCAACCTGGATAAATGTGAGGTGATGCATTTTGGAAGGTTGAACTTAAATGTTGAATATAGGATTAAAGGCAGTGTGGAGGAACAGCGGGATCTTGGTGTTCAAGTGCATAGCTCCCTCAAAGTTGCCACCCAAGTGCATAAGGTTGTTAAAAAAGCATATGGTGTTTTGGCTTTCATTAACAGGGAGATTGAGTTTAAGCGCTGCGAGGTTTTGCTGCAGCTCTACAAAACCCTGGTGAGACCACACTTGGAATGTTGTGTCCAGTTCTGGTCACCCTATTATAGGAAAGATGTGGAGGCTTTGGAGAGGGTGCAAAGGAGGTTTACCAGGATGCTGCCTGGACTGGAGGGCTTGTCTTTCGAGGAGAGTTTGACTGAGCTCGGACTTTTCCTCCTCCTCTCCAGAGAGAAGAGAGGTGACCTGATCGAGGTGTACAAGGTAATGAGAGGCATGGATCGAGTCGATAGCCAGAGACTTTTCCCCAGGGCAGGATTGACTGCCACGAGGGGTCATAGTTTTAAGGTGTTAGGAGGAAGGTATAGAGGAGATGTCAGAGGGAGGTTCTTCACCTAGGGAGTTGAGCGCATGGAATACTTTGCCAGTGGTAGTCGTGGAAGCAGAGTCATTAGTGACATTTAAGCGACTGCTGGACATGCACGTGGGCAGCAGTGAATTGAGGGGAATGTCGGTTAGGTTGTTTTAGTTTTGGATTAGGATTATTCCACGGCACAACATCGTGGGCCGAAGGGCCTGTACTGTGCTGTACTCTTGTGTTCTATGTTCTTTCAACTCCCCCTCCCCTCTCCACACTTGTCGTTTTCCCCCTGCCTGACTTGTCATTCCCCCCTTTCTTTTTTCTTTCTCTCCTCTCCAGCCCCCCCAACCCCGCAACAAGCGCTACCAGATCTGCTGAGTTTCACAAGCCGTTTTTTTTTGTTTTAGATCTTCATCTGCAGTTTTTTTTATTTCATTTGCTTCTTGCTGCTTGCATTACGGAATAAGATTCCTATGGAAGAGGGCCATTATTTTTTAGGCACTCCCCAGTGTGCTGACATTCAGTCATTGTTCCAAAAGTGTAGAGGAAAAACTCAACAGGAAGCCACAACTTGTTTTCTATTTAGAACGGCTTGTTTTAATGTAAATTTCACCCTGAAACTGCAAAATTCTCGAGATAAAGTGCTGATTGAGAGTTGACATTTAGTGTGGTTTGGTAGGCAGCACGAACAAAGCTGTTTCCACCAATACATCAGAGACACTTGGTTTTTTTCCCCCCCCCCTTCTGCAGGAATATTGCATCAAATAGAAAATTGTCAGTTCATTAGTCTGGATTTTTGTTTGACCAAGGACAATATTCTAATCCACTGCTGTCCACTTTGCATTTTTCTTTCTTGAATTTCAAAGTAAGTTTGATGGCTTTGTCTGTTTTAAATGTGGATAATGTTCCCAGACCTGTAGACAGGGAGAAACTGCAGTTAGCTGCAAGGGGGAGTGCGTAAGTGTTTGTCCTGTACTTTGATGTTTATTCAGCTGCTCTGTTAACCAGCTCAGTAGCTGCTTCCAAGCATATCAACAGCATCCTTTGTGCTGTAGTTTCTGAACATTCCTGTGCAGACAAATGTTAAAATTAAATCTCTGCGTTCATCAGTTTTCCATCATGCCAAATTGATACTTCCGTTCATAATTTTCCTTGTCTCCTATTTTTTAATACCAACAAAATGAAGGCGACATAGTTGTGACTTGACTGAATTACAGTAAATATCATATTTACATAGGCTTTAGGATCTATTTGAAGGTGTCAAAGTATTTGAATATTCTGCTGTGAAATAATGCATTGCATGATTTGCAAGCAGATCAGGCTTCAGTTTTTCTGTGCCAACCGTGCAACATCCTGTCAGTGTTTCATTGGAGAGTTGGTCTTGATTTTTTTCTTTGTGCTGAAGCCCTGGAACAGGACTTGACACACACACTGACACACACACACACTTCTGACTTTTTTTGAATTCACTTGAGGGGATTAGTATATCTTTGCAGCTTTGGTACCACCCTTGTGAATCATCAGTGTCTCCATATCCTTTACAATATCATAACCAGATCTGTTCATAAGTGTGAGATAACAAGGTGTAGAGCTTGATGAATGCAGCATCAGAGGAGCAGGAAGGCTGACGTTTCGGGCCTAGACCCCTTCTTCACCTTATTATCTCGGATTCGCCAGCATCTGCAGTTCCTATTGTCTTTGTGCATAAGTGTGGTCTCATTGTGATACAAATGCAGTTTGCTTATTTCGAGGCACCTCGTGCGGTATCAAACTTGGCTATCTCATCTTTTTTTTTGAAAATTTATGAATTCACAATGGGCTTATTTATTTTTACTCCTGAATTCATATTAAACATAATAGAATCATGTCCAGAAACAAATTTACAAGGCAAAGATAGGTTATTTACCCTCTGGTTCACTGTATATTGCTTTTGCATTGTTTAAGGCTAATTTTTAGACAGCGGGCTCTAGCATGTACACTTTCTTCTGTAGTGAACCATATGAGAAAAGAAACTAAATTCGACAGACTGCATCCAATTGAGATTTGTTTTGCCATAATCAAAAGGTTATTGGTTTGGGTGAAGCTCATGAAGCCTGTGTTATTCGGGTCAGATATATGGTTGTGAGAATTTTACTTGAAAGGTGTGGAAGATAATTTTCAGAACTTTTAAAATTGTGAGCTCAGCATTTTATTCTCAAGTTCTAGGTTAAAAATTAGTTCTAATGTTCTTGGAGCTTTGCTCCTTTCATTCACATTCTTTAATACAATAGATCAAGTTTATCTGGTAGAAGATTCTTCAGGCTATGTATTGAGGAAAGGCATGCTGCCTCTGAGTCTAAACTAATTGACATCACTGCTTTCTCACTTAAGTTACACTGACAGTTGACTTTGACCTGTCTCATTCGTTGCAATCAAAACGACTAGCTTTTTCTGTGATTCGAATCTTGATGTCTCTTTGAGTTTGTCAGCTGTTATGACTATGCTACAGAACCTTTTGCATTTTAACTTAATGAGCATTATGATATTAGAGTAGCTGTTAAATTGGGCTCCCATCAAATCTACCGACAGTTGGAAGATCTATTCCTCAAAGAATAGCTTCAGCTGTGTAGAAGGGAGCAAGCAGCTAATTAGGAATGTTGCGCTAGAAGTTGTATTTTTTGGCTGATGCACCAGCATGTTTAAATCAAAAGGAAGTATCCATGTTGAATATGAACACCGACCATACCTTAGTTTCTCATGACATACTTAGATGGGCTAAGATTCTTAAGGGAAAACAGAAAAGGCAAATTCCCGAGTAGTTTAGAAATCTGAAAAAAGAAATGTTGGAAGTCCTCAGCGTGTTCAACAGCAATGGAGTGAGATTCAGGGTTAATATTTTTGGTCATTTCCCTTTAAGCAGATCTGATGTTGCTGGACCTGTTGGAGTTTACTGCAGGGATTGTCCATTTTGGAGCATGCTGAGTCAATGATGAAAGATCATAAAGCGCTGAAATGCAAATAAATTTAGGTGTCCTAATGCATGAATCCTGAAAGATTGGTACGCTGGTACAGCAAATAATTAAGAAGTCTGTATTGTAGTTTGGGAGGGGAATTATTGGAAAAAGTAAAGGCATTATGTTTGAGTTTTAAAGTGTCCTTTACTACTCATGCTTGGATGTTGAACAGGTTTTTACATTGTTTCCATGCTTACTACTATAATCGTGAGCCGAGCCCTCCCTCTACTGACCCCTTCTCCCATCTCCAACACACCCCCTCCTGGAAACCACCCTTGACCTCCCTTGACCTCTTCATCTTCAACTGCTGCCGAGACATCAATCGCCTCTACCTCTCCACCCTTCTCTCCCACTCCAACTCTTCCCTCACAGAACGTGTAGCCATCTGCTCCCTCTGCTCCAGCTCCAACCCCAACCTCCCCATAAAACCTGCGGACAAGGGAGGCGCAGTTGTATTATGGCGCACTGATGTCTACATCGCCGAGGCCAGACGCCAGCTCTCTGACACCACCTTTTACCACCCCGTTAACCATGACCCCCATCCTGATTGCCAAAACATCATCTCCCAAACCATCCACAACCTCATCACTTCAGGTGACCTCCCACCCCAGGTAGCCTCCAAACTCATCCTTCCCAGCCCCGCAGCACCCACTTCTATCTCCTTCCCAGAATCCACAAACCTGACTGCCCTGGTTGATCCACTGCCTCGGCCTGCTCCTGCCCCACTGACCTTATCTTCCCCTGTCTCAACTCAATTTTCTCCCCCTGGGTCCAGGAACTCCCTCCCTATGTCTGTGACACCACCCACACCCTCCACCTCCTCCAAAACTTGTGACTTCCCGGTCGCCAACACCTCATCTTTACCACGGACATCCAGTCCCTGTACACTTGCATTCCCCATGCAGATGGCCTAAAGGCCCTTTGCTTCTTCCTATCCCACCTCCATCAGACCCCATCCCCCTCCACTGATGCCCTTATCTGCTGAGCTGAACTTGTTAAGGGTGAGGACAGCTTCTCCTTCAACTCTTCCCACCCCCACAGGCAAAGGGGGTGGCCATGGGTATCCGCATGAGCCCAAGATATGCCTGCCTCTTTGTAGGATACGTGGAACAGTCCCTCTTCCGAAGCTACGCTGGCGCTATCGTTCACCTCTTCCTCTGTTGCATCGATGACTGTATCGGTGTCGCCTCGTGCTCCCAAGTGAGGAGCTTGAACAGTTCATCCACTTCACTAACACCTTCCACCCTAACCTTTAAGTTCACCTGGATCATCTGATACCCCTCTTTCCTCCTTGGACCTCTGTTTCCATCTCTGGCAACCACCTAGAAACCAATATCCATTTCAACCCTACCGACTCCCACAGCTACCTAGAATACACCTCCTCTCACCCACCTTGCTGCAAAAATGCCATCACCTATTCCCAATTCCTTCACCACCACCACATCTGCTCCCAAGATGAGGCATTCCACTCCCGATCATCCTAGATGTCCTCGTTTTTCAAGGACTGTGACTTCCCCTCCATAATGGTCGAAAACTCCCTTGACCGTGTCTGTGTCGCATTTCCTGCAATGCATCCCTCACAACCCCTCCCCGCAACAACAATCAAAACAGAATCCCCCTCATCCTCACGTACCACCCCACCAACCTCCGGATCCAACGCATTATCCTCCAACATTTCTGCAATCTGACCCCACTACCAAAGACATTTTTCCCTCCCCACCCTTTATCTGCTTTCTGGAGGTACCAGTCTCTCCATGACTCCCTTGTCCGCTCCCCACACTCCTCCAGCCCCACCACCCTCTGCACTTTTTTCCCTGCAACGGCAGGAAGTGCTACATCTGCCCCCACACCACCTCCCTCACCACCATCCCAGGCCCCAAGAAGACTTTCCGCATCGAGCAGATGTTCACCTGCACATCTGTTAATCTGGTGTACTGTATCCGCTGTTCCCTATGTGGCCCCCTCTACACCAGGGAAAACAAGCAGAGTCTTAAAGACCACTTTGTGGAACATCTACGCTCAGTTCACGACAAACGACTGCACCTCCCAGTTGCGAACCATTTCACCCTCCTTTCCCCAGCCCACTCCTTGGATGACATGTCCATCCTGCAGTACCACAACGATGCCACCCGAAAATTACAGGAACAGCATCTCCTATTTTGCTTGGGAAACCTACAGCCCAATGGCATCAATGTGGACTTCACAAGCTTCAAAATCTCCCCTCCCCCAACTGCATCCCAAAAGCAAGATAACGAAATGTGAGGCTGGATGAACACAGCAGACCCAGCAACATCTCAGGAGCACAAAAGCTGACGTTTCGGGCCTAGACCCTTCATCAGAGAGGGGGATGGGGTGAGGGTTCTGGAATAAATAGGGAGAGAGGGGGAGCGGACCGAAGATGGAGAGAAAAGAAGATAAGTGGAGAGGACAGTATAGGTAGGGAGGGGATAGGTCAGTCCAGGGAAGACGGACAGGTCAAGGAGGTGGGATGAGGTTAGTAGGTAGGAGATGGAGGTGTGGCTTGGGGTGGGAGGAAGGGATGGCTGAGAGGAAGAACAGGTTAGGGAGGCAGAGACAGGTTGGACTGGTTTTGGGATGCAGTGGGTGGGGGGGGGGGAAGAGCTGGGCTGGTTGTGTGGTGCAGTGGGGGGAGGGGACGAACTGGGCTGGTTTTGGGATGCGGTGGGGGAAGGGGAGATTTTGAAGCTGGTGAAGTCCACATTGATACCATTGGGCTGCAGGGTTCCCAAGCGGAATATGAGTTGCTGTTCCTGCAACCTTTGGGTGGCATCATTGTGGCACTGCAGGAGGCCCATGATGGACATGTCATCTAAAGAATGGGAGGGGGAATGGAAATGTTTTGCGACTGGGAGGTGCAGTTGTTTATTGCGAATCGAGCTGAGGTGTTCTGCAAAGCGGTCCCCAAGCCTCCGCTTGGTTTCCCCAATGTAGAGTAAGCCACACCGGGTACAATGGATGCAGTATACCACGTTGGCAGATGTGCATGTGGAAAGTCATCTTGGGGCCTGGGATAGGGGTGAGGGAGGAGGTGTGGGGGCAAGTGTAGCATTTCCTGTGGTTGCAGGGGAAGGTGCCGGGTGTGGTGGGGTTGGAGGGCAGTGTGGAGCAAACAAGGGAGTCACTCTTCGGTCCACCTCCCCCTCTCTCCCTATTTATTCCAGAACCCTCACCCCATCCCTCTCTCTGATGGGTCTAGGCCCGAAACGTCAGCTTTTGTGCTCCTGAGATGCTGCTGGGCCTGCTGTGTTCATCCAGCCTCGCATTTCGTTATCTTGGATTCTCCAGCATCTGCAGTTCCCATTATCACTGCATCCCAAAAGCAACCCAGCTCGTCCCCACCTCCCTAACCTGTCAGTCCTCCCTCCCAACTATCCACTCCTTGCACATCCAATCCCTACCCCTACCTCCTACCTACAAGCCTCAAGCTGCCTCTCTGACATGTCGGGCCTCGCTGGGCTGAGCTATCCCCACCCTAACTCTCATTTACTGGCTCCGTCCCTGCCTCTTTGACCTGTTGGTCTCCTGTTCACCTATCTGCTCCTCTATTCATCTTCTATTCGCTTCCCCCTCTCTCCCTATTTATTTCAGAATCCTCTCCTGCTCCCCCATTTCTGAAGGAGGTCCAGACCCAAAACATCAGCTTTCCTGCTCCTGTGCTGCTTGGCCAGCTGTGTTCATCCAGCTGTACACCTTGTTATCTTGGATGATTGTGTGCTGACCTTTCTAATAGAACATAAACCTGTATAGCACAGGAATGAGCCTTCTGCCCATGATGTTGTACTGAACGTGATGCCAAATTGAACTAACCCATTCTGCCTGCTTTTGTTCACATCCTCTCACTCCTTGCAGATTCATTTGCTTATCTGAAAGCCCCTTTAATGCCCCTATTGTATCTGCCTCCACCATCACCTCTGGCAGTGCGCTTCAGACTCATACCACTCTTAGTATAAAAAAAAGACACGCTCCTCACATCTCCTTTTAATCTTTACCCATTCACCTTAAATGCTCACCCCCGAGTTTCAGACATTAAGGAAGGATATAAATGTTACATGCAGTTTAGAGAAGTTTTACTCGACTATAATATTAAGAATGAGCAGGATGATTTAGTGAAAATTTTGGAACGCCTGTACTTGTATCTACTGGTGTTTTAGAAAGGAAGAGATGACTGCATTAAAGTATACAAGACTGTGAAGAGTCACGACAGGATGCATGTGGAAACAATCTTTTGGCTTATGGGGGAAATCTAGAACTGGGGCATTTAAAAATCAAGTATTGCCCATTTGAGACAGCTACAGGATTTTTTCTTTCTTGGAAGGCGGTGGAGGCAGCCTTTGAATATTTTAAAGGCAGAGGTAGATTGATTTTTTTTGATGAGCAAGAGGCTCAAAGGTTACCAGGGTAGGCAATGTGGATTTAAGATTAAAATCAGACTAACCATCATGTTGAATGGCAGAACAGGCTTGAAAGGCAGAGTGGCCTACTCCTCGTCGTTCATAAGTTTGTATAGATTGTTGAATATTTCAGCATTTTGTTTCTTAATTTGTGAGGAAACTCATTGGGGGGAAATAGTTGAGTAGGAAATAGAAATAAGAGAAGTGCTAAAGAGATGCTTCATCTATATTTTGGTTAATAAGTATGGGACTCTCGAGTTTTATGTTCAAAATTAAAACAATATGCTACTGATGCCTTCCACCCCAAATCCCAGAGCCGCCCTCCTGACTATCTTCATAATTCTCAGCACGTACACATTTCTCCTGCTTTACCTAAAATCATTTGGATCTTCTGTTCCAGTAACCTCCAGTGCAGCCTCTCTCAAATCAAACAATTCTCTGAACTCAATTTCCTCTCCTTCCCACTGTCATGCATTCTTTCAGAAACTCTATCTCTTCTTGTATCACCTGAGGTCTTGACTCAGGAATGCTGTCCTCTTGGCTTGCACCTTAAATTTCGGCTCATTTTGTGGACTCTGCAGTATTTGCTCATGTCCATAAAGTACCATAATTGCAACTTACTTTCTTTGCCAAGTTCTCTGTGCCTGCAAGTTATGCTCACATCATTATAATCGGAGTCGTACAGCATGAAAACAGGCCCTTCCGCCCAACTCATCTGTGCTGACCAGGTTTCCTAAACTGAACTGGTCCCATTTGCCTGTGTTTGGCCCATATCCTCTAAACCTTTCCTATCCAAATATCTCTTAAATGTTGTAATTGTTCTGTCTCTACCACTTCATCATCTGGCAGCTTGCTCCATATACACACCACCCCCTGTGGAAAAAGCTGCTTGCCAGGTCAGTTTTAAATCTTTCCTCTGTGGTCTTAAACTAAGCCCTCTTGTTTTGGACACCTCTACCCTGGGGAAAGGACTTTGATTATTCACCTTTTCTGTGCTCCTCATGATTTTGTAAACCTCTAAAAGGTCACTCCTCACTCTCCAAACTTCAGTGGAAAAAATCCTAGCCTATCCAGCCTCTCCCTAAGTCAAACATGCTTGTAATTTTTTTTAACATTCTTTTGAGTTTAATAACAGGAGGGTGTCCAGAATTGTACGCAGTACTCCAAATGTGGCCTCACTAATATCTTCTACAGCTGTAACATAAAGTTTCAACTCCTGTGCTCAGTGCTCTGACTGCTGAAGGCAAGTGTGCTGAATGTCATCTTCCGCACCCTGTCTACCTGGCATGCCCCTTTTCAAGGAAGTATGTATCTGCGTCCCTAGGTATTTCTCTTTGCCAACGCACTGCATGGCCCTACCATTAACTGTAAGCCTCACCCTTGTTCGTTGTTCACTCCTTTGCCTACATGTGATCTCCCCAGTCTACAACAACAATCTTCTTTCTACCAAGTAGTCATATCTGTCCTCCAGGCACCTTCCATTGCTTCAGCAACAGTTCAATCACTGGCAAACTTCATATTCCCTCAGCACCTCTAATCAGTCACTACTTCCCACTTTCTTTAAAAATCTGCCTTACGAAGCTTGCTTTGATACACTATGGTTTTAGTTTTTTTTAAACTTGACCTTGTAAAGGGGCCCAAGATAAATCTTTCCATCAATAACTAGTGCTGTTGAATTGTCATCCATATTTATATTCAGCATCTTAGCTGATGAATGAACATTGACCTGATCTGAAAACAACAAATGTTGTACATCACGGCGCATCAGGCAGCATCCATGGAGAGAAAGCAAGCTAGTGTTTCAAGTCTAGAACATAGAACATAGAACATAGAACAGTACAGCACAGAACAGGCCCTTCAGCCCACAATGTTGTGCCGACCATTGATCCTCATGTATGCACCCTCAAATTTCTGTGACCATATACATGTCCAGCAGTCTCTTAAATGACCCCAATGACCTTGCTTCCACAACTGCTGCTGGCAACGCATTCCATGCTCCCACAACTCTCTGCGTAAAGAGCCTGCCTCTGACATCCCCTCTATACTTTCCTCCAAACAGCTTAAAACTATGACCCCTCGTGCTAGCCATTTCTGCCCTGGGAAATAGTCTCTGGCTATCAACTCTATCTATGCCTCTCATTATCTTGTATACCTCAATTAGGTCCCCTCTCCTCCTCCTTTTCTCCAATGAAAAGAGACCGAGCTCAGTCAACCTCTCTTCATAAGATAAGCCCTCCAGTCCAGGCAGCATCCTGGTAAACCTCCTCTGAACCCTCTCCAAAGCATCCACATCTTTCCTATAATAGGGCGCCCAGAACTGGATGCAGTATTCCAAGTGCGGTCTAACCAAAGTTTTATAGAGCTGCAACAAGATCTCACGACTCTTAAACTCAATCCCCCTGTTAATGAAAGCCAAAACACCATATGCTTTCTTAACAACCCTGTCCACTTGGGTGGCCATTTTAAGGGATCTATGTATCTGCACACCAAGATCCCTCTGTTCCTCCACGCTGCCAAGAATCCTATCCTTAATCCTGTACTCAGCTTTCAAATTCGACCTTCCAAAATGCATCACCTCGCATTTATCCAGGTTGAACTCCATCTGCCACCTCTCAGCCCATCTCTGCATCCTGTCAATGTCCCGCTGCAGCCTACAACAGCCCTCTACACTGTCAACGACACCTCCGACCTTAGTGTCGTCTGCAAACTTGCTGACCCATCCTTCAATCCCCTCGTCCAAGTCATTAATAAAAATTACAAACAGTAGAGGCCCAAGGACAGAGCCCTGTGGAACTCCACTCACCACTGACTTCCAGGCAGAATATTTTCCTTCTACTACCACTCGCTGTCTTCTGTTGGCCAGCCAATTCTGTATCCAAGCAGCTAAGTTCCCCTGTATCCCATTCCTCCTGACCTTCTGAATGAGCCTACCATGGGGAACCTTATCAAATGCCTTACTGAAGTCCATATACACCACATCCACAGCTCGACCCTCATCAACTTTTCTAGTCACATCCTCAAAAAACTCAATAAGGTTTGTAAGGCATGACCTACCCCTCACAAAGCCGTGTTGACTGTATTTGATCAAGCCATGCTCTTCCAGATGGTCATAAATCTTATCCCTCAGAATCCTTTCTAACACCTTGCAGACGACAGACGTGAGACTTACCGGTCTATAATTGCCGGGGATTTCCCTATTTCCTTTCTTGAAGAGAGGAATTACATTTGCCTCTCTCCAGTCCTCAGGTACGACTCCAGTGGAGAGCGAGGATGCAAAGATCTTCGCAAGTGGCGAAGCAATTGCATTTCTCGCTTCCCAAAGCAGCCGAGGACAAATCTGATCCGGGCCTGGCGACTTGTCAATCTAGATGACTGCTCATTGCATCCTGGTGACCTGATTCTTCTTCAAATCTTCTTAGAATCCCTACAATGTAGAAACAGGCATTTCAGCCCAACAAGTCCACAGTGACCCTCAGAACACCCCCTCAGACACATCTTCCTATAACCCACCTAATTTACATATCCCTGAACACTGTAGGTAAGTTTGCATGGCCAATCTGTGTAGCCCTCACATAGAACATAGAACATTACAGCGCAGTACAGGCCCTTCGGCCCTCAATGTTGTGCCGACCTGTCATACCGATCTCAAGCCCATCTAACCTACACTATTCCATGTACGTCCATATGCTCGTCCAATGACGACTTAAATATACCTAAAGTTAGTGAATCTACTACCGTTGCAGGCAAAGTGTTCCATTCCCTTACTACTGAGTAAAGAAACTACCTCTAATATATCTGTCCTATGTCTTTCACCCCTCAATTTAAAGCTATGCACCCTCATGCTCGCCATCACCATCCAAGGGAAATGCTCTCCCTATCCACCCCATCTAACCCTCTGATTATTTTATGTGTTTCAATTAAGTCACCTCTCAACCTTCTTCTCTCTAATGAAAACAGCCTCAAGTCCCTCAGCCTTTGCTCGTAAGACCTTCCCTCCATACCAGGCAACATCCTAGTAAATCTCCTCTGCACCCTTTCCAAAGCTTCCACATCCTCCTTATAATGTGGTGACCAGAACTGTACACAATACTCCAAGTGCGGCCGCACCAGAGTTTTGTACAGCTTCACCATAACCTCTTGGTTCTGGAACTCGATCCCTCTATTAATAAAAGCTAAAACACTGTATGCCTTCTTAACAGCCCTGTCAACCTGGGTGGCAGCTTTCAAGGATCTGTGTACATGGACACCGAGATCTCTCTGCTCATCTACACTGCTAAGAATCTTACCATTAGCCCTGTACTTTGCTTTCTGGTTACTCCTACCAAAGTGCATCACCTCACACTCGTCTGCATTAAACTCCATTTGCCACCTCTCAGCCCAGCTCTGCAGCTTATCTATGTCTCTCTGCAACCTACAGCATCATTGGTCACTATCCACAACTCCACCAACCTTAGTGTCGTCTGCAAATTTATTAACCCATCCTTCTACGCCCTCATCCAGGTCATTTATAAAAATGACAAACAGCAGTGGATCCAACACTGACCCTTGCGGTACACCACAGGTAACTGGTCTCCAGGATGAACATTTCCCATCAACTACCACCCTCTGTCTTCTTTCAGCAAGCCATTTCAGACATCTTTGGACTGTGGGAGGAAACCCCAACACCTCCAAGAAACTTGCACGGAAATGTGGTGAACGTGTAAACTCCACACAGTCGCCCGAGGGGGGACTTGAACCCAGGCCCCTAGTACCGTGAGGCAGCAGTGCTAACCACTGAACCACCATGCTGCCCCTGTTGTTCGTTGGTTTTCTTCCACACCTTGTTGTGATTGTGTATTTTTAACTTGTTTCAATTAGTCTGTCTCGAAATATTTTGCACTCCTGCTGAACTGTTTGTAAGACAGTAGCAGAGCTGCATTATTTAATGCAGCAACATTTGTAGCCAAATGCCATTATCCAAACTGGAGTGTGGCTGTGGGAAGAAGTAATAGTACTATCATTGCACACCTTTGAACGTAAACTGACGGCTCCATCTCAAACAAGATGGAGGAATGGGTGTTACCTGAAGCAATTTTAACAGTTGTGAACTTAAAGTAAATATTACCAAACTGACTGTAAAATGTGTACACAGTGCTAGATGAGCATGAATTGATTTTTACCCAGAACTTTGAATGTAACTCAAAAAGTGGAATGACTATATACAAGATAATAAAGTGTGAAGCTGGATGAACACAGCAGACCAAGCAGCATCTCAGGAGCACAAAAGCTGACGTTCGGGCCTAGACCCTTCATCAGAGGTAGATGTCTGCTGACTAATTTAGCATTAAATGTTCATCTTGCTTGTTTGAGATTTTCTGTCAATCATGCTATGGTTCCCACGTTTTTACACTAATAGAACATAGAATAGTACAGCACAGTACAGACCCTTCAGTCCATGATGTTGTGCCAAACCTTACCCTAAACCTAAGGTCTATCTAACCTCCAATCCTACCTTATACTATCATCCATATGCCTATCTAATAACTGCTTAAATACCCCTAATGAGGCCGACTCCACTACCCTCTCCAGCAAAGCATTCCATGCCCCTCCCACTCTGAGTAAAGAACCTGCCTGAACAAAGAAAATTACAGCACAGAAATGGGCCATTTGGCCCTCCATGCCTCTGCTGATCCAGGTCTTCTGTCTAAACCTGTTGTCCATTTTCCAAGGATCTGTATCCTTTTGCTCCCTGTCTGTTTGTCTATCTGTCTTAAATGATGCTATTGTGTCTGCTTCTACCACCTCCGCTAGCAATGTGTTCCAGGCACCCACCACCCTCTGCGTAAAGAACTTTCCACGCATATCTCCCTTGAACTTTTCCCCTCTTACCTTGAAATTGAGACCCTGAGTAATTGAGTCCTCTGCTCTGGGGAGGAGAAGCTTCTTGCTATCCACCTTGTCTATACCCCTCATGACTTTGTAGGCCTCAGTCAGGTCTCCCCCTCAACCTCTGACTCTCTAATGTAAATAATCCTAATCTACTCACCCTCTCTCCATAGCTAGCACCCTCCATACTAGGCAACATCCTGGTGAATCTCCTCTGCACCCTCTCCAAAGCTTCTGTATCCTTTTGGTAATGTGGCAACCAGAACTGTGCACAGTATTCCAAATGTGGTTGAACCAAAGCCCTATACAACTGCAACATGACCTGCCAACTCTTGTCTTCAATACCCGCTCTGATGAATGAAAGCACGCCTCTCACGTCTCCCCTATATCTACCTCCACTCACTTTAAAACTATGCCCCCTCTATTACTAATGGAGTAATTGGCAAAATATACTTACCAGGAAATGATTATTCATACTTTCTTTACTCTGGTATTTTCTGTTGTTTCCCAAATAACACAGCCGTCAGTTAACCTATTCTCTGCTGTCTTGGCTCTGCCCTTGTAGATGTACATTGGGTAATGGCTCGCTGCTTGAATGGTGCAGTTGGTTGATTAGCTTTATCACTGCTAGGCAGAAAACTGACTGTGAGGATATTGTGAGCCGGGGAACCATGTTTTTAGTTAAAAGCTAAATGGTGTTGATGTGGGAAATTAAGACCTACTTGGTAGGTCTAGCAGCAATTCTGGAGAGTGCAGCAAGAGTTAACACTTCATTCTAATGAAGAAAAGTTTAAACTTAATAGATTTTGAGCTTGTGAAAGGAGGGGAGGGTGAGACATGTCTATGACATTAGATCACACGATAACATCAAAAGTGAATGAGTGTCTTAATGGGGCTTATAGAGGCAAAAGATGTATGCAAATGAGTCATAAATTCCAAGATCATGAATAATTGCAGTCTAGAAACAAAAAATAAAAACCAAAATAGGAGATAAAAACCTATCCAGCCAAGTAAGAGGAAAAGAAAAATGGGCAATCTGTTGCAATCTGAGGTTATTGTGGAATATAAAAGCTTGTGGTGTGGGGGTAACATACTGGCAAGGGTAGAAGATTGGCTGGCTTACAGGAAACAGTAGGCATAAATGGGTTTTTCCAGCTTGACGAGCTGTAGCAAATGGTATAACGCAGGAACGTATGCTGATACCATAACAATTGACAGTTCATGTAAATGACTCTGATAAAGGGACCAAAGGCATGAATGCTAAATTTAGCTGATGACTCGAAGGTAGATAAAAGTAAATTTTGAACGGGTAAGAACAAGGTTACTTAAAGAAAGGGATAATGGGAACTGCAGATGCCGGAGAATCTGAGATAACAAGGTGTGGAGCTGGATGAACACAGGCCAAGCAGCATCTTAGGAGCACAAAAGCTGACGTTTCGGGCCTAGACCCTTCATCAGAAAGAAGGGTTCAGTGAATGAACAAAAATGTGGGGAAAATGTGAATTTCTCCACTTTGGTAGGGAGAATAAAACAAAGTATATTATCCAAATGGGGATATTGCAGGAGTGAGATTTTGGGATTCTCTTGAATGAATACCGAACGACTAATGTGCTATTACAGCATGCAATTAAGAATACTAATAGTTTGTTACCATTTATTATGAAGGGAATCAAATATGAAAATCAGGAGGTTATGCTTCAGTTAAACAGGACACTGGTGAGATCACACCTTGAGTACTATCTACAGTATTATTTAAAGAATGATATCAATGTTTTGGAGGCAGTTCAAAGATTTGCCAAACTAATACCTGGAGTTGGTGAGGAATGGTTGGGAGGAGTGGATGTAGTTGGACAGTACTTCTTTGCTAGAATTTGAGTAAGAAGTGACTTGATTGAAATGCAAGATCCTGACCAGGCTTTAGTGGAAAAGTATTGTGTATAGCTGAAAAATCTGGAACTAAGTTGCCATTCTTTAAAAATAGAATCACCCAGAGTTGAAGGTTGCGCGTCCTTCTAACTCTCCACCCACTGTCTTATGAGGAAGGGAGTATTTATTTATTTTATTAGAAGAACCACCAAGTAGGATTACAAGGAAGAGACACTCTACCAGGAATTAGGTAAACTTGTGGAGTAATCTAATCAGTCATAACCTTATTGAATAGTAGAAGGGTCTCAAGGGCATGGGGTCCTATCCTGCTCCTTACTTGTATGTTCATGTGATCTAATATTTTGGAACTCAGCATTAGGTTCAGAAGAATGTAAAGTGTTCAGAAAGATGGAACACTGTTCCTTTAGCTCATGTGGAGCTTTATCATTCTTGCCATACTGCATTGTTCAAGTGAGAGTTAAAATGAAGCATGACTGAGCTTCCGCTACCCTGTGTGGTCCAAACAGAGATGTTCTACCAAGTGGACAGCCAATCTAGGTTTCATTTCCCCAGTATAGTTCAGCTCACTTTGTAAGCAGCAAACTCAATATGCTAAGTTGAAATACACACTAATACAGTGGTTCCCAACCTTTCCAGTATCCATTCAATGAGACAAATCATTCCACAGCACACCCATTTTTTTTTCCCCAGTTGAACCGATTGCTCTTGAATGTAATACCTGTTTCATTCACTAAGCCATTGTTGTAATGCAGATGCCAGTTGATTGGTGAGGCTCCCCCATGGCCGCCTCTCACTCTCTGTTAGGTTTGTTTGTCAGAGACCCTCATGGACTTGATGCAAGAACAAGACGTTGACCTGGTTACAAAAATACAATCCTTTATCATTAAGCAAGTACAAGCTGCGGAGGATCGCTGTACGCAACCCGGCACAGAGTGCTGAGTATCGTGAGCGATTCTCCCGAACAGGGGACAGTCCCTGCTTTTATACCCTTGGAATTGGCAGATACATAAAATAATTACTACTTCTGAGAACAGGATACAGCTTTGATTGTCACGAAGTGTATGATAACGATAGGATGTGATTTCATGTGGTCACAACTGCCTGGCTTGATAAAAGGTCACTGACCTGGCCATTTCAGCAGAAAGATGGGTAGGCAGCAGTGTGGGGGTAGAGCCATAATGATTGCAAAGCATAATGCTTTTTGTGTTTATAGATGTTTCATACCATACATATGTTTCACACCCAATCCTATTCGAGCCACAGGTTGAGGCAGGGGTATGTGAACACTGTATGAGGAGAGAAGGAGCATAAACATTTATGGGATGTTAACACATTAACATCTCATCTCCCCACCATCCATTCAACCCTCATCCAGCTGCCCCTGTCAATATGTGCTCATCTTGCAGAGGTTGCCATGTGGTCCAATCACTAATAGAAGCAACTGTCCCCACTTCTTGCAGTTTGTTTATTGTTACAACATGGAGATGAACAATCCAAATCAAGTCAGCCTTTTCAACTCTTTGTTCACAAAACAGTAAAAATAAAACCTTCAAAGACCCTCGGAATTGATTTCCGTGGTTCCTGACCAAACCTTTCAATAATCAATCCCAGACTCTGCAAATAATCAATTCCAGATACTGGTTTAAAGACTTAGCTGTTTGTCCGCGATACAGTGACTTTATCGGAGTAAAATTAAACAAGGTAATCTAATTGGCCTGTATTTTGAAGCCAGAAACCTTTGTTTTCGGCTCCATTCTCACAAAAGACAGACAAATGTGGTTAAGGGATTAAGAAAATAACAAAACAAAACTGGCCAGAGTACTTGTATATTTTGTGATTTTTGTTTTTGATTGAGATCAAGTCACATTCGTATTTCACTGAATTTTTTTATTTACTCACAGGATGGAAATATCACTGGCTAGGCCAGTATTTATTGCCCATATCCATTTGCCCAGAGGGCAAGTAAAAGCAAAGTACTTATTTTTTCTGTTCTGAGAACTTCTAAAAGCTAATCATAGGAGCTTAAACAAGAAACTTCTTAACCTTTGTTGCTTTTGCATCAACAGCCAGACTCTCTCTACATAAAACGCAGTCCAAAACCCAATTCAAACTCTGACCACTTGCTGACAAACTTGCCATCTCCTCCATGAGGTCCCAGTTAGCAATCCACATCTGCCATCTGCTTGAGCACAAAGTCTTTTTCAGATTTGTTGGAACGAATTCCCAGGTTCTGACCTCGTATTAATAGCCAGGTTTTGCTGGTCTGTTTAAACATAGTGCTCTTCCTTAGTAACATACATCAGCAGAAGCTGTTGATCAGTAACTAACCTGCAATCAAAATCCAGGCCTCGCTTCACAAATATGGACAAGCTTGCTGGCCAGTTTTTGTTTTTAACACTAGCTGTTACCCACATTCTAAAAATTATCCTTAGCTTGCTGTTTCCAGTTCACAGCTCCAAATCAAAATTGATAAAAGAATAAAACAAAAATAATGAGAGCTTAAAGTACATTGAATACACATTGTGTAAAGGCAGTGGCACTGGCTGATGTGATACCAATATGTGGCACTGCTGCAAAAGAATGGAGCCGTTTTACCAAACTCTCTGAGGCAAGAAATTTCTCATTTCAATCCTAAATGATTAACCCCTTATCTTGAGACTGTATCCAATGTGTACTAGATTCCTGAGCCAGCAGAAATAATCTCTCAGTATCTATGCTGTCAAGCCCTTTCAGAACCTTGTAAGTTTCAAAGAGATCCTAGAAGAAAGGCTGTTGACACAGCTTACTTTTACTGGATGGTGTATTGCCCCCTGTATTCCACGGATCAGAAAAAGCAATTTCTGTTAAACGCTGTTCTATTCCAATTTCCGATCTTTCTGTTACCATTCCCTTTGAATCCTCATCCTTCAGAATCTTCTTTTCAGAATCATCTTTGAGCTTCCATGTAAAAAGAAAACAACATGATACATTCTCCATCAACAACTTGTGCAGTAAGAGGTGCCAAGGCACTTCACAGGACTGTTATCCAGCAAAATGTCACATAAAAGCAATATATTAAGACAGTTATTATTCAAACAGGCATGCTTCAGTGAGTACCTGAAATGGAAAGGATGAGGGGAAAAATGCCAGAAATTAGGAACTAAACAACTAAAAGCAACCCTGCCAAAGTTGAGGTGGTGAAAACTGTATTGTAAAAGAGCAAAAAATTGTAGCGGAGACAGATCTTTGTTCAGAGGGGTACAGTATGATGTATTATATGGTTTGCAGGAAGCAGAGTTAGGGAGAGGCAAGTCAATGCTGAGATTTGAACAGAAGAATGATTTTTTTTATATTGATGGACTTGTGGGACTGGAAGCCAATGCAGCTGAGCAAATACTAAGCTGATGATTGAGTGTAACTTGGTGAGAGTTAGACTACGGGCAGAAGCATTTTGGATGGATTGAAGTGCATGGAAAGCGGAAGGTTAAAAGGCTGGCCGTAGGACCTGATGAACTGAGGCTGGATGGAAATAGTAGCAAAGAAAATATGGGGTTTGAGGCTCAACTCAGGGTCAATTTCTTTTTCTTTATTCTTTCAGAAGATTTGGGAAACACTGACTAGACCACTGAAGATCAAATTTTACCCTTGAACTGAGTGGCTTACTAAGTCGTCTTAGACAAGTAAAGAGTCACATGTCGGGCAGGCTAGCTAAGGATGTCAGATTTCCTTCCCTAAAGGGCATCATGAACTAGATGGGCTTTTACAACGATTGATGATTATTTCTTGACTACTATTACCAAACATAGCTTTACAATCTAGACTTTTTAAATATAAATTTCACCTGCTGCCATGGTGGTACTTGAACCAACATTCTCAAAGTATTAACCAGGTTGCTGGACTAGACCAGTGATGTTACAACTATGCTGCCGTCCAGCCCTAGAGTACATCAGAATTGTTTGCAATTTGATTAATCTTTTAGGCAATGACTAGGAACAGGGATAGAATAGGTGACTCAGGAAGGTCTTTTGTAGTGGAGAGTTTAACAGAAGCTTCAGGCTTTCCAATATCTTAGTAAAGGTGATTTCTTCTCATCCAATACTGGATATCAATCCGGCAGAACAACAAGCGAAAAACAGCGTCTTTAACAGATTGTGAAAACTCTGCCGACAAACAGCAAATTACACTAGAACAGTCAGGGTGGATCTATTTTTAGGTTCTTCGGCCATGATGTGAAAGATTCCCAATCATAAAAGTTTACCATACCTTATTTATTTCAGAACCCGTTAAAATAAAATGGACTTCAGAAGAGTTAGTAATAATTGGATGGATTTTTCCAATTTCAGTTTGTGATTTAGTGCTGGGTTTTTCCAATGTTACCTCTTCACTTCCAACAGAATCCTCTGTTTGCTTGACCTTCTTCTTTTTCTTCTTTCGTTTTGACTTCCCAACGCCAGCAGGGTTAACCTGAGATTTTTCTTCCTCCCCATTGGACACCTTTAGTTTCTCATGATGCCCTTTAGGGAAGGAAATCTGACATCCTTAGCTAGCCTGCCCGACATGTGACTCTTTACTTGTCTAAGACGACTTAGTAAGCCACTCAGTTCAAGGGTAAAATTTGATCTTCAGTGGTCTAGTCAGTGTTTCCCAAATCTTCTGAAAGAATAAAGAAAAAGAAATTGACCCTGAGTTGAGCCTCAAACCCCATATTTTCTTTGCTACTATTTCCATCCAGCCTCAGTTCATCAGGTCCTACGGCCAGCCTTTTAACCTTCCGCTTTCCATGCACTTCAATCCATCCAAAATGCTTCTGCCCGTAGTCTAACTCTCACCAAGTTACACTCAATCATCAGCTTAGTATTTGCTCAGCTGCATTGGCTTCCAGTCCCACAAGTCCATCAATATAAAAAAATCATTCTTCTGTTCAAATCTCAGCATTGACTTGCCTCTCCCTAACTCTGCTTCCTGCAAACCATATAATACATCATACTGTACCCCTCTGAACAAAGATCTGTCTCCGCTACAATTTTTTGCTCTTTTACAATACAGTTTTCACCACCTCAACTTTGGCAGGGTTGCTTTTAGTTGTTTAGTTCCTAATTTCTGGCATTTTTCCCCTCATCCTTTCCATTTCAGGTACTCACTGAAGCATGCCTGTTTGAATAATAACTGTCTTAATATATTGCTTTTATGTGACATTTTGCTGGATAACAGTCCTGTGAAGTGCCTTGGCACCTCTTACTGCACAAGTTGTTGATGGAGAATGTATCATGTTGTTTTCTTTTTACATGGAAGCTCAAAGATGATTCTGAAAAGAAGATTCTGAAGGATGAGGATTCAAAGGGAATGGTAACAGAAAGATCGGAAATTGGAATAGAACAGCGTTTAACAGAAATTGCTTTTTCTGATCCGTGGAATACAGGGGGCAATACACCATCCAGTAAAAGTAAGCTGTGTCAACAGCCTTTCTTCTAGGATCTCTTTGAAACTTACAAGGTTCTGAAAGGGCTTGACAGCATAGATACTGAGAGATTATTTCTGCTGGCTCAGGAATCTAGTACACATTGGATACAGTCTCAAGATAAGGGGTTAATCATTTAGGATTGAAATGAGAAATTTCTTGCCTCAGAGAGTTTGGTAAAACGGCTCCATTCTTTTGCAAGAGACTGCTGGACATGTATATGGTCACAGAAATTTGAGGGTGCATACATGAGGATCAATGGTCGGCACAACATTGTGGGCTGAAGGGCCTGTTCTGTGCTGTACTGTTCTATGTTCTTATAAAATATGCATCAGCCAGTGTTCTTGTATTGCAACACCTTGATTGTTAGAATAAATTGCCATTTGGTTGCATTAGTGCTGCATGAGTATGCTATTTGTCATAAAGGTAATAGCTTTGTAAACCCATGATTGAAATGACTTATAGGCTTGCAGTTCATGTTCATGCCCTTAATTGTTTCATACCTACATTTTGGCTGCTGTTTAACTGTGTTCCAGGCACTTTAATTTTTACTTGGCTTCTTGTGGCTGCTTATTTGACTGCATAGTCATCTTATGGCGCAGAAAGCGCACATGCATTTGTGACAAACTGAAGAGTTGTAGCAAAATAATGTCTTTCAGATTCTTACAATGGAGGTATTTATTGAGTGTGATGTGATAGTTTCATTGTAAATTAATGCAGTTGTGAAATTGCTTTGCTGCCCTTCAGAGTGCTTGATTAAGATCCCTTATTTTAAAAAAAACTGAATGCTGGAAATCAAACAAATGGAAAATCTCAGCAAGGCTGGCAGCATCTTTGGAGAGGAACCAGTTAGTATTTCGGGTCCAGTGACCAAGGATAGGTTTGGGGGAAGGGGATAAGGAGTAAATGATGGGTGGAGATAATGTCTCGAGAGAGAACAACAGTTGGACAGATAAAGGAGCAATTAATGGTTAGCCTAGGAGAAATGGGATAATGGGAACTATTGGTGGCTAACAATGGCAGATGATGTGATAAGAAGACCTGGTACTTTGGGGTTGGGGTAAGGATGTAGGGGGAAGGTGCTTCAGGCCCTAAAATTGTTGAACTCAATTTGAGTCCAGAAGGCTGTAGAGTTCCCAAGCAGAAAATGAAATGCTGTTCTACCAGCCTGTGCTGACCTTTGGACCCCTTGCAGCGAGGTCTGTTCTGTCTAGAATTTAAAAGCTTAAGGAGTGATCTGATCAAAGTCTTTGAGGTATTAACAGGAAAAGACAGGGTGTCGGAAGATAAATTATTTCTCCTGCTTGGAGATAATAGAACTAAGAACTATAGTCTACAAATAAGGGCCAGCCTGTTCAGTTAGGAAGATGTTGGGAACCACTTCTAAACACATGTTTGTAAAGGTTTGAAACTCTTCTGCAAACAGCTGTGGATGCTCGATCATTGATTATAAATGAGAGAAATTTTCATTGAGCAAAATATTTAAAGACTTGGGCCAAAGACATGTCTTTTGGAGTTAGGCCACAGATCAACTGTGATCTCATTGAATGGCATGACAGGTTTGAGAATCTGAATGGCCTACTTCTCCTGTTCCAACATTTGGATAGAAGCTGGAAAGAAGCCAGGAACCTAGCAGTCTTGGAATGCAAGTCCAACAGTACTTACCAGATTATTGGTACTGCTTGATTGCAATGTTAATATCAACATTCATCAGTTTGAAGAGCGATTGGGGCAATACTTGGCTGATTTGGGTTTGTTTTGCTGTTTGTGGCTTTCGCCTTGACTTTGCACTTCTCTTTGAAACTCATTTGTGCTCCACAGTCGATGTTGAGGCTTTACAGGATATTCTTACCTGACTATATGCTATCTCCTCTCCTCTTGGGTCTGTTCTACAGCTGAAGCAATGCAAACTCAAAGATGACCATGCAGAAGTTTGTAACATTGACTGTAAGGTATGAGTTGGACAGTGTAGCTCTGCCAGTTTGCTTGACTAGTTGGTGGGCAAAATCTTCTGATTTTGCCATAAGCCTCCAGGTGTTAGGGAGATGGACTTTGCCAGGTCAACTCAGCAGGGTATGTTTGTTTATTTGGTCCCTAGGTTAGTACTAGCTGGCCCATTTGGTTTGCTTCTTTGTCTCTGGTTGTTTGTTATAGCTGAGTGTCTGGGCCTTTAAGAGTGCAGTTAAGAGCTAAATGCATTTGGGTGTGGGTCTGGAATGAAAAGTGCCCTTATCCAATGTGGAATGTGGTGACCCCTTATGAGTACTGTGCATGATGGTCTCCAGATTTATGCTTAGAGAAGGTTTACTTGACTTGTGCCTTGAAAAGAAACATTGATCAGACTAGGCTTGCATCATCTGGAATATGGAGTAAGTAATGACTTAAGAGTCAAAGGTTTTTAAGAAGATTTGTAGCTTGGGTTGTGGATGAGGTTGTAGACTTGCTCGCCAAACCTGTGTTAACAAGGTGTAGAGCTGGATGAGCACAGCAGGCCAAGCAGCATCAGAGGAGCAGGAAGGCTGAAGTTTCGGGCCTAGACCCCCCCTCCAGAAATAGAGGAGGGGAAGGGGGTTCTGAAATAATCAGGGAGGGGTGGGGTGGATACAACATGGATAGAGGAGAAAATAGGTGGAGAGGACTGGTCAAAGAGGCATGGATGGAGCCAGTGAGTGTAGGTGGGGAGGGGGGGATGAGATACATCAGGTCAAGAGGGCAGGATGAGATTAGTAGGTTTGAGGTGGGAGGAAGGAAAGGTTAGGGAGGCAGGGACGAGTTGGGCTGGTTTTAGAATGCGGTAGGGAGAGGGGAGATTTTGAAGCTTGTGAAGTCCACACTGATACCGTTGGCTGCAGGGTTCCCAAGCAGAATGAGTTGCTGTTCCGGCAACCTTTGGGTAGCATCATTGTGGCACTGTAGGAGGCCCAGGATGGATGTATTGTCTGTGGAATGGGAGGGGGAGTTGAAATGGTTGGCAGGTGCAGTTATTTAGTATGAAATGAGCATAGGTGTTCTGTAAAGTGGTCCACAAACCAGGTTCCCCCAATCCTCCCAGGATGAGGCATTCCACTCCGGTACATCTCGGATGTCCTCGTTTTTCAAGGACTGCAAACAACACCCCCCGCCCCCCCCCGCACCTCAGTGGTCGACAACGCCCTCAACCGTGTCTCCCACATTTCCCGCAACTCATCCCTCACACCCCCTCCCCGCGATAACAACCAAAACAGAATCCCCCTCGTCCTCACGTACCATCCCACACATCATCCTCTAACACTTTTGCCATCTGCAATCTGACCCCACCACATTTTTCCCTCCCACCCTTATCTGTTTTCTGGAGGGAACACTTTCTCTGTGACTCCCTTGTCTGCTTCACATTCCCCTCCAGCCCCACCTCACCAAGCACTTTTTCCTGCAACTTCAGGAAGTGCTACACCTGCCTCTACACCTCCCTGCTCACCCCCATCCCAGACCCCAAGAAGACTTTCCACATCAAGTAAATGTTCACCCGCACATCTGCCAATGTGGTACACTGCATACGCTGTTCCCATTGTGGCCTCCTCTACATCGGGGAAACCAAGTGGAGGCTTGGGAACTGCTTTGCAGAACACGTATGCTCGGTTCGCACTAAACAACTGCACCTCCCAGTCGCAAACCATTTCAATTCCCCCTCCCATTCCTCAAACAACATGTCCATCCTGGGTCTCCTGCAGTGCCACAACGATGCCACCCGAAGGTTGCAGGAACAGCAACTCATATTCCGCTTGGAAACCCTACAGCCCAATGGTATCAATGTGGACTTCACAAGCTTCAAAATCTCTCCACTCACTACAGCATCCCAAAACCAGCCCATCTTGTCCCTGCCTCCCTAACCTGTCCTTCCTCCCACCTCCAATCCCCATCCCCATCTCCTACCTACCAATCTCATCCTGCCTCCTTGACCTGTCAATCCTCCCTGGACTGACCTATTCTCCATTTCTCTCCCCCCCCCCCCCCCCCCCCAACCCTGGCCCTGCTATCTTCTCCTCTGTCCATTTTCTATCCACCTCACCCCCTTCCTATTTATTTCAGAACTCTCTTGCCCCTCCCCTGTTTCTGAAAAAGGGTCCTGCTCCCCTGATGCTGCTTGGCCTGCTGTGTTCATCCAGCTCTACACCTTGTTATCTCAGATTCTCTGGCATCTGCAGTTCCTACTGTCTCCACCAAATGTGTTTGGTTGCAGAAGTTGCTTCACTCTGGTAGGTAACATCGCCAGTGTGCCTCTAGTGAAGCGTTGATGTTCTGTCTAGCTTGTTATTTTATGTGCCTCTTATGTGCTGGGATGGTTAGCATTACCTCCGGTTCTGTGTTTCAGTGGTTTGCATATCGGCTCCAGTTTGTGTTGGATGGAGTTCCGGTCGAAATGCCATGCCTCTAGGAATTCCATGGCATGTCTCTGTTTGGCTCATGCTATTATGGATGTGTTCTCCCAGTCAAATTTGTGTCCTCCTTTGTCTGTGTGTATTGAGACCAGCGAGAATTGGTCATGTCTGTTGGTGGCTAGTTGGTGTTTGTGTATCCTTTATTGAAGATTTTCTTCCAATTTGGCCTGTGTAATGTTTCTCAGTCCTTAGCTGAAAGTGTACATGGATGGGTTAGTGAGCTTGCAGACAATACAAAGATCACTGGAGTTGTAGATATGTAGAATGTTGTGGAAGGATACAGTGAGATATAGATCAGTTGCAGATTTGAGTGGAGAAATGGCAGATGGGGTTTAATCCAGGTAATTGTGAGGTCCTGCACTTTGGGAGATCAAATGCTAAGGAAGTTATCAGTTAATGGCAGGAACCTGAATAGCATTAATGTGTAGAGCTATCTGGGGTTCAAGTCCATAACTCCCCAAAAGTGGCCATGCAATTCGATAGGGTGTCAAAAGAAGGTATGTTGGCATGCTTGCCCTTACTAGGTAAGGAATTGAGTACAAGAGTCACAATGTCATGGTGGAGCATTATAAGACATTGATGAGGTCACACTTAGAGTACTGCATTCAATTCTGGTAGCCACATTGCAGGAAAGATATGGAGGCTTTGGAGAAGATGCAGAAGAGGTTTACCAAGATCCTGCGTGGATTGGATGGTAATCTCGAAGGAGAGGCTAGAAAAATTTGGTTGTTTTCTCTGGAGCAGCGGATGCTGAGAGGAGACTTCGAACAGTACGGGCCCTTTGGCCCATGATGTGCCAAACTTTCACCCGAAACCTAAGGTCTGTCTAACCTCCACTCCTACCTTATACTGTCATCCATATGCCTATCTAATTGCTGCTTAAATGCCCCTAATGAGACCGACTCCACTATCCTCTCCGGCAATGCATTCCACACCCCTACCACTCTGAGTAAAGAATCTAGCTCTGACATCTCCCCTATATTTACCTCCACTCACTTTAAAACTGTGCCCCCTCATGATAGCTACTTCCACCCTAGGAAAAAGTCTCTGGCTGTCCATTCCATTTGTACGTCTGATTGTTCTGTACTCCTCTATCAAGTCACCTCTCCTCCTTCATTTTTCTAAAGAGAAAAGCCCTAGCGCACTCAACCTTTCCTTGTAAGATCTTCCTTGCATTCCAGGCAACATCCTTGTAAATCTCCTCTGCACCTTTTCCAGCGCTTCCACATCTTTCCTGTAATGAGGCGACCAGAACTGGAAACAGTACTCCAGAGGTGGCCGAACCAGGCTTTTATATAGCTAGAGCATAACTTCACAGCTCTTGAACTCAGTCCCTCTACTAATGAAAGTTAACACATCGTACACCTTCTGAACAACTCTATCCACCTAGGTGGCAGCTTTCAGGGAAATGTGATCATAAACCCCAAGATCCTCTGCTCCTCCACACTGTCAAGAATCTTTCCCTTAACCCTGTATACTACTTTCAAGTTTGTCCTTCCAAAATGAATCACCTCACACTTTTCTTGGTTCAAATCCATCTGCCACTTCTCAGCCCAGCTCTGCACCATATCAATGTCCCTTGGTAACCTCGAACATCCCTCCACACTATCCACAACTCGATACACTTTCATACCGTCCGTGAACTTACTAATCCATCCTTCCACTCCTTCATCCAAGTCATTTAAAAAAATCACAAATTTGATAGACACAAACTAGTCATAGTGAGATACAATTCTATCAGTGATAATGGGAACTGCAGATGCTGGAGAATGCAAGATAATAAAATGTGAGGCTGGATGAACACAGCAGGCCCAGCAGCATCTCAGGAGCACAAAAGCTGACCTGAAACGTCAGCTTTTGTGCTCCTGAGATGCTGCTGGGCCTGCTGTGTTCATCCAGCCTCACATTTTATTATCATAGTGAGATAGAAATGTGTAATATTGAGATGCATGGATAGGGTTAATGGTCAGAATCTTTCTTCCAGAGTTGAAATGACCGATACTAAGGAGCATGCATTTAAGATGAGAGGGAGAATGTTCGAAGGACGTCTAAGGGACAGGTTTGTTTGCAGAGTGGTGAGAGCCTGGAATGAGCTGCTAGGGGTAGTGCTGGAGGCAGATGTGGTAGGGGCATTTACAAGACTTTAAGATAAGCACATGAATATGCAAGGAATGGGGGGATATGGATCAAGGGCAGACAGAAGAAATTAGTTTAATTTGGTGTCAGTGTTTGGCACAACATCATGGGTAGAAGGGCCTGTTCCTGTGCTACGTTGTTCCATGTTCTGTTGCGAAGTTGGTATAGTACTTGTGGATTGGAAGGCAGGACGTTAGAATTTTTGTAAAATGACAGTG
Organism: Stegostoma tigrinum; assembly: GCF_030684315.1. Taxonomy (NCBI): domain Eukaryota; kingdom Metazoa; phylum Chordata; class Chondrichthyes; order Orectolobiformes; family Stegostomatidae; genus Stegostoma; species Stegostoma tigrinum. Next base: position 1,757,733 of record NC_081388.1, on the reverse strand, counting down.
GAGAAGGGAGCTTGGTCCCTTTTTAAAAGGTGTGATTTTTAAGCTTGGAGATCTAAAATAAGGGCTGCAGGCAGCAGCAGATGCACAGAGAGTTCTTGAAACTGAAACATTGTATCAAAAGGCTACACTATTAATTGACAAAGCAACATTTTTACTAAGACAACAGTTTGTTTTTAATTTAGCTGATTAACTTAGTCCAGGCCCTAGATGCCAAAGCCCAACTAAATTTAAATCTGGCGGTTTTGACAAACTTGGATCCATCCAACTCGAAGAAATTAATGAGTCATTAAGGGTATAAAAGAAGAGGGCATTTGAGACTCGGTGGGAGAGCAAACTGCCATCTGTTAAAGCGCAGAGCACTGAACAGCCATCCTCTCTAAAGAAAGAAAATCACTGGCACTCTCAGAAATCTAAGATCTCAGAGTAAGCACCATTTTTAAAAAAAATTGGTACTACAGCATACTTAGCTAATTTTCCTAACTCAAGAATTCGATGGTGACACACGTTCCTGACTGGAGGTCAGTGGAGAAGGCAAATAACATTCCAGAAGTTTAAAGTTTTGGCAGAGGTCTGTACCTCCAGGTTGTGGATGAGGTTGTTGACCTTGCTCGTCAAACTGGTTTGTTCTCGTTCAGACGTTTCACCACCATGCTAGGTGACATCATCAATGGAACCTCTGGTGAAGCGGTGTTATTCTACGCCACTTGGAATTTACACTGTTCAGTCCATGATGTTGAGAAGTGTCATTCCTGGTTTTGAACTGTACGGATTTGTATATGGGGTTCAATTCTGTATGTTTGTTGATTGTAGTATGGGTGAAGGACCATGCCTCTAGGAACTCCTGTGCACGTCTATATTTGGTTACTATAGTAAACTTGTCCTAGTTAAACTGGCCTTCATTGTCTGAGTGTACTGATATTGAGGAGCGTTCGTTGTCTGTTTTGCTGCTAGCTGATGTTCATGTATTCTGATGGCTCGTTTCCTTCCTGTCTGTCTGATATAATATTTGTGGCAGTCATTGCATGGTATTTTGTAAACCACGTTGCTTCTGCATGTTGTGGGAATAAGATGTTTAATCCTTGTATGTGTTGGTCATAGAGTGGCTATGGTCTTGTGGCCCAGTATGATTCCTCGCGGTCTTGTTGTCCAGTCCAATATAACAAAGTAACATAGCCCAAGCCAAACGTAGACACACGTGGGAATTCCTAGCGGCATGGTTCTCCACTCGTACTTCAACCAACAAACACATGTAGAATTGGACTCCATATACAAATCCATACAGATCTAAACTGGAAATGACAGTACTCACCATAATTGACTGTACAGTATAAATTCCAAGCAGGTAGAATAATACCGCTTTATTGGAGGTTCTACTGATGATGTTACCTGGCATGGTGACAACACATCTGAATGAGAACAAGCCAGCTCGGCAAGCAAGTCAACAACTTCAAGATTCTGGTAGACTTATGCTGGCTGTAATTTTGAGAGATTAAGCTTTCGTTTTTGCTTATTAAGTTGGTTTATATAAGTGGGAGCCATATGTATGGAACAGCATACCGTTAGAATCTTGTTTTATTCAGGAATAGTTAACAGTTAAGGGGAATTGTTCGCATTGTTAGTTCTGTTTAATTTATTAACTGTCCTTTACATAAACTGTTACTTGTTGATTATAAAGTGAGTATCAAGGATTTCTTTCATTTAACCACTCCTTTTAATAGATTACAAAGCAAGGCAAACTTCTCTGGGTATTCTGGTTTTAATTATCAGAGGTGCCCATCTCCTCTTAACAGTTCTACGTAATTCTGTTTTCTTTTTGAGGCTTTGCCTGTATCCTTGTGTGCTATGCTATTTCAAGTGTTTATGTATATACATAAATATCGAGAGTTCTTGCGTCTACCATGTGTTCCGGGTAGACAGTGCCTTCTGAATAAAAAGTCTTGATCTCAAATCACTCTGAACATTCTCTTTGCATTAAATTGGGCCCCCTACTTACTGATCCTCTACTAAGGAGAAATATTAATTCCTATCCACCATGTCTACGTCCTTAAACTTTGGTCACCTCAATCAGGTTGTCCCACAGTCTCTGTGGTGGAAAGAAAATGACTAATGTCTGTCTAGTCTCTATGCCTGGGTTGGAGCAATTCAGCTATGAAACATCCTGGTGATTGTCTTCTGATTATCTAGTGCAGTCACAAAATGCTGTTACCAGAACTGTACATGTTATTCCAGCTGTGGCCTAACTAATGTTTCATACAGCTACGAAATAACCTCCCTGCTCCTGCATTTAATGCCCCAGCTTTTATAGGCAAGTATCCCAGATACCTTATTGAACAACCATATCCACCTGTCCTGCCTTCAAGGATCTGTGGACAGGCGCATCAAGGTCCATCTGATCCTCTACTTGGTAGAGCCCTGCCATTCTTCTTGTATTCCCTTATTATATTAGTGCTACCAAATGCTGCACCTTTCACTTTTTAAATGATTAGATTCCGTTTGCCACTGTTCAGCCCATTGCTATCCTTGTCACTATTTACCATACCATCAATTTCTGTGACACATGAACTTGCTGATCAAACTTTTATATTTGTGAACAGATCTTTAACATACATTAAAAGCAGCAAGGGACTCGGCACTGAATTTTTTGGCCTGCCGCTGGATATGAGCTTCTGGTCAGTGTCAAAAACTTATCAAGAGTCTAGACTGCGTCAATTGCTTTATCCTCCTCTAACTACCTTGTCAGTTCTTCAAAAAATTCAAATTTGTTAGACACTGTCTCTCCCAATAAAGCCATGCTGACTATTCTTGGTTATTCTTTGCTTCTTCAGGTGGGGGTAAACTCTATAGCTCAATTATTCTTTACAACAATTTCCCTGCCATTAATGTTAATCCTACTGGTTTATCTGTACCACCCTTGAATAATGGTACCGTATTAATTGTTACCTGATATAGGAGCAGCACTCCAAAAGCATGTGATTTCAAATGCACCTGTTGGACTGCACCCTGGTGTCATGTGACTTCTGACATCATCCATTCTGTAGTTAGAGAAGATTTGTAAATTGAAGTCAGAGCTTCTGCAACCTCTATCCTTGCACCCAACAATGGCCTGGGATGCATGTCCTCTGGGCCTAGGGCTTTATTTGTTTTCTGCTGTAACCACTAATACCTCTTCCCCTCCTATTATTTATTCAAATATATCATAGACCCCCTTCCTGGATTACCCTTCTCTTTGATGAATTGCAATGCAAAGTACCCATTTAAAATCTGAACTCTATCTTCTGGCTTCATACACACAGAATCATAGAATCCATACTCTGCAGAAGGCGACCATTTGGCCCATCATTAACCCTTCGAACAGCATCCCACTCAGACCCTGTCTCCAACCCTTTCGCAATATTCCTGCATTTGGTATGGCTAATCCATCTAAACTGCACATCCCTCAACACAACAGTGCAATTTAGCATGGCCAGTCCATTTAACCTGCGCATCTTTGTACTATGGGAGGAAACCAGAGCATCCAGTGAAAACCCATGCAGATATGGTGAATGTGCAAACGCTATACAAACAGTCACCCAAGGCTAGAATCAAACCTGTGTTCCTGGTGCTGTGAGGCCATATTGCTAACCACTGAGCCACGATCCACACAAACCGTACTGTCTCCCTGATTTAACACAGTGTGAAGCTGGATGAACACAGCAGGCCAAGCAGCATCAGAGGAGCAGATGCTGCTTGGCCTGCTGTGTTCATCCAGCTTCACACTCTGTTATCTCAGATTCTCCAGCATCGGCAGTTCCTACTATCTGTCTTCCTGATATATTGCCTTTTCCATCATATACTTTCAAATGCCTTTGGATTTTCCTTAATGTTACCCACTGCTGTATTTTTTTTCATGCATCCTTTTCAATCTCTCTTTTTTTTAAAGTAACCTCCTGAACTTTTATACTGTTGGACATATGCTGTTTTTGCCATAGGCTTTAACTTTTTTTCTTCATATCCACTTCTATATGTCTTTTGACATCCAGGGCCCTTTTAGACTTGGTGATTCCACTCTTCACCTTTGATTTGCCTTTCTGGTTTACCCATAAAAGGACCTGAGTTTTAAAGCTGGCAAAGCTTAATTAATTAAATTTGTCAGGTAGTTGGAAGCTGGTCAGGGCATTGCTATAGGGAGACAACAAGAGTGGAAGTCTCCAAAGGCCTTTTCTGTTTGAAAAGATGCAATGTTGTGTACATATTCCTTTCTTGTTTCTAAATGGTAAAGACAAAATAGGAATGTTGGACGAGAGGACAGGGGTCCAGGAATGAAATCATTGAATGGGTGAATAGATTTTTTAAAAAATGGTTAATACAGTACTTAAATTTGTGAGTGGAATTCATATAGTGAGTGCAACAAATGTAGTAACTGTGATTTTAGGACAAAAAGGAATGGTTAAATAAATCAAGTCAATATTTCCTTGAGTAACAAATATCATTTCTACATCTAGGTGAAGTGGTTCAGCCAGTCTTGAAAAAAAAGCTTCCTCTGGTGATAACTCTAGGGTCTGGGGATGCAATCTTAAGTTGAGCATGAGGCTGTTCAGAGGCAGTATGAGAAATTGTGTTATTATACAAACAGTAGGTAGGAGAGGTGTAAGTTTCTTTTTTGGGGCCTGAAATTGAATATTAGGAGAGCCTGACCAAGTAGATTGTTTAGATTTCATTGAGCAGCAAGAGGATTGTCAGAAACAAGAGCCAGGAAGATACACCTGACTGAAATAACAAGGTGTAGAGCTGGATGAACACAGCAGGCCAAGCAGCGTCAGAGGAGCAGGAAAGTTGACATTTCGGGTCTGGACCCTGAAACGTCAGTTTTCCTGCTCCTCTTGTATGCATTCGTCCAGCTCTACACCTTGTTATCTCAGATTCTCCAGCATTGGCAGTTCCTACTATCTCTGTATCTGACTGAAGTTGTGTTACAGCTTTTCAGAACAGGGCTTGGCTGAGTGACCACATTAGGCCTCTGCATCAGTGCGATCTATTTCTCAACTGGAGAGTACACCATGAAGAAGCATTTTGTCTTTGTTGGGTTTTTCTCTTCTAGAAATCCCTGCTTGAATTATCCATACAGTTGTAGTCATCCTTGAGATTGTCATCCGATTTTGCAAGGTGAGGATTTGGTGAGAAGGGGTCGCTGATAGTTTTTCATGGAATTTTATAGAATCCCAACAGTGTGGAAACATGCTCTTCAGTTGAACAAGTCCATACTGACCCTCAGCATCCCACCCAGATCCATCCCTTTATTACCCACCTAACCTAAACATTTCTGAACACTGTAGGCGATTTAACATAGCCAATCCACCTAGCCTGCCCATCTTTGGACAGAGAGGAAACCAGAACACCCAGAGGAAACCCACGCAAACATGGGGAAATTGTGCAAACTCAACAGATAGCTGCCTGATGATTGAATTGAACCTGGATCCCTGGCGCTGTGAGGCAGCAGTACTAACCAATGAGCCACCTTGCTGCCCCAAAGTTATCATTTTGTCAGAGTTGCAAACACATTACTAGTTGCAATTTATCTTCAAATGTTCAATTTATTCATGTACAGATGGCTGGGAGATGCCTTGAGCTTTTCTGAAAGGCAAACAATGTATTGATTTGTCGTTGAGCGGCTGTAAATCTAATTAACTGAAATGTTTATTTCTATTTATCTTCAAAGCAGTTTGAATGTTGCATTTGTGGCCAAGATTATTGCAATCAATTTATAACCAGTAGGAGCACTGCACTAAATCAGAGGCTCCAGTTAATGCTTTTGTGCCTCAGGTGAACATTTTGTTTATTTTTGATATTTTGAGGAGAATACAGTAAGTACTCTGTTTACTTGGGTGCTGTGTTGCCCCTGTTTATTCTCAGGGTTATGTGTTTTAATTGTGTAGATTTAATCTGTCAAGTGGCAGCATACAGTATGCTTCAGGAAGCAAGGATTCTTTGAACCTTGTGCCTCACCACGTTTATGTAGTCAATGGGGTAGGTAAGACGCTCTAGATTGGTCTATAAGATATACTTACCTGAGTGGTGATTCACCCAGCTCCAATGCCTGGTATGAAGGCCGAACTTGGCCATTGTGCTTCAGCAGACATCCCTAAGTAAAAATTAAATCTGAGATGTTTACGTGGCAGTATTTCCTTCCTGAGTCATCCTGTATCCACAAGGCAATTGACAGAATATGCTGTGCATCAAAACATATCTTGCACTTTTGTAAAATGATTTCTGACATTTCAGAATGGACAGATGATTCATTAAAACAGCCTCAAAACAACTGGTAGAACGTAAAACACAGAACTGTACAGCACAGGAATGGGCCCTTTGTCGGACAATGGTTGTGCTGAACAAGGCACCAAATTAAACTAATCCCTTCTGCTTGCCCTTTGTCTCTTTCCTTCCATTCCTTACATATAAATTCCTACCAGTCTCTGCTTTAAAAAATACTCATCCCTCAGACCTCCTTTGAACTTCCCCCTCACCTTTAAATGTATACCCCCTAGTTTTACCTTTTCAACTCTGGGAAAATGATTCTGACCATCAACCCTATCTATGCATCTCATAATTTTATGCACTTCTATCAAATCTTGCTTCAGCCTCCGCTGCTCCAGAGTTTTTTCTAGCCTCTCCTTATCGCTGATACCCTCCAATGAAGGCAGAGTCCTGGTACACCTCTTCTGTACCCTCTCCAAAGCATCCACATCCTTTCTGTAATGTGGCAACCAGAACTGTTGAAAAGACAATTATCTTAATCTTAAAGAATTTATAGTGTACTTCTAAGGATGGAATGTTTTATTTCAGGTCACAGAGATAAAATCGTTCTGTTATCATTTCAATGCTCATAAATTGCAATGCAGTACAATTTTTTTACCTGAGCTTGGACACTCCTTTCGTATCTGCAGTGAAATTTGTTTTTTTTATCCTTTACTGTGAGTTATTTAACCTGGGTGCCTGTCCCCATTTCATGATAGAAGCAACAACAGGTAGAAACATGGATCTCTCAATTTGTCATCATTCCAACATTTGGTTTTGGTTGAGCTGATTGCATCATGGTCACTAAATTTAGCATGTTGTTCCTCCTCTCACCCACATTCCAGATGACACAACATTTTCACTTCTCAATTTTCTCCTTTGAAGTTTAATTGCTATAAGGCTCTGTAGGCTGAGCAGTCTCCATTACCTTACCCATAGTTATTCACTCCAGTGAATTTTTGCAGTGAATTACTGCTATAAAGGCCAAACATGCTCATTGTGCTGTAGCAGGTGCCCCAAGTAAAAATTAAATCTGAGATGTTTGGGTGGCAGCATTTTCTTCTTGAGTCACCCTGTGTCCAAAAAGTAACTAACAGATTTTACTATAATACTTTCTGTTCTTTGATTATGCTTTTTGAGCTACTGATCAAGTAGATTTACTGGTGGTGGGAGAGGGTTGGTATCTTTTGCTGAGGGAATAGGAGAAAGATGCCTTTCACAGCTAGGTGTCGCAAGGTAGGCTCTGACATTGACCTCCCATCATGAGGTGTCACTGTTCTTGATCTGAAACCTGTGGTAAGTGTAATAAGTGTAATACCTCTGCAATTGACATCAGTTAATTCAAAAGTGATTTAGTAGTTGATCTGAGATATACTCTGGTCTGTTTCTCTACTAACTGCATGCTTGGGTTTAAATCGATACTTGGGCGTGAGTATAAGTAATCTAGAATCATTTGTATCTCATTATATTACCCTCTCTCTGATCAAAGATACTGCATCCTATCCCTTTATGGAATATGGTAGTGATTTGCCTAAAGACCTAAGTGTCAATGTCCTGCAGCTTCCTCTTCTGATGCCTATTGAAATTGTCAATCTCGATTAGCAATAGGAAAACAAAAAATGAGATGGTTCTCTGTGGTTTTCTGGAGTGTTTAAAAGAGACACTCGACCTTATTCTCATTGAGTTCTAGCCCTGCCACCATCACGACCAAGCACTCGCTGGTGTAGTCATTACCTAGGACTTGTAACCTGAGTGTGGGTACTCTTGCTACATCCTGTGGTGGCTCACACGATGACGCAGGTCATTCGTTTCATACTTTAAAGACTAATTGATGCAAATCTATTTAAATTGATTTTTGGCTGCAATCACCTAACTGTTACATTGTTGGAATAAACTGGCTTGCTCTCAGAGACTTTGAATAGCAGAGACACCTCATTACTTTACATTCATTACATTAAATACTTAGGAGCTGTGTTCCATATTCAGATTTTAAAACAAACTGCGTGTGAAATGATGGAATTGTAGAGGAGGTAATGCCAAGTAAACCATCTCCACTTGTGCTGGTACAAAACTGATGTTATACTTCAGTGCTGACCTGTCTGGAGTGCTCAAGAATTCCGTGTAGCTTAGTGCTTTGTGATTTGGTATCGGGTACAGTATCCTACCTACATCACACTCCAAAGCAGCTGTTAGTAACCACCTCTTAAATGGATATGTGGAGGAGTTTTACTGGTTCATGTTTGCCAGCCTGAAAGTGACAGATGCTCAGTGTTGCACTGCAGCATAAAATCTGAACTTGGCAATGTGAGTGAATTAAAGACTTCATTACTGAGTCCCTGAAATGAGAAAATTCAGATTTCCAGAAGCCGACTAAATTGTATCAGTTTTTCCTTTTGTGTATAATTAGCTGTTGCAATCACCATTGGTAAGAAAATACAGCCTGGTTATTGAAGCTTTGTTGTTTAGAAACATAGAAACCAAGAGCAGAAACAGGCCATTCAGCCCTTCAAGCCTGCTCTGAGCAGGATATGCTGACTCTGGCTCTCAATGCCAAATTTCTGCTTTCTCATTCTATCCCCTCAATGCCTTTTAAATCTAAAAATGTGTGTATCTTTTACTTGATTATGCTCAGTGACCTAGCCTCCACAGTCTTTGTGATTCACTATCCTGAGGGAAGAAATGTTTCCTCAGCTTATTCCTGAATGGTCCAACCTGGATGCTCAGATTGCCCAAAAAACTGAAACAACTGCTGGTGCTAGAAATTACTAGAAAAAATTCAGTAGCTCTGGCAGTCTGTCGAGAAAAATCAGAATTGACTTAGTTAACTGACTTCTGAAAAAAGGCCATTGGACTTGAAAAGTTAACTCTGATTTCTGTCTACAGATGCTGTCAGACCTGCAGAGTTTTTCCAGCAATTTCTGTTTTTGTTGCTGAGACTGTACCCTGATTCTAAACTCTGCAAGGGGAAACATCCTCCCTGCATCTGGACTGTCCAGCCCTGTTGAAATTTTATCCTCTGCTTAAACTCAACCTGTTTTCACTTAACTCTTATAGAAAAGACCTGCTCCCCCTGGTGAACCTTCACTGCTCTCTTTTTTTTGAGTCTATGTTCTCTTGGACAGGGAGATCAAAACTACATGTAGTTTTCCCGGTGTGTCTAAACAAGGTGTGGTATAATTACCGTAAGACATCTTTGCTTCTGAACTCAAATCTTTTTGCATTGAAGACCGAAATACCATTTACTGCCTTAATTGCTTGCTGTATTGCCTGTTTAATTTCATTGACTGGGGTACGAGGGCACCCAGATTCTTTTATGCAATCATACTTTCCCTACATATTTAGCATAGAAAATCAGGGCAGAAGTAGGCCATTTGACCCCTCAAGCTAACTCTGCTATTTAATATGATGATGACTGATCATCCAACTCATTTACCATATTGTATCAGAGATAATAGGATGCAGATGCTGGAGAATCTGAGATAACAAGGTCTGGAGCTGGATGAACACAGCAGGCCAAGCATCATCTTAGGAGCAGGAAAGCTGATGTTTCAGGCCTAGACCCTTCTTCAGAAATTTGATTGAAGCTTTCCTGCTCCTCAGATGCTGCTTGGCCTGCTGTGCTCATCCAGCTCCACACCTTTGTTATCTCTCATTTACCATGTTCTTTCTACCTATAACCTTTGATCCCTATAGTCACAAGACCCATATCTAACTATGCTAAATGTTTTGGGCTCAACAGCTTTTCTGTGAAAGATATTTCAACAGGCTCACCATTCTCTTGTTGAAGATATTTGTTCTCACTACAGTCCTCAATGGCCAAGCTGTCACCCCTGGTTCTGGACTCACTGGTCATCAGGAATTTCTGTCCTGCATTTACTCTGTGTCTAGTTAAATTAGAATTTCTCAGGTTTCAGTGAGATTCTTCCCCCTTTTCCCCCCGCCCTCCACCTCACACCACCACCGCCACCACCATTCTTCTAAACTCCCCTAAGCATAGTCTTAACTGAACCAGTAGCTCCTCTTCTCATGGCTTTCATCTCCATTCATTGACCAAGTTACGCTCTTGTTCCTCTGGTACGCTTCCCATTTGCACATTTCGTCTTCTCATCGCAATGGCAGTTTACATCATCTTGGTTATTGCCACACTTACCAACACTGTCACACCTCCAGGGCATGGATTTACACAGATCTATTTTATACTTGACTGCACATTTCACACTTCCTCGCAATTGCAACCTATTTCTTTACTGTGGCCTCAACAGTTCCAACTTGTCCCAGGAATCCGTATGGTAAATCTTTGTTGCACTCCCTCCATAGGCAATACATCTATTCTCAGATAGGGAGACCAAACCTATGCACAATCTTTGGAGAAATCCTCAGGGATAGGATTTACTGATATTTGTTAAAACCTGGGCTTATTAGCGATAGGCAGTATAGCTTTATGCAGGAAAGATTGCCTGTGTCAAACTTAGTGTGTTTTGAGGAAGTTACAAAGATGATTGAGGGAATAGCTGTAAATATTGTCTTTATAGACTTGAGCATGGCCTTTGATGTGGTTCCTTATAACAGGCTGATACCAAAGGTGAAGCCATGTAGGATCCGAGTTGGTAAGATGGATACAGAACTGGCTCTGCCCTAGGAGACAGACAGTGGTGGAAGGGTATTTTTCTAACTGTAGATTTGTGACCAATGATATTTTGCAGGGATCAGTGTGGGAGCACCTTATGTTTATTTGGAAGATAATATAGATGGCCTGTTTCATAAGTTTGCAGACTACTCATTGGGGGATCTGTGGATAGTGAGGAGGATTGCTAAAGGACACAGCAGGATATAGATAGGCTAGAGACTTAAGCATAGAAATTGCAAATGGAATTAAATCCGGACAAATGTCAGGTGATCTATTTTGGAAGATCTAGTGCAAGAGTGATGTGTGCAGTAAATGGCAGAACCCTTAGCAGCATCAAATTCAGAGGGATTTAGGTGTAAAAGTGTACAGCTCCCTGAAAGTGGCAACACAAGTGGTTAAGGTGGTCAAGAAGGCATACAGCCTTCATCAGTTAGGGCTTAGAGTATAAAAATTGATAAGTCATGTCGCAGCTGTATAGAAGCCTGGGCCACATGTGAAATATTGTGGACAGCTCTAGTTGCCGCATCGTGTGAAGGATGTGGAGGGTTTGGAGAAGGTCCAGAAATATTTTACCAGGATGTTTCCTGGTTTGGTGGGTATTAGCTGTGAGAAGAGTTTGGATCGACTTGGATTGTTTTCGCTTGAATGTCAAAGAATGAGGGGTGACCTGATGGATGATCACACAATTGAGTGGCATGAATAGAATGGATGGTCAGAGTCCTTTTCCTGAGGTAGAAATATCAATTACTAAGGGATATAAGTTTAAGAAAAAAGGCAGTAAGTTTAAAGGAGATGAGAGGCAAGCTTTTTTTTTACACAGGGTGGTTAGTGCATGGAATGTGCTGCCAGAGGAGGTGATGGATGCTGTTACAAAAGCAACATTTAAGAGGCAGCGATGAGTAGGCAGGGAATAAAGGGATAGCATTGAGGCGAGAGTTTTCTCATTTAGAAAGGCATGTTGATGCAATGCTGGTGGGCCAAAGGACCTGTTCCTGTGCTGTACTGTTATTTGTTCCAGGCATGGTCTCACCAAGGCCCTGTGCAATGCAGTAAGGCATCCTTACAGCTGTATTTGAATTCCCCTGCTGTGAAGACCAACATAACATTTGCCACCTGGTGTGCTTGCATGCTTACTTTCAGCCATAGTGTAAAAGAGTGCAGAGGTCATCTTGCATCTTCCCTTTCCCAATCTATCAAGATTGCAGGTGATAATCTGCCTTCTGTTTTTGCTACCTGAGTGGATAACCTCACATTTACCCACATTGTACTTCATCTACCATGTGTTTGCCAGCTCACTCAACTTGTTCAGATTGCACTGAAGCACCTTTTGCGCACTTCTCACAGTTTACCCAACATTGTGTTGTCTGCAAACTTGGACGTATTACTTCATCATTTACTATTATCTAAATCATTAATATGCATTGACAGTAGTTGAAGTACTCTGTCATCTTTGTGGTACCCCATGAGTTACTGGTTGCCACTCAAAAATACAGACTAATTCTGCAGCTTGGTTCCTCTCTGACCACCAGCTCCCTATGCATGTGCTTTAATTTTACGTGTTCATTTCTTCATTGAATCCTTATTGAAAGCCTTCTGGAAATCCAAGTAAACCACATCCATTTCCTATTGGAGGCCTGTGTCAAGTGGTACGCCATCAGGATTGGTCCTGGGTCCACTGCTTTTTTGTCATTTATATAAATGATTTGGATGTGAACATCAGAGGTATGGCAGATAGCACCAAAATTGGTGTACTGGACTGCCAAGAAGGTTCCCTCAGAATAATGGGATCTTGATCAGATGAGCTGGTGGGCTAAGGAGTGGCAGATGGAGTTTAATTTAGATAGATATGAGGTGCTGCATTTTGGAAAGGCAAATTAGGGCAGGACTTGCACATTTAATGGTAAGATTCTGGGGTGTGTTGCTGAATAGGAAGACCTGAGAGCATGGTCATAGTTTCTTGAAAGTAGAGTCACGGGTAGATAGGATAGTGAAGAAGGCACTTGGTTTGCTTGCCTTTATTGATCAGTGCCTTCAGTATGGGAGTTGGGAGGCCATAGTGCATTTGTACAGAACATTGGTTAGGCCATTTTTGGAATACTGCATTCAATTCTGATCTCCCGGCTATAGGAAGGATGTTGTGAAACTTGAAAGGATTCTAAAAAGATTTATAAGGATGTTGCCAAGGTTGAAGGGTTTGAGCTATTGGGAGAGGTTGAATAGGCTGGGGCTATTTTCCTCACAGCATCAGAGGCTGAGGGGTGACCATAAAATCGTGAGTGTCATGGATAGAGTGAAAAGCCAAAGTCTCTTCCTTAGGGTAGGGGAGGCATATTTAAAACTGTCTAAGAGGCAACTTTTCTCTGCAGATGGTGCATGTATGGAATGATCTGCCTCATACTTTTCACTTTCCATGTCATTCACAATCTTTTAAACTTCTACCAGGCCGCCCCCTCAACCTTCTGTGTTCCAGTGAAAAGAAACCCAGTCTATACAATCTTTCTTCATAGCTAAAATTCCCCATACCAGGCAAAATTCTGGTAAACCTTTTCTGACCCTCTCCAAAGCATCCACATCCTTCTAGTTCTGACCAGAGCGTACACAGTATTCCAAGTATGGCCTGACTAAAGTTCTATAAAGCTGCAGCATAACTTGCTTATGCTTATGCTTTCCAATGAAGACAAGCATGCCATAGGCCTTTTTTTTTAAAAAAACAACCTTAGCTACGTGTGCTGCCACCTTTTATGATCTATGGACCTGCACATCCAGATCCCTCTACATATCAATACTCCTCAGAGTCCTGCCATTCACTGTATCATTCCCACTGCTACCTGACCTTCCAAAATGCATCACCTCACGTTTGTCTGGATTAAACACCATCTGCTGTTTTTCTGCCCGTGCCTCCAACTAATTTATATTCTGCCATATTCTGATGATCCTCACTCTCTACAACAGTACCAATCTTTGTATTATCCACAAGCTTACTAATTAGACCAGCTAAATTTTCTTCCAGATCATTTATGTAGACTATGAACAGCAGAGGCCCCAGCACTGATCCCTGTGGAACACCAGTAGTCTTAACCCTCCATTTGGAAAAAGATCCTTCCGCTGCTACCCTCTGGCATGTTAATTTTAATTGGGTTGCCTTCTCTTTGTTTCCCGCTAAAATCTCACCTATTTCCAACTGTAAGGTGCCTTCATTTGTCTTCAATAATCTTTTTCCTTTCATGTACCTGTGGAAGCTTTTACATTCCCTGTAAGCTTACTGTCATACTGTTTTCCCCCTTATCAATCTCTCTTCCATCTTTCATTGAAATATAAACTGATCTTAATTCTTATGTCTGCTGCTCTTTATTCTTTGGCCAATTTCCCCTTCCTGACACAATTCCTCATTTCTCTTTGTCAGCTGTTGTTTGGCCACTTTTCCCATCTTATTTTTGTGTCTGTCAGAAATGCACAATTGTTGCATTTTGTTCTATACACATTTTAAATATTTGCCATGCCTGTCCACCACCATCCCTTTCAAGTAATACTCCTCAATGTATCATAGCCAACTTGCCTCTTATGCTATTTTAACAATACTCTAATTTTGCTTTTCAGTCCGCAGTGTAAAACTCACTTTTAGCTATGTTACAGTGCATCTTCCGTCTGTTTGCCCATACACTGAACTTATTTAGATTGCCCTAAAGATTCTTTGCATCATCCTCCTAACCAGTTTTGTGCCAATTTTATTGAATCCTGCTTCTGGTATAGTGACTCTGGCATTTGATTGAATTCTGTCTTTGATATAGTACTGAATTTATCCTGGTTCTATGGAGTTTTGAATTGTGTGTGTGTGTGGGGGGGGGGAACGTGGCAAGTTGCGAAAATGCTTATGACTAACAGGCATAGTAGGAACTCCAGATGTTGGAGAATCGTAGATAACCAGGTGTAGAGCTGGATGAACACAGGCCAAGCAGCATCAGAGGAGCAGGAAGGGCTCATGTTTCGGGCCTAGACCCTTCTTTAGCAAAAGGGTGTGGGCCCGAAACATGAGCCTTCCTGCTCCTCTGCTGCTTGGCCTGCTGTGTTGATCTAGCTCTGCACCTTGTTATCTATGATTAACAGGCAGGCAGCTTTGATTTTGTGATGCTGATTCGATAGCTCCTGTTAACCTTTGGCTTTGAGTATTGCCTAAATGTTGAAACTGCTCAGGTATGTTATAGGAGGTGCAGTTTCATGCTGTATTGTAGCTCCATGATTTTGTCTTCAACCCATGAAGGCAAATGAATGCATTGGCTTCAGAACTTAATCTGAACTCTTTGGCCAAATGAAGATAGAATATGCAGGCAACTGTGCTCTCACTTTGGCATTGGCATTAATCTGCGTTGCAATGCACCCAATTTACTCTGCTGTGACAGTGGCAGTTGTTTGGGTAATTTCTTCACTAGCCGGTGCTAGTCCTGAGATAAGAATATCGTTAAGGTGGGTTGAAAATTTGTTCCCACTAGCTGATTAGTGGCAGGCACATTATCCTTTTAATCTTGCCTGAAAACCTTAATGTGATTAAGAACTTTTTGCACAGCCAGCAGCAAAACACTGAAAGTGGCTGCTTGCGAGGGGTGGATGTTGTCAACAATTACAAAAGAAATTGAATGGGCACTTGAAGGAAATAAATTTGTTTGAACGAGCAAGCTCTTTCAAAGTGTGTCACTCTTTCTGAGAGGCCTTCTTATCACGCACATGATTATCATCGTAATCTTCGCGGCACGGTGGCTCAGTGGTTAGCACTGCAGCCTCAGAGACCTGGGTTCGATTCCACCCTTGAGTGACTATCTCTGTGGAGTTTGCACATTCTCCTCGTGTCTGCATGGGTTTCCTCCGGGTGCTCCGGTTTCCTCCCACAGTCCATAGAGATGCAGGCTCGGTGGATTGGCCACGCTAAATTGCCTGTAGCGTTCAGGGGTGTATGGGTTATAGGGGGATGGGCCTGGGTGGGATGCTTCAAGAGGCGGTGTGGACTTGTTGGGCCAAAGGCCCTGTTTCCACACTGTAGGGAATCTAATCTAATCTAATCATTGACCCAAAATATTTGAAACCTGTTCAAATCCACAGATTCAGCTGTAGTTCCAGACAGTAAAATAACTAAAACCAAAATTCCGCAAACAAGTTGCATCTAATGTTCCTCTTAGTTCTGGAATGATTTCAGTTTTCTTATTAAAATTATGCACAAGCTCACGTATCCATGTGTGTCAAATTATGGAATGAGGACATGCTCGGTGATGGCAGAAGGCAGCATGTTTAGTGCAAAACACGAGTCGAGAATTCACAGCCAGAAGTTCCAAGTGGATGATCCACCTCTCCTTCCTCAATCTCCCAATATCACCTATTCCACTTGTTCTACGTGATAATCAGGAAATGGCTGACGGCATTGGATATCGCAAAAAGCTGAGTGTGGTGACAGCATCCCAGCTGTGTTCTGAAGACTTGTGCTTTACAACTAACTGCAGTCATATCCAACCTATTCCAATTAAGCTACAGCACTCTCCTTCAATTTTCCCTCCAAGGCAAGCACCATCCTGACTTGGAACTAAATTGCAGCTCCTTCATTGTCACTGGGTTAAAATGCTGGAGCTCCCTAGTTTTTAAAAAAGAAACTGTGGGTGTGACTACTCAAAATGAGCTATATTGGTTTGAGAAAGCTGTCCAGCTGGGGGCAATTAGCAATGGCCAGTATCTTGCCAGCAATGTTTGCAATTTTTAAAATGTCTTTCATTAGAAGTTTAAGGAGACCACAGAATCCCAATAGGCCGTTTTGGCCCATCAAGTCCACACCAACCCTTTGAAGCACATCTGACCTAATCCACGTTTTCCCCCCTTACCCCGACTCTATCCCTGATTTCCCAAGGCTAATCCACCTAACCTGCACATCTTTGGTCTGTGGAAGGAAACCAGAGCACCCTGAGGAAGCACGCAGGCACGGGGTGAATGTGTAAACTCCATGCAGACAGTTGTCCAAGGGTGGGATTGAACCCTGTTCCCTCGTGCTGAGAGACAGCAGTGATAATCCCAGAGCCACTATGGGTATGAAAACCTTTGACCATTTTGTATGTTTCCACTCGTAATTTTATTGAGCTAGGTTATTAGAGAAGGTCAACTGAGTTCACAGGATTTGAGTCACTGGGTGCACTGCACAAGTTAGGAAGGTTTAAAGTGAAGAGAAATTTTGAGGAAATCTCAAAAGTATTCTGGAAATGACAAAAATAAAAGGCAGGTTATTTTTCATGGTCACAGATTCTACAACACAAGGTAATAGCTTAGTATTATACCCAAGAGAGTGGAAAGACAAGTTTAAATTAATTTCTGGAGAAAATGGTGAAAGAAAGAATAGGCTGCCAAAGAAGCTTTGGGGGACTGAATGGCATCAACAAGTTGAGACCTCACAAATACTTCCAGCCTTTTCTTAATTTATGTAATCTTTCAGCTCCAGTGTGCACCTTAGGATATATTGTCTCTGCTTTCTGTTTTTCATTGGTTGCAACCCATGTATGTTTACGAATGTTAAATAGATGCCAGAAACTGTCAATTTTAAATTGCACTATTGCTAGCTGATTCCAAAAGCAGTGTTGGTTTCATGTATCTGTAACTTTTCCTCTATCAAGTACCTAGTCAAATCTCTTTAAAAGGATACTATTGAGTTTGTTTTAGGCACATTATTAGACACTGCCATTAATCTGCAGCATTATCCATCCATTAATGTTCTGTGTATTACGTTACAGTCTTTCTGTGCTAATCTAGTTTGATTTGTTACCCAATTAGTTTTGACTTGTTTACTATCTATCTATCAAGATCTTATTTTAAATTGTCAGACTGCTTGTCCAACATCCTATTCAGAAATTCTGTCCAACTAAATAAAGGATTAGAGTTGGATCTGACTTTTTGCCTTTGGCCCCAGCAGAAACCTCTGTTCATTGCCCAATGTTCCTTGGTGTAGTCTGAGGTGAAGCTAGACCACACCATTCTTCACCTCTGTTATTTTTTTATCCCAAGGTGAATTTCAGACCATAAATTCAATTGTCATAAATTGTCAATTCCATTTCTCCCTGGGATAATGGAACAAATTTCTTTTTGGTTGCTGTGTTTGCCTATTTCTGACGCTGTCACTCACCCACCACTAATTGAATCTTCCTTGAAAGTTACTCGTTTTCTCCCTGATCTTTTCCACCTCACGCTGTGTGCAGTTTACCCTTTTGATCTGTGTCTAATTATTTGTATTCCGTGTATTAATGGTGAGCATTTCTTCTCTGCACCCTCTCCCCAAAAAAACAAAATTTCTTTTTTAACCTTTAGCACCTACAGATGTTAATAAGTTTTTGTCTTTTGTAGATAGAAATATTGATGTAACCTTTCAAATATTTTGCTTTTACATAGTGCAAATTGCTCTTGTAAATCCTCACTGATCTGGTGACCTTGTTTCTTTTTAGACTGACATCATTTTTTCATTTGTATTCAGTCTCTTAAACTCCTGTCTTATATGCCCACCTTAAAATTGTACTGTTATGAGTGTGGGAAATACTTAATGCAGAGGAATTCTTATGGACTTTATGATTATTAGAGTACAAAAACAGGTGTGATGATCTTGCGTAGTTGCAAGCATTCTCATTAGTGCCCACTCGAATGTGGAACCATGTGAAAATCTTTCCAACCCTGTCTGCATTATACAGAACTTTCACTTCTCACTCACTCATTAGCCAGTGTATGCTGTCCAAAGTCACCAGATGCAGTTAAGATCAGAAATCGCACAACTTGAAATAAACCTCTTGGACTATAACCTGGTGTCAAATGATTTCTGACTTTGTCCACCGCAGTCCAACACCAGCACCCCCACATCAGATGTGGTTAATATCAATGTAATGTGTGTTTGAGATCCTCTTACTCTGGTCATGACACTCTTAATGGCCCAGAATCTGGAGACTTCCTTCAGCACCCCTATAGCAATCTGGTGGATTGACGGCACTGAAGCAGCAACAGTTGTCCAGTCCACTGCTTCTCTGTCCTTTCCAGCTGTGTTACACACGTAGTACAGTCTTTGCTCCATTCTCAGAGACTCTCAAGGATGTGTCTTGAATTTTCAAATGGAAAAGTGATCCATTCAGAGGGAAACTTGCCTTTTCCCCCACAAATTCTTGTTGCCTGAACATTACTGCAATTAGCCTATAGATTATATGCGTACCCCTCTGCAGGAGTTTTAAGATAATGGCACTCCCTTATTGCATTTCATAGTCATGCATATTTTTTCACTTTGTTAATCCAGTGCCCTCAGAAACTCAATTGAATCTGCCTCTGCTGCCGTTTTGGGCAGTGCGTAACAAATTCTAACAACTCGGTGTTAGCAAAGTGTAGAGCTGGATGAATACAACAGGCCAAGCAGCATCTTGGGAGCAGAAAAGTTGACGTATCGGGCCTAGACCCTTCATCACCTGCTATGTCAGCTTTTATTGCCCATCTCTAAATGCTTGGAATTCTTGCTTCATAATTGCTTCACTTCTCTGAATTGACTCAGCAATTACAAGTCAACCATTATTGCTGTTGGTCTGGGGCCACTTGTAAGGTAGGCTAAGTAAGGCTGGCAGATTTTATTCCCTAACAGGCAGCGATCCAGATGGCTTTATAACTTCAGAATCGCTAATTGGCCAATGAGAATGGAACCAATCCTTGTAACTCTTTTCCTCATTTCATAGTAACTTTCTGCTTTTATATTCTTTGCCTCATCGGACATATCCTTGTTTGGCAATTGCTCCCTTTGTAATAAAATCTTGTTTGGTGACAGACATGTTTGGCAATGTTGAAATAATGATCAAATTAACCTACTTCACTGATACTTTGGGACAGCTGGAGGGTGAGAGAGAGAATCGATGGAAATTCGTTATTTCTGCTTTGCAGTTTAATTGTTAAAAGTTGAACAGTGCAGTGGAAGAAATAGGAGCAGGAGTAGACAATTCCCTTTAATGGATTAGTGATGTAACTAGGCAAAAGTGATGACTAGCTGAAGCCCACCTAGCTTTCTCATTGAAAAATGCAACAAGTGGAACGTGAGAGTTGCAGGGCGTGTGGACGAAAGTGGACACCCTCGCCAGGCCACCTGAGCTTGGGGAACACCCCTTAAGTTAAAAACAATTGCATAGCCTTACTTGGGATATCCCCTGAAAAGAGGCAGATGTGGTCAGCCCATGGCAAAACCCCAAAACAAAGCCAAGCCCCAGCCAAACAGTAAAATTTTCTTTAGGTTCAATGGATGAACACAGCAGGCTAAGCAGCATCTCAGGAACACAAAAGCAGATGTTTCGGGCCTGGACTCTTCATCAGGGAGGCGGATAGGGAGAGAGGGGGAGGCAGACTGAAGATGGAGAGAAAACAAGATAGGTAGAGAGGAGGTAGAGAGGGGATAGGTCAGTCCAGGGAAGATGGACAGGTCAAGGAGGCGGGATGAGGTGGTAGATAGGAAATGGAGGTGCAGCTTGAGGTGGGAGCAAGGGATGGGTGAGAGGAAGAACAGGTCAGGGAAGCGGAGACAGGCTGGGCTAGTTTTGGGATGCAGTGGGGGAAGGGGTGATTTTGAAGCTTGTGAAGTCCAGATTGATACCATTGGGCTGCAGGGTTCCCAAGCGGAATATGAGTTGCGGTTCCTGCAACCTTTGGGTGGCATCATTATGGCACTGCAGGAGGTCCATGATGGACATGTCATCTGAGGAATGGGAGGGGGCGTTGAAATAGTTTGCGACTGGGAGGTGCAGTTGTTTGTTGCGAACCGAGTGGAAGTGTTCTGCAAAGCGGTGCCCAAGCCTCTGCCTGGTTTCCCCAATGTAGAGGAAGCCACACCGGGTACAGTGGATACAGTATACTACATTGGCAGATGTGCAGGTGAACGTCTGCTTCGTATAGAAAGTCATCTTGGGGCCTGGGATAGAGGTGAGGGAGGAGGTGTGGGGATAAGTGTAGCACTTCCTGCAGTCACAGGGGAAGGTGCCGGGTGTGGTGGGGTTGGAGGGCAGTGTGGAATGGACAAGGGAGTCGCGATGAGAGACTTCAAAACCTGCACATCTGCCAATGTGGTATATTGTATCCATTGCACCCGGTGTTGCTCCCTCTACATTGGGGAAACCAAGCGGAGGCTTGGGGACCGCTTTACAGAACACCTCCGCTCGGTTCGCAATGAACAACTGCACCTCCCAGTCGTGAACCATTTCAACGCCCCCTCCCATTCCTCAGACGACATGTCCATCATGGACCTCCTGCAGTGCCATAATAATGCCACCCAAAGGTTGCAAGGACAGCAACTCCTATTCCGCTGGGGAACCCTGCAGCCCACTGGTATCAATGTGGACTTCACAAGCTTCAAAATCTCCCCTTCCCACACTGCATCCCAAAACCAGCCCAGCTCGTCCCCTACCCCCACTGCATCCCAAAACTAGCCCAGCCTGTCTGCGCTTCCCTGACCTGTTCTTCCCCTCACCCATCCCTTCCTCCCACCTCACGCTGCACCTCCATTTCCTACCTACCACCTCATCCTGCCTCCTTGACCTGTCTGTCTTCGCTGGACTGACCTATCCCCTCCCTACCTCCTCACCTATACTCTCCTCTCTACCTATCTTTTTTTCTCTCCATCTTTAGGCCTGCCTCCCCCTCTCTCCCTATTTATTCCAGTTCCCAATCTGAAGGGTCTATCCCCGAAATGTCAGCTTTTGTGCTTCTGAGATGCTGCTTTGCCTGCTGTGTTCAAACAGCTCCACACTTTATCTTGGATGCTCCAGCATCTGCAGTTCCCATTATTACAGTCAAAATAACTGTCTGGTTAAACAGTCTCGTGGTTCTAATGGGAGGTTGGTACTGGTGTGGCAGTTGGACTGGTCACAGAACTAGTTTTCAACAAAATTTTTCCCGGACTCGAACCTTAAAGTTTGCACAAGACCTTAGCTAGATGGAGAACCTCTACGAAATTACGGCGCAGCTTTGTTTCCGGCCTCTGATGTGAAGCAGCTGGCTTGGTTATCACTAATTCTAATAAAAGGCCTGGGCTCAAACTTGAGGCAAAATTGGTTGGGAAATATTCACCTAGATTGGCTCAACATTGTTCAATTAGAAAATAGCTGTTTGAGTGAAGTCCTAATTAACTAGCCAGAACATTTGTCAGTAACTTCTAGGCACCAGCAAAGGAACCATGGCCAATTTGAATGTTGGCCAGGAAGCAATTCTGTGATTCTGCAGGCCCACTCAGTGTCATTTGCTTTGCAGGCAAAAGTACAGGTAGAAATTTAGAGGACTGGAAAGCAAAGGAATGATCAAGCAATTCGTGTGTAGAATGGGCAGTACCGGTCGTACTGATAGTTTAGCCTGATGGGTTGGTTTGCCTTTGTGGGGATTTTAAACAAATAGCTGCTCTTTGCAGCTGGATTAATGCCCAGTCCCTTGCATAGAGGACTTGTATGCAAAGCTGGCAGAGGGGCTGGCCTTAACAAAGCTGGACATGAGCCATCTGTACTTGCAGTTGTCGTTAAATGAGGATTCCCTGAAGTATGCGACAATTAGTACCCATAAGGGTTTGTACCAATTTGAGACTGCCATCTGGGGCATCATCATTCTGAAATTTTTCAATGATTGTGAACATTTTACAAGGTCTACCCAAGTTGGTATTTATGCAGGGAAGACCAAGAAGGAGTACTTAGAGAACTTGGATGTAGTCCTTAGGTGTTTCTCCCAGGCAAGAGTATGCCTTGGAAAGGAAAAGTGTGTTGCTCCAGGCATCTACTTGGGCTTTAGAGTTGATATGACCAGGTTACACCCATTAGAAGATAAATTGAGGGCAATTAAAGGTGCCCCCATTCCCATGTCTGTACCAGAGCTTAGGTCTTTCCTTGGGCTGGTGAATTATTATGGAAAGTTCATCCATAACCTGGCCTCTGTCCTGGCAACCCCTTGCATCAGCGACTTTTAAAAAAAAAATACCCTGGAAATGGTCGCATAGCCAAGCCATAGCTTTCATGGAAAGGAAGAAATAGCTATCGTCCTCCCTGGTGTTGGCATACTGTGATCCCAAGCAAGACCTGGTATTAACAGATGATGCCTCCCCAAATGGCATTGGTGTAATATTAGCTCGTAGGTGGCCCATTGGAGAGGAATATCCAAAAGATTATGCATTCAAGACTTTGGCTAATGCAGAGTGTAAATATACCCAGATAGAGAAGGAAGGTTGGGCAGTCATGTTTAGAATTGGGAAGTTCAACCAATACCTTTACAGATATAAATTTGCAATAATAATAGACTAAAAACTCTTAGAGGACACAGCAGTGCCGCCCATAACTTCAGGCCAAATTCAGTGGTGGGTTCTCCAACTAACTGCATATGATTACGCCGTCCAGGAGGCCAAGTAGCAAATGCAGGTGTATTGAGGTGTTTTCCACTGACAGATACATTGCAGGTGGTTTTGCCACTGGAAGAGTCCACAATTGTTTTAAATTTTCTGGACACGTTTCCAGTCACTGTTGACAAGATCGGACTTTGAGCGCAGAAAGATCTGGTCCTTGCACAATTGAAATAGCTTGTGGTGCTAGAAGAAACAAAAGGGCTGTCATAACCCGAATTGAAATATTTTTGGACACAGACCAGATCGCAGAGGACGGCATTTTATTCGTGGGGAGCAAGAGTGATTGCCTTGAACAAAGGTTGCGATCAGATACTAGCTGAACTCTAATCATGGTTGCCCAAAGGTTTCCAAAATGAAGAAGTTGATGAGAAGTTTGTCTGGTGGTCGAGATTGGATGCAGACATAGCTGTGATTTTAGGGCAGTGCCAGCAGCTCTCCCATTGGAATGGCCATGTAAACACCAGGCTCGGTTACGTGTTGACAATGCAGGTGCTTTGATGGGCTCAGTGTTCTTAGTCATTGTGGACACCAAATGAAAATAGCTGGGTGTGCATAGAATTTATACGTCAAACAGGAGGGCAACTGTAGACAAACTGTCCGCATCTTTTGCGATACATCAATGTTTGGATTTGTTGGTCAGAGATAACGGGCCATCATTTATTAGCAAGGAATTTGAGTATTTCCTGAAGTCAAATGGCATTCGACATAAAAGGACAGCTCCATACCTTCCGTCATCCTATGGTCTGACAGAAAGAGGAGTCCAAACTATAACTTAATAAACCTCCTCTCATTCTTCTAAACTTCAGAAAATATTGGTCTAAACTACTCAATTTCTCTTAAGACATTATAAACTACTTAAAATTCATAATGCATATGAGCCCATTAGTTTATAATGGGAGAGGATGGTGTGCTGGTGTTATCGCTGGACTGTTAATCCAGAGACTCCAGTAATGTTTGGGGGGACTATGGTTCAAATCTCACCGCAGCAGATATTGGGATTTGAATTCAATTTAAAAAGTCTGGAATTAAGGATCTAATGATCACTATGAATCAATTGTTGAAAAAGCCCCATCTGGTTCACTATATCCTTTAGGGAAGAAAACTGCCATCCTTATCTGGTCTGTCCTATGTGTGACTCCTGACACACAGCAATGTGGTTTACTCTTAACTGCCGCCTTGATAAATGCTGGCCTAGTCAGTGACATGAAGGAAAAAGATTAAGGTTTATTGTGACATCCCTCTGGTGAGATTTGAGCTAGACCTTCTGGCTGAGCAATAGGGACGGTACCACTGGTAGAAGGATCCTTCAAACGGCTGAACACTACTTCAGGAAGTAACCCTTGCAATCATGGAAACAAATCCAGATTTCCTGTGTGAGAAGTGGTGACTATACCAACGAGGAACCTAACATGTATTATAATTATACAAATAGCCTTTACCCATGGACGGGGAATTGAAAACTAGCAGGCATAGGTTTAAGGTGAGAGGGGAAAGTTTTTAGAAGGACCTGGAGGGCAACTTCCTCACGCAGAGAGTAGTGCATATATGGAATGGGCTGCCAGAGAAAGTGGCTAAGGCATGTACAATAGCAATATTCCAGGTACATGAGAAGGGGTTAAAGGGATACCAAGTGCAGTCACTTGGAACTGGCTGAGTGGGCTACATGATCAGCATAGTCCAGTTTGGGTCAAAGGGACTGTTGCCATGCTGTATTACTCGATGACTCTAAATTGCCCGAATCTGACTTGGGGAATAAAATGAACAGTAACAATGCAGTGAAAAGTAGGTTAGCACATCAGTTGGTGACTTTACTAGGGGAGTTTGCTTTCTCCTTTTAACTCGGTCATAGGCTTTCCTCAAGGGTGAAAATCAGTAGTGAGCTAGCTCAAGTGTTTCTTACAAGGGGTTTTGCTTCAAGCCATAGTTCAGAGTTTAATTCCATTGTTCAGTTGTTTTCTGGTTTCAGTGTGTCTACAATGAGCTTATTGATTTTGCCTTTGACTGGGAATATAATTTATTCATTATTTTAAATCACTGGAAAGATTTAAATATTGATGGATCTTGGCATTTTTTATTTTAAAAATCACCACAACAAAGCTAGTGAATCACCTCACAGAACTTAGATTGTTATACATGTCTGCTCACCTTTCATTAAAAGGTAGAGCGCAGAATCATTGCTAGGTTAGTGCCGTATCCACAAAGGTATCTAAAATGGTCCTTGTTAACAGCATATGAAAACACTATCAGGTTGCATGTCAACGGTGTACCTCACCGGCTCTCAGTTCTGCTGCCATCTGGCTGGTCACACTGCTTAGCTAATACCCTACTCGGGTTGGGCAGAAGTTGAATCCCAACTAAATAAAGCCAAGTTCTGCATCAGCTCATCAGCTGCTTTTTCATTCTTTATTTTTGAGACCTTGGTTTTGATTATTCCAGTGCCCTCCTGCTCAGCCTCTCATTTTTCATTCCCTGCAGACTAAAATTTGTCCACATCCATTTCCTGACTCGCTCCAAGTCCTGTTTGCCTGTCTCCTCTATGCTTATGGAATTACACTGACTGCCGTTTGGGAGTGTTATCATTGTTAAATTCCAAAACAGAGGAGAATTTTAAACAATGATGTTGTCTTTATATACCTCCAAACTCAAATTTCCATGCTTGCCCGTTTCTAAACACTTACGCATCCATGACTTTTCTAATTGTTGCAGTGTTGTCAGACGTACTTTACTAGGCCCTGGAATTCCCCCGCTGCACTGTCAGCCATGGGCATTCTCCTCCTTCATTGCACTCCTTGGATCTCTCTCTGACCAAGCTTTTGAGCGGACTCTGAACTCCTTATCTTATTCTGTAAATTTAGCGACGCTACTTTGAAAGTCCTTGCAACATTTTACTCTGTTAAATGTACTATATGAGTGCACGTTATGTTCATTGTGCCCTGGACGTAGACAAAAAGAGGTTGTTCTGATTAAAAATGACTTGGAGACTGCCTGCCTGAGTATTAGACCTTGTGTATCTCGTCATTATAGTTTAAAACAGTGTTTCATCCATTGTTTGAAAGCAACGTATGCTCAGTTCTCCTTTTTTGAGATTAATGATTCTATTTTAATAGTGCAGATTAAGGCAGATTGTTAGTCTGGATGTCAAGAGTAGTTTAAAAAACAGAAATTGCTGGAAAAACTCAGCAGGTCTGGCAGCATTTGTGTGAGAGAAATCAGTCAGCATTTTGGATCCAGTGACCCTTCCTCGGGACTGGATCTGAAACATTAACTCTGATTTCTGTGCACAAGTGCTGCTAGACTCGCTGAGCTTCATTGGTGATTGGTTTTTGTTTCTGATTTCCAGCATTCAGTTCTTTCGGGTTTGTTTTGTTTTCAGTAGCACCGTGTCCTTTATTGTTGGCATGGAATCTTTAACACGAATGGCTAAAGCAGGCATCTTGGGCCTTGATTTGACTGCCCTGTTGGAGAGAGGTTATCGTGTAAAGCCAGGAAATCTTGCCTTCCTAAATACAAAAATAGTTTCCTGACAAAGGAGTAGCCGGACTGACTAACTTGGCTGTCTCTTGGGTGGAGAACTATAAAATGCCTGCAGCCCAGGTTGAGTTTTTCTTCTGTGAGAAGACTCTATCATGGGTGTGTGGGTGCTTGGATGGGCAGTTAAAAGGTCATGTGGTAGAGTAAGGTGGAATAGGATGGATTGATTACAGGTTTTTTCAGGTGCAGGGCAAAAGAGTGGTTCTAAGAAGCTAGCAAATGTGTAGGTGTTGGTACTGAGGGAGATCACTGCGATTGGGATGTAGAGATTGTTGAATTAGCATGAGGGAAGGTTAGAGTTTAAATTTAATTGGGTCTGGAGGTAACTCCTGTTCTGTCCACTAGCAATGCAATATAGGCACATACTTTCTGGATTCCACCCTTCTCATGCCCTTTTTCTTGCCAGGTTTCCTGAGGCCTGAGACCTTGAAATTCAAATCACTCTCTTTTTAAGTGAGATAACAAGGTGTAGAGCTGGATGAATAGCAGGCCAAGCAGCATCAGAGGAGCAGGAAAGCTGATGTTTCAGGTCTGGACCCTTAGAACATAGAACATAGAACGTAACAGCACAGTACAGGCCCTTCGGCCCTTGATGTTGTGCCGACCTGTCATACCGATCTGAAGCCCATCTAGCCAACACTATTCCATGTACATCCATGTGCTTGTCCAATGATGACTTAAAGTTGGCGAATCTACTACCATTGCAGGCAAAGCGTTCCATTCACTTACTACTCTGAGTAAAGAAACTACCTCTGATATCTGTCCTGTATCTTTCACCCCTCAATTTAAAGCTATGCCCCGTCGTGCTCGCCCTCGCCATCACCATCCTAGGAAAAAGGCTCTCCCTATCCACCCTATCTAACCCTCTGATTATTTTATATGTCTCAATTAAGTCACCTCTCAACCTTCTTCTTTCTAACGAAAACAGCCTCAAGTCCCTCAGCCTTTCCTCGTAAGACCTTCCCTCCATACCAGGCAACATCCTAGTAAGTCTCCTCTGCACCCTTTACAAAGCTTCCACATCCTCCTCATAATGCGGTGACCAGAACTGTACACAATACTCCAAGTGCAGCCGCACCAGAGTTTTGTACAGCTGCAGTATAACCTCTTCGTTCCGGAACTCGATCCCTCTATTAATAAAAGCTAAAACACTATGCCTTCTTAACAGCCCTGTCAACCTGGGTGGCAACTTTCAAGGATCTGTGTACATGGACATTGAGATCTCTCTGCTCATCTACACTACCAAGAATCTTACCATTAGCCCAGTACTTTGCCTTCCGGTTACTCCTACCGAAGGGCATCACCTCACACTTGTCTGCATTAAAGTCCATTTGCCACCTCTCAGCCCAGCTCTGCAGTTTATCTGTCTTTCTGCAACCTATAGCATCCTTGGTCACTATCCACAACTCCACCGACCTTAGTGTCATCTGCAAATTTACTAACCCACCCTTCTATGCCCTCATCCAGGTCATTTATAAAAATGACAAACAGCAGTGGACCCTACACCGACCCTTGTGGTACACCACTAGTAACTGGTCTCCAGGATGAACATTTCCCATCAACTACCACCCTCTGTCTTCTTTCAGCAAGCCAATTTCCGATCCAAACTGCTATATCTCCCACAATCCCATTCCTCCGCATTTTGTACAATAGCCTACTGTGGGGAACTTTTATCGAACGCCTTGCTGAAATCCATATACACCACATCAACCGGTTTACTCTCATCTACCTGTTTGGTCACCTTCTCAAAGAACTCAATAAGGTTTGTGAGGCACGACCTTCCCTTCACAAAACCGTGCTGACTATCCCTAATCAATTTAGTCTTTTCTAGATGATTATAAATCCTATCCCTTGTAACCTTTTCCAACACTTTACCAACAACTGAGGTAAGGCTCACTGGTCTGTAATTACCAGGGTTGTCTCACCTCCCCTTCTTGAACAGGGGAACCACATTTGCTATCCTCCAGTCGTCTGGCACTATTCCTGTAGACGATGAAGAGTTCAAGATCAATGCCAACGGCTCTGCAATCTCCTCCCTGGCTTCCCAGAGGATCCTAGGATCAATCCCATCCAGCCCAAGGGACTTATCTATCTTCACCCTCTGTAGGATTTCTAATACCTCTTCCTTGTGAACCTCAATCCCACCTAGTTTAGTAGCCTGTATCTCAGTATTCTCCTCGACAACATTGTCGTTTTCTAGCATGAAAAAATATTCATTTAGTGCTTCCCCTATCTCCTCTGACTCCACACACAACTTACCACTACTATCCTTGATTGGCCCTAATCTTAGTCTTGTCATTCTTTTATTCCTTAAATACCTATAGAAAGCCTTAGGGTTTACCCTGATCCTATCCGCCAACAACTTCCCATGTCTCCTCCTGGCTCTTCTGAGCTCTGTCTTTAAGTCTTTGCTGGCTACCTCGTAGCCCTCAAGCGCCCTAACTGAGCCTTCACATCTCATCCTAACATAGGCCGCCTTTGTCCTCTCGACCAGACATTCCACTTCCTTCATAAACCACAGCTCCCACACTGTACAGCTTCCTCCCTGCCTGACAGGTACGTACTTATCTAGGACACACAGGGGCTTTTCCTTGAATAGGCTCCACATTTCTAATGTGCCCATCCCCTGCAGTTTCCTTCCCCATCCTATGCTCCCTAAATCTTGCCTAATCTCAGCGTAATTGCCTTTTCCCCCAGCTATAACTCTTGCCCAGTGGTATACACCTATCCCCTTCCATCACTAAACTAAACATAACAGAATTGTGATCGCTATCACCAAAGTGCTCACCTACTTCCAAATTTAACACCTGGCCAGGCTCATTACCCAGTACCAAATCTAATGTGGCTTTGCCCCTTGTTGGCCTATCTACATACTGTGTCAGGAAGCCCTCCTGCCCACACTGGACAAAAACTGACCCATCTATAGTACTCGAACTATAGAACTATAACTTTCTTCAGAAATGATGATGGTAGTTGGTGAAATGTCCGTTTATATGCATAAGATAAAGTGGAAGAGGGGCTAAGGAGTAAATTATAGGTGTGGATAGAGCCCAAGAGACAGGAGAACAGTTGTCAAAGGAGTGGACACCTAGGAGGACATGGGAGAGCTCATGCCCTAAAGGTGTTGAACTCTATACAACCCAGAAGGCTGCAGGATTCCGAAGCAGGAAATGAGGTGCTGTTCTCCAACTTGCACTGAGCTTCGCTGGAGCACTTCAACAAGCTTGAGGCAAATGCTGGCCAATGGAACAGGGTGGTGTATTGAAGTGGCAAGCGACTGGAAGTTCAGGGTTTTTTGTTGACAGAATGTAGCCTGTGCAAGGCATTCATCTAGACTGACAATGCAGTGCTCAGCTGATGGAGGTTCTACTCTGCTGACTTGTAGTTTTGGCAGAGATAGACAAAGATTGGGTAATAAAACCTCCTCAGGAGATCGCACTCACGCTTAAATCTCTAAGAAAGATCAGTTGAGGTTTTATTACCCGCTCTTTGCCCAATCAACGCAGCAGCTCTATGCTGGCACTTCCCAGCACTAATTTGATCAGCATGATTCGCTGCTCTTTTTGCATATGACTCCACTTTCTCCTTTTGCATTTATCAAAGTTTCTGTGAAAGCTACCATTGAGTCTGTTTTCACCTTCCTAACACACTCTCTTCCGAATCCTAATAATGTGTACTCCTCCACCCTGCCCCCGTCAGAAGGGTTGTATATGTTCGTATGACTCACTCCTGCCAGGTGAGGAGTTTGGCTCAAACCTGGTAAGGTACAATGTCTATGACACTATTTCAAAGCAAATGAGAAGCTCTTCTCCCTGATGACCTGGTTAATATTTAAACTTCAATCAATGCCTCATAGTTTCTGATGATCATACTGCTATGCACAAATGTAGCTGCTGTTTTTCTTTGTTGATGGGATGTGGGCATCACTGACTAGGCCAGTATTGCCCTTCCCTAATTGCCTATAGAAGGTGATTGTAAGGTTCTCAAACCACTGCAGTCCTTAAG
The DNA here is from genome assembly GCF_030684315.1 of Stegostoma tigrinum. Classification (NCBI taxonomy): domain Eukaryota; kingdom Metazoa; phylum Chordata; class Chondrichthyes; order Orectolobiformes; family Stegostomatidae; genus Stegostoma; species Stegostoma tigrinum. Next base: position 1,726,903 of record NC_081388.1, on the reverse strand, counting down.
GTGTAAGAACATCCACAGTGCTGTTATGGAGGAAGTTTCAGGACTTTGGCCCAGTGACAGTGAAGGAATATAATTCCAGATCATGGTGGTGAGTCATCTGGAGGGGAAACTACAGATGCTGGTATTCTCTTGTCTCTGCTGCCCTTGTCCTTCCAGGTGGTAAAAGTTGTAGATTTGAAATGTAATGGTGATGGAGTCTTGAGTTACTCAAGTGCAACTTATGGATGGTGCACACTACTGCCACTGCCACTGATGTGCAGTGTACATTGAAGGTGGTGGAAGCGTTGTCAATTAACAGAGCTTCTGAATGGTGTCAAGTGTTAAAGCTGCACCCATTCAAACAAGTGGAGAGTATTCCACCACACTGCTGACACCCATCATCCACAAGGCACAAGCTAGAAAATATATTGCTCCCTTCAGAATTCCTGGCCTCTGACTTGCTGTTGTAGCTTCAATATGTATTTGGCTGGCCACTGGTAACCTTCAGGGAAGTTGATGGTGATTAGGTTATGGTCTACCATTGAACGTCAAGGAGGGATAGTTAGATTCCTTCTTGGAAATGGTGATTGCCTGGCACAAGGGTAGCACAAATGTTACTTATCACTTTTTCAGCCTAAATAAAATTGGATGTTGTCCAGGTCTTGCTTTGTATGGATGTGGACAACTTCATTATTGTGCAGAATGCTGTGCAACAATCATTAAACTTCTCCACTTCTGACATTATGATGGAGGACAAGCTTTTGATAAAGCAGTTGAACATGGCTGAGCCTTGGCTACTAGTCTGAGGAATTCCTGCAGAGATGTCCTGGGACTGAGATGATTGACTTCCAACAATCTGAAACATTTCCTTTGTACCAGGTATGACTCATAGCAGCAAAGGGGGTCTCCCTGCCTATGTCCAGTACTGACTCCAGTTTTCCTTGACTTCCTTGATGTCACGCCTCGTCAAATGCAGCCATGAAGTCAGAGATAGTCACACTCTGCTCATCTACTTTCATCTTTCCTATGTTGAAACAGGAGCTATACTTTAGAAGCACTTCCTTGTCTGCAATGTCTGGTGGTTGTGAATGCCACCATATAAATGTGCACCATTTTGTTCCATTACCCTGAATCTTGGAGTTGGTTTTGACCTCAGCCCAGTTGCTCCACACTGTGGATTATGCATCACATTCTTTCAAAACAACCAAAAGGACACACTGTTCCAGGCTTCACACTATCATTATTCTGATGCACTGCCAGAGAGCATTTAACATAAAGCACCGGGGGGGAAAAAAGATGTGGAAGGTGGATGGGTGGCTATCAATGGAGTATGCTTCTCCTACTCCTCTCTGTTAAACTCAGCCCCGTGTGTTGTCCAGTAATTGTGATGCAGCATGTACCCATGAGCAATGCAGTCACCTCTGTGGCCATGCTTTCAATGTACAAACTATTGCTCTCTGACCAAGCTTGTGAAATATTGAAGTATGAACATTTAATTTATTTGAAGCCTGAATTAGGAATAATATGCTGTCTTCAAAAAGTTTGGCAATATCTTCCCATGCATTTGGTTTCATAAAATCATAACATAATAGACTCCCTCAAGGGCAGAAAGAGGCCTTTCAGCCCATCAAGACTGCACTGACCCTCCAAAGACCATCCTACCTCGACTCGCTTCACAGTCCATAACCCCACAAAGGATTTTTACCATGGCTAACCCCCCAAAACTGCACATTCTTTGATATTACAGGGAAGTTTTTACCATGGCCAATCCACCTAATCTGCACAACTATGAACAGTGGGAGAAAACCAGAGCACCCACTGGAAACACATCAGTTGTGGGAAGAATGTGCAGACTCCACACAGACAGTGGTGCAAGAGAAATTCTGATCTAGCGTCATCAGCAAAATGGTTAACTTTGTTTCTCACTGCAGAAGTTGTATTATCATTCCTGCCTTCTCTCTCTTCACCCTCGTGCCAGGACTCATTTCATTATTGACTTGTAATTTTAATATTGTGCCCTGTTGTGTGTTGACTCACCAAAGGGAATAATTTTACTCTTCAACTCTCTGGATTAAAACTATTGATTAAAAATCTTGCGCTGAGTTTATCTGCACTGTTTCTGAAATTTGACCCATTAATAAAGTCCTGTTATCTTTGGCCTAATCTACATGTCAGCTGTTCCTAATGTGTGGTGCCAATGCAAACCACAAAATACAGAGACCCCATTGGCAATAATCATGGCTATATTCAGTGACTCATCCCTTCATGTGCTAATATTCTAGACCATGGGGAAAAATAATGCTAACTTTGAGATTTCTGTTCACAGACATCAGAATCCCTTTGCTCCTCCATAGCTTCTGGTATTTTTGCAAGTTTCATTTCTGTGATGTACTGAAATAGTTTGGTATGAGAATAGCTTTGTTAATCATCATCTGTACAGTTATTACCTGCTCCCTTTTTAAAACCACAGCTTTGGAGGAGGGGCTAACTGTAGCTACAAGCTTCCTAGGTGGCTCTAAGTCCACAATTGGCTGTAAGTTGGTATATTTGTATCTGTTTAACGTGAGATGCACAACATTATCATTCAAACCATGCTCATAAATATGCTGTGTTTTGATCTAGGTTAGCTGCCTTTTTTGTGTATGCACCTTGCCATGTGGCTTAGTGGTTAGCACTGCCGCCTCAGTGCTGGGGGCTCAGGTCTGATTTGAGCCCTGGGTGATTGTGAAGCTTACATGTTCTCCCTGTTTCTGCATCGGTTTCCTCTGAGTGCTCCAGTTTTCTCCCACAGTTCAAAGATGTGTAGTTAGGTGGATTGCTTTGGGAAATTGTCCAGTGCCCAGGAATGTGCAGTTAAGTGAGTTAGCCATGGTGAATGTAGGGTTATGGGGATAGGGTGGTAGGGGGAGCTGACTGTGGCTGGGATACTCTTTGAAGGGTCAGTGCAGACTTAATGGGCTGAATGACTTTTCCCTGCACTGTAGAGATTCTGTGATTATCACAGTTATTCCATGTGACTTGCCAAGCATTTATTGCCCATCTCTAATTTCTCTGGAGAAGGTGGTGCGGAGCCAAATCTTGAACCACTGCTGTCCTTGGGATAAGGACACCCACAGTGTTGTTCAGAGTTTCAGGATTTTGACCCAACAACAGTGAAAGACTAGAATAGTTTCAAGTCAGTGTTGTTTGGCTTGTTGGGGAACTTGTAGGTAGTGGTGAGCTGCAAACACTTTGAGCTCTATTATCGGAGGAAAGATATACTGGCAGTAGAGGCACCCCAGAGGAATTTCCCTCTTGATTATGCACATCAAGTGATTTTCCTATGAGTAGGTTGGGCTTGTGTTCATTGAATTTTACAAGAATGAGAGACCATCTTTATTGAAACATTCAGAATTCTTCAGGGACTTGATAGAATTGATAAGGAGATTGGCCCTAGACTCATCCACAAGAGAAAACCGGAGTGTATAATATCACTCTCTCCGTGACTCCCTTGTCCGCTCCACACTCCCCTCCAAGCCCACCATACCTCGCACCTTCCCCTGCAACCACAGGAAGTGCTTCACTTGCCCCCACACCACCTCCCTCACCCCCATCCCAGGCCCCAAGATGACTTGCCATATTAGCCACATGTTCACCTGCACATCTGTCAATGTATCCACTGTACCCGGTGTGGCTTCCTCTACATTGGGGAAACCAAGCGGAGGCTTGGGGACCACTTTGCAGAACACCTCCACTTGGTTCGCAGTAAACAACTGCACCTCTCAGTCGCAAACCATTTTAACTCCCACTCCCATTCCTCAGACGACATGCCCATCATGGGCCTCCAGCAGTGCCACAATGATGCCACCTGAAGGTTGCAGGAACAGCAACTCATATTCTGCTTGGGAACCCTACAGCCCAATGGTATCAATGTGGACTTCACAAGCTTCAAAATATCCCCCTCCCCCCACTGCATCACCAAACCAGCCCAGCTCGTCCCCGCCTCCCTAACCTGTTCTTCCTCTCACCTATCCCCTCCTCCCACCTCAAGCCGCACCTCCATTTCCCACCTACCAACCTCATCCCGCCTCCTTGACCTCTCCGTCCTTCTTGGACTGACCTATCCCCTCCCCACCTCCCTACCTATACTCTCCTCTACACCTCTCTTCTCCTCTATCCATCTTCCGTCTGCCTCTTTCCCCCCGCCGCCTTATTTATTCCAGAACCCTCTCCCCATCCCCTTCTCTGATGAAGGGTCTAGGCCCAAGACGTCAGCTTTTGTGTTCCTGAGATGCTGCGTGGCCTGCTGTGTTCATCCAGCTACACACTTTGTTGTCTTGTGTAATATCAGAGTTAGCATTTGAGAGAGATTAGGAGAATTTTTTTTCCTGAGGTTATACTGAATCTGTAGAATTCCTTACTGTAGAGGACCAACAGAGACTGGGGCTAAGTGAATTCAGGGCTGAGGTACAGATTTTTAATCCTTCAGGGAATCAAGGGTACTGGGAAATGGCAGGAAAGTTTTTAGTTGAGGATTATCGGATCAACCATGATCTCATTGGAGGACAGAGCAGATTCAATGGGCTGAATAATCTATTTCTGCTCCTGTGCCCTGTTATCTTAGTGGTATACCTTTTGCATCTGTTATCCTTCCCCTTCTAGGTTATAGAAGTCTTGATTTGAAAGATGCTGTCTTGGCGAGTTGCTGTACTGTTTGTTGTGTGCTGCTGTAGCTGTGTATTGGGGAATGGCAGCCAGAGAAGCAGCTGCTTTCTTCTGAATGATGTCAGGTTTCTTGCTTTGGAGCTGCATTCACCCAGCAAGTGGGCAATGTTCTATCTCACTCTTGACTCGTGCCAGTGAAGAGATGAGTTGTTGACTGCAGAATTTCCAGCCTCTGACCTGCTCTTGTGTTGTAAACTGGGCAAAAAAAAGTGCTTAAACTGGAAATTTCAAAAATATATCGTTTAAGCTTCAATGTAATGTTAATGAATAATGTGTGGCCTGTTTATACATTTGGACTGAACAACATCAATATTGGCTGAAAACAAAAGCTATACTTTTCATGCATGAAAAGTGTTGAAAATATGCTCTTTATCTGAAGAAAACTACAAGTGTTAGGGTGTGAATTCTTAAAATAAGTTCACTTTGCTCTTGTTATTGGTGGTGAGCCCATAGGAATTGGATCATTTGATGTTTTGTAGTTGAAACCTGTGATCCTCATGTTCAGTAGTCAAGAAAAAGCTGAGGAACCAGTAGCAAAAGTTAAACTTCAACTGATACAGAAAAGTCTGGTTGAGCCCTCATTGCTCTTTGTGAGACACTGTCTTGCACAAGTTGGCTGTGCTTTTTCTGCATTGCAACATTAAATATACTTCAGTTGCTTTCAATGAATATTGTTCTGTGGGTAAGGTTGTGCAACACATTATCAAGTAATGTACTTGTCTAGTCTATTCAAGAAATCTAATAATTAAACTAATTTTGGAATGGTGTACATCTCTCTTGCTTTAGTGTAAACTGTTTGATCCTTGTGAAACTGTGGATTAAATAAAAACTCAAAGAACCGCAGTTGCTGTAAATTGCATACAAAAACAGAAGTTGCTGGAAAAGCTCAGCAAGTCTAGCAGCATCTGTGAAGAGAAATCAGAATTAACGTGTTGTGCCTGGTGACCCTTCTGCAAAATTCACTGGGCCCTGGAACATTGACTCTGATTGCTGTTCATAGATGTTGCCAAACTTGCAGAGCCTTTCCAGCAACTTCTGTTTTTGTTGCAGATTAAATATAATTGTTAATGTTAAGCTCTCTCTCTTAGATAATATAAATTTTGCTGCCATACGGTGCATCACCTTCTGATGGATGAAGACCCTAACACTGCAAAGCCTTGTTTCCATGGCGAGTCCTGCAATCAGTCCTGACTCTTCCTCTTCTGATAACCTCAGTCCAGATGAGCTGGAACTTCTAGCAAAGTTAGAGGAGCAAAACAGGTGAGGGATGTCAGTAGCAAAATACACGATGGTAATGTTGTAGTATGGGCCCACTTAATGCTGTAATTTAGTAAGAGCTGTTAACTGACCTAAGCTATGCTAACTATTGGGAAACTATGTGGCTTGTGTCTTCATTTCTTGTCAAACTGCTGATTGTAAAGCATGGAATAAAGGCAGTCAGATTGTTTCGATAGAGGCCTATATCAGGGGATTCATTTCCTGGCCATGGTAGATGCTTTGCAGTTTCTCATGGTCAGTGCTACTAGCTTGGGTGCAGAATAATCTGCAAAGTATCTTTGTTGTTCATATTTTTTGGTGTGTTTCCTTTAAAGGTAAACATGCCAGTAACGGTGACTGGCCCATGACATGCAACCATGGCCACTGCTACCTGGTCATGAGGACTCGTTCTGTGATTTATGTTATGGTTCACTAAGGAGAATGAATAAGTTTTCATCAATTTGAAACAGTTGCTTTCCAATAATAAAACATCAGGGACTTTAAGATAGAAAGCAAAAATATAATTATGAGAGTCTGACATTTTTATGAAAAATAATTTAAAGTCATGAAAGGAGGCACCCAGTGCTGGTTCGCAAGAGAACTGGCTCATGTCAATAACTTGCATGGCAGCAAAGAACTGAAAGTGTGGTCAGACTATTTGATAGGTGCAGCATTTTTCAGTTCAAGCATAGAAAATATAAGTGAGAAAAAGGAGGGAAGCAATTGGGGTGTGCTTGTAGTGGTTAAATGTGTGTGCTGTTGGTTAATGTTAATGAATATTTTGATTGGAGGCTGCACATAAGGTAGTAGTTTTGGGAGATGGATGGAGAATTGGTGGTAAGAGAGCAGTGACATCTTCGCATTTAATGACCAAATGTCTTTAATTCTTGCTGTGTGCCCATGAAATCTGTTCCTCCCTCAACTAAGTATTTTACAGCATCGGACCAACTTCTCTTGTAGAGATACAGAGGGAGAAGTTTTGCATGAGCTGCTTTTGTATTTAAAATGTTTGAAATAAAGTATCTATTTCTGACTGAACATCATCAAAATTCTTTATTTTTCCATGAGATGTGGGCGCTAAGGCTGATATGTCTTGCCCATTGAACTGATTGAAATGGCCTCATGAGGCCAACGTCAGTTGAGAGTTTACTGTGGGTCTGGAGTCCCATGTAGGCCACACTAGTAAGTATAACAGATTCTATTCCTATTTTTATAGTAATTGACATAGTTGCAATTAAACTAGTGATAGTCATACAGCACGGAAACAGACAGGCCAGATGACCCTGTCCTTTTATTGGAAATCCAGGTACCCCCTCCATAAGGTCATTAGAGATGCCAGGAGGCAATGCTGGACAATGCTAGGCCCAAACTAACCAAAGGGGATATCCGCTGTTTGTGGCAAGGCCTACACTGCATACCAGGCTACAAAGAGCGGCAGAACAGAACAGTGGACAAAAATACATGCCTCCCTGATGCATTCAGCGCATTTTACACTCATTTCTAGCAGAAGATCAACAAAACGGTGTCCCCTGCACCAACAGCCTCTGGTGCATCTGCTCCCTAAGTCACTGCTGCAGAGGTCAGATCAGCCTTTTTGAGATAAAACTACAGAAAGTGACCAGCCCAGATAGAGTCCCTGGCTATGCATTCAGATCCTCAGCATACCAGTTGGCAAGGGTATTTGTTGATATCTTTAACTTCTCTGGACTACAATCTGATGTCTTCATTGAATTGAATTCCTTGTTCTGTTCAGTCACCCTTATGCACTTTGTAGAGTGATCTTTGTACTTTGATCTGCCTGTACTGCACACAAACAAAACATTTCACTGTACCTAGATGACAATAATAAATCAAATCAAATAAACAGTCCATGCAAACCATAGGTGAGACTAGTTTAATTTGGGACTGCCTGACCTTGGCCCATATCCCTCAAAATATTTCTTATTCATGTACGTATCCAAATGTCTTTCAAACGTTGTAACTGTATCCAAATTTGGCTACAGTACATTCTGTATCTGTTTTCAAGTCATTACTATAGTTTGTAAGTAGTAGACCCTGAGGACCAAACTCTGTGGCACTCCTCTACTTACAGTTTGCCTACCAGGAAAAGACTCATTTATCTGAAGTCTCTGCTTTTTGTTGGTTAGCCAATCCCATATCTATCCTAAAATATTACCCCAACCCCATGTGATTTTATCTTGTGTATTGACTTTTTGTTAACCACCTAAACAAGCAAAGTCCAAATGTATGCGATCTACAGGATCCCCATTATCCAGCTTGCTTGTTAGGTCTTGGAAGTACTCTAGCAAATTAGTCAACATGATTTACCTTTCATAAAACCACGTCGACTGTGATCAGTTGTACTTTAACTGTCCTGTTACTGTTGCCTTAACATGGGATCCCCAATTTATGAAGGTTTGCCTTACAAAGCTGCGAATTTACGAATGCAATCCCAGAGGTGGATGCACTTCGTTTAATGCAATTTTAAAGACCAAGCATAAGAACAAATGGACTTACAAACGGACTACAGGCTGGAGCCTATTGAGAGCGGCCTGTAATTAATCCTAATGATTTTCCCATTGACAAATGTTAAAATAATTGGTCTATAGTTTCCTATTTTCTACCCACCCCTAACCATTTCATGAGCCCAGACCTCCTGGCTTAGAAACAACTGTCGCAAGATCACAAAAACCCTTTACCATTTAGTTTATTTTGCTCATTTTTCCTTCCAAAATGTGTCACTTTTGGTGAATATTTTAGCACCACTAAATTCATTGAAGTGCCTCTGGAGCCAGTACTGCTGACGTTTAAGAAATTCTCACTATTTTCATGCCACTCAGCACCCTGCCTTCACGCATTGTCTCTGCTGTCACACTGAAGCTGCTCCCTCCCTCCCATTCAGTTCCTCGCTCCTTCATTCTTGGACATGGTAAACTGTGAAGCGGTGCACCACAGCACAGCAGTCGGGAGGTGAAAAAGTCATGAAGTCCAGGATCCGAATTAATTTAAAATATTAGGAAAACACAGTTGCTATCGCCCTCTGCTTTGATGAAGGCACCTCACTGCAATGTCACTGGCATTGCAGCTGCATGGATGATGCATGCATCCCTCGAATTATAGCAGCAAACACAGTCTTTCCCATCAGCCTGACAGTGCCCATTTTTTCCCAAGTGCCTGGGACCTCTAGTGACAAAACTCTAGTGGTGCTTCAGTGTGAAATATAACCAGACATTGGGGAAACCAAGCAGAGGCTTGGGGACCGCTTTGCAGAATACCTACGCTCGGTTCGCAATAAACAACCGCACCTGCCAGTCGCGAACCATTTCAGCTTCCCCTCGCCTTCCTTGGACAACATGCCCATCCTGGGCCTCCTGCAGTGCCACAACGATGCCACCCGAAGATTGCAGGAACAGCAGCTCATATTCCACTTAAGAACCCTGCAGCCCAATGATATCAATGTGGATTTCACAAGCTTCAAAATCTCCCCTCCCCCTACTGCATCCCAAAACCAGCCCAGGTCATCCCCGCCAAGCCGCGCCTCCATTTCCTACCTCCTAACTTCATCCCTCTGCCTTGACCAGTCCGTCCTCCCCAGATTTACATAACTGCGCGCACCCACACGCCCCTCTACTGGCTCCATCCCCACCCCTTTTTAACTTGTATGTCTCCTCTCCACTTATCTTCCCCTCTACCCACTTTCGATCTGCCTTCCCCCCCCCTCCCTAGTCTGATCAAGGGTCTTGGCCCAAAATATCAGCTTTTGCGCTGCTAAGATGTTGCTTGGCCTGCTGTGTTCATCCAGCTCCGTGCTTTATCTCACTTTCTGTTCTGATAGGTGAGACAGTTTTGACCTGTTTCTGCAGCTTGGATCTAATAATATAATGCAAACTGATCTGAAGCATCAATGTGGTGAGCCATGAAGATTGAAATAGCAGAAACTGGGGTTGACTGAAGTCGTGCAAAGATTTTTGCCTGGGGTATGCTTGAGTTAGTTTGTAGGTAGGCCTAAATATTTGTCACACATTCTTGTGATTTCCTTAATTACTGTTAGCTGCAAAATTCCTGTTGAAGAAGTGACGACTGAGACTATGTGCCTGTTTCTATAGTGAGGTAATCACTGATGTTCTCTGTAATTTTACAGAACTTTTTTTTTCCCCTCAAGTCCAGATTTCTACTGCAAATGTCTGCTAATTTCCTCTAGGTTGCTCGAGGCTGACAGTAAGTCATTACGGTCTGTGAATGGATCACGGCGGAACAGCAGTGGCTCACTCGTGTCAAGCTCCTCGGCTTCGAGCAACTTGAGCCACTTGGAGGAAGACACGTGGATCCTGTGGGGCCGACTGATCAATGAATGGGAAGAAGTGCGCAAAAAGAAAGAGAAACTGCTAAGGGTGAGTGACACAGGGAGGTTGATAGATGTCCTCAAATCTTGCATAGCCAATCAGCTAAAACAAGAGACATTGCTTGATGTTCAAAGCTCATTATTATCCAGTATACAGCAGCCCCAATTGATCAGTGCCCCATCAACCATCTTCAACATTCATTCTTGACCTCTGTTGCAGAGTGACAGCAGTGTGTGCCGTCTACAAGACACACTGCAAGAGCTCAGCAAGATTTGTTCCAACAAACACCTTAGAAACTTGCAACCTCTATCACTAAGAGCTGTCAGGGAACACTGTCTGCTGCAAGTTTCCCTCCAAGCCACACAGCCATGACTTAGATGTTTGCTGTTCTTTAACTATTGCTGGGTCAAATTCCTGGAACTCCCTCCCTAATAGCTCTGGTACATTTGCAGCGTATAGGCTTCAGCACATCAAGCAAGCAATTCACGAGAACCACGTTGAAGACAAACTGGATGGACAATAAATGCTGGCACTCATATCCCTGAATGAACAAAGGAAAAGCTTTGAGCATACGAACAATGAACAAGCGCATGCTGCTCCGCCCTTCAATGCTGCTCCGCCCTTCAATGCTGCTCCGCCCTTCAATCCTGAAGATCATGGCTGATCTGATTTTTAACTGCAACTCTACATTTCTGCACAATACCCCTTATAATTTTTCATTTCCTTTTGGACCCTATCAAGAAAGTAACTTGCCCTCTTTCCAAAGCTAATTGGCTTGTACTATATTCCAGTTATTTATAGTTCATGTTTATGGCTTTATCGCATTTGGTTGTTCTTTCATCCTAAGGAGCCTGCCAATGATATTTCAAAATTCTTCCTATTGTGCTTTAGGCCTGATTCCAGCTCAGCACTGCTCCTAATCCTGTTGCTATTGATAATTTTGTGAAATTTCATGAAATTACCAAGTAAAAACTTCAGACTGTTTCATATCATTGCATGAATCAGTTCATGTTCTAATCCCAGTTGATATTACCACTGGGGTAAGTTGGATCCCAGACTGACAACTAGCTTGATAAATCATACTCTGGTTTTGGTTTCAGCTAAGTGTTCCCTCATTGAAGCATGAGCACAAAATATTATAGGAAGTGCTTTAACAATAAAATAACTATTATTGAACGAAATGAAAATAAAATAGATTAAACCATGCTATTGACTTAAAACCATAAAATCAAAGATTTTTACACACTATTAAAGTACAATCCCAAAACACAGCTTTTAGAAATTGGAAAGAAAGGCTTCTCTTGTGTTCCTTATGGATGCTGAGCTTTTCTAGCAACTTCTGTATTTGTTCCTGATGTACAGCATCTGCAGTTCTTTCGACTTTTATCTTGGTTACTACACCAAGTAATTGTACAGTACCCAAAAACACCACTTGTATTATACCTGCAACATATCCTTGCCTTGAAGACCATGCTAGGCCTAAGTCATGTGACTTTAACATACAGACTGGAGTTGCAGATTGCTGCTTCCTGGAACTGCTAAATACTTGACCTTAAACTCCACTTTACTCTTTAGGGTTTTATTGAAACACATCTGGTCTGGGCCTGTCACTAATTCTCTTCAAGGTGATTTACTAAAACTTACCCTTCTCAGGAGCACGTGGTTATACAACCACCTCCACTAAAGGTTTTCTCAAAACTACACAAAACTCAATGTAGAACAGCCCAAGGGTATCAATGTGGACTTCACAAGCTTCAAAATCTCCCCTCCCCCGACCACATTCCAAAACCAGCGCAGCTCATCCCCGCCTCCCTAGCCGTTCCTCCAACCTCAAGCCCCATCCCCATCTCTTACCCACTAACTTCATTCCACCTCTTTGATCTGTCCATCCTTCTTGGACAGACCTATCCCCTCCCTTTCTCCCCACCTATGTTCCCCTTCACTGCTCTAACCCTGCCTCTTTGACCTGTCTGTCTCCTCTCACCCTATCTTCTCCTTTATCCATCTTCTATCCACCTCCCCCTGTCTCCCTATTTATTTCAGAATCTCCTTCCCCCTCCCCATTTCTGAAGAAGGGCCTCAACCTGAAATGTCAAACTTTACTGCTCCTCTGCTGTTTGGCCTGCTGTGTTCATCCAGCTTCACACCATGTTATCTCTGTCTGAGCTATGTGTGTTTCCCTTATAGTTAAAAACTTCTCCTGAGCTAAACTGGAGTTCAGTTGTCTTGTTCACTCATAAAAAAACTACCAATGTGTGCACACAAAAGTTAACTCCCAAGCTGGACCTCAAAGCCTTTTTTAAAAGCAATTACCGTGGCTACAAAAATACTTAGATATTAACTTTAGACACCCCCAAAAAAAACTTTGGATTCTGTTTTGTTTTAGCTGGTCCTTATGGTAAGCATGGTCTTTGAGTGAAAGATGTGTTCTTTGTTTAAATAAAGAATCTTAGAATCTTTACTTTGCTGGTAAAATTAACCTGACAAATGGTTGCCAAAATGGTACCCAACATCTGAGGCAGTTCATGATCTTAGAGCTTTACTAATTCCTTTTAGGGAAGGAAACTGCCATCTTTACCTGGTCTGACCTACATGTGACACCAGACCCACAGGAACGTGCTTGACTCTGTTCTGCACTCTAGGCAATTAGGGATGGGCAGTAAATGCTGCCTAGTCAGCAACACCCTCATCCCGTGAATGAATAAAGGAAAAAAAGCAAAAGCCTTCTAAAGGGGAATTGGGAGAGACAGTACTGTCAATCTGGTGATGGCCAAGGTAGTGAAGGATTAAAAATAAAGACTGTCTGTTCTGCTCTATCTATTATAGGAAGGGACAGCATGTGCATAGAGAATGAAAACTGCCTCCTGCTTCCTGGAGACTGACTTTGGGGCATAGGGTTGGGAACTTAGGCTGAGCATCAGACATCCATTATATTTATCTTCATGCCATCTGGGAAGTACCAATTTTATCCTTTTTTCTGTACAATCCTTTTGTTAAGATTTTCATGAGGCCAGAATTTCAGACTGTTACCACACTACTTGTAGTATAACAGCAGTTTGCATCTATTTGCAAATGTGCATTCAGTCAATTCATAGCTTTTAATCATCATCCTGACACTGGCAAGTATTAGAGATTCCTGCATCTTACCCAAACAGTATTGATCACTGAGTGTGAAGACTGATTTGCAGTGTATGTGGGAGAGGGAATACACTTGAAATGGATTGACTACTCTTGTTAATGTTGGGGATGGAGGAGGATTAAGTACTTTCGTAAGTTTACGATCTGTCAGGCTTTGCACTAGTTTAACCCTCCTGACTCTCGAGTTGCCATTCATCAGAGCATAAAATTGCCAAGGGATATTGATAGACTAAACAAATGGGCAAAACTGAGGCAGTTGAAGTTCACTAAGCCAATATGAGGTGATCCATTTTGGAAAGAAAAAGGATAAATCGGTACTTTCTAGATGGCGTGAAGATAATATAGTAAATGTCCTAAGAGACTTGGTTCAGGTTCAAAGCATATATCTTGAAAATATCATACATAGGTGCAGAAAAGAGTCATGAAAACTAATGAAATGCTGGTCTTTATATCCTGAAAACTGGAGTATAATGACAAAGGTGTACAAAACTTTGATTAGTCCTCACTCGGAGCATGTGAGCAGATTTGGGCACCACATCTTATCTGACCACACCCTTCAACTGGACGAAATCCAAGTTCTCAGCTGAGGACTCAATTTCTGCCCCACCACCAAAATGAGCCCTATTGGTCTCACGGCAGGCACAGAGGAATTCATCAGCCAGTGAACTGGAGCAGTCGACAGATATCCATGGAAGAGTGGGCAAAGGAGGAGGTAGATTGGGCCCCTCTGGAGGGCTGTTGCCTGGGGCTTGACATGTTGTTTGCAGCCTTCAACCTATTGAGGATAATGAACACCTTGCCAAGATCTTCCCCATGCTTCCACCTTTTGCCTTCAAACAACTGCCAAACCTTAAACAGACCTTTGTTTGCAGCAAAGTGGAGGACCACATCAACCACAATGCTGTTACGGCCAACTCTGCAAGATGTGTCAGATCTTTGACATGGACAACATGGGAACACCACCCACCATGTGCACAGCAGATACTCATGTGACTAGGCCAACGTTGTCTATCTCATATGCTGTAGGCAAGGATGTCCTGAGGCATGATATAGGGTGGATAGGGAGGGCCTTTTTCCTAGGATGGTGATGGCAAGCACGAGGGGGCATAGCTTTAAATTGAGGGGTGAAAGATATAGGACAGATGTCAGAGGTAGTTTCTTTACTCCGAGAGTAGTAAGGGAATGGAACGCTTTGCCTGCAACGGTAGTAGATTCGCCAATTTTAGGTACATTTAAGTCGTCATTGGACAAGCATATGGACGTACATGGAATAGTGTAGGATAGATGGGCTTCACATCGGTGTGACAGGTCGGCACAACATCGAGGGCCGAAGGACCTGTACAGTGCTGTTATGTTCTATGATACGTTGGTGAAACCATGCACGCGCTGTGACAAAGAACAAATGGACCCTGCACAAAAAATACTAAACAGGGATGCTCCCTCACAGTTGGGGAACACGTCAGTGGTCAAAGACTTGCTGGCTCTGTCTGTCTTGGTGTCGCTCGCATGTACACTTGTGCGCACTCTTGCGCATTCTCGCTCTCCCTCCCCTTCCGTGCGCGCTCACACAATGTGGAGTTTCCTAAGTCCCTGCTTTAGACAGAGCACTGGTCTGACTCTAAGCCAAAATACAAACAGTGCCTCACATCTGACGTGCGTTGTCTGACCTACAATGTCCCCTCTTCTTGACACGGATAAAACCTTTTAGTTCTCTCAGGGCAGTGACTTTAAAATAATTCGGGGATTTACATATACATGTTAATCAATTAAAACCTTGTAACTGATTAAAGATGTTATGGCATCCTAGGTTTCTTTAACACATCCTCATCATTCGTGTAACCCTTTGATCTTTTGCATATAAATTCTGTGTTTTTCTTTTTCACTTCACCCAATAAAAGGGCTACACTCTGAAAGCTTGTCTTTTCAAATAAACCTGTTGGACGATAACCTGGTGTTGTGATTTCTGACCTTGTCCATCCCAGTCCAACACCGGCACCTCCACATCAAATCTTCGCAACATTGCCTTTTTGCTAAAAGGAATAGAGTATACAAGTAGGGAAGTGTTGCTGTAACTGTACAAGGCATTAGTGAGACTGCACCTGGAGTGTTACGTAGAATGTTGGCCCTCTTATTAGATGAGGGATGTAGTTGTGTTGGAGGCAGTTTAGAGAAGATTCACTAGATTGATTTTGGATATGAGAGCTTTGTCTTATGAAGAGTGATTGGGGCCTATACAGAATGAGAGGTGATCTAATTGAGATACACAAGATGATTGATAATGTGGACATGGAGGATATTTCCTCTTGAAGGGCAATCTAAAACAGAGGTCCTAGTTTTAGGACAAGTAGTAGCAAATTGAAAATATGCAAGAAAAAATTGCTTCTCTTGAAGGGTCACAAATCAGAATTATCTACCCACATGCACATCGATTGTGCGTTGTAATAGGCCATTGAAAAAAATTTAAGGAAGTAGTAGACAGATTTTTAATTAGCAATGGGATGAAGGATTATGCAGTGAAAGTGGAATCAGAGCCAAAAATGAGATCACCTGAAATCACACTCGAGCAGAGCAGGCTCCAGGGCTGAATTGCCCACTTCTATTCCTAGTTCTTAGGTTTTTAACTGTACTCAATAGTTGTTTTGGTTTCTGAATGAATTACCTGGGCCAGTAACTACAGGGCTTTTACTGCACATGGAACATTAGCCCAGCACAAGTTGCCTTTTCAGATTGCAGAAGAAAAGATTGGATAAGATGATGAAAAAGATCTCATTTCTTTTCAGGAACTCATACGAAAAGGAATTCCACATCATTTCCGGGGGATTGCCTGGCAATTGCTCTGCAATGCGACTGACCTGCCAGTGAAAAATCAGTATTCAGAATTGCTAAAGATGACCTCTCCCTGTGAGAAGTTGATCCGAAGAGATATTGCACGTACTTACCCAGAGCATGACTTCTTTAAAGGACAGGACAGTCTTGGACAAGAGGTGCTGTTTAATGTGATGAAGGTGAGAGATGGGGCTTAACTCCAACTAAATTTGATTTCTTTCTTTAAAATTTTCTCTTTCCCTTGCTGAAGATGTGTTACCTCCAGTCTAGATTGTTCCAAATCCCTTCTGGTCAGCATCCTACCTTTCGTATTCCATGAAACTGAACTGATCTGATGCTCTGCCCATATCCAAATCAACATCAAGTTTCATTTCAATTCTTACAGACTTCAATTGACTTACTCCAGGAGTGTCTCAAGTTTCCAATTCTCACCTATGTTCAGTGACCTCACTTTTCTCTATCTGTTTCCTCCTCCAACTTTATCTTTCAAAAGGTGGTATGTTCCTTCTACTTTGGGTCTTATGTCCATCGCCCACTTTGTTCATCCCTTCCTTTCTCTGGTACAGGTGGCTGCTGTATCTGTTCTCCAGTCTGTTGAGTGAGACTACACTTTGTAATATTTTTTACTCTGATCTTTGACTGTAATATGTTTAAGAGCATGTGAATTAGCATGCTTCATACTAATTTGAAGAAAATCTAGGAACACCAAGGTGCAAAGAAGCACTGACGGATTAAGGAAGTGGGGAAATCTGTGTGGGCAGATAGAGTTCAGTGTGAGTGGAATTGAGAAGTCACCTACTTTGGACTTGAAAGAGGGTCAATCACTAAAAATAAGGCAGGAATTGTGAAACAGCTAAGAGAAATCACTAAAAATTAAGAGTGCAAATAGTAACTAAAAATTAAAATGTTCATCTTTATTTCAGGGCTGGAGCACAAGGTGTTGGAAGTTGCATTAATAATATAAATTCTAATCTGCAGTTTGAGAGGGAGAAGGGAGAATCGGAAGTGTCAGTATTGCAGTTGAATAAAGGGAACTATGGAGCTATGAGGGAGGAGCCGGCCAAAGTTCAATAGTACAGTACCCTAGCAGGGATGGCAGTGGAACAACAATGGCAGGTATTTCTGGATATAATGCAGAAGGTGCAGGATCAGCTCATTCCAAAGAGGAAGAAAGATCCTAAGGGGAGGCAGGGCCGGCCGTGGCTGACGAGGGAAGTTAAGGACTGTATAAAACTAAAAGAGAAGAAGAATAACATAGCAAAGATGAGTTGGAAGTCGGAGGACTGGGAAGCTTTTAAAGAGCAACAGCGGATAACTAAAAAGGCAATACACAGAAAAAATGAGCTATGAGGGAAAACTGGCCAAAAATATTAAGGAGGATAGTAAAAGCTTTTTTAGGTATGTGAAAAGAAAAAAAATGGTACGACTAAAATTGGGCCCTTGAAGTCAGAAACGGGTGAATTTATTATGGGGAACAAGGAAATGGCAGATGAGTTGAATAGGTACTTTGGATCTGTCTTCACCAGGGAAGACACAAGCAATCTCCCAGATGTTATAGTGGCTGAAGGAACCGAGGGTAATGGACGAACTGAAGGGTATTTATATTAGGCAGGAAATGGTGTTGGATAGACTGTTAGGTCTGAAGGCTGATAAGTCCCCGGGACCTGATGGTCTGCATCCCAGGGTACTTAAGGAGGTGGCTCTAGAAATTGTGGACACGTTGGTAATTATTTTCCAATGTTCTATAGATTTAGGATCAGTTCCTGCGGATTGGAAGGTGGCAAATGTTGTCCCACTTTTCAAGAAAGGAGGGAGAGAGAAAACAGGAAATTGTAGACCGGTTAGCCTGACGTCAGTGGTGGGAAAGATGCTGGAGTCAATTATAAGAGATGAAATTACAACTCATTTGAATAGCAGGAACAGAATAGGTCAGAGTCAGCATGGATTTACGAAGGGGAAGTCGTGCTTGACTAATCTTCTGGAATTTTTTTAGGATGTATCTATGAAGATGGATAAGGGAGAGCCAGTGGATGTAGTGTACCTGGACTTTCAGAAAGCCTTTTGATAAAGTCCCGCATAGCAGATTGGTGAACAAAATTAGGGCACATGGTATTGGGGACAAAATACTGAGTTGGATTGAAAATTGGCTGGCTGACAGGAAGCAAAGAGTAGTGATAAATGGGTCCCTTTCGGATTCACAGGCAGTGACCAGTGGGGTACCGCAAGGTTTGGTGCTGGGACTGCAGCTGTTTACGATATATATTAATGATATAGACGAAGGCATTAGAAGTAATATGAGCAAATTTGCTGATGACACAAAGCTGGGTGGCAGTGTGAAATGTGAGGAGGATGTTATGAGAATACAGGGTGACTTGGACAGGCTAGGTGAGTGGACGGATGCATGGCAGATGCAGTTTAATGTGGATAAATGTGTGGTTATACACTTTGGCAAGAATAGGAAGGCAGATTACTATCTCAATGGAGTCAAGTTAGGTAAAGGGGAAGCACAACGAGATCTAGGTGTTCTTGCACATCCGTCAATGAAAGCAAGCATGCAGGTACAGCAGGTAGTGAAGAAAGCTAATAGCATGCTGGCCTTTATCACAAGAGAAATTGAGTATAGGAACAAAGAGGTCCTTCTGCATCTGTACAAGGCCCTGGTGAGACCACACCTGGAGTATTGTGTGCAGTTTTGGTCTCCCAGTTTGAGGAAGGACATTCTCGCTGTTGAGGGAGTGCAGCGTAGGTTCACAAGGTCAATTCCCGGAATGGCGGGACTATCATATGTTGAAAGATTGGAGCGACTGGGCTTGTATACACTTGAGTTTAGAAGGATGAGAGGGTATCTGATTGAGACGTACAAGATTATTAAGGGATTGGATCATCTGGAGGCAGGAAGTATGTTTCCATTGATGGGGGAGTCCCGAACCAGAGGACACAGTTTAAAAGTAAGGGGTAGGCCGATTAGAACAGAGTTGAGGAAAAACTTCTTCACCCAGAGAGTGGTGGATATATGGAATGCTCTGCCCCAGAAGGCAGTGGAGGCCAAGTCTCTGGATGCTTTCAAGAAAGAGATAGACAGAGCTCTTAAAGATAGTGGAATCAAGGGTTATGGGGATAAGGCAGGAACAGGATACTGATTGTGGTTGATAATAAAATGTGAGGCTGGATGAACACAGCAGGCCAAGCAGCATCTCAGGAGCACAAAAGCTGACGTTTCGGGCCTAGACCCTTCATCAGAGAGGGTCTAGGCCCGAAACGTCAGCTTTTGTGCTCCTGAGATGCTGCTTGGCCTGCTGTGTTCATCCAGCCTCACATTTTATTATCTTGGATTCTCCAGCATCTGCAGTTCCCATTATCTGTGATACTGATTGTGGTTGATCAGCCTCTGGCTCGAAGGGCCGAATGGCCTACTCCAGCACCTATTGTCTATTGACATTTACAATAATATGCAGCATCTAAGTAAACTGTTTTCAATACTGCATTCAGTTCTGCGTATTGTCCCTTGAAAGGTCTGCTGACCTTGGAGAGGGTGCATTGCAAATTCCACAGAGTTGTACAAGTGCTACGGGGGAGCAAATTGCAAGACTATCCCCGTATTCACATTGTACTTGAAATAAAGGCTGAAATTTGTTTTTAGTCATGATTTAAGGAGTTGATGAAATGGATGCAGAACAACTGTTTTCTCTGTGGAGATGAAAATGAGGTGTAGAACTTCCTCGGGTTAGTCTATTCAATGGCAGTGCGCAAATGATGATCCTTTGAAACATGAACTAGGGTATGCTCCAGAGACACAGATTAGCAAGTGCCCATTGGAACACAAGTTTAAGGGCAGGTTTTTGCAGTTAAAGAAGTTTTCTCGGAAAAGGAGAGCTGACTGGAGTTTGTATTGTACTATTAAGTACAAATAAACACTTATGGCACACACACCAACTCTGGCTTTATTAAATGGATAATTAGCAATATAATATTCAGGAGCAATGCACACACAGTGCAGGATGTCAGGCAGAATCTGTTAACAATTTAGGTGGTTGACCATTCATCGCAACATGATTCAGAAAGGCCATCCACTTGAAAAATTAACTCTGTTTCTCTCTCCACAGATGCTGCCAGACCTGTTGAGCATGACTTTTTTTTTAAATTTCAGGTTTCTAGCATTTCTGTTTGTTTTGTCCAGGAGGAGGTGAGGTGATACCAGGATGCTCTTTTGTGCACAAATAATGAAAATCTGGAATTCTCTCCTCTCTTCTTTCCCATTCCTCCTCTTCCTCTTTCACGGAGTTTGCCCCTGCCCCCGCCCTCGCCGGAATTGAGATTCTTGTTGAGTAAAACTCGTAAGAGATGTGGAAGTAGAACAAAAATGGGCAAAACACTCAGTCCTCATTCAGGCAGGTTAACATTATCTCTGGGTACCGGAAGTCCACAGGATACTGCATCCTCAGTTTGATCTCGCCGTACAATTGGGATCCATTGTTTCACTTTGCAGTAGTCAACAGATCATTATTAAAATCGGACCACAACTCTTCCCAGCTTACAAGCAGAAATTGAGGCATGAGAACCCCATACACAAAGTAGCGCAGTGTTGGTCTGATGAAACTGAAGGCCTGCTGGTGGACTGCTTACAGTTGGTGGACTAGTCCATATTTAAGAACTCCGCCAACATAAACTAGTATGCTGCTACTGTTATAGACATCATTAGTGACTACGTGCCGAAGATGTTCATCCGAACATTCTTCACCTGGAAACCATAGATAAATCAGGAGATTCTCTTCCTGCTGATGTCCAGGTCAGAAGCGCTCAAGTCGGGCGACACTGACCTATACAGGAAATCTGGTGCGACCTTCGCAAGGCCATCAGGGATGTCAAACTAAGCTTAGGACCCAGTCAAAAACAAAGGCTGCTGGAGAAGCCCAGCAGGCTTGGCAGCATCTGAGAAAAGAAATCAGTTAACGTTTTGGGTCCGATGACCCTTCTGATTTCTCTTCACAGTTGCTGGCAGGCCTACTGAGCTTTTCCGGTAACTTCTAATTTTGTTTCTGACTTGTAGCATCTGCAGTTTTGTCAATTTTTGTGGAGACCCAGACTGACCACGTTGACATATGTTGTTTGTGGCAAGGCTTACATGACATAACGGGCTACAAATGATATCAAACAGAATCGGGGGCAACGGTATATCCCTCCCTGATGAGCTCAATGCATTCTATGCTTGCTTTGAACAGGACCTCAGTGAAACGATGCCACATGTCCCATCAACCTGTGATACACCTGTACCCTTGGTCACCATTGCAGATATTAGATTGACCTTCTTTCAGGTGAACCCACAGAAAGCAGTTGGCTCGGATGGATTTCCCAGCCATGCACTCAGATCCTGTGTGAGCCAGCTGGCAGAAGTATTTGCAGACATCTTTAACTTTTCCTTGCTTTGATCTGAAGTCCCCATCTGCTTCAAGAAGATCACCATCATCCCAGTACCGATGAAAAATCATGTAGCATGCCTCAATGACTGCTGCCCAGTGGCTCTGACATCCATAATTATGGAGTGTTTTGAGAAGTTGGCCATGGCTCACATCAACTCCACCACCTAGGTTGCCTTGATCCCTTGCAATTCACCTAACGGTGGAACGTGTCCACGGCAGGTGCTGTCTCCATGGCCTTGCAGTCCTCCCTGGAACATCTAGACAACAAGGTTACCTATTGACTACAGCTCTGCCTTCGGCACCATAATTGGAAACAAACTCCTCCAAATTCAGGGACTTAGATCTGTGCTCCCCACTTTGTAACTGGATTCTTGACTTCCTGACCAACAGATTGCATTAAGTAAGGATAAATAACAACGCCTCACGATAATCTTCAACACCAATGCCCTGGTAAGTTGTGCACTCACCTACCTACTATACTCCTTTATGCACACTTGACTATGTGGCCAAATTCCACACCAGTTCCATTTACAAGTTTGCTGATGACACCACCATGTCAACGAGACGGAATACAAGAAAGAAATTGAGTACTTTATGGCAGGGTGTAAAGACAACAATCTCTCCATCAATGTCAGCAAAACGAAGGAGCTGATCATTGGCTTCAGGGAGTGGAGGGCATGTCCCTATCTGCACAGGTGGTGCAGTCAGTGGAGCTGGTGAGGGGCATCAAGCTCCTAGGAATGACTATCACCAGCAATCTGTCCTGCATCTACCCCCATTGACACTGTGGTCAAGAAAGTACAGTAATGCCTCTGCTTAGGAGATAAAGGAAATTTGGCATGACCATCAAGACACTTAGCAGTTCTTGTATATGGATGTATCACTGCATGGTAGGAGAATTGCTCTCCCCAAGACTGAAAGAAACGACACAGAATTGTGAACATAGCCCAGTCCATCAAACAAACCAGCCTCCCATCTGTTGACTATCTGTACTTCCTGCTGCAGTGAGAAAGCAACCGACATAATCCGAGACCCCTCCCACCACAGTTACACTCGGCTACACTCTCTTCTGTCCGGCAGAAGATATAAGTCTGTGTACACACAGATTCGCAAACAGCTTCTTCCCTGCTGTTATCAGGCTTTTTCGTGGACCTCTTTAATGTTAATGGTGAATTTTCTCTGCACCTTCTCAACAGCTGCAACATTGTATCCTGCAATGGCGTTATATAAGTGCATCAGGGTGACTTAACAATCAGCCTGTAAAGCAACTAAGACAACACTTTCACTGTATCTTGGCATATGTGACCGCAATAAATTACATGATATCAGCCCTTCAATGTCATCTTGCCCTCCTGTGCAAAAAAAAGTCTGCTATCTTGTGGCATGGCTCTCTAAAGGCTGCTATAAAATAGTAACATATAATTTGAGGCTCACAGGTTTGCTTTGTGGGTTATATAGCATTGTGTGCTGACTATTTCCTGCACTGTTTTTGTATTACTCTTGAACGTTATGGGCTGTGGCATGGCATATGTTTAAGTTATTAATTCAGTGCTGGGAAATGGATGATAACAAAAGTGAGTTAGATGTTGAGATTTACTTGTGTCATCTACAGCCAACAAAATTCGCACATGGAGTGAACATGAGACAAATGACTGGGAAAAACATTTAATTTACAAAAGAGGAAGCAATTTTACGTTTTTAAACTTGAGCTGTTTGTGGTATAAGTTCCCTGCGTGTTCTAATACTTGGCTATGAATTGTTTTAGTAATATCAAAATGTGAGTTTCGTACTGAAAGCAGTTGAACTCAGTGAATTTGAACTGAGAGCAGTAAGTTCTACTGATGTATGTATATAGGACGCATCCTTGCAGGACTTTGCAACATTCTAGACAGAGAGCAAGTTTCTAATACAATAATCTGACCTATTTCCTTGCTGTTACAATAGACTGGGTTGGGTGTTTGACTCAGCATGTTTTTGTTGTAAGTTTGCAGATGCTAATTGCATCCATGATTATCATGTAACAAACCCTGTGGAGAATTACATAGCCATAACCTGTAAAGTGAAATCTCAAGGCTGCGGTTTTGGTTTACAACGTGGTGCATTCACGTACATAGATAGTGCTAATAACTGAAATGAACTTTGGATAAATTGTTTGTATAGACCATGTTGGTTTGACAGAGTGGACACAGTTTTCAATAATGCCCGTTATTATTAAGCAGCAATATCTGCTTAGGTCTGTGAGTCACTGTGTAGAATAAGTATCTGAATTTTCTCCCAGGCTTGAGACTGTACCCATTTGCTTTGTTGCAGGCATATTCTTTGGTTGACCGTGAAGTTGGATATTGCCAAGGAAGTGCATTCATTGTGGGACTCCTCCTCATGCAGGTGAGTGTGAATAATTTTTCTAATGATGCACTAGGATCGACAATTCTGGCTAAATGTGTTGTGTTTAAATAAATGTTTTAGTCTTCACATACAACTTTGGTAATATTTCCCCTTGGTGTTTCAGGTGTCGGCTTTGCTAGTTCGTTGTTTTACTTCAAATATTTGCCGTACAAAAACCAGCTATAGTTCACATGGGTGAACCTTGCTATATGCAGTATTATGCCAGTGAACACATCCCTGTTACTGTGTTTGAAAGTGATGTAGACAGTCTGTGTAATCCAACCAGACCATTGTGATCAAACAACCAAAGTGCTAGAGAAGCTCAGCAGGTCTGGCAGCATCTGTTGGTGAGAGAGAAGGTTAACATTTCACTTCCAAGGAAGCCATGTAGGATTCACGGCATTAATTCCATGGATGGCTCCTGACCTGCTGAATTTCTCTACAACTTTGTTATTTTTCTGATCTCCGGCATCTGCAATGTTTTGCTTTTATATTAGTTTCCAGATAGACTAAATTTTGTGGTAACGTTATTCAGCAGGCATCCTGTAAAAGATGCTGTCCTCACGGCACTTTCAGAGAAGAAACGCTGTAGAGAGCAGCCAATTATTAATTTATTGATATTCTCGCCAGGTGTAATGTCCATTTTCTTTTTTGGTCTTTTTAGATCTCATTTGCGGAGCCTGGTGGGTGCTCCAGGGTGCATTCTGTTAAATCTTGTAACAGTCTCGGACATAATCTAATTTTGAAATACCAGCATAATAGCCTCGGGGAAAAGTTTAAAATGTATATTTGCTTCTCACTGTTACTTCATCCCTCAGTTCTTCCAAATTCGTTGTTTTGCATCTCCTCTACTTTGACAATCAATCTTTCTTGATAATGCATCTGTTTACCCAATGGCTTTAGTGCCCTGTTGGGTCTGATTTGCATCAGAACATTTACACATTTTCAGAGTGCCTTGCCTGCAGCAAATTTCACTGTTTTTTATAGATGCCGGAAGAAGAAGCCTTTTGTGTGTTTGTGCGTTTGATGCAAGAATATCGATTGAGGGAGCTCTTCAAGCCTAGTATGGCGGAGTTGGGGCTCTGCATCTACCAGTTTGAGTACTTAATACAGGTAACCAGCTGATTACTACAAAGCCAGGCAATGTATTTGAGAGAATTGTGTATGCGAAACTTGGACTAAATTTAAACAACACGCTCACCACAAACTTGGTCAAAAAGATATACTTTATAGGAGCACAAGGACAGGCAGGAGGACGGATGGAATTCCACAGCTTGAGACTAAGGCCCTAGAAGACACTGCAACCAGTGGAGACTGATTATAATTGGGAATTAGAAGATCACTGATAGCTTGGAGTGTGTGGGATAAGGAGGGGCAAGGCAATGGAGGGATTTAAAAATTAGAATGAGAATTTCAAATTTAAAATCATATCAGTGAGCACAGGGCTGGTAGATGAATGGAACTTTGAAGACACAGGTAGCAGAGTGTTAGCTGCCCTCCTCTTTATGCGGGGGAGGTTGGAATTTGAGAGACCAATCAAGAATATGTTAGAATGGTCAAGCCTAGAAGAGAAATAAATAGGGCTTTAGAAGCAGTTAAGTTGAGAAAGTGACTAAACAAAAACAAATTGCTGGAGAAACTGCAGGTGTTAGAACATTGGTGGAGAGGGAGAGAGAAGAGGACCCTTCTTCAGAAGTGATCAAATTAGCTAGTGTTACAGAAGTGGAGGCAAATAGTTTTGATGGCAGGAATATGAAGCCAGAAGCTCGTGGAAGTGCCTTCAAGATTGTGAACACACTTAGTTAATTCCAGACAGTTTATAGGTAGGGGGTCAGAATTGGTTGTCGGAATGAAATTGGATGTGTTGTCGAAAGCAATGTTTTCTGTTTTCTAACTTGTGAATGTGCTGAGACACCTAAAATATCCTGCAGTTCCTGCTTGACTCAGGAATTTCAACCAATAGATATCAGCTGTCTGCCCTTGACATAAAAGATCATCCTTTTTTTCCTTATAATCTGTTGAATACCTTCTTTAAGCCTTTAGTTTATTTGCCTCTAGATCTTCTCCATTTCATCTGAGTTATTCATTTACTGGTATAATGATTGAAATTTGTCAGTTCCTGGCTTTGAATAAATAAAAATGCCTCATTCACTGTGATATCACTGCTTACTGCTTTTGGGAGCGAATGTGACAGGTCCACAATTCTCCTCACTATTTTGTTCTCCTCTCTCTGTTAGCATCCTGATATAGACTATTTCTATGAAATGAGCATTGGTTCCTGACTCCCAAAACTAAAGGAGCTGGATGGTGGAGCAAAGGCTAAGTGGCACTGTCACTGTTCTAGAAATCCCGAAACCTAGGGGACCTAGTTTTGAATCCCGCCACAGCAGATGGTTCAAATTGATTTATTTTTTTTTTAAAAATCTGGATTTATGAAATCATTGGTTGCCCTAAAAGTGTCCTATTAAGGAACGAAATTGCCATCGTGATCTAGCTTACAAGTGACTTCAAACCCACAGCAATGTGGTTGATTGCCAACTGCCCTTTGATACTGCAAGCCACTCAGTTGTATTAAGCCACCAGTAAGGATGAAAGGAATGAAACCACACAGGTATTAACTAAGGCACTGGGAATGACAATGGCAAATGCAGCCCTGTCAACCATAGAATTCCAACAGTGCGGAATCCGGTCATTCGGCTCATCAAGTCCATGCCGACCCTTCAAAGAGCGCCCCACCCAGATCTGTAACCCTGCATTTTCCGTGGCTAACGCATCTAGCCTGCATATCTCTAGACAATATGGGCGATTTAGCATGGCCAATCCACCTAATGTGTACATCTTTGGACTATGGGCAGAAATCTGAGCACCTGAAGGAAACCCAAGACACGGAGAATGTGCAAACTCGACACCAAGGTCCCAAGCCTGGAATTGAACCCGAGTTCCTGGTCACTGAGACAAGTGCTAACCACTGAGCTACTGTGCTGCCCAACAAACCCTACAAAGTTCTCATTGTTAACATAATGGACCACTACCAAGATTAGGAGAGCTGTCTCACAGACTAGTCAAGAGACAGTCTGACATTGTCTGCAAGACCTGATTCTGAGATTATGAATGTCCCAAACACCACTATCACCAGTCCTGGATATTTCCTGACCCACCAGCAGGCTGGATACTGGACAGGTGTTGGTATAGTGGTTTACAGTTGGAATCGAGCTGTTGCAAGCTGTGTTTCATCAAATTTTGATTTGTCTACACATCTGAGTCACAAGCACTTATGCTGTCCAACACTGACATCCAGTGGCAGTAGTGTGTACTATCTTCAAGACTCACTGTAGGAATTCACCAAGGCTCCTTCAGCAGCCAAATCCATGACCATTATCTCTAGAAGGGCAAGGGTAGCAAATACATGGGAACACCCCTGCATGCAAGATCCTCTCCAAGCCACTCATCAGTCAGATTTGGAAATATATCAACATTTCTTCAATATCATTGGTTGAATTCCTGGTACTCCCTCATGGCGCCATTGATGGCCCTACAGCGTACGCACTGCAGTGCTTCAAGAAGGCAGTTGCCATTGAGAAGGTGGCTGAGATTATAAATACCCACGTGGCCTGAGTAGGTGAGGTTTAACGTTTGGGCAACTTTTTATTTCAGGCTCACATTCAACTTTTTTTTAAATCTAAGTAAATTTGGACTTAGACTGCTGGAGAAACTCATCAGACCAGGCTGCTCTGGCGTGGGTAACAGTTACTGTTTAGAAGCCAGTACGACACTCTTGAGAGCTGGAAGAAAAAGATGGTTCTTATACTGTTTGCAGAGTGGCGAGAGGGAGCAAGCGGAACAGATGGTGAAGCTTTCCAGACCAAGTGTTGTCCCAGGTGATGTATAGTTAGCAAATAGGTAGGTCCTAATAGCTGAAAATAGGTTCGCTCTCCTAAGAACAAGTGCATGCAAAAAAGACGACGTTGTGTTTCCTGTGGGGAAAAGGGTGTAACCAAAATGGAGGATAGTGTTTATTGTCTGAAGCTGTTGGACTCAATGTTAAGTCCTCAAGGCTGTTAAAGGCCTAAGTGAGAAATAATTGACCATCTCTCCAGCTTATGTTGTGCTTACTGGAATACTGCAGCAGCTTAGGACAGAAATGTTAGCAAACTGCTGTGTTAAAATGGCAAGGTCTGGGTTTTTCTTGTGACTCGGCAAAGCCTAACACAAGCTAGAGGAACAGCACATCATTTTTTTTGCTCAGCACTTTTCAGCTTTAAGTACTGAACAGTGAGTTCAACTACTTCAGTTCATGAACTCTGCCCCACTTTCACCACATCTCCTCCACTCTGTCTTGTTTGCAAGGGTTTGGTCTTATCAGAGCAGACCTATTTTCTGCTATTGATATCAACTGTTAACACCTATTCCACAGAAATATGCTTGCTTACACTATTAACACTGCCTTTGACATTTATGCTCTGGGAACCTTCACCATCTATTAGATTAACTCCTCAACCCACTTTTGCCATTGGTGTGAAAACTACAATATTCCAATCCTTTTGAGTTTTATTCACTTATAGCACATGGAGGTTGCTGGCTGAGTCAGCATTTGTCTGTCCCTGGTCACCTTTTGAGAAAGTGGTTGTGAGATGCCTTCTTGAACTGCTGCAGTCCATGTGCTGTAGGTAGATCCACAATGCTTTGAGAATTCCATGAGTTTACCCTTGTGACACTGAAGGAATGGCAATATATCAAAGACAAGTTGGTGAGTGGGATGGAGGGGAACAGAGCATAACCTACCCAGCAACCTCAGAGAATCCTTTGACAAACTGGATATGACACCAAACCACTATGACTCCAAACCATCCATTGCATTGCAACACTAGTTGTTTAACACAGCAAATAAACTTTCTGGGAAACCACTTAGTGAATTCATGACAAGACTGCGGAAACTGACGAACACTGAGTATGAATCAGCGCTTCAGGTAGTTCAGGGGTTCACATAGTTTGTGGAATAAATAGTACTGTGACCCAAAGAAAACTGCTGACTGAACCAGATCTGTACCTCAAAGTCATAGAACTTCCCCTTCCCTGCAAAAGCAGGGAAAAAGGGATGTGACAGTTTCAGGGACCTGTGGATGGTTCTGCCCTTAGACTTGGATGACCAATAGTCGCAATTAAGATAAAACATGAGGTAAATGGCCACCCCAAATATGGAAGTAGATACTTCTATAAAGATGGAACAATAGATATCGCTGTATCTGCACTGGGAACAAACCTTCAGGAACTCCGATGGGGCATCTTGCCTTTAAGCTTGAAAGACACCAAGGCTAGGATTGGCCATTGGGGAGCCCATTTGTATTTTCTAGGGCCATTATAATCCCAGTAACCATAGGCAAAGGACAGTTTGACACCCCATAACAGTGATGCAAGGTTCAGGTCTTAATGTTTTGGGAATGAATTGACTACAAAATATCCACCTGAGTTTTTTTTTGGTCAAAAAAATCCAGGTTTTTAAAATAGGTAGTGGTAATTGAGAAGTATCCTGATGTTTTCCAAAAGGATCTCAAAGGTGAGAGGCACCTGAGCCAAGATTTGTGTAGACCCAGAGGCCCAACCTAATACTCCAAAGCACAGCCAGTCTGCTGTGCACTAAAATTGACGCTAAACTGAAACGTATAGAGGAATTGGGCATCATACGTCCAGTACAATTTGCTGATTGTGCCACACCAGCAGTCCTAATTGTAAAACCTAACAACTTAGTCTGTTTCTGTGGGGATTAGAGTTGTCAGTCTACAGGGTTTTCCCACTTATGTCATGCTTTGAAGATTTGTATGAAAAGTAGAGGGTGACTAGACCTGGGAAGTAACAGGAGTAAGGCTATGGGTAAGATGACACCCGTTCATCACAGGTGCAACAGGTTGCCCTTGGATTCGTTGGGAGAGGGATGTCATAACCCCTTTAAGGCCCATGGCGAGTCAATTATCTCCTCGTGAAGTTTGAGTGCAAATTCCCCTTAGTAACGGACAATGGCCTGCCCACCTAGAAATCATCCCATTTTGAGTCCTTTATAAAGCAGACTCGTGTGGGTCAGTCCTAGATTGGGACTAGCCTATGTATGCCATGTGTGGTGGCTGTACTTTGGTGTTCAACAACAAATGATGATGTTTAATTCCAGCCACGCTTCCTTATTTATTACAGCTTTCTGTTCTGTGCAGGTTCAGGCTGTCTTTCAACTTAAGCTGTGATAACTGACTAAGAATCAAACTAATGAAGCTGCTTTGTTAAATCTGAAATAAGCAGTGTCGCTAATGGTCCGAGCTTGCTATGTAGCCTCCTGTTATTAAAGTGACTGCTTGATGGAACTTGGAATTTTATTGGCCATGGGCCATTGTTAGTATTGCCTTCTCTCTTCATTATGCTTTACCGGTGCAGAATAAAAGCCTTCATATGGCTACACGGTGACCTGGAGTTCGATTTGCACAATAATTGGGAATGGTTTCACCTCTTTCTCACCCATTAGGCCTTTGTTGGATTAGCAACCCATGAAGCTGTGCAAATTTGCATAACTGGCAGAAATCTTCAGTGACCTGCTGGAAATGCAACAGTTGTCCTTTCTAATTTCCCCAAGAGTGCACTGAATACTGATTTACAGAGTTTGGTCACTTGCGTGGAGCAATGTCGCTGAGAGCTATGTTTATGTCATTGCTGTAAATTTTGGATCCAGTATTACACACAACTGTTTTTGCAATAATCAGGACTATATTGTGGTGTTTCTTCATTAATAAACAGTAAACTTGTGTGTTCCGTTCTTAAAATGAATGGGTAAAGTCATAAATGACTGAGTCTTTGACTTTGAAGGATGCCGTCAAACAGAGGCTGGCTGTGCCAGCCCTGCTGGAGTGCTACTTGTTTTTTTACCTTTCTTGTACTTCCCTTTTGGCTTATAACTTTTAAGTTACATTCTTAATATTGGTACCAACATATGCAACAATTTGAAACAACTTTTCAAATATAAAGTTTTATGTCTCTTTAATCACTAATTCATTGACCCAACTGAAATGATCCTTCATTGATTAGACATTAGTTGAGCTCGCAATTGTTTTGCTTGTTGCAATTTCCCCAAAGTTATCAGCATAATGAATAAAGGACAGTTAATGAACAGTCTACACAGATTGTGCTGCATTTCACTGACTTTGAGCATATCTCTTTGAGACCATTTCCATAGATACTGCAAGAGTCTTACTTATTGTGCATTCTTTACATGTGGGACTGGGAGTAACTGTCAGGGTATTTGTAGATATTTCTGCTTATGTGAAATGCATTGTTGTAAATGGATTTGCATAAATGTGTCTCCAATAACATAAATATTCTTGGACTTTCGCTGCTTGTTGGGTTAGTATGGCAGGGAGACAAGGATGGTTGAGGGAGGATGGGGAATCAGATGGGGTGTTGGGGAGTCGCAACGTTGTTGAGTCAGATAAGGGGATGGTGGGGAAAGAGGTAGAGGGGCAGCAAAGGGAGAGGCATGAAAGGGGAGTTTTATGTGAAAGAGGTGTTATGGCAATGCAGACAATGTCAGACAGAACAGGGGTATGTCAGAGGGTGCTGCAGGGTTAAAGTGTGCAGGCGATGTCCTTTGGACTACAGAATCCTGTGAGGCTGTGCTTAGTCCCTTGGCAGAGGCGTATGTTCTAAGGGACTGTGTAGGTTCCCCTTGGGGATTATGCAGTGTCCCTTTCTGGGAGGGAGGGGTGTTCCTTGGGCTGGGCAGAGTCCCTTGGGAGGGTGGGGAATGAAGGTGAGAGAGTAGCCCTGGGCACTGTGCAGGGTGCAGTGGCACAGGGCTGGACATGTTTCACTGGACTGAAAGGTATTTGAGCTGTGTAAGTTGGAGTGGAGTGGGGCTGTCAGATGTTGCATTGGAGCTGGGGTGGAATGTGGTGCTGGCTCAGCAGTACTTGGCCTTTGGACTGTGAAATTTAAATTGTTTAGTCTTCATTAGTCTTGCAGATATGTAAGGATTTTACAGTAATAACTAACTGTCCTGCAATAAATACCTCCTGATCATTACCAGTATTGTAAGCAGCAGTGATAATGTTGGTCATCAATCAAAAAACTGTTTTAAAGAGCAGAAATGGTCCTGAATGTAATTAAAATGTAGGCCTGATCAGTTGCATTAAATTATTTTTAAATTGCAAGCTGTGCAAAATAGTTTATGTAAAACAAAATGCCAATAAAAACAAATGGAACTGTTGACAGGGACCACTGCAAGCTGAAGCAGAGAGAGGTTTCGTGATGAGATGGACTTGCAATGGAAGTGGCTAGACCCTATTATTATATGTGCTATACTTCCAAAGTCGTGCACCCCCCCCTCCCAAAATCCATGTGAACTTGCTTTGAATTGTAATGTCAACAGGGATTAGGGAGTTCTGAGGTAGTCTCTCAACCTGTTGCTTGAAGAGATATGGGTAAAGGGTGCTACATGACTAATGGCATTAATCCTTATTAGATTCATCGAGTCATTGAGATATACAGCATGCAAACAAACCTTTGGGTCCAACTCATCCACGTTGACCAGATATCCTAAGTAAATCCAGTCCCTTTTGCCAGCATTTGGCCCCTATTCCTCTAAATCTTTCTATTCATAGAACATAGAATACAGCTCAGAACAGGCCCTTTGGCCCTCGATGTTGCGCCGACCTGTGAACTAATCTAAGCCCATCCCCCTACACTATCCCATCATCATCCGTATGCTTATCCA
Source organism: Stegostoma tigrinum (assembly GCF_030684315.1). NCBI lineage: Eukaryota > Metazoa > Chordata > Chondrichthyes > Orectolobiformes > Stegostomatidae > Stegostoma > Stegostoma tigrinum. The sequence continues at coordinate 1,694,108 of NC_081388.1, read as the reverse complement.
AGGACTATTTAAATGCCCCTAATGTGGCTGAGTTAACTACATTGGCAGGCGGGGCGTTCCATGCCCTTACCACTCTCTGAGTAAAGAACCTGCCTCTGACATCTGTCTTAAATCTATCACCCCTCAATTTGTAGCTGTGCCCCCTCGTACAAACTGACGTCATCATCTTCCGAAAAAGACTGTCACTGCCCACCCTATCTAATCCTCTGATCAGCTTTAGACATTCATGTACTCATCCAGATGCCTTTGAAATGTTGTAATTGTACCAGCCTCCTCCACTTCCTTTGGCAGCTCATTCCATACATGCATCGCCCTTCAAATGAAAAAGTTGTCCCTTGGACCCTTTCTTAATCTTTTCCCCTCTCTCCCTAAACGTATGCTGTCTAGTTTTGGACTCCCTTATCCTGGGGAAAATACTTTGTTTACCCTACCCATGCCCCTCACAATTTTAATCCCTGACCCTCCAGTGAAAATAGCCGCAGTATGTTCGGCATTTCACTATAGTTTAAACCCTCCAAATGTGGTAACATCCTCCTAGATCTTTTCTGAACCCTTTCAAGTTTCACAACATCCTTCCAATAGGAAAGATACCAGAATTGCATGCACTATTCTAATAGTGGCCTATCTAATGTCCTGTTCAGCCACAATGTGACCTCCCAACTACTATATTCAATGCAGTGGCCAATAAAGGCAAGGATAACAAACACCGCCTTCACTATCCTATCTATCTGTGACTCCACTTTCAAGCAACTGTGTACCTGCATTACCAAGGCCATGTTGTCCAGCACACCCCAGGACTTTACCATTAAGTGTACAAGTCCTGCCATGATTTACCTTTCCAAAATTTATCTATTTCTAAAATTTTCACATTTATCGAAATTAAACTCCATCTACCACTCCACAGCCCATTGGTCCATTTGATCAAAATCCCGTTGTACTCGACTACACCTCCAATTTTGGGGTTAACTGCACGCATACTAACCATACTTCCTATGTTCACATTCAGATTGTTTATGTAAATGACAAAAAGCCGCGGACCTAGCTCCGATCCTTGTGGCACACCACTGGTCATGGGCCTCCAGCCTGCAAAGCAACCCTCCACCACCACCTCTTCTACCTTTTGAGCCAGTTCTGTATCCAAATAGCTAGTCCTTCCTGTATTCGTTGTGATCTAAGCTTGCTAACTAGCCTACCATGAGGAACCTCGTTGAATGCCTTGGTGAAGTCCATATGGATCACATACACCACTCTGCCCTCATCAATCCTCTTAGTTAATGTTTCAAAAAAACTCTGCCAAGTTCATGAGACACTATTTCCCATGCACAAAGCCATGTTGACCCTCCCTAATTAGTCCTTGCCTTTGCAAATACATGTAAATTCTGTCTCTCAGGATTTCCTCAAATCTGTCCACTGCTGATGTCAGGTTCACTGGTCTATAGTTCCCTGGCTTTTCTTTTTTGCCTTTCTTAAATAATGGCACCACATTGGCCAACCTCCAATCTTCTGGCACCTTACCAGTCGCTATTGAAGATACAATATCTCAGCTAGGGGATCAGCAATCACTTCCCTAGCTTCCCACAAAGTTCTAGGGAACACCTGATCAGGTCCCAGGGATTTATCCACCCTTATGCATTTTAAGATGCCCAGCACCACCACCGCTGTAATGTAGACATTATTCAAGATGTTGCTATTTATTTCTCCGCGTTCTTGATCTTGCATATCCTTCTCCACGGTAAACGATGATGCAAAATACTCATTTAATATCTCCCCCCCCCCCCCCCCCCTCCAACCCATCTGCAGCGGTTCCACACGTAGGTAGCCTTGCTGATCTTTAAAGGGGTCTATTCTCTCTCTAGTTACCCTTTTGTCCTTCATGTATTTGTAGAATCCCTTTGGATTCTCCTTAACCCTATTTTCAAAGCTATCTCATGGCCCTTTTTTGCCCTTCCGATTTCCCTCTTAAGTATACTCTTCCAATGAATTGTTTTGCTGGCAAAGCCAGCATTTTTGCTCATTCGCAATTGTCCTTGACTAAGTTGCATGTGAGGCTGTCTCACTTTGCACTTTAGTCAACCACATTGCTGCAGGTCTGGATCAGATGTAGGCCAGACTGGCTAAGAATTCCAAGTTTGCTACCCTTAAGGTAGATGAGTCTTTGTGATAATTGACGTAAGACATAGAACAGTACAGGCCCTTTGGCCCATGATGTTCTTCTGACCTAGTATCCTGCTAAGATCAAATTGATATTGTACTATTTTTAATTCTATATTTTTATTCACGTTTCAACTGTTGTCACATTGCAGTTTGAATCAATACACCCCAGCACATTACATCCTATCTGGATTGCTGGTTCAGTGATCTTGGCAATAAGCCACTATCTCCCTATAAATTCCAAAATAATGCAAAGCTGCATCCAAGTTATCAGTGTAACACACAACTTAATTTATGCCCGAAGACACCCCCCCCCCCCCACTGTTGAAAGTTTTAACAAGTGGTAACTCCTCCAGTCTGTATGTGCACATGTGAGCCATGTGCACACATAACCTTCTCCCTTGATTAAGATTGGCAGGTAAATTTGGATGAAGAGAGCAGATGTCATCAGCAAATACAGCTGATATACATCAAGATTAGTAAGGCAAGGAAGTTGTAAAAAAAGTTTGGAAAAGAGTGCAGATTGGTTGAGATGAGTGGATAAAAATTTGGCAGATGAACTGTAATATAGGAAAATGTGAACTTGCCACTTTGGTAGCAAAAATAGGAGACCAGTGTACCATTTAAATAGAGAGAGATTACAGAACTCTGGTATAGACGGAGCTGGGAGTCCTCATAGATAAATTGCAAAAGGTTGGTCTACAGTAAGTGATTAGCAAGGCAAGTGAAAGTATTCATCCCAAAGGTAATTGAATATAAAGCTTTTTTTTAAAAACTGTGATTGTACAGCACATTGGTGAAACCATGTATGGAGTAAATGCGTCAGAAACCATTCCGAGAAGGTTCACGACAAATTCCCAGGTTGAAAGGCTTCTGAGGATAGACTGAACAGTTTGGGCATTCATTTAGAAGAATGAGGTAAACTTCAGTAAAATAGATGACTGAGGGGCCTAGAAAGGCTGAATGGGAGGATGACCCATCTTGTGGAGGAGACTAGAGCTAGGGAACATAGTTAAGGAGGCCTTTTAATGGATGAGAATTTTTTTGAGGTTACTTGTCTCTGAAATTCCCTTCCTCAGGCAGTGGAGGCTGGGTCCTTTAAAATTTTTCAAAGCAAACTTAAACTGTTGATGGCAAGCAAGTGTCAGCTTATGGGGGAGCAGAAAGGAGAATTGAGACACAGCTAGATCAGCCATGATCGTGTTGAATGATGGAATGGGCTCTAAAAGGCTGAATAGCCTTCTCATCCTAAATACTATGTTCCTGTGTTCCTAAACTACTTTTTTTTTGAGAACCATCTGACTGAAAAGAAGCCAGTCATTGGAATATTTTCTTCAGAATGAGAATCTGACAGCTGCCTCAGCTTTCTATTGAGCTGGCTGTCTTTGCAGACATCAGATTTGTACAAACTTAACGTTCATCCTTGGAAGTTATCTGAATGTTCCCTCCAGTCTGCCAATAGTATGTTAGAAGAGCATCTCCTCAGTATCTCAAGCCAATAGTCAAAGAGCAACTACAAAATAGACAACAAAATGATAGCAGTCAAAGACACCTCCCTCGCTGATACACTCGGTGCTTTCTATGCTTGGTTTGAGCAGAATACCATCGGCATGGTGACGCCTGCCCTGACAGCCCTGGACACATCAAATCCCTTGGTCACAGCTGCAGACATCAGATTGGTCACGCTGGGAGTCAACTCAAGAAAAGTGATGGGAAAACTGTCCATGCCCAGCCAAGCACTTAAATCCTGTGACGAGCAGAGGTATTCCCCGACATCTTCGACATCTTCAACCTCTCCCCACTAGATGCCGCAGTCCCCAAATTCTTCAAGAGACCACTGTCATCCCCGCACTAAGAAAGCACATGCAACATGCCTTAATGACTATTGCCCGGTGGCTCTGACCTCAATCATGAAATACTTTAAGAGGCTGGTCATGGCCGACATCAATTCCAGTCTCCCACAATTTGTCTACTGACATAACAGGTCCACAGTGGATGCCATATCCCTGGCCCAGCACTCATCCCTAGAACATTTTGGGCAACAAGGAGGCCTTGTCAGACTCCTGAGTGATTATAGCTCTGCCTTCAACACCGTGATCTCAAAAACTGTGACCTTGGTTTCGGATCCGTCCTCTGCACTGGATCTTCAGCTTTCTGGCCCACGGGCCATAATCAGTATAGATAGGTAACTGCACTACCTCCACAATAACACTCAACACTGGAGCCCCCGCCCCCCACTAAAGGTGCGTTCTCAGCCCCCCTACTGTATTCCCTGTGTAGCCACAATGGTGTTGCCAAATTCCGATTGAATGCCATCTACAAGTTCGCTGATGACACTGCTGTAGTGGGATGGATATCTAACAATGACAAGGCAAAATACAGAACGGTGATAGAGTTTGGCGATGTGCTGGAATGAGAAAAATCTGTGTCTGTCAACTTCAAAACTGAAGAACTGATCATTGCCTTCAGAAAGAAAGTGGGGAGAACATGCCCCCACCTATGTCAATGGGACTGAGGTTGAGACGGTGGAGAGTTCTTCAATGTGACTATTACCAACAACCTGTCCTGGGATTCCCATGTAGATGCGATGGTCAAGAAGCCAGAACAACGCCTCCTCTTCCTTAGGTGGCTCAGGAAATTTGGCATGTTCATAAGGTTCCTCACCAACCTCTACAGATGCACAATTGAAAGCAAACTGTCCAGGTGCATAACAGTCTGATATGACTGCGGAAGGCTTCCAACATCATCAAAGACCAAGCGAACCCTGGTAATGATCTCTTAGGGTCTCTTCTGTTAGGCAGAAGATACAAAAGCCTAAACATGCGTACCAGCAGGATCAGGAATAGCTGCTTCCTGGCTGTTATTAGACTGATGAATGAACTCACTGGTCTCAAATAATGCTGATCCTGCTAATGTTGACCTTGCCTTGCGCAAGCCCTGGGAAATGTAACTTGTGTACCTCAGTCCAAGTTGTCTTGATCTCTACATCGTTGCTTACTGTGATCTGCTTGTACTGCTCATAAACAAAGGTTTTCATTTGGTCAGTGCACATGACATTCAATAAATCAGTCTGGATCGCTGAATGGAATGGTACATTCTAGATTGAAGCTGTTGAGATTGTGTCTTGGATGTCTTTTTCTGCTAATTACATTGTCACCTGACCATAGCAGTGACTCTCATTGTGTAGGGTGTCTTGACCAACTCAATCTTCCATTTCACCCAAAAGTTCCCAAAAGTAGGGTCACTGTTTATTTTAGTCTTTATTTAAAAGAAACCATGCAAAAATGGATGTGCTGACATTAGAGACTATTCCACACAAACATTAAATAAATTATTTTTAACCGTAAGACCTTACAAGGTAAGTTAGTTTAATCTTAGAAGCTGCAGTTATCTCCCTTCTAGTGTCACACCTGAGTTTGCCGTGCCATCATTTCCCAGCTGTCTGTACAATAATGAGGTTAATTTGCAATATCTCTGATCCGCTTGCTGCGAATGGATCAATGTTTAAAAAAAGCAAAGCGTAAATGTATACATAAGCAGAACTGACAAGTCTAAATTTTGCTGTGGACCACTAAATACTTTTTACAAATTTAGGCCTGTTGTTGGGCAAGGTTGGTGTTGGGTCATGTGTAAATGTGATGTACTAGAGCTTGATTCTGAATTTTCTGAACTTCCTATTGACTGTGGAAGAATATAGCACTGTGATACTTACTGAACAAATTATACAGCAGAAATACTCAAAGCCAAAATTGACGACCATAGCAATGACAGCAATAGTTTAGAATGGGTTTGCAGTGCAGTTGGAAATCTTGCACTCTCTCCTTTCATCCTCAAACCATTCACTCTCCATTACGAGACTGTAGTGTGAGTTCGTGTTGTGTAGGGCTGCTGTGTGTTATCAATAAACACCTCTTCTGTCTATGGGACTATAGCAGCCAACTGGTGCTCCATTAAATCTACAATAAATCTAAATCTAAATCTATTCGGCCCCTCCCTTTTCTCCCAAACACTTGAAGTGCCACAATGTTAGGCAGGATGGCTTATTGTCTCTTATCTTTCCTCTGTATGGGCTGCAGCAGGTTGTGTGGAATACATTGTAGGATATTGACTTGGCAGGCTCAATGGCAATGTGTTGTCTCCACAAATTACTGAGCCTGGCAGTAATTTTGTTTCTTCAGCATGGGGTTAATCTGTGAAATCTGAACCACTAAAACATATGCAGTACGACTTCTGCTATTCTCTGCTAAGGACTGATGTTAATGCATCAATAGAGCTCGCAGAGAATTAACAAAAATGTCAATGCTAGCAGCACAAACATAAAATTGCACAATTGCTGACTGAGACCATACACCAGAAACAAGCAACCTGATAATCTGCCATGGCTTCAAATGAAGATATCTTGTGAGAAAGATTAGGAATTGGAGTTCATGCAAAAGCACGAAATGCTGCTGCAATTGGAAGACCCCTATAAAAATAGGAAATGCTAGGAATACACAGGTCCTGACAGTATTTTGTGGGGAGAGAAGCAGTTCCTACCTGTAAATGGACTATCCTCCTGGCTAGATGAGAAGACAAGCTGAAACACTCTTTTCCATTCTTCCCATGTGCTGTCAGGTATTTTCCAAGTCAGGATGGGGAGCAGCTTAGAGGGGCACTTGTAAATGCAGTGGTGTTTTACCATAATCAGACAGGTTTGCGCACAATTCTTTAGAGCAGAAAGGAAAAAGTAGTGTTGGCTGGATCCTTATCAAACTAGTCGGTTGTACCCAATGATGTTTCTTGAGAATAGCTTTGAATCCGTCACGCTTTCTCATTTTTATAAATGTTGATTGAGGTGTAGAGATCAAAATCAAATTTGGAGATAATGTGAAACCTGCCAAAGCAGTATAGTGAGATAACACTGTATCAGAGACAGTGGGAACTGCAGAATTCAAGATAAGTGTGGAGCTGGATGAACCCAGCGCGCCAAGCAGCATCTTAGGAGCGCACAAGCTAACGTTTTGGACCTAGACCCTCCTTCAGAAAAGGTTTCTGATGAAGGGTCTAGGTCTGAAACGTCAGCTTGAGTGCTCCTCTGATGCTGCTTGGCCTGCTGTGTTCATCCAGCTCCACATTTTGTTATCATAGTGAGATAACATGGTGTGAAGCTGGATGAACACAGCAGGCCAAGCAGCATCAGAGGAGCAGGCAAGTTTGACGTTTCGGGTCTCCAGCATCGGCAGTTCCTACTTTCTCTTTAACAAAGCAGTATAGTGATGAGACTCATTATAGGCTTCAAAATGACAGAGCAACAAATTGAGCAGCATCAGGGATTTTAAGTACTACAGGGGCAAAAAAAAACTGGAGATGCTATAATCCAAGATCGATTAACTGGAGGCTGGAAGAACACAGCAAACCGGGCAGCATCTGGAGGAAAGGAGAAGTCAATATTTTGTATAATACCTTTCTTTAGGACTGAATTTGGGGGTAAGGGGAGCTGCAAAACTCTGCTTTAGCCCAGTAAATGTACTTTCCTCAAATGTCTAATTGATTTCCTTTTGAGCTGTCCTTCATCCCTGCTTCGACCACATTGACGTGCAGAGTTTTGAGTCATTAACACGTTTGTAAAAAATGTTCTTGCCCGACAATATTGCCCAAACCCCCTCCTCTGTAACCCATTTGTCCTTAAATCATTATCCAATGGGAACAGCTTTTCTTTGTCTCCCTTTCCTAATCTTATCATAGGCTGCAATCAGATTTGCTTCCAATCTCTCTGTTCTGCAAAAAACAACTACAGCTTCTCCAAAATCACCCCTTGTACCTAAATTCCTCATTCTTGGAACCGCCCGGTAATCTCTGCAATCTCTGAAAGGCCCCTACTGTTCGAGGCAGTAACCTACAGATAAGAAGCTCCCACATAACAGCAGTGTGTTAATGAGCAGGTTATTGGTTTATGCAAGGTTGCTTTGAGGGATAAATGCTGGTCAGAATATACTTGAGTTAAATAACGATTTTTCCATGGCTAAACTAAACTGGAATTCAAATCCAGAGAAAATGATCTGGTAGCCAGGCTTAGCTTATTCTTCGCTTTTTTTGAAATTGATCTGCTTCTGTGTATTGGTGTAAATTTCATGTTTTCTGTCTATCCTAGGACCAATTGCCTGAATTGCACGTGCACTTTCGATCACAGAGTTTCCATACTTCTATGTATGCATCTTCCTGGTTCCTGACCATTTTTCTCACCACGTTTTCACTGCCGTTAGCTACCAGAATATTTGACATATTTATGTATGAGGTAAGATCTTTGCATCTGCAATGTGATTGAACTCATGGAATAAGATAAAAGTGATTGGCGTCATGAAGTTTGCTTTACCCAGTTAATGGGTAAGGATGAATTCCCTTCTCTGAATTAGGTGTGTCACGTATTAGGGGTTATCTGGCTTCAGAGAGTGCATTCTCCATTTTGTGGGCATCCCTTTCACAGTTCCAAAAACACTTAAACCACGTCTTTTGAGAGAAAGATCAAGCAGTGAATGGTGCAGTCAGCCTCAGAGATACACTGAACATGTTGGAGTGACATTCCCTTCTGTGTTCCCTTCCTGAAGTGTGCTCATTTCTCCTCCTTTTCTGCAGTGACATAGGTCTGGTCCTTTTCAGGTGTAATCACAAGCCATGTAAGTGGAGAAGTGATGAATGTTATATAGGCTCATTACCAGCACCAAGTCAAACAAGCAACAGTACGGAAAGCTTCTGCCTGGTGTTAGGGGCTCCAGTTCAAATCATTCACTTCTGTGTTGACTTATTGAATAATGAATACTGTTTTGAAATTTCTTGTATATTATTTCAGGAGACACCTCATGTTATTTTAGGGGCTTGTAAAAGGGTTGTTGGCAGGAGAAATAGCTTAATTTCGACAAATCCTCATGACTGCGAAGTAGTTGAGTGAGGCATAAATTTCCGCACAATGCAGGGAATGTCCCTGCTTCCGTGCAAGCAGCAAGAGCTCTGAGCTACGAACACTGGGTGTTCGTGACAGTCATTTCTTGTGCATTTATCACTGAGCATTTTTTTGTGGCCTTTGTTTCCACAATGGCTTTCAAAGTGGAATAGTTTGTCGAAAAATTTTAATGTAACAGACAAGACTTAATACAGTTTTGTGAACGGTGTCCGATTTTCCCCTATCAGTATTCTTGTGTGATTTTCGAAGCTTGGTGTTCAGCAAGAATTGTTTGATTCAAAGCATGATATCCTAAGTGTTTTTGAAACCCTGTTCCCATTTTTCTTTCTCGGTCACCTTTTTGTCCCACTACTAGCTCATTCTGCAACTTCCTAACTTCCACAAACACCCACTGCCACCTCCCACCAAGACGCTGATATCAAAATTCAGACCCAGTATGTTGTCATAAAATGAGCTATTTCGAAGGAGATTAGCCAGTGGGAGTCGGACTTTGCAGCTTCTGGAAATTAAGAAACTAACTGTTGCCTTCATGCTCATGTCAAATCTTCAGAATGCAATTCTTTCTCTCCCTCTACTTGTCCAACGCTGACAGCTGCTCTGAATGGTGCTAGGTTTCAAGGATTGTGTGCTGTACTATCTTTGCCCAATGCATACAGGTTGAGAAAATGAAATATGCAAAATTGTAGAGTCAACTTCCATTCTTGGTCATTTTTCAGCGAGGAGAAGTAAGATAGCATGTTTGTTTTTGCTAAATGTAACTTAATGACCCAGTCAGTATATCGCAGTCTTCAATTTGATGAACAGTTCTCCCATTCCTGTAACCTGTGCATAACCACCATGTTATGGAGATTGTAGAGTCAGACTGTATGAATAATCTCAATTATGTAGGGTCACCTGTTCATTAATGTGAATGCTTCGCATTCTATTTCTACTTCACTAACACTAATGTTACAGATCAGCTATTTCACTCCAAAAATAATTTTACTTGAACAGAATAGAAGTCCACAGTTTATGTAAGAACTTAGTTTACCACACTGTCTAAAATACTCAGTGCATTGATTACTAGCTCCCCATATTAGTACAACCAATTCATACTCAATCAACTCTCAATTTAAAAAGCCATCAGTCGTTCCCTCATTTCTTTAGGCCTTGGGTATTCTTTCAGACCACATTAGGTAAGTGTTTGTACTCAGCGTTTTTATTTTAAATGGAGTGGTTAGTAATGTGAAAATCTCCAGATAATCTGTTTTGTGAAGACACCTGGAGGCTATTCTAGAAGTTAGCGTGAGCATGGCTGACTTTTCCACTTGGCTTTTGTGTCCTGGTTTTGTAACCTTTTCAAATCTGTTTACTTTGAAGTGCATTCCTGTGTTGGCAGGGTTTGGAAATAGTGTTTCGCATTGGGATGGCCATCCTTCAGTTTAACCAGGTGGAATTGATGCAACTTGACATGGAAGGAATGTCTCAGGTAAAATCACTGTGTCTCTACAGGAAATAAGTTATCTGCACAGCTCCTTGCCACAAAGTAATTTTATCTCTGGCTGAAATTTAAGTCATTCTTAGTACCTCAGTGAATCATTGTATAGAGTTTAAACAGTGAAACCCTATTCACAAAACCATCTTTCTAACATTGTCTCCACACCGTTCTCCCCCCCCCCCCCAAAAAAAAATTCTCCTCCATCATGAGAGAGAAGGAGCAGGGTAGGGCAGGTGAGCCGTGCAGTGAGAGCTGTCTAGTACTACTTGGTAAGAAGCATTTGCCTATGTTTTCAAATTCAATGGGTAGGCACAGGAACTGACACTTTTTTATTGATTTCTCCTGTTATTAACTAGCTGCTATTGTTTCTGTAATTCTGATTGTACTAAAAATATATGAAACCTTGCAGTACTTGTGTGCTAATCAATGTTGCTGGAATATTCTACGTCCTGTTTAACAATCATTCTTCAGAATTAGCTAATGCCAGAGAGTTATACTTCCTACGCTGACTTGAATAATCATGCCCTTGAGTGCACAGGAACTTTTTTGTAATATGTAAGAAAAATGTTATTTTATTCTGGCCAAACATGTTCAGTCAGAGTTGCAAGATTCTTTGCATTTCCTTCATAAGCTAACTTTTCTTGATCCATGGATGCCTCCTTAGCAGCACAGCCCACTCTCTGATCTGCCAATCCCTGCTTACCGAGTCTGCGTTTGAAGACTTTTACAGCCCACATCTTAAAGAACCCCATTTGAGTGAGATATAACTTTAAAAAGATCAGAAGTGATGTTTGCCCTCTCCCTCTATAACTACTGTACCTTCAATATAAAAATAAGACTGCCTTCTCCACAGCTGAAGCCATAAAGTTTCTTTGTAGTGATGCTGCTTTACTTTAGTATAACTTGATGTTTAATAAAAGACAAATTGGACACAAGTCTGTGAAAGCAAAGAACACATGAGGCCAGTAAGAATGAGGTGGCAGCTTATCTTTACTAATCTGGGAAAATTAAATATATAAATGAGATTTGTATCTCAAGCTTATAAACTAAACCTTCAACTCTTGTCCCACAACAGTGTGCTGCTGAATCTACAAACAAGAAAATGCTGAAACTGAGGGGCTAGGCATTCTGACTTCAGGGGATTGTTCTGAGGGCCAAGATATGGATAGGTGTCAAAGGCTTAACTTTAGGTGGTTACATTTTCTTTTGGTTGGCCAAGATGCAAGTTTTCACATTTGCTGTTATTGCTTAAGCTACGTAATCGTGCCCTTTTACTGAGCTTTGTCAATTTTCTGCTTGAACTAATAGCTTTTAATGAATCACATCAAAATTGTCAGACCAAGCAATAAAGAGTCACTGCCTCTGAGGTCTTTCAAGAGGGATTGAAAGCCACTCAGTAGTACTGCATCCTCCTGCAAAATAATTGATTAGTTTGAAAAATTTCAGATCACATACTGGACTGAGAAATAAAACCCGTAAAGGCAGGATGCAGATTAAAAGCAATCAGCATCAAAACAAATAGATAACCAGCTAAAATAGAGCAAAAGAATAGGTGTACAATAAATATAGAGGGATGATAGATAGGAATCTTTGCAATAGAAAGCAAAGAAGTGAAGCTGGAAGGGAATATAGGAAATCAACATTCATCATTACAGCATGCGCAAAAGCAAACAAGGACCAGCTTTGATATCATGCAAGTAATCTCCCCAGTGTCTCCATCATAGATGTTTCTAATTTGTCATAATTCCCACTTAGCTATAAGATGAGGAAAATAGCTGCTTGCATTGCCTCTTCAAATCCTATAGGCATTTTCCTCTGGTAATTATCAGTGAATAATAGATTTATTTGTCTTTGTCACCTTCCCTGCATAAGAAAGCCAAAGAATGTTGAAACATAAAGATTCTAAATAAATCTACCTTGCTTTGTCATTTACTTAGGTTTACCGTGGTCCCAATCATAATCATTAAAATTGACTATTTCACAAATGCATCCTTTTGTCTTCCTAGATAGTTGGAGGCAAAGAATTTTTTTTGAGGAATATGTCATCTGTAACCTGTCAAATTGTTGCTTTTCTGCATGCAGAAGTGATGTTTTATCCCTCTGTTTCCTCCCTGCAGCATTTTCAGAAGGTGATTCCTCAGCAATTTGATGGCTGCCCTGACAAACTGGTCTTGAAAGCTTACCAGGTCAAGTACAACACAAAGAAAATGAAGAAGTATGTAACACACAAACCCAGCCTTTGCTTCCCGACACAATTTTATTTATAGTGGGGAATTGTTGCAAATGAATGTTGGCTGTGCTGCTGGGAGTTTCCTGATGATCAGCCACCTTTAGCCAGCAGGCGGCAGTGAGACAATGGCTGGCTGGTATTATCACTGAACTGTTAATCCAGATCTCCAGATAATGTTCTGGAGACTGGGGTTCAAATCCAGGCACGGCAGATGGTGGAATTTGAATTCATCCACAAAAACATATGGAATTAAGAGTCTCTGATGACCATGAATCTGTTGTCGATTTGTTGGAGAAAAGCCCATCTGGTTCAATAATTCCCTTTAGGGAAAGAAATTGCCATCCTTACCTGGCCTGGCCTACGCGTGACTCCAGACCCACATCAGAGCGGCTGACTCTTAACTGCTCTCTGAGCAATTAGGGATGGGTGATAAATACTGGCATAGCCAGCAATGCCCTCCACCCATGAAGGAACAAAAGGAAGATTCCTAATTGAATGTTTTGTATGAAAATTGCACTCCCACAAACAAAGCTTAGCATTAAAAAGTCAGTTTTCATAACACGGTGCATTATCTATGGTAATCGTTCTACCAATCCAAGTCTACTTGCCAACCAATCAATGCATTCCCCTGATTTTTTTTTTCTATTTATATTGATTTTTATTATAAATTGTTATGAGTGCAGAACAAAATGCTTAGACAGAATGTCTTTTCCTCAGCAATGTTTAGGTAAATTGTGGCTGACTTGTCTGTGCGGCTATATCCCAGATAGGAACCCGTGCCTCCCCCATTGGGAATAAATGACCCATAATAATCAAATGTAATCTTGTAAGCAATATGTTTTGTCTTGATTTTTGAAGAATTCCAGAACTGCAGGGTGGAACCATCTTTGTTCCACTCACCTGTTGCTGAATGTAATTGTTTCAGGTACAATTTTGTGATGTACACATTTGTTCTTTTAAAAAAAATCGAGAAAAATACCTTGCTCTTGATGGACTTTGAGAGATTCTGAATGGAAAAATATGTTCAGTAACCTTGTAAACCCATGATATTTCTGTGGAGGAGGAGGGTGCATTATATACATGAATGTTTATTTAGGGATTCTGTTTGACTTTGCCCTATAGACTTGAAAAAGAATATACTACAATCAAAAATAAAGAAATGGAGGAACAGATTGAAATTAAAGTGAGTTTTCACAACAGTGAATGTACAACATCTAAATAAAAATCTAAAGAACTGTGAATGTTGTAACTCAGAAATAAAAACAGAATTTGCTGGAAAAGCTCGGCAGTCCTGACAGCAAATGTGAAGCAAAACCAGAGTTAACGCTTTGAGCTCTGAGAAAGGGTCACCGAAGCCAAAATATTAACCCTGATTTCTCTTTAGGGCGGCGCGGTGGCTCAGTGGTTAGCACTGCAGCCTCATAGCGCCAGGGACCCAGGTTCAATTCCAGCCTCGGGTGACTGTGTGGAGTTTGCACATTCTCCCTGTGTCTGCATGGGTTTCCTCCGAGTGCTCTGGTTCCTCCCACAGTCCAAAGATGTGCAGGCTAGGTGGATTGGCCATACTAAATTGCCTGTAGTGTTCAAGGGTGTGTGGGTTATAGGGGGATGGGTCGCTTCAAGGGGCGGCGTGGACTTTTTGGGCCAAAGGGCCTATTTCCACAGTGTAGGGAATCTAATCTAATCTAATATTCACGGATGCTGCCAGACCTGCTGAGCTTTTCCACAAATCTCTATTTTTCAATGTACAACATCTATTTGAATTGTGGGTATATTCTTTGGAAGTTGGAATTTGCAATTGTGTTCAAGTGAGATTAATTTTCTAATTAATCTGCTTGCTGTAACTTTTCAAACCCAAAAAAAAGCCCATGTAATTATTGGAAATCCAGTCAGATAATGTGGTGTTTTCTCCAAAATAATTATTGGGTGGGAGCTTATGTTTGTTCAGACATACAGGGACTATAATTTGCACTTAACATGAAAATACATTTATTTGGGAGTGAGTAATTCAATGCGTCTTTTCCCCTCCATGTCTAATTTACCTGCACTGTAGATTCTGTTGTATTCATTCTTACTGATTTTCCTGTGACTGGAGTCTCTAAATGTATCACAATGAGTTGTTTATCTTTAGCTGCCCAGCATCTAGATATAAAGTTACTCAAGAAAGCTTTAAATATCTTATGACTTCATGTTATCTTCCATAGGTGCTTCTCCTGTTTCTGGACAACTGCCTAATTTATACTTTGAAATAATGCTGAATTTAAACGATCAAACTAGTCTATTTTACACCAATTGAAAGAATATTTTCAGTCTTGAAATAGATCTCAATAAGGGCACAGCAATTTGTTTTGTAGGGCTCTTGAGATTTTCTTGAACAATCTTTTCATTTCGTGTCTGTTAACTCATGCTAACTCACATTGAAGTGCAACAGTCTCTTCGTAAAATATCTACTGCATTTATGTTGATGTATGTGGTGTTTGATCTGGCACGAAGAATTGGAAGAAGTCATCAATATCCTTTATTATAACCAACGCGATTTCAAATAGTGTTCAGGGGTGTGTGTGCTATGGGGGGATGGGTCTGGGTGGGATGCTTCAAGGGGCGGTGTGGACTTGTTGGGCCGAAGGGCCTGTTTCCACACTGTAGGGAATCTAAACTAAAATCTAAAGCCAGAACACACTACACATTTCTTAGACACTACAGCATTGAGATTGGGACAAGACAACAGACATAAGTTAGCAGAGGTTATTTTCAGAATAGCTACGCACACAGCTATCAACCTAAACGCATCATCCGCTGACTGATGAGATCACCACTGTGTTTTCATCCTATAGGCACAAAACTGGACGATTATGATCAGGCAGTTACTACACTTCCATGCTGCATCTCCAATTTCAATCTCTAATTTAAAGTTATAATTGATGTAGTATTATCAAAAGTTATTTGGCTGAGGTGGGATAATAAGTAATTATACGTAATTCTCTGGCTGTGATTTGACTTGGTATGGGAGCCAGACATGTGGGGCCTAATCAAGCTAAGTCGTGAAAATGAACAGATGGGCAAGTAGGTCAAGTAGCCTGTCTAACACTCACTGTTATGGCCTATATGGAAAAAAAATGGTTACTTGGGTACCAGGCTTAAAATCAACAGGCAACTCCGTCTGTAAGAAGGTGGGGGAAATGAAAGAGAAATGAAAAGTATTTTTCATTCACTGGCCAAAAAATTAATAGTCATTAAAGGGGAGCTGTGATAATCAACAGCTTCACTGACCAAATCAGATCAAACCTGCGAGCTTATTTTTGCATTCAGTAATGATTTTAAAAGCACCAACAATTTTTTTGCAGATTGTTTGTTTATTTTATGACTGGGGAGCAGATCCCTACTCTTCTTTTTTAATCCCTTCTAGGTCACTCATAGCTAATTTTCTTTTTTCCTTTTTTATTATTTTTGTTGAAGAGTTATTAACTCAATTGAAACCAATAAGGGTGACCATGAAATGCCCATCAATTGTTATAACATCCGATCTGGTTCACTAATGTTCTTTAGGAAAGAAAATCTGCAAACCATACACGATCTGGCCCAGTTGTAACTCCAGATCCTCAGCAGTGGGGTTGATTCTGAAGTGGCCGAACAAGCCAATTTAAGGGCAACTGGACATAGGCTACAAATGTTGGCCTTGGCAGTGATGTCACATCTCATGAAAGAGCAAAGAAAAAACAGGAAAGCTGTACTTGATTCATTTAGATCAAGATATGTTGTCAATGGCAACTAATTGTATAAATTTTAAGAATGTACAGGTGGAGGGCGTTCATTAGAGACATCTTGGCACTGGGGGATTACAGAATGAGGAGATATCATTTGTAATGTTTCACGTTGTGAATAAGAGAACATGATTAAATATTGACTTCAGGGCTCTTCCTTCAACTGCCAGTTAGAAGCATGGGATGGACTAGTAACCATGTTGTGATACATGTGGCAAATGAGAGCTTAGAATATTGAAGACTGGCAATAGAAGATTGGTAGAATACTAACTCTAGCTCAGAATCTGTCTGAGTGGCCAGTAAAATGAGAACATGTTTTAGAGTCAATCAATAAATAAAAAGTACTGTACTAAAATCAAATTTACTTTTTAAAAAAATTACATTGAGGAAAACAAAATTTAATTCCCATGGTGTGATGGCAAAAACTGAACTAACCTTTGAAAAACCTTTTCAAAACATTGTAGTTTTTAAAAGAAAACTAGCAATTAAGCTCAATTCTGACATTCAACAAAACTCCAAGAACAGAAAATCAATTTTTGATCACCAAATGCAAGTCCCATTTGATTCAGTTGCAGTGAGTGCACAGGGATTCTGGCAGCCACGTAGAAGTGAGAGTTTTTGCTGAAGTAAAGGATTACAGTGGTTACTGGTCCGGTATGGGTCCCCAGTGCAGTTTTTGATAGAACAGTGAGTGACAAATTACAACATCAGTCTTCTCACCAGATCCAATGTGACGTCACATTTTTGGAGAGTCTAGCTCAATTTCAACCATTTGTTGGACAGAGATGGAGATTGTGGACAGTGAACAGAGTTGGAAGCTGGATCTCAATAAATTACAGAACCACAGAATTTTTATAACATGGGAGAAGGCAATTTGGCCCTTCGTGCCTGCACCAACACTACAAGAAAGCATCATTACCTGGTGCCAGTCTCCTGAGAACAATCCCTATTTCTTCAATCTGTCCTCGTAACCGAAGTTTCTCGTGCCTTGAAGTATACTTGTGAATCACTTCTGCATTCTGCACAGATTGAATTCGTGTTGTAATGTGATGTCCACGACTATGCATTATGCTCCAGCTGTGGACTGTCTTTTTAGTCTCAAGTTAAACTGTAGTAGCAGAACTAAAGAGCACAGTCTCAAATTGGTAAGGCTGGAAAGTTTGTTACAGCATATTTCTTGAAGGTAAATCAGTCAAGTTGATGACTTTGGAATCTTTGCAAAGCCTTTCTGACATTCTGATGATGTTGTGAAGGTCATGAAAAGTCATTGGCCAACAGGATTAAGGAAAATCCCAAGGCTTTTTATACAAATATAAAGAGCAAGAGGGTAGCCAGGGAGAGGATTAGCCCACTCAAGGGCAGGGAAGGGAATTTGTGTGGAGCCAGAATAAATGGACGAGGTACTAAATGAGTACTTTGTCACTGTTCACCAGAGAGAAGGGCTTGGTAGATGATGAGTCTGGGGAAGGGTGTGTAGATAGTTTGGGTCATGTTGAGATCAAAAGGGAGGAAGTATTGGGTGTCTTGAAAAACATAAAGGTGGACAAGTCCCCAGGGCCTGATGGGATGTACCCCAGATTACTGAGAGAAGCAAGGGAGGAAATTGCTGGGGCCTTGAAAGAAACCTTTGTATCCTCCCTGACTAGAGGGGAAGTCCCAAGGATTTGGAGAATAGCCAATGTTCTTTTATTTAAGAAGGGTGGCAGGGATAGTCCAGGTAATTACATGCTGGTGAGCTTTACATCAGCGGTAGGAAAATTATTGGAGAAGATTCTTCAAGACCGGACTTACATCCACTTATTTCTAAGTAGGGGTAAGCTCCTAAAATGCTGCTTGGCCTACTGTGTTCAGCCAGCTCCTCACTTTATTATAGCCAGAGGCAACCTGGTTTTGTGAAGGGAAGGTTGCATCTCACTAACTTGTTTGAGGTTTTTTGAGGAAGTGATGAAGATGATTGAGGGTAGGGCGTTGGATGTTATCTGCATGCACTTCAGTAAGGCCTTTGACAAGGTTCCTCATGACAGGCTGATACAGAAAGTAATGTTGCATGGGATTATAGGTGAGCTTGCAAGACGGATTTCAAAAAACTGGCTCGGTCATAGAAGACAGAAGGTGGCAGTGGAAAGGTGTGTTTCTGAATAGAGGGCTGTAACTAGTGGCATTCCTCAGGGATCAGTGTTGGGGGCTTTGCTATTTGTAATATATGTAAATGATTTGGAGGAAAATGTAACTAGTTTGAGTAAATTTGTGGCAAGGTTGGTGGAATTGCGGATAGTGATGAGGACTGTCAGACGATATAGCTGGATATAGATCGGCTGTTGAATTGGACAGAGAAATGGCAGTTGGAGTTTAATCTGGAAAAATAAGATGTAATGCATTTTGGAAGATGTAATCCAAAGGAAAATACACAGTAAATGGCAGAACCCTTAAGAGTACTGATAGGCAGAAGGATCTGGGTGCACAGGTACACAGGTCAGTGAAAGTGGCAACACAGGTGGAAAAGGTAGTCAACAAGGCATTTGGCATGCTTGCCATCATCGGCCAGGCAATGAATTTAAAAATTGGCAGTTAATGTTGCAGCTTTAGAGAACCATAGTTAGGCCGCATTTGGAATATTGTGTTCAACTCTGGTTGCCACGCTTCCAGAAGGATGTCGTGGCTTTGGAGAGGGTAGAGAAAAGATTTACCTGGATGTTGCCTGGTATGGAGGGAATTTGCTGTGTGGAGAAGTTGGAGAAACTTGGGTTGTTTTCACTGGAACAACAGAGGTTGAGGGGTGACCTGATAGAGGCTTACGTGATTATGAAGGGCATGGACAGAGTGGACTGTCAGAAGCTTTTTCCTAGGGTGGAAGAGTCAGTTACTTGGGGGCAGGGGTTTAAGGGGCAAGGTTTAAAGGTGACATATGAGGCAAGTTTTTTTACACAGGGCGGTGGGTGCCTGGGACTTGCTGTTGGGGCAGGTAGTGGAAACAGATACAATAATGACTTTTAAAGGGTATTTGTCAAGATGCCCTTTAAATGAATAAAATAGCAATAGAGGGATACGGTTCCTGGAAGGGTCAGGGGTTTTAGTTGTGACAGGCAGCATGGTGGTGCAGGCTTTGAGGGCTGAAGGGCCTGTTCCTGTACAGTAATTTTCTTTGTTGTTTGGATGAGCCAAGCTGGGCTGAAAATGGTTCCTCATCCACTCTGAATCCTGTCTGTTGTGCAACATTTGCTGTACCAATCATACTTCCCATTTTCTCTAAATGCATAATTTATCAATCTGATGGTTGCTGCTGACTACTTAGAAAACATAATGCAACTTAATTCCGAATTCTGATTAGTACTTGCCTGGTGTTCTGATTGCTGGTCAGGCTTAAGAATGGCCTATTTGTGTCAAGGTTTCTGTACATTGTAGTTAAATGCCATTGGCTTTATTAATCAGTGTAGCTGCTTTTTACACCTTCTGACTGACTTTAGCACTTTGGAATAAACAGCAAGCAAACCACAGCTTGCTCAGGAACATAAGAAATAGGAGCATTTCAGATTAGATTTGTGAAGTGTGTTTTTGCAGTGATTTGACACTGATCTCAGTGACCGGTGAACAGGTTTCTATTGAAATGCACGCTGAGTTACCCCAAGAGCCTTGTGCCTGAATAAGTGGATCTATATTTTGTGCAGAGTTTATTTGAGTATTGCAGTTAGTTGCAAACTTTATGAATGTGTGACTTTGTTATTACCACTTGTCAATATCTGACTTTTCTGTTCCAGTACATCTGTCTTCAAACACAATTTAACTGTAAATTTCAGAAGTGTGATAATTGCTCTTTTGTGTGGGTTTAGCTTCTCCTTCAGTTTCTGGTGGTGAATGGAACACTTTCAGCTCATGGCAGTTAAGTTGTTTTGTTTTTTGTTTTTTTTTTCTGCACAAAATGCTTCTATACTAACAGATTTATAATGCATAGTGCATGAATCAAATTCTCATCCTGGTCCCCATGATAAGCTTGTGTAACTTTCGCTGCCCTCTTAATGAGAACTGACCCACCCTGTTTGCTGCTCCATTGTTCCATTCAGTTTCCAGCTGAACTTGTTACCTTAAATTTCCTCCAATGTCATCAGCATCTGCTGCTGTCACTTCTGTACCATAATCTGTCTGCAACTGAAACTCCCTTCTTAGCCTGTGTCACCTCCGGACTTAACAGTTTAATCTCCCTGCCTTCTGGACTGTTTATATGTGTTTTCTGTAAGCTTCATTCAGGACTGCTCTACATTCTGTATCACAGAATGTTCTGCTCACTCATCTCCTCTGTGCTCGTTAGCTTGTGTCTTTCGTCACCAAATTCACATTCTTTAATAATTAAGTCTTACTACAGCCCTCCTTTCCACGCCTAATTCCCCCTGCCTTTCTATATAATTGCTGCCGCAACTCAATTTCTTCCCCCGATCTCTTATGCACGTGCTTCTCATTGGCACCCAATGACTACAAGACTCATTCTGGAATTTGTCTTAAACCTCTCTATTACTACTTGTATTGTTTTAAAATTCTCCTTAAAACCCATATTTTTAACCAGTTCTTATCATTGCAACACCTATTATCTCCTGAGCTTATTGTTGTCTTTCATGAAGAGGATTGCTGATTATTCAGAAATGTTTCTACACTGAAGGATTTTTGTATAAATGCTTCTTGATCATCAGTTCGAAGGGCAGCATTGACATATTTGCCTCCACACAAGATTGGTGATGCAAACCCTGACAAATCGTTTAGAATTCACGTTCATAATTGAATATTTGAGTTTAAATTCCTCTATGTTGGAGAAAAATCTTTCTCCAGCTATGAAAGATTAACACTAGAATGTTCCTACATGCAAGTAGAATAAAATGATTAGCTGACACTTCTGACAACAGCTTGTTTTACTTTACTGTGACTGGCATTTTGCTATAGAATTACACTAGAAATGTTGCACAAATCAACCTTTGATTTCCCCTTTTCTATTGTGGATCAAGGGGAGACTGTTAAATGAATGTGGTTGCATCAAGCACTCAGGCCAGACTTAAAGCATATTTGGCACTAGTGACTTTCAGTCGTGACTTTCCAAGTTTTATCAAGAAGTACTTGTCCAGTTTCACGTCTGATTTTCCAACAGCAATGTCATCTACTGTAAAGGAAGTATTATTGTATAAAGTGCTAATTAATGATAACTAATTTGGGGAGGCAATGATGATTTTACTTGATTTATACTCTAGATCTCTTGGCTAATGTTCTGAGATAGTAGGTTTGATTCCAGCCGTGGCAGATGGTGAAATTGTAATTTGATAAGTCTGCCATTAGAAGGCTGATCATGACTATGAAATCATCGACACTTGTCATAACATTTGGTTCACTAATGTCCGTATTGAAGGAAATCTGCCATCCTTCTGATTTGGCCTACATGTGACTCCTGACCCATAGCATTGAGGTTGACACTTTGCTATCCTCTGAAATTGTCTAGCAGCAACTTAGCTGAAGGGCAGCTACAGATGGACAGTAAATGATTGCCCAACTAGTGTCATCAACATCATATGAGGGAATAAATAAGTATAAAGGTAATAGATGTGTGCCGGATCGAGAAATCTGACTTTTCTTAGTCCTTGGAACTACTACTCAAGGGTCCAGTTTCGAAACTTACACCCTTCTTCAATGAGGACCTGGAGAAAACCCACACAGATACTGGGACAATGTGCAAACTCCACAACAACAGTTGCCCGAGGGTGGAATCGAACCCGGGGCTCTGGTGCTGAGAGGCAGTGGTGCTAACCGCTGTGCCGTTGTGCTCCCCTAAATAGTGTTGTCTGTAACAGTGCTTTGCTGTGGTGTTAATTCAGCAGAGTGTACAGTTCCAAGCTAGTTCACTGTTGACAGTGTGGGGTGGGAATTCTGCTTTCAGCTTAGTTGTTGCTGTTTAAATAGAAGATTTAAAACTTCATGTGCAGTATCTTCACCAGATGATGCTATAACCTTTTGAGATCAATTAGTATACTGCCACCTGTTCCTGTTAACTGTAATAGTGTCGATTTCACAAACTTTCAGTGTAAATAAGTTAGTAACTTCTCGCAACTGCGTATGCACTTTAAATGTGAAATCCCAGATGTGGGTTAGTGGGCTACCCTGATGCCAAGAGGTCCAAGTAGTCTGCAGTCATTTCGGAAATGTCTTTGATGTAGTGGAGAGTGGTTATGGTTTCTGAGCCTGTTTTGTAACACACTAAAACAGCAGCTAATGAACTTAAAAGACCCTATACAGACAACAAATAAAACAAACGTCATCTACAAAATACCTTGCAAGAACTGTGACAAACACTACATTGGACAAACTGGCAGAAAGCTAGCCACCAGAATGCATGAACATCAACTAGCCACAAAACCACATGACCCGCTATCACTCGTATCCTTACATACAGATGAGGAAGGACAACACATCCATCCTAGGACAAGCCAAACAGACACGCACGAGAATTCCTAGAAGCATGGCATTCCAACCGGAACTCCATCAACAAACAGAGCTGGAGCCAATCTACCATCCTCTGAGAAAAAAACAGGAAATGACGACATCAATGCAGGAAATGACATCACCAACCCAAGGAAACCTAACCAGATAAAGAGAGAGCGGGACATAACACCAGCGCTTCGTCGGAGGCTCACTGGATGATGTTGCCTAGAATGGTGACGAAACGTCTGAAAACAATCTTCCAGCTCAGTGAGCAAACTCACATCCAGTTTTAGAGATTGTTTATTGGAGCAGTAAGCTGTAGAACCAACCAGGGAGCAGGCTACTTTGCATTTGATATTGCGTAATGAGAAAAGATTAATTGATGACATCACAGTTAAGGATTCTCTGGGTTTAGTGACCATAATGTAATACAATTCAAAATTAAGTTTGCGGGTGAGAAAGTACAGTCCCATAGTAGTGTTCTGGAATTAAACAAGAGAAATTACAAAAGTATGAGGACAGATTTGGCCTTAGTAGACTGTGCAGGAAGGCTAAAAGGTATGACAGCAGATGAGCAATGCAGTTGTTTAAGTAGCTGCTCAATTCCTCACAACTACAATATATCCCAGTGAGGAAGCAAGATGGTGGGGGTTGGGAGTGGGGTGTTATAAAATATCCATGGCTAAACATGGAGGTCAAGGGTAATATAAAGTCAAAAACTAAGAAATGCCATTTGTAAAGGCCAGTGGCAGGCAGGAGGATTTGGGAAACTTCCAAACATAAAGGGATACTAAGAAATAAAAAGAGCTAAAGTAAATTAGAAAAGAAAACTAGCATAAAATATCAAAAAGGATAGAAAAAGCTTCTGTAGGTATATAAAAGGGAAGAGAGCCACTAAAGTGAATGTTGGCCCCTTCGAAGATGAAACTGGAGAGTTATAGTGGGAACCCTGAAATGACAGAGATTCTAAATCAATACTTGCATCAGTTTTCATGATGAAATATGCCATTGGAACAGGCAAGTCAGAGGCAGCAGAATGGGTAGAACTTGGAACAATCAACATTGATAGGAAAAAGGTACTCAGCAAACTATTAGGTTTGAGGGCAGACAAGTCCCGTTGGCCTGATGGCTGAAGTTGTAGGGTATTGAAGGAAATAGCAGAAGAGATGGTGGATCCATTGGTTACAATATTCCAAAATTACCTGGACATGGGAAAGGTTCCAGTGGATTGGAAAAATGCTAATGTGATGCCCTTATTCAAAAAGAGAAGGAGAGAATCTGTGGGAAATTATAGACCAGTTATTTGACATCTGTTTTTGTAACAGTATTAGAATCAAGAAGAAAGAAAATTACAGCACAGGAACAAGCCCTCCACGCCTGCGCTGACCCAGATCCTCTACCTAAACCTGTCACCTATGTTCCAAGGATCTGTGTCCCTCCACCCCCTGCCCATTCATGTATCTGTCTAGATACATCTTAAATGGGGCTATCGTGCCCGCCTCTACCGCCTGCGCTGGCAACATGTTCCAGGCACCCACCACCCTCTGCATAAAGAAAATTCCATGCATATCTCGCTTAAACTTTTCCCCTCTCATCTTGAAATCGTGACCCCCAGTAGTCGAGTCTCCCACTCTGGGGGGAGATGGCTTCTTACTATCCATCCTGTCTATACATCTCATGATTTTTGTAGACCTCAATCAGGTCCCCCCTCAACCTCAGTCTTTGTAATGTAAATAATCTTAATCTACTCAACCTCTCAATTATCAAGGAAGCAATATCAGGACATTTGGAATGTCAAAATACAATTCATAAGAGTCAGCATGGTCTCATGAGGGGCTAGTTATATTTAGCAAATTAGTCAGAGTTCTATAAAGATGTAACAAGGAAAGTGGATAATGTGCATCCTATAGACATCATGCATCTGGACTTCCAGAAGGCATTTAATAAGGTGCCATACAAAAGGTTAATTCACAAGGTTGTATTGTATGGGATTAGCGGTAATTTAGTTTGGATAGGTGACTAGCTGATGGACAGAAGACAGTAGAGATATGTGGATTTTTTTTTCTAGATGGCAACAAGTATTTAGTGTGGTGCTGCAGGGTTCGGTCCTTGGGACTTTAGCTATTTAGAATCTTCATTAATGACTTGGATAGAAGGCTATAGCCAAATTTGCAGATGACACAAAAATAGGTGGGACAGTTAATTGCAATGATGAAATAAGAACCTTACAAATGGGTACAGATAGGTTAGGAGTGGTTCAAAATGTGGCAGATGGAGTTTAACACGGATAAGTGTAAAGTTGTGCATTTTGGTGGAAAAACAGGAAGGCAACCTACTGTCTAAATGAGGAGACACTTTGGGGGATCTGGGCATCCTCATTAATGAGTCGCAGAAAACTAGCATGCAGGTACAGCAGGTAATAAAATGAATGAAATGTTGGCTTTATAGCTAAATAAATAGAATATTAAGGTAAGGAAATATTGTTGCAACTATACAAGGCGTTGGTGAGACCGCACCTGGAGTATTGTGCACAGTTTTGGTCGCTTTTTTTGTGGAAAAAGATGTACTGGCATTGGAGACAGTTCAGAGGACGTTTAGTAGATTGTTCCCGAAGAAGAGTTTGTCATATGAAGAGAGATTGATCAGTTTATGTCATTACTCCCTGGAATTTAGAGGAATGGCGGGGCGATCATATTGAGTCCTTTAAGATCATAAAAGGTATAGATAAAATAGACATGGATTAGATGCTTCCTCTTGTGGGACATTCTAGGATAAGAGGTCATCGCCTTAGGATAAGGGATAGCAAATTTAAAACAGTTGAGGAGAAACTACTTCTCACAACGGGAATTGTGAATCTGTGGAATTGGCTACTTCAAGTATGGTGGATGCTGGGACAGTGAGTAAATTTAAGGAGGAGTTACAGATTTTTAATTGGTAATGGGTTGAAAGATTATGGGGAGAAGGCAGGAGAATGAAGGTGAGGAGGATATCAACCATAATTGAATCGCAGTGCAGATTTTGATGGGTCACATGGCCAAATTCTGCCTGTATATCTTATGAACTTATGGTAAGAGTATACTGCAAGGGGAAATAACCTTAAAATCAGAGGCAGGCTAGCCATGTAGGAGAAAAATCTGAATAAAAACGAAAAGAACTGTGGATGCTGTAAATCAGGAACAAAAACAAAGTTGCTGGAAAAGCTCGGTGGGTCTGGCAGCATCCGTGGAGGAGAAAACAGTTAATGTTTTGGATCCAATGACCCTTCCTGAAAAATCAGTGGGTTTTTCATGCAAAGTGTGGTAGAAAGATCACCATCACCACAATATGATTGATGGATGATATGTCATGATAATATTACTGGACTAGTTATCAGTATTACATTAAAGCAGTCCATGTTAAAATGTAACAACATCTGGATAATATCCAGGTTTGGGCTGGTAAGTGGCAGGTAACATTAGCATCTCACAAATACCATCACTGACCATCAAAAGAGACAATCTAACTACCGCCCCTTGATATTCAATGGTTACTGTTACTGAATCGTTCACTACCAACATCCTAGTGGTTAGCATTGACCAGAAACTTGACTGGACTCACCACATAAACACACCAGCTACAAGAGCAATTCAGAGTCTAAGAATACTGCAGCAAGTAACTCTACTTGATTTCCCCAAAGCCTGTCTGCCATCCAGAAGGCACAAATCAGATGTGAGTTGGAATACACCTCACTTGCCTGGATGCATACAGCTCAATTAACACTCAAGCTTGATATCATCTTGAACAAAGCAACCTACTTAATAGGCATCACATCCACTCTCTCCAGCACTACAATCAGTAGCAGCAGTATGTACTATCTAAAAGATGCATTGCAGAAACGACAAGGGCAGCAGATACATGGGAACACCACCACTTGCAAGCACCCCTACATGTCACTCACCATCTTGACTTGGAAATATTTTGCAGTTCCTTCACCGTTGCTGGGTCAAACGCTGGAACTCCTTACTGAAAGGCATTGTGGGTCTACCTACAGCATGTGGACAGCAACAGTTCAAAAAGCAGCTCACCACCAACTTCTCATGGGCACCTAGGGATTGGCAATAAATGTTGGCCAGCAGTGAATCCCATGTTCCGTCAGTGAATTTTTAAAAAAATTGCAAGATTAATACCGAGGCCTTCGTTCAGGTCCAATGATGGCAGATAGTGGAATTTAAATTCAGTTAATAAATCTAGAATATTAAAAACCTGTCCCAGTAAGGGTAACATGGCAACGATTGTTGTAACTATCCATCTGGTTTGCTGATAGAATAAATTACAGTACCACAGGAACAGGCCCCTCAGCTCACCAAGCTTATGCTGATACATTATGCCTTTCTCAGGACAAAATGCCCTTTTCAGGAAGGAAATCCACTGCTTTCGCCCAGTTTGGCTTACATGTAATTCCATACCCATAGCGACACAATCGACTCAGTCTTCCGACATGTTCTAATAGGTCACTTATGCAAGGGCAATTAGAGATGTGCATCAAATATTCGCCTTGCCAGCTGTGCCCACATCTCATGAAAGAATAAAAGGAAAAGAATGTTCAATTAATAATTTTAAATATGAGGTTCTTGCATTTGGTGTGCCAAAACTGCCAAAATACTCAAGGAGTTGAAAGCAGAGAGAAAATACATACAATAGTGGTCAGCTGAGAAGAGAGTGCCATATAAATTAATGGGACTAAAGGCTGATACATCCTCTGGAGCTGAAGGGCTGCATCCTAGAATTAGGTTCTTTTGTCATGTGTACTCAAGTACAGGGATACAAGAGTACAGTGAAAAGTTTATAATGTTGCCATTCATGTTGCCACCTTAGGCTCAAGGTATAATAAACAAAGTAGCTGTGGAAATAATGGATGCACTGGCAGTAATCTTCCAACAATACCTGGGTTCTAAAAAAATTACTGGAAGATGTGGAAACTGTCAATGTAACACCTTAATTTAGAAAGGAGAGATGATGAAAACTAGGTAACCAGAGGCAAGTTAGCTTAACCTCTGCAACTGAGAAAATGCTACAGTCTTTTACAGAAGAATTTAGAAATACATAATATCGTCAAGCTGAGTCGGCCTGGATTTGTGAAGAGGAAATTGTGCATGACAAAATTACTAGCAGGTTTAAAGTTTTGGCAAAGACCTGTAGCTCAGGTTGTGGGTGAGGTTGTTGACTTGCTCACTGAGCTGGCTTGTTCTCATTCAGACGTTTCATCACCGTGCTAGGTGACATCATCAGTGGAGCCTCCGATAAAGCGGTGTAATTGTACTCTGCTCGGAATTTATGTTGTCCGGCCCGTTATGGTGAGTATCGTCATTTCCGGTTTTGATCTGTATGGGTTTGTATATGGGGTCCAATTCTATATATTTGTTGATTGCATTGCGATTGGAGAACTGTGTCTCTACGAATTCCCGTATGTGTCTATGTTTGGCTTGGGCTACTATGATTACTTTGCCCCAGTTAAACTGATGGCCTTCGTTATAGGAGTATACTGATATTAAGGAGAGTTCGTCATGCCATTTTGCTGCTGGTTGATGTTCATGTATTCTGATGGCTATTTTCCTTCCTGTCTGTCTGATGTAATGTTTATGGCAATTGTTGCATGGTATTTTGTAAACCATATTGGTTTTTTATATTGTGGGAATGGATCTTTTAACCCTTGTAAGTATTTGTTTGTAGAGTTGCTGTGGGTGTGTGGGGTACCATGATTCCTAGTGGTCTTAGGGGTCTTGTTGTCATGTGTACTCAAATACAGGAGTATGGTGAAAAGTTTACAATGTTGCCATTCATGGAGCCATCTTAGTTACAAGGTATAATAAATAAAGCAGCTGCAAAAATAATGGATGCACTAGTAGTAATCTTCCAACAATACTTAGGTTCTAAAAATTTTGATATAGGGCAGTGTGGCCATTGTGTCCTCCTATTGTCTGTTCAGTAGACATCCTGCAGATGAAGTTGCGGGGATATCCATTAATACCGAGGATTTTGTACAGGTGCTCTTCCTCTTTGCTGCGTAGTTCTGGAGTGTTGCAGTGTGTCCTGGCCCATTTAAATGCAGTCCTAATGCAGCTTTGTTTGTGGACGTTGGGATGGTTGCTGTGGAAGTTGAGGATTTGATCAGTGTGGGTTGCTTTTCTGCAAACTGAGGTTTGGAACTCCCCGTAGGTCATACTTTAACATCCAGAAATGGAAGTTGGTTGTTTTCTTCTCCCCTTGTGATATAATCCCTATGAGTATGCTGTTGATAAGGTGCTGCGTCTCTTCTAATTTGTTGCATTTAATAATGACAAATGTGTCATCTACATACTGGACCCACAGTTTAGATTAAATGCGGGGGAGGGTGGTCTGTTCTAGTCTTTACATGATTGCTTCTGTAATGAGTCCTGAGATGGGTGACTCCATTGGTGTACCATTGATCTGTTTGTATATCTGACCATTAAAGAGGAAGTGTGTGGTGAGACAGAGATCTAGTAGTTTAGGTATGCTGTCCTTGCTGATGGAGCTGCTGATCTGTGTTGCTGCTTCCTCTAGTGTGGCAACTTTGGCTAATGTTGATTGATGTGAATAAAGCTGTGACGTCAAAGGATACCATAATCTCGTCGCTGATTTTTATGTTATTGAGGGCATTGAGGAAATCTTGGGTTGGAATGGGGTGATCTGTCAAATAGGTGCTTCAGTCTCAGTTGTTGGTCTTTGTCCAGTTTGTATGAAGCTGTGCCTGGTAAGGAAACAATAGATGAGGGGAAAAGGAAACAATTTATTGTGAGGGGAATGAGATAGTAGGAACTGCCGATGCTGGAGAATCTGAGATAACACGGTTATCTCAGATCTGGGGGGAATGTCTGGTTTGTGTACTTTAGGAAACCCATAAAAGTGCAGAATGTTCATGCCTTCTGGTTTCATGCTCATGTGGTTCATCTTGGTTGTCTGCCCTGCATCCTTTCGTCTCTTCAGTGTCTGGGTGACCCTGTTACCTAGCTGCAGTGTTGTGTCTATCGCCACCTACTGGTAGGTGGTTTTATCGGCAAATAATGCCTGTGCTTTAACATAGCTCTCGTTTTTTTTAAATGATGGTCATGTGCCCTTTGTCTGCTGGTAGGATTATAACGTTCTTGTCTATCTTGAGTATCGTCAACTCATCTTAGCTGTGTGTTTAGGTTACCCCCTTTGTCCTGTGTTGTGTGGGGATTATAGTTTGTTGGATGGCTTTTTGTTTCATCCGTGAGCCTTTTAATGTCATATGTTTGTGATATACGTAAATGATTTGGAGGAAGATATAGGTGGTCTGATTAACAAGTTTGCAGATGACACCAAGATTGGTGGAGTAGCAGAAAGTGTAGGGAACTGTCAGAGATTACAGCAGAATATAGATAGTTTGGAAAGTGGGCAGATAAATGGCAGATGGAGTTCAATCCAGGCAAATGTGAGGTGATGCATTTTCGAAGATCTAATTCAAGAGCGAACTATACAGTAAATGAAAAAGTCCTGAGGATAATTGATGTATAGAGAGATCTGGGTGTTCAGGTCCATTGTTCCTTGAAGGTGGCAACACAGGTCAATAGGGTGGTCAAGAAGGCAAATGGCATGCTTTCCTTCATTGGATGGGATATTGAGTACAAGAGTTGGTAGGTTATGTTACAGTTGTGTAAGACTTTGGTTTGGCCACATTTGGAGTACTGTGTACAGTTCTGGTCGCCACACTACCAAAAGGATGTGGATGTTTTGGAGAGGGTGCAGAGGAGGTTCACCACGATGTTGCCTGGTACGGAGGGCACTAGCTATGAAGAAAGGTTGACTAGATTAGGATTATTTACATTAGAAAGATGGAGATTAAGGGGGACCTGATTTGAGGATTTCAGAATCATGAGGGGTATAGACAAGGTAGATAGTAAGAAGCTTTTTCTCAGAATGGGGGACTCAATTACTAGGGGTCATGAATTCAAAGTGATAGGAGGAAAGTTTATGGGAGATATGCGTGGAAAGTTCTGTACGGGGTGGGTAGTGGGTGCCTGGAACGTTTTGCCAGCGGAGGTGGTAGATGCAGATGCGTTGGTGTCTTTTAAGATGTATCTGGACAGGTACGTGGACAGGCGCGGAGCAGAGGGATACAGACCCTTAGAAAACAGATGACAGGTTTAGACAGAGGATATTGATCAGCGCAGGCTTAGAGGGCCGAAGGGCCTGTTGCTGTGCTGTAATTTCCTTTGTTCTTTCTTTCTTTGTCATCTCCAGGGTGGCCATGAAGTCTGTTCTCTTTGCATCTTTGTGGTTATAGTTCAGTCTGACAGCTTTCTCAGTTTCTGTGAATTGTCTGCCAAATAGGTTTCTTATCCATGTGTCCGGTTTGTTGTTGTCCTGGTCTTTGTGGTGGATGAGTTTGAGTTTCTCCTGTAGTTTGAGTCTATTCTTAGTTTTGGTTTTGTTTTGTTTGGTGATGGCCTGTTCTCGGGTTGTAGTTCACTGCTGGTCGATAGTGTTTAGGTACTGTGATTTTTGGTGCAAAATTTCTCGTTTATACCTGTGGAATTGGTTATGGGCATTATTAGTCATTGCTCGTAGCATTCTGCCCAGGTTCTGTTCAGCGATTTTTGTTTTGTTTTTTTAAATATGCGTATAGGTTGTTGAGTGGAGGTTTGTATTTCACACTCCGGGTTCCTGAGGCATTCGTGGAGAAATTGAAGTTGTTCGCAGGTAGAGCTTGATCAGTTGGCAAAGGTTTCCTGTTGTCAGGCAATTTTCAGTATGTTACGCTCCATGTGTTTCAAGTTTTGGCAAAGATCTGTAGCTCAGGTTGTGGGTGAGGTTGTAGACTCGCACACCGAGCTGACTTGTTCTTGTTCGGGCGTTTCATTGCCGTGCTAGGTGACATCATCAGTGGAGCCTCTGATGAAACAATGTTATTCTATTCCGCTTGAAAGTTATACTGTTTGGTGAGTAGTCTAATTTCCCATTTTGATCTGTATGATGTCACCTAGCATGGTGACAAAATGTCTGAATGAGAACAAGCCAGCTCGGCGAGCAAGTCAACAACCTTTTAACTAGAAGGTTTTGAGGAGGTAACAAGAAGAATAGTTCAGTTCACTCTGCATCCTGATCTTGATGACTAACATTGCCCCTTAATTGTAAAATTCTCTTCCTTGTCTTCAAATCCATCCGTGACATTGGACTTTCTCATCACTCCTTATCCTTTGGCCCTACAACCCTCTCAGACCTCTCCTCTCTGATTCTCCTTTCTGGCTCCCTTCATATTCCGGATATTGAATTTTCTCTCTTCCCCACTTCCTTCCCAGACCCCAAAAACTATCTGTGAAATCCTGCCAAGTTGTTGATGAGTACATTCTTCCTGTTAGAGTGTTACCTCAAGTAGATTGATGCAAATGAACATCTGCTATCTATCATTCTTTTAACTTTTCATGTCGATTTTTTATTTTTAAACAGTTGTGGGCTTTTTATCTAACCTTTGTGTACATTAATGTATTATCAGCCAACTTTCAGCATTATTCATCTTGTACAATATCCAAAGTCCTCCCATTACACTAGGTGTACCAGAACAGAACTTAGACATCTATTTTCTGCCCCTTAGTTATCTCCCTGTCAACATGCTATATTCCCTTTAATAGGCTGTTGGTTATGTTGAGATGATTTTTGTACCTAACTGCTCAATAATTTTAACGTAAGTATATTTGAGTTAAAATGTCATTGATGATCTACTGCTCAGTAAAATTCTTAATGTGGAGATACCACAGAAGTTTCAATATGGTCCATTTAAGTATGATCCAATGCTACATCTATAACAGCCTGATCAGCAATATATGAATTGGAGATGGGTATGACCAGACCAGCATGTGCTTATAATATATATCGTTTGGGATTCGCTTGTTGCTGATGTTTCATGATCTTGAATTAGTTTTGTTTTCAAGCAGACCAGAGGTTTGGGAGTGTTTTATTTCCCATGTGCATTTCCTAGCTCATGGCTCACCTGCAATGTTTTCTTGTGGTAAGTTACTAGGATGTCAAAACAGTGTTGTTAGTTGCCCCTGAGCATTTTCAGATCCCTTTTCCATGCCTGTTGCTACAGGACATCTTAAAGATCAGTCAGAAAGCACAACCTCTGTGAAATTCCATTCTAAGTTGCTAACACTTGTCTGTCTATTGCATGGTTGACATGGCCTTTGCTGGATGTATTGCAAGTTTCCCTGAGAGGGTATCTCTTATGTAAGATTGTCTGACACATCCTGTAAATGGAGGCAGTCAGGCAAAGGCCTTTTAAAAGCTCCCATTTGAAGTTTAGACATTCTTGATGCCTTTTGGAAGTAATAGAAATCATTGTACAGAAGTACAATGTGTTTGTGCTTTTCTGGACAAAGAGCATATGTAACTATTACTGCAGAGATATGTATACAGCAATCTCACTATTGGGTTTTGAGCCAGGACGCTTAACCTGATTTCCTTGTCGTTCCACAGAGACTCAGAACTGAAAATCGCCTCCTAAAGCAGCGGATTGAAACCCTCGAGAAGGTATGATATGTTTCTGCTATGGTTTGTAGGCCACTCTTTTGGATAGCTTGACTTTAATTGTCCTTGAGCTGCCCAATGCTGCCAGCAGCCTTCTATTCGCATGTAGAAAGAGAACTGAAGTTAATGTTCAAGATCAGCCTTTCATCAGATGGAAGGATTGTCAGTCTGCAACAATAATTGTCTTTCTCTCTCAGATGCGGCCTGACCTGAGTACTTCCAGCATTTCCTGTTTTTATTTCAGGTTTCCAATTGTATTTTATTTATGCTCTGCTCACTGCAGAAAGCATTACAAAATCTGAGTGTGTGTCCCTGTCTGTGTGTCCCTGTCTGTGTGTCCCTGTCTGTGTGTCCCTGTCTGTGTGTCCCTGTCTGTGTGTCCCTGTCTGTGTGTCCCTGTCTGTGTGTCCCTGTCTGTGTGTCCCTGTCTGTGTGTCCCTGTCTGTGTGTCCCTGTCTGTGTGTCCCTGTCTGTGTGTCCCTGTCCGTGTGTCCCTGTCCGTGTGTCCCTGTCCGTGTGTCCCTGTCCGTGTGTCCCTGTCCGTGTGTCCCTGTCCGTGTGTCCCTGTCCGTGTGTCCCTGTCCGTGTGTCCCTGTCCGTGTGTCCCTGTCCGTGTGTCCCTGTCCGTGTGTCCCTGTCCGTGTGTCCCTGTCCGTGTGTCCCTGTCCGTGTGTCCCTGCCCGTGTGTCCCTGCCCGTGTGTCCCTGCCCGTGTGTCCCTGCCCGTGTGTCCCTGCCCGTGTGTCCCTGCCCGTGTGTCCCTGCCCGTGTGTCCCTGCCCGTGTGTCCCTGCCCGTGTGTCCCTTGGATGGTGGAGCGTGATGTGGCAATTTTATTCTTTGCAAGATTAGTAGATAGTGTTTCTGAGTCATTGAGATATTCTTAATTCACCCTTTTTACTAGGCTCTGCAGGAGCTCATGCTTTGTAAGTTTGAATTTTGAGCAAGAGCATCACATTTGTGGAATATGGAATAAACACTTAATTTGGAACGTGATTTATGTAAACTTTAGTTAAACAGAGTAAACTAAACATTTCGTCTTCAGTTTCTTCTCTGAATGCCTCACTGTTGTGTAGTTGTAAAACCTGGTGTGTGAAGGGTACCGAAGGGCAAGGATGGGCAAATACATGTTGAAGCTCATGTACGTCATTCTCGGCAGATGTGACTATAGCTGAATAAAATCAAGAGCCAATAGAAGTGTAACTCTAAAAATATGAACAGAATATGAGAATTTAATGAAAAGTAATTTTTAGGCAAAATATTGATTTTTGATTTGATTAGATTAGATTCCCTACAGTGTGGGAACAGGCCCTTGGGCCCAACAAGTCCACACCGCCCCTTGAAGCATCCCAACCAGACCCATTCTCCCCCCCCCCGCCATAACCCACACCCCCCTGAACACTACGGGCAATTTAGCATGGCCAACCCACCTAGCCTGCACATGTTTGGACTGTGGGAGGAAACTGGAGCACCCAGAGGAAACCCACGCAGACACGGGGAAAATGTGCAAACTCCACACAGACAATTGCCCGAGGCTGGAATCAAACCTGGGTCCCTGGTGCTGTGAGGCTGCAGTGCTAACCACTGAGCCATCGTGCTGCCCTGGTTTCACTACAGTTAACACTACAGTTCTGGGCCCCTCTATGTAAGGGATAATGAAAGTTGTAGAGGGCATTCAGCACCATCTTACCAGAATAATGTGGGGATGAGAGGTTGTGATGAAGAAAGACTAGAGGTATAGGTACTTTTTTTTGCTGTGGAGCAGAGAAGATTTAATGGAGGTTTTATAAATTTGGTAGACAATTACGAGAACTTTTTAATACTTGCCTGTGAGAAAAGGTCATCAATTTAAAATTTAGGACAATGGCTGGGAAATGGCTTCTTTATACAGGATATATATTGAATGCTTTGGCACCATGTGGTTAAAATGGAGGCTATTGCACCTTTGGAGAGAAAATTGCTTGAAATTGAGCTGACCCAGACATGATGTGCTGAATGGCCGTCTGTGTTGTTGAATAAACTGACTTTGTTTATCAATTCTATGATGATGTAGATCTTGGTATAGAATTTTATTTTATTTGAACCTATTTTTCTAATTAACCTAATACCATGTTATTACACATTTCTGGAGCAGGTGAGACTTGAATCTGGGGCTTTCTAGTCCAAGGGAAGGGATACTACCACTGCTTCAAAGGAGGGCCAGGGTCTGGACATCTGGTCACACAAAAACTAGGAGCAGGTGTAGACCATTTAGCCAGTTGAGCCTGCTCTACCATTTGCTCCAGTCATGGCTAACTTTGTGTTTCAGTTTCACTTTTCTGCCTGATCCGTGTTTCGCTTGATTTCCTGAGAGGCCAACAATCTGTCTTGTTGCCAGTTTAAATATAATCAGTGATGGAGCACCCACACATCTATGGGGTCGAGAATTGCAAAGATTCACAAGACTTCGTGTGAACAAAATTCACCGAATCTCAGGCTTATTGAGTAAATCCTTTATGCTGAGACTGCCCATGTTCTTGATTTCCCCAGTAAGGAGAGACAACCTTTCCCATAATATTGAGTATTTCCATGTGATCTCTTGTCTGTCTTATAAAGTGTAAAGAAAATAAACACAATTTACTCAACCTGTAATCATGGGATAACCCCTTCATCCTGTGCACCAATCTCATGAACTTTTAGCTGCACCTGTCCCAATACAAGTGTACCCTTCCTTCAATGCGGATGGCAAAATTGTGCACACTGTTGAGGATTTCTTCTCAAAATGTGATTTTCTTTTTTAATGACCAAAGTGAATAACGTCAGAATTCCCCACATTATACTCCATCTGTTATCTCATTGCCATTCAATGAATGTTTTGATCCATATATCTTTTGCAGCCCTTTTTTGTGCTCTTCACAAATAGGTACATTTCCAACTAGTTTTCTGTTGTCAGCAGACTTGACTAAATTGCTATTTATCTCCCCTCCCAAATTATTAATGTAGATTGCGAATAGCTGAGGCTGCAGCTTTACAGCACTCCAAAAATTGCAGCCAGCCTATTTGAAAATGCCCTATTTATCTCTACTGTCAACTTCCTGGAAATTAACCAATCCCTCCATCCATGTTAATACATCACCTGCAACAGATGAGCTCTTCTCTTATGTATTAGCCCTTTGTGCTGTACCTTATCAAAATCTTTTGAAAAATCGAGTATTCTCCATCACAAAAAAAATGAACTCTGTGTGGAGAGAGAAACAGAGTTTGTTTCAAAAATCCAGTATGACTCCTCTTCAGATCCCTCCCTCTGCCCCCTGGTTTGTCTTTAACAATTAAGGTAGATAGATGCTCAGAACTCTGATTAATTTGTTATTTCATGTGAACACAGAAAATTTGGAGGGGTAAGACTGTTAGAGAGCAGAGGAGTTGGGGACTGGGGGGTTGTGATGGTAATCTGAACTTCTGACAAAAGGTATCAAAGATAATGGGAGCTGCAGATGCTGGAGGATCTGAGGTAACAAAGTGTGGAGCTGGATGAACACAGCAGGCCAAGCAGCATCTCGGGAGCACAAAAGCTGACGTTTCGGGCCTCGACCCTTCTGTGTTCGTTACTTCTGACGAAAGGTCACTGGATTCTGTCAGACCTGCTGTGTTTCTCCAACATGGTTTTTGTTATATTCATTACAACTTGGCATGTTTTAATCAAAGTTGGATAACCTATTGGCTTCTAAAACCCTCCCAATCCTTAGACTTATTATTCTTTGCAACCTTTACAAGCCTCTTCTTTCAATCTAATGTTAACCTTGACCATCTCAGTAAGTCACAGTTGGATCTTCTTTGCTGAGGTTTTGCTTTTCAGTGCAATGTATTTTTGTTGAAGATTGAGCTATTTCTTTAAATGTTTCCCACTGTTCGTTTGCTATTATACATTTTAGTCTATTTTCAAATCAACCCAAGTCAACCCTTCCTTATACCTTCAACAGGCTTTAGTTTTTTTTAGAATTAAAGTATATTGCTCTCACAGTTGAATTCTATTTATTTAATACTGCTATTTCTTGGGGAGACCCAGCACTACCTGACATTACTATTTAGTCCTACCTCATTGGACAAAACTAGATCTGAAATAGCTTTACCTGAAATAGTTTCACAATATAGCACTCCAAGAAATGCTGGGCTACCTTTGCCAATTTGATTGGCAGGTCTATGTGAAGGTTCAAGGGCACCCCAAAACAAAATTTATGCTGCTTTTCTTGCAGCTACAATAATTTTGATTAATCCTCTGTCTAGCACTCCATCTGCTGTTAGAGGTCTATAACCGTAATCCTGCCACCACTTTTTGACCCATTCTGTGATCCTGGTTGATCCTATTATCAAATTGTCTGTATCTTGAGGGTGACCATTGACCAGAAATTGAAGTGGACCAGCCATATAAATGTCATGGCTACAAGAGCCAGTCAGAGGCCAAGAATTCTGCATTGCCTAACTTTCCTGCTGTTCCTAATGCTTGACCACCATCTACTAAGGCCAAGCCATGTTTAGGGGAGATGATGGTGTAATAGCAATGTCACTAGATTAGTAACCAAAAACCCAACAATGTTCTGAGGAGGTGGGCTAGGCTTTAAACAGTGATCCTTTAGTTTTAGATTCTCCCATGAGAGAGAATATCTTCTCCACATTATAATCTGTGACGATCCCTCAGGATCATATGTTTCAATCAAGCTGCTGATTACTCTTCCGAACTCCAGTGGATGCAAGTGTAGCCCGTCCAACCTTTCTGGGACCAGGCTAATTTAGGATATCTGGTCAGCATGGGCAAGTTGGACTGAAGGCTCTGTTTTCAGGCTGTGCATCTCTCTCTTTAATTCTGTTAGACATCTTATTCCAGGTATTAGTTTAACAAAATGGCCTTTAAAGAATTATTACATGATTTGTAACATTTATATGTTTCTCCAAGGTGCAAAAACTCAAAATAAGGCCTCTCAACTGTAGCTAACTAACAAAGTTCAGGATTAAAGAAAAGGCCGATTAAAATTGCCAAAAGCTACAGTAATTCAGTGGATTGGTGTGTACAGAATAACGCATAGGTGAATCAAGAAATTGATGGAGAATGGAATTGAATGTAACCTAGCCAAAAATATATTTTTTAAATACTTCAAGTGCTTTTATAGGCACATAGAAAATAAGTATTTGGCTAAATGCATGTTGCTCCATTACAGGTAGTCTGGAGAATTTACAATAGGGAATAGAGAAACAAAATTATTACTTACTTTGTGTTTGCTTTCACTAGAAAGATGCAAGAAATACCCCCCCCCCACTTAGAATCCAAGTGGCGCAGGAGAATGAGGTGTTAAGGAAATTAATTTTTTACACTACAATCTTCTTACTGAAATTAATAGAGCTGAAAGTTGATATAAATACTCAGGACCTGATAATCTGCATCCCAGACTGTTGAAGGCAGTAGCTATAGAGACAGTCAATGCATTGGTAATTATCTTCGAAAATTATAGAAATTTTGTAATGATTCCTGTGGATTGGAAGGTAGCAAATATTTTTACACTATTTAAGAAGGAAATGACTCAAAACCAGGAACTATCACTTGTTAAACTTTACAGTAGCTGAGAAAAGTATTGACGAGGTTGGGATAGTGGACAGTATGGTGGCTCAGTGGTTAACACTGCTGCCTCTCTGCAACAGGGGCCATGTTCAATTCCCAACCGATGGTGGGTGGCTATGTTGACTTTGCAGACACAGGGAGAATGTGCGAAGGTTCCCACTGGGTGCTGCAGTTTCCTCCCACTGTATGAAGATGCGCAGGTTAGGTGGATTGGCAATGCTAAATTGCTCCATAGTGCCCAGGGATGTGCCAGCTCGATGGTTAGCTGTAGGAAATATGGAGTTCCGGTGATAGCCTGGGGACTGGGTCTGGTGGGATGCTCTCTCGGGTGTTGGTACTGAACTCAGTAGGTGGCTCCATCTTTGATGGAGGGTCTAGGCCCGAAACTTCAGCTTTTATGTTCCTAAGATGCTGTTTGTCCTGCTGTGTTCATCCAGCTCCACAGCTTGTTATCTAGGTGGCTGCATACTGTAGGGATTCTATGATAAATAAGACACTAATGATCTGATTGAGTTGAGAATAGTGTTTATCAAACTCTGAATTTTTTGAAGTGTTACTAACAAAATTGACAGAGAGCCAAAGGTCATACCTCAATTTTATGAAGGCTTTTTATGAAGTCCCTGCCAAGGCTGGTTAGAAAATATAAAACTCATCGGTTAGGAACAAATGTACTGGGATAGATTAATTATTGGGTAACAGATAAAACGGTACGAATAACTGGATTGTTGCCATGTTGATAGGCTATGATTAGCAGGGCACTGCAAGGATCAGTAATTGGGACCCAGCTGTTCACCATATATATCAATGTTTTGGAGTTAGGGACCAAATGTAGTATTTGCAAATTTGCAGGTGATACAAAACTAATTGGGAATGTGTGTTGTGAGGAAGATGTGAAGCAGCTTCAGGAGGATTTTCACAGGCTTTGTTAATGGGCAGTAACATCGCAAATGGAATATCACATGCATAAATAGGTTATTGTCCCCTTTGGCAGAATGAGCAGATGTGCAAAGTATTTTAATGAGAAAAGGTTGACAAGTGTAAATTTTCAGAGAGACTTGGGTGACTTTGTCAATAAGTATCAGAAGTGTAAGATCAGATGCTGCAAGCTATTAGGAAGACTAATGGAATGACAGCCTCTATTGCAACAGGATTTGAGAACAGCAGTAGTGAATTCTTGCTTACAGTTGTATGAGAGGTTAGACACGGCAATTCAGTTGTTCTGGTGTCCATATCTCTGAAAGATAATATGTTGAGTACAACAAAGGATCACTAGACCAATTCTTGGGGATTGTCCTGTGAAGAGAGAGGGGGGTCATTTGGACCTGTATTGTCTCGGGAATGAGAGGTGATCTCATTAAAACTTACAAAATTTTTAAGCAGAAAAGATTTCTGGGGAATTGAGAACTAGGGACACAATTTGAAAATGAGGATGCCGTTTTGGTGTGAGATGGAGAACTTTTTTTAACTCAGATTGTGAACCTTTGGAATTCTCAGAGGGCTGTGGATGCTCAGTGTTTCAATATTTTTAAGGCAAAGATCAGCAGTCAGAAACCTGTCAATGGTGTGCAGGGTTATGGGGATGGTGTAGGTGAATGGCATCAAAGTGCTGAATTAGTCATGAGCATACTTAATGAATGTCCTACTTGTGAACCTGCGTTCCTAGACCTTTTCTGAACCACATCCATTTATATCCTTTAAATAAGGAGACATCCTTTATTCCATACATGGTCACAGTGAAGTATTAGCTTTCCGAATTACTCGTATCTGTATATCAACCCTTCGATTCACGCATAAAAACGCATGAAATTCCTATGTACTCTGCAAATTCTCAAGATTGGGAACTTACTTTTTACTTCCCTTACCAAAATGGATAATTTCACATTTTCCAACATTATCCTTTATTTGTCACATCTTTTCCCACTCATTTCAGTTGTCTGTATCTTTTTTTATAGCCTCCTTATGACCTTTTCACAACTTGCTTTCCTATTTGGCAACCATATATTTTCCGTCCCATCATCCAAGTTGTTTCAACAAATTGTAAATAGCTGAGGTCCCAGCACTATAATTCTGTATATTCTGAAAGTATTTGCCATTGCATCTTTATAAACCATCCGTTAACTTAATTTGCCAATTCACTTTAGCCAGCTTTTTCATGCCGTCTTTTATAATTCCTTTTTGTTAACTTAAAAAGGTCTAAAGCCCATCTCCACTTCCTTGAATTGGATGTAACATTCAATCATGTTATAATTACTCCTACCTAGAGATGCCTTTGCTACAACATCGTTAATTTGGTATTGTCATGCAACACCAGGTCAGGTATTTTCTGCTTGCTAGTCAGCTCCAGATCACCTTCAGGTCAGGAACAAAACTGCAGTACTCCGAAGGTGGCTCTCAAATGCCCTGCATAGTTGTAATAAGACCTCTGTACTCTTCTACTTCAATCTCTTAGCATAATAATAAAATACTTTTTTAAAAAACATGAGAAATGAATGGAAAATAGCTGCAGTCATGTATTTAACACAGATGCTAACAGACAATTAGAAAAGCAAATTAAGTGTTAGTCTTGTTGCAAAAATGAGTAGCTTGATATATTGACACATTATATTCTATCTACCTGTATTTCCTTGCAGCCTATGTGCCCTCCTCACCGCTTATTTTGTACCCGATTCTACGTAGTGAGCAACTTGGATGTACTTTATTCAGTCCTTTCATCTAAGCTACAAGTATGGTGTGTAATTAACTGAAGCCAAATTGCTGATTCTTGTAGTACACTGCTAGTTATAGCCTGCCAACTCAAATGTCCCATTTATTTCTTTTCAGGATTGGTTAGTGGTCAGAAAACAGAATCTATGCAAATACATAACCCCCATCCCATTAATCCAAATTCTGTATAGTAACCTCCTTTGTAGCACCTTATGCAATGCTCTTGTTTTGAAAATCAAATACACCACACCCACTCATTCCTACTTATTCACTCTACAAGTTATAGCCTCAAAAATCCCCAGCAATTTCCTTTTCATAAATCTCTAACTGTTTTTAATCATGTTGCAACTGTTTAATCATGTTGTGACTTTAAGTAACTAGTTATAATATCCCTGATAAATTCCAACATCTTGCCTACTAGTTGGGCTAAATTAACTGTCGTATAGTTCTCAATTCCCTCTCTATCCTACTTAACTCTTACTGCTTATGTTTGTCTGTTTTCAATCTGAAAGTTCTCAAATCTGAGGAATTTTGGCAGATTTAAACCACCACTCTGTCTCATCAGGTTCAGGAATTTGTTGGCCCTTGGTCCTTGGCCTTTAGTCTTATTCCTCCAGAAGATCTTCCAGAGGATCTTTGAGATCCTGCTCTTCCCTATGTACTTGGCTGCCCCAAGCTTCTGGATATTTTTGTTGCCTTCCCATGGTGAAAGACATGAGGATTTTATTTAATGTTGTCATTTCCTTATTCCTCATAATTACTTAACCTGTTTTAGTCTCAATTGGGCCCATGATTAATCTCATTCATCTTACTTTGCATATCTATAGAAACATTTGCAACCTGTTATTCCCCTTCTTGCTAGTTTACTCGCATTCTCAATTTCCTTAGAACCCGGAGATCTACTAAGCTCTTGGAACATAATCAACATCCAGATTGAGGGAGATAATGGCCTCGTGGTATTTCATTTGACTGTTAATCCAGACACCCAGATAATGTTCTGGGGAACCAGATTTGAATCCTGCCATGGCAGATGGTGAAATTTGAATTCAGTAAATATCTGAAATTAGGAGCCTAATGATGACCATGAATCCATTGTCGTTTGATCCAGATGGATTTTTCCAACAGTTTCCTTCCCTACTCATCCTTACCTATGTGCCCAACGTGTGATTCCAGATCCACAGCAACATGATTGACTCTTAACTGCCCTCTAGGCAATTGAGGATGGTCAATAAATACTGCGTAGCCAGTGACGCCCTCATCCCATAAATGAATAAAGGAAAAAAAGTCATTGATTTCTTGGTCCTGCTTTGCTGGACTTGAAAATCCTCCCATCCTCCCTGAAGTTTCTTGGCAACTTTTTAATTCTTTTAAATTATCCCGTTATGTTCTAATACTATCTGTAACTCATCTTGT
This sequence comes from Stegostoma tigrinum, assembly GCF_030684315.1. NCBI lineage: Eukaryota > Metazoa > Chordata > Chondrichthyes > Orectolobiformes > Stegostomatidae > Stegostoma > Stegostoma tigrinum. The sequence continues at coordinate 1,650,853 of NC_081388.1, read as the reverse complement.
TAACACTGATTGGACCAAGTTTCCTATAGATTTATTGTGCATATGGAGATCTAGATTTGTTACACATTAAGTATTGGCTTAGATCTTCCAATTTCTGTGGGATAGATCAGTCAAAAGCAATCCTAGTAAAGGTTGTTCACTGGCCTCTCAGCCCCAGATGCCTTTATCATAGGAAACTGACTAGGAATCCATCCACTCAAGTTCAGCTTTGGAAGTCAATGCATGTCCCCTTTTTACGGCAAAAGCTGTCATGTTCCAGCAACTAAAATTGTTACAATTCCCAAAGCCATTTTGCCAGCTGCTGATGGAGGTAAGTGGGTAAGATAAGGTGAGGGATTTGGAATGCAAGTGGGTGAATAGGTAAAAGGTAACGTGCTAGCTGGGTGAGGGGTTACACTGGGTCACTATCTTCTGAGGGCCAAGGACTTTGCAGTGAGCGGTGGGGGGGGCGGGGGGGGGGGGGGGGGGTGCGGGTGCTGGATGGCGGAGGTGGTAGTAGTAGTATCAGTATGTGTTCTGACTGGTTGGGAGGTGAAGCAGGTTTTAATTTACTTACTTTTCTATTTTACTATTAAGATAAGCAAGTTAGCATTCTAAAGTCTTCAATTGTATCTCCTCTCTTGGACCAGAGTAATCTGAGCCATTGGATCTTTAAGTAATACCCATTCCTTGTCTGCCATTTTTTTTTAAAAATGGAATTTCCAAATGTAACTTAACCAACTTGCTCCTCAGTCTTGTAGAGTTTGCTTTCTTTCAGTTTAAGATACTTGTTTTATAATCCTCCAACTCCTTTTCTCTCTCAACCTAAAATTCTCTTTGTATTCTAGTCACTATTCCTAGTGTTTCCCTTCCCACAAGGTAGGTAATTAAAGGTAGAGAGAAAGCTTATTACTTATTGTCTACAGATGCTGCCAGACTTCCTGTGTTTCTCCAGCATACACTTTTTTTGTTTAGTATTAATCAACCATTTCTCATTGCGCAATATTGCATCCAGATTAGCCTGTTCCTGAGTTAGTCAAGACTAACTGTCTTCTACAAAACTCATGAACTCCTCCTTCACATTTGAATTACAGATTTGGTTTGTTTATCCTTGTGAATCTCCTTCAAATCGTTGCATAGCTCCATATGTGGGTATGAAGTTCAAATACTACATTAACTGTAATGGAGGGTCAGCATTTCTAGAAATCCATAAGACAAGAAGCAGATTAGACTTTCAGCTGATCAAGTCTGCTTTGCCAATTGATCATGGCTGGTAGGTTTCTTGACCCCATTCCCCTCCTTCTCCCTATAACCCTTGATCCCCTTATCAATCAAGTATCTATGTATTTCAGTGCTAATGCACTTAATGACTTGGTCTCCTCAGCCCTCTGCGACAGTGAGTCTCACAAATTAACTACCCTCTGGCTGAAGAAATTCCTCCTCATCTCTGTTCTAAAGGGTTGTCCCTTGACTGTGGGACTGTGCCCTCAGGTCTTAGTCTCTGTTGCTAGTAGAAACATTATCTCCACATGCACTCTATCCAGGCCCCTTCGTATTCTGTAAGTTTCAATCAGATATCCCCCTCATCGTTCTAAACACTGTCAAGTACAGAGCCAGAGTTCTCAACTACACTTCATATGACAAGCCCTTCATCGTTAGAATTAATCTCTTAAACTTCGTCTGGGCACTGTCCAATGTAATACATACTTCTTAGTTACAGGGCCCAAAACTGCTCTTAAATGTTCCAAATGCAGTCTGACCAGAGCCTTTTATAGCCTCGGCAGTACCTTTCTGCTCTTGTATTCTGCCCCGCTTGAAATGAATGCCAACATTTTGTTTGCCTTCTTAACTGCTGTTGGAATCTATGTGATAATCTTAAGAGAAACCTGTACTGATCTCCAAAATCCCTTTGTGCTTCAGATTTCCAAAGCCTTTCCGATTTACAAAATGGTCCACACGTCTGTTCTTCCTAACAAAATACATAACTTCACAATTTCCCACATCACATTCTGTCTGCCACTTCTTTGTCTACTCACCTAGTCTGCCCAAGTCCTCTGAAGCCTCCCTGTTTCCTCAAGACTACTTGTGCCTCCACCTGGTTTTGTGTCATTTGTAAAATTACCTGCAAAGCCCTCAATTCCTTCAACCAGTTTGTGGATTTATAATGTGGATATTTGTGGACCCAACACAGAACCATGCAGAACCCCACTAGTCACCGGCTGCTGAAAAAAAACCTCTTTATTCCTACTCTCTGCCTTCTGCCGGTCAGCCAGTCCTCCAGCCATGCCAAAGCCTGGCCCTTAATACCATGTCAATACCCTTAATACCTTATTTAGCAGCTTCCTGTGCGGTACCTTGAGTCATACAGTGCTAGAAAAGGCCCTTTAGCCCATCAAGTCTGCACTTTTGACAAAGACTACCTGGAAATTCAAATAGATCACATCTACTGACTCTCCTTTGTCTAACTTGGTTATTACATCCTCAAAGAATTCTAACAGATTCATCAGGTATGACCCTCTGTTCATGAAACCATGCCCACTCAGCTCTGTTTTAGAAGCCTACTCACTATTCTTTTGTCCCTGAACACGTCGTGGTCTGAAAACAATATGTGGCGCTTACTTTTAAATGGAGTTTTGATACAGATCTGTAAACTCCTCATACTTTTCACATCCCAAACACACAAACCTTAGATTATGTGGAGCATTAATGCCAGTGTGATTTTAATATTCTGTCATAACAGATATTGACATCTCTGTGAAGTCAGTTAAGGTTGACTTACAGGAAGTGTAGGCTGTAGCACCTCCTCCTTCCTGAAGATTTCACCATTGTGCAATGTTCTGGCTCATGATAGCATGGAATGAACTGCTGAACCCCCATAAGTGTAGGACATCAGGCTCAGTTTCGTCCTGTTCTCCTGTCCTCAAGACACAGTTTTGAAAGGGAAAGAAAAATCCATGTTTCCCAAGAAAGTTATCGAAAATAACCTGCTTTCACTTAGCCTGGTAAAGATTTCAGCAAATCCAGTTCTTTCTGGTTTGGCAAAGTTTAAAGCCATCTTTGTGTCTGATAGTTTTGAGACCTAGATAAAAGGATTGTTTACTTAGGTAGTTGTGGTAATGTCGAAGTTGTCCTCAGTTTTTTCTGATTCTTGTGAAAACTGCACCCACTATTTCTTTGTTTTATGGAAGCTGCCTGTAACACTAATTTATTCTTTAGTGTGAATGTGCTACATAATACCGTCCTCAGAAATCTTAGGACACTATTGACTCTCTTGTGTTTATTAACTTTATTTTCCAACTTAAAGTAATGATCTAGTGTGGTTCATTTTATCAGGGCATACGAATGCCATCAATCTGACTATGGCTAATAATGTTTGTCCACACTGCCAATAAGATACGTGACTATTAGGAGACTGGGTTCCCATGTGAAATAACATGGATGCATCTGAGGTCAAGCTTACTTGACACACATTCCACCAACTCTGCTTGTGGACAGCTGGTAATGTGATCCAGAGGAAATAAGATACTGACTTTGCTTACTTAACCTTTCCAGCCCAAATTGCGAAAAGCTATAGAACTGTGGAACTAGAAATCAGAAACAAAATCAGAACTTGCTGGAAAACCTCAGAACGTCGGGCAACATCTGCGGAGAGAAAGCAGAGTTAATGTTTTGAGTCCAATGATCCTTCTCAGCTCAAATTTCAGCTATCATTACACTCCATCTGTGATGTCTACATACTGTTGAAAGACATATGTTTGAGCTAACCAATGTTACATCTAGGCATTAGGAGTTGTGCTGTGGTTACAAAGCAGAATTGTCAAGCCCCGGGAGTGCAAGAAACAGCTTTGCCTGTTACCAGTCTTTTAAGATGCTTCATTAGACCTGTGCTTTCAATTGAAATCACGCCCAGCCTTGTGACTTTGGTTCCCCACCTCATGAATACTCGAGAAATGTAAATCTCCAGCATTATATTGAGGAAGTTATAAGGAATGTATGTTTTTGCATATTCCAAGGGAAAGGGTTCAGGGCCGTATATTCTTTGCTTCCCACCAAAGGAAGTACCACTGAGTTTCTTTATTAGAAAGAATATCTGACTCAATGATTACTTCTAATTGCTCCATGTTTACACATCCTTTCAATACAAACATTAGATTGTCTGTTTCGGATTAGTTTGCTCCTTATCCAGCGTCGGGTCATGTAGGAGATTATCTGTATATTGCTGTGTAATTTCGTGTTTTGGGTGCATGTTAAGAATGGACATGTTGCAGACTATCATCCTGTCCTGTTATTGGTGTATCCGCACAAAGGCATCACCTCCATAATTTGAACAAGACTCAGATCTGAAGTCACCCACTGGATGCTACGTTAGGCCAAAGTGGAACAGTTAATTTAACTGTCTGGCACAACATTCATTTAAACAAAAAAGCGATAAAGGGATCATACATTTTTTCCCTCCTTAAAAACTGCATTTTCCCCATGAATTTGTTTTTATGTTGACTCTATTTAATGAGAAATTGAGGAGGAAGGTGATGTCAATTTTGCTTCCAGTCCACTTGTTTGAGAATGTGAGAATGGCTTTATGTTACCTTGTATCTATTCGGCCTGCTATGTAAAAACGGTAATCATATGTAATCTATTAGACTAGTTCAAAATTGAACAAAATACTTAAAATTAATATCTCAAAGATCCTTCCTTCTCTTTTCCTCCCTCTCATCATCAAAAAAATGACTGCTTGGTAGACTGTGGGAATGCAGACTTGATATCTTGCTTTTATGGCTGGTTGTATCTGAGTTGTAAGGTGTGGGCTATGTACTATGAGCTTTCTACTGTGTTAGTGGTGTCTTTCTGTGAAACTTTTTCTTCCTTTTACTCCTGTGTGGATTTTCCCCCTGTAGGAAAGTGCTGCCTTGGCAGATAGATTGATCCAGGTATGCCTTCCACTTTCTTTTATGGCCATTAATAATGCTAACTTCTCCAAAGCAGTGCCATTTAACTTGTTTCATCTGGTGAGGTAACCTGCTGTGACACTCGCCTGCATGCTGCATGTGATCCTTGTGGAAGCACTCACTGTAATCCAGACCACACCCACACCTCGCCACCTGTGCTAAGTAAATGCAAAGATTAGTGATGCACAGGAACAGCTGCCCGGACTCTAGGTTTGGGCAGGTCATCTGTCAACTGGAGTGTTGGAGAATGGGTAGGTGGCATATCTTCCATAGGATCGTTAGAGTCAGGATTTGCAGTGCAGGACAGCCCAAAATGGGTAAAGGAAGAGTGTGCATGTACACATACCTGTGACTGGCATATTTGGTACTTTGTGCTCGAAAGCTGTGTGCTCACTACAGAAGGGGAACTGATATTTAACATGAAGAATCTGCACATCTGAGTATGACAGCCTTCAGAGTGCTATGCGTCTGTGTATATGTGCATGTACCTTTACTCTGTATACAGTGAAGTGGGACACTCTTGTGTATCACAACTCTGAGCATTTATTGAGCCCCTTTGGAGAGAGAAGATTTCATGTGATATTGGCGGATTGAACCCGTATACTCCAAGTGCATGCTGCAGGCTCCCGTAAACCTCTTTAACCATCAGCTCTATACTAATGTTATTCTTCACTTGAGCATGCAAAGCACCTAAAGGAGCATTCCTTGTCACCCCGTGAAATCTCTTGGAACAATGCATATCTGACTTGACCTGACATGTGCAATGCAATATAGTAATGCCTGGTAACCCTTTCCAATCACAGCATTGTTCTGATGCTTATTTTAAACAATGGTTATTAGTATGTTCCTGGAGTGCAATAAGCTCTTTGCTTAAACTAGTATTCATGGTGTTTCACATTTTTCAATTGCAAAGCACTGCATACAGTTCATGTAGTTATGTTTCTTATCATTAAGCAATAATCCATTGTGCTGCAGCATACTTGTCACATTTTGGGGAAGAAAATCTGGTAGAAACACCTTAAGTTGTGTAATAAAGTTTATATTTCTTAGCATAATTCATTCTAAATTAACTGTTTGGAAAGAAAACTTAGTTGTGTTTCTCACAGTTCTGGGTGAACAGTGTACCTTGCACACATTAATTAGACACACAGTGCTGGAATGGCTGAAGATGAACAGGTTCTGTTCAATTCACGGCCTCATGAGTGCCTTAGTTTGCACAGTAAGGATAATGCAAGAGATTGAGATTGTCCTACTGACTCCTATTTTAGAAGTGTTGTTTCTGGCAGCCAGTTTGTAAAGAAATACCATACTCTTTAATCTTTCAGACAGATTTAGTTTTGTTTTAGATTTATTGCTGCTTACTTTGTCATCCTTCCGGCTCCCCTACTCACTCACCAATCCCACCTTGGTGACTATGTCCTCAGCCCTTCCCCTGTACTGTTACCTGCTATTCCCATCCTCTCCCTTTCATCCATTTTCTGCTACTTCTCCAATATTACTCTCACTCCATGCCCCTTTCTTGTTACCCTTGATTTATGCTCCCCCTTTTTATCTGCTATCACTGTCCCTCCCCATTTCCTACCATCTGCTCTCGCACTCTGCTCACGTAGTCTTAATTCTTTCTATTCTCTGGTGGTCTGTCTCGCTCGCCAGGATCTCCACGGGATTTCTTGATTGCAGTTTGATCTGATAGCAAATTTGACAAGTGATAGTGGTGGGCATGTGAATTGTGTGGAGATACAATTTCACATGTTTGGCTTTTTTCATTCCCTTGTGTAAGTGCTGATGGTTGTTGTCTGTCGAAGGTTTAGGCCTGAACGTATTTCTGTCCCTTCCTTTCTTACCCTCCCTGCATCACGTAAAACCAACATGTTTAAATGTTTTTGGATATTCTTATGGTGCCCAATTAAGGTAAAGCTGGTTCTGGTAAGTCCTTGGATTCATGACTGCTGTCATCTGGCTTTTCATGGAACGGACTCCCTAAAATGTGGGAAGAGGGCCATTGGGTCCGCACTGACCCTCTGAAGAGTATCCCACCCAGACCTACCCCCTATTCTGTCCCTGTAATCCTGTATTTCCTATGACTAATCATCAAACATAGAACAGTACAGCACAGTACAGACCCTTTGGTCTACTATGTTGTGCCAACCTATTATCCTAAGATCAAACTACCCTGCATACCCTACATTTATACTATCCTCCGTGTGCCTATCCAGAGTCGCTTAAAAGTCTCTAAGGTATCTAACTCGACTAACACTGCCAGCAGCACGTTCCACACGCCCATCATTCTCTGTGTGAAGAACCTACCTCTGACATCTCCCCATACCTTCCTCCAATCACCTTAAAATTATGCCTTCTCATCATAATCTATTTTGCCTGAGCAACCCTGGACACCCTGGGGCAATTTAGCATGTCCGATCGACCTAATCTGCACAATTGGACCATAGGAAACCAGAGCACCCAGAGAAAACCCAGGCAGACACAAGAGAATGTGCAAACGGCATACAGTCGCTCAAGGGTGGAATTGAACTTATGTTCCTGGTACTGTAAGGCAGCTGTAATAACCACGGACCCACCATGGCGCCCACCAGTTTAGGATTTAGCTTTCTTTTGTCCTGTGCAATGTGTGGTGATGGCTGCTGGTGGGATTTATGTAAAAGATTTGTGGTGGATTATGTCCATTGATTTTTGAAGTAGACATATGTTTGGGCCTCAGAACTGTACATTCTTTGCAGGGAGAAGGGCCCAGACCTTTCCAGAATATATCATCCTCCTCCTTTTTGGAGGAGGATGTTACCATCTTGCCAGGTATGGCTGAGAAGATTCTCCTTGAGCCAGAGGATCATTGAATAGAAGGATGAGTAAGCAATTCTGCCCTTTGACCCTGCTATGCTATTGTAGATTAAGCTGATGACCTACTTCAACATCATTTTCCTGCACTTTGTCCATATCACTTGAAGTCATTTATAAACTCAAAATCTATACATCTGTATTAAACTTACAAATAACTGAGCTTCCACAACCCGCTGAGGAAGAGCATTCCAAAGATTTAACCACCTGAGGGCCCTTTTGATGAAGGGAATTCCAAAGATACTCAATTTGGAACAAGTTTTGTCATCTCTGTCATGAGTGGATAACTCCTTGTTATTAAATGATGTCCCCGAGTTCTATATTCTTCATCAAGAGGAAACATGCTTTCAGCACCCTGATCAAGCCCGCTCAGAATCTTGTATGTTTCAATCAAGTCGTCTCAGACTGTTCTAAATTCCAAAGGATACGGGCTTAACCCATCTAGCGTTTCCTCCAAAGGCCATACGTTCATTCCAGGTATTTGTCCAGTGAACCTTCTCTGAACTGCTCTGTATCACAAATATGCCCTTCCTTAGAATAATGGATCAGAACTGCGCACAATATTGCAGATGTGGTCTCACTGGTGCTTTATTTATTGCTGTCTCCACCAGTCCTGCCACCTTCAATGTTCTGCAGATATTCGCCCAGATCACACTGCAACTGTCTTCCTTATGTCATATTGTCTTTCAGAGTTCTTCCATATAATCAGGAAGACTATTGAGAAGAATTGAATGTGAAAAGTAAGGACACCAGGGAATTGATGGGACCACAAATCAAATAGTATACAGTTTTGATCTTATATAAGGAGGGATTTAAGTGCATTGGAGACAGTTCAGAAAAGGTTTACTGGATTGGTATTTGGAATGAGTAAGTTGCCTAAGGATAGGTTAGACAGACCGGGCTTGTTTCCAGTGGTGTTGAGAAGAGTGAAGGGTGACAATTGAAGTGTATGAGATCCTGAATGATGAACATGTAAAGTAAGTTTCCTGTTGTAAGTGAGCCCAGAATTAAGGGGCACAATTTGAAAATTAAGGGTCACCCGCTTACCACAGAGGTAAGGAGATTATTTGTTCACTTGTTTATTTGTTCCCCCCCCCCCCCCCCCAACCCCTAAGAGTTGTGAATCTTTGGAACTTGTTGGATCAAGGAATATTTTAAGACCAAGATGGATACCTACATTCTGGCTGCATTTCAAAGAAACCCTGAGCTCCCTGTTGGGAGCCACATAACACACCACCTTGTTCCATGGGCAGCATCTCTGGCTTGCTGCAGTGCTACAGCAAAGTTTGGCTCAAGCTGGAAGAGCAGCATCTTATTTTCCACTTGGGAACTTTGAAGCCTTCTGGCCTCAACATCGGTTCAACAATTTAAGGCCTTGAGGCACATTGTCCCGTGTCTTTACCCACCTCCCACACACCAGGCCTTGTTATCACATGGCATGCTATTGCACACAACTGAATGTTAGCCCCTGTTGGCAGCTGTTTGATCTCTTAAACTAATCATTATTCATTCCTTTGTCTGTCCTACTGATTTTCTCTCTTTGGGCTCTTTCTCCACCTATCATTTACTCCATATTCCCTTTCCCCACCCTATCTTCTGCATAAAAACCAACTTTTTCCTTGCTAATGTGACTTCTGAAGAAGGGCCTGAAACATTGACTCTGATGTCTCTCCACTGGTGTTGCCAGACCTGCTGAATTTATCCAGCAATTTCTGTTTTTATTTCTGATTTCCAGCATCTGCAGTTCTTCCAGTATTTTTTATAGATTCTTGTTAAGGCCGGGAATCGAAGGTCATCAGATGGAAATGTGAAGTTCAAAAGACCAATCAACTAGCCAATCTTTTTAAATGGAGCAGCAGACTGTAGTCTACTTTGTACCCATTCTGATCTCTATGGATATATCTTTAGTTCATTTGACATCAAGACCAGGATTCTCACTGCAAACAATTCCCTGGAATTCCCTTTTCATGTGCTCAGCTGACTTGAGCCCACCTTGTGGACCCCTTCCTTGCTGTGTCATTCTGTTCAGTGCTGTAGTTGTAATCATTTATTGATCACCTGCAGTATTATTGTCATTGCCTACTGCTTTCCCTATTTGCTTTCTTCCCTTTTGACCCAGATTTGGAGGTTGAGTCATCCAAACTTTAAGTGAACTTGTTGACTCTCTTCCTCCCCTTCATTCTGTGCCGCCACTTCCCCTCCACCCTTCCCATGGGTTCTGCCGTATTTGTTTATTTTTGTCAGATGTTTACTTTGACTTTCATTTCTCTTCATATAATCTATCCTAACAGTGCTTTTTTCATGCCCCCAAAACATTTTCAGTCCCAATATTAGATCTATCTTTCTCCCTCTGTGATCAATTTGTGTCTCAGTTTGTGCTCTTGGTGATACTATAATACTTTCTTCAAGTTGTTTCCATGCATATCACTGTTAACAGAGTTGACTTCCTGAGTTAACAATACGGAGCTGGAACCAAAATGTCATCTTTCCTGCTCTGCTGATGTGTGGCCGACTGTGTTCCTTCAGCTCCACACTTTGTCTCTGGCTCCAGCATCTGCAGTTCTTGCTATCTCAGACTTCCCTAGTTAGTCTTGTGTCACAGGCCTGTCACTAAGGTGTCAGACTCTTTTTGTACTATGTATTATCATTAGTCGTTCCTTTGAGCCCCTTTTTTTTTCCCTATCCCTGAAAGCACTGATTCTAGCTTGGGAATAATCTCGAGAGTGTTGGTTGTCCTCTGCCCTTTCCTCAAAAAATAGAAGTTGGCTGTTGGAGCTTGTGTTGATTATAACCTACCTTCTGTTCATGCCACTATTTCATTGCAAAATGTTAATGCTGTCCGGTTGATATCTTGGCTGAGGTCAACTGATTTAGCTTGGGCTAGAGGCCCTTCCTGTACAGTTTTGCCTATTGGTAGCTTGTTTTCTTTATGGGATGTGTCTGTCACTAATGAGGCCAGCATTTGTTGCCTATCACCAGATTCCCTTGAATTGAATGGATCCCCACTCCATTTCAGTGGGCGTTTAAAAGTCAACCATGATGTTGTGGTTTTCAAGTCATACTCAGACCAGACCAAGTAAGTATGGCAGATGTTCATTCTTAAAGGGTATCAATGAGGCCAGATGAGTTCTTATGGTAATAGATAGTGGTTACATGGTTAGTATTAGACTAGCTTTTAATTCCATGTGTAATTGAATTCAGTTCACCACTTGCTTTGATAGGATTCTAACACCTACTCCTGTACCATTAGCCTGGGATTCTGAATTATTCGTTCATGGCATTATTTCTATGTCACTGCCTTCCCACCACCACCACCCCCCCCCCCCCCCAAAAAAAAGAGTAAGTTAACTAATCCATTTGGAAATTTTGCATTTGTACAATCTTGTTATGAACTGGAAGAGCCCTCAAAAGCAACTAACCCTATTTCTTTTCCTGGCCATCAAAGGTAAATTAAGAATGGAATTAGGCCTTTAGAGAGTCAGTAGCCCATCTGTGTCGCTAACCTTTCTCTCCCTCGTGGGTTTGTCTTCAGGGGCAAGTAACCAGGGCGCAGGAAGCTGAGGAGAACTACGTCATCAAGCGAGAGCTGGCTGTAGCAAAGCAGCAGTTCAACACAACCAGTGAGAAACTAGAACAAGCGCAGAGCACCATTCAGGAACTGCAGGAGCTCAGGGTAAGGAAAGGCAGGTGTGGGATTTCTCACTCATGTTCAGTAAAGATTTAGTGCTAAGTGCACTACAAGCAATAAGCATCTGGTGTATTCTGGCTGCTTTACAGTAATCTCCCACCTGGCTAGTTGTCAGTGACATTTGAGGTGTTGCTATTATACTTGACCTCAAACTCAAAACCTAGAAATTGGTGATTTGCCCAAGCGACACTCTCTATTGTTAGATGGATTTTAATCAAGAAGATATGATCTTTCTCATAAGGAAAGGAAGAAACTTAATAGCTGATCATTTTAACCTGCCCTTGTGCATTTTATAGAAGGCACCTTGAGCAATAATGGAAGAGATCTGAGAATGGGTCACCTTCGTGCAGGAGCTAAGGCACAGTGATATGGTTTTGCAACATCCTGCTTAATTATCTCTGAACAAGAGAGTCCCTAGTTCGGCTATATATCCGAATTATCCCTTATGCCTTGATATTCCAATCCTGTGAAACTAATATGTGTCTGCCTATTTCTTCCTCATCAACTTGTTCAGATATTCTGTGACAGAGCTCTGGAGCAGGTGGGACTTCAAACAAGGCTTCTTGGCTCAGAAGTAGGGAGACTACCACAAGAGCCTCAAAGCCTGTGCCAACTGGTTACTTGCCTTGTATAAACACCTGAACACTACTTCTATGACATTCAGATTAAATAAATGTTGGATCGCTGGTTTCTGGTGATAGCAACTGTTTGAATTCAGTAAAAACACTCCAGTGGATCTTGATTGCTTTAATTTCTTGCACTGACAGAATGTGGTTATTTAAAACAATATAAGTGTAGTGTTTAGGATACTTCGATATTTCTTGCTGGTGGTGTTTTGTCTTTCAGGTTTTATTTGTTTTAATCAAACATACAGTTGAACCTAAATGAACATTTCAGAGAAAAATAAATGTGCGGACACCTTGCAACTTGATGTCATGCACACACCTGAACTGTGTTGCAACTTGCTACTCTATGTAGTTTGATCTATCAGATGTAAACAGTGACAGAGTTGGTGTGCAATACATTCCAATTTTGCTCCTCAAGTGAGAGAGCAAATGGGACAATGAAGTAAGCGACAGCCATGTGCTAACGGTATTCACCAGGGTCTGATGATGCACAGGTGGTCCTTGTCTGACAGTTTAACTGTGCGCCCTCATGATGAGAGGAAAACAAGCCCCGGTTCATGAAGCAGGTGCTCGGCTCCTTCCAACTGTTTGGCAGCATCTGTGCTGAGATATTTGTTAGTTCTGTAGCAGGGAGGGTTTAAATGTACCAACAACAGCCTGTCGTTGTGGTCAATGAGTGCTCGCTTTTGTGTGCCTTTGAGCATAGAGCACTGTGTAATGACGGCAGATTTCCAGATTCTTCCTCATTGCATCAGTTATTTTCCTGTTCACAATGTTTTTAGTCAGAAGTATTAAGGTAAAGATGCACTTCATCTCTCTGAATAATCTAAAGTTCATCCCTGACTGTGTCTTGTCCTATTGTAAAAAGCTGGCAGAGTTTATCTTCCTTGTACATTTCTATTAACTGTCACATAAACTAAACCAATCACCACTGACTCGTTGAATATTTTAAATAAGTATTAGGAAGCAAAGTAAGAGATTTCTTGCCTGCTGTTGCTGCTTCTCTTGCTCCTCTCTCCCTTGCAGCAATGAATAAACCGACCAACTGATGTGGAGTCCAAGTTGAGGTTTCAAACCTCATCCTGTACCAGCCTGTCAAATTATGTTCAGTGATATCTGTATTAATGCTGTATGGTAGAATACAAATGGAGAATAAGCATCTATTTTTGCTTCTCTTCCTTTCCCTTTGTTCCTTTTGTTACAAGAGGAAGCTTACGGTGGAAGAATAATATAATTATCATGGGGCATGGTGGATGTCCAGCAATGATTTATAGCTGTGGTTTCGTCATTCACTCATTCCACAAATGAGTTTGTTTTAAGCCAGAATTTGTTTATCCGAACCTCTTAGATTATCATAAAGCTATTATGGGGAAGGGAGTGTGTTAATTAATAAGCATATGCATATACATAGAAACATAGAAAAGTACAGCATATTACAGGCCCTTTGGCCCACGATGTTGTGCTGTGGAATAATCCTACTGATACTGACTAATACTGACTGTGATCATTTCCCCCCCCCCCCCCCCCCCCCCCCCCGAGGGTGTAGTTTGACCTTGATTTCAGTGGCAACCCAAGTCATTTGTGAAACCTTGTACCTTGGATTCAATTGGCCCAAAGCCACAGTCCCAGATTTCAGCTTTAACACACAGATGATAGATCAGTGAAATGGCATGCTAGGCATTAGACTATTGATATAAATGAGTATTTGACACGACCATATGTATTCTGAGTTTCAAACTTTTATCAAAGTAGTGATTTTTATGTAAAATTTATCCTGCCTACCCTTGATTTGTATAATGCTGCAAAGGGCTTTATTTAGAAACAAAATATAAATTCCAACAACTAGATTGAGTTAATCATAGTGGGGCACATCAGGGAGCTGTAGCTCAGTGTTACATTGCAAATATTTTAGTGATGCTGCACCATGCTTTGTTAGAGATGAATGAAATCTTTAACCTCAAGCAAGAAATCGCTCCACGTGGGCCTTGAGATCACGGAGAACTTACTATCGAGTTTTGAGAAGATTTGTAGCTCAGGTTGAGGTTCTGGATGTGAGTTTGCTTGCTGAGCTGGAAGGTTCGTTTTCAGACGTTTCATCACCATACTAGGTAACATCATCAGTGAGCCTCCGACGAAGCGCTAGTGTTATGTCCTGCTTTCTATTTATCTGGTTAGGTTTCCTTGGGTCGGTGATGTCATTTCCTGTTCTTTTTCTCAGGGGATGGTAGATTGGCTCCAAGTCAATGTGTTTGTTGATGGAGTTCCAGTTGGAATGCCATGCTTCTAGGAATTCTCGTGCGTGTCTCTGTTTGGCTTGTCCTAAGATGGATGTGTTGTCCCAGTCAAAGTGGTGTCCTTCCTCATCTGTATGTAAGGATACGAGTGATAGCGGGTCATGTCGTTTTGTGACTAGTTGATGTTCATGTATCCTGGTGGCTAGCTTTCTGCCAGTTTGTCCAATGTAGTGTTTGTCACAGTTCTTGCAAGGTATTTTGTAGATGACGTTCGTTTTATTTGTTGTCTGTATAGAGTCTTTTAAGTTCATTAGCTGCTGCTTTAGTGTGTTGGTGGGTTTGTGGGCTACCCTGATGCCAAGAGGTCTAAGTAGTCTGGCAGTCATTTCGGAAATGTCTTTGATGTAGGGGAGAGTGGTTATGGTTTCTGAGCCCGTTTTGTCTGTTTGTTTGGGTTTGTTGCTGAGGAATCGGCGGACTGTGTTCATAGGGTACCAATTCTTTTTGAATACGCTGTATAGGTGATTTTCCTCTGCTCTGCATAGTTCCTCTGTGCTGCAGTGTGTGGTGGCTCATTGGAATCATGTTCTAATGCAGTTTGTGGGTGTTGGGTTGGTTGCTCCTGTAGTTCAGTATTTGGTCCGTATGTGTTGATTTCCTGTAGACGCTGGTTTGAAGTTCCCCATTGGCTGTTCGCTCTACTGGGACATCTAGGAATGGCAGTAAACCCAAACAAACAGACAAAACGGGCTCAGAAAGCGGGACATAACACCAGTGCTTCGTCGGAGGCTCACTGATGATGTTACCTAGAATGGTGACGAAACGTCTGAAAACGAACCTTCCAGCTCAGCGAGCAAACTCACATCCAGAACTTACTATGTTTACTTTACTTAACTTTGAGTCAAGATCTCTCTCTTGATTGCTACTTGTAGTGTCATCAAAAAATACATTTTCAACTAAATTTCTGCTTTTCGGTATGGAATCTCGAGTGCTAATGTTTTATTTAATTGGATAAAGTAGAGGTCCCTTTCCTGGTCTAAAGAGGAATCCCTAAGCAAGCGTAGCATGTGTTAGATAGCATTATGTTTTGTACTGAATATATTTTCAATCTTCATTCCATCTGCCTCATTTTGTGTAATGACAAAAATTCAGGATTTTGCTATCTTGTACATTAAAATATTAAGGCATTCAGTGGATGCGATGAAATAATCGGCAGAGCAGGACTGGCACTTGGTGAGCTAGCTACTTTAAATGTTTCTGAACAACAAGGAATTTGGAAATTTTGCTGTCATGTAAACAGTTTTGACCAATACTGCCCACAGATACTAAATGTGGTGAGAGCAATTAGACTTATTAACATGGTATACTGAAAATATGGAGCACGGGCAATGTGGAGACATAAGAAATAGGAGCAATACTCGGCCATTTAGCCTCTGTAGCCTGTTTTGCTTTTCAATATAATCATAGCTGAATCTTCTACCTGCACACCCTCCCCATATCATTTTAGTCTCTTGTAACACGTAGTCAGTCTTTCTCAACCTTAGGAATACTCTCGCTTTCATATTCAGCTTTCTGGTGTATCTTGTTCCCAAGATTGAGAACAGCCTGAATTAAGAAATTTCTCTTCTTTCCATTATGAAATTATGTCTCTTGTCCATATCCTCATGTTTGAAATTGCCCAATCAGGATAAACAATTTGTCAAGCCCCTTCTGAATTTTGCATGTTTCGGGGAGAACATAGAGAATATGGACTCTGCTTTCCATAAATGGTTAACTCTGTCATCCCAGGAATTAGTCTAGCGAACCTTTGCTGTTCTGCCTGCAAAAACAAATATTTCTTTCCTTAAATATGGAGGGCTATCAATTGAATACCATAGTGGCTATTCTTTTTGGTTTGCTGAATTCTTTAAAACTGGCATGGTGGCCTTCCTGATCAAAAACTATTGAGTTTCACTTTTCAGTCTGAGCTCCCTATCAGGTAATTTGATAAACTTTATTTTATTGAAATATGGCAAAAACAGAAATTGCGGGAGAAATACAACTGGTCTGGCAGCATTTGTAAAGAGAAGACATAGTTAATGTTTTGAGTCCAGTTACCCTTTACACTGGGCGTTGCTACCCGGAAGGTTCAACTCTTCAATACTGTTAGCTTTAGAAGATGCCGTGGTTTGAAATAGTTGTTTCATGGCAGTGATTTTCTGTTTAATAAGGACATTCTTTTGTGCTGAAAGAAGTCTGGGAGCCTCCTATGTGAAACATAGGGATGCATGGGAGATGTAAGCTGTAAGAGGGAATTTGGCTTCTGAACTGCTTTACATTTGCTGTGATGTAGCCTTTTTACTTGAAAGCACTTGATGAGGAAGCTATGTTTACACTTTGGCAATGACTAAAAACTAGAATTCTGTTACAGCAATAATTCAGTGGAAAATCTGTTAATTAGTGTCTTATGAAACTTCGAAATTCTAGGAGCCCAAGGCTTATGTCCCCCTTTTTTCAAATAAGTGTTTTGTCTCTGAAACTAGCTTTGTTCAATTTGATGGCACTATTTTGGAAATGTTATTGTTAAGCAATGCTTCCTTCTTTCATAGCCTTTGATATTTATCCTTTTTAAGGTTTTGCAATCCTCACTTAAATTTTGATTGATTTGGATAATACCTTGTGAGAATGATCATCATAAACATTTATCCACATTACCCTTTCTGAAATCCAATTCTGAGTCTTCGCCTCCTCCTAGCTGAGTTAGTAACCATAAGAAACTCTTTTTCTATTTTTACCCTTAATTTTTCTTGATTTTGAACACTCCTATCCCAGTGTGTAGCTTCCAAAGTCTCATTGCTACTCTTGGCCCTCTTCTTAACTTTCATGGTGTTTCTTTTCTTGCAAAGAAGCAGCCCAAAGCCTGCAAATAGGGCCTCAGGTCAGTCATTGGCTACTCACTCTTTAGTTGATTCAACATATAAAACTCAACCCCACTTTCTCTGCTTATTGAATTTTTCCACCTACTTGTTCACCAGTTGCAATTCTTTGCTTTAATTAGACTCTGCACCTCTGCTGTTGGACTTCATCCCACATTTAGACTTCTTTGAGAATGTTTAAGCCTCTCCTCAAAGTAAGTTAAACCACTAGCGGCTTCAATTCTTTGTGAGTTACAAATCTTGCAAAAGCCAGATGCCGCTTCATGCCTTAAGTCTTATGTTCCCATTTTGTCTCCTGCACATCCTCCCTACCTCCTCCCTTCCTTTGTATCCGTGTGCTTCCTTGTGTTTTTCTATACTCATGACCTACCCTCCCCTCTTGCTCTTTGGCCCTTAATGCCTGCTCAGAATATCTGTTCAACAATATCACCCCTTGTCAGTCCTTATGCTGTTTATTTCACAATCTCTCAATCTGATTGAGATACACTGTTGAAAGTCTTGCGTGCCTGGGTATCAGATGCCTGGTTTCCCCTGTCACACCACTGTTGACTCGCCCACTTAGCAATGTATTTGCAAAATCTACATGTGCAAGGCAGTGTTTAAGTCATACTGTTAGAGGATCTTCTGCAGCAACATCTTGCCCAATGTACCTCAGATTGTCCTGCTATACTTGAGAATGGTCAGTAGGCTTTCAAAGTGAGAGCAGGAATTGGGCTGCAGGAGTCTGGCATCGGTATCCTGCTCATTGCATTCATGTGGGTTGGAGGCTGGAGGCTAGGCAGGCTTGTGTTTGTCCCGTACCCTGCACAGTTTGCGTCCACTGATTTTTCTGAACACACGTTTGTTGCTCCATGCTGCACTCCAGACCACTGTGAAGCATGAGTTTAATTTGCTGCATCAGCCAGCAGTGTTCTGCAGGCAAACCCTGAGCTGACGTGTACGTGGCCTCCTGATATGAGAGCCACCTGGGGGTAAAACCTTTGCAAGGCGGTTGATCAGATAAAAAGGAGCTGTGCAAATGTCAACAGGCAAGTTCACAGCAGTGCTTGTGGTTGTCAACCATTATAACACTAACCCTTTGCTCAGATTGGGTGGAGTGGGTGAGATTTTTTTTAAAAAAGCCTTTTGCAGCTCAAATCTCAAGCTGTTCTTTGGCAAATTCTAAATTGCCAGTTTTCGACTAGGTGATGGGTTTTTATTTTGTGAACCATACTCTTAAGTTTCTGATTTGAATCTTTTAGATTTATTTTGGTCCTTTTCAGCTGATTTGCTAAGTTGGCAGTGATGTTCGACTATTCTTTCTCCCAAAGAAAATGGGATGGGAGCCTTTTGGGGGCTACTTTTGTTTTTAAAGAATGTGGCTTCAACACTTAGTTCTATCTTGGATGATTTTTCTCTTTTTTTGATATTAGCAGTCAAGAAAGTAAATGATCAAGTGGTGTTCATCAAGTCCTGAATTTGGAACCGAGTTTCCAGTTTCAGTGCCATTATTGATAGAAGCTTGGCCAAGTACAAGAGGAAGATATATAGTGGATAAAATCCTCCAGTCGTCCCTGCCAGCGTAGAGTGGACTGGATTGGATTTGGCAGTCAGCTATGGAGGAGACTGAAAATTTCCTGTCACCTGCAATTAGGGTTGGTGCCCATGTGGGATACATTTACTTATCATCCCACCCTGCTACAAACCATGGTGCAGCATTTGAGATATTTCTGTTGTGTGTGCTACCAAGCAAAATAAGCTGAGTAAAATGTCAAAATGTTTCCACACTCCCAGGACTCTCCAAGTGACCTGAAATCTTGTCATCATGATAGCGTATTTCTTTAAAGAGTCATCTGTTATTGTTGAAAACCTTGAACAAAGGATGTAAATGCTGTAACTACACAGCAAGCCTGTAGACAGCTGAAACAATTGGTTACATTTTCCATTTTATGTCCTTTGTGACAAGTGCCGGGCCATGATCGTTACCAGCGAGAGAGGATCAAGCCACCTTTGCTTGGAGTCAGTTGCATTTCCATTGCTGAATTTGCCCACAATTCCTAGGGGGCTTACCACTGAACAAAAACTTTGCTGTGTAAGCATTATGGCCGCAAGACTTGAGAATTTTAAATGAGTAACTCACCTTCTGATTCTCCAAAGTCTGTGCACAATTTACACTGTCCAAATCCCCCCTCTGCCCCTCCCTGCTGTCTGTCAACCCATACTCCTTTCTTCCTGTTTCCCATTTATGCTCTCCCCAGTCTCACCCCCGACCTGCAATCGACCCTGCCTTTACACGCTCCTCCCTCCTTCTGCCCTCACCCCTCAACTTACTTTTCCGTACAACCTGCTCAATTAGTGGCACAGGCCAAAAAGCAAAGAGCTGGATGTCCAAACTGATGTATTAGTGTTGATGAGCGTGTCTGATTTTATATTGGGATGACCCAAGTGTGGAACGTAAGGTGACATATTAACACAGCTGGCTTGGTTTTGACTGTCATGGGCTACTTTTAAAGTCTATTTCTGTTTTCTTTTACATCCTATAGTGTGATCATCATCACAAAGAGGAGGTTGTCATGCAACTGAAGATGGAGCTAGAACAGTCTCGATTGAGAGAGGCTGAGACGCTGACAGCACTGAAAGAAATGCAGGATAAGGTTCTGGAAATGGAGAAGGTGAGAACATGATTTTGCTGCTGCTACGGGATTCAGCTCTAGAATCTGCAAACTGTAACCAGCATGGAGTGAAATATTGTTTCTTCAGTCTTCAATCAGAAAATAAAAGATAATAACAATGTTTGAATAAGGCAACCTAAAGGGTTCCACAGTTCCTGCTTAGAATAAAAAAAAATTGAAGAGAACAGGCACGTGAAGACCCTCTGAGAGGCAGTCAACATCAGCAAGAGGCACAGATGATGAGACTAAGGCAAGCAATTAGCATCACTGTGAGGTCTGAGTAAGGTGAGAACCTTGAGACAATCCAAGATTGTGATGAGCAATCCAAGATAGTGTTACATTTATTGGAGCTTATTTGAGTTTGTATTGCTGTAGTACAGAGAAAGGAACTACTGCTTGGTGAATCTGCAAGGTGACTAGAGACAGGAACTGAATATGTAGTGGTATTCAGTTTTTTTAGGAAGGACTGACAAAGAGGAAAAGGAAATGGAGTAGATTTGCTTGTTCGAGACCATTAGTGCAATCATGAGGAAGGATATTAGCTCTAATGAAATGGGATTTATATGGGTAAAGCTTAGAAGCACCAGGGGATCAAAAACAATAGTGGGTTTTTGATTATAGACCTTTAAACTATAGTCGTAACACTGGGGAAGGCATTAAATGGGAAATTAGTGACACAGGCAATAAAGGTACAGTGGAAATTATTGGTAGGCTTAATTTGCACGTAGGTGAGGCAAATCACATCACTATCAATGCTGAAGAGGATGTATTCCAGGAGTATGTGAGGGATGGTTTTCTGGATCAATGAGTTGAGGAACCAACTAGGGAACTGACTATGCCAGACTAGTTATTGCATAATCCGAAACAAATACTTGGAAATCTCACTGTCCAAGGCCACCTGGGGAAGAGTGACCATAATATGAAAGAATTGTTTGTTAAGGTGGATGGTGATGTCATTGATCTGAGACTAGGTTCCTGAATCCAAATAAAACAACCTCCCATGGCATGAAGCGTGAGCTGACTATGATAAATCGGGGAACATCGCTTATAAGAATGCTAGTGGACATGGCAAACATTTAAAGAGTACTGCATTCTAAAGTACTTAAGTGGCCCAATGCATTGGTGGCCGCCTTTCAAGGTTCTAGTTTTTGTTCAATTCTTCTTACAAATTTGGAGGAAGCTAATGTAACCCCACTATTTTCAAAAAAAAAGGAGGTGGAGAGAAAATGGAATTGTAGACAGGTTAAACAGACATTGGTAGTAAGTCAAATGTCAAAGTCCATTAGAATAAGATCTAAAAGCAGAACACTTGGAAAACAATAACTGAGTCAGATTGAGTCAGCTTGGCTTTATCAAAGGGAAGTTGTGCTTGACAAATCTACCGGAATTCTTTTGAATGTGTACCTAGCAGAGTTGATCAGGGGAACCCAGTGGATGTGGTTTACTTGTACTTTCAGAAGACTTTCAATAAGGCCCCACATAAGAGATTAACATGAAAAATTGAAGCACATGGGATTAGGGCTAGTGTACTGGGAAAACAAGGAGTAGGCAAAACTTTTCTGAAGAAGGTCTAGACCCAAAATGTCAGCTTTCCTGCTCCTCTGCTACTTGGCCAGCTGTGTTCTTCCAGCTCTATACCTTGGTATATCAGATGCTCTAGCATCAGAAGTTCCTACTGTCTCAGTAGGAATTAACAGATCTTTTTCTGAATGACAGCAATGATCAGTGGGGTACCACTGGAATCAGTGGTAGAATCCCAGCTATTCACAGTTTATATTAATGATTTAGATGAAAGAACAAAGTGCGATATCTCCAAATTTACAGATGACAAAGCTGGGTGGGAGGATGATCTGTGAGGAGGACAGAGATGCTTCATTGTGATTTGGGCAAAAAGTTCAGTGGATGGAGAAATGACGGCAGATCCTGTATAACATGAATAAATGTGAGGTTATCCACTTTGTAGTAAACACAGGAAGGCAGATGATTAACTGGCGATAGATTGATTCATCAGGAGGTGTCCTTATTCACTGATCATTTAAAAAAAAACCATGCAAGTGCAGTAACTAATGAGGAAGGCAAATGGTATGTAGGCCTTTATAGCAAGAGGATTTGGGTACAGGAGTAGGGACATGTTCCTGCACTTGCGTAGGCCTTTGTGAGATGACATCTGGAGAACTGCATTATGTTTTGCTCTTCCTGTTTTGGAAAATGATGTTAAACTTGAAGGGGTTCAGAACAGATTTTTAAAGTTATTGCCAGAAATCCAGATTTGAGCTTTGGGAAGAAGTTGAATAGGCTGAGGCTATTTTCCATAGAGTGTTGGAAGCTGAGGATTATAAAATTGAGGGCTGTGGATAGGGTGAATAGTCAAGGTCTTTTCTGCAGGATAGGGGAGTCCAAAACTGCAGGGTGTGGGTATAGGTATATGTTAAGGGGGAAAATTTTAAAAAGGGACCTAAAGTACAACATTTTCATGCAGAGAGTGGAACATGTATGGAATTAGCCACCAGAGGAAGTGTTAGATGCTCATTTAATTATAACATTTAATCAACATCTGGGCTACAACATCTGGATAGGTACGGAAATTGGAAGGATTTAGAGGGATGTGGACCAAATGCTGGTAAGATTAATTTAGGATGTCTGTTTAGCATGGGCGAGTTGGACTGAAGGGTCTGTTTGCACGCTGTGCATTTCATAAAATCCCTCCAGTGTGGAAGCAGGCCATTTGGCCCATCAGATCTACACCGACCCTATAAAAAATCCCATCCAGATCCTCACCCCCATCTCTGTACATTGCATTTCCCATGGCTAATCGACCTAACCTACACTTCCCTTGGCACTGTGGGCAATTTAGTTTGGCCAAATCCATCTAACTTGCACACCTTTGGACTGGAGGAAATCAGAGCACCCAGAGGAAACCCATGCATTTACAGACAGAAAGTGCAGTCTCCGTTCAAACAGTCGCCCGATGGTGGATTCAGACCCAGGCAATAGTGTTAATCATTGAGCCAGCGTGCCGCTCTGTGACTCTACTGTGTGTGTTTTGGCCTCCTTATTTAAAATATTTACTTGCCCCAGTGGAAGTGCAGTACAGGTTTACCAAATTGATTCCTGGGATGGCAGGACTGATGTATGAAGAAAGACGGGATTAATTAGGGTTATATTCACTGGTGTTTAGAAGAATGAGGAGGCATTCCACAGAAACCTAAAACTCTAACGTGACCAGACAGAGCGAATGCTGGAAGGATGTTTCCAATGATCAGCAAATCTAAAACCAGGGGTCACAGCCTAAGGATATGGAGTAGGCTATTTAGGATTGAGATGAGGAGAAACTTCTTCATTCAAAGTGGTGAACCTGTGTAATTCCCTGCCACAGAAGGCGTTTGAGGCCAAAATGTTGAATATTTTCAAGGAGTTGGGTGCAGCTTTTTGGGCTGAAGGACTGTAAGGGGAAGGAGAAAGCAGGAACAGAATACTGAGTTAGATGATCAGCCATGAATGGCAGAGAAGGCTCAAAGGGCAGAAAGGCCTACTCCTCCTATTTCGTATGTCTGTATTTCTAAGTCTTGTAAAGGTGGCATCTATTCTTAAATGTCGACAGGGTATGTAAATTGGGGGTAAAGTTAATTAAAATATATTTTTTAAAAAGCCTAAATAACTGGATATTATAATAAGAGCCAACACAAGTTCAGGAAGGTTTTTAGAGTACTATTACAGCTCAGCCAAAATTTTCAGGGCTACGAAGCAAACAAAAAAAAAATCAGAAACGTAACATCAATGGGAAACAGCATAAAGATCACCAGAGCTTAGAAACAAATCAAACTGCAGGACCTCACATGTAGTAATCTCAGAATCACTCATTGCCATGTGCTAATGTGATCTGGGATAGATGACTAGACAGAGTTGATTCATAGCTTGAGGGATGGTGTAGGCGGAAGGAATTTACATTATTGAGGGATTTGGACTGATTCTGGGCAAGATGAGAAATGTACTGGCTAAGCCGGTTGTCCCCATCATCCCGCTCCCCCACCCCACCCCAACAGGACTGGAACCAATATGTTCATATTCACCAGTCAGTGAAGAAAGGGTTAAACTAGAGCAGTAGGTGGGTGGGAACCTGAATGGGGAGACAAGTGAGGGAAACAAAGGAAAGTAGAAGCAAAAGTGGGAATGAAGGCTCGCAGTAAATAAGACTGGATTACAAATGAAATGTGTCAAAATGTGAGAGAGAAGTCTAAAGGCACTTTGATAAAACCAAGAACTGCAGAAGCTGGAAAGTTGAAACAGAATCCAAGTGCTAGAGAAACTGAACAAGTCTAGCAACATCTGCAGACAGAGAAAAACAGTTTAAAATTTGAAGTCCATTCTGACAAAGGGTCACTGGACTCAGGGTTAACTCTGTTTTTCTCTCACCTCACGCTGCCAGACCTGTTGAGTTTCTCCAGCACTTTGGTTTTGTTTCTAAAGAATGCATTGAGCATTCACAGTAAGGTGGACGAATGAACGATACAGTTGTTGTAAATGAGTATAATGTGATGGTGATTATTGAGTCTTGGTTGCAAGGTGACTGAGGCTGGGAACTGTACATCCAAGACTATTCAGCCTTCAGAAAGGACAGGCAAAATGGGAAAGGAGATTGGGTGAAAGTGACAATGAAAGATGATTTTACTACAAAAGTCAGAAAGAATATTGGTGCAGGAAATCTATATGTAGAATCAGTTGGGTGGAGTTATGCAAGAGGGGTGGAAAACATTAGTGGGAATCATCTATAGGCCTCCACACTGTAATGGTGCAGAAAGGATGGCAATAACCAGGAAATTAGAGGGTACAACAAGGGTACGACAATAATCAGGGGTGATTTCAATCTACACGCTGGGCAAACAACGTTAGCAATAACACCATGGTGTATGAATTTCGAGTGTGCACAAGATGGATTTTTAGATGAGTATGTCGAGAAACCAACTCCAGGCAAGCTATCCTAGACTTGATCTTAGAATCACATAGTGAATAGAATCATACAGTACGGAAGAGGGTCTGGAGCCCATTGAGCCTATATCGCAAAAAATACATAACTACCTGTACTAGTCTTATTTTACCACACTAGGCCCATAGCGTTGAATGTTATGACACTGCAACACTGCAAGTACTTGTTAAAAGATTTAGGGTTCCCCCACAATTACCCTTCTCTGCGATGCATTCCAGAACCCCGCTACACTCTGGGTGAAAATATTTTTCTTCGAATCATCTCTAAATCTCCTGCCTTTCACTTCAAAACTGTTATTCCCCTTCAACTAAGGGGAACAGTTGCTTTCTGTTTACACTGCGCATTGCTCTCAGATTCTTGCACACCCTTGTCAGATACCCCCTCAAACTCTTTTTTTGCTCTAAAGAAAATAACCTTTAGGACTCGTAGGAACATTGATACACAGAGGGATCTTGGGGTCCAGGTGCACAGCTCTCTGAAAATGGCAACTCATGTGGATTTGATGCTAAAGAAGAGGTATAACATGCTTGTTTTTATCTGTCAGGGCATTGAATATAAAAGCTAGTAAGTTGTGTTACAGCTGCATAAACTTTAGGCCACTTTGGAGTATTGTATGCAGTTCTGGTCATCACATTACAGGAAGGATGAGAAGCTTTGGAGAGGGTGCAAAAGAAGTTCCTGTAGGAGGGTGACTACAAAATGTTGACTTCTTTCCTCCGATGCTTCCTGACCTGCTGTGTTCTTCGAGGCTCTTGTTTGTTTCCCAGGTTGTTACCTGGATTATATTCAAAAGGGAGGTTGAACAAACTTGGATTACTTTTACTAAGCATGAAAGGCTGAGGGGTGACCTGATAGAATATATAAAATTGTGAGAAGCATGGATACGGTGATGGAATCTTTCTCTGTGTGAAAATGTCAAATACTAGAGGCGTAGTTTTAAGGTGAGAGGGGAAAGTTTTTAAAGGAGATGTGGAAAGCAAGTTTCTATTTTTATACAAAGGGTGGTAGGTGCCCGAAAAGCGCTGTGAGAGCGGAGATGATAGAAGCAGAAACGATAGCAATGTTTAAGAGGCAGTTAGACATACAAATGAACAGATAGGGATTAGAAGGATATAGACCGTGTGGAGACAGACGGGTTAATTTAGAATGGCATCATGGTCAGTGCAGAAATGGCAGGCAGAAGGGCCTGTTCCTGTGCTGTTCTGTTCTACATTCTAATTCAAAATTATTCAACCTCCCTTCATTGCTGAAATGCTTCATCCCAGGCTGAATCTATATAGCACACCCTCTAATGCAGTCATGCCCTTCCTCTGGGATGGAGACTGCAACTGCACACATTAGTCCAGCTGTGGCCTAACCAAAGTTCTGTACAGCTCCAACATTAACCTCGCTGCTCTTATAATCTATGCTTCAATTGATAAGAGCAAGTATGTTGTATGCCGCCTGAACTACCCTATTAACCTGTCCAAATACTTTCAGGGATCTGTGAACAAGTACACCAAGACCCAGTCTGTTCCTCTGAGCTTCCTAGTCTCCTGCCATTCGTTGATCAATCCTTGTCACCACCTTCTGAAGTGCATCACCTGATTTCCATCTGCCCATATGACTAATCGAACTATATACTCCTACAATCTAATACCTTCCTGCTCGCTGTCAACAACTCAGCTAATCTGTGTCATCTGCATGATGACACATGTGGATACACGTATGTGCTCGTACTAACAAACCCGCTGCCACATTCTTATCTATGTCATTTTATAAATATCACAAACTGCTAGACAATAAGGTACCCAGCACTGATCCCTGTGGTACACCACTGAACACCAAGCTCGATCATTCGTCAGCCTCCTACCGCCTCCTGTTTCCAATCACAAAGCTGATTTTGGGTACACCTTGCCAAGTTATCATGGATTTCATGATCTTTCATCTTTATCAATTTTCCATATGGGACCTTGTCCAAAAACTTGCTGAAATCTATAAAAACTAATCAATTGGCCTTACCTGCATCTACGTATTTGGTCATTACTTGAAAAATTCCACCAGATTTGTTAGGTGTGATCTCCCTCTGAGAGAACCATGCTGACTTTCTCTGATCAAGCAATACCTTTCTAAATGGAGATTAATTTTCTCCTTCACTATTTTCTCCAATAGTTTCCCATCCCCTGACATTAGACTAACTGGCCTATAGATCTCTGGTCTATCTGTATCACCCTACTTGTAAAGTGCAACCACATGAGCTGTCCTCTGGTATCGGCCCTGTGACCATAGATAACTTGTCCATGACCCAAATTGTTAAGTAATTTCCTGTTTTGTCTCCCACAGCATTCTGGGATGCAGCTCATCTAGACCTGTAGATTTGCCAAACCTTCAGTATGTGGAACAAAGGCACTTTTGGTGTGTTTGTAGGGTGATGAAAAGGTACAAGAGACACTTGTCTCGATCAGTCAAGGCGTAGATTACAAAAACAGAAGTCATATTGAAGTTGTATAGAACTTTGAGACCACAGCTAGAGTACTGTATGCAGTTCTGGTTGCCTCATTAAAGAAAGGATGTGATTGCACTGGAAGGGTGTAGATGAATTTCATTAGGATGCTGCCTGGGATGAAAAATTTGTTACGAGGAGAGCTCGGATAGGCTTGGGTTGTTTTCATTGCAGTTGAGAAGGCTAAGGGGTGATCTAATTGAGGTAAACAAGATTAAGACGCACGCACAGAGCGGATAAGGAGCAGCTGATGCCTAAAATGTTAGTCATAAAGGGGATGCCGGCTCAAGGTGAGAGGCTGAAGGTTTGGGGAGGATGTGAAGAAAAACTTCTTTAAACCCAGAAGGTGATGACAGTCTGGAATGTGCTGGTTGGGAGGGTGGTAGAGGCAAATTGCTTCACATCCTTTTTTAGAAAAAAAAAAGTACCTGTATGAGCATGTGTCATGGCTGTGGGCTAGGTGCTGGTAATTGAAATAAGGTTGAAGGTCAGGTATTTCTCATGTATCAGTGAAACTTGATGGGCCAAAGGGCCTCTTCTGCACTGTACGTTTCAGTGCTGTCCTCATTGCTTTTATTTGTCTGCAGCTAGTGCATCATTTGCAGTTGCTATCTTCATCCTCCTGAGTAAAGAAGTACATTTATTTTCGATGAAGGGCCTAGGCCCGAAACGTCAGCTTTTCTGCTCCTAAGATGCTGCTTGGCCTGCTGTGTTCATCCAGCTCTATACCTTGTTATCATTTGCCAATGTTTTCTGGCTTGATGCACAGATTACCCCCTTGGTCCCTAATACACCTTTCTCTTTTCCTGGTAATGCTATGAGAAGGAGATGAGAGGCCTTTTAAAAAAGAAGTGATCATAACATAAGAGCATCCTTCATTCGGATCAAAAGTAAAGTAATCCAACCCAAAACTAGTGTTCTATATCTTAATAAAAGAAACTACAAAGGTACAAAAGGTGAGTTTACTCAGGCAGACTAGCTAACTGCATTAAAATGCATGGTAGTGAATAGGCAATGGTTAATAGGAAATATTTAAGAAATACATGCATTGTAGCAGTTATATGTTCCTTTTGGGCATAAAATCATAACGTGGCAGGACCGCGGTTAATAAGAGAAACTAAGAAAAGTATTAGATCCAAGGAGGAGTCTTATAAAGCTGCTCGAAAAGTAGCAAGCCTGAGGACTGGCAGCTGTTTAGAACTCAGTAAGAGGTTGATGAAGTGCGAAAACATAGATGAGTTGACTCTTAAAGAACATAAAAATGACTGAGAGCTTCCATAAATAAATGGAAAGAAAAAGATTCTTCAAGACAAACGGTGGTCATTTCACAGTCTGAAATGAGAGAATCAATAATGGAGAGCAAGGGGGTGGATGCTAGGAAGTTGTTTCCGTTAGGCGGGGAGACTAGAACCCATGGGCACAGCCTTAAGATTAGAGGGGGTAAATTTAAAACTTAAATGAGACGACATTTCTTCAGCCAGAGTGTGGTGGGCTTGTGGAATTCATTGCCTCAGAGTGCAGTGGAGGCTGGGACGTTGGATGCCTTCAAGGCAGAGATCGACAAATTCTTGATCTCAGAAGGAATCAAGGGCTACGGGGAGAGTGCAGGGAAGAGGTGTTGAAATGCCCATCAGCCATGATTTAAATGGCGGAGTGGACTTGATGGGCCGAATGGCCTTACTTCCACTCCTATGTCTTATGGTCTTATGGAACGACAGAAAAGTTAAACAATCTACTTTAGTTCTGTCTTCACTGAAGAAGAGAGAAGTAACTTCCTAGAAGTGTTTGGGGAAGGAATGGCTTTTTGGAAGGATGAATTGAAGGAAATTAGTTTTCAACGTCATCAGTACCTTTTAAGAAAATGAAGGGACTGAAGACTGATAAATCCCCAAAACCTGATGATCTGCATCTATTTTTATTCGTTCGTGAAATATAGTGCATTTATTGTCCATTCCTAATAACAGAGAGGGAAATTAAGAGTCAACTGATTTGCTCTAGATCTGGAGACACGTGTTAGCCAGTTGGATACTGTTGTGCCCCAGCTATTCATAACAACAATTTAGATGAAGGAAACAAATGTA
Source organism: Stegostoma tigrinum (assembly GCF_030684315.1). Lineage (NCBI taxonomy): Eukaryota > Metazoa > Chordata > Chondrichthyes > Orectolobiformes > Stegostomatidae > Stegostoma > Stegostoma tigrinum. The sequence continues at coordinate 1,621,417 of NC_081388.1, read as the reverse complement.
ACATTTCCACGTTTGCTGACAATGCAAAACTACGTCAGTGAGAGTCGAGAAGAATGTGAAGAGGCTTAAGGGCAATTTAGACAAGTAAAGGGGTAAATACATGACAGATGAAGTATGACGTGGGTAATTGTGAAGTTGTACACATTTGTATGAAAAACAGAATGACAGTTCGCTTATCATGTAAGCGTTAGCAGAGGGAAAAGGATGATGTACAAAGAGATCTGACTTTGTTTGTACACTTTGTTGAAAGCAAGCATGCAGGTGCAACAAGTAGTTAGGAAAGAAAATGATATGATGATCTTCATTGCAAAAGCATGTGAGTAACAGGAAGAATGAAGACGCTGTACAGGACCTTGGTGAGACCACACCTGTGTGCAGTTTGTCTCCTTACTGAAGTAAAGATATATTTATCATGCAGCAAATATTGACCAAAGACTGATTCCAGGGATGGTAGGATTATTGTATGAGGAGGAATTGGGTTCCGTTGGACTGAGATTTACTAGAGTTTAGAAAAGTGGGAGGGGATCTCACTGAAACACAAAATTCTGTCAGAGCTTCCCCTAGGTGAAGAGTCCAGATTGGTGGTCACTGCCTTAGAGTACAGGACAGGTTTTTTCAGTTTCTTCACTGCAAGTGATGACCCTGTGGGATTCTTTAACACAGGCTGTGGAGGAAAAGACGATGAATAAATTTCTAGAGGCTAAAGGTATTCAGGACTGTGGGGGAGAGCAGAACATTGGTGATGAGCTAGGAGATCAACCATGATCATAAAGAAATGCAGAGCAAGCTTGATGAGGCCTACTCCTATTTCCTGAGTTTCTATCGGGCAAAATATGTGGTGGGGGATGCAGGAACCTGGACAGACTGAGACTGGTGTAGGGGCACACACAGTGCAGTTGGGGACAGAGTTCTGGGGTTTTACCCAGTGATGTTAAAGGACCTGTGATATATTTCCAAGTCGGGGACCTGCAGGTGGTGATGTTCCCAACGCAATCTGCTGCTGTCCTCTTGCTATGTCGTAATCAAGAAATTGGGAATAGTGATGGATTGTTATAACACACCCAATTGACTTAGTCTCTTAGGAAAAGAAATATTCTGCTCTCATCTCCCTGTTGAAAAAATGGGCATGAGGAGAGGTTTTGAGAGGGAAGTGTAAAATAGTAGACAAAAGGTTTCTCAGGAAAATCTGTAGGGCCAGCCAACTGTCAACTTCAGGCATTGATAAGCAAAGAGCCAAGGTCATTGCTCAGTTCTTGAGGAAGGTCTGCTGTTTTAAAGCTTCTTGGTGCTTTGAATGAAAAGAGCATCTTAAACGGGAGGGGGCAGAACTGTAAGCAGCAATTGGAATTCTGTTGTGAATGTGGTTTAATTCACATGGGATATCGCTCTGGATCGTAAGTGTCATGAAACAGTATCGTAACGGAGTACTATCTTGAGTAGTTGATGCTGACTTCTTAACATAACCTGATGACAGTACTGGGGGAACAGAAGAGACCACCACCACACAATGTTAGTGTCAACTGTTTCTGAAGTTTAGCTGCCCGCACTTTTGATCAGGTGATTGGCAACTTATTTTAAGTTTTCAGGTTGTATACCGTCCTGGTTTGGAGGCACTAAATATCACTGCACTTGGCAACGCACCCTCTGTTTGATATCTGACAATGAGCACAGAGGATTTTAGGGTACTGCGAAAACTATTTCATACAGACAGTGGCTTCTATTAACCAACCCCTATGATAGGCAAGTGAGCTGTTTGTCGATGATTGGAACAAAGCTAAATTAGGTTAGGGACCAAGTGTCACAGTAAGAGCTGAAACTGAGGGTTCATGATCAGGATATTACTCAGTAAGCGCAGCTTGTAAACACTATTGATGACCCCTTCTATCACTTTGCTGATAAATTGAGAGTGGACTGATGGGGTGGCAATTGGCTGGCTTGGATTTGTCCTACTTTTCATGGACCTAATGCCTGTGTGGGCTTCCTCTGAATGTTCTGATTCCTCCCATAGTCCAAAGATGTGCAGGTTAGGTGGATTGGCTATGCTAAAATGCTTGTAGTGTTCAATGGATTCCTAGATTAGGAGGGGTTAAAGGGGGATGGGTCTGGGTCCTCTGAAGGTCAGTGTGGACTTGTTGGGCCAAAGGGCCTGTTTCCGCACTGTAGGGATTCTATGATCTATGATTCTTCGTGCAGGTTGGGTGGATTGGCCATGTTAAATTGCCTGGTAGCGTCCAGGGCTGTGCAGGCTAGGTGGATTAGCCATGAGAAACACAGGGTTTTAGGGATAGGGTAGGCAGGTGGTTCTGGGTAGGGCGGTGTGAATGACGTGCTTCCACGCTGTAGGAATTCTATAAATATAAATTTCAGGTAGCTGCACTGAAACAGCTTAGCCAGGATTTTGTGGCTAGTTTTGTAACACAAATCTTCAGTACCATGTCCCAAATGTCTTGGGGGCCATAGCGTTTGCAGTAACCAGTGCATTTAACTATTTGTGATGGGGTAAATGAAATCTGAGTAGTTCGTGGTCATTGTTACTGATGATGATGCTTAATTTTGGATTTTTTTTGTTCCTTCATTAGCAAATTAAATTTCTCCAGACATTGTGATGGAATGAGTTGCCCATACTATAGCATCACTAACCCAGTATCAGAACATTTTAACTGGAATAATCTAGACATAAGGTGTTTTTGAGATAATAGGAACTGCAGCTGCTGGAGAACTAGAGATAACAAGATGTGGAGCTGGATGAACACAGCAAGCCAAGCAGCATCTTGCTCCTAAAATGCTGCTTGGCCTGCTGTGTTCATCCAGCTCTGTACCTTGTTACAAGGTGTTTTTGTTTGTGTTCATAGATGCATACACTGTTTTTGGACAAGGAAATAAAAGTTTTAAATTTGAAATTGTCCCTGCTGTATTGTATATAGTGTTTCCCAACACACAGCCAGGTAAAAGAAATATGTGACCAGATATTGGGCCTTGGAGTAGCAAAAAGTTGAATGAGGGTTAATATTGGTTGCCTTTGTTCACACGTGATTTCTGGTAAAAAGCACCAGGAAATGATGGTATGGGTACAACTTGAGATTTTTTTTCTTGCCACAGTGTTTAAATGTAGTGATTCGTGGGAGTTGTTGAGTAGAAACTGCTTGTTCAATGAGCATTGGGCTTCCAACATTAGATTATCTGATGGCAATTACAGAACATTCTGTAAAAGCACCTCTGTCGTGTGAGTCGCACATGTGAACGTGAGGTTACAGAGCTGAAATTTCTTTCTGCACTTTACATTGCTGATGCAGATTATTTTGTAACTGCTTTTGGGTTCTGAGGTCCTTGCTTCTGAAACCGAGGCATTGATAAATCTAAAAATGTATGTACCCATTGAACTTCAGGACTGACCTGATCACCACAATGTTACCTTCTGGGCGGGTGGGGAATATTTCAAATGCCCACGAGAAAGAAGGAATTCAGAGTTTTGCTACTGGACGTCGCAGCTCTGATTTTGAAATGCTACGCTATCCTTTGGAAATCACCCCATTTGGTTTAGAAAGAAAATCAGTACGTGAATCAAATTGGAATTTAGCTACAAACACTAACTTCCTATGTACGAATATGGGGCTGACTATCCCAAGTCGTCTTCTGATTCATCTACCAGAGTATCCAGATCACTCAACTCCAAGTTCTGAAATCTCTCTCCATTTAAATAATCTGTTCTTCCTGCCAAAATGAACAAGTCCACATTTTGCTCCATTTGTCATTTTTGCCCATTCACTTCACCCTTTACACTACCTCCTCTTGACAACTTTGTGTGGGTTTCCTCCAGGTGCTGCGATTTCTGCCCACAGCCCAAAGATGTGCAGGTTAGATGGATCAGCCATGGCAATTGCCCATAGTATCCTGGGATTTGCAGGTTAGGTGGATTAGCAATGGAATGTAGGGTTACACAGAAAGGGCATTTGGGGTTGGTCTGGGTGAATTGCTCTTCAGAGGATTGAATGGCCTGTACTGTAGGGATTGTATGATGCTCTATCTATGAAATGACCTAGCAAACCACTTGGGTACATATAACCACCACTGTGTCTAATAAAAGGAATACAACTGGGTGAACCACCTGGCATTGGTCATGGCACTAGAAACAACAATAACACAAATGGTCCTTTGGATCTGCAGCCCTACTAATATTTGGGATCTTGACCTATATACTCATCAAAGAGTCAACAGCAAGTTATATCTTCTGGACGATATCCCAGGTACCACTGTAACCGCCCCTGTCAGTAAAATGGGGCATAACCACTGGAAATGGCAGCACTGTGGTGTATAGCCAGGTGGAAATTAGCCTAGAAGATTTCACTGACTCCTGTTCCTATAAATGTCGTAAATTGTAAGCAAGGAAATATGCTGGTTACCAGCTATTCTCTTGCCTTCTTTCCCTTACTTCCCTTTTCTTCTGTCTACCTCATCTGATCCATGAGCTCTCTTCCATGTTGAGCATTTGTAGGATACGCTTGTAAATCTAGACCCTGGTACTCTGGTTAGGGGATTCCATTGTCCATGACCAAGGCAGTAGTAGTACCACTACTGGTCCACCCCTAAAGGGCGTAGATACTAGACTACAAGAAGGAAAAATATAAGTAACTTCATCGTCATTAATCCACATGCAACAGCATCTCCATAAGAATATTGGTATAAATGACCTTCCTTGTAGCAATGAAGTCCTGCTTTTACATCAAAGATGCACTGCATTGTGTGGTTGCATTACCACTGCTAAATGGGACTGATTTAATTCAGATCTGTTTGAGCAAAACTGAGCATCTGTGAGGCAAATTGAGCAGTGTTAGAATTGTGTTCACTCATCATCTGTGACCTCATGGCACAGAATACCCCTCTGCCTGCCATTGCCATCAGCACCAAGCATACCTAAAAATGAGGAGTCAAATTAGCGAAGTTACAAAACAGGGCCACTTGCATGCCAAACAGCATAAAATTGGGGCAAAGTGATATCACACTTTCTGAAACAATCACAAAGCTCTGCAGTCCTACCCCCATCCAGCTTGGAATGATGTTTGGAAAATTAAACAACTCACTGGAGAAAAATGTTCTGCAAATGTCCCCACCTTCAATGATGGGGAACTTGGCACATCAGTTATAAAAGACAAACCTGAATCATTTACAAACTCTTTAGAATCAGTGCCGAGAGAATGACCCTTTTAGGCTTCTTTCTAGGGTCCCCAGCAACATAGATGAAAGCCTTCAGTCAATTCAGTTTGAACAACCTGATCTCACCCAACTGTTGAAGGCACTGGATGCTGCAATATTGATATTCTGGCAATAGCACTAAAGACTAGTGCTAGACAATCGGCCACACCCTTCACTAAGCTGTTGTAGTAAATGTGGCAAATTAGCCAGATATATCCTGTACTCAATGTGGGACAACTGCAACTCACCCAATTACCGGCCCATCAGTCTGTGCTCTCTAATCCAAATTAATAAAGTAGTTGTTGACCGTGCTATCAAAAGCACTTTCATAACAACATGCTCACTGGTGCTTAGTTTGAGTTCTGTCAAGCCCACTGAACTCTTGACCTCATTGTCTGAAAATAGACAAAAAAGCAGAACTCAAAAAGAGCAGTGAGAATGACAAAAACGCCACACTTGACTGAATATAGCATCAAGGAGTACTCAATAAATAGCAAAACACTAGGAAGCTCAGAGGAGCAGAGGGATCTTGGTGTACTTGTCCACAGATCCCTGAAGGTGGGTAAACAGGTTAACAGCATAGTTAAGAAAGCATATGGGACAGGAAGGTTATGTTAGAGCTGTACAGATCATTGGTCTGCTCCACACTCCCCACTAATCCCACCACCCCAGCACCTTTCCCTGCAAATGCTGGGAAGTACTACACGTGCCACTACGCCCCCCCCCCCCCCCCCACCTCCAGTCAAGACCCAAAAGCAATCTTTCATATCAGACGGGTTCACCTGTACCTCTGCCAACTTGGTCTACCATATCAGTTGCTCCCGATGTGGCCTCCTCTATGTCGATGAGACCAAGTGTAGATTGAGACAATTTTGTAGAGCATCTGCTCTCTATATGCAACAAACGACAACATCTTCCAGTTGCCAACCATTTTAAATGCCCCTCTCATGCTCTGGGTGACTTGTCCATCCTGGGTTGCCTCCAGTGTCACAATGACACCACCTGCAAACTGCAAGAGCAACACCTTATATTCCACCTCAGAGCCTACAACCCAGTGGCCTAAACATGAATTTTACCAGTTTTAAAATCTACCCAACAGCGCCCTCATCCCATGTCGAACCCTTTTTCTCATTCCCACCTCCTTCACCTGACACAACCTGCCCATCTTCTCTCCCACCTATTTGCCCCACCCATCCCACTGACTAATCCCCATCACACTCTACCTGCACTCACCTATCACCATACCACTTACCTTCCCCAGCCCCACCCCTCCTCTCTCTCTCTATTTCCTAACTCACTTGCCCTTCCCCAAATCTGAAGAAAGTCCTGACTGAAAGGGCAACTTTCCTGATCCTTTGCTGCCTGAACTGCTGTGTTTCTCCAGCTCCACACTGTGTTGACTCTGAGAAAGCTTGGGATAGTTTCTCTGGAGCAAAGAAGATTATCTCTCCAACTGATAGAGGATTACAAGATTAAGAAAGGAGAGGGTGACTAGAAAGCAGCTGGTCCCTTGGGTGAAATGTCAATCACAAGGGGCATAATTTTAAAGTGAAAGGCAAAAGCTTGACGCAATTTGATTAAAACCTTTTCACCTGGAGGGTGGTTGGAGTCTGAAAGGTATTATCTGAGAGGGCAGTTGAAGCAAATAACCTCCACTTTTTCAAAAGCACTTGGATGACCACTTGAAACATGTCAAGGCTACAAGCCTGGTGCTGGAAGGTAGAACCCAGTGTAGATTTAATCAGAAGTTTCATGATACCAGGTTATAGCCCAGGTTTATTTGAAATCACAAACTTTTGGAGTGCTGCTCCCTTACTAGGTGAAGTGCCAACTTCACGTGATGAAGGGACAGTGCCTCCGAAAGTCTGTGATTCCAGTTAAACTACTTGGATAATAATCTTGTGTCATGAGACTTCTGATTTTGCCCACCCTGGCCCAACACTGGCACTTCCGTATCATAGTACAGATTTACTGTAGCTTTGGCAGCACATAATTGGTATGTGTAGGGGTCTTTTTCTGCATGAAGTGATTCTGAGGAGCCCTGGCAAAACTGCACCCAATGAGAATTGGAGGAGGGGAAAACTCCATTAGTTGAGGTCATACCTGTCATAAAAGAAGGTGCTTGTGCTTGTTGGCGATCACTCATTTTCAGATGCAGGACATCTCTGCAGGAGTTTGTCAAGGTGATGCCCTCGGCCCAACCATCTTCAACTGCTTCATCAATGATCGTTCCTCCATCATAAGGTCAGATTTATATGGCGCAGAAAAGGCCCTTGAGCCCATTAAGTCTGTACTGATTCTGATTTCCTGCACATGTCCCATATAGAACATAGAACAATACAGCGCAAAACAGGCCCTTCGGCCCTCAATGTTGCGCCAACCTGTGAACTAATCTAAGCCGATCCCCCTGCACAATCCCATCATCATCCATATGCTTATCCGAGGCCTGTTTAAATGCCTGTAATGTGGCTGAGTTAACTACGTTGGCAGGCAGGGCGTTCCACGCCCTTACCACTCTGAGTAAAGAACCTGCATCTGACATCTGTCTTAAATCTATCACCCCTCAATTTGTAGCTATGCCCCCTTGTACAAGCTGACATCATCATCCTAGGAAAAAGACACTCACTGTCCACCCTGTCTAATCCTTTGATCATCTTGTATGTCTCTATTAAATCCCCTCTTGGCCTCCTTCTCTCCAATGAGAACAGACCCAAGTCCCTCGGCCTTTCTTCATAGGGCCTTCGCTCCAGACCAGGCAACATCCTGGTAAATCACCTCTGCACCTTTTCCAATGCTTCCACATCCTTCCTGTAACAGGGTGGCCAGAACTGCACGCAATATTCCAAGTGCGACCGGACTAGCGGATCAGATCAGATCAGATCGGATCATGGTGATGTCCACTGAGTACGCAAGAAGACCTGTTTGGTACCCACACCTGGGCTAACAAGTGACACAACATTTATGCCATACAAATGCCAGGCAATGACATCTCAAAAAAAGAGAGAGAATCCAACAATTGTCCCTTGACATTCAGTAGCATTGCCATTAATGGATTCCTCACTGTCAACATTGAGGGGTGCCATTGACCAGAAACTGAACTGGGCCAGCCATATAAACACTGTGGCTATGAGAGCAGGTCAGGGTCAGAGTCGAGTCTGTCATAAAAACGTACAAGATAATGTACGGCTTAGAAAGGGTTGACGCTGGGAAGTTGTTTCTGTTAGGCGAGGAGTCTAGGACCCGTGGGCACAGCCTTAGAATTGGAGGGGGTAAATTTAAAACTGAAATGAGACGACATTTCTTCAGCCAGAGAGTGGTGGGCCTGTGGAGTTCATTGCCACGGAGCGCAGTGGAGGCTGGGTCATTAAATGTCTTCAAGACAGAGATTGATAAATTCTTGATCTCACAAGGAATCAAGGGCTACGGGGAGAGTGCAGAGAAATGGAGTTGACATGCCCATCAGCCATGATTAAATGGCGGAGTGGACTCGAAGGGCCAAATCTCCTTACTTCCACTCCTATGCCTAATGGCCTTGTAGAAAACTCTGCACTTGTCTGGATGAGAGTAACATGACACCATCTAGGACAAACAATCAGCTTTTGCACTACATCTAGCAAGGCTTCTCTGATAGTACCTTCTGAACCAATGATAGACAACAGGTTTTTGTGCAGGGAAGGTCATGTCTTACTAACTTGATAGAATTCTTTGAGGGCATGACAAAGTTGATTGATGAGGGAAAGGCTATAGATGTCATATACATGGACTTCAGTAAGGCGTTTGATAAGGTTTCCCATGGCAGGCTGATGGAGAAAGAGAAGTCACGTGGGGTCCAGGATATGCTAGCTAGATGGATAAAAAAAACTGGCTGGGCAACAGGAGACAGAGGATAGTAGTGGAAGGGGTTTCTCAAATTGGAGACCTGTAACCAGTGGTGTTCCACAGGGATCTGTGCTGGGACCACTTGTTACTCGTGATATACATAAGTGATTTAGAGGAAGGTATAAGTGGTCGGATTAGCAAGTTTGCAGACGACACGAAGATTGGTGGAATAGCAGATAGTGAAGGGGACTGTCAGAGATTACAGCAGAATATAGATAGACTGGAGATTTAGACAGATAAATGGCAGATGGAGTTCAATCCGGGCATATGCGAGGTGATACATTTTGGAAGATCTAATTCACGAGCAAACTATACAGTAAATGAAAAAGTCCTGGGGAAAATTCATGTATAGAGAGATCTGGGTGTTCAGGTCCATTGTTCCCTGAAGGTGGCAACACAATAGGGTGGTCAAGAAGGATACGGCATACTTTCCTTCATTGGACGGGGTATTGAGTACAAGAGTTGGCAGGTCATGTTACAGTTGTATAAGACTTTGGTTCGGCCACATTTAGAGTACTGCATACAGTTCTGGTCGCCACATTACCAAAAGGATGTGGATGCTTTGAAGAGGATGCAGAGGAGGTTCACCAGGATGTTGCCTGATATGGAGGGTGCTAGCTGTGAAGAAATGTTGACTAGATTAGGATTATTTTCATTAGAAAGATGGAGATTGAGGGGGGACCTGATTGAGGTCTACAAAATCATGAGGGGTATAGACAAGGTGGATAGCAAGAAGCTTTTTCCTAGAGTGGGGAACTCGGTTACTAGGGGTCATGAGTTCAAAGTGAGAGGAGGAAAGTTTTTTTATGCAGAGGCTGGTGGGTGCCTGGAATGCATTGCCAGCGGAGGTGGCAGACACAGACACGATAGTGTCTTTTAAGATGTAACTGGACAGGTACATGGATGGGCAGGGAGCAAAGGGATACAGACCCTTAGAAAATAGATGACGGGTTTAGACAGAGGATCTTGATCGGCGCAGGCTTGGAGGGCTGAAGGGCCTGTTCCTGTGCGGTAATTTTCTGTGTTCTTTGTTCCTTGCTCTTTGTTCTTTGAACCACCGAGAAGGACAAAGGCAGCAGATACATGGGAACACCATCACCTACATGCTCCCTGTCTGAGCTACAGACCATCCTGACTTGGAAAAATATAACTGTTCCTTCAGTGTAGTTGACTCAAAACCTTGGAGCTCCCTCCCCTTGTGGTATTTGCAGCAAATTGGACTGCGTTGGTTCAAGAAGGTAGCTCACTACCATCACCAGAATAATTCGGGATGGACAATAAATACTGGCCCAGCCAGCCACGACCTTGGCCCATGAATGAATGAATAAGTAAAAAAAAAGTTTAAAAAATTCAGTCACCACATCCGTGTCATTGATGTGGATTATAAGTAGTTGAGGCTGCAGTAACCCACGCACTAATCCCTGTGGCATTTCATTAGTTACAGCTTACCAGCCTGAACACTATCTAGTTATCATTGCTTCCTACTTCCTGTTAACTTTCAAATAAACTCCATGGGCTAGACTACACATTGTTTTAACTTTTGTATTTTTTCTTATAACCCAGATGAATGGAGGGTGGCAAATGTTATTCCATTGTTCAAGAAAGGGAATAGGGATAATCCTGGATTACAGACCTGTCAGTCTTCCTTCTGTGGTGGGCAAATTATTGGAGAGAATTCTGAGAGTTAGTATTTATGATTATTTGGAAAAGCATAGTTTGACATAGTCAGCATGGTTTTCTGAGGGGCAGGTCATGCCTCACAAGTCTTATTGAATTCTTTGACAATGTGACAAAACACATTGAAGAAGGCAGAGCAGTGGATGTGATGTTCATGGATTTTAGCATTTGATAAGCTTCCCCATGGTAAGCTCATTCAGAAAGTAGGGAGGCTTGGGATTCAGGGAAATTTGACTGTCCAAAAGAAGATAGAGGGTGATAGTAGATGGAAAGTATTCAGCTTGGAGCTCGGTGTCCAGTGTTCCACAGGGATAGAGGAATTGCAGATGCTGGAGAATCTGAGATAACAAGCTGTAGAGCTGGATGAACACAGCAGGCCAGGCAGCACCAGAGGAGAAGGAAAGCTGATGTTTCAAGCCTAGACCCTTCTTCAGAAATGAGGAAATGACGTTTCATGCCAAAACCCCCCTTCAGTTCCACAGCGATCTGTTCTGGGACCCTTGTTTGTGATTTTTATAAATGATTTGGATGAGGAAATGGGAAGGTGGCTTAGTAAGTTCGCTGATGACACGAAGGTTGGTAGAGTTGTGGATAATGTTGGCTGTTGTAGGTTACAATAGGACATTGACAGGATGCAGAGCTGTGCAAAGAAGTGGCAGATGGAATTCAACCCAGAAAAGTGTGAAGTGGTTCATTTAAAGGTCAAATTTGAATGCAGGATACAGGGTTAATGGCAGGATTATAGGCAGTGTGGAGGAACAGAAGGATCTTGGGGTCCATGTCCATAGATCCCTCAAAGTTGTCACTCAAGTTGATAGAGTTGTTAAGAAGACATATGGTGTGTTGGCTTTCATTGGTAGTGGAATTGAGTTTAAGAGCCACAAGGTTATGCTGCAGCTCTCTAAAAACCTGGTTAAACCACGCTTGGAATATTGTTCACTTCTGGTTGCCTCATTATAGGAAAGATGTGGAAGCTTCCAAGAGGTTGCAGAGGAGATTTACCAGGATGCTGCCTGATCTGGAGGGCAGGTCTTACGAGGAAAGGTTGAGGGAGCTAGGGCTTTTCTCATTGGAGCAACGAAGGATGAGAAGTGATTTAATAGAGGTGTATAAGATGATGAGACGCATAGAGGGAATAGCCAAGAGACATTTTTTCCTCAGGGTGGAAATGACTATTACGAGGGCGCATAATTTTAAGGCGATTGGAGGAAAGTATGGGCTGTGTGGAATGCGCTGCCAGCAGTGGCAGTGGAGTCAGATACGTTGGGAATATTCAAGCGACTCTTAGATAAGCATGTGGATGATAGTAAAATATAGGGTATGCAGGGTAGTTTGATGTGAGAGTAGGATAGTCGGTCGGCACAACAACCTGGGCCAATGGGCCTGTACTGTTCTATGTTCTATATTCTTAACCCTTGTGAGACAGAATATTTGGGTGAATGAATGCCACCTTCCCCTACTGCCACCAGCTTTAGTCATTTACGTGTTTGAGCATCCAAATCACCCTTTTGACAATTCTTTGTTGCCCTTGCTTGCACTTTTGCTGTCTGACTATTCTGGCCCCTCACCTTTTTTTACATATTTGGGATGTATTAAATTCCCTTCATCTTTCAATTTATTAACCTGTTTTGTAATCAGGACCTTAATACCAGTATTATTCTGATGACTGAGTGAGTGATGCGACAATCATCAGTTTTCCATATCAGGCAGAACCTGAAGCCTGATTCTGCAACAAAGGAACAGAAATGGGTCATTTATTTCTTCTACCTGATTCTGCCGTTCATTGAGAGAGTGGTGTATCTGCAGCCTCGCTCCGTATGCCCACCTTTTGCCCATATCCCTTTATAATTTTGTTAATCAAAGTATAGTCTTGAAATTAATAATTGATCTAAAGTCAATTGTGGAAGTGAGTTCCAAGCACACACCTCTCTTTCCTTGCATGTAGAAATGTTTCATAGTTTCGTTCTGAAAAGGTCTAGTTCTAATTTTTAAACATATCCCTTAGCCCTAGAATCCGCAACCAGTAGAAATAGTTGATGTCTGTTTCCTTTAATCATTTGGAAATTTCAAAACTATTGCCCCTTAACCTGAAAATAGTAACATAGGAGTAATTAGGCCATTCAGTCCCTTGAGCCAGCTCTGCCTTTCCTATGGCATGGCAGATCATCAATCTCAATGCCATTTTCCTAGCCTTTCCTTATATCCCTTAATGACTGACAGTGTACCTTGAGATTTATCATTCTCCATCTTGAGCATTCTTGATGTTTGATTGCATCGTCCTCCTGGACAGAGAACTCTCTGCCCTTTTAGTGAAGAAATTTCCCCTCCTCTCCACCCTAAATGGCCTGCCTCAATATGAGACTGTTTCCTGGTTCTAGATGCCCCCATCCAGAGGAAACATCCTCTACCTGCCCTGTTGAGCTCTCTAACATTTTGTAAGCTTTCATTAAGAACACTTTTTATTCTTCTAAATTCCAGGGTATACATGCCCACCGTACTCAATTTCGCCTCATAGGATGGCCCGACCATCCCAGTGGGGAGTTTGGTAAAGCTCTACTTTACTGTTTCAATGGCAAGTATATCCTTAAGATAAGGAGAACAAAGCTGTGTACGATACCCCAGGTGCAGTCTCACCAAGGTTGTAGCCGATTGTGGCCAGCCATCTTTACTCCTGAACTCAAATGCTCTTGTATTAAAGGCTAACTTAATGTTTATTTTCTTAATTGTTTGCTGCACCTAGCATGCAGGATTTCAGTGACTTGGGAACAAGGACATCAAGGTCAACAGTACTTTCTAATCTTTCGCCCTTGAATGAATATTGTACATATTTACCTAAATTCTGTTTCACCTATCCTTCCTCCCCCTGCCCCACCAGTTGTAAGAACATAACAACTAGGAGCAGGAGTAGGCAATTCAGCCCCTGGAGCCTGCTCTGCCATTTAATACAATTATGGCTGATCTCACCTTGGCCCGAACTCCACTTCCCTGCTCACCTTCCATACCCTTTAACCTATTATTAATTTTTTTTTAAAATTATCTCCTCCTTTAAATTTACCTATTGTCCTGGCATCCACCATCCTCTGAGATACTGAATTCCACAGAATTTCTCCTCATCTGTTTTAAATCTGCTACCCTTTAGCATTAAACTGTGAATGCATCTAGACTGTGCCAGATGAGGAAATGTTCTCTCTGTATCTACTTTGTCAATCCCCTTTAGTATCTAACGTACCTCAATTAAATCTCGTCTGATTCTCCTAAATTCCAGAAAGTATAGGCCTAAACTGCTTAATCCCCCTTCATAAGACAAGCTCCTCTGGAATCAATCATGTGAGCCTCCCCAAATTGTCTTTAATGCAACTATATCCCTATAGGAGGTAAAAGATGTCCACAATCTACCAGGTACAACCTGCTAAATCCCCTCAAAGTCTCTTTACGTCATGCTCACAATGCACATTCTCACCTAATTTTGTCATCTGCAGACTTGGAAAGGTTACATTTGGTTGCCATATCCAGATCATCAGCCGAGATTGCGAACAGCTTATGACCCTAGCACTGATCCTTATCACAGCCCATCAGCCTGAGAGTGATCCATCTATTCCCACAATCCGCTTTTCTCCCATTAATCACGCCTCAATACGTTATGCTGCTTTTTTAAAAAATTACTGACTTCCTGTGTTGGACCTAATTGAAAGCCTTCTGGAAGTCTAATTCACCATATCCACTGATTCCATTTGTCTATTGTGCTAGCTACGTTCTCAGAGAAACTCCCAACAGAGTACACAAAAATGTTATCCCCTTCATATCAGAATTATTTTCTAAGTGATAGCAGGAACTGCAGATGTTGGAGTCAGAGACAACACAGTGTGGGGTGGAGGAACACAGCAGGCCAGGCAGCATTAGAGGAGCAGGAAAGTTGACTTTGCAGGTCAGGAGCCTTGTTAAGAATTTGCTAACTGTCAGCTTTTCATGTCCTTTGAAAGATTGTAGTATTTTCCTTGCAACTGCTGTCAGGCGAAAAGGTTCCCTTTTTTCTGTCTTGTCCCCCTCCCTTTCCTCAAACAGTCGGCATGATGTGGAAGTGCTGATGTTGTTCTGAGGCTGACCAAGTCAGAAGTCACAGACAATGGGTTACTGCACAACGGATTTATTTGAAATCATAATCTTTCAGATTGCTGCTGCTGCTGCTTCATCAAATGAGGCATTTTTCTCATTCCTGTAAGACATCTGTAGTGGTGCAACAGAAGCTGGGGGTTTCTTGTACAATGGGTTTCCAGGTGTCCTCAACATATCCAGAGAATTTCACCTGGCAAAGAAGCAGTGCTCTGAAAGTTTGTGATTTTAAATAAACCTGTTGGACTGTATCCTGGTGTCATGTTACTTCTGACTTTAAGCAGTAAGGTTATTTTTGCAACCTTCTCACCCACAGACTGCAATGCAGAATCTATATATCTTGAAATATGGCCACCAATGCATCCACTATCTATATAGTCATGTTTTTTGGCACACTCAGATGTCAAGCTTCAGGTCAGTGTGGAAAGACGGCCTTTGGCCCAGCTTGTTCACACTGTTCTACTTATCCTATTTTTCACTGCTTGTATGCTATAGTGTTCCAACGTTTGTCTCGATACTTGTGAACTGTCATGTT
This sequence comes from Stegostoma tigrinum, assembly GCF_030684315.1. Lineage (NCBI taxonomy): Eukaryota > Metazoa > Chordata > Chondrichthyes > Orectolobiformes > Stegostomatidae > Stegostoma > Stegostoma tigrinum. Next base: position 1,606,026 of record NC_081388.1, on the reverse strand, counting down.
TTTCATTCCTTACACATTTTTTCAGGCAGTAAGTTCCAGTTACCCACCACACTCTGGTGAAAGAAATTCTTAAATCTTCTCTGATCCTCCTGCCCTTATGTATGACCCCTGGCGATTGACCACTCTCCTGAGGTTGGCAGGGAGTGGGATGTTCTTGTTGAGCCTATCTATCACACTCATAACTTCCTGGATCTCAATCAGGTCTTCTCTCCCTTTAGATTCTATTATACTCAGTATAGATGCCACCATTCCATTAGTCTCTTTGAATAGTTTCCATACCTGTTCTGTGTATTAGGACCCCAAATCTCTTTGGATTTCTTTATTTCTCACTTCTCACCGTAGGATTATGTTCTTCCTGCTATTTTGCAGTAAAAATGCCTTGTTAGTGGCATGATGCATGTTTACAATGTCTGTCCACTCTTCAAATAGTCGTCTTGAACATGTCACATAAGCATGATACTGGGGTGGAGCTTAAAAATGGGAAAATCAACAATAGGGTATTTGTTTATATTGCTGTTTTAATACTATGAAAGCCTCTGTTATATAATTTAGAGTCATACAGTACAGAAGCAGACTCTACAGTCCAACTCATTTGCACCAACCAGTCTTCCCAATCTGACTTAATCCCATTTGCGATCATTTGGCCCTTTTCTCTTTAAATTCTTTCTATTCATATACCCATCCAGATGCCTTTTAAAAAGTTGTAATTGTACCTGCCTCCACCTGGTTCTCTGGTAGCTTCTTGCAGACACGCACCATCCTCTGTGTCTGCAAAACTTACCCTTCGGATCCTTTTCAAATCATTCCTCTCTCGCCTTAAACATATGCCATCTAGGTATGGACTCCTCTAACAGAGGGAAAAGGCCTTGGTTATTTGCCTTCCTGATGCCCTTAATGATTTCATGGACTTCTGTAAGGTCACCCCTCGGTCTCCTGGCACTTTTGGAAGCATGCCAGTATGGAAAACAATGCATTGTGGTAATGTTACTGGTACAGTAATAGGGAATATAGCTAAATGATACGATGGAAAGGAAACGTGAAGTTAGCATGCAGGTACAGCAAATGTCTAGGAAGGCAGATGTTTATTACAAAAACAATTGAATGTGAAAATAGGAATGTTTTGCTAAGTTGTACAAGGCACTGTTGGGATCACATCTGGAGTATTGTGTACAGTTTTAGCTTCCTTATTTAAGAAAAAGGCATGTTAACAATTCAGAGGGTTTATTTGAATGACACTGCAATGGGATGAGGTGTACTATGTGTAAATATGGGACCTGTATCTGTTGGAGGTTAAGAGTAAAATGTGGTTTAGTTGAAAAATTACAAGGTACTGCAAGGTCTTGATGCTGAAGGGCTGCTTCCCCTTGTAGGAGACACTGGAGCTCAGGGACACAGTTTAAAAACAAGTGGTCTTCCATTTCAGTCTGGGGTGAGACTTTTTTTGTCTTGAAGGGTCTAGTGTCCGTTGGAGCTCCAAGCTCAGAAGCAATGTTGTTAGAGTTGTTGAATATTTTTAAGATGGGTGAATAGATTCTTGACTAGTGAGGAAGTCAAAGCAAATAAGAGGTTGAGGCCAAAATCAGATTAACCATGATCTCCTTGAGTGTTGAAGCAGGCTTGAGAAGTGAATGGCCTACTCCAACTTCTGATTGATACGCCTGTGTAAAATCAAGAAGGCACAGATGCTTTTACTGGGTGTATCTGTCTTTGGCAAATGTGCAATTGGAAACTGAGTGGTGAATCATAAAATATTGCTGATTTACAGAGAGTGGTAATTATTAGTTTTGTGGTTTTTTTTGCTTACTGGGATTGAAGTTAAGCCTAACAAGTAGAATTTAATTTTCGAATTATTCCCCACCAGCAAAGTATAATTAATGCACATATTGGCTGCCCCTCGATTTGTCTACTCCATCACAAGTTTCTATGATGGTTCTTCATGTTACAGGCCAACTCATGACCTAAAGATCTTTGTCCATATATAGAGTGAGCTCTGCTTCCTTATTAAGTGTTTGCACTCAAAAATGTGTTGCAGCTTGATGGGCGAATTTTCACCAATTTGAACAGCTGGTAGAGCATTCCCCCCCCCCAGCCATTAATGTTAATGCTGCGGCACTTCAGGGAGACCTTCAGAATGCCCTAATAGTGTTTCCTTTGACATTTCATGAAGTCCTGGCCATTTAAGAATTAAGAAAATGAAATCTGGTGAAGTCATCAGTATAGAATCATAGAATCCCTACAATGTGAAAGCAGGCCTTTCTGCCCATCGAATTCACACCAACCGTCCAAAGAGCATGATGATGAGTAGATCATGAGGTGCACTGTTGCAGCATACGTTTGAGCGTAGCTTTTTAAAATTCAGTTCATTCGCGGGATGTGGGCTTTGCTGGTTAGGCCAGAATTTATTGCTATCCAAAGCTACCCAGAGATCAGTTAGCATAAACCACATTGCTATGGGTCTGGATTCACATGTAGGCTGGACCAGATAAGCGCTTTAGTGAATCAGATGTGTTTTTCTGACAATCAACACTGGTTTTGTGGTCCTCATAAGACACTTAACTCCAGGTTTTTAATTGAATCCAAATTCTATCTGTTATGGCAAGATCTGAACTCATGTTCCCAGGTCATTATTGGGGTCTCTGGATTAATATTATAGTCATAAATACCAGTAGACCATTGCCTCCTGAAAGTGTTCCTGTATTCTGATAGCTGCCACATCCATTCACTTTGGTTAAATAACCAAGAGGAATTGTGTATCAGTTCAACTTGCCACACAGCAACGTTAACTACTCATTTACAGATTTCTCAGACATGAGTTGATCTTTCTGTGGACCTTCTCTGTAGCTGTAACAGTATATTTTTAGCCCGATGTACTTACATACAGTATGCCTTATGTTGTTAGCATGCAAAACTGTATCTTGGTAGATGACAATAATAAATCAAATCAAATGGTCCATTCAGATCATGAGGTGAAGGAAGAGTTGCTGGGTGCCAGGAGAGTGGAAAATGTGTATGTGCACCTGGCAGAGGTAAGCTGCTCCTAGGGAAGGAAGAGGGTTTGGAAGTCTCACTGCCTGAGACTTCTGGGAAGGCAATGGCCTATTGGTATCATTGCTAGACTGTTAATCCAGAGACCCGGATAACTTTAGACCAGGGTTCAAATCCCACCATGGCAAATGGTGAAATTTGAATTCAGTAAAATATATGGAACTAAGAATCTAATGATGACCATGTATCCATTGTCAGTTGTCAGGAAAGAAAACCATCTGGTTCACTCGTGCTTTTAGGGAAGAAAATCTGCTATCTGTACCTGGTCTGGCCTACATGCAACTCCGGACCCACAACAATGTTCACTCTCAACTGCCCTCTGGCCAAGTAGGGTTGGGCAATAAATGCTGCCTAGCCAGCAATGCCCTCATCCCATTAATGATTTAAAAAATTAATGCCTAGCAAGGTGGTGGTTCATCTGGGACTGAGACCCCAAGTTACTAGATACTCTGCATGTGTGTCAATAGCTACCGGAGTTTTGAATTTTTTTAGGCTGCTTGTGGCCTTTTATTTTGTAAACCATTTCTATTGATTAATTCCAGAGAAACAGCTCACTCCCTGATGAGAACAACATAATACGCTTGCAGGAAGAGCTAAAAGCATTGAAGCTGCGTGAGGCAGAGGCAGTGACTTCCATGAAAGAACTACACCAACAGGTGAAGGATTTGGATGAACACTGGCAGGTAAGCTTGGCTGCATATGGTGAGCCCTTCTCCCACTTAAGCTGTCGCTGTCGTAGTCAATTCTGTACGGAATCTTATGTTGCTGATTTGATCAGAGTAATACAGTATGAGGGCGTATTTAGAACTGCCCTCAGTTGTTGAAGTAGATGATGTAAAACTGCTCTGATGCTGTTGCTGATGTTTTTTAATTTTATTTATTTATTCAAATTTAACTTTGTCAGCTGCCCAGTGATAATAACACACAAGCAGCTCAACACTATCCAGGACAGAGCAGCCCATTTGATTGACACCCCATCCATCATTTTCAACATTCACTCACTGCCGCTGTTCTGAGGAAGGGTCACCGGACCCCACGTTAACTCTGTTTTCTCCTCCACAGATGCTGCCAGACCTCCTGAGCTTTTCCAGAAACTTTGTTTTTGTTCCTGATGTAAAACTGTACCAGGTCACCCAGCATGTAGATAAGTTTCCTGAATATTTTAAACCACTCTTGAGCAGCCCTCATGTTGAACTGAACTATTTTCAGCGACATCTCGCCCGGACCGGAGGTCGATGGAAAGATTCCCCGAGGAAGAATGCCACCAATGAGCTGCACAACGAGCTGATGACAGTGCGGTTTAGTGAAGCCCAGGCTCAGGCCGAACTGAGAGAGCTAAGACACAAAGTACTGGAACTGGAGGCACAGGTATTGATGCATATACCACATGAACTACATTACGCTATTGGTCTAGAATGTTATTTTATTGTGTTTTCCTGCACTTCATATAGGATACGCCTACATTTAGGCCAGACCAGGTAGTTTCCTGATCATGGTTGCTGATGCTTTTTTTAAAATTTGGTTTATTGAATCAAATTTAACTTGCTCATCTGCCCAGTGATAATAGCACACAAGCAGCTCAACACTATCCAGGACCATTTGATTGACACCCCATCCACCACTTTCAACATTCACTCACTGCCCCTCTTATGGGCCAAACCAAACTCTTCTCAAAATATTTTAAGGAGGTAGCCTAGATCCTAACTTTTTCTTATTTTAAAGGCAAATGTAAAGTGCTGTATTCCAGATGCAGTTTGACTGGTCAAACTACTAAACGGTTACCAAAACACAATTTATTCATAGACTATAGTTAAAATACAACAGAAGCAAGAACTTATAATAGCAACTCTATAGAAAAACTTAACAGAATAATAGGTACAATATAACTATTACGAGTTAACTGTTCCAATATAGTAACAGCCTATAAATACACCCCTTGAGAAAAGACAAATTTCAGAAAACAGATTTTCTCACATGCAATGCCCAAAGTAGGAAGAGAAACCCCAGCTTCTCTCTGTAACTGTGAGAGGGGAGCAAAATAGCTTCTAATTCTTCAAGACTCCAGTTACATCTGTGGAATCTAAAAGCTGTAAAACTAAAACCTGGTCTACAAGAGCTAGTCTCACCCATCCAGGCTGCTTCTGTTGTTCCAACTTAAGAAAAAAATCCCAGGGCCTTACAAGCTATTTGTTACACCAGACTGTTTGACACCTATCGTTCAATCTCTCCCTTAAAAAAACCAGAATAAAATACACCTCTTAAAGCCCCAGATCGTCATAGCCCAATGACACAGTGTCAGCAGTCTTTACAATTCACAAGATGTATTGCTGCAATTCACCCAAGGCTGTTTAGACAGCACCCTCCAAACAGTGACTACTTACCCCTAGAAAGACAAGGATAGCAGAAACGTCGGAACATTTATCTGCAAGGTCCCCTCCAAATCACTCCCCATCCTAACTTGGATGGATATATGCTGCCATTCCTTTTCTTAACTCTGTGAGTAAAATGCTGCAGCTCTCTTCCTAACAGTACTGTGAATGACCTTGCACACAAAGAACTGCTTTAGGCATTTTGATTTGGCCAAAAAATACTGGTCTAGTCAGCAATTTCCACATCTGTTGAATGAAAGAAAAAAAAACTTGAAGAACCAGAGGTAATGGGAACTGCAGATGCTGGAGAATCCAAGACAACAAAGTGTGTAGCTGGATGAGCACAGCAGGCCAAGCAACATCTCAGGAGCACAAAAGCTCCTAAGATGCTGCTTGGCCTGCTGTGTTCATCCAGCTACACACTTTGTTAAACTTGAAGAACCACCTTGATAACAAGTGATGCCAGTGAGATTCCTCGGTAGTTTCTGTGCTTTGTAGGAATCCCCTAGGGGTCTAGGTGTGTATTAAATAGGATTCAAGGCAGAAACCTTAAAGATCAATCCCCAAGTGAACCAGGGAGATGGCACAGAATCCACCTTCTGTCCCAGCAGGCAGAAAAATTTAATCAGTGAGAAAGAAAATCATGTTTTATTTCCCCCAATCTTACTCTGCCAGATGCACATGTTTTTGTTCCAAAGTACCCATTAATGTAGTTGGCTCTCTCCTTATGTGCTATATTGTTGTTGGAAGCTGCTCACAGAAATGTTGCATGTTGTCAATGTAAAGGAGATGCTTTCATTGGGGAGTGTTGAAACCCTCTTTATTACTGACCTGTCCATAGATTATATTCCGCTTCTCACTGCAGTGCAGAAGGCAGGAGTCTAAATGGTTGATCTTGTATCCCAGTGCCTTATTCCTACTTTCTCCCCATATACCTTGATGCCAGTCATATCTAAATATTTTACCTTTATCTGTATTCAGGGATTTGGCCTCCACAGCCTGTTGTGGTAGTGAATTCCATAGACTGTTTACTCTTTGAGTGAAGAAATGTTTTCTCATCTCAATCCTAAATTGCCTAGTCTGTGTACAATGACTGTGTCCTCCAGCTCTGGACTCCCCCAACAGGGAAAATATCCTCCGTGGATCTAATATCTTCAGTTCAGTTAGAAGCATATGGATTTTGATCAAGTCTCCTCTCATCCTTCTAAATGCTAGTGAACGCAGGCCCAGTCAAACCAGCTTCTCCTCATTTGCTTCCCTTTGTTGATTTACATTAGCAAATCCTCTAATTAGAACTGTCTGTGTCTGTCCTGGGGAGGAAAACCCATGCCTGGGGGAAGAAAAAAAATCCAAGTTCAGTTCAGTAATGCTATCTGTAAATGGGTAGGTGCAACAAGACGTGGGTGTCCTTGTATACTGTATATACACTGGAGTTTAGAAGAATGAGGGGAGATCTCATAGAAATCCACAAAATGCTAACAGGACTAAACTAGGTAAATGCAATAAGGATGTTCCCAAGAACAGGAAGTCCAGAACCAGATAACAGTTTAAGGATACAGGGTAGGCAATTTAAGACTGAGATGAAGAGAAGTATCTCCACCCAGTAAGCCTGTGGAATTCTCTGCCACAGAAGGCTGTTGAGGTTGGACCTTTTATGTTTTCAAAAAGAATTAGATATAGTTCTTGGGGATAAATGGATCAAAGAGTATGAGGAGATGATCAGCAATGATTGTAATAAATGACAGAACAATGGCCATATGGCCAATCCTTATTTTCTGTTTACGATAAGTGGCTAAGGTGTCTTATTTTCTTAAACTTTAAGGTGCTATACAAATTGCTGATAAAGTTGGAAAAATAGTATTCAGCGGTTTACATACATTTGAAGAGTGCATATTTCCACAAGTTTAACCCTCCATGACTTTGGGCTAAAGATACTGAACTGAATTTGTATGGTTTTGTGAACAGAGACACAGCTTGATCATTTACTGGTGCAAAGACCAGACCCAAATGCCATTCTTATCTGAATTCCACAGTCTTTGGATTTGTCAGTATGCTAAAAAAGGAGAATTCAGCCAGGGATAAGAATACCACAATCAACCAGTTTGCAAACTCCTCTTAGTTCAGAGAACTGGTGTATGCAATGTCTTTCCAGTAGTTGAGATGTTATCACCCCCATTTACCACAATCTCAGCAGCAGTTAACTTCACTCAATCAGTATTTGATAAAAAGATTGAGTTATTTACCACATGCAGTTTTTTAATATTTAAAATCAATAATTTTACCCAATTTGCATGTTTAATATATTTTACAGCCGATAGTATACACTCAGCTGTCATAACCTGCAGCAACTGACTGCCAACGGGAAGTTAAAAGCTCATAACACTTGACATTTCAGAAAATCTTTTGACATTTAAAGATAATCGTAAAACTATGTAGCAATGTGTTAGCTCATTGTAAAACTTCTGAGAAGCAGAAATATGAAGCAGATGTTCATCGGAGTGAATTTTGAGTGCACTATTCATCGTGACGAAGTGATATACGACATGCATGTTAGATATAACACCAGATTATTTATGTAGGGTTTTTATTTAAAAATCTGAACCAAGGCCTATCCAAATAAGGATGTGGTTTTGCCAACTATGTCCTACTGGAAGTAGCTGAACCTTATTAAATGTGCATTTTGACAGCCATTTACTATGGCTGGTGCTGGGGAACATGCCCAGGAATAACTTGCAAGCCCAATTGCTTTTAACTTTTTAATAACCTCTTTGCTTTCCACAGCTGAGTTCTTCTAAGTTGCCAGACCACAGGGTGTGAGGTGCTTTTGTTGCAGAGACCATTGCGTCAAAAAATAAATGACAGAAATAACTCTCAAATTCCACCGAAAGAGGTGATGAGATTAGATTAGATTTCCTACAGTGTGGAAACAGGCCCTTCGGCCCAACAAGTCGACACCGCCCCTTGAAGCATCCCACCCAGACCCATCCTCCTATAACCCACACACCCCTGAACACTATGGGCAATTTAGCTTGGCTGATCCACCTAGCCTGCACATCTTTGGACTGATACCTTGATATCTGCATCTGATCCAAACTTGAGCAGTGGTGGCTAACGATCTATTGGCTAATTCTTTCTGGTTTCTGCTGCTTTTGTCTGAACGTTGAACTCATGACCGTGTGGAGGCCATTCAGCCCATTGATTATATGTCACTGCTCAGTAATGGTAGACTGAGTACCCTGCCCCATTCCACTAGTAGATCTCTTGTAACTCAGCAAATTTACTTCGCTCAGTTCCTGCTTCCTTCTTGAAATTTTCTTTTGAAATCATTCCAAACATTTGCTTCCAATAACCATTGTAAGGCAATGAATTCTTGATCATTTGCTAACAAGGAGATTCTTTCTCTTATTCCCTTGTATTTCTTGCCAAAAGCCTTAAATCCTTGTTCCTTGGCTCTTGCTAATGGGAATGCTTTTCTTCATCTTATTTAAGCATGTCATAATTTTGTCCTGCTGTTCCAGAATACCCTTGAACCCACTCTGCTTCCAGGCAAAGAACTGTAGCTGCTGTACCCTGATCTCATAGCTAAATTCGCACATCCCAGGAACCATCCTGGTAAATTTCCTCTGCATCCCTCAAGGACCCTCACACCCTTACTAAGGTGTGGTGACTTTAAAAGTTGTAGTGGCCCAACCAGAGCGTTATAAAGATTAAATATGAGCTCCTTCCTTTTTTCTTTCTTTGATGCCCAAGATCCCATTCAGTTAGCCCACTGACATCTGGATGTGTCCTGCCACCTGCAAAGTTCTATGCACAATTCCCCATATTTTGGTCTGACAGGCAGTCTTTGCTTCTCTACTCAGAACCAAGTGAATAGCAACCTCCTGAACCGAACGGAGCAGACTTGTACTGGTCTGCAGGACAAGTTGCAGTACATCACAGCGCAAAACAAAGGGCTACAGACTCAGCTTAGCGAGACCAGACGTAAACAAGCCGAGGTGGATTGTAAGGTGAGCATCTGCTTAAACTTGCTTTCGATAGATTGCCGTCTGAGTTATCCGATTGAGCACAGGAAACTTTACTCCAAACAAAGTGAATCTCGCTGTAGTAGAAATGTGACCTGTTCAGGGGGGTGTGGAGAAAGTTTCTTTTGAGGAAATGCTGAGTGCTAACTAAGTGGGCAACACTTGGCTGGGTTTCATCACCTAGCTTTGACATGAAAATATCAAAGTTTCATGTGGCTGAGCAGTGGTATTACTCATCAACACCCAACATGAGCAGCTCACTGGCATGCCGATATAGTCACGGTGGTAACTCGTATTTATGCAGTGTATTTTCATGCCGCAGGTGTCCTGAGGTAGTTGATCAGAGCAACATCAGCACAAACATTTTGGACATCCAGTCACCTGAGTTATTGAGTTATAAGCTTGGTGAATGGTGGGTTTCATCAACTTGAAAGAAGAGAGAGTGATACTAACGTGCACAGGTTTTATGAGGAAATTCTAGAGCTTCGCATCTGGGTGGCTGAAGGCATAGCCACCTGCTTTAGAGTACATAGAGTCAATACAACACGGAAATAGGCCACTTGACTCAACTTGCTCATGCCGACCAGTTGTCCTAAATTAAGCATGTTCGGTTTGCCGATGTTTGACCCTTATCCTTCCAAACCTTTACTATACATGTAACCTTCCAGTGTTTTAAATCTTGTAGTTGTACCTGCTTCTCCCACTTCCTCTTGAAGCTTATTCCATCTTCACACTGCCCTCTGTGGAAAAAGTTGCTACTCGTGTCCCTTTTAAATCTTTTTGCCCCTCAACTTAAACTTTACGTCCTCTAGGTTTAGACTCCCCTACCCTGATGAAAAGACCTTAGCTATTCACCTTATCTATGCCCTTCATGACCTTATAAACCTCTAAAAGCCTACCTGTGATGCCAGTTTCAAGGAAGTATGTACCTGCACTCCTAGGTGTCTCTGACCACACTTCCCAGGGCCCTACCATTAACTGTGCAAGTCCTGTCCAGGTTTGCCTTAGCAAAATGCAGCATCTTGCATTTATCTGCATTAAATTCCTTCTGCCATCCCTCAACCCATTTGGCCCAGTTAAGAAGATCCTTGCCCACTAGACAACCAATTCTGGTGTCATCTACAAACTTACTAAACATGCCACCTCTATTCTCATCCAAATTGGTTATATAAATGACTAACTACAGTGGACCCAGCGCCGATCATTGTGGCACACTTCAGGTGATGCTTAAGACTAGGATTGGAAGAGCCCAATTATTTTGAAAGATTGTGGGCCTGGAGAAGTTTACAGATTTAGGCAGGGTGCCTGTGTTGAAAGGTTTGGAAGCATGGATTAGAATTTTAGAATTGTATTGCTTATCTGGAAGCCTGGCTAAAGACAGCAAGTACAGGGGATTTGAGTGAATTGGACACTTGAACATAGAACAGCGTAGCATAGGAACAGATGCTTTGACTCACCATGTCTGTGCCAACTGTGATGCTGTTCTCAACTAATTCCATTTGCCTGCGCATAGTCTATATGTATTCTCCATTTCATGTCTGTCTGAATGCCTCGTAAAAGTTGCTATTGTAACTGTTTCTACCAGCTCCCTGGCAGCGTGTTCCAGGCACTGACAACCCACTGAATTTTAAAAAAAACGTGCCTTGCACATGTTAAACTTGGCCCCTTTCACATTAAACCTATAACCCTTGTATCTGACATTTCTACTCTGGGCAAAAGCCTCCAACTATTCCCCTATCCATGCCTCTCAGAATGTATATACCTCTCTCAGATATATATACTTCACTCAGCCTCTGATACTTTATTGTAAACAATCCAACTTTGTCCAACCTCTCCTTCTAGCTAATAGACTTTAATCTAGGCAATATCCTGGTAAACCTCTTCTGCACCCTCTCCAAAGCTTCTACATCCTTCCCATAATTTGGCAAACAGAACTGCAACGAAACTATAAATGTGGGCTAACTAAAGCCTTATACAGCTACAACATGACTTGCCAACTTCCTTATTCATTGCCCTAATTGATCAGGGCAGGCATGCCATACAACTTTTTAACCAACTTTTTAACCAACTTATTCACTTGTATTGCCATTTTCAGGGAGCTTTGGACTTGCATCCCAAGATTTCGCTGCAAATCCGTGCACCTAAGGGTCCTGCCATTTACTGTAGACTTTCCTCTTGCGTTTTTCCTTACAAAATACACCACCTTACACTTGCCTCGATAAATTCCACCCACCCAACTTTCCAACTGATCTATACACTCCTGTAGCCTTTGACAATCTTCCGCACTATCTGATATTTCATTAATTTTCGTGTTATCTGCACCTTTCAAATGAGACCAAACACATTTTCATCTCGATCATCACTACTCCCACACCTCCAGTCAGAAAAGCACCCCTTCATAACTACGCTATGTCTTCTATGACCAAGCCAGTTTTGTATCCAACTTACCAACTCACTGTGGATCCTATGTGACTTAATCATCTGGACCAGCTTACCATGAGTGAGCTTGTCAAAACCTTTAGTAAAGTCCATGTAGACAACGTGCCGACCCTACTCTGGTCAATCATCTTGGTCATAGCCTTAAAAAAACTCAATCCAGTTTGAGAGAAAAGTCTTCCCCCTATGCAAAAGTTATGCTGACTATCCCTAATAAGCCCGTGCCTTTTCAAATATGAGTAAATCCTGTCCCTAAGAATCTTCTCCAATAATTTCCCTACCACTGATGTAAGGTTCACTGACCTATAGTATCCTGTTATCCCTGTTGCCCTTCTTGAACAAAGGAGCAACGTCTGCTATTCTCCAATCTTCTGGGTCTTTTCATATGGCTAAAAGAATACAAAGATTTCTGCCAAAGCCTTAGCAATTACCTCCCTTGCCTCCTTCGTTGTCCGGGAATAGATCCCATCAGGCCGTGGGGACTGATCTACCTTAGAACACCCAACAATATCAACATGCCCCTCCTTAATCTTACAATCATTCATCTCCTCGGTGAATGCCAATGTGAAGTACTCATTAAGGACCTCACCCACTTTGTCTGGCTCCATGCGTAAATTTCCTCCTTTGCCTGGCTGCTCACTAGCTTCTAATGTATGTATAACATACTTTGGGATTCTCTGTAATCCTACTTTTCAAGGACTTTTTATGGCCCTTTTTCCATAAGGATCTTGTCTGATTTAAGTTTCTTAAACCTTAGGAAATGCTTCCTTTTCTTTGCTAACCCTTCAATATTGCCTGATATCCAGAGTTCATAAGTTTTACCATCCTCACAAGAACATCCTGAACTCTGATTAGCTAGCCTTTAAAAGACACCCAGATGTCAGGTGTGGGTTTACCCTCAAACATCCACCCCAATCTAATGTATTAAGTCATACAGCATGCAACAGGCCCTCTGGCCTAAACTGGTCCACATTGACCATGGTGCCAACTCAGCTCTTTTCAATTGCCTGCAATAGGTCCATATACTTCTACACAGTGCCATCCATGTACCTATCCAAATGTTTTTCAAATGTCGCTATTGTACCTGCCTCAACTATTTTCTCCGGCACCCAATCCATACGTGCACCGCTCTCTATGTGAAGAAGTTGCCCCTCAGGTCCTCCTCAAATCTTTCCCTGCCTCACCTTAAAAGCATGCCCTCAATCTCCCATCCCCGGAAAAAGATCATATGCATTCATCCTATCTATGCCCCTCATGATATTAAACACCTCAATAATTCACCCTTTATTCTCTTACATTCCAAGGAATGAAGTCCTATCCTGGCCAACCTCACTCTGTAACTCAGGGCCTTCAGGTCCTGGCAACATCCTCATACATCTTTGCACAATTTCCAGTTTAACTATGTCTTTCCTATAACACAGTGTCCAAAAATAGTACACAGTACTCCCAAGTGCGGCCACACCACCAACGCATACAACTGTTACAAAATGTCCCAACTCCCTACAGTCAGTGACTTGACAGATGACGGCCAGCATGCCAAGTGCCACCTTCACCACCCTGTCTACCTGTGACACCGTTTTCAAAGAACTACATACTTGTACCCCTAGGTCCCTCTGTTCCACAACACTCCTCAGGACCTTACCATTTACTGTATGAGTCCTACCTTGCTTTGACTTTCTAAAGTGCAACACCTCCCACTTCTGTGTTGAATCGCATTCGCCAAACCTCAGCCCACTTCTCCATCTGATCAAGATCCCTGTATATTTTTTGATAACCTCCTTTACTATCAACGATATCTCCTAATATTGTATCATCCGCAAACTTACTAATCATGCCTTTACGTTTGCATCCAGATCATTTATGTAAATAACAAATAACAAACATCCTAGCACCAACACCACTAGTCAAAGGCCTCCAGTACAAGAAATAACCTTCAACCATCACCTTGTGCTTCCAATTATTGAGCCAGTTTTGAATCCATTTAGCTAGCTCTCCCTAAATGCTGTGTGACCTTATCTTTATGACTAGTCTGTAATGGAGGACCTTGTCAAAGGCCTTATTAAAGTCCATATAGACAACATCCACTGCTCTACTGTCATCTATGCTCTTGGTTACCTCTTCAAAAAACTCCAAAAGATTTGTCAGACACTACTTCCTGCGGGCAAATCCATGCTATCAGATCTTGGCAATACAAATGTTGGTTGATCCTGTCCTTCAGTATCCTCTCCAATAACTTGCCTACAGCTGATGTCAGGCTCATTGGCTTGTCTTTGGTACCTTTCTAAACAATAGAATGACAACATGTAGGGTGGCATGGCGGCTCAGTGGTTAGCACTGCTGCTCTTAGCACCAGGAACCTGGGTTCAATTCCACCATCAGGTGACTGTCAAACTTCACACATTCTCCCCATGTATGCGTGGGTTTCCTCCGGGTGCACCAGTTTCCTCCCACCATCCAAAGATGTGCAAGTTAGGTGGATTGGCCATGCTAAATTGCCCATAGTGTTCAGGTTAGGTCAGTTAGACATGGGAAAATGCAGGGTTAGGGGCCTGGGTTTGGGTGGGATTGTCTTTGGCAGGGTGGTGTGGACTTGTTGGGCTGAATGGACTGTTGCCACACTGTCGGGATTCTGTAATTACCCACTGTCCAGTCTTCCAGAACTCTCCAGTGTCTAAAGATGAAACAGAAATCCCTACAAGGGCTGCTGTAATTTCTTCCCTAGCTTCCCACAACATCTGAAGATGGACTTGATCAGGCTGAGGGGATGCATCCACCTTTATACACTTTAAGGCTGCAAACACCTCTCCTTTGGTAATATGTATGTGGTCCAAAACTTCCCCACTTGTTTCCCTTATTTCCTTAGCATCAATGATTCACTGAGGAGAAATATTCATTAAAAACCTCCCCATTTCCTGTGACTCCACACATAGATGACCATGCCAATCTTTAAGGGGACCCATTCTCTCCCTAGCCACCCTTCTGCTCTTCAGGATTATCTTTAACCTTGTCCGCCAGATCAATCTCATACCCTCTTTTTGCTCTTCCGATTTCCCTCTTAAGTGTAATATCCCAGCCCCTAGAGCCAATCCATGCTTTGAGCTCATCTGCCTTACCAGTCAGATCTTGTGTGTTGAAATAAATGCACTTTCAACCAGAAGCCTTTCCCCTCTCTTTACTGTGCCCCGGCTATCCTGAATAATAAACTTCCTCTCGATTGGCTCATGTATTTCCCCTTACTTCGTGATGGCCCTTGTTTTATTCAGAGTCCTGCACCTCTGTCAGACTAAATTTAACCCTCCCAGGTAACATTCGCAAATCTCCCCGCATGAATATTGGACACCCTCTGGTTCAAGTGCTGCCCATCCCTCTCATATAGGCCACCTCTACCCCAAAAAGAGATAACAATCTTTCCCCTCTTACCTTAAAGCTATTACCCCTCGTTTTGGACTCCACGCCCTAGGAAACCTCATGATTTTGTAAACCTCAATAAGATCACCCTTCAGCTTCTAAGGTCCCAGGGGGAAGAGCCCCAGCCTATTCAAGCCACTCCATATAGCTCAAACCCTTCAGTCCTCGCAACATCCTTGTCAATCTTTTCTGCAACCTCTCAAGTTTAACTACAATTCCATAGGAGGAATGTTCACAGTATTCCAAAAATGGCCTCAACAACATCCTGCACAGCTGCAACATGACGTCCCAAATCCTATACTCAGTGTTATGACCAATTAAGGCAAGCTTGCCAAATGTCATCTTCACCAACAAGACTACCTATAACTCCATTTTCAAGGAACTGTGCACCTACACCCCAAGGTTTCTTTGTTCAGCAATATCCCCAGGTGCCTATCATTGACTGTACAAGTCCTGCCCTAGTTTGCCTTACCAAAATGCAGCACCTCATATGTTTCTGAATTAAACTGCATCTACCACTGCTCGGCCCATTTTCCCATCTGATCATGGTCCCATTGTACACTGAGATAATCATTTTTGCTGTCCACTATACTATCTATTTTAATGTCATCTGAAAACTTAATAACCATATCTCCTATTCAGCTGGCCCTACCTAAACACTGTTGTTATTAACTTTCTCCCAATTTAATCTGAGGACCTGTCTTAAGGTAACTATCTAAAAGCTTACATTGCTCCAAGTTAAGTCTCAAACAGAGAATTTGGATGGCCTAATATTTTATGGCAGATAGAAAATGGGAGATCAGCTAGGTGTATGTTAGAATAGCTGAGTTTGCAACTAACCAAGATATCAATGAAGCTTTCAGCATCAGGAGCTGGGGCGTTGGGGTGCTTGTTCACAAATCGCTAAAAGTTAGCATATAGGTGCCGCAAGCAGTTCAGAAGGCAAACAGTGTGTCTGCCTTCATCACAAAGGATGCAGGAGTAAATATCTTGGTCTAGTTATATAAAGCCGTGGTGAAACCACACTGGAATATTTTGCACAGTTTCTGTCTCGTCCTCTAAGGAGGGCTGTACTTGCTATAAAGACAATGCAATGAAGATTCACTGCACTAATCCCAGGAATAGCAGGATTAATTTTTGGGGGTAGATTGAGGAGATTGGTGTACCTTCCCTTGTATTCTGAAGAATTGAGGGTGACCTCATTGAAAGGTGGAAAATTCTTACAGGGATGATGTGACTGAAGTGGATGAGTTGTTTCCCCTGGTCTGTAAATCTAAAACCAGACAATCTATCTCAGTAAAAGGGATAAACCATTGAAGACTGAGAGTGAATTCTTTGGAATTCTCTCCCTGAGTGCCGTGGAAACTCCATCATTGAGGAGGTTTGGGTGAGAAGTCAATAGATTTCTGGCAACTAACATTGAGCTATCACCAAAGGGATCGAGCAGATAGAAATAAGAGCCAGCCAAGACTAGATCCTTCAGGGGTACCATAGTTAAAAGTGCAGGAGCAGGAAGAGAAGTAATTGAAAATTATTCTTTGGCTATGTAAGTGCAGTTCCACTCAATTAGTAAATGGTGCAGGGGTGCTGAAGGAACGTCATGCAGTCGACCATATGAAAGGCTGCAGACTGGCCAAGGAAAGCTGGGAATCTTGTTGCAGTCACTCGCCCCACATCCTTGGAGAAATAGTACCCTGCCCAATAAATCCCTCCTGTTAGTAGTGGGAAAAGAATTTAATCGAATAAAATCTTTACACAAAGCAATTTTACTCTTGGATTTGCTCCATGCTAACATGAGTCAGAGGTGTTGATAATGGGTCTGAGTCATTAACAATGTTGTACAGCAAGAAATGTGAGACTATTTTCCCACCTCTTCAAGACAGGGTTTCAAATATACTTTAACCTGTGGCCATCCTCTCGGCTCAGGGCAAAACTATCTATCCAGAGACTGTCACTATTCTCACAGAATTCATTGTTTATTGGAACTCAACATTAATATCTCTTGCTGATTTCTGTTATTTCCAAACTTAAATACTGTTGGCTTCTTTCGATGATGAGCATGTTTGAAATAAAAGGCTATGGAGATTTGAACTGTATTTTGAGTGGTCTGACCTGAGCTGAGTTTCAGTTGCAGCTTGAATCTAAGTTCTGTTCTGCTGTGAGAGCTTGTGACAATAAGGGAAACAACTTCTTGGAAATAACAGTCTGAAAGTTTCAGAATACCCTTAAATGGAAACTAGCTTGCTTACTTGCCTTGATACAATTCTGCTCACTTTATTGTAATTTCTGAATGTTTCCCAAAATTCCACTATTACCATATCCTAAGTTGCCATTTGTTGCCAAGCGTGTTAGGCAATGCTTCACAAAAGAATAGAACAAAATGCTAATCTGACCAATAGCCATCAGCCAACATCAGACTCCTAAAATCAAATATGAGAAGCACAATGATGTTCAAATCTACGGGGTAACTTGTGACTACAGCCCGGATCATTCACATCTGCTTTTCCAAAGTCTGTAATAGAGAACAACCACTTTGCCCGGAAATAGGATCTGCCGTGCATAGCAAAATGGGTGCTAGTTGAGGCATCATTATTTCTTATTATTCAAGGAGAAGCTTAATAACCACACAAAGTGGAGAACAGTGATGGGAGATGTTAATGGAGTTAGGTTAATTCGAGGAGAAGATCAAATGGCATGTTTCTGTCATGTGATTTCTGTATAATACGACTTTTCAACTTCAGATTACCCTTTGAAGCTGTCTGTTTTCTACTTTTTGCAGCCCTTGTTAGTGCTTTTGGGAATGTGTTGGGGACTCCTGGCTTAGTTCAATTCGAATGTGCTACACTAATGGAAACAATTGATGCCCGAGAAAAACTTTGACTGATCTATTTGAAGATAAGAGGAGGGCATCTGTATTCTGCAGTGCAGTTTACAGCTGCTTATTGTGGCCATTTATGTGAGAGTGCCCCTGCTCCATGCTGTGTAGTTGTGAACAGGTGGTACCAACCATAAGTAGAAGGGAGATAATGGGAACTGCAGATGCTGGAGAATCCAAGATAACAAAGTGTGAAGCTGGATGAACACAGCAGGCCAAGCAGCATCTCGGGCGCACAAAAGCTGACGTTTCGGGCCTAGACCCTTCATCAGAGAGAATCTTTGTCACGGTTGAATATTGTCCCTTGGCTGGCCTTAAGACCTCACCATTCGTTGGCCTTAAACATTCTTTCCCCAAGTTGTTCACTGTACATCAAATGAATATCAACCTGTGAAGGCTTCTCATGAAGCATTCAGATATTGTGCCTGATGTTGATTAAGGGCCCCCCCCTACTGAAAAGGGAGCACCAAACTGGGGCAGTAGTCCTGTAGGCTGAAGAATTGACCAGCCAGTCACTAAACTATATCACTGAGATTGGCAACAAATACCAAACTATGTATGAGCCTGTACGTAGGATGAGGCCATGCCTATTTAGTATTCTGTCATATAAGTGCTGCTTACTCCAGGTTTGATTCTCAATTAAGATCCATTTTTGGATTGTGCTGGAGTTAAGATGCCAAAGCAAATACAGTGATTCTTGGTTAGTTGTGGAATTCTGGCACTGTTTTTAAATCCTGAGCCTCCATCCTTCTTGTTAGCATGTTTTATTAAATTACTGACAGTATGCTCGATGGTGCAGTAAGTAACCAAAAATCCAATAGAGCTTTTGTAACATACCCTTGCTGTAGTGGAGAAATGTTCACCTTTATGACTGACCGTCACATGTATAAGCGCTTTAGTTCTGCAGGTGTTACAGCCTGTGATCTAGGTTGTGATTGCATTCACTTTCTGCGAGCATAGGTACGGAATGGTTTCTGCCTCATACTTTTGATCTGTTGGATGTTCACGTTTGTTGGAAAGCATGGGTTTTCTTGAGCCGAATCTTGAAGCAAAACTGCTCATCTCCTCTGCTTTCTCCCACCACACCCCCACCCCAAAACCTTATTACTATAGATGCAAACCAGAACAGTAGATTCTGAATCAAGAAGCAAACTAATTGCACTAAAACAGAACTATGAAGGCAAAACTTAAAGGTAGTAGAAAGGTTTGGCTCTAGTCATTGGGCAGTTGTTCAGCAGATCTGGAGCTGTTTAGGTTAGCCCTGGGTCACACTACTGTGCATGGCCTGTTGCCACATTCTGACAGCAGGGACATGACCATTCTAAAAGGTGTTGACATGGTCAGTGAGCACTCAGTGTACATTTGAAGTGCTGTTATCCCCAGGCCTAATGCCTAATAAACTTATCCAAGCTTTGTCAAAGCAACATGTTACCTGCACATTAGGTCAGAGTGTAATCATCCAACTTCCATGCCATTTCTGGAAAAGGGGCCTTTCTTTCCAGTCAAGTTATAAAGCAACTGTTATCCCCTGCATCACCCGAGCCAAGATTTTTGTACTGCCAGTTGTTCTCCCAATTTAAATTTGAAACCTAATCAAACATTATATTTCCATTATCCAGCAATGCTGCATATTCCTGTGAAGATGATGTGTGTAGAACTGTCTTTTTGAAAACTTATGTGCCTGCACTTCCACTGCATTGATGTGCTGCGTAAAAATGGAACTGGTAAACCAGCAAAAAAGCTGTTTTTAACTTATCTGTCAGCTACAATTGAAGAGGAAGATGAGGACCTGAATTGTTGGTGAAAGTTGTGCATAATTAATCACTTTTTAAAAAGCAAAAGTTTTCATGCGATAATAGCAAATCTGCTTTAAATGTTTATATACAGAAGTTTTGTGTTTAGAAGTTCCAGCCTATAGTGGAATCCTACTCAGAACCAAATATTTCAAATTAGGAATCCATAAAGAGGGCCTTTCCTCAAATCAGTTTGTGGTCGAGTTTCCTACAAAACTCTTTGAATTCCTTGTTTAATATGTGACGTTACCCTGGAGCAGATACTTGTTTTAAAAAGGAGCAGGGAGGGTTTTGCTTTTTTTATTTGAAGAATATTTCTTTCAAATAAGGAAGTGGGAAGTTGTTGTTTAAAATCTGTGGTGATTTTTCATTCAGGTAGACATAAACATATTAGCAACTGAAGTGAGGTGGCCAAACTCTCTGCCCCATAACCCCTATCGTGGTCCTAAAAGTGCAACAACTGCAGTGTTTCAGCAGCTGGCAGAATAATCTGAGGGCTGCAAAGGGGCAAATTTCTAACAGACCCAAAAGCTGCTTAGTTATCAGCAAAAATGTAGCTGTATTTTGCACTCGAGCTATCAGAATAGCAACACTCTTAACAGTGATCCTTTAGATAAGGAGGTGTTGAGTATGATGGAAAAACTGACACTGACTCTGCTTTTGAAAAGCACCCACCATAATGATTAACTAGATTATGTGCATCTAGGTTTACTTTGTTTATGGATATTGATGATTTTTTTGACATTTTTCTGGCCGTTTTGGTTTGGACTTGGTTTCAAAAGTTAAATCAGACCCGACAAGATGATGAGAGAGTTGTGTAAATCAGCAGCACCGCTGATGGGTCAGGACACTGAGATTAGATAGTGAAGGAAATACACAAGGAAGCTGATTTTTTTTTCATTATGATTGACACTTAGCACTCATTCAGTCAGCTGGATTGTTGGTGTATTTGTTTCCAGTTTTCCACAACAGTTAGTCCCTCTGTCTTTTTTTTTGTGCCTGCGAATGTGTCTTTGTGTCTGTGGGTGGGTCACCCCTGCCTCTCCCAACCCTCTGTGTTTGTCTCACTGTGTGTGGGTTTGTTGTCTTTCCAAGTGTGTCACTAGTTCTTGTTTTAAGTTTAAGACATGCATGACTGAGCCGGTTACTAACTTTAATCCCATAAACACTCAGGCTGTAACAGGTTTATTCCAAGTACTTATCTGGGCTAAAGTCCTTCATTTTTCTCCTTATTTATTCACAAGATACTGGTGCTACCAGAAAGACCAACATTTGTCATTATCGCTAACTGCCGTTGAGAGCATTGAGGTTTACATTTTACGGGCAGACTTAGTGTTTACCACAACTTATCGAATCCTACATCACAGAAGGACGCTGTTCTGCCCTTCTTGCTTTTCAAAGAACTCACCAGTTAATTCCACCCCCCCCCCCCCAAACTTACTTCAGATCCCTCCGAATCTCTCTCAAAGTATTAACTCAATTCCCTTTACAAAATAATTACTGAATTTGCTTGCACTGCCCTTTTCAGCAGTACGTTGTAGATAAAAAGCAAATTCATGTCGTGAAGCTCTGGTTCACCAGTCATAGAACATAGAACATAGAACAGTACAGCACAGAACAGGCCCTTCAGCCCACAATGTTGTGCCGACCATTGATCCTCATGTATGCACCCTCAAATTTCTGTGACCATATACATGTCCAGCAGTCTCTTAAATGACCCCAATGACCTTGCTTCCACAACTGCTGCTGGCAACGCATTCCATGCTCTCACAACTCTCTGCGTAAAGAACCTGCCTCTGACATCCCCTCTATACTTTCCACCAACCAGCTTAAAACTATGACCCCTCGTGCTAGCCATTTCTGCCCTGGGAAATAGTCTCTGGCTATCAACTCTATCTATGCCTCTCATTATCTTGTATACCTCAATTAGATCCCCTCTCCTCCTCCTTTTCTCCAATGAAAAGAGACCGAGCTCAGTCAACCTCTCTTCATAAGATAAGCCCTCCAGTCCAGGCAGCATCCTGGTAAACCTCCTCTGAACCCTCTCCAAAGCATCCACATCTTTCCTATAATAGGGCGCCCAGAACTGGATGCAGTATTCCAAGTGCGGTCTAACCAAAGTTTTATAGAGCTGCAACAAGATCTCACGACTCTTAAACTCAATCCCCCTGTTAATGAAAGCCAAAACACCATATGCTTTCTTAACAACCCTGTCCACTTGGGTGGCCATTTTAAGGGATCTATGTATCTGCACACCAAGATCCCTCTGTTCCTCCACGCTGCCAAGAATCCTATCCTTAATCCTGTACTCAGCTTTCAAATTCGACCTTCCAAAATGCATCACCTCGCATTTATCCAGGTTGAACTCCATCTGCCACCTCTCAGCCCATCTCTGCATCCTGTCAATGTCCCGCTGCAGCCTACAACAGCCCTCTACACTGTCAACGACACCTCCGACCTTTGTGTCGTCTGCAAACTTGCTGACCCATCCTTCAATCCCCTCGTCCAAGTCATTAATAAAAATTACAAACAGTAGAGGCCCAAGGACAGAGCCCTGTGGAACTCCACTCACCACTGACTTCCAGGCAGAATATTTTCCTTCTACTACCACTCGCTGTCTTCTGTTGGCCAGCCAATTCTGTATCCAAGCAGCTAAGTTCCCCTGTATCCCATTCCTCCTGACCTTCTGAATGAGCCTACCATGGGGAACCTTATCAAATGCCTTACTGAAGTCCATATACACCACATCCACAGCTCGACCCTCATCAACTTTTCTAGTCACATCCTCAAAAAACTCAATAAGGTTTGTAAGGCATGACCTACCCCTCACAAAGCCGTGTTGACTGTATTTGATCAAGCCATGCTCTTCCAGATGGTCATAAATCTTATCCCTCAGAATCCTTTCTAACACCTTGCAGACGACAGACGTGAGACTTACCGGTCTATAATTGCCGGGGATTTTCCTATTTCCTTTCTTGAAGAGAGGAATTACATTTGCCTCTCTCCAGTCCTCAGGTACGACTCCAGTGGAGAGCGAGGATGCAAAGATCTTCGCAAGTGGCGAAGTAATTGCATTTCTCGCTTCCCAAAGCAGCCGAGGACAAATCTGATCCGGGCCTGGCGACTTGTCAATCTTAATGTTTGACAAAATTTTGGTGTAAATGCGCATTGCCTTGAATTTGGGGAAAATTTGACCAGAAAGACTAGGAGCTTGGGCACTGCACCTTATTGTGCTGTCTGAATCAATGAATCCTCTAAGCTCAGTTGTCAATTGTATTATCAGAACACAGTGTATATAGTATTTAAGTACTTTTTTTTCCTGCTTGAGTTGGAGTACAAGGGATAACTGCTGCCTGATGTCTCTCTGAGTTAGAGTTGCTGAAGGTTTTGAGCTTTTATTAGATGAATGGAAGTTTCAGAAGGAGTAATTATGATCCTTCTAATGCTTTCTGCTCAGAGTGCAAGTGTTTTAATAAAATTCAGGAGAATGTTCAGCTGCATTGACAGAGTGAATGGTGTCAGGCCAGGATTTGAGTTCACCTGTATCTGTTGCTTCCTCATCATAGAAACCCCATAGTGCACAAAGAGGCCATTCAGTCGGTTGAGTCTGCACTGACCCTCTGAACAGGATACCACCCAAACTCAGCCCCCACCTTATCCCCATAAATGCGCATTTACCATGGCTAATCCACCTAGCCTACACATTCCAGAGAAACTAAGGACAATTTAGCATGGCCAGTCTACCTAACCTGCACATCTTTGAACCATGGGAGGAAACTGGAGCACTCAGCAGAAACCCACGCAGACACTGCAAGAATTGTGCAAACGCCACAAAGTCATTCAAAGTTTGAATTGCACCCGGGTCCCTGGTGTTGAGAGGTAACAGTGATAACCGCTGGCCCAATGTTTTAGTTCATATCAGTTTTCAAACCAGTGGCTGTTGTGACTTCTGGCCATGCAGGTTTTTAAATGTTAAACCACTATATCTAGCCAGTAATAATCTCAAATGCCTTGTTCCCGAGTCTCCAAACCATGATGATTCCACGACCACCTCTCTGTGAGCTGTCCAGATTGCAATAGTCCCCCAGCCTGTCATCCTGAAGTGTCTGAACAGTGATGGTCCCACGGGCTCTGGTCTCTGGGCTCTCCGGATAGTGATGGTCCGAGAGCTTCCTATCTCCAAGCTCTCTGGACAGTGATGGTCCCACAGCCTCTGATCTGTGAGCTCTTGCAGTATCTCTGTGCTTTTTTAAAAGACTTACATCTGTAGCTAAAACAAAATATTCTGTATTTTGTCAAAACTTCTTTATTTTTGCCTAAGAATTGGCTACTTCCTGTCATAAGGCCATTGACAGCCAAGTATGCATTACAAATATGGTGCATATCCTGATTTGGTTCTCTGGAAGCAGATTATCACAAACTCTTCTGTTTGTTTTCTCCTTGGTCCCATTAAGGTGGGAAAAGTCAAAGGATAGCCATGCAGAAAAGCCACAGTGAGCCAAGGTTGTCATGGCTTGTGCTTGATTGATAGGAACTTGAGCCCAAGTAACTGCTGAGTCATATCTGCTTTGTGGGCGTGGAAAGAAAAGAACAGGACTGTTTGTCCTCGTTTAACACCAGTTCTCTCTCTCCTCCCTCTCGCCCTGCAGAGCCACCCTTGTTAAAAGCTTTGTACCTTGTACTGCTGACATCACATGACCATTGATCAATTAATTGAGTTGCTGGGGGAGAAATTATTAGATATATCAGCATTATATGTTCAGATATTGATAGTACAGCATGTTAGGTTAAGTGCTGGTGGAATGGTAATTTCAGTGGACGAGTAATGCAGAGGCCCTGCTAATGAAATCCTATTCTGGAAGTTGGTGAAGTTTGAATTCAATAAAATTTGTAATCTGCATAATGGCAACCACATAGCAATTGTTATGAGAAGCCATCTGGTTTACTAATGTTCTTTGTCATCCTTCCTGGCCTATCTTGGTGTGACTTCAGAGTCTTAACTGCTGTGTGAAATGACAAAGGCCACTCTGTTTTAGATCAATTAGAAATGGGCAACAAAAAAACTGGCCTTGCCAGTGATGCCCACGTCCCTTGTGAAAAGGATCTGTGTGTGGACACTGTTCCAAGCTCCTAAAATATACCTGAAATCTGAAGAGTAATGAACAATTGATAGATTTTAAATTAGGGTTATTTTGAACACTAACTGGTCACATTCTCACAAGGTGGGTGTGGTGGGGTGAGGAAGAGCACACAATCTACAGCACCCTGAATAACAAACAGTATAGTTTAAAATAAAACTGAGAAAGGAAGCTTCTGATATGTTATGCTTGTGATTCAAAAGTGAGACAGACAAGTGGAAAATAAAGTGAACTGAGGAGCAAAGAGACTTGTGAAAATAGATTAGCCTGCAGCAGAAAAAGGACTAAAAAGTTTTTTGTAAGTTCATGAGTAATAAACAGATAATCAGAATATAGGGTTGTATTGTGGAGATGGAGATGGAGCATGGCTGATTACATTGTGGGGGTCTAGGCCCGAAACGTCAGCTTTTGTGCTCCTGAAATGCTGCTTGGCCTGCTGTGTTCAGCCAGCTTCACACTTTGTTGATTACTTTGTGTCTGTCTTCAGAAAATAAAATATTGCCCATGTCAGTAAAGAAAATGATGACGGGTGCAGAAAGAACAAAAAAAAAGAGATTTTAGAACGCTGGCAGTGCTCAGAACTGGCAAACGCACTCAGTAGAGTATAGCTGTTCATCTGATTCCAATTTTTACACACCAGTTTTGTTCACATTCACTGGGATGTTGAAAAAATTTCAAAGTTGAAACATTAGAAATTCTTCCTGTGCTTCCTTAATCAAAGGACAAAATTGTGTATTCTTATGATCAAAGTTCAAATGTAAAAACTAATTTTTGTTTGCTTTGTCACCAAGTTAGACATTAATTTAGTGAGGCAGTTTTTTGCTGGCACAAGTGGCCCATGGCCACATACTTGAGAAAACATAGAACAGAACAGCACAGAAACAGGCCCCTCGGCCCATCCTGTTGTGTCAAACGTGGCACCAAATTAATCCCTTCTGCCTGCCTTTGGTCCATATCGTTCCATTCCTTGCATATTCATGTGCTTATCTAAAAGTCCCTTAAATGCCCCTAATATATCTGCCTCCATCACCATCCCTAGCAGCGCATTCCAGACTCTCACCACTCTGTTTTTAAAAAAAATTGTCCCTGAGGTCTTTGAACTGCCACCACTATACCCCCCCCCCCCACCCACCAACCCACGCACACCTTAAATGCACGCCCATTGGTATTAGATATTTCAACTCTCGAAAGAAGATTCTGAACATCTACCCTATCTGCGTATCTATCAGGTCTCCCGTCAGACTCTATCTCTCCAGAGACGACGAGTTTTTCTAGCCTCCTTATTGTTCATATCCTCTTATCCAAGCAGCAGCCTAGCAAATCTCTCCTGCACCCTCTCCAAAGCCTCCACATCCTTTGTGTGATGTAGCAACCAGAACTGAACACGCTACTCTAAATGCAGCCTAACCACAGCCTTATAAAGCTGCATTATGACATCCTGGCTGTTGGACTCATTCCCCCAACCAATAAAGGCAAGCATGCCTTTATCATATTATCTACTTGCTTGGCCGCTTTTGGGGAGCCCTGGACTTGAACTCCTTGGGTTGTATACATCAGTGTTGTTCAGGGTCCTGCCATTAACTGTATACCCTTCCTTAACATTTGATCTCATAAAGTGCAGCACCTCACTTACCTGGATTAAACTCCATCTGCCATTTCTCTGCTTAAATCTGCAACTGACCTATATCCCACTGTATCCTTTGACAACTATCTATACCGATCTTTGTATCATTTGCAAACTTACTAATCCACCCATCTATATTTTCTTCCAAGTCATTTATGTATATCACAAACAGCAGAGGTCCCAGTATCGATCCCTGCAGAACACCACTAGTCACAGAACTCCAACAGAAAAACAGCCTTGCACCACCACTCTCTGGCTTCCCCATAGAACACAATTCTGAATCCAAGCTGCCAAGTCACCGTGAACCCAATAGTCTTAATCTTTTGGATGAGGGATTTTGTCAAAAGCCCTACTAAAATCTATGTAGACGTCATCTCCTGCTCTTCCCTCATATATTACCTTCATCCCCTCTTTGATAAATTCAGTCAAATTAATACAACATGACCTGGCCTGAACAAAGCCATGTTTTTCCACATGTTCAAAAAGAATGGGTACCCAATGAACACAGTCCGCCGATTTCTCAGCAACAAACCCAAACAAACAGACAAAACAGGCCCAGAAACCATAACCACTCTCCTCTACATCAAAGACATTTCCGAAATGACTGCCAGACTACTCGGACCTCTTGGCATCAGGGTAGCCCACAAACCCACCAACCCACCAACACACTAAAACAGCAGCTAATGAACTTAAAAAACCCTATTCAGACAACAAGCAAAACGAACATCATCTACAAAACACCTTGCAAGAACTGTGACAAACACTACATTGGACAAACTGGCAGAAAGCTAGCCACCAGGATACATGGACATCAACTAGCCACAAAACCACATGACCCTCTATCACTCGTATCCTTGCATACAGATGAGGAAGGACACCGCTTTGATTGGGACAACACATCCATCCGAGGACAAGCCAAACAGAGACATGCACGAGAATTCCTAGAAGCATGACATTCCAACCGGAACTCCATCAACAAACACATTGACTTGGAACCAATCTACCATCCGCTGAGGAAAAGAACAGGAAATGACATCATCAATGCATGAAATGACATCACCAACCCAAGGAAACCTAAACAAATAAATAGAAAGCGGGACATAACACCAGCGTTTCATCAGGTTCACTGATGATGTTACCTAAAATGGTGACGAAACGTCTGAAAACTAACCTTCTGCTCAGCGAGCAAACTCACATCCATGTTTTTCCATACATGTGTAAATCCTATCCCTAAGAATTCTCTCCAATTCCTTCCCAACTGCCAATTTGAGACTGTATGTCAATTGTTTCCTGGATTATTCCTATTTTCCTTCTTGAATAGAGGAACAGTATCAGCTACTTACCAGTTCTCTAGGACCTCCTCCATGGCTAATGATGATACAAAGATCTTGGTCAAGGCCTTAAAAATCTCCTGTCTAGCCTCTCCCAGCAACCTGTGGTTCATACCATTGGGCCCTAGACTTATCTATCTAAATGTTCTTCAAGAGATGCAACACTTTCTTTCTTGAACTCAACGTACCCTAGCAAATTTGCATGCTCCACATAAGTTTCACTATCCTCTATATCCTTCTCCTGGTTGAATACTGACGCAAAGTATTAATGTAAGATCTTACCCATGAAATGCCAAAGCCATCACTGTGTTGCACAGGATAATGTTATTCAGTGATAACAAAGTGTGGAGCTGGATGAACACAGCAGACCAAGCAGCATCTTAGAGTATTGTCTTCCGTGTAAATTGCCACCTTCTGTTGGAATACCAGATGCAACAGACATTTTTTTTTGGTCTTA
The DNA here is from genome assembly GCF_030684315.1 of Stegostoma tigrinum. NCBI lineage: Eukaryota > Metazoa > Chordata > Chondrichthyes > Orectolobiformes > Stegostomatidae > Stegostoma > Stegostoma tigrinum. The sequence goes on along the minus strand of NC_081388.1, from coordinate 1,577,528 downwards.
CTAAGTCCAAAATCTTGGATCTACGTTCCTCGGGTTTTTGAAAGCTAGACATTTTGGTATCAATTTTCTTTTCATTGTCCGTAATCAAGAAACCACAATCTATGTTCTAATAAGTAATGAGGATGGCTGTTTTGTCGAAAACAATCAGGTACATTGTCAGTATTTGAAATAAAGATTGTTCAATTTCTGTATGCAGGAACATCAAGGCAGTGAAGTAGCCTAGATCGGGATAATTTGGCAGAGAATTATCAGTCTGTTTTCCTCCTATTAGAGGACAGGAGCTATGGCATATTTTGCAAACTTCAACTTGGAGGCTTGGTGTGGGTGGTGCTGAGATGTTCCAGGATTGTAGTTGGAAGCTCAAGTATATGGAGGGTGATCTCAGTGAAGAGAGAAGTTGAGTTTATATCTAACTGAGGTTCAAGTAACAAATGAAAAAATACTTTGTCCAAAAACTAAGAACGTGTTCCAAGAAGATTGTGAATACCAAAGTCTGCAATTTACTGGAAGAATAATGATTCATAAAGTGAGGAAGCTTACAAGCATCATCGTAAATAATGAGACTGAAGTTAGACTAATATTTTGACCTATACCATAGCTTCTAAGGATTTTAATTGGTGACAATCTAGTGGGATTTATTATTTCATTTCAAAGCTATGTGAAATTTGGTGTAGTACCACCAAATTGGAAGGACACAAACTACATGCTGTTAACCAACAAAGAGGAAAGGACAAGCCAAATAACGACTTGCTGAAGAGTTTAATACTAGAAGTGGAAGATTAAGAGACTGAATATGTACATCTGGAATGTAAAGACTGGGGCAAGTTGACATGTTTTGTGTAAGCTGCTCTTGTCACCTGACTGAATAGTTCTTTGAAACCTACTAAATTGATGCATAAAGAAGGATGAATGGGTGACTATTTTTAATCATTCATAGGACGTAGGTTTCACTGGCCGTGCCAGAATTTATTCATCCCTAATTGCCTTAAAGAAGGTGGTAGTGAACTGCCATCTTGAATCACTGATATTCATAGGCTTTAGGTACACCTATGCTGCTGTTAGAAAGGATTTCCAGGACTTTAACTCAGTAACTACAAAGGAATGTTGATATAGTTGAGTCAGGATTGTGAGTGACTTGGCAAGGTAACTTGCAGTTGGTGCTGCTTTCATGTATCTGCTGTCCTCAGTCTTCCAGAAGTAGTTCAAGTTTTGGAAATCACCGTGGAAGGAAACCTGATGATTTGCCTCAGTTTTTACCTTTGATTCTGGCGGATTTATATTTCTTGCTGTAGAGGTTTGACAGATATTGATTTTGGATAGTCTAATTTCTTTCCCTCTGGTTTAAGTCCAAGGCTGAGATCTGACTGAAGTCGCCCAGTTAAGCTAAAGCTGAGCCAACTGTGCCAGACACAATCAAATCCATACCCTTGGATCTCTGGGAAAGAGGATCGGGGCTATCTAAGTTGAACAGCCAGAATGAGAATGAGGAATGTTCTTGCATCAGACACCAGCTTGATCACCTTTTCTCCCTTCTAAGCAGTTTTTGAATAAACTTCATAACCTTCCCCCTAATTTCTTGCCTTCAATCGGAATCTTGCATGTGTTCCTTCCAAATCCATTTTTAAAGCCTATTATATGTACTATTTCTGCCTAATTTCCACCTTCCTGTGTATGTGTTATTTCTGACACAGGACCTGAATATGTTATGAGTGATAATGGGAACTGCAGATGCTGGAAAATCCAAGATAATAAAATGTGAGGCTGGATGAACACAGCAGGCCCAGCAGCATCTCAGGAGCACAAAAGCTGACGTTTCGGGCCTAGACCCTTCATCAGAGAGGGGGATGGGAAGAGGGAACTGGAATAAATAGGGAGAGAGGGGGAGGCGGACCGAAGATGGAGAGTAAAGAAGATAGGTGGAGAGAGTATAGTTGGGGAGGTAGGGAGGGGATAGGTCAGTCCAGGGAAGACGGACAGGTCAAGGAGGTGGGATGAGGTTAGTAGGTAGGAGATGGAGGTGCAGCTTGGGATGGGAGGAAGGAATGGGTGAGAGGAAGAACAGGTTAGGGAGGCAGAGACAGGTTGGACTGGTTTTGGGATGCAGTGGGTGGAGGGGAAGAGCTGGGCTGGTTGTGTGGTGCAGTGGGGGGAGGGGACGAACTGGGCTGGTTTAGGGATGCGGTGGGGGAAGGGGAGATTTTGAAGATGAAGTCCACATTGATACCATTGGGCTGCAGGGTTCCCAAGCTTTGGGTGGCATCATTGTGGCACTGCAGGAGGCCCATTATGGACATCCCTTAGATGAGTTCGCAATAAACAACTGCACCTCCCAGTCGCAAACCATTTCCACTCCCCCTCCCGTTTCTTAGATGACATGTCCATCATGGGCCTCCTGCAGTGCCACAATGATGCCACCCGAAGGTTGCAGGAACAGCGACTCATATTCCGCTTGGGAACCCTGCAGCCCAATGGTATCACTGTGGACTTCACCAGCTTCAAAATCTCCCCTTCCCCCACCGCACCCCAAAACCAGCCCAGTTCGTCCCCTCCCCCCACTGCACCACACAACCAGCCCAGCTCTTCCCCTCCACCCACTGCATCCCAAAACCAGTCCAACCTGTCTCTGCCTCCCTAACTTGTTCTTCCTCTCACCCATCCCTTCCTCCCACACCAAGCCGCACCTCCATCTCCTACCTACTAACCTCATCCCGCCTCCTTGACCTGTCCGTCTTCCCTGGACTGACCTATCCCCTCCCGACCTCCCCACCTATACTCTCTCCACCTATCTTCTTTTCTCTCCCTCTTCGGTCCGCCTCCCCCTCTCTCCCTATTTATTCCAGAACCCTCACCCCATCCCCCTCTCTGATGAAGGGTCTAGGCCCGAAACGTCAGCTTTTGTGCTCCTGAGATGCTGCTTGGCCTGCTGTGTTCATCCAGCCTCACATTTTATTAACCTGAATATATTATGTTTTATTTGTTCCCTTTTTCAGACTGCCCTACTAGACTGCCTCATGGCAGTGATGAACTTTGCATGAGCACTTAGCAATTAATCAATTTCAAAGCGGGGAACAAGAATTCGTGTAACTTGAGAAACCTGCTGAATTGTCTTTAAAATGGGTGGATGAGCAAAAGAGCAGGTTATTGATGGGATCCTTTTTGTTGTAATATGTTTTAATTGAAAGCTGTTCTAAGGACTCAGTGTTCTGTGATATTTGTTTGGTGACTTCTACTATATTTTACATTGAGGGAAATAGGCAATTTGTATTTAGGCTCTTGCATGTTCTGCTTAAACCTTGCCCCATAAACCAGCAATGAATGTGGATTTACAATTCCTGGGGAGGGATTTGTGGAAAGTAGCAATTGGAATGAGGATAATTTGTATTCAAGGAAGCCCACTTGACTGATCTGATACATCACCACTGAGAAAAACCGCAGTGTCCCTCATTGCCCCTTCCTGTTGGCATGCTTCCGTAGTTTTCACTCACAGCTCCTTATCTTGGAGTATGTTCCATCCATGGATTTCTCTTTCAGTAAGCATTTCCTAACATCAGTGCTAAGTTTGCCTTCTAGCTTGACATTGGGTGGCCGTTCTGCTCTGAACGTTGAATTTTCTGGACATTCATGATCTAGTCCGTTTGATCAAGTGTCCGGTTAGGAATGTGGTCACTGTGATGTATCAGTGGAATTGGAAAGGGATTGTGGAGCCACCTTCTCTGCTCTCTCCTGAAGAAATTTTCACTGTGCAAGAACCACGTGGAGAAAACTGATTTGAATCAGGTAGCAGAGTGGTTTCTGTCTGCAGTGTGGCAATTGTTCATATGAGTCAGTTGAAGTTTTTGCCTTTGTTCTTTCAATATAGGCTGCTATTTTTTTAAGAAACAAAAGTGTGCTCACGGAGAATTGAGAATAGATTCTCACTGTGAAGGGAGAAATTGAGTTAACATTTCAAGTCCAATATGACTCCTCTTCATAACCCAAAAAAGTCATATTGGGTCTGAAATAATAACTCTGTTCCTTTCTTGATGGATGCAGCCAGCCTTGTCAAGTTTCTGTAGCACTTTCTCCAATCTTTGACTGGCTTGTAGTTTAACACTCCAATGCTTCCTGCCTTTTATCACTGGAGTAATCTTTCATATTTAACTGCTTACACTAGAACAAGGAGGAGGTTATGGCTGTACGGTTTCGGGAAGCTGATAGTATTGCTGCCATCGCTGAACTTCGCCAGCGTATTGCTGAACTGGAAATTCAGGTACAGATGCTTGCTCCTTGTGTCGTGTGTGTTCAGATCATCTATACAGCCACATCTTATTACTTGTTGTCTGTGGTCACTCTCCTTGGCATACACCCTGATAATTAACAGGCTTTCTCTCCCATTCATCACTCTGCTTTCTCTCTATATTGGACAGTATTGTGCATTTGCATCGGTCATTTATGGTTTTCATATCCCAGTACCACTTGGTCTCCTTTATCACGATTTCTAGTCACACTCGGTATGTCTGATAACAGTTCTAACCTTTCACGGCTTGCCTTTTTGCTCTGAGTTCAAGGTAAGTACCCGTTGGAAGACCACCATTTTAAAATGGGTAATGTTTATGCTGGGTGCTTGTATAATCTTATTGCTCACCTCCTGACTAAAATATCTTAACTAACTTTTAAATTCTCTGATTTATCATGAAATTTGTGGTTTACTGTCTAATATAATTTAATTCCTTGCTGGTATTTGATATGTATTATTATACAATGCAATGCATGTGTTTTGTTTATTTAATTGGGTGTCCAAAATTGTAAATCTCAGCAGTCAGTCAATAAGGCAGGCTCCCTATATTCTTGCACCAGAATACAAGGCCTTCAGCCATGTGAGTACTTTGGCTGAGTGCTTCACTCTCATCCATCAGCCAGCACAAGCTTAGTCTAAGTCCATAACTTGTATTCATGAGGCTATTGATAATTTCCAATGTTGGAAGTTGGTGACTGTACCAATAAGAGTACCAGATGGTTAGAAGTGCCAGTCATAGAATCCCTACAGTGTGGAAATGGGCCATTCAGCCCAACAAGTCCACATCTACCCTCCAAAGAGCATCCCACCCAGACCCAGCCTCTTACCCTTCTCCTATATCCCTTTCCATAGCTAATACACCCAATCTACATATCCCTGAACACTGAGCAATTTAGCATGGTCAATCCACTTAGCTGCACATCTTTGGACTGTGGGACGAAACCAGAACACCCAGCAGAAACCCACGCAGACACAGGAAGAACATGCAAACTCCACACAGACAGTTGCCTGAAGGTGGAATCGAACCCAGGTCCCTGGTGCTGTGAGGCAGCACTGCTAACCACCTTGCCACCGTGCCTCCACAGGTAACCTCGTTAAGCAACTTAGAGCAATGATGGCGAAATGAAGAATTGACCAAGGAGCTGTTCCTCTCTTCCTATCTCCTGAGATTTCATACCATAGCATAGCAAGCCTTGGGTGCATTCTCAGGTCTCTAGCCCCTGCATAAGATGCGTGTCCTTCAATAAACCTGAAGTAGGTGGTTTTCTGTGACCTGGTGTTAAGTCTGAATTAATGGAAGGAAAGGCAGAGGATAGTTGGAAATTCACTGTTGTTGCCAACTTGTTCTTCTCCACTGCTGTTTCCATTTCTTTTGAAGCTGCTATCATGGCTGCCACATTGGACATGAAATGATAACTCTATCTTCTCAATTTCTCCAGTGCTTTCTGTTTTGATCATGGAAGAAATTAGTTGGGTTTTCAAGAGAGACTCTATAGAGCATATTTGAAATATTCATGCGTAGAACAGAAAAGGTTTTGTGTATCAAGTCGTTTGTATTTTGGTGAGACTTTGCATGCTAAAATCTTTTGACATCTGCTGTCACCTTTCACTGTTTCATTTGAGAATTTGGGTGATGTCGGACTGTAGTGAGAGCTGATGAGTCACTCGCTACGTTCCTGTGTTCAGTATGTAGCTGGGTTTTTAACCACATGTTGCATGCACTGTTTGACTAGAAAAGCAAGCCTCACTCATTCCGTTGCTCTATTAGACTGTTGGCCAAGACTGAGATCATAGAAATTCGAATGAATAAGCTGTGCAGTCATTTCAAAAATATTACAAAAGATTTGAAAACCTGTTCTGAGTGTTAATAAATATAGATTAACCTAAATATTCCTGACAAATCTTAACAGTGCACACCATCAGCATGCCCATGCAATGAGCTTGAAAATAAAATGTCAGAATTGAGAGAGATTATGAAACTCATGAAAGCTTTAATTCCCCACTTCTTTGTGCTGAGTTCAGGGGTATTGAATCCAGTGACTGTTTATGTCATGTCAATTCACTTTGAGCAATAAAAGGAGGAATTTGCATTAATATAAGGCTGCCTTTTGGGGAGGGCTTTGGCACCTCAGTGTCAAAGTAAAAGTGGGCCCTGAGCCCACACTTATTGGCACTGAAATCTGCTTGGCAGTATTACCATAGGTAGCTTCCTGATTGAACGGCTGGCAAGCTCTCTTCGAGGTGCTGTAGGAGAAGGTTTCCCTGCTGGGGTCTGCAGGAGTGGTTGGGCTATCATTGGGAGCTGAAGGTGGGGGATTCACCTCCAGAGAGGAGCTGTAACAGCTGATGTCCCTAGACGAGGCCCTTCTTTAGTGAGTCCTTTCCTGCTGGCATATTAATGGGAAGACACCTCCAGAGAACTGTCACCCCATTATCTATAAAATGCCAGCAGCACTGTACGGTGGCCTGTAATTGTTTGTGTATTTTTATAAAACATTTGTCTGCCTCTTTGGACTTGGCTAACCTCAGCATCTAGTCCAAATAATGGTTAAACTTCCCAACATGGGAGGCAGCAAATTCCTGGCTATTGGCGTTCTACACAATCCAGGAACATAGCTATGTCCTTCCATTTCCATGAAATAATTTTAGTCACCATTATGTAGGAAATCCAGCAGCCAATTTTCAAGCAGCTAGCTCCCACAGCAGGTTGGAAGATCAACTCATCTGTTTTTTTAAGTTATTAATTGATTGATAATTATTGACCTGGACAGCAGAGCGAGCTCTCCTGCCTCCTCTTTGAATAGTGTCATGGGGTCCTTTGACAGATTAGACATGGGCTGAATTTAATATTCTATTGTCGTCATGCCAGGAGAACAGGAGCACTGGAGTGCCAAATGGAGTTTTCACTTACACTTCTGAAGTTAGGATTAAATCCTTAATTTCTTGATTTCATAGTGTTGATGCCACAAATTGTGGCTGACATTCTACTTTATATCAATGGTTAACCCACCACTGAAGCAAACCTATGACTGTTAAATTTCTGCAGCTCCTAGTGGTTCACTGCTGTGCAAAATGTAGGTTTGTATTAAACTGCAAGTGAAAAAAGGACGAAAGATTTTGCTGTGAAATTACTGCTCTGTTTTCTGCCCTTCCCAGGAATGCAATACTGATCTAAATCCACTTACTTTTCTCAGTTTGGAAGCTAGTAGTCTGAAACTGAACCAGTCCTGAGCGCTGCTAGATTTTTGAGTGTGAGGAAAATGTTAGTGTTAATAGGGAGGCATTGAATCAGAGCTTGCAGATTGGACCCAGATCAGTGATTTGAGTGTGGATGATAAGAGGTATTTAGTTCAGTCATTTACCACAGATTGAGAGGTGGTTGGTGTTGTGGGGGGGAGGTAGTCTCAAGTCACGCAAGCATGAAAGACCACGCTTGGTAGTGTTATGAGTAATGGCTTATGGTCGGCTTATGATCAGCTGATAGTCACGTCAGTGCTCCAGATAGTTGTGAAAATGAGCAGTTATTAGGGCGTTTTACATTAAACAGTATCAATTGTAGCAATCAATGAGGATGAAAATGACTTTATTTCTGAAAATATTCACTCCACGGTGTTTATATAGTGCCTAGTTTGGAATATAGCAGTAGGTGTAGGCGATTTAGCACGTCAAAGCTGTTTTACTGTTCTGAGATCTCGGTGAATCTCCTTTAGTGTGAGCCAGGAAGTGGAAATGGAGTGTGAAAGCTATGTGTGATCACTGAGAGGCTGCCTCTGTCAGGACGGCAGTGTGCCTGAAAGAGGATGGGTATAGCAACCAACACATAGACTGCAGGCTGATGATGGGAGCCAAGTGACTTCAATCCTGTTGAGAGATAGGGTGGTTTCAAATACTTAGTACAGTACATTCATCAAGGATTGGGGCATATGTTTTGTAGACTTTGCCCTGGCTAGGCTCTGTAATACCTTCATGTCAGGTGTAGCTGTCTGATGAAATCCTGCCTGACTGGCTGTACATGAGGGGAGGGACTGAACCAAGAGAACTTCTTTATGGTACTGGTGATGTTTGTCTTTTTATTTCCATTGGTATTTCCCACCTACATGAAGAAAAACCAACCCCCTCCCCTAATCCCTCCTTCAATTGCCCTCACCGTCTTGCGCTCTCTGCATCTCACGCTGTGTCTCTCCTCCTCCTCCTCCAACGTGCACAATTAAGCAACTCACTGGAGGCGGAGGTTGTACAAATATATCCATCTTGGGGAAGCCCAGAATACCAGTCCAAAAGATAAGGCTGAAGTGTTTATGAACAATCTTCAACCAGAATTGCTGATCCATCTCAACTTTGCCAAAGGTTCCCAGTATCAACAGGCTAGGTATTCAGCCAATTTGATTCATTCTACATCATATCACAAAACAGTTGGAGGCATTGGATACTGCAAAGGTTCTGGCCCTGACAACATTTTGGCAATCATTCTAAAGGCTTGTGTCCCAGAAGTTGCCACTGCCCTAGCCAAGCTATTTTAGGACAGCTAAGCACTGATATCTATTCGACTTTGTGGAAAATTGCCCAGGTATGTCTGTATATAAAAAAACAGGACAAATCCAATCTGGCTAATACTGCTCCATTAATCTACTGTCTGTCACCAGTAAAGTGATCGAAGGTGCCACGTACAGTGCTGTCAAACGGCACCTGCTGAGCAATAACCTGCTCAGTGTCGCCCAGTTTGGGGTCCAACAGGCCTCTGTGGATGAGCGATGGCTTAGTTGTATTATCACTAGACTATTAATCCGAAAAAAAAACAAAAGAACTATCCAGCTAATGTTCTAGGGGCCCAGGTTCAAATTCCACCATGGCAGATGGTAGAGTTTGAATTCAATTTTTTAAAAAAGTCTAATTAAAAATCTACTGATCACCATGAAACCATTGCCAATTGTTGGAAAAAGCCATCTAGTTCACTAATGTCCCTCAGGGAAGGAAATTCTGCCATCCTCACCTGGTCTGGCCTACATGTGACTCCAGACCCACAGCAATGTGGCTGACTCTCAACTGCTCTCTGAAATGGCCTAGCAAGCCATTCAGTTGCACCAATCGCTACAAAGTCTCAAAAAAAATGAAACCGGACAGATCACCTGGCATTGACCTAGACAGCGGAAATTGCCCTGTTGACCATGCAGAGTCCTCCCCAATAGCATCTGCGGGGTTAGTGCCAAAATTGGGAGAGCTGTCTCTCAGACTAGTCAAGCAACAGCCTAACACAGTCATCCTCATAGAATTATATCTTACGATGTCTCAGACACTACCATCACCATCCCCGGATATGTCCTGTCCCATCGAAAGGACCGACCCAGCAGAGGTGCTGGCTCAGACATGTACAGTTGGGAGGGAGTAGCTCTGGGAGTCGTCAGCATTGACCCTGGACCCCACGATGTCTCATGGCTTCAGGTTAAACATCAGCAAGGAAACCACCATCCTCCCTTTAGCTGATGAATCAAAACTCCTTCCTGTTGAACAATAGTTGGACCGAAGATGGCAAGGGCACAAAATATACTCTGGATGGGGATTTTCAATGTCCACCACCAAGAGTGGCTCAGCAGCAGTACTACGCATCGAGCTGATCGGGTCTAAAGGACATAGCTGCAGCAGGTGGTGAGAGATCCAACAAGAGAGAAAAGCATACTTGACCTCATCCTTACCAACCTGTCCCCTGCAGTTGCATCAGTCCATGACCGTATCAGTAAGAGTGACCACAACGCGGTCCTTGTGGAGATGAAGCCTTCAGACTGGTGAACCTGACGTCAGTGGTGGAGTAGCTGTTGGAGAAGATACTGAGGGATAGTATCTATTTGTATTTGGAAGAAAATGGGCTTATTAGTGATTGGTTTTGTGCTGGGAAGGTCATGTCTTACCAACTTGATAGAATTCTTTGAGGAAGTGGCAAAGTCGATAGATGAGGGAGGGGCTGTAGATGTCATATACATGGACTTCAGTAAGGCATTTGATAAGGTTCCCCACGGTAGGCTGATGGAGAAAGTGAAGTCACATGGGGTCCAGGGTGTGCTAGCTAGATGAATTAAAAACACTGGCTGGGCAACAGGAGACAGAGAGTAGTAGTGGAAGGGGTTTCTCAAATTGGAGACCTGTGACCAGTGGTGTTCCACAGGGATCTGTGCTGGGACCACTGTTACTTGTGATATACATAAGTGATTTAGAGGAAGGTATAAGTGGTCGGATTAGCAAGTTTGCAGATGACACGAAGGTTGGTGGACCAGCAGATAGTGAAGGGGCCTGTCAGAGAATGCAGCAGAATATAGATAGATTGGAGAGTTGGGCGGAGAAATGGCAGATGAGGCAAATTCAGGCAAATGCGAGGTGATGCATTTTGGAAGACCCAATTCAAGAGCGAATTATATAGTAAATGGAAAAGCCCTGGAGAAGATTGTATAGAGAGATCTGGATGTTCAGGTCCATTGAATCCTGAAGATCGCTACGCAGGCCGATAGAGTGGTCAAGAAGGTATACGCCGTGCTTTCATTCATTGGACGGCGTATTGAGTACAAGAGTTGGCACGTCATGTTACAGTTGTATGGGACTTTGGTTTGACCACATTTGCAACACTGCGTACAGTTCTGGTCTCCACATTACCAAAAAGATGTGGATGCTTTGGAGAAAGTGCAGAGGAGATTTACCAGGAAGTTACCTGGTATAGAGAGCGCTAGCTATGAAGGGAGGTTGAGTAGATGAGGATTATTTACATTAGAAAGATGGAGGATGAGTGGGGACCTGATTGAGGTCTGCAAAATCATGAGAGGTATAGACAGGGTGGATAGCAAGAAGGTTTTTCCCCCAGGGTTGGGGACTCAATTACTAGGGGTCATGATTTCAAGGTGAGCGGGGAAAAGTTTAAGGGAGATATGCGTAGAAAATTCTTTATGCAGAGGGTGGTGGGTGCCTGGAACGATAACGTCATTTAAGATGTATCTAGACAGATACCTGAATGGGCAGAGAGCAGAGGGATAAAGATCCTTGAAACATAGGCAACAGGTTTCGATAGAGGATCTGGATCGGTGCAGGCTTGGAGGGCCGAAGGGCCTGTTCCTGTGCTGTAATTTTCTTTGTTCTTTCTTTGCTCACCATTGAGAATAACTTCCATTGTGTTGTGTGGCACTATCACCATGCTAAATGGGACAAAACTTTGCACATATCTAGCATTTCAAGACTGGGCATCCATGGGACCCTTGCAGGCTATCAATAGCAGCAGAATTATACTCTAGCACAGTCTGTAACCTCATGGCTGGGCATATCCCTCACTCAACCATTACCATCAAGCTAGGGGATCAATCCTGGCTCAATGGAGAGTGCAGGAGGGCATGCCGGGAGCAGCGCCAGGCATACCTAAAGATGAAGTGTACACCTGGTGAAGCCACCAAGCAGGACTACTTGCACACCAAACAGCAAAATCAGCAAGTGATAGACAGAGCTAAGTGATCCCACAACCACTGGATCAGATCTAAGCTCTGCAGTCCTGCTACATCTAGTCATGAATGGTTGGTGGATAATTAAACAACTCATTTCAGGAGTCAACTCCACGAATACCCTGTCCTCAATAATGGAAGAGCCCAGCACATCAGTGCAAAAGATAAGGCTGAAGCATTCACAGCAGTCTTCAGCCAGAAGTGCCACGTGGATGATCCATCTCTGCCGCCTCCCGTCTCCCCAGCATTATAGTTACCGGTCTTCAGCTAATTTGATTTGCTCCACATGATAGCAAGAAATGGCTAGAGACATTGGATGCTGCAAAGGCTATGGTCCTGACAATATTCTGGCAATTGTCCTGAAGAGTTGTGCTCCAGAACTTGCTGCTCTCCTAGCCAAGTTGTTCCAGTGTTATTACAACACTGGTACCTACCGGCAATGTGGAAAATTGCCCAAGTATGTCCTGCACAGAAAAAGCAGGACAAACCTAACCCAGCCAATTTTCCACCCCTTCAGTCTACTCTTGATCATCAGTAAAACGATAGAAGATGTCATCAACAATACTATCAAGCAGCACCAGTTTGGGTTCCACCAGGGCCACTCGGATCCTAGTCTCATTATATCCTTGGTTCTAACGTGGACAAAAGAGCCGAATTCCAGAGGTGAGGTAAGAGTGACAGCCCTTGACATCAAGGTTGCATTTGACAACAGTGCGGCATGAAGGAACCCTAGCAAAATTGCAGTCAATGGATGTCATGGGGCAAGCTCTCCTGTGTTTGGAATCATACCTGACATATAGGAAGGTCGTCGTGGTTGTTGGAGGTCAGTCAACTTAGCACCAGGATATTTCTGCATGAGTTCCTCAGGATAGTGTCCTCAGCCCAACCATCTTCAGCTGCTTCATTAATGATCTTCTCTCCAATATAAGGTCAGAAGTGGGGATGTTCGCCAATAATTGCGCAATGTTCACTATTTGTGACGATTCAAATACTGAAACAGTCTGTGTTCAAATGCAGCAATATCCAGGCTTGAGCTGACAAGACAAGTGACATCCACGTTACACAAATGCCAGGCTGTCATAATCTCCAATAAGAGACAATATGGTGTCGCCCCTTGACGTTCAATGATGTTGCCATCATTGAATCCCCCACTATCAACACCCTAGGGGTTATCATAGCCAGATACTCATCTGGACTGACCATATTAACACAGTGGCTCCAAGAACAAGCCAGAAGCTTGGAATACTGCAGTGAGTATCTCATCTCTTGATTCCTCAAAGCCTGTCCACCACCTACAAGACACAAGTCAGGAGTGGGATGGAATACTCCCCACTTGCCTGGATGAGTGCAGCCCCAACATCACTCCAGAAGCTTGACACCATCCAGGACAAAGCAGCCCACTTAATTGGCACTACATCCACAAGCATCCACTCCCCCAATCCCAGGACCACTTGCACCTAGATGGACAAGGCATCAAACATATGGGTACACTACCACCTCCAAGTTCCCCTCCAAACCACTCACCATCCTGACTTGGAAATATATTGCTTCACTGTTGCTGGGTCAAAATCGTGGAATTCCCTCCCTAATGGCATTGTGGGTCAATCTGTAGAAGGTGAATTGCAGTGGTTCAAGAAGGCAGCTCACCACCACCTTCTCAAGGGCAATTCGGGATGGTCAAGAAATGCTGGCAAGCCAGAGACCCACATCCCACAAATTAATAGAAAAAAAATTTAGTTCCTGACTGCATTACAGCCTTGGTTCAAACATGGACAAAAGAACTGAATTCCAGAAGTGAGGTGAGAGTGACTACCGTTTATATAAAAGCTATGTTTCAACCCTATGCTAGGGTTTCTAGCATCAAGTAGATAAAGCAGTGCCAGTGTCAATGGAAACCAGGGGTAAGGTCTCTGCTGTTTGGAGTCAAACCTGGCACAAAGGAGAATTTGTGTGGTGGTTAGCGATGAGTTATCTCACTTGCAGGACATCTGTACAGAAGTTCCACTGGGTGGTGTCCTCAGCCCAACCGTCTTCAGCTGCTCCAAAGGTGGCTGCCTGATGAAATTCTGCCAGACTGACTGTACCTGAGGGAGGGACTGAACCAGGAAATGAAGATGTTTAGTGATGATGGCACAATATTAAGCACCATTCCCCATTCCTCAGAAACTGAAGCAGTCCATGTCCAAATGCAACAAGTTGTAGACAATATCCAGACTTGGGTCGAAAAGTGGTAAGTAACGTTCATGTCACACAAGTTCCAGGCAATGACCATTTCTAACGAGAGAATCTAACAATCACTTTGATGTTCAGTGCTACTACCATCACTACATCCTCTAATATTAATATTGTGGGGGATTCCATTGACCAAAAACTGAACTTGACTAGTCCCATAGGTACTGCAACTCCAAAAGGAGATCAGAGACTAGGAACCTTACATGATTAATTCACCACCCCCTGACTATTCAAAGCCTGTCCACTGTCTACAAGGCACGAGTCACTTGCCTGGATGGGTGCAGCTGCAGTAACACTCAAGAAGGTTGAGATCATCCAGGACTAGGCAGCCCACTTAATTTGATACCACAATCACAAACATCCACTCCCTCCACCACTGATGCACGGTAGAAGCATGAGTACCATATACAAGATGCACTGCGGAAATTCGCCTAGACTCCTTAGCACCTTTCAAGCCCATTATCGCCACCTTTCATCTAGAAGGACAAGGGCAATAGATACATGGGAACACTACCTGCAAGTTCCCTTCAAGCTCTTTACCATCCCAATTTGGAAATACTTCACTGTTCCTCCAGTGACTCTGGATAGAACTTGGAATGGTATTGTGCTCTACCTACAGCACACGATTGCAGTGGTTCAAGAAGGCGGCTTGCCATCTCCTCCTCAGAACAAGAGAATCCTGGTCCAGCCAGCAATGCTAATATCCTGTGAGTTTAAAAAAAGTGGTTAAGACTTAACTCCTCTCTGAAATGGCCCTAGCAAGTCCTTTTGGTTCTGAGGCAATTAGGGATGGTAGTAAATATTGGCCTTGCCACTGATGCCGAAGTTCCATGTAAGAAGAACAGAAAATGTTGAATTGAGTGAAACAGCATCACTAACTGAGGAGGCTAATCAGTTGGACAGACTGGAAAACAAAATGTAACAGTGCCCAAAATATTTAGGGTCGAGAAACCTTTTCACCAATTGCTTGTTTGTTTTCTGCTTCAAAGAGAGAAGAAGGACGGATTCAAGGCCAACTGAACAACTCCGACTCCAATCAGATAATTCGTGAGCTGAAGGACCAAATCACAGAATTGAAAACAGAGGTAAAATTGAACAATTGTGCTGCCTTTTGTGAACATCTGTTGTGGACAGTTAGTGCTGTGACAAATTAACCATGAAGAAAGATGCTTCTGCTTTGGGGTCAATGTGGAAATTGCCCAGTTGGGTCCAGGTTTGCTGAAGTAACATTTTCCCATGAATCAGCAGACTCAGGCAGAGTGATAGAATGTCAATGTGTTTTCCACTTAGATTTTTTTTGATGTATTCAGAAGTGGTAGTCAAGTATAAGACTGATGAAAATAGTTTTATCAGTTACCGTTTTCACTTTGTTTGTGCAGTATTCTACCTGAACCTGTGAAAATGACTAAAACTGTCTTGCACCATTGTAATTTAGTTTCACTGCTGTGGAGTTGACAGTTTCTTAAAACTTAAATGTTTTTTGACCTGGATCGATATCTGAAATCTGCCTGTGCCACTAGAGAAGTAAACGACCTTCCCGAAACAGTGAAATCTTGCAGTTTTGGCCAGAAAATGTAACAATTTTTCAGCTGAGGTGTGATTTGGTCAAATTGAATCTTGAGGCAGCTTGAGTGATTATATTAAAAAAAACCCACGAAGTTAAGTAATTTAAATCATTTTTCATTTTTTTTATGAATTAATACTAGCTTGGGAATGTATATAACCTTGCAGAGGGACATTTGCTCTGTAAATCTACTAAACCTGCCCAACGTGTACAGGGAATCCAACACCTAGATTCATTTGGCCACACCATCTCTTTAAATCATTTAAGCCCAACTCAAACCAGAAATTTTTGAGTTTGTTTAACCTGAGATCTTCAGGCTGATTATTGATTGGAAAACCATGGTGTAAGTGACTCTTTGTCACAAACTATTTCTATGTGTTTCCATTTTTTTCTCATTGTTTGAATTTTGATTTTGCAATATTTATCTAGAAAAGTATCAATTCAATCATAATCAGTCAATTGAATTGTTTCTGCATGATGAAGTGGGTGTTGGATTGGATAAGTTTGACAGAGTATCTGGTGTTGCAGCTTTAGATTTCAAATTCACTGATCCCTAGTTCATATCCCTATCTGGATTCTCACTGGCCTGGTTTCCTCCAGAACATCAGGCTCATGACTTTCATCCTGAGTCAGCAGTGCAAGGGAGGCAAGCCTTATCTTGGTTAGATCTATTTCCCATGTGATTAAGAGTTTCTACTTGATAACATGCTTTTCTTAGCTACATCGGTTATGAACCATCCAAAGCAATGGGAAATTCTGGAGGAAATTGCAGTGAAGTATGTTTACTTAGTCCTATCAGTAAGGAATCAGACATTTCTGGGCTTTTGGAGAACAAAGGATTTGGTTGTACACCACAGTACACTGACACTTCTGCTGTCAGTTACCATGTGATTGTCTGCACAGCACTGTCTCTTCTACTGTTCTTTTTTCCCCACTTCTGCCCTAAAGGATCCTTCCCTTTTTCAATAAAAGCTGAAATTCCCAGTGGGGAATGTTTTGGTACCCTGTCTGAGGTATAAGGCCAGTGAGAAGTAACAAGTCCACATAATAAGAAGGTAAGCTGACTGGATGTTTTTCTGCACTTCTGTGAAGTTTTCTCCTTGGTGCTTAAGTCAGGTCACCAATTCCTCAGCGATAACAAGGTGTAGAGCTGGATGAACACAGCAGGCCAAGCAGCATCAGAGGAGCAGGAAAGCTGACATTTCAGGCCTAGACCCTTCTTCAGAAACGTCAGTTTTTCTGCTCCTCTGGTGCTGCTTGGCCGGTTGTGTTCATCCAGCTCAACAACTGGTTATCTCAGATTCTCCAGCATCTGCAGTTCCTCCTATCTCTCTCCAATTCCTCAAGCAGTTTTTAACAAATGAAACAATTGGACACAGGCATCAAGGTGTAAAATACCTGAAGCTATGTGACATGTGGGAAGGTGCTGGGCTAGTGATATTATCACTAGACTATCAATTCAGAAACCCAAGTAGTGTTCGAGGAACTTAGGTTCACAATGGCAAATGGTGGTTTGAATTTTTTTTTAAAAGTCTTGAATTGTCAATTGTGGAGAAAAATTCATCTGGTTCAGTAAGTTCTTTAGGGAAGTAATCTGCTGTTACCTGGTTTGGCTTACATGTGACTCCAGACCCTTGGAGTCTAGTTGACCCTTAACTGCTCTCTTGGCAATTAGTGGTGGGTACTAAATGTTGGCCTAGCTGATGACACCCATATCATATGAGTGAATAATAAAAAAAAACTCATTCCCATCTCCAAACATGTTCTTATTGAATTTCTGAATTTCCCTCCAAGGAATGCACTTAAAAGGATAATTTTGTTGTAGCAATTTGTACCCAACAGATTTAGGCCACTGCCTCAGTAACCATGAGTCCTCAAGAAAGTTTCTGATCAATTATCCCCCAAAAATGCACATTGTAAATAATGCGTATTGTTTCCCTTACCTTGTGTCCTTATGTGCATGTATCAAAATAAGCTCAGCTTTGACACACAATCTCTGTTGACTTGATCTTCACCTTTCAGAATTGAACCTAGCACTTTATCTTTTATGATCACTTACAGTGGAGTGCCTGGTAGCTGCCAGAATGAACACTTTTCCATCAGACAGTCCCAGATTTGGCTGCACCAGTGTTTAGTTTCTGCTGTCCTCCATCCTCAGTCCAGGTGTTCTTGTTGTCCCCTGAGGTCATGACATTGAATTTTATAGAAATAGTTTTTCTCACCAAGCCACTGCATCTGATCCCTCAGGCAGATCTGTTCTGAAGAAGGGTCCCGACCTGAAATGTCAGCTTTCCCGCTCCTCTGATACTGCCTGGCCTACTATGTTCCTCCAGCTCCACACTTTGTTATCTCTGACTCTAGCATCTGCAGTTCTTGCTATATGTCTGTTCAGAAGCTGTTTTGTTTTATCATCTTCCTCATTCCCTATCTACCCAGCTTCAGCCTGCTATCTCCTTGGGAACAGATGAAGACTGATCCACTAAAGTGTCTTACCTTCAGAGTAATGACAAAAAAAGTCAGAAAGTCACAAGTTACCACTATAAGGGTCTAGAGTTTAAAAGACGTTATGTGGTCCGTAAGACATAGACGCTGAAATTAGGCCATTTGGCCCATCAGATCTGCTCTACCATTCAATTCTGGCTGATAAGTTTCTCAACTTCATTGTCCTGCTTTCTCCCCTTAACCCTTGATCCCCTTGACAATCAAGAAATTATCTACCTCTGTCTTAAATATACACGATGGCCTGGCTTCTACAGCCCTCTGTGGCAATGAATTCCATAGATTCACCACTGTCTGGCTGAAGAAGTTTCTTATGATCGATGAATTAAGGAACATGGATAATATAGCAATGTGACCTATAGACTCAATGATCAGATAAATGGAATGAAGGGAGTGTTGAATTATGAGAGGAAGGTCTCTACCAGTCGAGCTGACAGAATACATCATGTTTGTTTGGAGCTATTATACGTGACGATGACACATTTGAGATGTGAATAGGTGTGATGTCTCATGCAGTCTCAGCAGTCAATACAATCTGTTGCTGTAATCACAATTTCAAATCACATTTTTTTCTCAAAACAGTATCAACTATCAGTAACAAAAACAGAAATTGCTAGAAAATCTCAGTAGTGTGGCAGCATCTGCAAGAGAAATCAGAGTTAATATTTTGCATGGAGTGGCCCTTCCTCAGAACTAATGGTAGCTAGGATAATGTCAGTTTGTATGCAGAAGATAGGGTGCAGGGAATGAGTAAGGAGTAAACAATAGGTGAGGATAGAGCCCAAAGAGAGACAAGAACAGTTGGACTGACAAAGGAGTGGATAACAATCTGGCTAGGAGAATTAAAAGCTATTAAAAGTCTTCCAACTCAAGTAACAGTAACCAGTTTTGACATTTCCCTTCAGGGTCACTGTCACGAACTACCTATTACATAGGTCACTGGTTTTCTACATAGGTCACTGGTTTTCTACATTGACTGGCTCAGTCAGCTGATGGAGTTTTTGATGATGTGACCTCTGTACGCTTTGCTCGCACTTTATCAGGATTGAATTATATTCTATAATGAAAATGCCTGATAAAGTATTTTATAAAGCGACAAAACATTATTTAATACAAAGTATCTATTCGTCAACTTTTCTCCAATGAAGGGAAATCATTTTGTCTTTTTTTACGTTAACATAACGACTTTATCTATGCTAGGATTTATATTTATAGTGAAAAGAGAGGATTTTGCTCTGAAGTTTATAGAACAGAGAATGCTTTCTGAAATGGGATGATTGACACAGTAACAGCATTTAAAGTGTTTAAAAATTAAGTTCAGTTAGCACAGAAGAGAACATAATTAGAGTCCATAGCTCTGATTTGACTTGAAGCAAATGGCCTCCTTTTGTGCAGTTTCAACCTTGTCTTGACCCAGTTTATAACACATTGATCAGGGATCTTCACAGTCATTATCCCTTAACGTTTGTCATCTTAACCCTCTATTTCAGTAACTTTGATAAAGATTAAACTGTTTAATCTTTAAGTATTACTGACTTCCCACTTCGGTGAGTCCCAGTCTGTATGCTGAATGTCGCATGGAGAAATTACAAGTCATTTGGTTGAATCAGCAGTTTTTCAGTTCTTTGAAGGTAATGTTTCAGTTATGGGTGTCGGTCTAGCTGCAGGACTGACTATCAAAGCATCCATTTATGCATCAAACAAATAAAACATCTACATAAAACTTCCAGTTACTCAAAAGTAACAGGAAATAATAATGAATAGAAATAACAAGGGAGAGGCTAATTGTTGCACTTGCCTTCTCGCCTGGGCAGCTACTAACTTATGTGAGCTTTGGCTGTGGATACTGGCAACCATCTGATAACCACAGCCAGAGTTAAATCAACCGGTGCACCAGAAGAACTCACTGCTGTCCCATTATGATCTTTCTGACTCCATACAATGCTGTGACCGGCCAGTGTTCGTGCTGGCCCTCTGGCAAGGATTATAACAGGGCAAGTGAACAGTTTCTGACTAATCTATCTCTCACTAGTAAAGGCATCAAGAGCTGTTGTAACATCACTACAGCTGACGCTGCACACACCAGTGTCTTGCTGGGCTGTGTGGATCTATATCACCCTATTGCGCAGCTGAACCATCAGGAACACAGTCTAAATTTTTTGACAAGATTTGTAGCTGAGGTCATGGATGAGGTTGCAGACTTGCTCGCCAAGCCGGTGTGTTTGATTGCAGATGTTTCATCACCCTGTTAGGTAACATCATTTGTGCACCTCCAGTGAAGTGTTGGTGTTCTGTCCAGATTGTTATTTATATGTATCAGTTTGCTGGGGTGGTTCAGTACTACTTCTGGTTCTGTTTGTCAGTGGTTGGTATATCGGGCCCAGTTCAATGTGTTTGTTGATGGAGTTCCGGTTGGAATTCCAGGCCTCCAGGAATTCCCTGGCATGTGTTATTATGGATGTGTTCCCAGTCTAATTCGTGTCCTTCTATGTCCATGTGTATTGAGACTGGTGAGAATTGGCCTCTCTCGTTGGCTAGTTGCATGTCTCTTGGTGTCTAGTTAGTGTTTGTGTACCCTTATTACCAGTTTTCTTCCAGTTTGGCCTGTGTACTGATTCTCACAGTCCTTGCATGGTGTTTTGTATATTACATTAGTTTTATTGATTGTGGGTATTGTGTCTTTGACGTTCGGCAGTAGCTATCGCAGGGTGGTTGTTTGTGGACTACCCTGATACTTAGGGGTCTAAGTAGTCTTGCAGTGATTTCAGATATGTCCCTGATGTACGGGAGGGTGACTAGCGTGTCTGACTGTGTTATGTCGTCTTGTTGTGGTCTATTGCAGAGGTAACAGCAGATTGTGCTTTTTAGGTATCCAAAAAGCACAATCTGCTGTTTACTCTGCAACAGAACGCAACGAGATGACACAACACAGCCAGAGTTAAATCAACCAGTACACCAGAAGAACTTGCTGCTCTCCCATTATGATCTTTCTGACACCATACAAAAGCTCATTAGCCACATAAAATCTACACAGCTCTACGAATCCCTGATTCTACTCGTGATAGCACTGTCATATCATCTGAACAAACAAACATTTAACATTTTCATGTTCTCAAGGCGATGCTGCGATACGATCTACTGCTTCAAGGATGCCTTGTTAGTGTTCAGTGCTGCCCTGAATCACTTGTAAACCACAGAAATTTAGCACAGAACTCCCCCTTAGTGGTTTCATGGAGATTTGTTTTGGCTTTATGGGCGTGGCTGACACTGGAAAACTCCCGTTTATTGTCCATTTCTGGTTACCTTAAGAGGATAAGGTTGAGGCTGGTTAAAACTGAGTGACTTGCCAGGCAACTGAACAGAATGTGAGAACTTGAAGTAGATAATTCAGTCCTTTTGAGTCTGTCTGCCATTTAACATGCACATGCCGGAAAGTAGTTTGGATTTTATTGACAATTTCAGTAGGTTCATCAGGAACACTTTAGTTTTCTCTCTGGTTTCAGCTGAAAGCACCTTCTTCAAATCCATTCCCAATTTGGATTTAAAGTTTGTCTCTAGATTCATTTTTTTCTTCCAGCACTGTGCTCGGTGCACATGCCACTGCGTGATGCACTCATACACTCTTAATGCATGGGGGATCTCTACACGCCCTGCTCATCCCTAGCCTGCTTCCAAGAAACAGTGCAGTATGTAGTGAACGACAACATAGCAATCATAACATCAACACGGGTAGCTTCCTTTCAAACCATTTGGACTGTGAACTTTAAAAATAAATTGACCCACTTCTGTTTAGCATGGAGAAACTACCATAAATCATAATTTCCAGGGGGAAGAAAGAACCTTCAATTTTGTAGACTTCTGTGTGATCCAGGCATTTCAAAACATTTTTAAAGGTAGTGAAGTGACCCTGAAGAGTAGTGGGTTCAGTGAGTAGTAGTTCAGAGGAGGCAGCCTCCAATTTGCATAGTCTTGCAGCAGATGACCAGATCATCTGGTATCTGAAGTGTTAGTTTAGTTTGTGGAAGAAATATTGACAAGAATACAGTTTGTAGTTCCCCTGCTTCTCCTGAAACCATGTCATGGGTTTTTCTCATGCCTCAAACTAAGCCTTTTGATGCCTCAAGTTGACATTCCATCTGCAAGTCAGCACATCAGACGATGCAGAGGTCCCAAAATGCTGAAATGTTTGCCTAGATTTTGTACTGTACTCTGGAGCGACCCTACAACTGTTGACTCTGACAAGCAAGCTACCCGCTAAACCGTGCTGTTAAATTCTTGCAACTTTCCATCATACACTGCAGTCTCGTGTCCAGGTTTATTTTCTAACAAACTATAGATAGAAAGGGGAAGAAAAAATTTGCTCTGAAATTACTTGCCTGCTTTCACCCCCTCCCAGAAATGCAACAAAACCAATCCGTTTATTTTTCCCAGTTTGGAATCTAGTTATCATAAATTGAACTGGTCCCAGTGCTGGAAGCTGCTGGATTTATGGGTGTGAAGGAAGGACCAAAGTCAATGATAACAGTGAGACATTGAATCAGAGATTGCAAAGTGGACGCAGATCAGTGATTTAAGTTCAGATGATAACCAGACGTACATAGTTTAGTTGCTCACTGAGGGGGACGGTGTATGTGGGAGGAATATCCAGTCATGCAAGCATGAAAGATCAATTTAGGTAGTGTTGAGTTTAATGATGTGTATTCAGCTGACAGGAACATAATAGTCCAGAGCACTTGTGAAAATGAGCAGTTTTTGGGATGCATCACATCCAGCAGTGCTGATACCAAATCTTTCCGAATGAGTTCTCTTCATTTGTTAAGTAGTGGCTTTGTTTGCACCCAATTTTACTCCCAGATGTTTGCACTTGTCTGATTGGAGAGCTTGACATTTGTTCACAAGTCATAAGGAAATATGCATATAATAAAAGCCTTTTTTCCAAAGCTGCACCTTGATTTTAAAAGTCTCCACCTTTTTATTCAATCTCTCCACGGACTTGTCCTCCCTATCTGTGAAACCTAATTCAGCTATACAACCATCTGAGATATCTGTATTCCTCTAATTTCTAACTTTTGAATAATCCTAATCACTGCATGACTGGTGACTATGCCTTAAGTTGCCAGAGCTCTGAACTTTGGAATACCCTTGCCTATTCTCTTTCCTCTGACATTCTACCTTCCTTTCATCCTTGAGAGTCATTTAGGGCACCAAATGAGGCCACTTGAACCTATGCAGTTGTCAATGATCAAGACACAAACCTGTTTCTTTACCATATTTTTGGTCACATGTCTTAATTCCTGTCATTGCTCAGTGATATCTTTTGTTCTGTAATGCACCTGTAAAACGTCTTAGAAAATACTATCAAGTTAACAGCAGTTCTATGTTTTTATTTCTAGGTAAACTTTGTTTTGCTCAAAGGTTTCTATTCCTCAAAAGTTACTGGTGTGTAAAAGGCAAGTTTCAATGAGTTAAAAGGTTGTATATCAAATTAGAAACCATTGCATCAAATTTTCACCATAAAGTAGTTTGTATAAGTTGCTTCTCCCAATAAATGATGGGTGGAAGAGACTAGTCCAGTTCCTGTACCATCAGGGATTTATTATTTCTTCTTGGGGAGTGACTGTCACTGGCAATGTGATCAGTTGCTGACCAACCCAAATTACAGTAAGAAGGTGGTAGTGAACAGTCTTCTTGAACCATTGCAGTCCATCTGGAGTGGTACAGTGACTCAATTGTTAGCACCAGGGACCAAGACTCAATTCCAGCCTTGGGTGACTGTCCATGTGGAGTTTTCACATTCTGCATGACTGCACCGGTTTCTACGGCTGCTCTGGTTTCTCACACAATACAAAGGTGCGCAGATTAGTGGATTGGCCATGCTAAATTACCCATAGTGTCCAGGAATATGCCAGCCGGGTGGATTAGCCATGGCAAATGCAGGGTTCCAGGGATTGATTAGGAGGGTGAGTCAGTATGAACTTGATGGTGCCAAACTGTAAGGACTCTGTGATCATCTGTAGCTGCACCCACGGTGCTGTTAGGAAGTCCGTTCTAGGATTTTGAAACAATGGCATACTCGCAAGTCATGATGAGTGTGACTTTGAGGGGAACTTGGGTGACAGTTTGGTATGCGTCATCCCTTCCTGTCTTTCCAGGTGGTAAAGATTGTGGTTTTGGAAGTTGCTGTGGACAAAAGCTTAGCAAATTTTGCTGTGTATCTTGTCAAATGCTGCCACTGCATGCAGGTGGTGGAGGGAGTGGATATGTAAGATGAAGGATAGAATATTGATCAAGTGGGCTGCTTTGATCTGAATGGTGCCAAACGTCTTGAGTGTTGTACTC
This sequence comes from Stegostoma tigrinum, assembly GCF_030684315.1. Classification (NCBI taxonomy): domain Eukaryota; kingdom Metazoa; phylum Chordata; class Chondrichthyes; order Orectolobiformes; family Stegostomatidae; genus Stegostoma; species Stegostoma tigrinum. The sequence goes on along the minus strand of NC_081388.1, from coordinate 1,553,149 downwards.
ATCTAGTCAAGTAGGGATTATTCCATCACCCTCCCATCTTGGGCTTTATAGATGGTGGACAGGCTTTGGGGAGTCAAGAGGTGAGTTACTCTTTACAGAGTTCCAAGCCTCTGACGTGCTGTTTTAGCCAAAGTGTATATATGCCTGGAATGTTGATGCTGGGGTTTTCAGGAATGGTATTGCCATTGAGAATCAATGAACAATGGTTAGATTCTCTCTGGTTGGAGATGGTCATTGGAATTTCTGTGCCATGATGCTATTTGCAACTTGACACCCCAAACCTGATGTTATCCAAGTCTTGTGGCATACAGATGTGGGTTACTTCAGTATCACTGAAGATTGCGATCTTAAAATCAGTGAATATTCCCACTTCTCACTTACTGAAGCAACTGAAGATTATCAGGCCCAAGACATGACCATTGCACGAGTTTGGGATAATTCTCAGGGCTTAGATTATCTAACTCCCCATAGCCTCAGCCTTCTTACTTTTCACACAGTATGACTCCAACCATTGAAGAGTTTACTCCTGATTCCCATTGAATTAATTTGCCTCCTTAATGTCACACTTATTCAAATGTTGCCCTGATGTCACTTTATTGACAATTAAAATGAATGTGAATGGATAGTAATTGGCCAGGTTCAATTACTTCTGTTTTTTGAGCAAGACGTAACTGAGCAACCGCCCACATGTCACAAAAACAGGAATTGCTGGTCTGGCAGCATCTGTTGGGAGAAAGCCATGTTAACATTTCAAGTCCAGTGACTCTTCTCCACATTGTTGGGTAGATGCCATTGTTGTAGCTGCGCTGGAACAGCTTGGCTAGGAGTGTATCAGAGATAATGGGAACTGCAGATGCTGGGGAATCCGAGATAACAAAGTGTAGAGCTGGATGAACGCAGCAGGCCAAGCAGCATCTTAGGAGCAGGAAAGCTGACGTTTCGGGCCTACACCTTTTTCTGATGAAGGGCCTAGGCCTGAAACGTCAGCTTTCCTGCTCCTAAGATGCTGCTTGGCTTGCTCTGTTCATCCAGCTCTACACTTTGTAATCTTGGCTAGGAGTTTTGCAAGTTGTGGAGCTCCAGTCTTCAGTACTATTGCTGGAGTATTGTCAGGACCCACCCAGTTTTTGCTGCTGCATGCAGTACCTCCGATGTTTCTTGATACCACATGGAGCGAATTTAATTTACTGAAGACTGGCACCAGTGATGCAGAGGACCTCTGGAGGAAGCCAAGCTGTATTATCCACTTGGTACATCTAGCCAACTGTGAGACAGTAAGATATAGGAGTAGCCCATTCAGCCCATCAGGTCTGCTCTGCCATTCAGTCATGGCTGATGTGTTTCTCAGCTTCATTCTCCTGCCTGTTCCCTGTAAGCTGTGGTCCCCTTGTTAACCAAGAACCTATCAATCTCTGTCTTAAAGATGCTTGATTACTTGGCCTCCACAGCCTTTTGCGATAGTGAGTTCCACAAATACACTGGTGTCCGGCTGAAGAAATTCCTTTTCATCTTAGCTCTAAAGGGTCTTCCCTTCACTCTGAGGCTGTGCCTTTGGGCCCTCATCTCTTAGTAGTGGAGGTAGCTTCGACTCTATCCAGGCATCCCAATATTGTGTAAGTTTCAATCAAATTGATGCTCCCCCCACCCAATCCACCATCCTTCTAAACTCCAAGTACAGACAATGTTTCCTTTCTTTCTTGAGCCAAGTTTTCTCCACTTGGAGGCTGCTGACACTTCTGCCGAACCTGACCACAAATCCTAGGCATATTGCAGCAAAATTATAACCCACCTCATTGTGTGAGCCTGTGTTGATCCCAATACTCTTTGCACTGTAGTCTCAAAATATGGTTCTCTTGGAACAATCTAGCATGTGATTTTGCTTAGCCTTGCTATTCCAGATTGCCACAGCTAAGATCATTCCATTTTGACTAATGGAAGTCACGTTGTGGTACACTTCTTGTTTAGGAATAGAGAATTCAGCAGCACAGATGGATCTGTTTCTCTTGTTATGCTGTGCTAGCTATTTAGAGAAGCAGCCAAAAACCAGCCCTTGCACCCTGCTTTTCTGCGTTGCTGTCTGTCGTCTTTTACTTTACATGTTGATCTATTCCCTCTTGTAGAAGGGTAATGGGGCTTCTAGTGGCAGAACGTTACTGCTCTGGCAATTCCGTCAGAATAAATGTCTCTGAAACATGCTTCCACACCCTGTGGCCTTGTTAAAGTGATAAACCTTTGTCACTTGATTCTCAATTTGAAAAAAATAAATATCCAAATAGATATTTCCTAGGACCGAATTTGTATATTGCTGAAGAAAGCCACATCGTGTCAAAGCTGTTCATCTTGAACTCATCAGGACAATTTGCCAGAATATCATTTTGAGGGGAACTTACTAATTATACTGAGAGGAAAGTTAATTAATGACAAGTGGTCTTTTGTAGAGGCATTGCTCTGGAGAATCCACCTCATACGCCGCTGCATCACTCCTCCTTTGACAAGTGGATCCTTTCTTCAGGAAGGGAAGTAGAACTGCTCACAGTACCACAGGGGCAGAGCAGTTCAGGGTCAACGATTTAGCGGAGGGTGGCAACAATCATTTCTTGGTCCATTTCTCAACACAGCCATATCTTATTTTCAGCACTTCTGTTGTGTGCTTTGTATTGACCAACAGTGTAAGATTTTCAAAAAAGTTGTGTGTTATTCAAGTTTTCACAATTCACTATTATTCTGATCTGACAACTCGGTGCTTTAAGGGTGGTTGGTTACAGGAATTGGCCACCTCTGTTTTCTGTTATTTTGTTAACATTTTCTGTCATGACAATATTTGGCATGCATATCCAGACACCTTTTTAAATGAGTTGTGGATTTCTGCTTCTACCATCATTTTTGGATAGTGAGTGTCAGACCTCAACCACCATCTGACCAAAATAGAAGAGGAGAGCTACCATCTGGCTGAATTCTCTAAATTAGAATTGCGCAGTCACAGAAAGACCTTTCAAGTGTTCACAATACTACATCAACCAAATACTGTAGATGCTGGAAATCTAGCAGGCAGTTCTCATGAAAGGTTACTGACATTAAACGTGCCCCAATAAACACATTGCCTGACTTGTCAAATATTTCCAAATCTTTTGCCAAATGCTGTTGCGACCAAGTTGACACATTTAAAATGTTAGCACCAGAAAATATCTCTATGTTCAAGAGTAGAGAGAAAGGTTTAAGGTGAGCAGTGTTCAAAGATAAATGTTGTAGAATCAACAGTTTCTATATTTTTAATAGAAATCTCTGATTCTATGACATTTGTATTTGAATGTTATACACCTTCCTTTCCACTTTAGAGCATAGGGAAATGTGTCAGCTCAATCACAGCAGCATTTGGTAAAGTTTAGAAATTTTAGAAAAAAGTTGGAAATATTCAGCAGGTCAGGCAATGTGTGTATAGAAGTATGTTTTATGTCAGTAGCTTTTGTTCACAACCAATTACCAGGTTTTTGCAGCATCCAGAGAATTTTGCTGTTGTACTACCTTGAGTATTAGCTGTCGTGAACTTTTGAAAGCTCCTTCCCTGTGGGTGCATAGTTCTAATTTAGAGGATTCAGGTCAGATGCTGGGAAATTCACTTTGCAGTCAATACAGATTCAATGGCTATGTGGCCTCTGGCTATATTTGGTGGATATTTCAATTGCCCAGATGGCCAGCATCCCAGGTTTCTAAAGGTAGTGGAGGTGGAGCTGGTAGTAGCCAAACTTCCCCAATCTTACCCTGATATTAAAGGCTAAAGGGAAAGAAAAAAATTCTTTTTCAAGCAAGGGTACAAGGATATTTCTTGTAACTGTAGGCCAGTGAGTTTAATGTCCACTTGAGTGAAGTGGGCAAGGTTTTGTTAAAAGGGAGAGGGAACAAAACAAATGGGTACTTGGAGAGTTTTGAATTAATGAGAGGGATCAAGCCCAAGTTTGTGAACAATATTTGTATGGGATTAATCTGATTTTAAAGTCATAACCCTTTGAATTAATGAGAGGGATCAAGCCCAAGTTTGTGAACAATATTTGTATGGGATTAATCTGATTTTAAAGTCATAACCCTTTGAATTAATGAGAGGGATCAAGCCCAAGTTTGTGAACAATATTTGTATGGGATTAATCTGATTTTAGAGTCATAACCCTTTGATCCAATCTGTCCATGTTAACCAAGTTTCCCAAACTAAACTAGTCCATTTGGCCCGTATCTCTTTCAGCCTTTCCTATTCATGTACCTGGATGTAAGTTTGCTCACTGAGCTGGAAGGTTAGTTTTCAGACATTTCGTCACCATTCTGGGTAACATCATCAGTGAGCCTCCGATGAAGCGCTGGTGTTATGTCCCGCTTTCTATTTATCTGGTTAGGTTTCCTTGGGTCGGTGATGTCATTTCCTGTTCTTGTTCTCAGGGGATGGTAGATTGGCTCCAGCTCAATGAGTTTGTTGATGGAGTTCCGGTTGGAATGCCATGCTTCTAGGAATTCTCGTGTGTGTCTCTGTTTGGCTTGTCCTCGGATGGATGTGTTGTCCCAATCAAAATGGTGTCCTTCCTTATCTGTATGTAAGGATACGAGTGATAGTGGGTCATGTCGTTTTGTGGCGAGTTGATGTTCGTGTATTCTGGTGGCTAGCTTTCTGCCAGTTTGTCCAATGTAGTGTTTGTCACAGTTCTTGCAAGGTATTTTGTTGATGACGTTTGTTTTGTTTTGGAAATGACATCACCAACCCAAGGAAACCTAACCAGATAAATAGAAAGCGGGACATAACACCAGCGCTTCATTGGAGGCTCACTGATGATGTTACCCAGAATGGTGACGAAATGTCTGAAAACTAACCTTCCAGCTCAGCGAGCAAACTCACATCCAGAACCTCAACCTGAGCTACAAATCTTCTCAAAACTCGCTAGCATTCATGTACCTGTCTGAATGTCTTTTGAATGTTGCAACTGTACCTGCATTTACTAGTTCCTCTGGCAATTCATTCCATATAAACATGACCCTTTGTGTGGAAAATGTTTCCCCTCAGGTTCCTTTTTAAATCTTTCCCTCTCACTTAAAACCTATGGCTTCTAGCTTTAAACTCCCTTACCCTCACGTTAAGACCTTGTCTAATCCTCTCGTGATTTTATAAACTCTTAAGGTCACCCCTCAAACTTCATCGCACCATGAAATAACAAAGTTCAAGAATGGAATATAATACAGTGGCTCCAATACAATGCCCCACTCTACTTCAAGCAATAAATGTTGACAACCGCAACAGAATAAGTCAGAAAGCAGCAATGCAAGTGAGAACTTTTTGACAACTTCTAGGAATGTGTATGACAATAATTACTGCATCAAACTGAAGCATGTATAGTTTGTAGTGGTGACAATTGCCTAGCATACCAGGCTGGATGATATTCGTTATGAAGCAATTCTTCTTTGTATAAAAAACCTCCAGCAGCATTGTTCTGCAGTGTTTCATGCTGTATGTGGGCTTTTCACTTTCTTGTGGCAGGAAGCCATGTTATCATCAGATTATGTAAGAAATCGTGGAAACTGAATACTTTATCTACCCCCAACATCACAAATAGTCCAGAAAGTTCTTGGTACCATTGTCTGGTAGCCAAGGTGCATTTATATTCGATGGTCCTTTTAGGATGTTGATTGCCCTTCATTCAAGGTGTAATGAGAAAAGAGCTGGAAACCTCTTGGCCATCTCTTTATTTCTGTGGGAAAAGGTAAGCTCTAATTAGAATGTTTGTAAGACTACTGTCCATAATTTATACCAATGATTTACTCTATTACTGAAGGTGCTATTCATTGGAGCAGTTGTTAAACAATGATCAACGTTGCTTGTACCAACAATTCTGATGAATGTAGAAGGTCCCATAAAACAATTGGGAGAGCAGAAAGTTCCCTTAGTCAAAAACTTCTCAAACAACTTCAAGAAAGAGAGAGGTTATTGTTGTTTTTGAATGATCTTGCTTTCCAAAAAGAAAATATTGCGTTGGTTTCATAGCAACCAATTGTATCTTAACACTTCAGACTTGTTCAGAGATGGGCTGTTGTACTAAGGACTAACCTGTCCTGCTGTCATTTCCTCACTACTACTAGCCAAGACCGAACAAAGTATCTCTCAGCATGGAAGCCAACAATCAAAGTGCCAGCTACGGGAACCAACCTATGACATATCTAAGTCTAGAGGTCTGACCATTGCATTGACATCCTTGCTCTGTTTGAATTGTTGCTGATGAATAGTGCTGCCCTGTTTCTTACTGAACCGTGATGATATTGCCACTGCTGGAATGTCCTCATTAACAAGTTTACAGCTTGGTCTCTTACCTCTTACTCTTGTATTGGCATATTGTTCACTTTCCAAGAACCTCGCTTCAACTCTGTTTTACCCCTAAAGCAGGTGGGTCTTGAACCTGGGCCTCTTGGCCCAGAAGTAGGGATATTACCACGATGTCACAAGAGCGTGACCTGTCCCTGCCTATTCTTCAAAGGGAAAAACAAAATGTGTCTACACTTTAGAATAATGTGTAGGGGGTGGCTTGCTGTGGAGGAGGGTGTAGTTAGTCCCTCATTACCTTTGTAATCATCAGATCACGGTCTTTGACTTTCCTCCTTACTCCTTAAAGGACTGTTTTCTGAAGTTCTCTTCTCAGCTGTAGATTTGCTGTTCACTGGAGGAGTCTGTCTCGAGCCACTTAATTTATTGCAGCAGCCAACTTTGGCATTATCAGCCCCCTTTTTATATAAAAAAATATATTTTGGAAATATAACTTTGGAAACTTTGACAGGTTTAGACAGAGGATCTCGATTGGCGCAGGCTTGGAGGGTCGAAAGGCCTGTTCGTGTGCTGTAATTTTCTTTGTTCTTTGTTCTTTATAAGTTTAAAAATGCCTAAAAGACTTGTGACCTCATGACATCATGTTCATAACCACCCCCTCAAACCTGTCATCTTCATAGTCTCTAGTGCTGTGGGCTTGATAAAAGACAAGGTTATCTTTGACTTTTCCTTGCATGCTCAGGATCCACCTCCATTGCCTTGAACCATAACAATCCCCACTTCCCTCTGCATTTTCTTTTTGAGAACCTTTCTCCTTTCTGCTACTGTGGCAAATTCACAGTTGCCCAGCCTATGTCCTTCTTAGCTGAACACATTCTCACCATGTTGGTCATTTGCTAGCCAAAGTTTTATAGCTTTGTTCCTATTTTAGAAGCCTTTACTCACTTCCATCCAAATTAAACCTCCTCAGTACATCCGCCTTACTTCATCTTAAGCACAAGGAGTGCAATTTGAGCTGGCACAGAACTAGTTTAGCCATACATCACCAGATCTGACTTGGCCATGTGACATGTCTGTTGTTTTCGTCTGAAGCCACCCACTGCACTCAATCTGAAGAGCGACAACGAATCATTTTTTTACATTACAAGGCATTTCCTTAAAAACGACAAAATGCAGGAGCAGAGTTAGTCATTTAACTCATCGCGTCTGCTGTGCCATTCAGTGAAATCATGGCTAATCTGATCATCCTTAACTCTACTTTCCTACCTTATCCCTATCACACCCTTGATTTCCTTATTGATTAAAAATCTATCTCAGCCTTGAACATACTTAACAGCTCTGCCCTGACAGTGGGTAAAAAAAATTCAACAAGCTGACGACCATCAGAAAAAACTCCTTTTGAAATTATTTCTTCTGGTCCTAGACTGTCCCACATCAACCTCACCATATCAAGTCCCTTAAGAGTCATATATTTCAATAAGATCTCCGTTCACTATTCTAAACTCCAATGAGTTCAAGTCTGACCTACTGAACCTCAAAGGAGAGTGCCTCCATACCTGGCCTAAGTGAACTTTCTCTGGATTGATTCCATAGCCAGAACATTTTCCTCAGATAAGCGGACCAAAATAGTTCACAGTATTCCAAGTGTGATTTTAACTGGTGCCTTGTTCCACTTCCTTATTTTTATACTTCATACCTTGGACATAAAGACCAACATTCTTTTTTGCCTTCCCTATTATCTATTGAACTTCCACTCCTAAGACTACCCCACAACCACATGGCACCTTCCCATGCAGTCACAGAAGGGATAATACTTGCCCATTTAGTACTTCTCTCCCCACTACCCAATGCACTTCCAGATGAAGCATCAATTTACCTGTATTTCACTCAGTCTAGTCTCCTGTATTTGTTGCTAACAATGTGGCCTCCTCCCCAGTGGGGAAACACTAACTGGGTTGACTGCTTTGCAGAGCACGTATATTCTAACATAATACAGCACAGGAACAGACGCCTCAGTCCACCATGTGAGCACTGACCGTGATGTCATTCTAAACTAATCTTATCTGCCTGCACATGATCCATATGCCTTTATTCCTTACCTGTTCAGCTATCTGTGTAAATGCCTCTTAACTGCTATGATTGTATCTGTTTCAACCACCTCCCCTGGCAGTGGGTTCAAGGCACTTAATACCCTTTCTGTAACCAAAAACTTACCTTGCACATCCTTTGGATTTTCCCCCTCGCACCATAAACTTATGACCCTTTAGTATTTGAAATTTCCACCCAGGGGAAAAGAATTCCAACTATCCACCCTACCCATGCCTCCAAATAGTGTATGTCAGATTGCCCCAACCCCCTCATGCTCTGTCAAAAACAATCCAAATTTGTCCAACCTCACCTTATGACTATTACCCTCCAATCCAGGCAACATCCTGGTAAACCTCTTTCACACCCTCTCCAAAGCCTCCATGTCCTCCTCATAATGGGATGGTCCGAACTACACACACTGCTCCAAATGTGGCCAAACTAAGGTTTTATGCAACTGCAATATGACTTTGCAACTGCTATATGTACTGCCTCAACTAATAAAGGCAAGCATGCCATATGTTGTCTTTGCCACCTTATCCACTTGTGTTGTCACTTTGAAAGCTGTAGAGTTGCACCCAAACAACAGAGGTCCTAGGACTGATCCTTTGTGGAGCACCACTGATCACAGACCTCTAGTCAGAAAAACATCCCTCCACAACAGCCCTCTGTTTTCTATGACCAAGCCAGTTTTGTATTCAACTTACCATGGATCCCATGTGACATAATTTTCCGTATCAGCCAACCACGAGGGATCTTGTCAAATGCTTATGTAAATCCATGTAGACAACGTTCAATGCCCTACCCTCATCAGTCACCTTCATCACTTTCTCTAAAGGCTCAATCAAGTTTGTAAGACAAGACCTCCCAGAATAAAAACATAGTAACTATCCCTAATAATTCCATTCCTTTTCAAATGTGAGTAAATCCTGCCTCTAAGAATCTTCCAGTGTGATTTCCCTACCATTGTTGTAAGGCTCATCAGCCTAGAATTTCCTGGATTATCCCCGTTGCAGTTTTTTTTGAACAAAGGGAAAACACTGGCTATTCTCCAGTCTTCTTGGACCTTCCCCTGGCTAAAGAAGATACAAAGATCTTTCTCGAGACCACAGAAGTATCTTCCCTTGCCTCCATCAATAACTTGGGATAGGTCACGTCAGACCCTCGGGACTTATCTACCATAACGTTTTTCAAGGTCTAACCCAACACTACCTCCCCTTACCATCCGCATGCCCTACAATATTAACACGTCCCTATTTCATCTACCATCATCCTATCCTGCTGCTTGGTGCATACTGATGCAAAGTACTCATTAAGGATATCACCCACTTTCTCTGGCTCCATCTATAAATTCCCTCCTATCGAGTGAACCACCCTTTCCTTCGCTGCCCTCTTGCTCCTGATATAAAATTATTTGGGAGTCTCCCTAATCCTACTTGCCAAGGACATTTTATGACCCCTTTTAGCCCTCCTGATTATTTGCTGCTTCCTTTATTTTCCTCAAAGGTTTTGCCTGATTTCAGTTTTCTAAATCTTGCACATGCTACCTTTTTCTTCTTGGCTAAACTTTCAATTTGCTTGTCATCTAAGGTTCTTGAATCTTAGCATTCTTATCTTTCATCTTCACAAGAACATGCTGGTCCTGAACTCTGATCAACTGGCTTGTAAAAAAAATTTTCCACATATCAAATGTGGATTTACCCTCAGCTTGGCCCAATCTAATTTGCCCGGTTCGTACCTAATAAGTTTGAGAAAATGACCCAGAGCTTTCAGTTGCCTCCTACTTCATCATGACACTGTGATCCCTGGCCAAGATTTCTGTCTTGGGCCTGCTGTAGTGAGCTAGCGGGGTCAGCAAAACTGGAAGAACAGCATTTCATTTTCCACTTGGGAATCCCTCGATACTCAAAATCGAGTTCAATAATTTTAGGGCCTGCACACCCCTTTCGTGCCTCCTTTGAAGGAGGAAAGATATGGTAGATAGAAAGGAAAAGGCAATAGAACAAGGTAGTAAAATTGATAGTGGTTGTCAGAATTTGGTCTGAAGGGGTGGAGTGTACCAACTTGAGAGCAGCGGCAATAAGGCCAGATTTTGTAATGTAATGTAATGATGAATATAGTAAAAAGACACACTCAAAAGCTCTGTTATATGAATGCACATGGCATTACTAACAAATGAATGAATTGACAATTGAAATAGAAGTTGGGAAATGTGAATGTTGACAGGAAGAATGGAGAAGCAATAGATTTGAATGGAGAGAGTGCAGTCTGAAGTACAGAGATCTGGATGTCCTGGTATATAATCAGAAAAGACTATTGTAGAAGTGCAGCATGTGGTTAAAAGTCACTTGGTAAACTGGCGTTTATTGCAAGCGAATATAAAAGTAGGGAAGTTTGTTAGTTATACAGGATGTTAGTGAATTAGTGATTTGGAGTACTGTGTCATGTTTCAGTGTAGGGTAGCTGTGTTGCTAATGGCCTAGTTGTCTGCAGAGTGACATAGTAGTTCAGTTCCGGCACCAGCTGAGATCACCATGAATGGTCTACCTTCTAGCCTGAGCTGTGGTGCCCCTCGGGTATGTTGGTGACATTCACGGTTTTGCTGTCCTCGCTTAACGGATCCAGTTGCAGTGGAAACAATTCAGCAAAGGTTCACATGACTGTATATGGAATGAAGGGATAGACTTATGAGGGAAGATTGAGCCATTTATACTATACTCATTGGAGTTGAGAATAATGAGAGGTACATTTACTGACATCGAAGATCCTAAGGCTGTATGTCAAGAGGTTGCCCCCCTTTCTGAAAGATGCTAGAAATAGGGGACACAGTTTAAAAATAAACTATCTCCCATTTCAGACGGAGAAGAGAGAGAATTTTTTCCAAAGATCATTAAAATGTGCAATTTTCCCTAGAGAGCAGTGAAGAAAGAGTTATTACATTTTACTTGAGTTAGATTATTGAGCGAGTTTTGAGAAGATTTGTAGCTCAGGTTGTGGTTCTGGATGTGACTTTGCTTGCTGAGCTGGAAGGTTAGTTTTCAGACGTTTCGTCACCATTCTAGGTAACATCATCAGTGAGCCTCCGACGAAGCGCTGGTGTTATGTCCCGCTTTCTATTTATCTGTTTAGGTTTCCTTGGGTTGGTGATGTCATTTCCTGTTCTTTTTCTCAGGGGATGGTAGATCGGCTCCAGCTCAATGTGTTTGTTGATGGAGTTCTGGTTGGAATGTCATGCTTCTAGGAATTCTCGTGCGTGTCTCTGTTTGGCTTGTCCTAGGATGGATGTGTTGTCCCAATCAAAGTGGTGTCCTTCCTAATCTGTATGTCAGGATACTAGTGATAGTGGGTCATGTGGTTTTGTGGCAAGCTGATGTTCATGTATCCTGGTGGCTAGCTTTCTGCCTGTTTTTCTGACAAACACTACATTGGACAAACAGGCAGAAAGCTAGCTACCAGGATACATGAACATCAACTAGCCACAAAACGACATGACCCACTATCACTAGTATCCTTACATACAGATGAGGAAGCTCACCACTTTGACTGGGATAAATAGAAAGCGGGACATAACACCAGCGCTTCATTGGAGGCTCACTGATGTTACCTAGAATGGTGGCGAAACGTCTGAAAACTAACCTTCCAGCTCAGTGAGCAAACTTAGATTATTGATTTAAGAAGGGAGTCGATTGTAATAGGGGATAACAGGAAAATAGAATTGAGTCTGCAATCAGATCAGCCTTAATCCTGTAAAATGGCAGAGCAGTTTTGAGAGGCTGGCCTACTCTTGTTCCTATTTCAATGTCTGCATATGTTAACATCTCCAACTCTCTGCTAATTTTTCTTGTAACTCATTCAGATCCTTCCAATATTGTTTCCTAACCTGTTGCAGGACTGAAAACCTAACCAAAGTTATAAATTACATTTTTCATTGACCATGAACAGAGTGCTTTTTCCATCATTAGCTTTCCCAAACTCTTTCTAGCCTTTGCACAGCAGCCAAACTATACTGTCCAGAATTTCTGCTCTGACCTTTAGTTTAATTCCTTTGTTGATAAATCTCTTAATCACTGATCACATCCTGAGTGCCTGTAATAGTAGGTTCTCTTTCCAGTTCTACACCACTACATCCAGAAAACACCAAGAATCCACGTTCCCCCTCCACTTTTTCATTCCTGTGATTTCCCTGAGAGCTGGTCCTGGCGTTTTCATGCAGGATTCCACTCACATCCTCCTTTCCACAATCTCATAAGATGCTTCCACAGCAAGTTTGTTGCCAGGTTGTTCATTATCCAGTCTCTAATGAGCCACAACTTTATCCTAGTGTCAGATTAATGGCAAAGATTGGAGATGATCTTTCAGAACTGGCAGCCACCTCGGGCAAAATCATTTTTTGTAACTTTTACCTAGCTGCCTGACTCCAGCCTGAGCTTTCAGCATTATCCATCTCTTCCCCTGCATCTTTTTCAAAACTTCCCTGCCTTTGTACCTTCCAGCACTCAGCTAGCCAACCTTCTGACCGTGATCCCCTGTAAACGCGAATGGTTTGCCCAAAGTAGAATCCCACAAGTTTTGTTATGATAATGCATATTGTTATAAGAATCTATCTATCATTGATTGACAGAGGATACTGCAGTGTGGAGGTAAACCATACCAAAAATTGAGACATCATGCTCAATTGCACCCTGTCATTGAGACAGCATCTCCACAACTTTGAGAAGGAACTATGATGTAGAGTCAGTCTGCTCCAGAATCTTGCTGGGTTTCCAAGGGGTAAGAAATGGTCAAATTTGTCATACAGTATCCTGTGTCCTTGGTGTACCCTGCAGTGAAGTGTCCAACTGAACTCTACATTGATCAACACCATGATAATGGCTGCTTGTGCTTACAGATTTATCAGTGATATGCTTTGATCAAGACCACTGTCTGGCTGACTGTGCTTGCAGATTTTGCACCACCACACTTAGACCACCACACTCAAACCACAGGTATGAAGTCTCAACAGTGTATTACATCTATCGGCAAAGATATGCTGTCCAGGCAGAATTAATCCATCTATGATTAATCAGTCTCAAATCTAGAACAATGTTTTAGACTATTATCAAAGCCCTGCAGAAGCCTCCCCTTCACTTCAATGATTGGCCTAATGCTCAAGAAAACTGAGACGTCCCGTATGAACACCCATTGTATAAACCGAAAGATCAAGCCTTACTCTCAAATTGTGAACAACCAGCCTCAGAAGAGTCATAGTAGATCCTGCCACTTGTTCCACTGATGGGAGAATGAGCCATTTCCGGTACATGACCATCTTAATCAGAATCTACAGCACTTTACACCTAGGTACTTTGCATTCAGCCTGCACTGTTACATCTGACCAGAATATCTGACTTAGATACTGATATCTGGTTTGGTATTTTGTTATTACTATGTAGAAAAATAAAAGACAACTTGAGCTTGCCACAACTCTGCTCATGTCTTAATCTGCAGCACATCCAGCTCACCCAACAAACTTAACTAACATATACCACAATTTGATGTCTCAAATTTTCATCTTCCTGTTTTATGGCCATGCTCATCTTTATGTCTAACCTCCAGTCTCAAGCTCTCTTTCCCAGAATCTCCATTTCTTTGCTCTAGTGAATCAGTCCTGTTCACAGTTGACAGTTACTTATGCTTGATACTAATAAATTCCTTTGCTAAATCTTACTACCTCTACCTCCCTTTTTCATGAAACATCTATTTGACCAGTCTTATTTTTTTAAGTTCTTTTGGTTTATGTATTTTAAATTACAGCTCTGTGAAACTGCTTGGGTCATTTTGCTGCAATGGTATTATATAAATGCAGCTTCTGGTAACACACCTGAAGGAGGAAAGCTCTGCATCTCACTGCTTAATGTCAGAATTTGCCCAGATGTATCTGTCCACAAAATGTGAGGCATACCTAATATGGCCTATTGCTGTCCTATCCATAAACAGAGAGAGGGGGTCATTAACTCTTTGCTTACCAGCAATAACTTGCTCACCAGTGCACAGTTTTGGTTCTATCAGGGCCGCTTGACTTTCGATCCCCGTCAACCGTAAGCCAAAAATTGACAAAAGAACAGTGTTATAAAAGGTGTCATCTCCCTTGACATTGACGCAGATTTGACCAAGTGTGGCACTAAGCAATATGAGTAAAATTCAGTCATTGCAAATTGAGGATCGTAGAGGGGAGCATTTTGCTGGCTGGAGTCATACTTGGCACGAAGGAGGTCATGATGGCAGATGGTCGCCTCAGGCCCTAGACTGTGGTACATGAATTCCTCATTATTTGTAAGTGAACATCCCAATTTTGTAATGTGGGATTGTTCACTGGCACTTGTAGATTAAACAAAGAACAACAGTAGGTCTCTCAGCCCTTCAAACCTGCGCCACCATTTGATAAGATCATGGCTGATCTGATTTTAACATCAATTCTACATTCCTACATTTCCAAAGATCAAGAATCTATCTGACTCTGCCTTAAAAGTATAAAGATTCTGCATCTACTCCCCTTTGAGGAAGACACTCAACTCTCAGATATAAACAAAAAGCATCCTCATCTGACTTGTATGGACATTCTCTTATTTTTGTGCTTTGAGCCCTGGTTCTGGATTTGCCCACAAGGTGAAACAACATGTTTTTGGAGTCTATGTGGTAAAGTCCTCTCAGGATCTTGTGTTTTAACTTGCTTCTGAATCTTCTGAACTCCAGAGGATACAGAGTCTGTCCCGTCTTTCCTCAAAAAGCAATGTCCTCATTCTAGATATATGTGAGTGCAGTTAAATACTGTATATAGTTATATACAAATGAAATTTGTAAATTTAAATGCTTAGTTAAAAGTAGGGAGTTGATACACAGGTGACATTTTCATGGAGTGTAATCCATCTTCTCCCATTGACTTAGTACTGAACAGAAGCCATCCCTGCCAACTTCACCATCAAAAATAACACAAAAGAAGCTAAAAATACATTTGTAAGAGCTGGACAATCACCTTCAGTAGAATGGTATTCTGATTTTTTTTCGGCCAGAAATAAGATACTGACCTATGCATGCGTGCAACCGTTACCCACAAAAGTACAGTGGTTGTAGAAAGGATCAGAGATCACAGTTTTCTGACCAGAGGCCAGATTGAGATTAGCTGTGATCAGCAAGTTATTTTCCAAGAGAATAGTGAACTTCAGGAGCAGGCTGGCAACTCACACAGACAGTACTGATTTAGTGAATTCTTTCACACGTGAACTGGACCTCTGTCTCCTGTGGCAAATGTCACTGCTTTCCCAAAGATTGACAGTGCTGTTAGGAATTCAGAGTATAGAGATCACCTGAACACACTACCTCATCTCTGTATTTAAAGAGGAATTTTCCAGATGCGCTGCCCCCAGACTGGATTGTCCTAAACCTGATTTTACATGACTGAAGAAGAGTTTTGTGTTCATATACGCGCAGAACTAAAATTCTTATACCTATTGCTTACTACCTGTTGTTGCACTTCTTTCTCACCCCAAACGCATTTTCTATTGTGTTGTCTACCCCTGTCTCCCTCTCCCTCTCCCTCCCCCGTCTCCTTCTTTCCCCCTCTGCCCCCAGTCTCCCTCTCTCCCTCTCCCTCTCCCCCTTCACCCCGTCTCCCTCTCTCTCTCTCTATCCCCGAGCGCGACCGTGTGTGTCTCTCGGTCTCTCGGTCTCTCGGTCTCTCGGTCTCTCGGTCTCTCGGTCTCTCGGTCTCTCGGTCTCTCGGTCTCTCGGTCTCTCGGTCTCTCTGTCTCTCTGTCTCTCTGTCTCTCTGTCTCTCTGTCTCTCTGTCTCTCTGTCTCTCTGTCTCTCTGTCTCTCTGTCTCTCTGTCTCTCTGTCTCTCGGTCTCTCGGCCTCTCGGCCTCTCGGCCTCTCGGCCTCTCGGCCTCTCGGCCTCTCGGCCTCTCGGCCTCTCGGCCTCTCGGCCTCTCGGCCTCTCGGCCTCTCGGCCTCTCGGCCTCTCGGTCTCTCTCTCTCTCTCCCCCCCCCCGTCTCTCTCTCTCTCTCTCTCCTACCTCCCCCCCATCTCTGCCTCTCTCTCCTACCTCCCCCCGTCTCTCTCTCTACCTGCCCCCGTCTCTCTCTCTCTCTCTCTCTCTCTCTACCTGCCCCCGTGTCTCTCTCTCTCTCTCTCCCTCTCTCTCTCTCTCTCTCTACCTCCCCCCGTCTCTCTCTCTCTACACCTCCCCCCCGTGTCTCTCTTTCTCTCTCTTTCTACCTCCCCCCCGCCCCGTCTGTCTGTCTGTCTCTGTCTCTCTCTCTGTCTGTCTGTCTCTCTGTCTCTCTCTCTGTCTGTCTGTCTCTGTCTCTCTCTCTCTGTCTGTCTGTCTCTCTCTCTCTGTCTGTCTGTCTCTCTGTCTCTGTCTGTCTGTCTCTCTGTCTCTGTCTGTCTGTCTCTCTCTCTCTCTCTCTCTCTCTCTGCCTCTCTCTCTATCTATCTCTCATCTCTTCAACCCCTCATCCCCCACCTTTGCACAGTTTCTTTAGACTAACTGTGTTTCAGGGTACTCTCCCCACACAGCAGTCAGATTTCGAGTAGTTGTGGCAAAGAGTGGGAGTCTGTGGTCTGATGAGATAGCGTTCAGTCGCGCAGTGAGGTTTTCAGACCCAGAGCACTGAGGAAGAAGTGCAGCCTGCGGAATCTCATTGCTGTTACCATCAAAGCAAATCCTGGCAACTACACCTGGAGACTGAAGTCGTGTGGTACTAAGTACATTGAATGTGTTGTTCTCTGACCCAGCCAACCAACCAGCAGCTTTCAGTGTTATAGGTGCAGCAGGTTGTTGTTGATAATTGTACCCTGTGTGCCCTCACCTTGGTTAGTTTGCTGTCAGCTGATGCAGTGACTTAGCAGACAGCCGTTTATTCCTGGGAGCCAGGCCTAACTGCAGCTCACAGGAAACATGAAACCCATCTCTGTAATTACAAACAAACCAAAACAGAAATTGCTGGAAAAGCTCTGGAGGCATCTGCGAGAGGAATCAGCATTAATGTTTTGGGTCCAGTAACCCTTCCTCAAAACTGATGGTAGCTAAGAAAATGTTGGTTTATATGCAGAAGATAGGGTGGGAAGAGGGGAGTAAGGAGTAAATGATAGGTAGCATAAAGCCCAAAGTAAAAGAAAAACAGTTAGGCAAACAAAGGAGTTGATAATGATCTAGCTAGGAGATTGAATAGCTATTAATGGAGACTGTTTGTGGCTAATAATGGGTAATGTGTGTAAAAGCAGACCATGCAATAACAAGGCCTTGTGTGAGTGAGTACGGCCAAGGATTTGGGAGAGTTCAAGCTCTAAAGATATTGAACTCTATTGAGCTCAGAAGGATGCAGGGTTTACAAGCGAAAAATGGGGTGCTCTTCTTCCAGTTTGCACTGAGCTTCACTAGAGCCTTGCAGCAAGCCTGTGACTGAGATTGGCCAGAGAACAGGGTGGTGTGTTGAAGTGGCAAGCAACTGGAAGCTCAGGGATTTTTTTTGCAGGCAGAACTTAGGTGTTCTGCAAAGTGGTCACCCAGTCTACGCTTTGCTTCCCCAATGTGGAGGAGACCACTTTGTGAGCAGCAAATGCTGTGAAGTGCAGGTAAAGTGCTGCTTTGCCTGGAAGGTATGTTTGGGCCTTTTAGATACTGAGGGCAGAGGAGGTAAATGGACAGGAGTTGCCCCTTCTGCAGTTTTTCTTTCTTTATTAATTCACAGAATGAGGGTGTTGTTGACTCAGCAGCATTGATTGCACAGCCCTAACCACACAGAGGCCAGTTAAGAGTCAACCACATTGCTGTGGGTCTGGAATCACATGTGGCCAGACCAAGTAAGGATAGCAATTTCCTTCCCTAAAGTATGAACCAGATGGATTTTTCCAACAGTCGACAATGGATTCATGGTCATCATCAGATTCTTAATTCCCGAAATTTATAAATTCACAATCCACCACCTGCCATGGCAGATTTTGAACGCAGGTGCCCAGATCATTACCTGGATCTCTGGATTAACAGTCCAGCAATAATGTCATTTGGCCATCAGGAAAGGTACTGTTGGGAGTGAAGGAAGAGTGGACCAGGATGTCCTGGAAGTTCCTACAGACCATTAATTTCAAACTGGACTGTGCTGAACTGTGAAAAACCCCGTCTGCAGCCCAAAACAGTTGGCAGTCTTCCTCCTGTGTGGAAAGAGGCTGCTGCCAGATTGAGGTGGAACTGCATTGCGGCTGCTGAGTTAAATGAGGGAGTGGAAAGGGAGTAGACGTTTATACTCTGGGGAACTAACAGTTCATGCCTATAGAAAGGGAGGATGCAGATGAGAGAATGAATGCAGATTTATTCCTGGCAGATGACTGAGTGGAAGTCTATTATTGGGAAGTGGGAGTGGTGTGGGAATATATATAATCTATCTCTCAGGCTGGACTTTAAGTTTCAAGATGTCAGGATCTCAGAGGATCCTCAGTTTTACTTTATTGTGCCACCCTCTCACAGCCTTCCCCACCTGAACAGGAATGTCAACTAGCCTGCACTTCCTCCGTTTAATAATTAATCAGGCAAACTTAAGCACCAACTATGAAGCTGTTGAATTGGCTGATCCTGGAAGAAGGTGACCAAAGTTGTCCTGATTTATTTATTAAGTAGAACAGTCACGTAGTACCTAAAGCACCTTATTTCTTCTGTATTTTTGAAGAGTCCAGACCCGGAACGCCAGCTTTTTAGATTAGATTAGATTCGATTCGATTCCCTACAGTGTGGAAACAGGCCCTTCAGCCCAACAAATCCACACCACCCGTTGGAGCATCCCACCCAGACCCAGCCCCCAATAACCCACACACGGCTGAACACCACGCATAATTTAGCATGGCCAATCCACCTAGCGTGCACATCTTTGGACTGTGGGAGGAAACCGCAGCACCCGGAGGAAACCCACGCAGACACGGGGAGAATGTGCAAACTCCACACAGACGGTTACCCGAGGCTGGAATTGAACCCGGGTGCCTGGTGCTGTGAGGCTGCAGTGAAAACCACTGAGCCACCATGCCGCTGTTCCCTGCTCCTCCAATGCTGCCTGGCCTCCTGTGTTCTTCCAGTGCCACACCTTATTATCCCAGACTCCAGCATCAGCAGTTCCCACTATCTCTTCTGTATTTGTGTTGTGTTTAGATTCTGACAGAAGCAGAATTAGAAAAAGTCATCAGTACCCTTTAGAAAATTATCAAGTGTATGTTAAATTTTAAGTGCAACACAAGGAAGCCGTAAATTTAAATATCGCAGCATTTAAATTGGCCTAAGAATACTGATATAAGCTTTCAACATTAAGGAGTCACAAAGCTGGAATATTGTAGCCAGGCATTCCTTTACAGCATCTCAATCTCTGATTTAAGAATTGGCAGTGTTCATTCCAAACGTATCTACAGCCTTTTTCCGTACAATAGCTACTGACCACAGACCTTAAGCTAAAGATTCCACATTTATGTGCAAGTAATTCAATGTCTTAGTGATTTCCTAATTAGCTGAGTATTCCTTTGTCTCTTCAGAAACCGTTTTCTTCTTTGCAGCCTCCTACTTTCTTTCTCCCAGAATCAAAGAATTCTCTTCTCAATACAGCCTTCCTGTCTCTGCCCCACTGCCCTTTTATCCTCACCACCTCTGCTCCCAGCCTGTTTTATAGAATCCTTGTCTCCCCCAACCCCATTGCAGCATCTTTCTTAACCTCTTCACTGCTCAATTAACAGCAAACACAGACAAGAACCATCCTGTGGTTGGAGGATCAGCTCCTTGCCATTTCTATTTAGGAGTGTGCTCACCTGGATGTTTGCAGATTTGGGGAGGCAGATTTACCTTCCATGTCCCCAGTGTAGTTTGAGTGACTGTGATGACAAATACTTGGGGGAATCATTCTATTTAGCATCTTCCTTAGGCTTACCCCAGAAAGAGATCTGCACCTTCAGGACATAAATGACACCTGGCTAGGTAAAAAGATTGGCAGAAAATACCACATAGTCCTGCTTTGTTAGAATATCCTGATCTGATTGGATTATACAATCACCAAAGGAGATACCACCCTCGGGACCATTTACAACAGCCAGCTCCACTTTGAATGCATAGTTCATCAAAATCACCAGATTCCTACGGGCTGTGGCACCGAGGTGAACGGATCCCTACACATCCATAATAGGATTTAAAAAATGTAAAATGATGCAGAAGGGCGTTTGGCCTATGGTATCTGCCAGTTGATGTAGCATAGTCCAAATGCCAGCTCTTGTCCATTAAACCCAGGTTTCAGCACTTTTGCAAGTATGTGGATATATAGTTAGTATGATGGGGTTTCTGACAATGCCACTCCTTAAGGACTCTTACAATTCTGAACTTCTCCTTGTCTCCCCTCTAATCATTCAACCTGTTCCTATAAATCTGCCCTCCCTGCTATTTATTCTTCGCATCCTTTCTATTCAGTCCCTATTTATATGATACAATACAACACAATTATACAAGGCAATACAGCACAGGAACAGGCCCTTGGATCCACCAAGCACCAATTCCTAATCATAATTTAGACCCACTACTTATTGCTCGTACACAGTTTCCATCCCCCTGTTTGAGTCTCATTCATGTGTCTATCAAGATGCGCCTGAAACGTTGTTAACATGCCTGCTTCCGCCGCCTCCTCTGGCAGTGTGTTCCAGGCACCCACTATCATCTGTGTGAAAAATTTTCCCTGCATGTATCCCCTAACCATTCCCCCTGTCACCTTGAATCTGTGCCCTCTTGTAGTTGACTTTTCTGTCCTGGGAAAAAGTCTCTGACTATCCATCCTATCTATGCTTTCCATTATTTTGTAAGCCTCTATCAAGTTCCCCTCAGCCTCCATCTTTCCTAGGAAAATCTGAGTTTCTCTAACCTCTCCTTGTAACTAAAACCTTTCAGACCAGGCAACATCCTGGTAAATCTTCGCTACACTTTCTCCAAAGCATCCAAGTCCTTCTGGTAGTGTGGTAATCAGAGCTGCGCACAATTTCCATGTTTATTTTTATTTTTATTTATTTAAAGTGACACAGCAGATATTATTAATTTATACAATAATATTAAATCTTCCTTTAGCCACCTCTATTCAAAAGAAAACGCTTCCAACCGATGCACTCTTCCCTCAAGCTAAACTGTCTCAATTCCTGGCAATATCCTCTGTATCCCCGCCCCCCTCTCTTTCTCCAGTGCCGTAACATTCTTCCCACAATATGGTGACCAAAACTCTGCACCGTACCATAGCTGTAGCCTAGGGATTGTATACAGTTCTAGTTTAACCATCCTGCTGTAGTATTCCATGCCTCAATTAATAAAGGTGCATTAACCTGCTATCTTTGGGGCTTGTGACTTATATTCCAAGAATGCCCTCTTTCTACCTCTCTGGTTCCTGCCATTTATAATTTGCTCTCTCTAAATATTATAATGTTACACTTCTCCAAACTGAATTCGATTTGCCATTTTTCTTCCCTCTTTGAGCAGTCTAGTGATTTTGCCTCCACTGCCTTCTAAGACGGTTCCAAATTGCACGATCCTCAGAATAACTCTCTCCCCATCTCTGTCCTGAAAGAAACAACCTTAAATCTAAAACAGTGCCCCCTAGTTCTGACTGACCTACAAGAAGGAAGTATCCCTTTCACTGTGTCAAGACCACGTAGAATCTTGTATACTTCAATTAGGGCACCCCTCACTCTTCAATTCTGGTCTGAAACCCAGCCTGTCTAACACATCTCCATAAGTCAACCCAATCATTTTGGCTATTAGTCTAGTGACAAGGTCCCTCCTGGCAGGCTGATACAGAACGTAAAGTCACACAGGGTCAGAGGTGAGCTTGCAAAATGGATAAATACTGGCTCGGTCATAGAAGACAGGCATTTCTGAAAGGAGGTCTGTGACAAGTGGCGTTCCTCAGGGATCAGTGTTGGGACATTTGCTGTTTGCAATATATATAAATTTTTGGAGGAGAACGTAACTGGTCTGATTAGTAAGTTTGCTAATGTCACAAAGGTTGGTGGAATGCGGACAGCAATGAGGACTTGGGCAGAGATGGCAGATGGCGTTTAATCTGGAAAAATGTGAAGTAATGTATTTTGGAAGGCATAATCCAGATGGAAAATATACAGTAAATGGCAGAACCCTCAAGAGTACTGATAGGCAGAAGGATCTGGGTGTACAAGTGCATAGGTCACTGGAAGTGGTAATGGAGTCAACAAGGCGTACACTATGCTTGTCTTCATCAGTCAGGGCAAAGAGTTTAAAAATTGGCAGGTAATGTTGCAGCTTTATAGAACCCTAGTTAGGCCACATTTGGAATATTGTGTTGAATTCTGGTCACCACACTTCCAGAAGGATGTGGTGGCTTTGGAGAGGGTACAGAAATGACTTACCGAGATGTTACCTGGAATGGAGGCTATTAGCTATGAGGTGAAGTTGGAGAAACTTGGGTTCTCACTGGAACAATGGAGGTTGAGGAGTGACCTGATAGAGGTCTACAAGATTATGAAAGGCGTGGTCAAACTGGACAGTCAGAAGCTTTTTCCCAGGGCGGAAAAATCCGTTACCAGGGTCATGGGTTTAAGGTGCGAGGAGCAAGGTTTAAAGGTGATGTACGAGGCAAGTTTGGAGGGTGGTGTGTGCCTGGAACTCGCTGCTGCGGGAGGTAGTGGAAGCAGATACTACAGTGACTTTTAAAGGGCGTCTTGACAAATATATGAATAGGATGGGAATAAAGGGATACAGTCCCTGGAAGGGTAGGGGGGATTTAGTTGTGACAGGCAGCATGCCGGTGCAGGCATGGAGGGCCGAAGTGCCTGTTCCTGTGCTGTAATTTTTCTCTGTTCTCTGTTCTCTGTTCTTTGAACATCCTCTGAACAGCCTACAATTTACAAGTCAAACAAGCCATTGCAGTGGCTAATAAACCTATGGAACCACTTGGAGACAATTTGTGGTGTGAGGTAGATATGTTCTCACCTGTTTAGTTTCTTCATCTGTAAGGTCAAAGTTTGCTGCTTCCGATTAACATCTGTTTATTTTTGAATACAGATCCGGCTTTTCAAAGGTCAGGGCTCCTTCCCAACTCCGATGAGCTTTGATGGGATTCATATTGTGAATCACATGGTTGCAGATGATGAATCCATTCAGTCGTCTGATGAGGATCTCTTACCTAGCCCAATGGGAATAAGCGGTCTGCAGGAGGGGCTGTACCCAATTCCGCATGGAAATGGACATTTCCTCAGAGGGCTGGAGATCTCGGGAAAGGACAGTGATGGCAGCACCGACAGCGATCAGGAGGATCGGAATTCTGCACTAGAGCTTGAAGCAGAGATGGCTAATCATATAATGTGTAATGAGAGCCCAAATAAGACACCTTCCATCTCAACAACTGTGTAATGAAGAACTTTATGGCATTCCACTAAGTGAGACTTAACTGTGTATGAGACCATCCTGAACTGCCTATTATTTCTGTCAGACTTTGGTCTAGCATTAAATTCCATACATATTTGCCAACAAGAAATGATCGTTCCTAGGCAGTGATTTTAAAGGCTGCTGCATCTGACTTTTTTTTTCCCCCATTGAAGGGAATAGAGTTGATTTAGAAAACACTCAGATTCTCTGGTATTTTTGCTGTTTTCTAAAACCCAGTTGCTAAAATATTTGTGTTCCACCTTCCGTGGTGTTCAATGTGCTGTCTTCCAGGTGTACACTGTAAGTGGGACACAGATTCATGGCAGCATTTTAAACATTTACAATTAAAACCTGCTGACTGTGGGATCTCTCCTCTCTTCCATTCCAATTCCTCACTGGACCAATGATACATAGGTCAAGTTCGCCAATAACTTCTGATACTTTACCCTTTGGATTTTCTGGGATTATTACATTTATGGATCACTATCACTTTCTCTAACTTGGAGGTTGAGCGTGACAAATGCCCAAACATCATAGCAGTCATATATTTAATTTCTAGATTTGTCTGGGAAACAGCAAATCAAAACTCTTACACTGAGGCAGTCTGACAACAGGACTTGATGGAAAATTTTTCATGTGCCAACTGACAGTATCTCATTGACATAACTAATGTATTATTTGACTGACACAACATTTAGTTTCTGACCGACTGTTTCACTGGTGTCTGGCCAAATCCATATCTGACACAGTGTATTGAACCATTAACTGACTGGCACAGTATCTAACTGACTCTGAAATTGATGTAACTAGCTATCACCCATGCCTTCATATCATTGTAACTCAAAGTTTGAAACCATTGTTGTAATGAAGATAATAAGAAAACGCTATGTCCCAGAGTGAAATTATTATCCAGTCCTTCACTACTTAAGACAGCTATCAAATTAAAATATTTATTTGGTTCTCAATTCAGATCTTCATCAAATCCTGTACTACTATATTCACATTTCTCTTTGAGTTAATTTTTATAATTTTAATTTTACCCCACTCGGAGCACTTTTTGTCTTTAAGATTGTTTTGCTACTTTTTAAACCCTGACACTTACTCTTATTGTGTTGTTGGAACTCTTGACCTGCTTTGCAACAGTAGAGGGATGCTTCTGTCATTTCCAAAAGTTTCAACCCTGGAAAATATTTCTTTTAAATTAGACCCAGAGATGCACTCTGCTCACAGCCATTCTCAAAGCGCTCCCACATGGCATCTGAGGAGTATAATTGAATGGTGAGAGCTGGGCTGAGCCTGTGTGGAGTGTACCACCTCCCACTGAGCTCCTGACATCTCCCGGTATTAGCTGGGACCTAGGTTCCTTTACTTTAAGTATTTAAATAGTCGAAGTTGACAGTATGGCCACTTCCTACAGTTAGCAATAAGAGTCCACCATGAGTCTTTTCTGAGGGAGTAAGTTTACTTGTTGAAGACGTGTAACCCAGGGTGATGTTGGGGAACAGCATTTGAAAAGTTAAGGTGAAATCCATCCTTAGAGTGATTTTCTGCTTGTGTGGCCCAAGTTTCCATGTGATCATGTTGCTGTTGCTGTTTCTGTTTATAACCGATTTGTGTACCAGAGCAGTGTGCCAATTACCTGTTACTCCACCTTGAGTTCACTTGATTTTTGTTTCCTGTTGTTGTATTAACATAACATATCATCACATGGACATAAAACATCTTCTCATCACTTTGGCATCATTGCTGTCCAAAACACACGGGATTCTGTTTCTGTTGTACTATATCTGTGATTTGAGAATGTGGTCGAAATAGAACAAACAGAATAGTTTCATGTAACTCTATCATTTCTGTGTCTCTGCGGAGGTGAGTCCTCAGGATTAGCTAAGGAAGAGAAGGGGTAACTGTACCATAATGATTGGTGAAATATCAGTCTCACTGAGGTCAGTGTTAAAGTTGAGACATTAACATTTCCATGCAGGAACAATGAAGCATACTTCCCTTGGAATGGGATACTCAGACTTCTCTTTGTTTTATTGCCACAAACCCTTATCCTTATATTTGCTTCCAAGTTTTTCAATAAGCACCCAATCCCGCTTGTGGGACATGTATAGAGGTATCTGTCTATTGCTATAGGGCAGTAAGTTGATGAGGTCACTAAGCTATCTAGTCCTTGTGTTACTATGCAGCAACTCTCAACTTACGCAAAAGAACATCTTGAGCATAAAGTGGAACAGGTGGTAATGTGGGATGACTGTGACCCTCAACAGACCCAGTCTCATTTTAGCTTCACTGTGGTGTGTTTCCTTCAGACTCTCATCAAATCATTACTAACATTGTGTATCTTATATGACTTTTATGTATCACTGCCTTGAGTAACACTGCACGGAATTGTTCACCATCTAGAACCAGACTTTGGTGCCATAAATCACATCTCAGGATTCAGGCTTAGAGGCAGCTAGTAGTTTTGCTGCTGCTGTTGGTATCTCTGATGCAAGGACCAATGCTTTGTATGGCATCACTAACTCAAGTGATCTCTCCAATATTGAGGGTAAAGTCCATAGCTGGTCCAATTTTCCAACCTCTAGTTATACAGATGTTACCTTGTACAAAGGGATTGAATTTGCAGGTTTCTTAAACATATCTCACTGACTTGTGGCATTTTATGCAGCAGACTTTTTTTTAAGTTTAGCTCTCCTGTTACCTAGGATACTGGTACAAGTAAGTGCAAAGTTCTCAATACTGCTTTCAAACTTCACTTTGCAGTCAGAGACTAACAATGCTTCAATGTTTGTAAATTTGAGCTGGGTTTGAATATACTGTGCATTTGGAGTTGAGCTGGATCACATACAAGTGTGAACAAGAGTTGTCCCATCACCTACCGCCCAGTGTATAAATTTGGAAATGGCCGTACAGTTAGTCCACAGCTGGCATTCAAATGACAGAATTCAGCTGACAGAAAATGGTTGTGTGAGAGCCTCGTGCCTGTGGGACTAGCTGAATCTCAGCATGTGCCCTGGAAGCTGCTTGGCAAGGGGAATGACTGCAGTTTGGGATACTGTGAATGAGAGACTTGTGTTGAGTTTAAAAGTGTCCTGCTGACTGTGGGAAGAGCAATGCTCTCTGTCGTTCAATGTGCAATCGTCCCTGAAATCAGATTTAGACAGGTGTCAGAGAAATCTGTCTGATGTCTGTGTATGAAAGTAGGTTTCGTTATTCGAAGATTGAAAGTGTAGGTCTCTAGTACAGCTGAGTACTAACGTACAAGTGTTATAACGAATTCTAGCAGCACATAGCACGACTGCAGATGGGTTTTCAGTGAGTACTCAGTACTCTGGGTTATTTGTTTGCCCCAGTATGTTTTGTTGTGTGTTAAAGCTGGTGTCACATCTCTGCCCATGGAGAGTGTCCAAGCTCGCTCAGTTGTATAAACATGTTAGCCTGTTGTGTTCCATGGCAAGTAGCGGTGATGTGCCATGTGATGTGTCACGGGACCAGTGATTAGAGGTTACATATGGCTTAAAACCAGGGCTGTTACTGAATTGTATATATTCTGCTACTATGTATTGCCAAAACAATGTAGTATACCATTTATATTGAATTTTTGTGAAAATATTCCACAATGGTTTTTGAGATGTCTGTATTGCCACATTCAGATTGTGAGTTCCTCTTGTAAAGCTGATCCATGCTGAATCATGACCATTTTTAGCTGCTAGATCTGTAAATAAGGACACCAGTGCACACTGAACCATAACTGTGTTTTCACATCAAGAGCACGAGCTTTATTTGTCCGTACTGTGTAACAGTGGAGGCTATCCTCATAAAGCAGTGAATGTGATCCAGAGATATTAAACCAGAACATTGTGGGCTTGTTTTTTTTTTCCTGGTCATTTGTGTATCCAAAGACTAGTTCAAACTTGAGCAAGTAAAGTTCAGTAAATTGTAGCAGTGCTGGCTGGAATTGATTCTCTGACATTGTGACAATAGACTCTCAGCCCCCATTGAGACCCTTAACTTCTGCACATCAAGTCAAATGGTGTTATTCTCCATCTGTTAATTACACTCAGAACCAATTCTGTAATAACTGCCTCCCCAATGATTCTGTAATTAATTTTGCCACACCAGATTCTGTACTTAATAACCCACTGATTTTTCTAAGTATTCTTTCTGGCCTGGCTCTCTCATTACTCTAATTTCTCCCTCTGTGCCTAGCTCTCTTAATTGCCCCTTGTCTATTACACACACTCCACCCTGATTGTATTTAACCTCTCTACTTGCATTCTCCAATTACTTTCTCCATACTCAATTATATATTGCTACACCCAGTATTATAATTATTCCATAGAATCCCTACCATCTGGGAAACAGGCCATTTGGCCCAATAAGTTCACACTGACCCTCCAAAGAGCATCCACCACCCTGCCTTTTGCATGGCTAACACATCTACTCTACACATTTCTGAACACTGGGGTAATTTAGCATGGCCAATCCACCTAACCTGTGCATCTTTGGACTGTGGGAGGAAACTAGAGTACCTGACAGAAATCCACGCAGACAGAGGGAGAATGTGCCAACTCCACATGGTTGCCCAAGGGTGGAATTGAACCCTGGGTCACTGGGGCTGTGAGGCAGTAGTCCTAACCACTGAGCCACTGTGCTGCCCATTAAATTGGCTTTGCTCTCCAGTTACATCACTCCGCATGATATCAAGAAACAGTTAAAGGCACAGTTACGACAAAGCTATGGGTCATAGAGTACTACAGCAGGGTAATAGAACCTTTGGTCCAACCAGGTCATGCTGACCATAATCCCAAATTAAACTTGTGCTTGGCCTATCTCCCTCCAAACATTTACTCGTATACTTATCCAATTGTCTTTTAAACATTGTCACTGTACCAACATCCACCACTTGCTCTGGAAGTTCATTCCATACATGAACCATGCTGTATTTTTTTTTTAAAAAGTTGCCTATTCTATCTTTTGCAAACCTTTCTCCTCACACTGAAATAGGGCAACATGTACTGAAGACCTATGCCCCAGAACTGGTCATGCCCTAGCCAAGTTCTTCCAATACTGTTAGAACACTAGTGGGAAATTGTCCACATATGTCCTGTACACAAAAAACAGCCCATTACCATCCATCAGCCAAGTGATGGAAGATGTCATCAACAATACTGTCAACAGCACCTGCTCAGTGACACGCAGCTTAGGTTCTGCCAGGGCCAATCAGCTCCTGACCTCATTACAGCTTTGGCTCAAACATGGACAAAGGAGCTAAATTCCAGAAATGAGGTGTATGTGACAACCCTTGACATCAAGGCCATATTCAACCAAGTGTTACATCAAAGACCTTACCAAAAATAGAATAGATAGGTACTGGGGCAAACTGTCCACTGGCTGGAGTCATACTTGGCACATCAGAAAATAGTTGTGGTTGTTGGAGGTCGGTCATCTCAGCACATGGATATCTCTGCAGGAGTTCTTCATGGTAATGTTCTAGGCCCAACCTTCAGCTACTACTTCAATGTCTGATTTGGATTGATGAATGGCAAGTAATGTTTGCACCACACAATTGCCAGGTAATGACCATCTCCAATAAAAGACAATCTAATCACTGCCCGTTAGCATTCAAGGGCGTGACCCTCATTGAACTCCCCATTAAGGACATCATTCAGATTACCACTGACTAGAAATTCAACTGGACTCACCACATAAACTCAGTGGCTACGTAAATAGATCAGAAGCTGGGAATAGCGTGACAAATCACTCACTTCCTGACCCCCCCCCCCCCCAAGCTTGTCCACCATCTACGAGACACAGGTCAGCAGTGTGATGTAATATTCCCATTTACTTAGATGGGTGCAGCTCCAAGAACACTCAAGAAGTTTAACACCATCCAGACTGGCCCCACATCCACAAGAAACTACTCTGTTCACCACTTACACTTAATAGTGAGGTTTTTGACTTGCTCGCCGAGCTGGCTTGTTCTCTACACCTTATTATCTCAATAAAACTGGAAATGCTCTGCCGATCAAAGAGCATTCACGAAGAAAGAAAATTAGTCAGCATTACAGTTGGAGGACCTTTTGTAAGAACTGAAGAAAAACATAAATGTGAATCGTTTCAAGCCAGTTAAAAGTGGAGGAAACAGGATTAACAAAAAGGGATAACACGGTGTAGAGCTGGACGAACACAGCAGGTCGAGCAGCAAGGATGACGTTTCAGGTCTAGATCCTTCTTTTGAATGGGGGAGGGGAAGGGGACTTTGAAATAAA
Source organism: Stegostoma tigrinum (assembly GCF_030684315.1). Taxonomy (NCBI): domain Eukaryota; kingdom Metazoa; phylum Chordata; class Chondrichthyes; order Orectolobiformes; family Stegostomatidae; genus Stegostoma; species Stegostoma tigrinum. The sequence goes on along the minus strand of NC_081388.1, from coordinate 1,523,065 downwards.
TAGGAAGAGAAGGGGAGGCGTATAGAAGATGGATAGAGGAGAACGTAGGTGCAGAGGAGACAGACAGGTCAAAGAAGCGGGGGTGGAACCAGTAAAGGTGAGTGTAGGTGGAGAGTTGGGAGGGATAGGTCAGTCCAGGGAGGATGGCCAGGTCAAGGGGGTGGGATGAGGCTGGTAGATCGGAGATGGAGGTGGAGCTTGAAGTGGGAGGAGGGGATAGGTGGGAGGAAGGACAAGTTGTGGAGGCAGGGGCAAGCTGGGCTGGTTTTGGGAGGTCAGGGGAGAGAAGATTTGTTCAATCACATCCTGCTGTGTTCATCCAGCTCTACTCCTCATTATCTCATTCTCCAGCAGGTGCAGTTCCTACTATCTCTGAACAAAAAAGGTCTCTGATAGGCTAGAGGGAAGGGGAGATGAACTGACAAGGTGATGGTACAAATGATAAAGAAGTCCAGACGCTGGCCATCCAATCCAGCTTCTCCTGTTACCTTTACCAAATCCAACTCTAAACAAATTTCATCAAAGCTATGAGGAATTTAAACTTTTCATCTGAAATGATTTTCTGTCTTGCCAACACTTGTAATCTCCTCATTGTATAAATTTGAGCTATCATTGACCCAGTGTTAGTGTGTAAGAATTCTCACATCAGAGATGTCAATTCAGCTAGTTTCCCCTTACTTGGTTGAACTTCATTTGCAATCTAAGCCCCTGAACTAGATCTTGCAATCCTTCTCTTGTCACTACATCTTCGCACACTCAGTGCCCTGTCCCTTAGACAACCTTCTGCATTTAATGGAAATAGATATTGTCACTACCGTGGTTCTCTGCTGTTCTACTTTAGGTAATCACATCTAATGCCGCTAATCTTTGTGTTGAAGCATTTCATTCCAATCCCTTTCAACTGCTCCCAATCCTCTGCCATCTCTTTTATTTAAAATCCTCTGGATTTCTGCAGCCAAACAACAATCAAATGTTTTCTTCTTGTGTCTCAGTTTCTTCCCAACCTCTACAATTGAAATGAAATGTAATAACTGCAGGTTTCCCACTGACTCTCCCTTATCATGGCTTTATATTCCAAAACTCTTGTTCTCAGCCAACTGTTAACATTAATTTCCTGGATTTACCGATCACCCTCCCAACATCCAGCTGTTGTAGGCTAACATGAAAGCAAAATACCATGGATGCTGGAAATCCAAAACAAGACAGAGTGCTGGATGTCCTCAGCATGTCCGGCAGCATCTGTAGAGAGAAAACCAAATCAATGTTTCAGATCTGTGATCTTCTGTCAAAATGGGAAATAGTTAGAAATGGTATCAGAGATAATAGGAACTGCAGATGCTGGAGAATCCGAGATAACAAAGTGTGGAGCTGGATGAACACAGCAGGCCAAGCAGCATCTCAGGAGCACAAAAGCTGACGTTTCGGGCCTGGATGTGATGAAGCGTCTAGGCCCGAAATGTCAGCTTTTGTGCTCTTAAGATGTTGCTTGGTCTGCTGTGTTCGTCCAGCTCTACACTTTGTTAATAGTTAGAAATAGAATGGGTTTTAAATAAGTGAAAGATGGGAAGAACAAAGACAAGGTCTGTATTCCAGTGGAAGACAGCATGTTTTATCCTTGTTGCCACTCATCTAGCCAAAATGTTTATATGGCTGGTCCTGTTTGGAGGTTACCATTGCCCAGAAACTAGAATGTTGATGGTGAGGGTTTCAGAAATGGCAAAGCCATTGGATGTCAAGGGAAAATAGTTTGATTGAAGGTTATTGATTTCAATTAATAAAAAGGGCTACAGATGATGAGTAAGCATTTCTGGTGAACCCAGCAGCTAGAATTCATATAAGAAAACCCCTAGTGAATGAGGCCACAGGCATTTAAAATGGGAAAAGTTAGTACACGTATGACTAACAAACTACATAGAGAAGAAATAATTCAAAGATATTACCTGTATCAAGAGATGATGTTAACATGGAATGTTAACTTCGGCTCACCAACGGAATTTTGCAACATTGTTTGTGCCCGATGCTCTTGGAATTAAAACAGTCAATAGCAGACAGCTGCATTAATATCTAACTTATGTCAATCTGTGAACAATAGATTAATAATAAGTACTCAAAATTGACGGTAATTAATGAGGAACCTCTCCCACTGGAAGGAATTTGGCAATTAGTTTACAAATGTCAGATAGCAGTAAAAGAAATTCCAGGGAGAGATTTTTTTTATATAAGTCACAACGCACTAGCTGAAATTGGGGTAAAAACAGAATTTTCTGGCAAACTCAACAGGCCTGGTAGCATCAGTGGAGAGAGTAAAACAGTGTTAAAGTTTCAAGTCCGGTGACCTTTCTTCAGAAGTTCAGACCTGTTCCTGATTTATGAGGAAGCTGCAGAGAAATTGGGCTTAATTGGATGCCATGCTGTTCACCTTGTTATAGGAAAGCCATAGTAAAACTAGAAAGTGTGTAAAGAAGATTTACGAGGATGTTGCCAGGACTAGTAGACCTGAGTTATAGGGAGAGGTTGGTCAGGATAAGACTTTATTCCTTGGAACGTAGCAGAATGAGGAGCGACATTATTGAGGTGTATAAAATCACAAGGGGCATAGATAGAACGAATGCATATCGTCTTTTTCCCAGGGATGGGGAATTGAAAACTAGAGGGCACAGGTTTAAGGTGAGAGGGGAAAGATTTAAGAAGGAGCCAAGGGCAATTTTTTTCACACAGAGCGTGGTGTGTATGTGGAATGGGCTGCCAGAAGAAAGTGGTTGAGGCAGGTATAACAGCAACATTTAAAAAACATTTGGATAGATACATGGCTGGGAAGGGTTTAGAGGGATATGGACCAAATGCAGATGATTGGAACTGGTTGAGTGGTCATCATGGTCAGCATGGACCAGTTTTGGGCAAAGGGCCTGTTTCCATGCTGCATTACTATGACTCTATAACTCTCAAAGGAGTCTTGAAGGGAATGATGGGCTGAATGTCTTCACTCTCTGATTTAATACAGTCGACATTTGACATTTATTGTACAAAAATGTGCATGTATATAGGGCTTTTAGTGTAATAAGATATTGCATCATTTTCACAGGAACTTCCTAAATAAAATCTGACACCAAAACAGGTCCAAATGTGATAAACCATTCCCTGGGGCACTCTACTGGAAATCGAGCCCCACTGCTGTTGAGTTTTTAAAGTTTATTCATGAGATGTGGGCATCACTGACTGATTTAGCATTTATTGTCCATCCTTAATTGCCCAAAGGGCAGTTAAGAGTCAACCATATTGCTGTGGGTTTGGAGTTAGTGAACCAGATGGATTTTTTTCCCCCAACAATCAGCAATGGTTTTCATAGTCATCATTAGACTCTTAATTCTCTTACTGAATTCAAATTCCACAATCTGCCATGGCAGGATTTGAACCCAGGTCCCCAGAACATCAACTGGGTATCTGGATGAATAGTTTACCAATTACACCACTAGGCCATCGCTTAGTGGCCACAAATGTTAAGATTTAATGAAACTACCAAAAATCCCAATTTGCCTCTGACAGGCTGCTAACTAGGATAACAGTAAACCACACCAGGTTGCTTCAGGAACAAATTTTGAAAAATATATATATTGTAACACTCTGAATCCCAACCCGGATAGGATATCTAATTTATGAATTTGATCTTTACCCATTTTAAAACCACCCTCCACACACACACACAGACTAAACATATGTATTAGAACTGGAGGGATGGGTGAAGTAAAAAAAGGCAGAAGACTGTTCCACATTATCCGTCCAAATCACAGAAAAAAATGTATCAGACAAAATAGGAACTGCAGATGCTGGAGAATCTATGAGAATCTGGAGAACCCAATCTAGGCCCGAAAGGTCAGCCTTCCTGCTCCTATGATGCTGCTTGGCCTGCTGTGTTCATCTAGCTCAACACCTTGTTACCTCTTATGACAGAAAAAAATGGGTTGGTTTCACAATAGTTTTCTTTCTTCAATGTTACATGTACGTTATTAATCAGTCTCGAATTCATTAGCAACTTGGGTGGACACAGGGTCTTTCTTAATGCCCTTAGGTTTTAGAATTATCTCTTTCTGTGTCTCTTGCTTGCTGTTTCTTACGGTCTTTTGACAGAACATTGGAGAGACCAAATTTACAGACTAAGGGGAGAGAAAAAGATCTGCGCAGCCAACATCTATAAAGGTCTTTTTGCCTCTCTTTGATTCCCTTTCCTCACAGGATATGTGGAAACTTCAATCTCTCTTGAATGAATAATAGTGCCAAACTGTCTGAGCTCAATGTCCTTTAAAGGTAATATCACTTCATTTGCACCAGTTAGCTTCATCCTATTTTTCCCAGCTGCAAACAGCACCTTGGACATTTACACTTTAAAGGCAGCATCGATTTTTCTCATTTTCAGTCCATAGTCCAAAAATAGAAAAAAAATTGTTTTTAAAAGTTTATTCACGGGAAGTGGGCATTACTGGCCTGGTCAGCATTTATTGCCTATCCCTTTTGGCTGTTAAGAGCAGTAAAACTCAACCACATTGCTTTGCATCTGGGGTCACATCTCGGCCAGACTGGGTAACGTGTCTTGATAATAAAGTGTGAAGCTAGATGAACACAGTAGGCCAAGCAGCATCTCAGGAGCACAAAAGCCGACATTTCGTGCCTAGACCCTTCATCAGAGAGGGGGATAGGGTGAGGGTTCTGGAATAAATAGGGAGAGAGGGGGAGGCGGACCGAAGATGGAGAGAAAAGAAGATAGGTGGAGAGGAGAGTATAGGTGGGGGGGTAGGGAGGGGATAGGTCAGTCCAGGGAAGACGGACAGGTCAAGGAGGTGGGATGAGGTTAGTAGGTAGGAAATGGAGGTGCGGCTTGGGGTGGGAGGAAGGGATGGGTGAGAGGAAGAACAGGTTAGGGAGGCAGAGACAGGCTGGGCTGGTTTTGGGATGCAGTGGGTGGAGGGGAAGAGCTGGGCTGGTTGTCTGATGCAGTGGGAGGAGGGGACGAACTGGGCTGGTTTTGGGATGTGGTGGGGGAAGGGGAGATTTTGAATCTGGTGAAGTCCACATTGATACAATTGGGCTGCAGGGTTCCCAAGCTGAATATGAGTCGCTGTTCCTGCAACCTTCGGGTGGCATCATTGTGGCACTGCAGGAGGCCCATGATGGACATGTCATCTAAAGAATGGGAGGGGGAGTTGAAATGGTTCACGACTGGGAGGTGCAGTTGTTTATTGCGAACCGAACAGAGGTGTTCTGCAAAGCGGTCCCCAAGCCTCCGCTTGGTTTCCACAATGTAGAGGAAGCCACACCGGGTACGGAAACCAAGCGGAGGCTTGGGGACCGCTTTGCAGAACACCTCTGCTCGGTTCGCAATAAACAACTGCACCTCCCAGTTGCGAACCATTTCAACTCCCCCTCCCATTCTTTAGATGACATGTCCATCATGGGCCTCCTGCAGTGCCACAATGATGCCACCCGAAGGTTGCAGGAACAGCGACTCATATTCCGCTTGGGAACCCTGCAGCCCAGTGGTATCAATGTGGACTTCACCGTCTTCAAAATCTCCCCTTCCCCCACCGCATCCCAAAACCAGCCCAGTTCGTCCCCTCCCCCCACTGCATCAGACAACCAGCCCAGCTCTTCCCCTTCCCCCACTGCATCCCAAAACCAGCCCAGCCTGTCTCTGCCTCCCTAACCTGTTCTTCCTCTCACCCATCTCTTCCTCCCACCCCAAGCCGCACCTCCATTTCCTACCTACTAACCTCATCCCACCTCCTTGACCTGTCCGTCTTCCCTGGACTGACCTATCCCCTCCCTATCTCCCCACCTATACTCTCCTCTCCACCTATCTTCTTTTCTCTCCATCTTCGGTCCGCCTCCCCCTGTCTCCCTATTTATTCCAGAACCCTCACCCTATCCCCCTCTCTGATGAAGGGTCTAGGCCCGAAATGTCAGCTTTTGTGCTCCTGAGATGCTGCTTGGCCTGCTGTGTTCATCCAGCTTCACACTTTATTACCTTGGATTCTCCAGCATCTGCAGTTCCCATTATCTCAGGTAAGGTGCCTTACCTGAAAGATATCATTGAACCAGGTGGGTTTTTTCTGACAGTTAACAATGGTTTCACAGTCATCACTATACTCTTAATTCCATATTTTCTGTTTTAAAAATTAGTGAAAATTATAAAATCATGAGGGGCACAGCTAGGGTGAATAGCCAAAGCCTTTTTCCCAAGGTGAGGGAATCCAAAACTGGAGGGCATAGTTTTAAGATGAGAGGAGAAAATGTTAAAAGGGACTTAAGGGGCAGCTTTTTCATGCAGAGGGTAGTACATGTATAGAATGAGCTGCCAGACGAAGTGGTGTAACCTGGTACAATTACATTTACAAGGCATCTGGATGGCTATATAAATAGTAAGGGTTTAGAGGGATATGGGCCAAATGCTGGCAAATGAGACTAGATTAATTTAGATTCTGGTTGGACCAAAGCGTCTGTTTCCTTGCTATACATCTCTGACTCTAAATTAAACTCTACTGTGACATGATTTGACTCAGAACATCACTTGGATCATTGGTCAGCCTTTGCCTCCCCTATTGCAGTATTAGACATCTTAAGACCTTTGCCACCGGAAGGTAGGGCCAATCCATAGCAAGGTTGCATTTGTTCACGAGCCAATCTACTGTCTATGTCAAAGTATTGCCTCCTACAGTGTGGAAACAGGTTGTTCAACCCATCAAGTTTACAGTGACCTTCAAAGAGCATCCCACTCAGACCCAACCCACAACCCTATCCCTGTAACCCTGCTGTTCCCATGGTCAATCGTCCTAAGCTGTACCTCTTTGAACTGTGGGTAGAAACCCACGCTGGCACGGAGGGAATGTGCAAACTCCACATGGGCAGTCACCCAAGGGTAGAATTGAACCTGGTCTCTGGTGCTGTGAGGCAGCACTACTCACCACTGAGCCACCACACCATCCCTACCACACCATGAGCTTTTACCTTCCATAATAACTTTTGATCTGGCATCTCATCAAACGTCTTCTGGAAATCTAAGTACAGTACACGTACCAGTTCCCCGTTATTCACATTACATATTACTTTCTCAAAGAAGTAATGTGGTGTTATTACTTAAGAAAGGTGGTCAAGAAGAGCCAGGTAACTACAGACCAGTGAACCTGACATCTGTGGTGGGCAAGTTGTTGGAGGGGATTCTGAGGGACAGGGTTTACATGTATCTGGAAAGGCAAGGACTGATTAGGGGTCATCAACATGGCTTTGTGTGTGGGAAATCGTGTCTCATTAACTTGCTTAAGTTTTTTGAAGAACTGACAAAGAGGATTAATGAAGGCAGAACAGTGGACATCATCTATATGGATGTCAGTTAGGTGTTCGACAAGGTTCCACATGGTAGGTTGGTTAATAAGGTTAGATCACATGAAATACAGGCAGAGCAAGCCATTTAGATACAAAATTGACTCAAAGGTAGGAGACAGAAGTTGGTGGTAGAGAGTTGCTTTTTGAACTGGAGGCCCATGACCAGCGGTGAGCTTCAGGGATCAGTGTTGGGTCCACTGTTTGTTGTCATCTATATAAATGTTTTGGATCTGATTATAGGTGATATGGTTAGTAAATTTGCAGATGATACTATAACAGCAAAGAAATACAATGGGACCTTGATCAGATGGTTTGAGGAACAGCAGGTGCAATTTAATCTGGATAAATGTGAGGTGCTGCATTTTGATATAGCAAATCTGGCCATGACTTATACATTCATTGATAAGGTCCTGGGGAGTGTTTCCAAGACCTTAGAGCACAGATTCATAGTTTCTTGAAAGTGAAGTCGCAGGTAGGCAGGGTAGTGAGAAGGTTTTTGGCACGCTTGCCTTCATTGGTAAGTGGATTAAGCATAAGATTTGGGAGGTCATGTTGCGGCCGAACAGACATTGGCTAGGCTACTTTTGGAATATTGCATTCAATTCTGGTCTCCTTGCTATAAGAAGGATGTTGTTTAACTTGAAAGTGTTTAGAAAACATTGACAAGAATATTGCCAGGGTTGGTGGGTTTGAGCTGTTGGGAAAACTGAATAGGCTGGGGCTATTTTCCCCGGAGCATCAGAGGCTGAGGGGTGACCTTATAGAGGTTTATAAAATCATGAGGGACATGGATAGAGTAAATAGTCAAGGTCTTTTCCCCGGGGTGGAGAAGTCCAAAACTAGACAGTGTAGGTTTAAGGTGAGAAAGGAAAGATTTAAAAGGGATCTAAGGGACAACATTTTCACTCAGACAATGATTCATGTATGTAATGAGCTGCCAGGCAAAGTGTTGGAGGCTGGTAACATTTAAAAGGCACCTGGATGGGTATCTGAGTAGGAAAGATTTAGAGGATATGGTCCAAATACCAGCAAATAGGGCTAGATTTATTTAGAATATCTAGTCAGCATGGACGAGTTGGACCAAAGGGACTGTTTCTGTGCTGTACATCTCTGTGACATTATACATAAATGATTTGGAGAAGAATGTAGGTAGCCTGATTAGTAAGTTTGTGAATGACACAAAGATTGGGGTGCTGTGGATGTTGCGGAGGATTGCCAGAGGACACAAGAGAATATACATAGGATGGAGACTTGGGCAGAAAAATGGCAGATGAAGTTCAATCCAGATAAATGTGAGGTTATGTATTTTGGAAGATATAATGCAGGAAGGAAGTAGACAGTAAATGGCAGAACCCTTAGTAGCATCAACATTACATAAGGATCTAAACAGTTTCCTGAAAGTGGCAACACTAGTAGATAAGGTGGTCAAGAAAGCATATGGCATGCTCACCTTCATCAGTCAAGGCATGGAGTATAAGAATTGGCAAGTCATGTTGCTGCTGTGTAGAACTTTAGTTAGGCCACATTTGGAAATATTATGTACATTTCTGGTTGCCACACTCTCAGATGAATGTGGGTTCTTTGGAGAGGTTTCAGAAAAGGTTTACCAGGATGTTGCCTGGCTTGGAAGGTATTTGCTGTAGGCAGAGATTGGACAAACTTGATTTGTTTTCATTTGAATGTCAAAGGATGAGAGGCAACCTGTTGGAAGTTTATAAAGTTATGAGAGGCATGGATAGAATGGATATTTGCTGTCATAGAACTTTCAGTTAGTGGGTGACATAGATTTACGGTAAAGGGGAGTAAATTTAAGGGAGATGAGAGAATCAAGGTTTTTTTCTAAGAAGGTGCTGCCAGAGGAGGTGTTTCCGGGTGGATACAATAGCAACGATTAAGAGGAGTCTTGACAGATACATGAATTGGAAGTGAATACAGGACAGTAACAAAAGGATTTTAGTTTAGAGATGCATCAAGTGACCTTGGCTTGGTCAGCCAAAGGGCCTGCGCTAAACTGTTCTACGTTTTAGAGGAGAAATGCAATGGCATTCATTTTTTCTCATTCATCTCATACTTTGGCTTTCTCACTAGCAGACAAGTCTGGACCTGATGGAATGTACCCAGGGTACTAAAAGAGATGGCATGGGAAATGACAAATACACTCACCGTAATTTACTAAAATTCACTGGACTCTGAGGCAGTTCCGGCAGATCGGAAAACAGCAAATATCATGCCACTGCCTGAAAAAGGAGGTAGACAAAAGGCAGGTAACTAAAGGCCCATTAGTTTAACTTTGGTAATGGCAAAAATGAACAAAGAAAATTACAGCACAGGAATAGGCCCTTCGGCCCTCCAAGCCTGCGCCGATCCAGGTCCTCAGTCTAAACCTATCATCTATTTTCTAACGGTCTGTGTCCCTTTGCTCCCTGCCCATCCATGTACCTGTCCAGATACATCTTAAAAGACACAATCGTGTCTGCGTCTACCATCTCCGCTGGCAACGCGTTTCAGGCACCCACCACCCTCTGCGTAAAGAACTTCCCACGCATATCTCCCTTAAACTTTCCTCCTCTCACTTTGAACTCATGACACCTAGTAATTGCATCCCCCACTCTGGGAAAAAGCTTCTTGCTATCCACCCTGTCTATACCCCTCATGATTTTGTAGACGTCAATCAGGTCCCCCCTCAATCTCCGTCTTTCTAATGAAAACAATCCTAAGCTACTCAACCTTTCTTCATAGTTAGCGCCCTCCATACCAGGCAACATCCTGGTGAACCCCCCTCTGCACCCTCTCCAAAGCATCCACATCTTTTTGGTAATGTGGCAACCAGAACTGTATGCAGTACTCTAAATGTGGCCAAACCAAAGTCTTATACAACTGTAACATGACCTGCCAACTCTTGTACTCAAATGCTTGAATCTATCATCAAGGGAGATACAGCGAGACATCTAAATAGAAATTGTCCCATCAGGCATACGCACCATGGTTTCATGAAAGGCAGGTCATGTCTAACTAATTTACTGGGATTCTTTGAGGGCATTATGAGAGCAGTGAACAATAGGGAACCAGTGGATGTGGTCTATCTGAATTTCCAGAAGATATTTGACAAGATGCTGCACAAGAGATTCCTGCATAAGCTAAAGGTGCACAGTGTTACAGGTAATATGTTAACATGCATAGAAGATTGGTTTACTAACAGAAAGCAAAGAGTGGAGACAAATGGATGATTTTCTGTTGGCAATCAGTGGCTACTGGTGTGCCTCAGGGATCAGTGGTGGGACTGCAATTGTTTATAATTTACGTAGATGATTTAGAATTGGGGGCTCAGTGTAATGATGACACTAAGGTCAGTGGTACAGCGAAGTGTTTAGAGGACACTGAAAGTCTGCAGCAGGATATGCATAGGTTAAGTGAGTGGGCAAGGGTCTGGCAGATGGAGTACAATATTGGTAAATGTGAAGTCATCCATTTTAAATGGAATATCTGCAAAATGGACTATCATTTAAATGGTGACAAATTGCAGCAGGTTGTTTTGCAGAGAGACCTGGGTGACCTTGTGCATGAATCACAAAAAGTTGGTTTGCAGTTGCAGCAGGTAATTAAGAATGCAAATGGAATATTGTCCTTCATTGCTAAAGGGATGGAGTTTGAAAACAGGGAGGTTATGCTGCAGCTGTATAGGGTGTTGGTGAGGCCACACCTGGAGTACTGTGTACAGTTTTGTTTGAGAAAGGATGAATTGGCATTGGACAGAGTACAGAAGAGGTTCACTAGGTTGGTTCCGGAATTGACCAGGTTAGCTAATGAGGAAAGATTGAGTAGACTGGGACTATTCTCATTGGAATTTAGAAGGATGAGGGAGGATCCTATAGAAACATAAAATTATGAAGGGAATAAGTAAGATAGAAGCAGGGAGGTTATTTCCATTGGCAGGTGAAACTAGAACTAGGGGCCATAGCCTCAAAACAAGGGGGAGCAGATTTCGGACTGAGTTGAGGAGGAATTTTTTCACGAGAAAGGTTGTGAATCTGTGGAATTCCCTGCCCAGTGAAGCAATTGAGGCTGCCTCATTGAATATTTTTAAGGCAAAGACAGATTTTTGAACAGTGAATGGGTGGGTAAGTAGGGATGAGTCCACGAAAAGATCAGCCACAATCTTACTGAATGGCAGAGTAGGCTCGATGGGCCTACCCCTGCTCCTATTTCTTACTTTCTTATACAAATTTTACTCAATATTTGTCCAATTCCTTTTATAAAGTTTACATTTATCTGTCTTCACTTTGTAGGAATTTAAGACCCCACATTTATTGTTGCTTTAAATCTTTTTGTCTTGCATCAATCAGGATACAATCATAAGAAGTCCAAATCTCAAAAAGAACAACCGTCTGTGAAGTGAGTACTGATGGATTGGCAAGTTGTCTGAGATTTCATTGCTGTCTTATATACAACCTTTAAGAAGTGGGTTCAAGTCTGATCTGCTTCAGAGATGAGCAATAATATGCCTGAACAGGTTGATTCGAAAATATCTTCTGAGCATTCAACTTTTAAATTTTCAGGAATATGAGTGGCACAGTGGCTCAGTGATTAGCACTGCAGCCTCACAGCACTAGGGACCTGGGTTCAATTCCACCCTCAGGCAACTGTCTGTGTGGAGTTTGCACATTCTCCCTGTGCCTGTGTGGGTTTTCTCCCACAGTCCAAAGATGTGCAGGTTAGGTAGATTGGCCATGCTACATTGCCCCATAGTGTTCAGGGATGCATAGCTTAGGTAGGTTATTAGGGGATGGGTCTGGTGGGATGCTCCAAGGGTTGGTGAAGATTTGTAGTGCTGAAGTGTCTGTTTCTGCATTGTAGGGATTCTATGAGTATTAAACAATATTTGGGACCAAATGCTGAAATACATTTCAGTTGAGCTGAGCAGAAGGCTTGTTCTAAGAGGCAGGCTTTTAGGAGCATCTTGAAGACAAAGAGATTTAGGAAAGGAATTTGACAGCTTAGGACACAGGCATACAGGCACCAGTGGTGGAATGAGGGTATATGGGAGATGGAAGAGGCCTGAATTAGAGGAGCATGAAGGAGGGTCATGAGGATGGGGTGGATTACAGAGAGGAGCAAGGCACTAGATGGATTTGAAAATGAGGAAATTATTTTATAGTTAGGATGTTGTATAATCAAAAACCAAGGTCTGCAACACAGATGGGAGGAAGAGTGAATGAGAATTGTGCAAACCAGAACGCAGGAAGCAGAGTCTTGGAAAATCTCCTAATGTGGAGAATAGAAGCTGATCTCAGATTGAGAACAGAAGAAAAGGGATCATTGTTGGATATATATTAGCTTAAGCAGAACTGAAAATACAAATTCAAGGACGATGATGGTGTAATGATAATCTCACCGAACTTTCCAGAAGCTGTGGGCTTGCATCTCACTTGAGGATCTAATGGTCAAAAGGTTCAGAACAAAGAAAAACAAATATCAATTTGTAAATCCTTCCACTGCATCGATGGCAGTTGGTTCAGGCAGAAGAAAAGCTGCCTCTGAAAACAAGCATTGGATCTATCCTTCTCTGATGAAGGGTCTAGGCCCGAAACGTCAGCTTTTGTGCTCCTGAGATGCTGCTTGGCCTGCTGTGTTCATCCAGCCTCACATTTTATTATCTTGGATCTATCCTTGTTTTGTACAGTCATGAACAATGCATTAGAGAAAGGATGTAAACACACTGAAGGAAGTACCAAAGTGATTTCCAAGAATGGTTCCAATGATGAGAAACTTCAGTGATAAGGATAGATTGTAGAAGTTCAGATTGTTCCAAGACCAAGAGAGCATAGATTTGAAGTGATGTGCAAAAGAAAAAAAGATGAAGTAAGGAAAAGCTTTTTCACACAGTTAGTAATGTAGATAGAGTATGGAATGCATTTTGTGGAAAAACATAAGAGGCTGATTGAACTGAGTCATTCAAGAGAGGTATTGGATGATTATTTGGACAGAAACAGTATACAGGGATATGGGGAAATGAGAGGAAATTTGAACTGAATGATGACGCTTGTTTAATGAGCAAATGCAGGCATGAGGGGCCAAATCACCTCCTCCTGTGCTGTAACAGTCCTGTGAGCCGTCTCATGTGCCAATTGCCATCACAGGGAATTGAGGAGGAAAGGTTTTAACTTGACAACTGAGGTTGCAAGTGATATTTGCAGTGTCAAGGAACATCCCAGGAAGTCATGGAAGGAACCTTGAAAGTGTTTCTTCCTCTCAGATTGCTCAGACAGGTTTATGTTTCTCTGGGTCCCCCAGCGGATCTTGGCTCCCTCTGCTGCTGGGTAGATCTGTGTGTGTGTGTGTGTGTGTGTGTGTGTGTCTGTGGAGGCTAGTACAATTACAACATTTAAAAGGCATCTGGATGGGTACATGAATAGGAACGGTTTAGAGGGATTTGGGCTAAATGCTGGCAAATGGGGCTAGGTCAGATTGGAATCTCTGGTCAGTACATATGAGTTACAGTGAAGAGTCATAGAGTCATACACAAAACAACAGACACTATTTGATGGGGTGGGCTAGGTTTGCTTGACCTGCTGTATGGATGTTAGGCCTATTACATTCACATGTCCATGATTGGCAAGACCAGCCACAATGGTAGGAATTAAACAAAAATCATGGCAGCAAGAGAGCAGAGACCCAGGGATTAACTATCCTGCAATGAGAATCCTGCTGTGACCTGTCCAGAAATGGGATATTGTAATTGGGATCAGGGAGATATATGACATAACTACTTTCACCATCTGTACCAATTTAAAGGAAAGAGGTTGAAGAATATAATGAAGTTAAAGACAGACAAAGAGGCAGCTCCCAGTGGTTTTCACCCTGGGATATAGAAAGAGATATGGCAGGAAGTTGTTCATCACAATCTTCAGAAACCTCTCAATTTAGGGCTGGTCCCATTAGATTTTGGTAAACTAAGCAAACTATCAATTATTGAAGAAGAATATGAATGCAGAAAACTGGAAATCCCAAGCTTTACTAATCCAATTTGAGTCGAAGACTAGTAGCTGGAGTCTTCTTTCAAAGGGCAGAATGACTGTGAATTTGATCAGAAACAGAGCCAACGTGAATCAGATAGTAGATAAGTCAAATCTATTGAAACTAGTGAAACAATTTGGAGAAGGTCAATAAGAGAATGTGTGGTCTCCGCGTCTTGTGTACGGCAGCAACTTCTGTATGCAGCGTGATGATACCAGTTACCAGAGTAGATCTGTATGCAGCTGCCCAGCTTAGAGGGAATGCAGCTGATGACGTTCGAACAGTCATTCACTCAGCTACAAGGATTCACAGAAAGTTTCTCTCATGCCTACAGATGGAAGAGGAGGCTCCAAAAATATCCCCATCATCAATGGTGGAAGAGCTTACTACATCAGTACAAAATATAAGGCTGAAGCATTCGCAGCAATCGCCCATCTCGATCTGCTCAAGTGGTTCCCAGCATCATAGGTGCAATCTGAACCCAAATGAATTCACTCTACGTAATATCACGGAACACTAGGAGACACTGATTACTGCAAAGAACACTGGCCCTGACAACGTTCCAGCAATAGTATTCTGGATCAATAGCTCCAGAACTTACTGCACAACTAGGCAAATTCTTCCAGTTTAGTTACAACTCTGGCATCTACCTGACAATGTGGAAAATTGTCCTGTACACAGAAAACAAGACAAATCTAATATGGCCAATTATCGCTCCATTAGTTAATTCTTGATCATCAGTAAAGTGATAGACACTGTCATCAATAGTGCCATCAAGAAGCACCTGCTCAACAGTGACGCCCAGTTTGGGTTCCACCAGGGCCACTCAGCTCCTTTGATTTGATTTGATCTATTGTAGTCACATGTGCCTACATACAGTAAAAAGCTTTGTTTTGCAAGTAGGACAGGCAGATAATAGGATGTGTAGGCTGAGTGAGGCATTCCAGGTTACAGCTGGACAGGAAGAGTGCAAATCAAGATCAACATTAGCAAAATCAACCTTACTTGAACTTAGCAAGGTCCGTTCCGCATTCTAGCAACAGCAGTGAAGATGCTGTTCTTGAACCTGTTGGTGTGTGTGTTCAAGCTTCTGTATCTTCTGCCTGATCGAAGAGCTTAGAAGAGGGCATTACCAGGGAAGGAGAGGTCTTTGGTGATGTTGGCAGCCTTTCTGCAGCAACAAGAAGTATAAACAGAGTCCATGGATGTAATGTTGGCTTGCATGATGGTCTGGAATGTGCACACAACTTTCTGCAGTTTTGTATGGCTCTGAACAGCGCAGTTTCCAAACCAGGCCATTACACATCTAGATAGAATGTTTTCTATGGTGCATCTGTAAAATCAGTGTGCGTCCTTATGGATTTGCTAAATTTCCTAAGCCACCTGAGGAAGAAGAGGCATTGTTGTGCATTCTTGACTATCGTATCTACATGGGAAGTCTGAAGCAGATTGTCCGTCATTGTCATTCCTAGGAACTTAACACCCTCAACCCTCTCCACCTCAACTCCATTGCTGTAGATAAGGGCGTGTCATCCTCCTTTCTTCCTGAAGTCAAAGATCAGTTCTTTGGTTCTGCTGATACTGAGAGCGCGTTTGTTATCATTGCACCACATTACCAAGTGCTGTGTCTCCTTGCTGTAAGCCGTATCCTGGTTGTTCAATATCCATTGTATCATGTCATTGGCAAATTTGTAGATGATGTTTGTACAGAATTTGGCTACACAATCGTGGGTGTACAGTAGGGGGCTGAGAATGCATCCATACAGGGCACCAATGTTGAGGAATATGGTGGAGGAGGTGCTGTTATCCTCACTGATTGCTAGCTGTGGTTCAGGAAGCTGAGGATCTAGTTGCAGAGGGTGGAGCTGAAACCTAGGTCTCAGAGTTTTGAGATTAGTCTGGTAGGGATTATGGTGTTGAAGGCAGAGCTATAGTCAATGGCTCAGTTGCAGCTTTGGTTCAAAAAAGGACAAAAGTGCTGAATTCCAGAGGCGAGGTGAGAGTGACAGGCCTTGACATCAAGACCAAATGGGGCATTAAGGACCCACACCAGAACTGGAATGAATGTGTACTCAGGGGAACTCTCCACTGATTGCGGTTATATCTGCCACAAAGGAAGATGGTTCTAAGATAATGTCCTGGGCTCAACCATCTTCAGCTGCTTCATCAATGACCTTCCTTCCATCATAAGATCAGAAGTGGGGATGTTCACCAATGATTGCACAATGTTCAGCACCATTCACAGTTACTCAGATATATGCTCCAATTCCACGCCCAAATGAAATAAGATCTGAATAATATTCAGACCCTGTTAAATCACAGGTAACATTCATATCGCATAAGTGCCAGGCAATGACCATCCCAATAAGCAAGAATCTAACTAGTGCCTTTGACATTCAAAGGCATCATTGTCCCTGAACCAAACATACATACAAAACAGGCCATTCAGCCTCTCAGGCCTGCTTCACCATTCAACAGAAGCATGCCTGCTCTGTTTGTGTTTCAATTTCTATTTTCTATCTACTCCTAAAATATTTCCCTTCCTGACAAGAATTAAGATGTTATGAAGAAGGGTCACTGGTCACTCTGGAGACAAGGTTCATATCCTACCATGACAGACATTACTGGACCTGCTGAGTTTCTACAGTAATTTCTGTTTTGTTTCAAATTTCCAGCATTTGCAGTTATAAGGAGAAGCTGCATAGGGACATTTTTTTAATGGAGTGTAGGATGTTGGTGTATGATCTCATTGATGTTTATAAAATTGTGAGGGGCATAGATAAAGTGAGCAGCAAACATTTTTTCCCTAGGTCAATGAGTTAAGAACTAGAGAGCATAATTTTAAGGTGAGAGGACGAAGGTTTAAAAGGGACCTAAGAGGCAACTTTTACACACAGCAATGTGAATGAACTACCAGAGGAAGTGGTAGATGTAGGGACTGTTACAACATTTAAAAGACGAGTCAGACAGTTACATGAAAAGGGAAGATTTAGAGGGATACAAGCCAAATGCAGGCAAATGGGACTAATTTAGTTTGAGAAACTTTGTCAGCATGGAAGAAGGGTCTGTTGTACGACTCTATAACTCAATGATCTCTGTCTTAAAAATCTCTCAACCTTCTGAGAGGAAAAGATTCTTCACATCTCTGTCCTAAAAAGTCAAACCCTAATTTGTAAACAATTGCCCCTAACTCAAAAAGAGGACACATTTCCCCAACACCCACCTTTCAGGATCTTTACACTTCGTTCAAGTCCCTCCTGATTATTATAAACTTTAGTGGAAACAATCCCACTAAGATAACCTGCTTATTCCAGATATCAATCTAGTAAACGTCCTGTGTCCGCCTCCTATGTATTCCTACCCTTCTTTCAATAAGGAGACCAAAACTGCATAACAGTAGTCAAGGTGTAGTCTTTACCAATGTCCTGTATAACTGAAACTTAACATCCTTACTTTCATTTTCAGTTCCTGTCATCATAAAGGGTTAGCTGTTTTTATTATGTGCTATGTCTGCATACTCTTTTTTTTTGCGTGTGATTCATGCACTCAAACATCTAGATCCCTTTGCACTTTGGAATTCCACCATTGTTCCCTGTTTGGCTGATAGCTTGCTTTATTAATTTTCTTATTAAAGTGAACAACATCTCAAGGATTAGGACAAATCTAACCCATGAGACTGGGATCGGCATTAGTGGAGTCACTTCCTGGAAGGCTAACTCCTCCTTTGCTGTTTCACTCAGTCCAACTGAGGATGATGGGCAGCTCCCAATGATTCCCGGTCAGTGCAGCTCTGATAGGGACTGCTGTGGTAGGTCAAAGTGGGGCAGATAAATTTTGTGACAACCTTGGGAGGGGTGGAAATAATGAAGCCTGTTTCCCAATTTTTTTAACAGGTGTTGCTGGTTGGGCCCTCATGAACCAGGCACAAATCACATGCCCATCCTCACTCTACTCCAGACCCCAGAAAACTGCCCTCTAGTGGGAATCCATTGAGCAGCTATCTATTCCACAACACTGTATGATGATGAGGAGGTGAGGTTTGTAGTGGTCATGTCCCCTGGGTCCATAAGTCCAAGACCCAGGCCATCAGTTTGGGGATAAGGTTCAAATCCCACCATGACAGATGGTGAAATTCAATTCATAAATCTGAACTTGAAAACGAGTCTCATCATCAACTGACATAAAGACTCAGGGATAGCAAGAACTGCAGGTGCTGGAGTCAGAGTCGATACAGTGTGGAGCTGGAGAAACACAGCTGGTCAGGCAGCATCAGAAGAATTGATGGTTCAGGCCTAGGCACTTCATCAAGACATCCCGCTTCTGATGTCTGATGTGCTGCGTTCCTCCAGTTCCATACTGTATCGACTTAAAGACTCATCTGGTTCATTAGGGAAGGAAATCTCCCATCCTTAAGTGGTCTGGCCTACATTTGGCCTGAGAGCTACAGCCAAAGTGGTTGGCTCTTAACTACCCTCTGAAATGGCCTAGCAAGCTGCTCAGTCCAAGGGTAATTAGGAATGGGCAATAAATTCCTCTCTTGACAGTCGCACTCCTATCCTACCAAAGAATATTCAGCTCCTAGCATCTGTTTCAAGTCCAGCGAATCAAACTCAATTTCATGCAGTTGAAACCATTATTAATATTTAAAAGAAAGAAGAAATGAAAATGATGAGGCTGAGTGTAGGGAAAGAATGACTGCTGCTGATCTGTGAGTGTGTTTCATGTTTTGTGGTCACAGTGTACCACAAAATATTTTCAGTCTGCCTACATCCTACCACAGTTCTATCTGAACAGATCAAACAGTTTGAGACACTCTGGGAGGCATCTCTGTGTGCGGATCTCACTGATCTTAATCACCTCTTTCTATTTTTGATAAATCAGTGTCACGAACGTCAATCTGTGCACCAAAAAAGTCCCAAGGGCATCAGCTCGACCTGATGGATTCTGAGAATCACTCTGTGGGAGGTGAACGTTTCAGAAGAGCGGGTGAAGAAGGTTATGAGAAATGCAGCTGGAGTGTGTGAATATACCATGCAGCATAGCATGCGCCTCTGGCTCTGCGGCTCAATTTACAACTGTGTACTATCATCGTCAACCGCTCGCAGCAGGATTCTTACCCTCTGATATGCTCCTGTAGCCACTGCACTTGTATGGCTAATCCAAATAGTGCCTGGTCAATATAACCCCCAGCATATTGATAGTGGGGGAGTCAAGTGATGTTAAGGCTGCTGAATGTCAAGGAGCTGCAGTTAGATTGTCCCTTGTTGAGGATGGTCAATGCCTGGCACTTGTGTGCTGTGCACATGACTTGCCATTTGTCAGCCCAAACATGCATGATGTTCAGATCCCATTCCATATACACACAACATGAAGAAGTTGCCCCCTCACGTCCTTCTTAAATCTATCATCTTTCAACTTAAACCTATGCGCTCTAGTTTTCAATTCTCCATCCCTGGGAAAAAAACTACATGCTTTCCTATCTATGCCCCTCATGATTTTATATATCTCAATAACGTCACCCCTCATTCTCCTATGTTCCAAGGAATAACATCCTATCCTGGCCAGCCTCTCCTTATGACTGAGGTCTACAAGGTGTGCATCCTTGTAAATGCTCTTTGCATACTTTCCAGTTTAACTATGTCTCTCCTATAACATGGTGACCAAAACAGTACACAACACTCCAAGTGCAGCCTCACCAACAAATTATACAACTGTAACATTATGTCCCAACTCCTATACTCACTGCCTTAACCGATGAAGGTTAGATATCTTCTTCAACACCCTGTCCACCTGTAACGCCACTTTCAACGAACTGTGTACTTGTACTAGGTCCCTCTGTTCCACAACACTCCTCAGGATCTTACCATTTACTGTGTAAGTCCTACGTTGGTTTGAATTTTCCAAAATTCAACACCTCAAATTACATTTGCCAATCCTCAGCCCACTTTCCCGTATGATCAAGATGATCCCTCTGTAATTTTTTAAGAGCCTTCTTTGCTATCCTAATTTTGTATCATCCACAAACTTACTAATCATGCCTTGTGCATTCACATCCAGATCATTTGTGTCAATAACAAATAATAAGGCCCCCCCAGCAATGACACCACTAGTCACTGGACTCCAGTCCGAGAAGCAACCTTCAACCATCACCCCCTGCTTCCTACATCAAGCCAGCTTTGAATCCAATTAGTTGGCTCTCCCGAGATCCCATGCGACCTAAACTCCATGACCAGCCTGCCGTGTGGGACTTTGTCAAAGGCATGATTAAAATCCATATAGACTACATCTACTGTTCTACCCTCATCCATCCTCTTGGTTACCTCTTCGAAAAGCTCTAAAAGATTTGTCAGACATGACTTCCCATGCACAAATCCATGCTAGCTATCGCTAATCAGACCCTGACTATCCAAATGTTGGTCAATCCTGTCCCTCAGTATCCTCTCCAATAACTTGCCTACCACTGATGTCAGGCTCACAGCCTGTAGTTCCCTGGCTTGTCTTTGTTATCTTTCTTAAACAATGGAGCAACATTAGCCACCCTCCAGTCTTCTGGAGCTTTACCAGCAGCTAAAGATGAAAGAAAAATCTCTGCAAGGGCCTCTACAATTTCTTCTCTAGTCTCCCACAATGTCTGAAGGTGGACTTGATCAGGCTCAGGGGATTTATCCACCTTAATGCCCTTAAGGCTGCAAACACCTCTCTTTGGTAATATGTATGCAGTACAAAACTTCCCCACTTGTTTCCCTTGTTTCCTTTCATCCGTGATTCTCTCTGCAATAAACACAGAGGAGAAATATTCATTAAGAATCTCCTGTGGCTCCACATATTGATGGCCATGCTGATCTTTAGGAGACACATTCTCTCCCTAGCCACCCTCTTACTGTTAATATAGCTGTAGAACCTCTTGGGATTATCTTTAACCTTATCTGCCAGATCCATCTCATACCCTGTTTTTACTCTTCAGATTTCCCACTTACATATGCTGCTACACTTTTTATAGTCATCTAGGGATTCACTTGAGTCCGATAGCTTAAACCCAACACATGCCTTATTTTAATAAAATGTGAGGCTGGATGAACACAGCAGGCCAAGCAGCATCTCAGGAGCACAAAAGCTGACGTTTCGGGCCTAGACCCTTCATTAGAGATGGGGATGGGGAGAGGGAACTGGAATAAATAGGGAGAGAGGGGGAGGTGGACCGAAGATGGAGAGTAAAGACGATAGGTGGAGAGAGTGTAGGTGGGGAGGTAGGGAGGGGATAGGTCAGTCCAGGGAAGACGGACAGGTCAAGGAGGTGGGATGAGGTTAGTAGGTAGCTGGGGGTGCGGCTTGGGGTGGGAGGAAGGGATGGGTGAGAGGAAGAACAGGTTAGGGAGGCAGAGACAGGTTGGACTGGTTTTGGGATGCAGTGGGTGGGGGGGAAGAGCTGGGCTGGTTGTGTGATGCAGTGGGGGGAGGGGACGAACTGGGCTGGTTTAGGGATGCAGTAGGGGAAGGGGAGATTTTGAAACTGGTGAAGTCCACATTGATACCATTAGGCTGCAGGGTTCCCAGGCGGAATATGAGTTGCTGTTCCTGCAGCCTTCGGGTGGCATCATTGTGGCACTGCAGGAGGCCCATGATGGACATGTCATCAAGAGAATGGGAGGGGGAGTGGAAATGGTTTGCGACTGGGAGGTGCAGTTGTTTGTTGCGAACTGAGCGGAGGTGTTCTGCAAAGCGGTCTCCAAGCCTCCGCTTGGTTTCCCCAAAGTAGAGGAGGCCGCACCGGGTACAATGAATGCAGTATACCACATTGGCAGATGTGCAGGTGAACCTCTGCTTAATGTGGGTTGTCATCCTGGGGCCTGGGATAGGGGTAAGGGAGGAGGTGTGGGGGCAAGTGTAGCATTTCCTGCGTTTGCAGGGGAAGGTGCCGGGTGTGTTGGGGTTGGAGGGCAGTGTGGAGCGAACAAGGGAGTCACGGAGAGAGTCGTCTCTCCGGAAAGCAGACAGGGGTTCCACATTAAGCAGAGGTTCACCTGCACATCTGCCAATGTGGTATACTGCATTCATTGTACCCGGTGCGGCCTCCTCTACTTTGGGGAAACCAAGCGGAGGCTTGGAGACCGCTTTGCAGAACACCTCCGCTCAGTTCGCAACAAACAACTGCACCTCCCAGTCGCAAACCATTTCCACTCCCCCTCCCATTCTCTAGATGACATGTCCATCATGGGCCTCCTGCAGTGCCACAATGATGCCACCCGAAGGCTGCAGGAACAGCAACTCATATTCCGCCTGGGAACCCTGCAGCCTAATGGTATCAATGTGGACTTCACCAGTTTCAAAATCTCCCCTTCCCCTACTGCATCCCTAAACCAGCCCAGTTCGTCCCCTCCCCCCACTGCACCACACAACCAGCCCAGCTCTTCCCACCCACCCACTGCATCCCAAAACCAGTCCAACCTGTCTCTGCCTCCCTAACCGGTTCTTCCTCTCACCCATCCCTTCCTCCCACCCCAAGACGCACCCCCACCTACCTACTAACCTCATCCCACCTCCTTGACCTGTCCGTCTTCCCTGGACTGACCTATCCCCTCCCTACCTCCCCACCTATACTCTCTCCACCTATCTTCTTTACTCTCCATCTTTGGTCCGCCTCCCCCTCTCTCCCTATTTATTCCAGCTCCCTCTCCCCATCCCCCTCTCTGATGAAGGGTCTAGGCCCGAAACGTCAGCTTTTGTGCTCCTGAGATGCTGCTTGGCCTGCTGTGTTCATCCAGCCTCACATTTTATTATCTTGGAATTCTCCAGCATCTGCAGTTCCCATTATCTCTCACATGCCTTATTTTTCCTGACCAGAGCTTCAATATCTTTCAGCAACCAGGGGATGCCTAAACCTGCCAGCTTTTCCTTTCGGCCGAACAGAGACAAACTATCCCTGGATTCTTGCTATAGCATTTTTAAAACCCTCCAATTTGCCAGTCATTCATGTTCCCTCAAACAGACTCACCCAGTCAATCTCTGCTACATCCTGCCTAATGGCCCCAAAATTGGCTCTGTTCCAGTTCAGCATCTTAACCTATGTTTGTCCTATCTTCTTCCATAACTATGTTAAAATTAAGAGAGTAATGGCCACTGGACCCAATGTGCTCTCCAAGTGACATTTCAGTCATTTGCGTGACCTCGTTTTCTGAGACGAGATCCAGTGTTGCATGTACCCAAGTAGGGCCCTCTACATGTTGATTTAGGACACTGTAGCATACTTCAGGGATTTTGCTGTGGCTGACCTCGAGTCCCTTTTGTTCAGTATATGTCCTGAGTGAGACTAAGCAATTGCCTTCACACAGGTGGTGTTACCTCAGCTCAGTAGGCCAGGAGAGGGTGTCCACTCCAATCGGAATACCCTGTAACTCAAACTCCACTTCCAGCATTTTCTAATTACAAAACCACTTGTATTGCCTGTTTGAAGTTCAGTTGGGCTTCAGCAAGTAGACACTTTTGCACACTCACATCATGAATCCCACAGTCCAAATGGTCTCAAAGCATCTCACTTTGGGTTTAACCTAAATCATGTGCCTCTGCCAGTCTTCTTAACCTCAAAAGTCCCGACACAGATTCCCCTGGTTCTTGAATTGTCGAGTAAAACCAATAGTGTCACAGAATTAGAGGAGGCTTGGGGTTGTGATATTCCCTAGCTAAATATGTCAACTCTTGAACAGTTTTAGTATCTGGTGCCTCAGAGAAAGTTAGGCTCCAACTAACCGAAAAAGTTGTAAGTCCACAAGCTGTCAGGAGAATTACTCATTGCTTTTCATTTGCCTCAGTATCATTTGCCTGGAAAAAATGATGCATTCTTTCCTCATAGTGAGCCCAGTTTTCGCAGTCAAATTTGTTGAATTCTGTACAGGAGTATGTCAGGGAGGCCCTACCCAGGAATCTCCAACACAAAAAACGTTAAGCATAAGTGAGCAATTTTCAATCCAATCAGAGATGGAAATAGAGTTTTTGGTCTCAACCTTGGCGTGGGCCAATCTGTCCTGTCCATGAACCAAGTTTCCAAACCCTGACTACTTCTGACTATAGGAGCCCTTTTCTCCTGTATTAACTTCGAACATGGCACATTATAAAACATCTCTTAAATATGCAAGTGTACTACATCAATGTGTTCCACCTTAGTTGCCTTCAAACAACGTATCCAGGTTGCTTATGGAACTAACTCATACATACCCAAAGTAGCTATTTTTAAGTGCAATAATCCATAGAAATCTCCTCTGATAGTGAAGCATAAACTTCATATGTTCTACCTATTGATTTGTTCTGCATCAGCAATGTCCAGTTTATCTACTTCACCTGGTTCATTATTTTATTTCCTCAAATGATATAAATAAAGCCCCACATCTGTTTCCTCAAATTTTGATAGGGCTTTTTACAACTTAGATATTTCCTTACTGGATTTTGGATTATGACTGATTTTTTCTCGTCGGAGCTTGCATCAGCATCTAATGTCTCTTTTATGAATAGTATCATTTTATAAGCTCTTTCTCCCTCTTCCTCGATCTTGTTTCTATTCTCTTTTGACATTCTAATTTTAATATCTCCAACTCTCGTTCTTTGTCTTTCTGTTCTCTCTGAAGATAATTTCTAGAGTTCTAGTTCTTTTTCTCATTTCAAGCTGTTTTAACAGTAACTCAATATGAACAGATTCTGATGTCTCACTACTTGAAGTACCTGGTTGCTTGCACATTGCTTTAAGCCCAATAACCCAAATTATTTCTGCATCTGAGCTATGGCATGCAATTCCACTTTAACTTATTTGCTAACTCAATCAACCTGGCCTTTGTGTTCTCTCTTAGGTTCAACAGCACAGGTCCTCCACCTGCAGGAAGGCAGTACCATTTTATTAATGCAAAATCTGGTATCCATCCATTTATTGTCTATCTCTTCCTCTAACTCCAAACCTGATCTGATGTTGTCATTTGTTCCAAACACCTGGACAAGGCTCCAAGTGATGTCATGACTGACTGATGTGTGAGCAGAAAATGAAGACTCCTCTCAGAGTCATCACAAAAATGTGAGAAACCACTGAACTACCCAATCTTATCTAATTGTTTAGTTCAGGTTAAAAGAATGTGCATGCCAGGTTTTTCATGACGAGGAAAATTACTATTTATTGTATTTGTATTGTTTTTAACCAATGATAAGAAAGGCATAATTCGCTAACTTACAATTCCAAAATTTAAACCCTACCCATTTCCAAATATTCCCATAGACATCCAAACAGGCACACAAAGAGACAGGAAAGACCACATTATGTGTGGGGAAAGGGTACTAAAATAAATGAGTATAGTTCTGGATCACAGGTGTCAATGAATTATATTTTCATTTTTTTATTCTTTACTAATGAATGGGATTGCGAATACAAAAATTCTCAATCTTTCAATTAGTGGTTAGAGACTCACCCTTTCAATATCTGAGGGTGTTTTATCCTTTCAACCGGGGGATTGCAGAGAGAGTAGTTTACAGTGAACTAGAGAGTGAGAACAGATACTAAGACATTTCTTATCTTTTTTCTCTACCAATGAAGGTGAGAGAGAGAGCTTGAGTGAGTACTTTCTCTTTGCAGGCAAAATATTTCTCATCTATCATACACAGAATGTAGCCAGGAACAAATGAAATGGTTGTTACTATGCTGAGCCCTAGTTCCACCTAGAAGGACAAGGACAGCAGATATATTCAAGTCCACCGACTGCAAGTTCCTCTCAAACCCTTAGCTGAGATCTTGAAGCATCATAACATTCAAGGCTATGGGCCCAGTATTGGAAAGTGGACAGTGGTAGTATAGTGGGTGAGGTAAAGTGGTATTAGCATATTTTTGACAACAGATTTGTTGGGCTGAAGGGCCTCTTTTTGTAATGTATGGTTCCATGATGAGTCTATGAAGCCATTTACCATCCTGACTTGGAAATAGATCTCCATTCCTTTACTGTCATTGGATTGATGTCCTGGAATTCCCACCCTTAGAGCATTATGGTTCTACCTACAGCACGCAGACTGCAGCAGTTCAAGAAGGCAGATCAGTACCAACTTCTCAAGGGCAACTAGTGACAGGCAGTAAATACTGGGCCAGTCAGCAATGCTCACATCCAATGACAACTATAAAAAGTTATCACGGTGACAACATTATGGGCAGGAACTTGGCAAAAAAAAAATGGTTAAGACTAAAATTGGGCCCTTGAAGACAGAAACGTGAATTTATTATGGGCAACAAGGAAATGGCAGAAGAGTTGAATAGGTACTTTGGATCTGTCTTCACCAGGGAAGACACAAGCAATCTCCCAGATGTAATGGTGGCTGAAGGACCGACGGTAATGGATGAACTGAAGGGAATTTACATTCGGCAGGAAATGGTGTTGGATAGACTCTTAGGTCTGAAGGCTGATAAGTCCCTGGGACCTGATGGTCTGCATCCGAGGGTACTTAAGGAGGTGGCTCTACAAATTGTGAACGCATTAGTAATCATTTTCCAATGTTCTTTAGATTCAGGATCAGTTCCTGCGGATTGGAGGGTGGCAAATGTTGTCCCACTTCTCAAGAAAGGAGGGAGAGAAAAAACAGGGAATTATAGACCAGTTAGCCTGACATCAGTGGTGGGAAAGATGCTGGAGTCAATTATAAAAGATGAAATTACAACTCATTTGGATAGCAGTAACAGGATAGGTCAGAGTCAGCATGGATTTACGAAGGGAAAATCGTGCTTGACTAATCTTGTGGAATTTTTTGAGGATGTAACCATGAAGATAGACAAGGGAGAGCCAGTGGATGTAGTGTACCTGGATTTTCAGAAAGCCTTTGATAAAGTCCCATATAGGAGACTAGTGAGCAAAATTAGGGCACATGGTATTGGGGGCAAAATACTGAGTTGGGTTGAAAATTGGCTGGCTGACAGGAAGCAAAGAGTAGTGATAAACAGGTCCCTTTCGAAATGGCAGGCAGTGACCAGTGGGGTACCGCAAGGTTCGGTGCTGGGACCGCAGCTGTTTACGATATACATTAATGATATAGAGGAAGGCATTAAAAGTAATATTAGCAAATTTGCTGATGACACAAAGCTGGGTGGCAGGGTGAAATGTGAGGAGGATGTTATGAGAATATAGAGTGACTTGGACAGGCTAGGTGAGTGGACGGATGCATGGCCGATGCAGATAATGTGAATAAATGTGTGGTTATCCACTTTAGTGGCAAGAACAGGAAGGCAGATTACTATCTAAAGGGAGTCAAGTTAAGTAAAAGGGAAGTACAACAAGATCTAGGTGTTCTTGTACAGCAGTCAATGAAAGCAAACATGCAGGTACAGCAGGCAGAGAAGAAAGCTAATAGCATGCTGGCCTTCATAACAAGAGGAATTGAGTGTAGGAGCAAAGAGGTCCTTCTGCAGCTGTACAGGGCCATGGTGAGAACACACCTGGAAAATTGTGTGCAGTTTTGGTCTCCATATTTGAGGAAGGACATTGTTGCTATTGAGGGAGTGCAGCGTAAATTCACGAGATTAATTCCTGGAAAGGCGGGACTATCCTATGTTGAAAGATTGGAGCGACTGGACTTGTATACACTTGAGTTTAGAAGGATGAGAGGGGATCTGATTGAGACATATAAGATTATTAAGGGATTGGACACTCTGGAGGCAGGAAGCATGTTTCCTCTGATGGGTGAGTCCAGAACCATTGAGCACAGTTTAAAAATAAGGGGTAGGCCATTTAGAACAGAGTTGAGGAAAAACTTCTTCACCCACAGAGTGCTGGATATATGGAATGCTCTGCCCCAGAAGGCAGTGGAGGCCAAGTCTCTGGATACTTTCAAAAAAGAGATGGATAGAGCTCTTAAAGATAGTGGAATCAAGGGTTATGGGGATAAGGCAGGAACAGGATACTGATTGTGGATGATCAGCCATCATCATAGTGAATGGGGGTGCTGGCTCGAAGGGCCGAACGGCCTACTCCTGCATCTATTGTCTATTGTCTAATAATTGAAGTGATGTTTTCCCCTAATGCCTCAGCAATGGCTATGTTCATTCAGCATCTCAAAACTGTCAGGACTTGAAATTTTAAAACAAGCAGATTTCCAGAATGACAGTAACCTTTCACAGGATTAGATAAACTTTTTAAAATATGTCAGGTGAATTGGAAGAGTCAAAGAGTGAGGACCACGTGAGTGGTCTCAAAGGCTGATTCTCAGGGACGGAAGACAGAAGGAGCCAGTTCCTGAATAACAGGCCCCTCCCCCTCCCGCCCAAAGTGTTCACGTAATTCGCTAGTTGCATTTGTTGAATTTCTGGTTGTGAAGGGAAGCTGTGGTTTCATTCTGGGCCGAATGCTAAATGTAAGAGCAACAGCCGCCCTCATTCTCCTCGATCAGTGCTTTGGGTAGCGCTAGAACTCTAATTGCTTCAGCTCCCCTTGACCACTAATCCAACTATTGTGACAGTCCTGTCCATCTCCACGGTTCACCAGACACCCACTCCATCAGGATGAGGATTGGCCTTTTCACTGTGAGTAGACAAAGCTGTGATATTTAACGTAGATATCTTGAGCTGCCAGCATATTATCAGACCCAGCAAAACAATCATCAGGCGCTACTATTTATAGAAATTTATAAGCATTGCAGCTTCTTCAGCTTCTAACGCTAACCAAGGGCTAGATTATGGGGTAGAGTTCCATATCTGCTGACCCTCTCTGGAGTACATCCCACACACAGTGACATTTACTGAGGAGGCAAGTCCCACATACATACTCTTACCGGTGTACAGGCCCTGCAGACTGGCATTCAGTTCCACAAACACTGACTCTCACTTTGGCACAGGACTCACACATACTGGATGTCACTGGGGCACAGTCCTACACACAATGAATCTCACTGGGATACAGCCACACACACTGACTATCACTGGGGTACAGAGTCCCAGACACACTGACTCTCACTAGGGCACAGTCCAACACACACTGATTCTTACTAGGATACAGTCTCACAAACACTGACTCTCACTAGGGTGCGGGTCTCACACACTCTGACTCTTACTGGGCTACAGAACTCACACAAGCTGACTCTCACTGTGGTACCCATCCCACACGATCACACTGACCCTCTGTGGGGTAAATCCCACACACCGGCTGATCGTCTCCGGGGTACATGTTCCACACACTGACTGACGCTCTCTGGTTATGGTTCTGTGCGCACTAACCATGGCTGGTGCAAGACTGTGGATCCATAGTCAGCTGTAATGGCATTTAGCCAAGCACAATCTCTCCTCACCAAGGGAGCAGCCAATAATTGTACTAATTGCAGTCAATAATTTGATAGTACAAAGTAGGGGTGGAGGTTATATAGACTTTAGGATTAGGGTAAAAGTTCAGCACAACTTTGTGGGCCGAAGGGCCTGTACTGTGCTGTACTGTTCTATATTCTATGTTCTAATTGGGACCAATCACTAAACAGTGTTTTTTTGGCCAATATTGATCAATAACAAAGCAAACTCAGTTAATACAAAACAGTGAAATAAGAACTTATTCACAGAATGATCCTTCTGTTGAAATGTATCAAATCCCCACTTATTTTGTCTCAGCTTTAACTGAATTCAATTGTGAATGTGAACAAAGAGATATCTTAACCAAATTACTCAGGAAGTGGAGATGGAAATGATGTTGTGAATGATTCTACTGAAGGATTTCTGTTCCTGAGAGTGTGTGTGTGTGTGTGTGTGTGTGTGTGTGTGTGTGTGTGTGTTTAAAAGAGTAAGAGAGAGATAAAAGAGTAAGAGAGAGAGAGGGAAAAACCAAAAGCATCTGTTCGATATAAGCAGAAAATACATGCAGATTCTGGGTGAACCCAGCCCTCATTGTGAACTTGCTCAACTTGAAGTGATCTGGTCTCCTACGCCAATCCACCCACTCACCCTCTCAATCCATTGGAGTCTAAACCTGGTCCTGACCACAATCAACCTGAACTCTGACCCTGAGCACCATTCAATCTGACCTCTGACTTCGAACAATTTCTACCTTGACCCCTGACCTGTGCTGTCTGGTCTAACCATCAACTCTGAGCACTGCCTGACCCAAGAAAATGAGCACCCATACAGCGTCAGCCCTGACTATGAATACTCTCACTTGGCTCCCAATCCCAAGCAGTGTTCACTCTAACTCCGACCCTGAATCAGTCCGGTCTGCCTCCTGACCCTGAGAACCGTCCAGTCTGACCCCGATCCTGTGTAGTACCCACAGACAGTACCCTGTCTGACTTCCAAATGAGGACTATCCGCTCTGCCTCCTGACCCTGAGTATTGTCCAGTCTGACCACTGGCCATCAGAAGAGTTCATTTTGGCCCTGACCATGAGTACTGTTCAATCTAAGCCCTGAGCCTGAGTAATGTCTCATCTGTAGAACTACAACAAGTTTATCTATTGTGAAAATCTGTCTCATAAATCCACGCACACAGACAGCATTTATTTCTTTAGGTAACAGAATTGGTGTGACAGCAAATCCTCAGGATAAATCCATCAAATTTGAATCTTTTAGAAGATAACATCTGCCCTGGAACCACAGGTTGCTCCATAATACAGGAAGCTCTGCGCTCATGATGAATCCTCATACTGAGAGGTGTCAGTGTACAATACTGCTGGAGGTTATGGTGAAGGTGCAGTGAGTGTCAGCTAAGATCACTGTTAAACAGTGAGTATCAGATCATGGCATAACACAGCAACTAGTTGACCTCTGCTGAAAGATCAGATGGCAAGGCTCACTGAAGCTATCTGTACAGCCACTGCAGTTAGCCCCCATTAGAGACATGGGATGTTTGACCTCAAGTGCACAAAGATCAATGGGTACAGCTCTTTCACATTGCAGTACCAATTTCTATGTTCAAAATCGCCCGTCCGGTTTCAGTATAAAAACTACACATTGCTGCACTTTTGGAGGGTCAGTACTGAGACAGCATCGCAGTATCGAAGGGTCAGTACAGAACGAATGCCACATTGTCAGAATATCAGTTCTGAGGGAGTGCTGCAAAGTTCAGGGGCAAGTACTGAGAGAATGCTGCACTTTCAGAGGTTCAACATTGAATGAGTGCCTCCTGGTCAGAGAGTCAGCACTGAGGAAGTGCCACACTGTTGGCGGGTCAGTACTGAGGGAGTGCCTCACTGTCAGAGGGTCTGTACTCAAGAAGTGCCTCACTGTCAGAGGGTCAGCACTGAGGGAGTGCCGCACTGTCGTGCCGCACTGTCGGAGGGTTAGTACAGAGGAGGTGCCTCACTGTCGGAGGGTCAGGACAGAGGTGCCTCACTGTCACAGGGTCAGCACTGAGGGAGTGCTCACTGTCAGAAAATCAGTAGTGAGGGAGTGCCACACTGTTGGAGGGTCCATATTGAAGAAGTGCCTCACTGTCGGATGGTCAGTACTGATTGAGTGCCACAGTGTTGGAGGCTCAGCACTGAGGGAGTGTCTCACTGTCTGAGGGTCAGCACTGAGGGAATGCCTCACTGTCGGAGGGTTAGTACAGAGGAGGTGCCTCACTGTCGGAGGGTCAGCACTGAGGGAGTGGCTCACTGTCAGAGTGTCAGTACTGAGGGAATGCCTCACTGTCAGAGGGTCAGCACTGAGGGAGTGCTCGCTGTCAGACGATCAGTACTGAGGGAGTGCCGCACTGTCGGATGATCAGTGCTGAGAGAATGCTGCACTGTCAGAGGGTCTGTACTGAGGGATTGCCCCACTGCTAAAGGGTCAGTACTGAAGAAGTGCCGCACTGTCAGAGGGTCAGTACTGATGGAATGCTTCACTGTCGGAGGGTCAGTACTAAGGGAATGCCGCACTGTCGGAGGGTCAGTACTGAGGGATTGCCACACTGTCAGAGGGTCAGTACTGAGGGATTGCCGCACTGTCGGAGGGTCAGTACTGAGGGATTGCCGCACTGTCGGAGGATCAGTACTGAGGGAATGCCGCACTGTCAGGGGGGGCAGTACTGAGGGATTGCCGCACTGTTGGAGGGTCAGTACTGAGGGAGTGCCTAAGTTGGAGGGTCAGCACTGAAGGTGTGCCTCACTGCCACAGGGTCAGAACTGAGGGATTGCCTCACTGTCAAAGGGTCAGTGATGAGGGAGAGGTGCACTGTCAGAGGGTCAGTGCTGAGGAAGTGTCACACTGTTTTAGGGTCAGTACTGAGAGAGTGCCGCTCTGTCAGAGAGTCAGTACTGAAGCCGTGTTACACAATCCAAACGTTAGTACTGTTGGAATGCTGCATTATGGTAAAGCCAGTACTGAGGGAGTGCCACACCGCCATCAGAGGGTCAGCACTGACGAAGTGTTACACTATCCAAACATTACTACTGAGGGAATTGTACTAAGGTCAGTACTGAGGGAGTGCCGCAATGTTGGAGGGTCAGTGCTGAGGGAGTGCCTCACTGTCAGAGGGTCAGTGCTGAGGGAATGCTACGCTGACGGATGGTCAGGACTGAGAAAGTGTTACACTATCCAAACATTAGTACTGACGGAATGCTGCATTGTGGTAAGGTCAGTGCTGAGGGAGTGCCGCACTGTTGGAGGGTCAGTACTGAGGAAATGCCACACTGACAGAGGGGCAGGACTGAGGGAATGCTGCACTGTCGAGGGTCAGTACTGAGGAATTGCCTTACTGTCAAAGGGTCAGTGATGAGGGAGAGGTGCACTGTCAGAGGGTCAGTGCTGAGGAAGTGTCACACTGTTTTAGGGTCAGTACTGAGGGAGAGCCACACAGAGGGTCAGTACTGAGGGAATGCCGCACTGTCAGAGGGTCAGTACTGAGGGAATGCCGTGCCATCAGAGGGTTAGTACTGAGGGAGTGCTGCTCTGTTGGAGGGCTAGTGCTGAGGGAGTGCCACACTGTCAGAGGGTCAGTGCTGAGTGAGCAGCGGTCTGTTGGAGGGTTAGTGCTGACGGAGTGTCGCTCTGTCGGAGGGTCAATACTGAGGGAGTGTCACACTGTATGAGGGTCAGTACTGAAGAAGTGCCGCACTGTCGGAGGGTCAGTACTAAGGGAGTGCCTTTTGTTAAGCTGTTAAACTGAGCCTTCTTCGCATGGAAATTATCCCATGATAACTATTTCGAATATAAGCAGATATTATTACCCAGTGTTGTGCTCAATATTGCCCCTAAATTGACATTGTGAAAGCAGATTATCCACAATGTTCTTTGTGGGAGTTTGCTGTGCCAAAGGAGCTGCTGTGTTGCCCACATCACAACAAAGAACAGTACAGCATTGGAGCAGGCCTTGAGCCCATCAAGACTTCTGTTAGCTAATGATGCCTTTCTGAAGTAAGAACCTTTTGCCTCTATATGGTCCATATCCTCTTCCCTGTCTAGCCATATATCTGTAAAGATGCCGCTTAAATTTTGCTATTGTATCCGTCTCCACCATCTCTGCTGGCAGCACATTCCAGGCACTTACCACCTTCTGTAAAATACCTGCCTCTCACATCTTTAAAAATACCTTAAACCTATATCCCCTAGTAACAGACATTTTTACCTGGGTTAAAGAGTCCAATGATCCATTCTAGCTACCCATGCCGCTAATAATTTTAGTAAACTTCTATCAGGTCATCCCTCAATCTGAGACATTCAAGCAGAAAAAAAAACCATATTTGTTCAATCTCTCCTCAGAGCTAATACCCTCCAAACCAGGCAACATCCTGTTGAGATAGCAAGGTGTAGAGCTGGATGAAGACAGCAGACCAAGCAGCATCAGAGGAGCAGGAAGGCTGATGTTTCAGGCTTAGACCCTTCTTCAGAACATCCTGGTGAATCAATTCTGTGCGCTCTCCAAAGCTTCTACATCCTTCACATGGTGTGGCGACCCCACAACTCTAGACAATATTCCAAAGATTGTGACTCAATAATAAATCATTAGTTGGAAAGCACTTTGGGATAACTGGTGATTGGGAAAAGTGATATATTGATCCTTCTTTCAGTAACTCTTGCTCACCCTCTAGAGTTGAGAGGGCCACATTGCAGTCTCCTGGGTCTGGCTTAGGTAAGAATTTTTGCTGGTTTCTGTCTGTGTGGGTGGCAGGAAATTCAATCACTTCTTCCATTAAAGTGAGGCCCCTTGTGCCCCAATTATATTCCATCCATGAGGAGAAGACCAGGGTACACAATCTAACCTTTACCTTTCCCATTACTACCAGCTTCACAAGAGGTTATCAGCTCAGCCCCAAGAGAAATATTCAGAAATTTAAGATCCTGGAAGCATTGTGGACCATTTACACAGACATTTTCCAAATTATAGATCATTTCCTCACTTTCATGTGTAATTTCAATTCCATGTCCTGCATCTTTTGAAGGAAAATGTATGCCTTCTTTGCTTTTTTTCTTGCTCTCTCACCAAAACACACGAGAGAGAGAGAGAGAGAGAGATCCAGTAATACCCAAAACATTTACTTCTCCTTGCCTCCAGCTGTTGCTTCGCGTGTTGTGTTCTTCCAGCCGCCTGTTTGTCCACCTTGATTCCAGCATCTGCTGTATTTCTTTTGTCTCTGTCTCTCTTGAATCCTCTTTCTCAGCTCTATCAGCCATTTTACGCCTTGGTACAGTACATTTGGCTTTTCCTGACAAGTATTTAACAAGCATGGGTCCTTTCCAAAAAAATGCAAAGCAAGTGTATGTGGTTAAAAGAGCTGAATCTCTCTTCATGCCTTCATGGCAGGATGGTACAGTCACCTTGTTCAACACTATCACTGTGAGTGGCACAAGCATTGCATGGAACACAATCATTGTGTGTTTCACAGTCAGTGTGTTCATATCATAAGTTCAACAAGGTCATAGAATCATACAGAGCTACAGCACAGAGAAGGACTCTTTGGCTCATCATGTCCTTGCTGGTCAAAAACAAAACAATACACTTGACCCACAACCTAAATGCTTTGTCTTGGATGCTTTCCCACAAGTGCACATCTAAATACTTCTTCAATGTCATGAGAGTTTCTTCCTTTACAGGCAGTGAGTACCAAATTCCCACCATCTTCTGGGTAAAAAAGGTTTTCCTCACATTACCTCAAAACCTCCTGCACCTTTCCTTAAATCCATGCCTCTGGTCACTGATCCCTCCTTCAGAGAGAAACATTCTCACTGTCTAATCTATCTATGCCCCTCATAATTTTATACATCTCAAGTATGACCCTCTCAATCTCCTCTGTTCTCGTACAATATATGCCTTCCTAACCACTTTACCCACCTGTCCCAATACCTTAAAGGCCCAGTGTACATGCACACCAAGGACCCTCTAATGCTTCCTAAGTGCTTCCCAAAGTGCTATCATTGTATGTATTCCCTTGCCTTCTTTGTCCTGCCTAACAACAATGCCTCACACTTATCTGGACTGAATTTAGTTTGCTACTGATCAGTCTGTCTAGCCAGCCTGTCTATATTCTCTTGTAGTCTAAGGGTTTCATCCTCCTGTTTACCACCGCATCAATTTTTGTATCATTTTGAACATACTGATCAATTCTCCTACATTCAAGTCTAAATCATTTATAGAAACCACAAACAGGAAAAGCCCCAACACTGACCCCTGTGGAACCCTAATGACCTCCAGTCAGAAAAACACCCCTCAACATTCATACTCTGTCTCCTGTGACCAAGCCAATTTTGCATCCAACTTGCCAACTCTCCGTACAATTTAATCTTCCAAACCAGCATACCATGAGGGACCTTGTCAAATGCCTCAGTAAGTTCCATGTAGGCAACATCCGCTGTCCTACTCTCATCAATCATTATTGTCACTTCCTCAAAAAGCTCAATCAAGCTTATGAGGCCACACTTCCCCTGCATAAAGCCATGCCGAATAGGCCTGTCTTATTCTTTTCCAAATGTGAATAAATCCTGTCCCTTAAGAATTTTTTCTAATAATTTACTTCAACTGATGCAAGGCTCACAGGCCTATAATTTCCTGGATTATCCCTATTGTCCTTTTTGAAAAAAGGAACAATATTGGCTATTCCCCAGTTTTCTGGAACCTTGTCTGTGGGTAAAGAAGGTACAAAGATCTCTGTGAAGACACCAGAAATCTCTTCCTTTGCCTCATTCAGTATCCAGGGATAGGTTACATCATGGCCTGGGGACAGATCTACCTTAACGTTTTTCAAGACACCCAACACCATCTCCTCCTTAATATCAACATATCCCAGAATATCAAAATATCTCTCCCTAATCTTATCATCATTCATGACCTTCTCCATGGTGAATACTGAATCAAAGCACTCATTAAGGATCTCACCCACATCCTCTGGATCCACACTTAAATTCCCTCCTTTGTGCTTGAGTGGACCTTTCCCTCGTTTGCTTTGTGCTCCTAATATGCATATAAAATGCCTTGGGAGTCTCCTTAACCCTACTTGCCAAGGATATGTCATGGTCCCTTTTAGTCCTTCTAGTTTCTGGTTTGTATTTTCTTTCTGCTCCCTTGATAATTCTAAAGGGCCTTGTTTGATTTCTTTTTTCCTAAATCTTGTGTATGCTTCTTTTCTCTTTTTGACTAAACTTTAAACATCTCTTATCATCCAAAGTTCCCAAAGCTTGCCATCCTTATCTTTCATCCTCAAAGGATCATGCTGGTGCTGAACTCTGATTAGCTAGTTTCCCACATGTCAGATATGGATTTACCCTGAAAAGCAACCCTCAATCAAATTTCTCCAGTCCTTCCAAAAATGCTTCCCCGCTGAAACTTTGATCATCTGGCCAGGCTTATCCCCCAATACAATGTCTAGCACGGCCCCTTCTATAGTTGGACTATCTACATATTGTTTCTAGAAACTTTCCCGGCCACACTTAACAAATTTAGCCCCATCTAAACCCCCTGACACGAAGGGCATCTCAGTTCATATTGGAGAAGTTAAAATCACCCACAACAATGCCTCTGTTGATTCTATATCTTTCTCTGATCTGCTTACATATCTGTTTCTCTATCTTCCATTGGCTTTTAGGAGGCCTACAGTATAACCTTCGTAGTAACTGTATTTTTCTTATTCCTGAGTTCTGCCCATATGCCTCGCTGGATGAGCTTTCCAAGATGTCTTTACTCAGAGAGTGGTAGGGGCGTGGAATGCGTTGCTGAAGAGGGTAGTGGAATTGGCTTCATTAGGGCCATTTAAGCAGCTATTAGATAGGCATACAGACGATAGTATATGGTAGGATTGGAGGTTAAACAGACCTTAGATTTAGGGTAAAAGTTCAGCACAACATCATGGGCCGAAGGGCCTGTACTGTGCTGTACGGTTCTATGTTCTACGTCCTCTCTTTGTATATCTCTGGCATTCTCCTTAGACAGTATTGAGCTCCTCCATCCAATTTACATCCCTTTCTATCTCACCTGAAATATCTCAACCCTGGAACACTGAGCTGCCAGTCCTGCCATTCTCTCATTCAAGTTTCTGTAATGGCTGTTACATCATAGACCCATGTCCTAATCTAAGCTCTAAACTCATCTGCCTTACCTGTTATACTCTTTGCATTTGAATAATTCTGTGGTTGGTTGGCTCGCCAAATGGTTCGTCAGTTTGCAGATGTTTCATTAGCCTGCTGGGTAACATCATCAGCGCAGCCTCCGATGAAGCGCTGTTGTGTTTTCCCGCCTGGTATTTAAACTCTGGGATCCATTCGAATTGGTTACCTCATTTCCGGTTTTTCTTCGCAGTAGTGTGTGTATAGGATCTAATTGTATGTGTTTATTGATGGCCTTCTTGCTGGTCTAATTGCACTTCAGAATGCCAGTCCTGTAGTGTTTATTAATCTGGCCCTTTAGATTTACTGGATTTAACATCAACTTTGTCCTCATACACACCACATACACAGTGACCTACACCTGGTCACCTCTTTGAAAAATTCAATCCAATTAGCCAGACATGGCCTCCCGTGATTAATTCGGAATGCAGATTAATTCTGTCCCTCTGAATTGTTTCTACCACCAAGGTTAGACTGACCGGCCTGCAGTTTCCTTGCTAATTCCTTGCTCCCTCCTTGAATAACAGTACCATATTGGTTGTCCTCTAGTCCCCTGCCACCCCTTCTGTGGCCAGAGAGGATTTGAAAATTTCTGCAAGAGTTCCTGCTATTTCCTCTCTTGCCTCACTAAACAACCTGAAATACATTTCATCCCTGGAAATGTATCTACTAGTAAGCTTGCCAGACCACAGAGTTTTCTTGTTGTCTGTTAATTGCATGACATAACCTCCCCACTCTTCTGTTCAATTCCCCCTTGCAATAAACATATGGACCTATTTATTGCCACTTTCCGCTTTTTCTTAACCAGCCAATCTTCTATCCATGCCAATATGCCATGTTCATTCCTATACAATGAACATTTGTTTTCCACAGTAACCTTTGATGTTGCACCTGATTAAGTGTCTTCTGGAAAACCAAGTACAGTATATCTGCTGGGTTCCCTTTATCATAAGATATAAAAAAATAGGCTCAGGAGAGGGCTGTTTGGGCCCCTGCCATTCAATAGGATCCAACATTCCTCATATCCACTTTCCTACGTCTTTCCCATAATCCTTAATTGCCCAGCTGATCAAGAATCCATCTCAACCTTATGTATTCACAAGGACTCTGACTCTGTGGCAAGGAGTTCCAAAGACTAGTAACCATCTGAGAGCAGGAATTCCTCCTCATCTTAGTCTGAAATTGGTGCTCCTATATTCTGAGACTGTGCCCTCTGGTCCTAGACTCTCCCACAAAGGGAAACATCTTCTCAGCATTTAACCTGTCAGGCCCCTTAAGAATCCTACGTTTCCATGAGATCACCTCTCCTTCTTCTGAAATTTAATGAATAGAGTCCCAACCTGCTTAGTCTTTGCTCATAAGACAATCCTTCATACCAGAGATCATCCTCCGTAGTGAACCTACTCTAAACTGCCTCCAGTGAAATGATACCTTTACTGAGAAGTGGAACCCAAAACTGATCACAATAGTCCAGATGTGGTCTCACCAGCGCCTCGTACAGTTGCAGTAAGACTTTGCTACTCTTATATTCTAATTCCATTGAAATAATAGCAAACATTCCATTGGCATTCCTGATTATCTGCTGCACATATTATGCTGGCTTTCTATATTTCATGCACATGATTTTTCAGATGCACTGCTATTATTTCCTCAATAATTGATTCTAATAATCCAACCCATATTTGCCTCCTGCCCTTTTTGAACAGGGGTGTCACATTGGCAATTTTTCAATCCTCCTTTACTTCTCCAGAATCCAAGGATTTTTGGAAAATTACAACCAGTGCATCCACCATCTCTGTCACTACATTTAAGATCCTAAGGTGCAAGCTGTCAGGAAAAGGGGTCTTTTCTGCCTTTAGCTTCACTGAGTTGTCTAATACTACTTCTCTAGTGATGGTGATGGTGCTTAATTCCTTCCTCATATTCTTCAGTATGAATGGGATATTCAATGTATCTTCCACTGTAAAGACTGCTACAAAATATCTGTTTAACCCTTCTGCCATGTCTTTGTTACCTTAACTATCTCAGCAGATTCATTTTCTAAGGGGCCTATATTTACTTTGACCACTCTCTTCCTTTTTATATACTTGGAGAAGCTCTGATTGTCACTTTTTATGTTTACCCTCGCAATTTATTTTCTCCTTTGTTATTACCATTTTGGTTATCCCTTACTAGATTCTGAATTTATCCCAATCTTTGAGGCTATCGCTGAGTTTTGCCTCATTGTATGCTTCTTCATTCAGATGTATACTCTCTACACCCTCCTTGGTTAGTCATGTTTGGTTTATCCCTCTCTTAGAATCTTTTCTCCCTACTGAGCTATATTTTTGCTGAGAATCATGAATTACCTCCTTAAATAACTGTCATTACTTATTTACTGCCTTTCCTGCTAATCTATCCACCTAGTCCCGTCCACTTGAGCTAACTCTACTCTCAGTTCATTGTAATTCCCTTTATTTAAGTTAAACACAGTGGTTTTCATCCAAATTTCTTACATTCAAACTGAATATTAAATTCTACCATGTTATGATCACTACTTTCTCAGGGATCTTTTTACTCTCAGGTCATATGAGGAAAGTAGGGAAGAACTTAAATGAGGAATTAGAAGGGGTCATGAGAAGTCATCAGCAAACAGGATTAAGGAGAATCCCAGAGGGTAGCTGGGGAAAGAGTTGGCCAATTCAAGAACAAAGGAGGAAATCTGTGTGTGGAGCCAGAAGAGGCAGGTGTTGTTCCTAAATGAATACTTTGTGTCAGTATTGACCAAAGCAAAGGAATTAGTGGAGGATGATCTCAGGGAAGGGAGTATCAAATTTCTAAGCCAGGTTGCTACTGAAAAGGAAGAGGTGTTGTGCATCTTAAGAAGTATTAAGGCAGATAACTCTCCAGGTCTTGATGGGATCCATCTCAGATAATTGAGGGAAGCAAGAGAACAAATTGCCGGAACAGTGACAGACATCATTTATCTTCTTTGGCCACAGGTGAGGTCCCAGAGGACTGGAGAATAGTCAATGTTGTCCCATAGTTTTATAAGGGTAGAACAATTAATCTAGGAAATTACAAGCCTGTGAGCCTCATGTTAGTGGCATGGAAATTATTGGAAAAGATTCTCAGTGACAAGTTATATACGCATTTAGAAAAAAAAATTATTAGCGACAGACAACATGGTTTTGTGAGGGGAGATCGTGCCTCACCAATTTTACCAATTTTTTGAGGAGGTGATAAAGATAGTTAATGAGGAAAAAGTGGTTGATGTGTCTACGTGGACTTCAGTAAAATGCCTATCAAGGAAGACTGGTACAAAAGGTGAAATCACGTTGTGTTGGAGTGAGTTGGCAAAATGGATATAGAATTGGCTTAGCCATAGGAGACAGTGGGTAGCGGTAGAAGGATGGTTTCAGAATGGAGTGTTGAGGCTCGTGGTGTTCCACATGGATCAGTGCTGGGACCGCTGCTTTTCATGAACAATGTGATTTCAAGTAAAATGTGCTTGATCTAATTAGTAAATTTGCGGACGACACGAAGATTGGTGAAGTTGTAGATAGTGAGGACAATTATTAGAGGATACAGCAGGATATAAATCAGTTGGAGGCATCGGCAGAAAAATGGCAGATGGAGTTTAATCTGGACAAATGTGAGGTGATGCATTTTGGAAGAACATGTACAGGTGGAAAGTATACAGTGAATGGAAGAATCCTTGGGTGTTTTTATATGCAGAGGGATCTGGGTGTGCCGGCCCACAGATCACTGAAGGTGGCAGCGCAGGCAGGTAAGGTAGTAAAAAAGGCCTATGGCATGCTTGCCTTCACTGGACAGGGTATTGAGTATAATGAAGGGCAGGTTATGCTGCAGTTTTATAGGACTTTAGTTAGGCCACACTTGGAATATTGTGTACAGCTCTGGTCACCATACCACCAGAAGGATGTGGATGCTTTGGAGAGGGTACAGAAAAGGGTTACCAGCAGATAGCCTGGTAAGGGGATTTTAGCTATGAAGAAAGGTTAGATAGAATGGGATAGCAAGAGCTGCAGATAGTGGAGACAGAGATAACAAAGCGTGGAACTGGAGAAACACAGCAGGCCAGGCAGCATCAGAGAAACCAGAAAGCTAACATTTCCGGTCAGATTTCTAACTCGAAATGTCGGCTTTCCTGTTCCCATTTACAATGCTATCACTCTATCACTCTGATGCTGTCTGGCCTGCCGTGTTCCTCCAGCTCCACACTTTGGATAGAATGCATTTGTTTTAACTAGAACGCAGGAGGTTGGGGGCGGCGGGGGGGGGGGGGGGGGGGGGGGGGGGAGGGCAACCTGATACAAGTTTATAAGATTGTGAATGGCATGGATAGAGTTGAAAGTATGAGAGGTTTTCCCGGGGTGGAGGGTTTAATTACTATGGGACACAGGTTCAATGTGCAGACAGATGTTTAAAATAGATGTGAGAGGCAAGTTTTTCACATAAAGGGTCGTGAGTGCTTGGAATGCGCTGCCAGAAGAGGTGGTGGAAACAGATGCAATAGCAGCATTTGAGAAGAACTTGAATGAATACATGTATAGGAAGGGAATAGACGGATATGGATCCTGTAAGTGAAGACAGTTTTAGTATGGAAAGGTAAAATGTGTTAGCACAGGCTTGGAGGGCTGAAGAGCCTGTTCCTGAGCTGTATTGTTCTTATTCATTTATCAAACCTGTCTCATTGCCCATTACCAGATCCAGGATCACCTGCTCCCTCATTGGCTCCATATTGCTCTCGGAATCCATCCCCAGTACACACAATGAATTTGTTATCATAGCTATAGTTTCCGACTTGTTTGACTCATAGAACATAGAACATAGAAAAGTACAGCACAGTCCAGGCCCTTCGGCCCACGATGTTGTGCCATGGAATAATCCTAATCCAAAAATATAATAACCTAACCTACATTCCCCTCAATTCACAGCTGTCCATGTGCGTGTCCAGCAGTCGTTTAAATGTCACTAATGACTCTGCTTCCACGACTACAGTTACTGTGAAAGTTAAAGTCATCCATAATGATTGTCGTTTTTTAACATGCTCCTATTATTTGTTGATTTATACACTTTCCAACATCATGGCTACTATTTAGGTGTCTATATACTTTTCCTAGCAGTATCTTATTTCCCTTACTCCACAAAATTAGCTGTACATCATTCAAGCCTAGATCATTTCTCACAATTGTTATTTCATCTCTCATTAGCAGTGCTACCTACCACCTTTTATATCCCTCCTGTCTTTCCAAAAAGTCAAATATCCCTGAATGTTAAGTTCTGAATTCTGATCTCATTGTACCTCTGTCTCCGTAATAGCTACAAGTCATATCCATTTACCTCAAGATAATAAAATGTGAGGCTGGATGAACACAGCAGGCCAAGCAGCATCTCAGGAGCACAAAAGCTTTTGTGCTCCTGAGATGCTGCTTGGCCTGCTGTGTTCATCCAGCCTCACATTTTATTATCTTGGAATTCTCCAGCATCTGCAGTTCCCATTATCTCCATTTACCTCAATTTGTGATGTCAATGCATTTACCTTATTCTGATTGCTTCATACATTAAGATACAAAGTTTTGATAATCCTAACTTTTCCTTGAACTGCAGCCCTATTTGCCTCCTTACCCTTGAAAACCTTGTCTACTAATTCTTCATTTACTGTCTCTACTTTTA
The DNA here is from genome assembly GCF_030684315.1 of Stegostoma tigrinum. NCBI lineage: Eukaryota > Metazoa > Chordata > Chondrichthyes > Orectolobiformes > Stegostomatidae > Stegostoma > Stegostoma tigrinum. The sequence continues at coordinate 1,479,508 of NC_081388.1, read as the reverse complement.
TTGTTGTCCTTATTTCATTTTTCTTTGTCAACCCGCTTAAGTACACCTCCATCCCCCAGCTGTAGTTTAAATCTGCTCCAATCACACAAGAAAGTACTTGTCCTAGGACATCAGTCCCAGTCTTGCCCAGGTGTAAACTCATACTTGTCACACCATACCACCACCCCCCAGAACCAATGCCAATGTCACAGCCAATGATATTATCTTGAAGAATTCCAATAGGTAGGTCCAACATGATTTCACAAAATCATGTTGATTCTTCCTGACTACCTTGAACTGATCAGAATGCCCTCTATAATTTACTATTAGTTTCTAACTTTTTCTCCTTTAAGAGATGTTAAACTAATTCGTTTGTCAGTGTTCAGTGCTCAATGTTAGTTGTTTGCTCACTTACATTTACAGGGTTTTTGGGGTTATATTTACAGAGCATGGTGTAGCACTACAGCTGAAACATACAGGATGCCCCGATCTTTCCTCGTGCGGTGTAAACGGGTCAGTAGTTATCAGGAGCAGCACTACAGCAATGAAGACAACGTTCAGCAAAGACTCGGAACAGCACGCAGTGCAGGTAAGAAGCCTGCATTCAGTGTTGCTCATTCCCTTCACCTGTTAACAGAGGGAAGTGTGAGAGTCAGATGAAGACCACAATTTATGTCTGGTTTCAGTTCAGAAAGAGGATCTTATCCGGTTCTAAACCAAATTATCCATTTGGCTCATGCTACCCCGAAATGTAGAAAAATTGTGGATATTTCCTGCTGTCACCCTGGATATGTCATTTCGGATGCAGGTCATTTACAGTGAGGAATATTCATGGCAAGAGTATCCACAATTAGGATTATCCACAGTAAGGAGTATCCACAGTAAGGAGTATCCACAGTGTGGGTATACACAGTGAGGGTTATCCACAGTAAAGGTTATCCACAGTAAGGGGTATCCACAGTGTGGGTATACACACTGAGGGTTATCCACAGTAAAGGTTATCCACAGTGTGGGTATACACAGTAAGGGTTATCCAAAGTGTGGGTATACACAGTGAAGGTTATCGACAGTGTGGGTATATACAGTGAGGGTTATCCACAGTAAGGGTTATCCACAGTGTGGGTATACACAGTGAGGGTTATCCACAGTAAGGGTTATCCACAGTGTGGGTATACACAGTGAGGGTTATCCACAGTAAGGGTTATCCGCGGTGTGGGTATACACAGTGAGAGTTATCCACAGTAAGGGTTATCCGCGGTGTGGGTATACACAGTGAGAGTTATCCACAGTAAGGGTTATCCGCGGTGTGGGTAACCATGACGAGCTGTATGCCAGGTGTGGAGTATTTGCACTGAGGGGTATCCACAGTAAGAATGTCCTTGGATTCGAGGGACAAAAAAGGACAAGAAGTTTGATCAATGGGGCGAAAATGGTGCGCAAGAGTAAAATTGCAGAAATATAAAGAGTGACTATAAAAGCTTCTATACATATGGGAGGTGAAGATCAGTAAAAACATATTCTTACAGTCAAAAGTTGCTGAAATGACAATGGGGAGCAAAGAAATGGCTAAAAAAAATTAAGCACATTCTTTGGTTCTGTCTTCACAAAAGCAGACAAAAATAACCAACCAAAAATGTTAGGAGTGAAGTGTCTAATGAGAGTGTGGAATTGAAGGAAAGCTGTATTAGTTTTAAAAATGTGCAAGGGATTAATGGATTTGAAGGCTGTCAAACAAGACCTGATAATCTATATCCTAGGGTGCTAAAGGACATGGATCTCAAAATATTGGATGCATCAGTGGTCATCTTCAAAAATTCAATAGGCTCTGGAGCAGTTCCTACAAATTGGAAGGTGGCAAATCTAACCCCCTATTTAAATAAGGAGGAAGAGAAAACAAAAATAAAGAATTATAGACCATTATTGTAATATCAGTGGTGGAGAAACGCTAGTGTCTATTTGAAAAGACATCATAATACAATATTTGGAAAACATTAGTGCGATTGGATATATGCAGCATGGGTTTATGAAAGACAAATCATGCCTAAGAACTCTACTAGACTTTTTCTTGAGGATGTAACTACTGGAATAGATAATAAAGAACCTCTGGCTGTGGTGCATTTGGATTTTCAGAAGACTTTTCATCAGAGGCGAGTGGGCAAAATTAAATTGCATGGGATAAAGTGTAATGTATTGGCATTGATTAATAATTGGTTGACAGACTGGAAACTGAGAGTGGGAATAAACAGGTCTCTTTTTGAGGGGCAAGCAATGGATTTTAAGGTGCTGCAAGAATAAGTGCTTCGGCCCCAGTTATTCACAATATACATGTGGATAAGGAAACCAGTTACAATAGTTCCTTGTTTGTTGACAACATAAAATTAGGAGGGATTGTGAGTTGTGAGGAGGATGCAAGGAGCCTTGAAGGTAAGTTAGACAAAGTTGAGTGTGTGGTGAAGCATATGGCAGCTGCAATACCACATGGCTATATGTGAAGTTACACACTTTAGTGTGAAAAACAGAAAGGAAGAGTATTGTTTAATTGGTGACATACTGGGGAGTATGGATGGTCAATGGGATCTGGGTATCCTTGTACAACAGTCAATGAAAGTAGACTGGCAGGTTCAGCAAGCAGTTATGACGCAAACATTATGTCGGCCATTACTGCAAGAGGAGTTGAGTACAGAAGTAGAACATAGAACATAGAACTCTACAGCACAGGTCTATCTAGCCTCCACCCCTACCTTATACTATCATCCGTCTAATTGCCGCTTAAATGCCCCAATGAGGCCGACCCTACTGCCCTCTCTGGCAATGCATTCCACGCCCCGACCACTCTCTGAGGAAAGAACCTACCCTTGATACCTACCTCCACTCACTTTAAAACTATGTCTCCTCGTAATAGCTACCTCCACCCTAGGAAAAAATCTATGGCCGTCGACTCTATCTATACCTGTGATCATTTTGTACACCTCTATCGAGTCACCTCTCATCCTTCACTGTTCTGAAGAGAAAAGACCTTGCTCTCTCAACCTTTCCTTGTAAGACCTTCCCTCCATTCCAGGCAACATCCTGGTAAATCTCCTCTGCATCTTTTCCAACACTTCCACATCTTTCTTCGAATGAGGCAACCAGAACTGGACACAATACTCCAGATTTGGCCGAACCAGGCTTTTATATAGCTGGAGCATAACTTCACAGCTCTTGAATTAAATCCCATCACTAATGAAAGCTAACACACCATACGCCTTCTTAACAACTCTATCCACCTGGGTGGCAGCTTTCAGGGAACTGTGGACATGAACCCCAAGATGCCTCTGCTCCCTGACACTGCCAAGAATTTTTCCCTTAACCCTGTATTCTGCTTTCAATTTTGTCCTTCCAAAATGAATTACCTCACACTTTTCTTGGTTAAACTCAATCTGCCACTTCTCAGCCCAGCTCTGCATCCTATCAATGTCACTTTGTAACCTAGAACAGCCCCCAGCACTATCCACCACTTGACCCATCTTTGTATCGTCAGCGAATTTACTAATCCACTCTTCCACTCCTTTATCCAAATCATTTACAAAAATGTCCCTTTGTAACCTAGAACAACTCCCAGCACTATCCACAACTTGACCCATCTTTATATCATCCGCGAACTTACTAATCCACCCTTCCACTCCTTCATCCAAATCACACACAAAAATCACAAAGAGGACCCAGAACAGATCCTTGTGGTACACCACTTGTAATTGAGCACCATATTGAATATTTTGCATCCACTACTGTTCTTTGTCTTCTAAGGGTCAGTCAATTCTGAATCCAGTCTGCCACATTTCCCCCATCCCAGGCTTCCTTACTTTCTGCATGAGTCTACCATGGGGGAACCTTAACAAACACCTTACTTAGATCCATGTATACTACATCCACTGCTCAACCTTCATCCACGTGTTTGGTCACCGTTTCAAAGAATTCAATAAGGTTTGTGAGGCATGATCTACCCCTTGCAAATCCATGCTGACTACCACAAATCAAACTGCGCCTTTTCAAATGATCATAAAGCTTATCTCTCAGAGCCCTTTCCAATAATTTGCCCACCACTGATGTAAGACTAATTGGCCTGTAATTTCTAGGGCTATCCCTATTCCCTTTTTCGAACAAGGAAAAGACATTTGCCTCTCTCCAATCTTCCGGAATTATACCCGTAAACAGTGAGGACGAAAAAATCATCGCCAAGGGCCCTGCGATCTATTCCCTTGCTTCCCATAGAATCCTTGGATAAATCCCCATCAGGCCTGGGACTTATCATTCTTCACCTTCTTCAAAATTCCTAGGACATCTTCCTTACTACCACAGCTAGATCTCTCTCAGTTGTGAATACACAAGGAAAGTATTCATTAAGGACTATATCTTTAGGCTCTATGCACAAATTCCCTTCACAATCCTTGATCGGCCCTACCCTTTCTCTGGTCATTCTCTTATTCCTCACATATGTGTAAAAAGCCTTAAAGTTTTCCTTGATCCTATCTGCCCAGGTTTTCTCATGCCCCCTGATAGCTCTCCTAAGCCGTTTCTTCAGCTCCTTTCTGGATAACTTGTATTCCTCTCGAGTCTTTTCCAATCCTTGTTTCCTAAACCTTACATAAGCCTCCTCCTTCCTCTTAACCAGTCGTTTGACTTCTCTCAAGAACCATGGCTCTCTCACTTGACCGCATCTTCCCTGCCTGCTAGGGACAAAAATATTGAGCACACACAGTATGCATTGCTTAAACAATCTCCTCATTTCAGCAGTACTCTTCCCTGACAGCATCTGTTCCCATTTTATGTTACCCTGTTCTTGCCTAACAGAATTGTAATTACCCTTCCCCCAGTTATAAACCTTACCCTGCTATAAGTATCAGAGATAATAGGAACTGCAGCTGCTGGAGAATCCAAGATAAAAAGGTGTAGAGCTGGATGAACACAGCAGGCCAAGCAGCATCTTAGGATCAGGAAAGCTGACGTTTCAGGCCTAGACCCTTCATCAGAAATGGGAGAGGGGAAGGGGATTCTGAAATAAATAGGGAGAGAGGGGGAGGCAGATTGAAGATGGATAGAGGAGAAGATAGGTGGAGAGGAGACAAACAAGTTGAAGAGTTGGGGATGGAACCAGTAAAGGTGAGTGTAGGTGGGGAGGTAGGGGAGGAGATAGGTCAGTCCAGGGAGCAAGGACAGGTCAACGGGGTGGGATGAGGTTAGTAGGTAGGAAATGGGGGTGCAGCTTGAGGTGGGAGGAGGGGACAGGTGAGAAGAGGAACAGGTTAGGGAGTTGGGACAAGCTGGGCTAGTTTTGGGATGCGGTCGGGAGAGGGGAGATTTTGAAGCTTGTGAAACTCCCCCTCCCATTCCTTAGATGACATGTCCATCCTGGGCTTCCTGCAGTGCCACAACGATGCCACCCGAAGGTTGCAGGAACAGCAACTCATATTCCACTTGAGAACCCTGCAGCCCATTGGTATCAGTGTGGATTTCGCAAGCTTCAAAATTTCTAACTGAGCTGGACGAACTAGATGCAGGGAGGATGTTTTCCCTGATTGAGCAGTCTAAACCAGGGGACACAGTGACAATGTATGGAGCAGGCCATTTCGGACTAAAGTGAGGAAAACTTACTTCACTCAAAGATTAGTTAACCTTTGGAATTCTCTACCACAAAAGGCTGTGGAGCCCAAGTCCCTGAATGTATTCAAGAAAGATACATTTTTCAATGTTAAAGGCATCAAAGGGAATGGGGAGAAACCAGGAATATGGCATTGAGAGAGAGGATCATTGATGATCATACTGTATGGTGGAGTAGGTTTGGAGGGCCAAATGGCCTATTCCTGCTCCTAGTTTTCTGCCCAGGGGCTCTTCCACCAATAGTCGCCTGCCTGCTCAGGACAATTCAAACCTCTACCCGTTTCCTAAGACAATCCAACATCCTGCTCAATATGGCTGCATCTTGACACAGAGTCAGAGTCATAGGGTGCTACAGCACAGAGACAGGGCCTTCAGCCCAAACTGGTCCATGTCAACTAAAATGTCCATCCATGCCAACCCCATTTCCCTGAACTTGGCTCATATCCCTCTAAAACTTTCCCATCCATGTATTTGTCCAAATGGCTTTTAAATTTTGTTAATGTACCCACCTCAACCACTTCCCCAGGCATGACAAGGTGTGCAGCTGGACGAACACAGCAGGCTAAGCAGCATCTTAGGAGTAGGAAAGCTGATGTTTCAGGCCTAGAAGATGAAGGGTCTAGGCCCAAAACATCAGCTTTCTTGCTCCTAAGATGGTGCTTGGCCTGCTGTGTTCATCCAGCTGCACACCTTGGTATCTCGGATTCTCCAGCATCTGCAGTTCCTATTATCACTTCCACAAGCAGCTTATTATATATGCATACAATCCTCCATGTAAAAAAGTTGGCCCTCAGGTTCCCATGTATTCTTCCCCCCCCCACTTATCTTAAACTGATGTCTTCTAATCCTCGATTACCCAACACTGAGAAAAAAGACTGAGTGTATTCATCCTATCCATGCCTCTTGTTATCTGATACAATTCTATAAGATTCCCCCCTCAGTCTCCTACACTTTAAAGAAAAAAGTCCTATCTTGTTCAACCTCTCCCTGTAACTCAGACCCTTGAGTCCTGGCAATATCCTTGTAAATCTCTTCTGTATGCTTTCCAGTTTAATAACATTCCTCCTATAGCAAGGTGGCTAAAACTGAATATAATACTCCAAATGTGGCCTCACCAACATCCTGCACAACTGCAACATAGCTTCCCTACTTCTATATTCAATGCCCTGACTGATGAAGGCCATGTGCCAAAAGCCTTCTTCACTGCCCTGTCTACCTGCGACTCCACTTTCAGAGAACTGTGCACCTGAACTCCAAGGTCCCTCTGTTCTATTACACTCCTAAGGCCCTACCATTCACCATGAAACTGCTACCTTGATTTGATTTTCCAAAATGCAACACTTCACACTTACCTATATTAAACTCCATTTGCCATTTCTTGGCCCACTTCCCTAACTGATCAAGATCCTGCTGTAATTTCTGTTAACCTTCCTCACTGTCCACTATACCACCTATTTTAGTGTCATCCACAAACTGTCTAATCATGCCTTGTGCATTCTCATCCAATACATTGATACAGATAACAAACAGCAATGGGCTGTGCACCAATCCCTGAGTCACACCATGAGTCATAGGCGTCCAATTCTGACAAGCATCCTTCCACTATTACTCTCTGCTTCCTACCATCAAGCCAATTGTGTATCCAATCTGCCAGATCTCCATGGATTCCATGCGATCTAACCTTTCAGAGCAGCCTGCCATGTGGAACTTTATCAAAGGCCTTACTGAAATCCATATAGACTATGTCTACCGGCCTGCCCTCATCAATCTTCCAGGTCACTTCATCAAACAACTCTAACAAATTTGTGAGGCATGATCTCCCATGCACAAATCCATGCTGACTACTCCTTGTCAAACCCTGTCCACTTTCAAATGCATGTATATCTTATCATTCAGAATCTTCTAAAGTAACTTATCTACCACAGACGTTAAGCTTACTGGTCTACAGTTCCCAGGTTTTTCTTTGCAGCCCTTCTTGAATAAGGGTACATTTGTTACCCTCCAGTCTTCTGGGACCTCACCCATGGCTAACATTAATGACATGTAGTCTGTAGAAGGAAATATGGTCTCACCCCCACCCTTCATGGTCTGTCCTCAGGAGAAGACGGTCTCTCCCAACACCCACAAGCCAGCACAAGGACTGAGTAGTGAATAACTTTACAGTTGTCCCCCGTACTGATGACTGATTGATACAGTGCTTTTAAGCCTGACCCTGGGAACATTGGGGCACAAATCTGGTCCGAGTGTCTGGTTCCTTTGGTTGCCCAATTTGACTGTGGCACATGGTTCTAGCTCTACTGTCAGCTACTGATGGAACTGTGATTCCTGCAAGTTCGCGGTTACACTATCTACTGTTCTAGTAGTTACGGCCGACACCCCCTTGACACTGCCTCTCTCATTCTTTCTCATCAGAGCAAGCTGACCAAGATAAGCCTGTGTCCCAAGGAACGTCAGATGCTTCAACCAAATTTCTGGAGCCCTCCCAAAGTGTCACTCCCACTGAGAAGGACATCTTGGGGCAAGGGTCAGAGTTCGGGTGTTGGAGAACACCTCAGATAAACACTGGATCAATCAGGGCAAGAGAAATCTTCACAAATGCTCATGGAACAGAGACAGTAAAATGCGAAAGTCAAGTGGAGAACTTCTGGGGATCTGTCTCCTCATCTGGTGTGTCTTTAAAAAGAAATAACTTCAGAACTTTCCATATTTTGTGTCTATGGTTAATTCAACCTCCTTATTCCTGTTCCCCCAAGGAACAGACACCAGCTGGAAGCTCCATGAGACCACAAGACTCTGATAATCTCCAACTCCACATTCTTGCCTTTGCCCCATAGTCCTTGATTCCCTTACTGTTTAAAAACCTATCTATCATAGCCTTGAATATACCTAACAGCCTAGCATTGACAGCCCTATGCAGTAAAAAATTCCACAGATTCACGACCTTTCGGGAGAAGAAATTCCTCCTTATTGCTGTCCTAACTAGGTTACTCCATTGTCGGAGATTGTGCCTTCTAGACTATGCCTTGCCACCAAGGGAAATAACGTTTTTGCATCTATCCTATAAAATCTTAAAGATATAAATAAGGCCACCTCTCATTTTTTGAAACACCAGTGAGTAAAAGTCCAAACTACCAAACCTCTTCTCCTAAGACTGTCCCTCAATGCCAAAATCAACCAAGTTGAACCTTCTTTAGACTGTCTCCAATACAGTATATCTACCTCTTAGTTAAAGAGCCTAAAATTGTTCATAGTATTCCAACTGTGGTCTAACTAGTGCTTTGTACAGTTTTGGCAAGATGTTCTTATTTTTATACTCTATTCCCATTGAAATAAACATTCCATTTGTCCTCCCTGTTACCTATTGAACTTGGATGCTAAATTTTTGTGATCTATTTAAAAGGATACCCAAATCCCTCTGTGCTGAAGCTTTCTGCAGTCTTTCTCCATTTAAATGACATTTGGGTTTTCTATTCTTTCTGTCAAAGTGCATAATCTAACATTTTCCCACATTATATTCTATCTGCCAAACTTTTATCCAATTGTTTAACCTGTCTACATCACTCAGCAGACTCTTTGTCATCACCATTATTTGCGTTCCACTTATTTTTGTGTCAGCCACAAACGTAATGATAGTATATTCACTTTCCTCATTTAAATCATTACTATATATTATAAATAACTGTAGGCCCAGCAAAATCCCTGTGGCATTCCCCTACTTACACGTCGCCATCCTGAAAATGCCCCCAACCCCAACTCTTCTTCCATTAGTTCGCCAATCCTTCTGAGTTTGCAGATGACACCAAAATTGACGGAGTGGCAGACAGTGAGGAGGATTGTCAATGGATACAGAAGGATATGGATAGATTGCATAATTGGATAGAGAAATGGCAAGTGGAGTTCAATCTGGACAAACCCAAGGTGATGCATTTTGGAAGATCAAATTCAGGTGCAAATTATACAATGATTGGCAGAATCCTGAGGACCATTTTTGTAAAGGGGGATCTGGGTATACAGACCCCTGAAAGTGGCAACATGTGGATAAGGCGGTCTAAAAGGCATACAACAGTTAAGACTAAGGTGCTAATCAGTCACTTGTGAGGCAAGTAGAAATAAGAAAGTGGTGATTATCTTTCTATTCTACAGGTTTCCCAACAATTCAGGGGAGATAGAGGAGCAGATATGTCGGCAAATCACAGAAAGAGAGAATGGTATAATAGAAGTAGGGGATTTCAACTTTGCTAACATTAACTGGGACCACCTTAAAATGAAAGGATTAGACAGGGAGGAATTTTAAACGTGCATCCAGGTGAGCTTCTTGTGCCTGTACATAGAAAATTGAACTAGACATGGGGAAGTGCTAGATCTAATTCTAGGGAGTGAAGCCAGTCAAGTGGTTGAAGTTTGAATGGGTGAGCATTTTGAGGATAATGACCATAACTCTGTCAATATCAAAGTCATTGTGGAAAGGGATAAGGATAATGCGGAAGTTAGGCATCTAAATTGGGGGAAGGCTGATTTCAGTATCATTAAGCAGGAACTGGCAAACTTAGACTGGGAGCAGCTACTTGCAGATAAGTCTACATTTGGAAAGTGGGAGCTTTTTAAAAGCAGTCTAATAAGTACTCAGAGCCAGAACTCTAGGAGAGAATGGCAAGGACAGCAAGTCCAGGGACCCCTGGATGTCAAGGGATATTGAGAGTTTAATAACAAAAAAGAAGGAAGCATAGGTCAGGTTCAGCACATTAAAAACAGTTGGGGGGGGGGCGGCGGTGTGGACCTTCAAAAGTAAAGAGAGTGCAGAGGATTGCTTTAAAAGTAAACTAGGAAGGCAAGAGGACTTCAAAATATATTTGGCAGATGCTATCAAGAAAAGCCCAAGACTTTTACTAAATGTACATTAAGAGTAAGATGATCCCCAGGGCACGAGTGGGACCTATTAGAGACCAATGAAGCAAACTGTACATGGAGCCAGGGGACGTGGGTGAGGTTGTAAATTAATATTTCTCATCTGTATCCACAAAGGAGAAAGATATTGTAGCTGGAGACTTCAGCTGGGATGGTGAGTTCTAGAACGTGTTAAGATTAATGAGGAGGAGACATTAGGTTTTAGCAGGATTAAGATGAAAGGGAGGATATTTCTGGGACCCTGGAAAAGATATTTAATACTTCACTGATCATGTGAAGTGCTAGATGACTGGAGGAGACTTGATATTTTTCAAGATCATGTGTGGGCTGGATAGAGTAGAAGGTATAAGCTGTTCCCATTTGTAAAAGAAAAATTAAGGGAAATATTGAAAGTGATGTGCAAAAGAAACAAGTATAAAGTAAGGAAAACCTTTATCACACAGCAAGTAGTTAGAGTATGGTAGAGACAAGTTCAATTGAGGCATTCAAGAGGGCATTGGATGATCATTAGATAGAAATAGTCTGCCAGGGTATGGAGAAAAAGAAGGAGATTAGCACAAGGTAATGATTCTCAATTTGCAGAGATGTGCAGGTACGATGGGCCAAATATCCTCCTGTACTATAGCAATTCTGCGGTTCTGTGAGCAGTATAAGCAGAGTATGACGACTGAGAAAATCCCAATGGTTGCTGCCCTGTTACAACAAGGCTGAATTTATTGTACATTCTTTACAGGATGCGGCTGGGCTAGATTTATTGCTTATCCCTAATTGCCTACAGGGCAGATAAGAGTCAATCACATCACTGTGAGTCTAGAGTCACATTGGACAATAACAGTACAGAAGAGGCCCTTTGGCCCCTTGAGTCTGTGCTGCCAAATCTACAAGAGTCCCATACATAGTCTAGATCAGGTAAAGATGCCAGATTTCCTTTCCTGAAAGACATTGGTGAACCAGATTTTTTTTAACAACTCTAGCTATATGGTTTACCCATGGCTAGCTTTCCATTGTAGATTTTTCCTTTTTTATTGAAATCAAATTTCATCATCTTCATGGGGTGGAATTGTGAACCCATGTCCCTGGATCATTAGCCTGATATTCTAGATTACTTTACTAAGATTATCAATAGAATGCCACCATCCTCCCCTCAATAAAACAGCTTTTAGAAGACTGGTTGGAATTGGAATGAAATGGATCCATATGTGAAGGAGAAAGAGTCTGCAATAGTAAGGAATTGTTAGGTCAAGTTAGCTAAATCACCTTGGTTGTATATTTTGATTTCAGATAACTTGCTTCACTCTTCGGAGTCACCTCGCAGCCTTGGATTACAATTCCAACCGTACTCCTGGAGTGCTTACTCCACAGTTGGACTTAAACATCTGGTTGAGGATTACCTTTCACCGATGTTGGACCCCAGGAGCACACTTCAGAGCCAGAGCACTGCACGGAACATGGAAGATAAGAGTAATGTCATCTACACACAGATGAGCCTGCATAAAACTCCTTATAGCTGCAGCAAATGTGACAAGGTAATGAATCACACCCAGACACACACAATCACAATTACACCCTGTCACGGAGTCTCTGACATACATCCAAACACACACTATCACAATCATACTCAGATACATCCAGTTATATTCACAGTCTTATACTGACAAATGTGGATATGCACACAGTCACAGTCACACCCAGTTACACCCAACCACTCACAGTCACACACAGACTCACGCTATCACACTGAAATACATCCATTAACGAAAACTTCCAAACATCACAGTCACACGTAGCCACAATCCTACTCAGACACAAATACAGTCACAATTATACCCACTCACATTAGACTCACATAGACAGAGACTATTCAAAGTACCCATTATCACTTATTTGAATTCTGTCCTTCCATAGCCATACTATAAACAATCCCTTTGTCTACCTACACCGATTTTTTCTCTATCTCCTTGAACTCCATCTCCACCTGTCCACTCATACTTTACCCCTGCCATCCCCGACCTCAGTCATCATCATAAATATCACCTTTTCCCAGCTACTACCAGTTCTGAAGAAGGGTCATTGGACTTGATTCATTTCCTCTGTTTATCTCTCTCCACAGATGCTGCCAGACCTGTTGCATTTCTCAAAGCTGCAGCGAAGTGACCTTTTGCTAACTAATTTCATTAATTTTAGCTAATGCATTTCATTGTACTTCCCTTGATTTACAGTCACACAGTCATAGAGTTATACAGCACAGCAACAAACCCTTTGGTCCAACTCATCCAGGCCTACCAAGTTTCCTAAATTAAACTAGTCCCACCTGCCTGCATTTGGCCCATATTCCTCTAAGCATTTTCTATTCATGTACCTATCCAAATGTCTTTTAAATGCTGCAACTGTACCTGCATTTGGCAAATTCCTCTGGCAGTTCATTCCACATAAGAACCACCCTCTGTCTGAAAAAGGTGCCCCTCAGGAACTTTTTATATCTTTCTCCTTTAACCTTAAAAATATATCCCCTAGTTTTGAACTGTCTCCTTCCTAAGGAAAAGACCTTTGCTATTTACCTTGTCTATGCACCTCATCATTTCATAAACCTCTCACCACTCAACTTCCTACACGCCAGTGGAAAAGTAACCCAACCTATCCAAAGCCTCAATTCCCACCAACATCACGATAATTTTTTTTTTCTGAACCTTGCCCATCTCAATAACATCTAAACTATAGCAAGGCAATCAGAACTGCACACATTAGTGGCTTCACTGATGCCCTATACAACCTCAAAATGATATCCCAGCTCCAATACTCAGTTAAACTCAGTTGTTTCGGACCTAAGTTTCTCACTCTCGAACTGAATATTGAATTCAATCATTTTATGATCACTACTTCCTAGGGGATCTTTTACGCTAATGCCATTTATTCAACCTGCCTCATTACCAGGTCCAGGATAGCCTGCTCCCAGGATGACTCCATGACATATCGCTCCAGGAAACTATCCCTAATACACACAATGAACTAGTTGTTGTTGCTCCCTTTCCAATTTGATTCACCCAATCGACATGAATATTAAAGTCATTCATAGTTATTACTATATTTTGTTCTGTCCTCCCAATATTTGTTCAATTATAGCTTCTCCTACACAGTGGCTACTGTTTGGGGCTGTGCAAATTACTCCTACCAATGTCTTCCTTCCTTTGCTTTTCTTAACCTGCGCCCAAATGCACTCTACATCATCCAAGCTGAGATCATCTCTCACAATGACCTCATTTCATCTCTTATGAGCAATGCTCCACCAGCACATTTTCCACCCGCCCTTTCTTTCCAAAAGGTCATACATTCATGAATGTCAAGTCCCCACTTTTGATCTCCTTGTAATAACATTTACATAATGGCTATGAGATCATATTCATTTGCTTCAATTTGTAGCATCAGTTTGTCTATTTCTGCAGAGGTACACACCACTATGATAGAGGATCAATATTGAAGAGAATGTTTGTTTGTGGATGTAGCAGAATAAAGTGAGTTGCTTTGTCAAACTGGAATAGTTGGCTAATTGTTTTTGACTGGTGCAGACTCAGTGTGCTGAAGGGCCTTTTTCTGTGCTGTAGACATCTATCATTCTGCAGTCTGGAATCACTGAAAGCCACTCTTATATCCGTTGTATTTGTTTGTAGGTGTTTTCAACTTCTCATGGGCTAGAGGTGCATGTACGAAGGTCACACAGTGGTAGCCAGCTCTTCGTCTGTGAGGGCTGTGGTAAAGCCTTTGGGCATGCTGTTAGTCTGGAACAACATCAGGCCACACACTCCCAGGTCAAGGTGAGAGCTGCATCTCTGTACACACATGCCTGTTCACACTCATGTTTTTTCACACACACACACACACACACACACACACACACACACACACACACACACACACACACACACACACACACACCAACTTTAGTTAATGGCCTCTACAACAACGGATATGGGCCAAATGCTGGTAAATGGGACTAGATGAGATGTGGATATCTGGTCAGCATGGACCAGTTTGACTGAAGGGTCTGTTTCCATGCTATATGACTCTATATGCTGTTGTGGAGAGGAGGTCAAACCCCTCTGATATTAAAAACTGAAATACCCAGAAAGCCTTGCCTCACCTCATAATTTGCTAAAGGAAATGAGAAAAAAATGATATAACCTGCCTTATACCTCCCAATCTATTGTAAAGGAGATGTTAAATGAAACAAAATCCTTTCACTCACTCTACAAGCAACAAATAACATTTATTTATCTAACTCTAGCAGTGAACAAACTAATAGAACTACTAACAAACCAAAAATTCCCCCTTAACAACTAACTATTCCTTAATAAAACAAAATTCTAATGGTATGCCGTTCCAATAAGTACAAGTTCCACTTATATAAACAAAAATAGTAAAAAAAATTAAAACTTAAGACTCTCAAAAGTACAATCAGGATGTGACTTCTGGAATGTTCCGTGACCACTCCATTGATCCTCAACCAGGAATGCCTTTCTCCATCAAAAACGCCTCTGATTTGTTGAATTCTAATGTCAGGAATATTGGCTAAGAGTGCCGTGGTACTTTTTAGGTGGTACTTTATCAGAGAGCTTAAAGATTTTTGTGAAACCTAGAGTTTTACTCTTCCGATGGCAGTTTCCTCTCACTCTGATTTTCAATAGACAATAGACAATAGGTGCTGGAGTAGGCCATTCAGCCCTTCGAGTCAGCACCACCATTCATTATGATCATGGCTGATCATCCACAATCAGTATCCTGTTCCTGTCTTATCCCCATAACCCTTAATTCCACTATCTTTAAGAGTTCTATCTATCTCCTTCTTGCAAGTATCCAGAGAGTTGGTCTCCACTGTCTTCTGGGGCAGAGCATTCCATATATCCAGCACTCTGTGGGTGAAGAAGTTTTTCCTCAACTCTGTTCTAAATGGCCTACCCCTTATTTTTAAACTGTGTCGTCTGGTTCTGGACTCACCCATCAACAGAAACATACTTCCTTCTTCTTATATACCCTTGATGACCTGTGAATTTTATTATAATCGGATCGGTCCTAGGTTGTCAATACCAACAGATTTAAAATCAATTGGTTTTCAGTCTCTAGGTGCCTGGTTTAAATTAATTGGCTGATATTCAAGCTGGTTGCCTTAAAATCAAAATAGCCTGGGTTTCCAGCCGCTTTCAATGAATGCAAATGTTTCTATTTCAGAACTGTCTGCATATCTGTAGCTGCTTGCAGACATTTTTGTCTAAATCTCCAAGCTTAGAAAAACACATCACCTCTAAATGGGACTACACACTCTTTACCCCCTATTATTTTTACAAACAAATTATAACTTCTTGTCTTCCAATTCAAAGTATTCTGCGCAACATTGCAACAATCCACACACATACACATTCACAAACAATCACACACATAAACTCAAACACACTCATTTTCAGACACACTTTCACTTTCAGAGATCTATACACAAACAAATTTTGCTCACATACAGACATGCATAAAAATACACACAATATCCACATGTGCAGTGTTCAGCACGTCATGTCACAGATAAGTGGTACAAAATACTATACTCATATATAGTATATTTATTGTGCTCTGAACCACTAAATTTTCTCATTAAATATCAAAGGATTTCTGAAAGAAAGCCTGGTGTATACTGAAAATTTAATGTCAGATTTTTCTATTAAAGTTATAATTCTGAGGATGAGATCTCTATGTGTCATAACTCCCCAAACCAGTAGGTGGTGATATTACTGCAGGGTACAGTACCTCATGAGGATGTCTGTGGAGAATAGGAAATTCATCACTGCTACAGAAACATGAGTTGACAGAATGAAAAAGAGCTGAAACATTAGTTACTATTCTTACATAAACCATTCTGGAACTGTGTTCACATTCAGGTTTTCTTCCAATTCCAGAGTGGGGAAGGGATTACTTTGGGAATTGATACAGTGCTATGTGGCTAGAGTGGCACAATGGGATTAGTTTGGGGATTGGAACAGGGCAATAGGGAGCGAGGGGACAGTGGAATTAGTTTGTGGGTTGATGTGGAGCTATTGGAAGAGTGAAGGGCGACAGGATGAGTTTTTGGAATTAATGCAGGGCTATGTGAGAGAACTGGAAGTGGGACTAGCTTGGCAACTGATGCAGGACCAAGTGGAGAGAGTTTAATACAGGGATTAGTTGGGGATTGAGACAGGGTATGGGGATAGAAAAGGTAGTGGAATTAGTTTGGGATTGTTTTACAGCTGTGGAGAGACTTTGATTAGTTTGGGATTGAGAGAGTTATGGGAAGAGAACAGGCAGTGGGATTATTACATTTATGATGTCCTCATAGTTGACCAGCAGTTGGTACTCATAGTAAAGCCTCACAAGCTATCATTAGTTAATGGGGACTGTGTTACTAGAAGACCTGGGAAATGATATTGCAGATATCAAACCAATGGGAGAGTTATTAAAATGTCAAACAACTTCATCTGTCTACATTTCCCTTTCTGTAGGAGAAGAGTTTCAACTGCAAGATTTGTGGGAAAAATTTCAAACGCTCTTCGACGTTGTCCACCCACCTGCTGATTCACTCAGACACTCGGCCTTATCCCTGTCAATACTGCGGCAAGTCTTTCCATCAGAAATCAGATATGAAGAAACATACTTTCATCCACACAGGTACTAGATCACTCTGGATCACTCCTGACACACTCTCCCACTGGTACTGGATCATACCTAGCACACTGTCCCACAGATACCAGATCACTGCAAGCACACACTTTCCCACAGGTACTAGATCACTGCTAGCACACATTCCCACAGGTACTAGATCACTGCTAGCACACACTCCCACAGGTGCTGGATCACTGCTAGCACACACTCCCCCACAGGTACTGGATCACTGCGAACACACACTCCCATAGGTACTGGATCACTGCTAGCATACACTCCCGCAGGTACTGGATCACTGCTAGCACACACTCCCACAGGTGCTGGATCACTGCTAGCACACACTCCCGCAGGTACTAGATCACTGCTAGCACACACTCTCACAGGTACTGGATCACTGCTAGCACACACTCCCACAGGTGCTAGATCACTGCTAGCATACACTCCCGCAGGTACTAGATCACTGCTAGCACACACTCTCACAGGTACTGGATCACTGCTAGCACACACTCCCACAGGTTCTGGATCACTGCTAGCACACACTCCCACAGGTGCTGGATCACTGCTAGCACACACTCCCACAGATACTAGATCACTGCTAGCACACACTCCCACAGGTGCTGGATCACTGCTAGCACATACTCCCACAGGTGCTGGATCACTGCTAGCACACACTCCCCCACAGGTACTGGATCACTGCAAACACACACTCCCATAGGTACTGGATCACTGCTAGCATACACTCCCGCAGGTACTGGATCACTGCTAGCACACACTCCCACAGGTGCTGGATCACTGCTAGCACACACTCCCACAGGTACTAGATCACTGCTAGCACACACTCTCACAGGTACTGGATCACTGCTAGCACACACTCCCACAGGTGCTAGATCACTGCTAGCATACACTCCCGCAGGTACTAGATCACTGCTAGCACACACTGTCACAGGTACTGGATCACTGCTAGCACACACTCCCGCAGGTACTAGATCACTGCTAGCACACACTCTCACAGGTGCTGGATCACTGCTAGCACACACTCCCACAGATACTAGATCACTGCTAGCACACACTCCCACAGGTGCTGGATCACTGCTAGCACATACTCCCACAGGTGCTGGATCACTGCTAGCACACACTCCCACAGATACTGGATCACTGCTAGCACACACTCCCACAGGTGCTGGATCACTGCTAGCACATACTCCCACAGGTGCTGGATCACTGCTAGCACACACTCTCACAGGTACTGGATCACTGCTAGCACACACTCCCACAGATACTGGATCACTGCTAGCACACACTCCCACAGGTACTAGATCACTGCTAGCACACACTCTCACAGGTACTGGATCACTGCTAGCACACACTCCCACAGGTGCTAGATCACTGCTAGCATACACTCCCGCAGGTACTAGATCACTGCTAGCACACACTGTCACAGGTACTGGATCACTGCTAGCACACACTCCCGCAGGTACTAGATCACTGCTAGCACACACTCTCACAGGTGCTGGATCACTGCTAGCACACACTCCCACAGGTGCTGGATCACTGCTAGCACACACTCCCACAGATACTAGATCACTGCTAGCACACACTCCCACAGGTGCTGGATCACTGCTAGCACACACTCCCACAGGTGCTGGATCACTGCTAGCACATACTCCCACAGGTGCTGGATCACTGCTAGCACACACTCCCACAGATACTGGATCACTGCTAGCACACACTCCCACAGATACTGGATCACTGCTAGCATATTCTCACCGTTATGTACTATTATAACTCTGATTACTCCATGTTGGCAGTTTAGTACAGGTGTAACTTGACGGTGAATATTAATCATCAGCAATGTTGTCTTGCAGGCGAGAAGCCACATAAATGTCAGGTCTGTGGGAAAGCTTTCAGCCAGAGTTCAAATCTCATCACTCACAGCCGGAAACACACTGGCTTCAAGCCTTTCATATGCTCTGCATGTGGGAAAGGATTTCAGCGGAAAGTTGACTTGCGGAGGCATCAGGAGACACATACTGGAGTGGATCCAGCTACTGTTTAGCTCAATGGAAGCTTACAGACAGCCAATGAGGAATACACCGCCACCCTGACTCTATCAATAGACAACATATCGGAACGCCAAATCCTCCAATGAGGGGACAGTGTAGTTGGTCACTGAGATGATGATCCAACTGCAAATCAGAACTGTTACAGCACAGGGGGAGGCCACTCAGCCCATCATGTCTGCACCAGATCTATTCCCCAGGATCAACCTCCTGCCATTTCCCCACATCTCTGCACTGCATTTCTATCCAAGCTGCTCATGCATCATGACCTGAGGAGAAAGATGCTGACATAAATCCAGTCAATCTAACACATCAGTCACAATTAGATTGAATTACCTTGTACACTTCAAAATGAAAGACCAGTCTGTTATTTTCCAAGTATTATTGCTTTTTTGACTTTTTTTCCTCTCTGAGTCATATTTTGACATTTTTGCGAAGTTACTGATTTATTTTGAGAAAGTATTTTGAGTACAACTAAATGTAAAATCCCAAAGCAGCAAGTTCAGAAAGTGACAAGACAACTTTTCAAGATTCAGCCCTTGAAAACAAAGATGAACGTTCCTCTTGTAGGGAAACTGTCCTCAGTGAAACATTTCAGAAGAATCAGATCTTCTTAAGACAGAGTGTCTGAGTCAATTTCAGTTTCAATGTTTGTTTAAAGTATTAGTTAATTACTAAATGACCCAGGCTGAAACTGGATGCAGAGTGCAGGCAGTAATGAAGGGCTGCATTCTCACCTTGTCAAAGGGACTTTTTACTCAATTCCGGCTCCTTGGACCTGATCATCACCACTGACCATCACTGTGATCAGACACTGACTGTCACTGTGATCAAACACTAATGATCACTGTGATCACTGACCATCACCACAATCATACAATGACCGTCGCCAGATCAGACACTGACCGTCACCGTGATCAGACATTGACCATCACCATTATCAGACACTGACGGTCACTGTGATCAGACCCTGACCATCTTTATGATCAGACATGACCATCATCATGATCAGACACTGACCGTCACCATGATTAGCCACTGACCATCACCATTATCCAACACTGACCGTCACTGTGATCTGCCACTGATTGCCACCACATGTAAACACTGACATCACTGTGATCAGACACTGACCATCACCGTGATCAGACACTGAACGTCACCGTGATCAGACACTGAACGTCACCGTGATCAGACACTGACCATCACCGTGATCAGACACTGACCATCACCGTGATCAGACACTGAACGTCACCGTGATCAGACACTGACCATCACCGTGATCAGACACTGACCATCACCGTGATCAGACACTGAACGTCACCGTGATCAGACACTGACCATCACCGTGATCAGACACTGAACGTCACCGTGATCAGACACTGACCATCACCTTGATGCTTTTTCTGTGGTGTTGCCTCCACACTGAGACCGTTAGAAACGATCCCAGACATCACCGTCACTGAAGCCGAGCCTCAGCACGTAAGAGCACCACCAAGTGTACACACTTGGTATAACACACACTTGATCTCAGCCAAAAGACCACATGCAGACACTGACGTCACTGTGAGCTGACACTGACCATCATTCAGAGACAGGCCACCACCATGATCAGATGGTGACTGTCACTGTGCTCAAACACTGACCATACTATGACCAAACCATGACCACCACTGACCAAATACCCTTCATCTTGACGGGTGGAGTTTGTCATGATGTCAGTTTAACCTCTCATGAGCTAACTGTCTCATACAACAGCATGCACTCTCAGTTTTACTGACAAGTTCTTGTAAGGAACCTTAACAAATGGCTTCCGGAAGACCACAGAGATAACATCTGTCACAATGCCCCCATCCATTTGTCACAGAACTCCTCAAAGAAAGTGAATCAGATTACATGTGATCCAATCTTCCCAAATCCACGTGGACTCCCTCTCATCAGTTCAGACCTCTCCTAGGCTTAATCACTTTGGTCACTAACAATAGATTCCAGTCACTTTCCACCTTTGTTGTAGTGCAGGATATGAAACATCCCATTTTCACACAACCATTAAATTTTATTGACTTTATATTAACTGAAGGATAAAAATTGGCTGGGACACTGATAATATATCATATATTCTCCTGAGAGTGTCATGGATCATTCATGCCGATCTAGGAGGGCACTTGGAACTCGGTGTAATATCAAGTATGATGTAGAGCTGAGACAATCTCTGCTTCGTCATGTTGATTGACTAGTGGGTGGGATTTCCTCAAACTGGGCCCCACACACCCTACGGGCCAGAACAATGCTCTTTCTGGTATAGGCAAAACTCTCCCACAACAGACCAACAGCTGTCTATTTCAGGAGAAGTTTGACGTAGTGTGGTGAGGAATTGAAGCTGCAAACTGTCTGAGTAAAGCACTGACTGAGGAGTTCCCTGCACCGTCTATTGATTGACTCCTTGTAAAAGACAAGTTTAGATCAGTTCAGCAATGTGTGGTTACTGACGGTAAGCAGGAGTTGGTCTGACTAAAATGCTGCTGTTTGTTTCTTTGGCATTTGTTTCTGGTTCCATTTTTCTTTTCTTTCTTTCTCTGCCCCCTCTCCTCTCTCTTACTTCCCCTCCCTTTCTCTTTCTCACCTTTTCTTTCTCTACCTTCCCCCTTTCATTCCCTCTCCTTCACTTCCTTTTCTTTTTCTCTACCTTTCGTCTTTCAGTCTCTTGCTCTTTCCCTCTCCCTCTCTTTCTTCCTGTCTTCTTCTAGTTCCTTCTCTCTATCTCATTTCTCACTATCTCTCTTCCTTTTCTTTGTCTTACTGTTTCCTGATCTTTCTCTACATTTTATCTTTCTTCTCCCTCTCTTTCCCTCACTTTTTCCTTCCCTCATTTCTCCATTTCTTTCTCTGTTCCCTCTCTTTTCTTTCCTCTCAATCC
This sequence comes from Stegostoma tigrinum, assembly GCF_030684315.1. Taxonomy (NCBI): domain Eukaryota; kingdom Metazoa; phylum Chordata; class Chondrichthyes; order Orectolobiformes; family Stegostomatidae; genus Stegostoma; species Stegostoma tigrinum. The sequence goes on along the minus strand of NC_081388.1, from coordinate 1,457,332 downwards.
TTCTCCTTTCTGTTATTCTCTCCTGATCTTCCTCTCTCTACATTTCATCTTTCTCTCTTTCCCTTGTTTTCTCTTCCATCTCTTTATTCCTCTTTATTTCATTACACTGTTTCTTTCTGTTTCTCTTTATTTCCATTTCTCTCTCTATTCTTTTCCTTTCTTTCCCCTTTGCTCCCCTTGCCCTGAAGCCTGAGCAGACTCATACCTGGTTTTGACTGTTCTTCGTTCAGCTATCCTCTAACCTCCTGTTTGAGATAATGCCATATATTCGGGGCAAAGTGAGTTTGAAGATGGGTGGTGGATGAGCATGTAGTCGAGTGTGCAATGTTGGGGTGGGTTGTGGTGGGAGGGTGAGGGAGCAGAGTGGAAGTGTATGTGCAGGGAAGGATGGGGTCTGCAATGATAGGGTAGAGTGGGCAAGTCAAAGGCAACTGACAGAAAAAGACTGAAGGCGACCAGATACAACTAAAGCTTTTGTGTCTAGAACTCTTCACAACAACATTGGGTTAAATGCTGGCTTCACTTATGGAGAAGGTGTGTCAGATGATTCAATTGTTATAATTATTTTGAATGTTGGGTGGGTTCCAAACTGCGCAATTCTAATCAAAATCTTGATGTAATTCACTCAAATAGCTTTCATGATGAACAGTAGCTATCAGGCTAGATTCCTCCGCACTACACTCCCTCTCCCTCTCTCATTTCCTGTGCTATGTTCCCCACTCTTGGTTTTAAATAGTTTTATTTAAATTCAAGCTTCAAACATTCTCATCAGTCGAAATGACTTCCTCTGCGGCAGAAGGGCGACTGGACAGGCTTCCCAGCTTCAAACTGGCTCTCGGCCTATCATGACTCAACTTCCGGGGAACTGCATGCTCTCCTACTCAGCAAAAATGACCCAGAATGTTAGAATTCAAATGAGGGCATTAAATCCATTTGGAAGAGCAACATGGTCAAGGTCCACTTCTGCGTTTAATGCCTGGCACGGTGATAAATGGTTAGTTAGCACTTCTGCCTCACAGCGCCAGGGGCCTGTGTTCAATTCCACTCTCAGGTGACTGCCTGTGTGGAGTTTGTACGTTCTCCCCAAGTCTGCATATGTTTTCCCTGGGTGCTCCAGTTTCCTCCCACAGTCCAGAGATGTGTTGGTTCGGTGAATTGGCCATGTTAAATTGCCCAATGTGTCCGGGGATGTGCAGACTGGGTGGCTTAGCTATGGTAATCATGGGGTTACAGGATAGAGTGGAATGCTCTGCAGAGGGTTGGCGCAGACTTGATGGGCTGAAAACCCTCTACCTGCACTATAGGGATTCTATATCATGGAAATAATAATGGTCTACTAGTCAATCGCTTGTCATAGACTGATTAACTCTGTAGGTTAATTTTAGTTTAAACAGTAAACACGTTATAAGTCATGAAGCAGACATTAGGATAACCAGTGATAATGGGAACTGCAGATGCTGGAGAATCCAAGATAACAAAGTGTGAAGCTGGATGAACACAGCAGGCCAAGCAGCATCTCAGGAGCACAAAAGCTGACATTTCGGGCCTAGACCCTTCAGCAGAGAGGGAGATGGGGAGAGGGTTCTGAAATAAATAGGGAGAGAGGGGGAGGCGGACCAATGATGGAGAGAAAAGAAGATAGGTGGAGAGGAGAGTATAGGTGGGGGGGTAGGGAGGGGATAGGTCAGTCCAGGGAAGATGGACAGGTCAAGGAGGTGGGATGAGGTTAGTAGGTAGGAAATGGAGGTGCGGCTTGAGGTGGGAGGAAGGGATGGGTGAGAGGAAGAACAGGTTAGGGAGGAGGAGACAGGCTGGGCTGGTTTTGGGATGCAGTGGGGGGAGGGGACGAGCTGGGCGACTCCTCCCACTTCCTACAGACAAAGGGGGTGGCCATGGGTACCCGCATGGGTCCAAGCTATGCCTGCCTCTTTGTAGGTTACGTGGAACAGTCCCTCTTCTGTACCTACAGAGGCCCCAAACCCCACCTCTTCCTCTGTTACATTGATGACTGTATCGGCGCCGCCTCTTGCTCCCCAGAGGAGCTCGAACAGTTCATCCACTTCACCAACACCTTCCACCCCAACCTCAAGTTCACCTGGGCCATCTCCAGCACATCCCTCACCTTCCTGGACCTCTCAGTCTCCATCTCAGGTAACCAGCTAGAAACTGACGTCCATTTCAAGCCCACCGACTCCCACAGCTATCTAGAATACACCTCTTCCCACCCACCTTCCTGCAAAAATTCCATCCCCTATTCCCAATTCCTCCGCCTCCGCCGCATCTGCTCTCAGGAAGAGGCATTCCACTCCCGCACCTCTCAGATGTCCAAGTTCTTCAAGGACCGCAACTTTCCCCCCGCAGTGGTCGAGAACGTCCTTGACCGTGTCTCCCGCATTTCCTGCAACACATCCCTCACACCCCGCTCCCACCACAACCGCCCAAAGAGGATCCCCCTCGTTCTCAGACACCACCCCACCAACCTCCGGATACAGCGCATCATCCTCCGACACGATCTACAATCTGACACCACCACCCAAGATATTTTTCCATCCCCAACCTTGTCTGCTTTCCGGAGAGACCACTCTCTCCGTGACTCCCTTGTCCACTCCACACCCTCCTCCAACCCCACCACACCCGGCACCTTCCCCTGCAACCGCAGGAAGTGCTACACTTGCCCCCATACCTCCTCCCTCACCCCCATCCCAGGCCCCAAGATGACTTTCCATATTAAGCAGATGTTCACCTACACATCTGCCAATGTGATATACTGTATCCATTGTACCCGGTGTGACTTCCTCTACATTGGGGAAACCAAGCAGAGGCTTGGGGACCGTTTTGCAGAACACCTCTGCTCGGTTCGCAATAAACAACTGCACCTCCCAGTCGCGAACCATTTTAACTTTCCCTCCCATTCCTCAGACGACATGTCCGTCATGGGCCTCCTGCAGTGCCACAATGATGCCACCCAAAGGTTGCAGGAACAGCAACTCATATTCCGCTTGGGAACCCTGCAGCCCAATGGTATCAATGTGGACTTCACAAGCTTCAAAATCTCCCCTTCCCCCACTGCATCCCTAAACCAGCCCAGTTCATCCCCTCCCCCTACTGCATCCCAAAACCAGCCCAGCCTGTCTCTGCCTCCCTAACCTGTTTTTCCTCTCACCCAACCCTTTCTCCCACCTCAACCTGCACCTCCATTTCCTACCTACTAACCTCATCCCACCTCCTTGACCTGTCTGTCTTCCCTGGACTGACCTATCCCCTCCCTACCTCCCCACCCATACTGTCCTCTCCACCTATCTTCTTTTCTCTCCATCTTCGGTCCGCCTCCCCCTCTCTCCCTATTTATTCCAGAACCCTCTCCCCATCCCCCTCTCTGATGAAAGGTCTAGGCCTGAAACGGCAGCTTTTGTGCTCCTGAAATGCTGCTTGGCCTGCTGTGCTCATCCAGCCTCACACTTTGTTATTAGGATAACCAACTGATTTCTGCGTGTGTGCACAGCTCACAAACTTACAGCAGACTAACCATCAGGTAGAGTTCCCACATTGTATACACACAGCATACACATCTCTTAAAGGCAAGGTACACATACAGAACCCCACTCATTCCCTGTGTCCCTGCAACGTTTTCAAATTCCCTTTGGAATCTGCATCCATGGAATCGGACTGCATGCTCCAAATCTAATCCATTTGCTGTGTAAATGTTCTTTTCTCATCTCTCCCCTGATTGATTGACCAACCACCTTAAATTGGAACTTCTTTATCGTCAATGTTTTGCATTTGAAACAGTAGTTAGAATGTTCAAGGCAAGGCTTTTGAATCACAGAATCCCTACAGTGTGGAAAGAGGTCATCTCCCCTAACAGGTCTATACCAACCGTCCAAACAGTGTCCCATTCATACCAGCCCCTACCCTATTACTGTAACCCCATATATACTGTGGCTAATCCACCTAACCTGCACATCCCTGGAAATTTCACAATTTAGCATGGCCAAGCTTTAGCTTTGTTACAAGACATTAATTAAAATAGCAAAAGTTGAGGCCCCAGCATTGTTTCCTGTGGTGCGCCACTCATTACGTCTGGTCAACCATAAAGTGACCCAGTTGACCCGATTAGCTGCATACTCTCCCTTTAGCTGTTGGTCATTCATGTTCACTCACAGGATGTGAGCGTTGCTGGCCAGGCCAGCATTCATAGTCGTCCCCTAACTGTCCTTTTAGAAGGAGTCAATGAACAACCTTCTTGAACCACTGCAATCCATTTTCTGTGGGGATACCCAAGTGTTGTGTGTGACAGGTTAAAAGTAGAGATTCTAGAAATGGATGACTTAAACCCACATTCCTTGATCCTTACCTACGGTTGCTGACTTAAGTGTGGAAATGGGCATGATGACATAAAGTCATAGAGATCTTCAGCAAAGAAAAGGATCCTTCAGTGCATTACGTTCATACTGGTCAAAATCAACCACGAAACTATTCTAATCCTATTTTCCAGCACTTGGCCCATAGCTTTGTATGCATTGACATTGCAAGCGCACATCCAAATACTTCTTAAATGTTATGAGGGTATCTGCCTCTAACACTCAGGCAGTGAGTTACAGATTCTTACTACCCTCTGATGAAAATGTTTCGCTTCTGACCCTTATTTTATATCTATGCCCCCAGATCTTAGAGATCTTCATCAAGGGGAAGGGTTTCTTCCTGTGAAACCTATCTATGACCCTCATAATTTTATGCATCTCAATCCCCATCAATTCTGGGGAAGAGTCACTGAATCTGAAATGTTAACTCCAGTTTCTCTCCACAGATGCTGCCAGACCTGCTGAGCTATTCCAGCAACTTCTGCTTTTGCCCCTCTCAATCTCTAAGGAAAACAATCCCAGTCTGTTCAATCTCTCTTCAAAGCTGAAACTCTGCAGCAGCAGGCAACATCCTGCTAATCTCCTCTGCACCCTCTCCAGTGTTTTCACATCCCTTTGATAATGCGGATTCGAGAACAGGACACAAAACTTTACCAGTGGTCTAATCAACATTTTACACAGTTCCAGCATAACCTTCCTGCTCTTAAACTCTACACCTCAAATAATAAAGGCAGTATACCATATGTTTTCTTACACCACTTTATCCACCTGTCCTGATACCTTATCAGGGAGTGGCACGGTGGCTCAGTAGCTAGCATTGCTGCCTCGACAGCAGGGACCTGGGTTTGATTCCACCCTCAAGCAACTGTCTGGGTGGAGTTTGCATGTTCTCCCTGTGTCTGCATGGGTTTCCTCCGGTTTCCTGCCACAATCCAATGATGTGCAGGTTAGGTGGATTGACCATGCTAAATTGCCCATAGTGTCCAAGAATGTGTAGGTTATATGGATTAGCCATGGGAAATGCAGTGTTACAAGGATAAGAGATTGGCCATGCTAAATTGCCCATAGTGCAAACTAAGTGGATTTGCCATGGGAAATGCAGGGTTATCAGGGTGGGATAGGGGTGGGTTTGAGTGGGTTGTTTTTTGGAGGGTTGGTGTAGACCTGATGGGCCTGCTTCCACCCTGTAGGGATTCTATTGATTCTCAACCATCACTCTCTGGATGAGTGACTAATTCAATGTGACAAAGCTGAAGGAGATTTTGATTATACACTGAGGGTCATGTGGTCAAAAAGGACAGAGATTTTGATCTGTCCTTTTTGACCACATGACCCTCTGTGTATAATGATGAGGATAACCAGCAACAAGCTTCACAATTTCTGTTGCAATGGAATGAGCTATCTTACCCAGCAATTTCCAGGGAAAAGTGGAGATTTAGAGATAAATCATCAGATTTCGTTATTGATTGATCATGTCGAGAAGCTGTGAGTCACAGTAAAAGTGAAAATAGATTCTCAATGATCGTAAACAACGTAATCTCTGTACTGGAAGGGAACAGAATATTTATACAATAGATGCTCACATGTAGCAGGAAATAGCTGGACCTCCTGTGTAAACATGTGGCGCCTGTTCTTCAAGAATTCAATAATGATTTGAAGGGTGGGGATGGGCTGGTGGAGGAAATTGTTTTGCTTATTTGAAGGCAGTAATATAACTGCGTGTCAGAGGAACAGAATCGAGTTCACACTCTTCAATGTTCTCCAATAGCACAATGCCCAGTGTTATGCTGTGACAGCCTGTCCCCACCAATCCTGTACCCCAGTATTATACAGCGACAGACCTATCCCCACCAGTACTGTACCCAATTGTTATACAGCAGCAGACCTATCCCTATCAGTATATCCCCTGCAGTACTATACCTAGTTTAATACAGTGACAAACAAGTCCACACCAGTACTGTAGCCCAGTGTTATACAGTGACAGACCTAACCCAACCATTACTGTACCTACATTACGCAGTGACAAAGCTGTCCCCACCAGTACTGTACTCCAGTGTTATACAGTGACAGACCTAACCCCGAGTGTTATACAATAACAAAACTGTCCATACAAGTAGTGTACCCCAGTGTTGTACAGTGACAGAGATTTCCATGCCAGCACTCTACCCAAAAATCTATCCCCACCAGTGCATTGCTAAGTGATTGCACATAAGACAATAAGAATGAGGAACATGAGTAGGTATGTAGCCCCTCGAGCTTGTTCTACCATTCAGTAGGATCACGGCTGATCCGACACTTTTCATGTCCACTTTTCTCCCTGTTCTCCATAACCCTTGGTTCCCTATCAGATCAAGAATCTATATCAACCTTAAATATTTAAGACTCTGCCCCCATAGCTTCCATGGCAAGGAGTTCTAAGGAACATGTTTTAAATGAGATAGAGAAATAGGTAAAAGAGTTGCATTACTACTCAGGGAGAAGGTCACATCTGCACTCAGACATGTCATACTAGAGATCTCATCCACTGAGGCAGTATAGATTCAGCTCAAAAAAAATGGGTGCAATCACTACGATAGAAATATACTACAGGTCCACCACCAACCACCGAGACATTGAGGAACAAAATATGTAGGCAGATTATGGAAAGATGCAATGAAGACAGAATTATCATAGCAGGTGACTTTAACTTCCCAAGTATTCCCCGATTGGGATTCCCTTAGAGTAAGAGGCTTAGACAAGGCAAAATTTGCTAAGTGCATCCAAGAGGATTTCTCAAAGAAGTGTGTGGAAAGGCCAACTGGAGGAGGAGCCATACTTGTACTACCTAATGAGCCTGGCCAGGTGACTGACCATTCAGTGGAAGAGCATTTTGGAAACAGTGATCACAACTCTTTAAGTTTTAAGGTAGCTACAAGGATAAAAGTCAGGACCTTGTGGCAAGGTACTAAATTGGGGGAGGGCAGATTACATCAGTATTAGGCAGAAACTAGAGTGTTAATTGGGAGGAGCAGTTATTAGGCAAGTCCACATTTGACATGTGAGACCTGTTTAAAGACATGCTGATGAGAATTCAGGCCTGGCATGTTCCAGTGAGGAGGAGAAACAAGGATGGCAAGGCCAGGAACCTTTGGAGAATTAGGGAGGTTAGGAACTTAGTTAAAAAGAAACAAGAAGCACATGTAAGGTTTTGGTAGAAGTCTATTAAATTTTGAGATGCATAGATAGGGTTGATGGTCAGAATCATTTTTCCAAAGTTAAAATGTCTAAAACTAGGAGCCATGCATTTAAGGTGAGAGTGGGAAAGTTCAGAGAAGAAGTCAGGGGCAAGTTTTTTTTTACAAAGAGAGTGGTAAGAGTGTGGAACATGCTGCCAGGGTGGTGTTGGAGGCAGACATGATAGGGGCTTTTAAGAGACTTTTAGATAAGCACATGAATATGCAAGGTAGTGAGGGATATGGACCAAGGACTGGCAGAAGGGATTAGCTTAATTTGGTGTCATATTCGACACAACATTGTGGGCCAAAGAGCCTGTCCTCGCTCTGAACAATTCTATGTGCGATGTTCTATGACTTGCAAACCTCTGAGAGAAGAAATTCTTCTTCATCTCAGTCTTAAATTGATGCCCCTTAATTCTGAGACTATGCCCTCTGGTCCTAGACTCTTCCATGAGGGAAAGTATCCTCTCGTTATTCCCGCTTGGGAACCCTGCAGCCCAAGGGTATCAATGTGGACTTCACAAGCTTCCAAATCTCCCCTCCCCTTACTGCATCCCAAAACCAGCCCAGCTTGTCCCCGCCTCCCTAACCTGTCCTTCCTCTCACCTATTCCCTCCTCCCACCTCAAGCCCCACCCCATCTCCTACCTCCTAACCTCATCCTGCCCCTTTGACCTGTCCATCCTCCCTGGACTGACCTATCTCCTCCCTACCTCCCCACCTACACTCACCTTTACTGGCTCCATCCCTGCCTTTTTGACTTGTCTGTCTCCTCTCCATTTATCTTCTCCCTGTCCATCTTCTATCCACCTTCCCGTCTCTCTCCCTATTTAATTTCAGAAACCCCTTCCCCTCCCCCATTTCTGAAGAAGGGTCTAGGCCCGAGACGTCACCCTTGCTGCTCCTCTGGTGCTGCTTGGCCTGCTGTGTTCATCCAGCTCTACACCTTGTTATCTCATTATTTACCCTGTCAAGCCCCTTAAGAATCCTATATGTTTTAAAGAAATCAGTTCTCATTCTTCTAAATTCCAATCTGCAGAGTCCCAACCTGAATTGAATTGAGAGATAATGGGAACTGCAGATGCTGGAGATTCCAAGATAACAAAATGTGAGGCTGGATGAACACAGCAGGCCAAGCAGCATCTCAGGAGCACAAAAGCTTTTGTGCTCCTGAGATGCTGCTTGGCCTGCTGTGTTCATCCAGCCTCACATTTTGTTATCCTGAATTGAATTGAATTAGCTTTATTGTCACAAGTACCTACGTACAATCCTTAGTCATACAATAGAGAAATGAAGAAAACAAAAGTTACATTACATTTATTAACGTACAGCCGTAAGTCAGAAAAACAAGAGGTTGAAAAGACAAACATTAAAGATTCCCTCTAAGGGCTCTTCACAGCAGACCAGCACAGGGGGCCTCCACGTGGTCTGATTGCTGGCTGCTGCCGCGCCCCGCACTGGGCTGCTACCCCTACCTCACACTGGGCCACTGGTTGCTAGCGTCCCTCTTTTGGGCCGCTGGTCAATGGTTTACCCTACTTCAGGCTGCTATATGGGCATTCAGTCCATTGAATCCACATCGCTCCTCCAAAGAGCATCCAACCAGACCCAGCCCTTGACCATTAGACTATTCCCCTAAACATGGCTAATCCACTTAACCTTCAGACACCAGGGGCAATTTAGCATGGCCAATCCATGTAACCTGCACATCTTCGAACTATGTGAAGTAACCAGAGCACCTGCAAACTCATGCAAACTCCTCACAGATGGACATCTGAGGCTGGAATTGAATCCAGGTCCCTGGCACTGGGAGGCAGAAGTGATAACTACTGTGCCTCCATGACACTCCTAACTTTTCTCTATTTAAATAATACTGTTCTCTTGTTCTCCCTTCCAAATGAACAACTTCACATTTTCCCACATTATACTGCACCTGCCAAATTTTAGCTCACTTACTTAAATGTATCAATGTATACATAAATCATTTGTATCCCTCTCATAACCTGCAATTTCATCTATTTCTCCTTCACTTCTCAATATCCTACGCTGCAGTGAAAGAAGTCCCAGCCTATCTAGGCTTTCCTTACATCTTAAACCTTCCATATCCAGCAAAATCCTGGTAAATCTCTTCTGAGCCCACTCCAGTTTGACAATATCCTTCCCGTAACTGGGCAACCAAAACTAGACACAGTATTCCAAAAGAGGCCTCACCAATGTCTTGTACAACCTCAACGTAATGTCCCAACTCCTATACTCAAAGGACCGGGCAATGAAGGCAAGCACGCCAAACACCTTTCTAGCCATCCTGTCTACATGTGTCACAAACTTTAAGGAATTAAGTACCTGCACTCCTAGATCCCTCTGCTCCACAACACTATCCAAGGCTCTACCATTAATTGTGTATGCCCTACCATTGTTTGTTGTACCAAAATGCAATACCTTGCATTTATCCAGATTGAACTCCATTTGCCATTTTCTTAGCCCACTGACCCATTTGATCAAGATCCCTTTGTAATCCTAGAAAGCCTTCTTCACTGTCTACAATGCCACCAATTTTAATGTCATCCTCAAATTTAATAACCATACCTTATATATACCCATCCAAATGGGATAGTGTAAGGGGATGGACTTAGATTAGTTCACAGGTCGGCGCAACATCGAGGGCCGAAGGGCCTGTTCTGCGCTGTAATGTTCTATGTTCTATAAACCATTTATATAAATGACTAACAAAAGAGGATCCGGAATCGAGCCCTGTGGAACACCACTGGTGACAGGCCTCCAGCTTGAAAAGCAACCCTCCACCACCACTCTCTGTCTCCTGCCACTAAGCCAATTATGTATCCAATGGGCAAGCTCACCCTGAATCCCATGTGACCTAACTTAACTAATTCATTTATCACGTGAAACCTTGTCATAGGCTTTACTAACATTCAAATAACCAACATCATCAACCTTTTTGGAACTTACTCAAAAAACCCAATCAAGTTTGTGAGACATGATTTTTCTCATACAAAACCATGCTGACTATCCCTAATCAATTTTTGTCTATCTAAATGTTCATAACTCCTATCTTTTATAATCATCTCCAACAATTTACCCACAACCAAAGTCAGGCTTCATATATGTCTTCCTTACAGGGACATATTTTTTGCTGAGAGCTATGAATTATCCCCTTATATATCTGCTATTGATTACTTATTGTCATTCCCGCTGACCTTTCCGCCTAGATCAGACACAGATCTGACTCCGCAAGTGCTACAGACCAGTTTCATACAAACCCATCCCCACCAGTATTGTACTGGTCATGAGTTCAAAGTGAGAGGAGGAAATTTTAAGGGAGATATGTGTGGAAAGTTCTTTACACAGAGCGTGGTGGGTGCCTGGAACGCGTTGCCAGCGGAGGTGGTACACGCAGACACATTAGCATCTTTTAAGATGTATCTGGACAGGTACATGGATGGGCAGGGAGCAAATGGACACAGACCGTTAGAAAATAGATGACAGGTTAGACAGAGGAACTTGATCGGCGCAGGCTTGGAGGGCCGAAGGGCTGTTCCTGTGCTGTAGGTTTCTTTGTTCTTCTTTGTTAGTGGGTAGTACAGATACCAAGCCTGGTGACCAATTTGAATAAATTCTTGCATTAAAAATTTATTTTGACACCGCGTGTCTTTCAGTGATTCAGTCTGTGGTTGACCCTGCCTTATCTCCCTATCTGTAAGCACCAGCATATTGTAGAGCTATCAGAGTGGGTCAGTTGCTGTCTGAAACACCCCACCCAACTGACAATTGGCCATGTGGGGCTAGGCAAAGGGGTCCAGAGGAGAGGCAGAGACCAGAGTTTGGCAGGTCTGGTTATACGTTGTTGGGATACCTAGTCAAAGGTAAGGCTGTAAGTCAACAAGTGTTATATCTGAGGGTTGAAGAAACCACTACATGTTTATGAGGCACCTTTAATGTGGAGAATATGGAGGGATTTCACAGGGGATGACAAAATCAGGGTGGAGGAAATTGAGAAGAGGGACTGATATTTAAAGAGACTGCATTTCTTTTGCACTTTGCATTAGCTGAGGGCGCTCGTAAAATAATTGTCAGCCATTTGAATACTCTTGAAATTTAGCCACTGTTGCCATAGGCACAGTAAATGAGTGTGCACAGTAAGCTCCCACAAGCAGCATGTGTTAGTGGACATTTAATATGTTTTAAATTAATGCTGAGGGATTAATGTGGGAAACTGAAAAACAACTGGGTTGGTGGGGAGTGGGAGTCTTATAGAGAAATAGTGGCAGGAAGCAGTGGGGGGAAAGATAGGGTGGAAGAGAGTGAGGGGCAGGCAACTGCGCAATAGGCAAATGAAGATGAAAGAAACACATTTAAGGGTTGTAAATAAGACTAGCATTGGACTGATTGAGGATGGGAAGTGAACAAATGGTGAAATAGTTGAGCTGGAGCTGCAGGAGTAAAATAGCAATATGAAATTGGGATGCAGGGAGTGAGGTTTGGTGTTGAGATGCAGGGAGTGTTGAGATGCAGAGGCTTGATGTTGATTTGAGAGTTGAAGAACACTTCAGCCTCAATGTGAGCCTGGCAATAGAGGAACAGTTAGTGGCCTGGTCACAGAGTGTCTGATGAAGGCCTAAGGCACTAAGTTCTGAAGAAGGGTCACTGCTCCTAAAAAGTTAACTCTGATTTCTCTTCATGGATGCTGCCAAACCTGCTGAACTTTTCCATCAGGTTCTGATTTTGTCTGCTTACCAGCATCTGCAGTTCTTTCAGGATTTTGTTTTGCCTGAGGCACTGGTCTTCCTGATGTAGCAAGACAAATGGTCATAAACCCAAATGTTAGAGAAACTAAGCTGAACCTGTCTGTCACCGATTTCTCTATGAAGGACCTCTGTCACTATCTCTTTCTTCTGCACTCTAACTCTCTATCCCCACCCTCCCCTTCACTGTCTCTCAATCTCTCTCTTTTCATTTCGCTCTCTCTTACTCTAACTCATAGTTCCGTCTCTCGCCCCCATTTTTCTCCCAGGCCTCCTCCTCTCTGTCTCTCTCATGGTTTCTTTCTGTTCCTCTCTCTTTCTGTTTGCCTCTCTTGCGCTCTATATCTCTCTCTCCCTATCTTTCTCAAATTATTAGGCCTCCTGTTCCATTGTTGGCTGTACCAGCTACAGGTGCATTAGTTAACACTGTGCATTAAAACAACCCCAGCCCAATAAAAGGCTGTCTGTCCTGGGCACAATGCCGAGCTGGGCATTCTGTTGACAGCTATGGCTCCAGTTAAAAGCTGGGCTCTCGGACAGCTGACCCAGTTGTGAACTCCCAGCACCAGTCTTCTGAGGCACCAAGCCATGAAGGAAGTGGGTAAGTGGTTGTTTAATCAGCAGCAGGGTTTATGTTGACTCTGTCCCCAACATCTTCCACTCACGTAGGATGACCTGTAGCCCAGGAAATTATGATATCCTGTTGGGCATATCAACTCCTTTTAGGGAACCCAGTCCAACCCCATAATACCAAGCACAGGTTCTCATCCCCAAATCCAGGTACCAGGCTGGAGCATTAGGTATCATTTCTGTCCTATGTCTTCATGTTCCAGCAAAGCAAGTTATAGGAACAACACCTCATTTTTCACTTATCCACTTTACAACCTTCATGGCTCAATTGGAATTCAACAGTTTTGGACCATGAACTCCAACATTTTGATTACACCCCTTCCCCACATCACACTGTAACTGCCATGTCTGGTTTTCATGTGTTTGCTTTCAGTAGAATTTATCTATTTTCTACCATTAACACCTACTCTTCAATCTATATCTCTTCTCTACTAACACTCCCTTTTGCACTCCCTTTGTCTTTTGCTGTTGGCATCCTCACGATTTTCTCCACTGCTTTTCCTTCTCTTCTGTCAACAGCATAAAAACCAACATTTTCTAGTCTTCCACTTCAAGTTGGAAGTAAAGTCATACTGGACTCAAAACATTACCTCTGTTTTTCTCCCTCTGCAGATGAAAGACCTACTGAGTTTCTCAAGCACTTCCTGTTTTCATTTCAGATCTTCATCATCTGCAGTATTTTGCTTTCATTTATCCAGGAATCCCTGCCCAACCCCTGTACCAGCTTCACCTCCAAGACCTGATTGTAGGATGAGTGGGTCAATGGCCCCTGTAAAGGATGAGACCAGATCTGATGGGTCGTGAGCATTTGTGTTTGAGTGGAATGTATTTCCCTTTGTAGAGAGGATGATCCCACTGACAGAGTTGAAACAGTTCGCAGACCAGCAACCAGCATTCCGGGTGCTGAAGCCCTGGTGGGATGTATTTACAGAGTATATCTGTGTGGCAATGTTGATGATCGGGGTCTTCGGGTGCACGTTGCAGGTAAGGAACTGACAAAATCACCTCAGCACTGATAGTCTTGCCGACAGGGTTACAAGCAATATACATTCACTGGATCAGAATAGACTCATCAATAAACAAATAGACACAAAAACACAGAATGAATACACACACATATAAACACAGGGTCAATATACACACATAGACAGGATGAATTATACACAGGATTAGTGGACACACACAAGCAATACTCATGCATGCATACATACACAGGATCAGTATACACACATGATTAGTATATACAGTCACAAAGCATATACATAGAAGCATGGCCAAGTGGTATTATTGCTGACTATTAATCTAGAGGCCCGTGCAATGTTCTTGGGATGCGAGCTCAAATCCTGCCATGGTAATTGGTGGAATTGTATTTAATAAATAATGTAATGGTGATACTGAAATGATGGTTGGGAAACCCCATCTGATTGAGGAATGCATTTTAGGGAACCAAACTGCCATCCTAACCTAGGCTGGCCTACATGGGACTCCATACTCACAGCAATGTGGTTGACTCTTAACTACCCTCTGGGAAATTAGGGAGGAACAATACATGCTGGTCTAGACAGGACTGTCCATATCCCATAAATAAGTTTTCAATTTTTTAAAAACACAGGTATTTTCAGGATCAGTATATACACAGGATTAGTGTAGACAGACATAAGATCAACATATACACAGACGCACACTCAAGATCAGTGCGCACACAGGATTAATGAGCATAGATACAAAAAATACACATACACTAACACACACAGAATCAATCATCACACAGGATTGATAAAGGGTCTCCACTCGAAACATCAGCTTTCCTGCTCCTCTGATGCTGCTTGCCTGCTGTGTTCATCCAGCTCTACACCGTGTTATCTCAGATTCTCCAACATCTGCAGTTCCTACTATGTCCTTGTAAATAATACACACACAGGATTGATATACATACTCTGAGAATCAGTTTACACAGGATTAGTACACACACACACACACACACACACACACACACACACACACACACACAACACATTGTCCTTGAACAACCTCACTCACACACAGACAGACAGTTTAAGGATTAATTAAAAGGGAAACAAGACAGAAGTAAGTGGCCAATTCACGTAAGCAGTTTCAACAATACATGGTATTGCAGGCACATTGGATTGTATCTTACTTGATTTTCGAAAACCCTGGTCAGTGAAATAGTTTCTAGTAGGCTCTGAGGAATATTCATTTATTCCTTATAACTGGGGTTCTATTCTCCAAACTTTCACTAAGATGATAACAGAGATAACTAGAGAGCAACAATTCTCTTCTGGCAGGCTTTGCAACTATAGCCTTTCTCTCCAAAAAGAGTTCAAAACTAGTACAAAATTTGTTTTTTTTTTCTATTTATTTTGTTTATTTTCAAACATTCCATTTGTCAGGCTGACTGGCATCAGTTTCCATCTGATAGCCTCTTTTAACACCTGAACATCTGCCATTGGAGCATAATATATCTCTGGACATGAAATGTCCACAGTGTTCTTTGAAAAATAATCAATCTGCAATTTATGGCCCTACCTATGACCCATTTACTTATGACCTTAATTTAATTATTTACTATTACTTATGACCCTACCGATGGCCCTCATCCCTGAAATATTTGGCAGCCTTCCAGCTCCTTTGATGCTGCTTCGCCTGCAGAATTCATCCAGCTCTGCACCTTGTTATCTCTAATCTGGAATTAATATCCAGGCCAGGTCCCATAAACAAATAAAAATCAGTTTGTTTGTTCTTATAAAAAAATGCTGTTGCTCATAGCCCAAATTCACAATTCACAGTTCCAAACAAAAATAAGAAAAACAAAAATAACGAGATCTCAATAATACACACTATATACATACACCGGAACGTACAATCAAACACAATCGACATACAGGCATACGCTGCATTAATACACATAGTCACACAATGTAGGGGAAAATACAAAGGCTGAATTCAGACGAGTTTACCACTTGGTGGGATACTTTCATTCAGTCTACCATCACAGTCCACTGGAGTACTATGCCGGAAATCAAGCTGGTCAGCATGGCTGAGTTGGATTGAAGGAGAGAGATAACAAAGTGTGGAGCTGGATGAACACAGCAGGCCAAGCGGCATCTTAGGAGCACGAAAGCTGACGTTTCGGGCCTAGACCCTTCATCAGAAAAGGCCTGTTATCCTGCTGTATGACTCTATGAGTCATCACAAACCTAAAAATGTTTGATCATCACTGAACTTCCCAACTCTACTGAATTATCAAATTGAGACTGAAAGTATTCATACCACCAGATTTGCATACTTCACCAGAAAAATGCAAACTGTGTTTATCAATGGAGTAAAAAATAGATTTGCATTAGTAACTCTATAAATCTATCACTTTGTAATCCTCCATATTTACATAAACAGACACATATAATCACGGACTGATTATGTTCTTGTTCTTGATCCCTCTTCCAAATGAGAACTGTTCGTCCACATTTATTCTGTGCAGGCCCATCAGGATTTTGAGCACCTCAATCAAATCTCCTCTCAGCCTCTCTTCTCCAAGGAGAACAGTGCCGGTATTTCCAATCTACTTATTCTACCTGTGGCTCTCATCCCTGAAACTATTCTTGTGAATCTTTCCTGCACCCTTTCTAATGTTTACAACCCTTCCAAGTGCAGAGAACTGGAGAAATAATTTCAGCTGAGGCCAAATCAGTTTTTAAACATCCTTGCTTTTGCATTCTAAAATCCTACAATTAAAGCCCAAGATATCACACGAATTATTTAACCACTCTCTCAACTTGTCCTGGCATATATAATGTCATATGCTTCATAGAATCATAGAATCCCCACAGTGTGGAAGCAGGCCCTTGGGCCCACTGAGTTCACAACGAGCCTCTGAAGAGCATCCCATCCAGACCCACCTCTCTGCCCTATCCTGCAACTCCACAATTCCCATGGCTAAACCATCTAGCTGACAAATCCCTGGGGACTATGGGAAATTTAGCATGGCCAATTCACCTAACTTGCTCATCTTTGGATTGTAGGAGGGAATCCACACAGCTATGGGGAGAATGTGCAAACCACACGCAGACAGTCACCCGAGATGGAATTAAACCCGGCTGCTAGGTGCTGTGAGACAGCAGCGCTAACCACCGAGACACCATTACTTAGGGTACACACAGGTCCTTTTAGACTGCATTCCTTTTGGAGTTCTACCTTTTATTTTGTATTGTCTCCCAATGTTCTTCCTCCCAAAACACATCACCTCACACTTCTTCACACTGAAATTCATTGACTCACAGAGTTGTACAACACAGAAGGAGGGCCTTTAGCCCTTGTAACTGCACCAATCACCAAACATCCAGTTATTCCAACCCCATCAAGTTATTGTTTTGCTCACCAAGCTGGTAAGTTTGTTTGCAAGCATGTCGGCATCACGCTGAGTAACATCACCAATGCACTTCTAGTTAAGCATTGTGTTGTGTCCAATTTGCTTTTTACATGTTTTTGTCTGTTGGGCTCACCATTGGGCATACATTTGACCATTAAGACCATTAAGGGAAGTCTGTTGCTGTTCTGCTCCTCTGTAGTGAAGTTTATGCTGGTGAGGATGTTGTTTATGAGTAGATGGGTTTCTTCCAGTTTAGTTTGATACTCACAAATGTGTCATCCACATAGCGGATCCATAGTATTGTTTGGACAGTGGGAAGTGCTGTCCGTTCTAATCTTTGCATTATGGCTTCTGCTATTAATCCTGATATCAGTGATCTGGTCCGTTGATTTGTCCATATATCCTCCTGCTGAAAGTGAAATGACATAAGTAACTAAGGAAATGTTTATGGAGGTAAATAGTGCAGTCACGTTGAAGGAGACCATGATACCTTTCTCATCAGTTCTGGTGTCCTTGATGGGTTGAGGAATTCTTGGGTGGAGTGGATGAGTGGTCTACTAGGTGTTTCAGTGTCCTATGTAGTTCTTTCACTTGTCTGTACGTCAGTGTACCTGGCAGTGAGACAATGAGTCTGAGGGGGACTTGTTTATCTTAGGGAGTCCATAGAAGCAGGGTGTGTTTGATCCCTCTGGTAATCAAATTTACTTCAATTCAATTCAATGAGTCCCACCATCCAAGCAAAACTATGGATCCGCTCCATAGATAACACATTTGTGATTACCAAACGCGCGAAACTAGAAGAAACTCATCTACTCAAAAACAACATCCT
Organism: Stegostoma tigrinum; assembly: GCF_030684315.1. NCBI lineage: Eukaryota > Metazoa > Chordata > Chondrichthyes > Orectolobiformes > Stegostomatidae > Stegostoma > Stegostoma tigrinum. Next base: position 1,439,151 of record NC_081388.1, on the reverse strand, counting down.
CACCAGCATAAAATTCACTAGGGAAGAGGAAAGCAACAACAGAGTTCCCTTCGTAGACATAATGATCGACCATTAGGCCAATAGTGAGCTCCAGACCAGCATACACAGGAAAGCTACCCATACGGATCAGGTACTCAACTACAATATTACTCATCCCAATACCCACAAATGATCAAAGCTCTCTTCAAGTGAGCCGCAACACATTGCAGCATCCTAGAGCTCGATGAGCAAGTCAACAACTGGATCAACAAGCCAAGGTACAAATCTTCTCAAAAGGTGGCCTCCCACCCTCCTGCCCCTCCCTCCCAACTGACTAACGCCCATCCCAATTCCCTACCTACACTCACCTTTACGGGCTCCGTCCCCACATCCGTGACCTGTCTGTCTTCTCTCCACCTATCTGCTCCTTTATCCACCTATCTGCTCCTTTATCCACCTTCCATCATCACGTCCCCCTCTCTCTACTTGTTTCATAGAACATAGAACATTACAGCACAGTACAGGCCCTTAGGCCCTCGATGTTGTGCCGACCTGTCATACCGATCTCAAGCCCATCTAACCTACACTATTCCATGTACGTCCATATGCTTGTCCAATGACGACTTAAATGTACCTAAAGTTGGCGAATCTACTACCGCTGCTGCAGTCACCCTCACCGCAGCTGCTGCTGCCGCCCACCCCGACACTCCCACCGCCGACGGAACCCCGCCCACGGCCGACGCCGACGGAACCCCGCCCACGGCCGACGCCGACGGAACCCCGCCCACGGCCGATGGCCTCATCGCTCCGCCCACAACCTCCACAGCCAGCAACCCCAGAGAAGACAGCCACACTCAGCCCTGCCGAATCTTCACCATCCCCCCAGACCTCCCACTGACTGAGGACGAACAGTCAGTCCTTAGCAAGGGGCTCACCTTTGTCCCCCTACAACCACACATCAACGAATACCAGTCACGGTTGGACATAGAGCAGTTTTTCCGCCGCCTTCGCCTCCACACCTACTTCTTCAACCAGGAGCCCAACCCTCCCTCCACTGACCCCTTTACCCACTTCCAACACAAGTCCTCCTCCTGGACACCACCCCCAGGCCTCCTACCCTCCCTCGACCTCTTCATCTCTAACTGCCGTCGAGACATTAACCGCCTCAACCTCTCCACCCCTCTCACCCACTCCAACCTCTCCCCTGCAGAACGGGCAGCCCTCCGCTCCCTCCACTCCAACCCCAACCTCACCATCAAACCCGCAGACAAGGGCGGCGCAGTGGTAGTATGGCGCACTGACCTCTACATCGCCGAGGCCAGACGCCAACTCTCCGACACCACCTCCTACCGCCCCCTCGATCATGACCCCACACCCAAGCACCAAACCATCATCTCCAACACCATTCTTGACCTCATCACCTCAGGGGCCCTCCCACCCACAGCCTCCAACCTCATTGTTCCCCAACCCCTCACGGCCCGTTTCTATCTCCTTCCCAAAATCCACAAACCTGCCTGCCTTGGTCGACCAATCGTCTCAGCCTGCTCCTGCCCCACCGAACTCATCTCCACCTATCTGGACTCCATTTTCTCCCCTTTGGTCCAGGAACTCCCCACCTACGTCCGTGACACCACCCACGCCCTCCACCTCCTCCAGAACTTCCAATTCCCTGGCCCCCAACACCTCATTTTCACCATGGACGTCCAGTCCCTATACACCTGCATTCCGCATGCAGATGGTCTCAAGGCCCTAGGCTTCTTCCTGTCCCGCAGGCCCGACCAGTCCCCCTCCACCGACACCCTCATCCGCCTAGCCGAACTCGTCCTCACCCTCAACAACTTCTCTTTTGACTCCTCCCACTTCCTACAGACTAAGGGGGTGGCCATGGGCACCCGCATAGGCCCCAGCTATGCCTGCCTCTTTGTAGGTTACGTAGAACAGTCCCTCGTCCGCACCTACACAGGCCCCAAGCCCCAGCTCTTCCTCCGGTACATTGATGACTGTATCGGCGTCGCCTCTTGCTCCCCAGAGGAGCTCGAACAGTTCATCCACTTCACCAACACCTTCCACCCCAACTTTCAGTTCACCTGGGCCATCTCCAGCACATCCCTCACCTTCCTGGACCTCTCAGTCTCCATCTCAGGCAACCAGCTTGTAACTGATGTCCATTTCAAGCCCACCGACTCCCACAACTACCTAGAATAGACCTCCTCCCACCCACCCTCCAGCAAAAACTCCATCCCCTATTCCCAATTCCTCCGCCTCCACCGCAACTGCTCCCACGACAAGACATTCCACTCCCGCACATCCCAGATGTCCAAGTTCTTCAAGAACCGCAACTTTCCCCCCACAGTGATCGAGAACGCCCTCGACCGCGTCTCCCGTATTTCCCGCCACACGTCCCTCACACCCCGCCCCCGCCACAACCGCCCAAAGAGGATCCCCCTTGTTCTCACACACCACCCCACCAACCTCTGGATACAACGCATCATCCTCCGACACTTCCGCCATATACAATCCGACCCCACCACCCAAGACATTTTTCCATCCCCACCCCTGTCGGCTTTCCGGAGAGACCACTCTCTCCGTGACTCCCTTGTTCGCTCCACACTGCCCTCCAACCCCACCACACCCGGCACCTTCCCCTGCAATCGCAGGAAATGCTACACTTGCCCCCACACCTCCCCCCTCACCCCTATCCCAGGCCCCAAGATGACATTCCACATTAAGCAGAGGTTCACCTGCACATCTGCCAATGTGGTATACTGCATCCAGTGTACCCGGTGTGGCTTCCTCTACATTGGGGAAACCAAGCGGAGGCTTGGAAACCGCTTTGCAGAACACCTCCGCTCAGTTCGCAGCAAACTACTGCACCTCCCAGTCGCAAACCATTTCCACTCCCCCTCCCATTCTCTAGATGACATGTCCATCATGGGCCTCCTGCAGTGCCACAATGATGCCACCCGAAGGTTGCAGGAACAGCAACTCATATTCCGCCTGGGAACCCTGCAGCCTAATGGTATCAATGTGGACCTCACCAGTTTCAAAATCTCCCCTTCCCCTACTGCATCCCTAAACCAGCCCAGTTCATCCCCTCCCCCCACTGCACCACACAACCAGCCCAGCTCTTCCCCTCCACCCACTGCATCCCAAAACCAGTCCAACCTGTCTCCGCCTCCCTAACCGGTTCTTCCTCTCACCCATCCCTTCCTCCCACCCCAAGCCGCACCCCCATCTACCTACTAACCTCATCCCACCTCCTTGACCTGTCCGTCTTCCCTGGACTGACCTATCCCCTCCCTACCTCCCCACCTATACTCTCTCCACCTATCTTCTTTTCTCTCCATCTTCGGTCCGCCTCCCCCTCTCTCCCTATTTATTCCAGAGCCCTCACCCCATCCCCCTCTCTGATGAAGGGTCTAGGCCCGAAACGTCAGCTTTTGTGCTCCTGAGATGCTGCTTGGCCTGCTGTGTTCATCCAGCCTCACATTTTGTTGTCTTGGAATCTACTACCATTGCAGGCAAAGCGTTCCATTCCCTTACTACTCTCTGAGTAAAGAAACTACCTCTGACATCTGTCCTATATCTTTCACCCCTCAATTTAAAGCTATGCTCCCTCGTGCTCGCCATCACCATCCTCGGAAAAAGGCTCTCCCTATCCACCCTATCTAACCCTCTGATTATTTTATACGTCTCAATTAAGTCACCTCTCAACCTTCTCTCTAATGAAAACAGCCCCAAGTCCCTCAGCCTTTCCTCATAAAACCGTCCCTCCATACCAGGCAACATCCGAGTAAATCTCCTCTGCACCCTTTCCAAAGCTTCCACATCCTTCTTATAATGCGGTGACCAGAACTGTACGCAATACTTCAAGTGCGGCCGCACCAGAGTTTTGTACAGCTTCACCATAACCTCTAGGTTCTGGAACTCGATCCCTCTATTAATAAAAGCTAAAACACTGTACGCCTTCTTAACAGCCCTGTCAACCTGGGTGGCAACTTTCAAGGATCTGTGTACATGGACACCGAGATCTCTCTGCTCATCTCCACTACTAAGAATCTTACCATTAGCCCTGTACTTCGCCTTCCGGTTACTCCTACCAAAGTGCATCACCTTACACTTGTCTGCATTAAACTCCATTTGCCACCTCTCAGCCCAGCTCTGCAGCTTACCTATGTCTCTCTGCAACATACAGCATCCTTCGTCACTATCCACAACTCCACCGACCTTAGTGTCGTCTGCAAATTTACTAACCCATCCTTCTACGCCCTCATCCAGGTCATTTATAAAAATGACAAACAGTATAAAAATGACAAACAGCATAAAAATGACAAACAGAGTCCCCTTACCCTCTCCCATTTCTGAAGAAGCATCCAGACTCGAAATGTCAGCTTTTCTGCTTCTCTGATGTTGCCTGGCCTGCTACATTCATTGAGTTCTACACCTTGTTATCCTCTAAACCTCTGGCATCCTACCTTAGAACTGTGACCCCAGTTATTTAGCCATCTAAAAAAGCAAGGCGTTTCTCCCTCTTTGCCTCTGAGAACTTTGTACACCTCAGTCAGGTTCACCCCTGGCCTTCTCTACTCTAAGAGAAACAACCCTACCCCATCTAGAACCAAAAACAGGAATTGCTGGAAAAGCTCAGCAGATCTGGCAGCATCTGTGAAGTGAAATCACAGTTAACTTTCGGGTGCGGTTTCTCTTCTTCAGAACGGATGAGAGCCAAGAAAACGAGGTTTTATGCAGAAAATATCGTGGGGGAGGGGCTAAGGCATAAACAAAAGGTGGGGATAGAACTAAGAGAGAGAAGAACAGTTGGACAGACAAAAGAGTGGATAACAATCTGGCTAGGAGAGTGAAAAGCTATTAATGGAGACTGTTAGTGGCTAACAATGGATTATATGTAATAGCAGACTGTGTGATAACAAGGTCTGGTGAAACTGGATATAGCAGAGTTCAAGCCCCAAAGTTATTGAACTCAATGCTGAGTCCAGAAGACTGCAGGGTCCCCAAATGGAAAATGAGGTGTTATTCTTCTAGCTTACTGTGAGCTTTACTGGAGCCTTGCAGCAAGCCTGAGACAGAAAGATTGGCCAGGCAAAAAGGTGGCGTGTTGAAGTGGCAAGCAATTGGAAGCTCAGGGTCTGTTTTACAGGTGCTTTATGAAGAGGTCACCCAGTCTACCCTTCATTTCCCCAATGTACAGGAGACCCCATTGTGCACAGCAAATACCACCCCACTTGATCTAGTCTGTCTTCACACCTGAAGCCCTTCTGCAAAACAACATCATGGTGAATCTCCAAAATAAAACAAAGGACTGTGAATACTGGAGGTCTGGAAAATTCAGTTCTGATGAAGAGTTACCAGACTCAAAATGTTAACAGTGTTTTCTCCCCACTGATGCTGTCAAACCTGTTTAGCTTCACCAGCATTTTCTGTTTTTGTTCCATGGTAAATCTGCACTTCAGTGCAATCACATCCTTCCAATAGTGTAGGGACCAGAACTGCACCCAGTACTCTAGCTGTGGCCAAGCTAAATTATATATAATTGTACCATAATCTTCCTTTTCTCGTATTCACTGCCTTGACAAATGCCGTCTTATCCAACTGTTCTACTGCCTTCAAGGATCTGTGATCATGCACATCAAGGTCCATCTGACAGTCTCTGTTTCCTAGGGTTCTACCATTCATCATGTACTCGCTGCCTTGTTAGTCCTTCCAAAACGCATCACCTCATACTTTTAGATTAAGTTCCATTTGCTACAATTCAGCCCATCAGGCCGGTGGTCTATATCGTCATGTAGTCCAACCTCTTTTTTGATTTACCATGCCACCAATTTTCAAGTTATCTGAGAATTTACTAAGCATGTCTCCTACAGCCATGTCTAGATCACTAATATACACAACAAACAGCAAAGGACCCAGTACCTAATCCTTTAGAATCCCATTGAACACAGGTTTCCAGTCACAACAACACTCTTTGACCATCACCCTCTGCTTCCTACCACTAAGTAAAATTGTGGACCCGATTAGCCAAATTTCCCTGGATCCTATGGATCCAAACCAGTCTGCCATGCACGACACTGTCAGAAATCTTACTGGAGTTCATGTAGACAGCATAAACAGCATTACTCTCATCTGTACTCCTATTCACTTCAAAAATGTCAATCGAACTTGTCAAACAAAGCCATGCTGACTGTTGTTGCTTAATCGTTGTCTCTCTAAGTAGAGATTAATTTCGTCCCTCATCTTTTTTTCAGTAGTTTCTTCACCACTGTTGTTATATTCACTGGATGTTATTTTCCTGGTTTATCCCTAACATCTTTCTTTTTTATTGATACCACTGAACTGTTCTCCAATCCTCTTGAATCTTTCCTGGGGCCAGACAGCATTAGAAAATTAACATCAAGGCTCCTGCAATCTCCACCTTCGCCTCCCACAGCAGCCTGTAATATACCTCATCTGGGCCTGTGGGTTTCTCCACTTTCAAGTCTGCTATAACTGCTAGTATCCCTCCCTCTCAATGCTAATTTATTCCTGGATATCACAGCCCTCCTGCTTCTCTACAATCAACCTAGGTAGAAAATATTCATTTAAAACCTCATCTTTGCCTTCTGGCTCCACACACAGATTACCACTTTGATCCTGAATGGGCCCTACTTGCTCCCTGGTTATTATCTTGTGTCTAATATACATGTAGAACCTTTGGACTTTCCTTAATATTACCGACCAATATTTTCTCATGTCACCTCATTGCCCTCCTAATTGTTTTAAGCAAAACCATCCACCCCCCACCCCACCACACCGTGCACTTTCTACACTCCCATAGAGGATCCGCTGCGTTCAGCCTTCAGTATCTCTCTTCCTTTATACCCTTAACTTCTAGGGTTGTCACAAGTTTGTTGGTCCCACCTTTGGCCTTCGTGGGAACATGCTGGCCTTACACTCTCGCTATTATTCTTTTGAATATCTCTCACTGCTGTGGTGTGGATTTTCCTGCAGATAGCTGCTCCCAGTCCACTACGACAGATCCTCAGTAAAATCAGCCATCCATCAATTAGATTAGGTTCCCTACAGTATGGAAACAGGCCTTAGGCCCAACAAGTCCACACTGGCTGTTGGAGCATCCCACCCAGACCCATCCCCCTACAACCTACACTCCGCTGAACACTCCGGGCAATTTAGCAAGGCCAATCCACCTAGCCTGCACATCTTTGGGCTGTGGAAGCAAACCGGAGCACCCGGAGGAAACCCACGCAGACACGGGGAGAATGTGCAAACTCTGCTCAGGCAGTTACCTGAGGCTGGAATTGAACATGGGTCCCTGGCACTGTGAGGCTGCAGTGCTAACCACTGAGCCACTGTGCTGCCCTATAAATTCAGAATGTTTATTTCTGGTCCATCCTTATCCTCATCCATAACTTATTTAAATCTGACTGAACTATGTTCACTGTCAGAAAATACTCCCCCACTGCCACATCTAGCACTTGCCTAGCCTCATTCACCAAAATTAAATATAGCAAGCTCTCTTTTGCAGATCCTTTTGCATGTTGTCTTAAACCACTCTTGTGGGTATATTGTAAGATTCCACATTGAGTAAACCTTTCAGCTTTTGTTTATCCCAGTTAATTTTGGAGAAGTTAAAATCCTCTATCAAAATACTATCCACTTCTCTGAGATCTATCTTTCTATCTCTCTCTCTAACTGTTTGGGAGTTTACAGCACACTCTCAGCAAGGTTCTTGTTGCCTCTTTGTTTTTAGCTTCTACCCATATGGCCGCATTTGAAGAGCCTTCCAAGATATCATCCCTCCTTACTGCTGTAATTGACTTGCTAATCAATAATGAAGAACCACATCCTCTTTTATACCCCTCCCTGTTTCACTTGAAGATTCTACACCCGGAATATTGAACATCCAGTTCTGCCCCTCCATCAACCATATCTCCCTGAAACCACATCCACATGTGTTAATCAACATCCTCAATTCATCTCTCTTACCCGCAAGGCTCCTAGAATTAAAATAAATGCCATCTACCTTGCCATGCTCCCTTCTGCCTCAACTTGACTACATACACTCTGGCTTTCAGACTGACTTGGTTCTTCTTCTACATTTGTCTGTGCATTACCCCGACTAATGCACCTCCACTCTCTGCCCCATCCTCCTGCTAAATTAGTTCAAACCTCCAGTGACTAGAAAATAGCAAGAACTGCAGATGCTGGAGTCAGAAGGGTCCCAACCCGAAACGTCAAGCTTTCCTGCTCCCCTGATGCTGCTTGGTCTTGCTGTGTTCATCCAGCTTCACACCGTGCTATCTCAGATTCTCCAGCATCGGCAGTTCCTACTATCTCTGTAGCATTTCTGAAGAAGGGTCCCGACCCGAAACATCAAGCCTTCCTACTCCTCTGGTGCTGCTTGGCCTGCTGTGTTCATCCACTTTCACACCGTGTTATCTCAGATCCTCCAGCATCGGCAGTTCCTACTATCTCAGAGTTAATACAGTGTGGAGCTGGAAGAACACAGCAGGTCAGGCAGCATCAGAGGAGCAGGAAAGTTCTGATGAAGAGCGTAAACCCGAAACATCAGCTTTCCTGCTCCTCTGATGCTGCCTGACCTGCTGTGTTCCTCCAGCTCCACACTGTATTGACTTAAACCTCCAGTAACAGCACTAGCAAACCTTCCCACAAGGAAGCTGATCTCATTCTGGTTCAGGTGCAGACCATCCTGCTTATACAGTGTCACTGTTCAGAAATGGACCCAGTGATGCAGGAATCTAAAGCCCTCCCTTCGGCATCAATTCTTTAACCCACACATTCATCTGTTTTATCCGCGTATTCCTATACTCACTAGCACACAGTACTAGGAGTAATCCGGAGATTATAAACTTTTTAGGTCCTGCTATTTTATCTGATACTGTGGTCTGTAAATTCTTGTTGGTCCCAATGTGAACCATATCTGCCTGTTTGTCAGTCCCCCTTCAGAATGCCCTGCAGCTATTCAGTGACATTCTTAGCACTGGCGTCATGGAAGCAACATATCTGTGTTGGCTGAAACACTTGTCCTTATCTCTCACTATTGTGTCTCCCGCCACAAACATTCTCCCTTCCTTTCTGCTCCTTCCTCATGTAGCTGGACTTTGGCTGCACTTCCCAGAGGAACTGTCACTCTCACCAGTTTCCAAAACAGACTATCTGTTCTTGACTGAAATGCACTTTGGGGCTTTCCAGATCTGTCTCCCTTTTTCTGACTGGATGGTATGGTGGCTCTGTGGTTAGCACTGCAACCTTACAGCGCCAGGGATCCGGGTTCAATTTCACCCTCAGCTGACTGAATGGAGTTTGCACATTCTCCCTGTATCTGCATGTGTTTCCTCTTGGTGTTCCAGTTTTCTCCCACTGTCCAAAGACATTCAGGTTAGGTGAATTGGCCATGCTAAATTGCCCATCATGTCCAAGGAAGTGTTGGCTAGGTGGATTAGCCATGGCAAATGCAGGATTACAGGGATGAGGTGGATCTGGGTGGGATGTTCTCCAGATGGTCGGTGTGGACTCAATGGGCTGAATGGTCTGCCTCTATAACATAGGGATTCTAGTTGTCCTCCCACCTCCCATCTACTACCACCAAAGATATTATGCAACCACTTAATGATATCAGGAAAGCAATGCACATCCAAGGTTCATATCTACAGTTCCTCACTCACCATGAAAACATATTGCCATTCCTTCACTGTCACTGGATTGAAATTTTGGTGTTCCCTCCTTAACAGCATTGTGGATCTACCTACAGCACATGGAGTGCAGTGGTTCAAGAAGGTAGCTTACCACCATCTTCTCAAGGGCAACTAGGGACAGGCAATAAATGTGGAGCAGCCAGTGATGCCCACATCCCGCAGTGAATTTTAAAAAAAACTATTGAACATTGTCTTCTTTGTGCCCCTGCACAGTTGAGGCACTGCCTGGAAACATGCAGTGACTGCATTCTCCAGATGCACCATCACTCTCACCAGCATTCGGAACAGAGTTCTGAGATACTTTCAAGGAGACTTCTGTGTTATTTGCTTCTTCCTCTTTCTTGCTGACTTTCTCTCTTCTTAAATGTTCTTCATCTACAGAGTGAGAATATCTATAAATTTGCTGTTTGTGAAGTTCCCAACATCTTGGAGCCATTAAATTGATGATGCCAGCTGCTTGTGAAACTCTGAAACCCAGAGTCTGAGCAGCCGTAACTGACAAGACTTTCTGAGCACATGGTTATCCAGGGCACAGGAAATGGCTTGGAGTCCTCACATAGTATAGAATGTGAACTCGAGATGTCTGAGCTATCCTGCTGATCCTCTAGCTATTAGACAACAAAACCTAGCTACTTTTTAAACGAGCGCTCACTTCTCTTCTGCAGTTGGCACTTAAATAGTAAAATTAAAATGTTTTAATACTTAACAGAAAATGAAATTTTGAATTTCCCAACTTGTCTAACATACTAAATCTGGAGAAAGGGGACTAAAGCTATAATGCTCACCAGCCAATCGACTCAGCACCGTCCTGTAATTCCCCAGTTTGATATTTTTTTTCTCCCTGATTTCTTCAAACACGACGATGTTACTGTTCTCTCCGCGATTGCTGCTTCCAATTCTACACAAGTACATATTGTTCTTCCTCACACACTCTCTCTATTTTGTCCTCTGCTGAAGCTGCAGATATCAACACCAATCAAATTTGCATTCTTCTCCCACACTCTCTGTCTTTAGAATCCTTGACACATAACCACTCCCTTTGGTCTTTAGACCGCAAGGCTAATTCTTTTGTCATTTAATTGTCTCTGTCTTCTGTTAGGCACAAACTTTCTCTTCTGTTTCTTCTTCTCACTTGGTGAAGACTGCATTTCTAAATTGCCCCAGTTCCGAAACATTAAAAGCAAAATTCTGTGGATAATGGAAAATCTGTAACAACTCAGAGGATGCGAGAGAAACTCAGCAGGTGCGGCAGCATGTGGACAGAGAAACAGAGCTAACATTTCAAGTCCAGTAAACCTTCTCCAGAATTGACGTTCTGGACTCAAAGTGTTAACTCTCTCTATATATACATGCTGTCGGACCACTATGAGTATATTCAGCACTTTCCGTTCTTATTTCAGATTTCCAGTGACTGCTTCATTCAGCCTTTGCTTTGTCATTTGTTTGTCTCTAGGTAACACAGGACAAGATTATCTGTCTCCCTGGGCCGGTATCGACACACTCTCTAATCCCGATCAATTGCTCAGAGTTCATGTTGCAAGTAAAGCCCTCGGAGAGCTCAACACAGGAACTGAATGGAGTAAAGACCAACCTGGACCTTCAGCAGTACAGCTTTATTAATCAGATCTGCTACGAGAAAGCTCTTCACTGGTATGTCAAGTACTTCCCCTACTTGGTGCTCGTCCACACCCTCACTTTCATGATCTGCGGGAGCTTCTGGTTCAAGTTCCCCGGGACCAGCTCCAAAATCGAGCACTTTGTCTCCATCCTGGCTAAGTGCTTCGACTCGCCATGGACCACCCGGGCTCTGAGCGAGGTGTCCGGTGAGAAGGCGGGCCAGCGGGACCAGTCGGGGAACCTGCCAGCTGGCTTCAGCTCCGGCTCTGGAGCTGAGTCCGGTGGACCATCCGAGGAACAGGCCGGCTCGGGGGAACCCCCACTGGTGGCAGACAAGGGGAGTGAGAGCACCCTGGACAAGCAGGAGGGCGAGCAGGCCAAGGCCTTGTTTGAAAAGGTGAAGAAATTCCGCCTGCACGTGGAGGACAGTGACATCCTTTACTTCATGTACATCGGACAGACAATTGTCCGGGTCATCAAGTTCATCCTGATCATCCTTTACCACGCCTTGTTGGTTCTGAATATACACGTCGTGGTGCCCTGCACCGTTAACATCGAGGATGTGACTGGTTACCGTCATTTTTGCTGTAATCACACAAAGGCCCACCTCTTCTTCAAACTTGCCATTTGCTACATCTGTTTTGTTTGTGGGTACGGCTGCACCTGCCTGTACACGCTGTACTGGCTCTTCTACCGACCTCTCAAGGAATATTCCTTCGAGTATGTGCGGCAGGAGTCAGGTATCAGCGACATTCCAGACGTGAGGAATGACTTCGCCTTCATGCTCCACCTGACCGACCAGTACGACGCACTCTATTCCAAGCGGTTTGCCGTCTTCCTGTCTGAGGTCAGCGAGAACAAGCTGATGCAGCTGAATCTGGACCGTGAATGGTCAACCGAGAAGCTGCGGCAGAGGTTGCAGAGGAACCTGGCCCACCGCCTCGAACTGCACCTCCTCATGGTGCCCGCTCTGCCCGCCGCCACCTTCCACTTGACCGAAATCCAGGCTCTGAAACTCGAGCTCAGTGCCGACCTGGAGTTGCCACCGGCCACGACGCAACTCATCCACCTGCAGGAGCTATCGCTGCTCAACTGCCCCGTGCGACTCCACCAGGCCGCCTTGGACTTTCTGAAGGAAAACCTCAAAGTCCTTCAAGTACGTTTTGACAGCCTCCAGGAGTTTCCCCTCTGGGTGCCCAGTATGGAAAATGTGGAGGAACTCAGCCTGACTGGATCTCTCACTCAGGAGGGTGCCAAGTGCTTCATTCTGGATTCTCTCTGCGAGCTTCACCACCTCAAGACCCTGTACCTGAAAAGCAACGTAGCCAAAATCCCTCCGTGTCTGGCAGACCTGTCCAGCCATCTCCAGAAGTTGAGCATCCACAATGATGGCACCAAATTCATGGCATCAAACATCTTGAAAAAACTGCTGCAGCTCAGAGTCTTGGAACTGGTGCAGTGCGAGCTGGAGAGGATCCCTCACACTGTGTCTAGCCTGGTGAACCTGGAGGAGCTGAATTTGAAGGAGAACCATCTCCGGTCCATTGAGGAAATCCTCTGCCTCCAACACTGCCAGAAGCTAACCTGTCTGAAGCTGTGGTACAATCACATCATCTACATCCCTGAACACATCAAAAAGCTGAGCTCTTTGGAGTGCCTCTATCTCAATAATAACCAGATCGAGGACATACCACCTCAACTCTTCTTGTGTAACAAGCTCCGACACCTTGACCTCTCCCACAATCGCATCAGATCAATCCCACCAGAAATAGGGGTCCTCCAGAACCTCCACCACTTCTCTGTGTCCCACAACTCTATTGAGTCCCTGCCTAACGAGCTCTTCTTCTGTAAGAAGCTGAAAGCCTTGAAAGTCGCCCACAATGACCTGATTGCCCTCTCACCCAGAATTGCTGGCCTGCCCCTGCTTGCAAGGCTGGAACTGAAGGGCAACCACTTGGAAGTATTGCCCCCTGAGGTCGGACAGTGCACCAGCCTGAAGCTCGGAGGCCTGATCGTGGAGGAGTCTCTGTTCCAGACACTCCCCTCAGATATCCGAGAGACGATGGAGGGTGACTGAGTCTAAGATGGTGGCTAGCACTGATTTAAGGATCAGTGAAGGAAAATCAGAGCTGGTCAGGATAAAGCTGAAATGGTTTGGGAGGTTGAATTTATACCAGTTTGCTGGAAAGATAGAAAAAGAAACTGGACACTGGATAATAATGGAAGCATGGTTTAGTGATTTAATTAGTGGGGTACCTCTCACTGCAGTATTCCTGAATATTGGGTCATTCGAACTATCTGGCATAGGGCTTCGTTCTCCCACAGTCTGTCTAAGACAGCTATAACACAGTAAATGGTGGAAATGTTCCATTGACAGTGGTCCTTCGCACCCATCTGAGATTCCAGTTGGAATGTAGAATCTGCAACGCATTTTATAACTTTTTATTGTTAATTTCATATGTTATTTAATATAATAAAACAGTGGATCCATCAGTCAGCCCCTTGATCTCGGCTTTCTGTCTCACCATCTGGACTTTGTTTCCAGACTTAAATGTTCCAGGTTCTGATCTGAATTTTGTCTCCTCACTCAGTAATTCTGGTTCCAGATCTTGATCCAGACAGGTGGATAAAATGGTTAAGAAGGCATGGAGATACTTGTCTTTATTATAGGCAGAGAGTTTAAGAGCAGGGAGTTTATGCTGAAACTAAATAAATGGTAGTTCGACCAATCTAGAGTATTGTGGGCAGTTGTGGAAATCACATTATAGGATGGATGTGTAGAGGATGTAAAAGAGATTTACCAGGATATGGCCTGTGCTGGAGAGTTTCAGCGATGAAGAGATATCAAACAGCTTAGGTTGTTCTCCTTGTAGCAGAGGAGACTGAGGTGTAACATGATTATGATGTATAAAATTATGAGAGGCATATCTAGGAAGGAGCATTTCTCCTGAGTGGATGAATCAGTGACAAAGGACCATATAGATTTAAGGTAAGAGGCAGGAAGTTTAGAGGGGTTGTAAGGAATGCAGTTTTTCATCTTGGGGGTAGTGGGAATCTGGAACTCACTACGTGGAAGGGTATAGAGCTTGCAACCCTTGTACCATTTAAGAAGTATTTAGTCGTGCACTTGCAATGCAATTTCTGGATCATGGGTCTCAAATAGTTCAGTGCTTGCTTTTGACGAGCAGGATCAATGGGCCTGCTCCTGATGACCAGAGGTCTTCCTCCACGAGGCTGCAGCTGTTCATAAACCCCCATTGCAAAAGAGGTAGAGGAAACTAACCTTTGACCTATAGATCCTGGGAGGATGGCCTCCTTTGAAGTGAGGCCCTGTATTATACAGGGTTTCCCTAATAGAGGGAGGATCACGAGACTACACTCGGAGCAATGAGCTCCAAGGGTGACACTCATGTTGGATTGAAATGTTGATGGCTGAGAGGCCCCTTTAAATTGTCACTTTTAATCTAACTGTGGACATGGCCTAAACTATAGATAATGAGGCCCCGTTGCTGATGCAAAATAAAGGTTGCAAACAAGTTTTATTTTGAGAAACCACGCATGCCACAACCCTCCTCAGCATCTGAAGATTGTCCCCTCCCCAGCTTAACAATTCTAGTAACATTTTGCTGTTCCCCCTCCACCCCAAAAGGAACTCAGATTTCCAATGTGCAGTCATGTGAAGTTTGGGGCATTGAAGCGGGGTCACACCACTAATAGGTTTGGGAAATACTGGCTTAAATGCAGACTGTGCAGAAATGCTGTCATCTGACTCACTGTATAGACAATAGGTGCTCGAGTAGGCCATTCGGCCCTTTGAGCCAGCACCACCATTCATTATGATCATGGCTGCTCATCCACAATCAGTATCCTGTTCCTGCCTTATCCCCATAACCCTTGATTCCACTATCTTTAAGACGTCTATCCATCTCTTTCTTGAAAGTATCCAGAGGGTTGGCCTCCACTGCCTTCTGGGGCAGAGCATTCCATATATCCACCACTCTGTGGGTGAAGATGTTTTTCCTCAACTCTGTTCTAAATGGCCTACCCCTTATTTTTAAACTGTGTCCTCTGGTTCTGGACTCACACATCAGCGGCAACATGCTTCCTGCTTCCAGAGTATTCAAACCCTTAATAATCTTATATGCCTCAATCAGATCCCCTCACATCCTTCTAAACTCAAGTGTATACAAGCCCAGTTGCTCCAATCTTTCAACATATGATTGTCCCGCCATTCCGGGAATTGACCTCGTGAACCTATGCTGCACTCCCTCAATAGCAAGAATGTCCTTCCTCAAATTTGAAGAACAAAACTGCACACAGTTCTCCAGGTGTGGTCTCACCAGGGCCCTGTACAGCTGCAGAAGGACCTCTTTGCTCCTATACTCAATTCCTGTTGTTATGAAGGCCAGCATGCTATTAGCTTTCTTCACTGCCTGCTGTACGTGCATGCTTGCTTTCATTGACTGATGTACAAGAACACCTAGATCTCGTTGTACTTCCCCTTTACCTAACTTGACTCCATTGAGATAGTAATCTGCCTTCCTGCTCTTGCCACCAAAGTGTATATACATTTATCCACATTAAACTGCATCTGCCATGCATCTGTCCACTCACCTAGCCTGTCCAAGTCACCTGTATTCTCATAACATCCTCCTCACATTTCACACTGCCATCCAACTTTGTGTCATCAGCAAATTTGCTAACATTACTTTTAATGCCTTTGTCTGTATCATTAATATACATCATAAACAGCTGCGGTCCCAGCACTGAACCTTGTGGTACCCCACTGGTCACTGCCTGCCATTCCGAAAGGGACCAGTTTATCACTACTCTTTGCTTCCTGTCAGCCAGCCAATTTTCAATCCAACTCAGTATTTTGTCCCCAATACCATGTGCCCTAATTTTGTTCACCAATCTCCTATGCGGGACTTTATCAAAGGCTTTCTGAAAATCCAGGTACACTACATCCGCTGGTTCTCCCCCATCCATCTTCATGGTTACATTCTCAAAAAATTCCAGATTAGTCAAGCACGATTTCCCCTTTGTAAATCCATGCTGACTCTGACCTATTCTGTTACTGCTATCCAAATGAGTCGAAATTTCATCTTTTATAATTGACTCCAGCATCTTTCCCACCACTGACGTCAGGCTAACCGGTCTACAATTTCCTGTTTTCTCTCTCCATCCTTTCTTGAAAAGTGGGACAACATTTGCCACCCTCCAATCCGCAGGAACTGATCCTGAATCTATAGAAACTTGGAAAATAATTACCAATGCATCCACAATTTCTTGACCCCCCTCCTTAAGTACCCTGGGATGCAGACCATCAGGTCCCGGGGATTTATCAGCCTTCAGACCTAAGAGTCTATCCAACACCACTTCCTGCCTAATATAAATTCCCTTCAGTTCGACCATTACACTAGTTCCTTCAGCCACTATTGCATCTGGGAGATTGCTTGTGTCTTCCTTAGTGAAGACAGATTCAAAGTACCTTTTCAACTCTTCTGCCATATCCTTGTTCCCCATAATAAATTCACCTGTTTCCTGACTTCAAGGGCCCAATTTTAGTCTTAACCATTTTTTTTTCTTTTCACATATCTAAAATGCTTTTAATATCCTCCTTTATATTTTTGGCCAGTTTTCCTTCACAGCTCATCTTTTATCTGTGTATTGCCTTTTGAGTTATCCGCTGTTGCTCTTTAAAATCTTCCCAGTCCTCCGGCTTCCCACTCATCTTTTCTATGTTATACTTCTTCTCTTTTATCTTTATACAGTCCTTAACTTCCCTCGTCAGCCACGGCCGCCCCTGCCTCCCCTTAGGATCTTTCTTCCTCTTTGGAATGAACTGATCCTGCACCTTCTGCATTATATCCAGAAATACCTGCCATTGTTGTTCCACTGCCATCCCTGCTAGGGTAGTGAGCCATTGAACTTTGGCCAGCTCCACCCTCATAGCTCCATAGTTCCCTTTATTCAACTGCAATACTGACACTTCCGATTCTCCCTTCTCCCTCTCAAACTGCAGATTAAAACTTATCATATTATGGTCGCTACCTCCTAATGGCTCCTTTACTTTGAGGTCCCTGATCAAATCCAGTTCATTGCACAACACCAGATCCAGAATTGCCTCCTCCCTGGTAGGCTCCAGTACAAGCTGTTCTAAGGATCCATCTTGGAAGCACTCCACAAACTCCCTTCTTTGGGGTCCAGTACCATCCTGATTCTCCCAGTCTACCTGCATGTTGAAATCTCCCATAACAACCATAGTGATACCTTTGAGACAGGCTAATTACAACTCCTGATTCAACTTACACGCTACATCCAGACTACTGTTTGGGGGCCTGTGGATAACTCCCATTAGGGTCTTTCTACCCTTAGAATTTCTCAGCTCTATCCAACTGACTCTACATCTCCTGATCCTGTGTCCACCCTCGCAAGGGACTGAATATCATTCCTCACCAACAGGGCTACCTCTGCCCACCAGTCTGTCCTTTCGATAGCACATATAGCCTTGAATATCCATTTCCCAGGCCCTATCCACTTGAAGCCATGTCTCAGTTATCCCCACAACATCATACTTGCCAACTTCCAACTGAGCCTCAAGCTCATCCACCTTATTTCTTATGCTTCGTGCATTCATATATAATATTTTTTAATTTGTTTCTACTCTCACCCTTCCTATCAATCCCTATTTCACTTGGCCATACTGTACGATCCCTTCTTGAGTTTTCTGCTCTGTTGATTCTGTTGTTTTTCTTCTCTTATTCTCACTTTCCCTTTAACTTGATTCTTACATTTCCAGTTTGGCCCCTCCCTCCACTACTCAGTTTAAACACACCTGTGTTGCAGTGGCAAACCTGCCTGCCAAAATGCTGGTCCCTCACCTATTAAGATGCAAACCGTCCCTCTTGTACAATTTATCCTTACCCCAAAACATACCCCAAGGATCCAAGAATTTAAATCCTTGCTTCCGGCACCAGTCCCTCAGCCAATTGTTCAAGTCCATTATCTCCCTGTTCTTGCCCTCTCCAACCCGAGGAACTGGAAGCAAACCGGAGATAACCACCCTGGAAGTCCTGCTTTTCACCCTTCTTCCGAGTTCTCTGAAGTCCCGCTGTAGAATGCCCCTCCTTTTCTTCCCGACGTCATTAGTGCCGACATGCACCACCACCTCTGGCTCTTCACCTTCATCCTTGAGTATTCCCTGCACTTTATCAGTGACGTCCTGGATCCTGTCACCAGGAAGGCAACACACCATCCTCAAATCTCGCCTGTTGCCGCAGAAACCCCTGTCAGTCCCTCTCACTATGGAGTCCCCTATTACCACAGCTCTCCGTGATGTCTGACTCGACAGTGTACCTTTAAGAGACTTGCTCATGATATCACCACTGTATCATGGTATGTGACCTGAGAGTATAAGGGTCTTAGACTCTCTATAACTCATTTGAAAGCATGATATAACAATGGAAGCTATTGTTTGTAGCTGAATGACTTATTAGAAGCTCAGACATTGATGCACCTGTGACCAATACATGTAGATACCAGGAACTGCAATGAAGCTTTCAATACTGTAACTCATGTCAAGTTCTTATATTACATAAGATACATAAATATTGCTTCATCAGGTACAAAGACCCCACTTTAAACAGAAGCTCATATCACAGTGGAGAAGAAAGCAATTGTTGCTGCTGCTGGGGTTTCTGTTCTGTCACAAGTGCTGATGAGCTGCAGGAGGCTGCACCTCTTTCTTGAAAGACCAAGTGGCTCCCAAATTGTCTGTCACAAGGAAACTTGCAGGTGCTAAGGTATGATCACTTTCAGTGGCTTCCAAGGCACTTGTATTCTTCAAATTTACTGCCCCCACTCCCCTCCCAACCCCAATGATGTAAGGAGCCCCTGTCTGCACAATATAATAAAAACAATTAACTGTGGATGCTGGAAACGTAAAACAAACAAAGTGCTGGAGAAACTCGAGGTCTGCCGTATCTGCAGAGAGAGAAACACAATTAATGTTGAGTCAGTGGCCTAGCTCAGGAAAACGTAGACCCCGTGTCTAAATGGACAGACTGAACAAAACTGCAAGTCATGATCTGACTTGCAATCTCGCAGTTCTGAGCAGAAAGAGTGGACCATTCGACCCCTTGAACCTGTCATACCATTCAGTAAGATCATGTCTCATTGGCCTTAACTCAACCTCCCAACTGAGTGAAAAAATTTCAACTCATTTTCATCTCCAGGTGAAGGGCCGGTGACCGTCATGTTCTTGATTTCCCAGCCAAGGAAATAACCTCTCAGTGGCTATTCAAATAGGACCCTTCAATACTTTCTGATACATTTGAAAAAGATTCTCAGGTATTCTTCTGAATTCTGGGGTCTATAGCTCCAATTTCACTCAACCATTTCTAAATAAGGGAACCCTCTCAGCCATGGACCATAGGATAGAATGCCTGCAGTGTGAGAACATACGGCCCAACAAGCAAACACCACCCCTCTGAAAAGCATCCTACCCAAACCCATTCCCCTATTCCCTGCATTTCCCATGTCCATTTCCAAACATCTCTGGACACCATGGGCAAATTAACGTGGCCAATTCACCTTCCCTGCATATCTTCAGACCATGGGAGGAAACCAGTGTACCCAGAGGAAACCCACGCAGACACGGGGAGAATGTGCAAGTTCCACACAGACAGTCGCTCGATGGTGGAATTGAACCCAGGTCCCTGGCACTATGAGGCAACGCAGCACCACTAGGATCTGAACCCAGATCTCCCGTTTACTAAACAGGCACATTAACCAACTAAACCGCAGCACTTATTGAACATATGACATAGAACAGTACAGCACAGTACAGGCCCTTCGGCTC
Source organism: Stegostoma tigrinum (assembly GCF_030684315.1). Lineage (NCBI taxonomy): Eukaryota > Metazoa > Chordata > Chondrichthyes > Orectolobiformes > Stegostomatidae > Stegostoma > Stegostoma tigrinum. Next base: position 1,418,961 of record NC_081388.1, on the reverse strand, counting down.
ATGATGTTGTGCCGAACTTTTACACTAAACCGAAGGTCTATCTAACCTCCACTGCTACCTTATACTATCATTCATATGCCTATCTAATAGCTGCTTAAATACCCCTAATGAGGCCTACTCCACTGCCCTCTCCAGCAATGCATTCTACACACCTCCCACTCTCTATCTATCCTCAACTTCCTCAGAATTGCTAGCACATCTTCTTTACTAACATCAACCTCCTCTAGCCTACCTGCCTGTTTCGCAATGTCCACCTCTACAACTAGGTCCCTCTCGGTTGTGAATACTGAAGAAAAGTATTCATTAAGGGCCTCTCCTATCGCTTTAGGCTCTGTGCACAAATTCTTCAATCAGAGGGTGATGAATCTGTGGCACTCATTGCCACAGACGGCATTTGAAGCTATGTCCTAAATGTCTTTAAGACAGATAGATAGGTTCTGGATTGTAAAGGGGATGAAAGATTATGGGGAGAAGGCAGGAGGATGGGGTTAAGAAACATATCAGGCAGGAGAATGGGGTTAAGAAACATATCAGCCATGATCAATTGGAGGAGCATACTCAATGGGCCAAATGGCTTAATTCTGTTCCTCTCTCTTATGGTCTTATTGATGTATGCTGTTCAGTTGTATTGTTTTATAACAAACTGAATTGTACCATATCCTATAAATATGTTAAACATCATATTGTGCCTTATTAGTGTCATTGCAGATTATATTCTGTGCTTCTCTGTTATCAATCCCACCATCCTACTCAGCTCCCCTTCTCTTACTCCCCTTATCTGCTTTCCTTTCCCCTTCGGTCTTCTTCCTCCTCTGAGAATTTTCCATTCTGTCTTCTCTCCTCCTCTCCCTCCCACCATCTCCATTACTGTCTCATCTTGACTTCCTCATCCTCCCTCCCTCTTTCCTCCCATCCCTTTCCCTCTCATCTTAACTTTCACACTCTCCCTCCCATCCTTTTCTTTACCTCCTATCCTCCCTCCCATCCTTGGTTTCCCTTACTGTCCGTTCAGTCCCTCCCCTTATTTTGATCTCCCTTTCTGTTCACCTCCACCTTTCACTCTCCAACCCCCTCGCCTCTCCCCATCATTCCCCTTTACCCCCTCCATTCTTCCTTACCCCCTCCATTCCACCCCTCTGCCACCCCACCCCTCCATTCCCTCTCACCCTTTCATCGCCTCTCCTCCTCCCCATTTCATTCCCCCTCACCCTCACTCCCACTCCCACTCCTAAATTCCCCCTCTCCCCATCAATACCTCTCATCTAATCCCTTTCATTCCCCCTTAATCCTCTCACCCCGCCCATTCACCTCACGCCACTGTTCCGCCTCTCACTCCTCCCCCTCCGTTCCCTCTCATTCCTTCATCCCACCTCTCCCCTTTCATACCCCCTCACCCCCTACATTACCCCTCACCCTCACCCCTTTCATTCCCCAATTCCCCTTCGTACCCTTCTCCCCTTTCATTCCCCCTCACCCTGACCCCTTTCATTCCCCACTCCCCTTTCATTCCCCCTCACCCTCACCCCTTTCATTCCCCACTCCCCTTTCATTCCCCCTCACCCTCACCCCTTTCATTCCCATCACCCCTTTCATTCCCTCTCATCCTCACCCCTTTCTTTCCCCAAGTCCCCTTTCATTCCCTTCTCCCGTTTCATTCCCCTCCCCCTCCATTCTGCTTCCCCTCCACTACCATTCCCCCCTCCTCTTTCATTTCCCTCCATTCCCCTTTCATTCCCCCTCACCCTCACCCCTTTCATCCCCCAAGACCCCTTTCATTCCCCATCTCCCCTTCATTCCCTTCTACCTTTTCATTCCCCTCTCCCTCCATTCCCCCTCCCCTCTTTCATTTCCCACCATTCCCCATTCCTCTTTCATTCCCTCTCACCCTCACCCCTTCCATTCCCTCTCACCCTCACCCGTTCCATTCCCTATCTACCCTTCAGTCTCTTCTCCCTTTTCATTCCGCTACCCCTCCCCCTCCATTTTCTCTCATACCTTTCATTCCTCTCCATTTCCCCTCCCCTCACCCCTTTCATTCCCCCCTCCCCTCACCTCCTTCATTCCCCCTCACCCCTTTCATTCCGCTCCATTCACACCCTCCCCCTCACCCCACCATTCACACCCTCCCACTCCATTCCCCCCGTCTCCAATCCCCCTCCCCCTGCATTCCCCTCATTTGCCCCTACCCCTTCCTCACCCCCTCACCATCCATTCCCCCACTCCCCCTCCCTGCCACTCACCCTCCAGTACACCCTCCATTCCCCATCCATTCCCTGCCTCCCCGTCCATTCATGCATCCCCCTCGATTCCCCACCCTCCCCCTCCCACTCCCCTACATTCTCCCCTCCCCCTCCATTACCAACCTCCCCCTCCAACTCCATTCCCCCCTCTCGCCCTCCCCCTCCATTGCCCCATCTCCATCTCCCCCTCCCTTCCACCTCCCACTCCCTCTCCAACTCCCTTCCCACCTCCCCAACTCCTTCCCACCTCGCCTCTCCCTCTCCCACCCCCCAACATTCCCCTCCCCTCCCCCTCTCGTCCCCTCCCCATCCCCCTGCCCTCCCCTCCACCACGCCCCTCCCCCCTCCTCCACACCCCTCCTTCCCTCCACCCCTTCCCTCCCCTCCACCCCTCCCCATCCCAGTCCCCCCCTCCCCATCCTCCCCCCCTCCCCCTCCCCTCCTCCGCCATCACCCACACCCCCTCCCCATCCCCCCCTCTCCCCGATCTCCCCCTCCCCTCCCCCCGATCCCCACCTCTCCCCTCCCCACCATCCCCTCTCTCCCCCACATCCCCCCGTCCCACCCCCACACCCATCCCCCTCACCCCATCTCCCCAACATCTCCCCCCTCCCTCCCACCATCCCCCCACTCCCTCCCCCACAATGTCCCCTCCCCCACCCTGCCCCCCCCTCCCCCCCTGCCCCTCCCCCCCCTCCCCTCCCCCCCTCCCCCCCCCTTCCCCCCACCTCTCTCCCCCCCCCCAACCCCTCCCCCCCCCCTTCCCCCCCCTCCCCCCCCTTCCCCACCTCTCTCCCCCCCCTCCCCTCCCCCCCCTTCCCCCACCTCTCTCCCCCCCCTCCCCTCCCCCCCTTCCCCCCCCTCCCCCCCCCTCCCCCCAACCTCTCTCCCCCCCTCTCCCCCCCTTCCCCCCCTCTTCTCCCCCCCCCTCTCCCCTTCCCCCCCCTTCCCCCCCTTCTCCCCCCCCTCTTCCCCTTCCCCCCCCTCCCCTTCCCCCCCCTCTTCCCCTTCCCCCCCCTTCCCCCCCTTCTCCCCCCCTCCCCTTCCCCCCTTCTCCCCACCCTCCCCCCTTCCCCCCCCTCCCCCTCTCTTCCCCCCTTCCCCCCCCTCCCCCCCTTCTCCTTCTCCCCCCCTCTCTTCCACCCCTCCCCCCCCTCCTCCCCCCCTCTCTTCTCCCCCCCTCTCCCCCCTCTCTTCCCCCCCCCTCCGCCCCCCTCCCCCCCTCTCCCCCTCTCTTCCCCCCCCCTCCCCCCACCCGCTCTTCCCCGCCCTCTCTTCCCCCCCCCTCTCCCCCCCCCTCCCCCCCCGCTTCGCCCCCCCTCCCCCCTCTCTTCCCCCCCCGCTCTTCACCCCCCCTCCCCCGCTCTCTTCCCCCCCCTCCCCCCCTCCCCCCTCTCTTCGCCCCCCCCTCCCCCCCTCTCTTCCCCCCCTCCCCCCCTCTCTTCCCCCCTCTCTTCCCCCCCTCCCCCCCTCTCTTCCCCCCCACTCTCTCCCCCTCCCCCCCTTCCCCCCCTCTCTTCCCCCCCCCTCCTCTCTTCCCCCCCTCTTCCCCCCCCTCTCCCCCCCCCTCTCTTCCCTCCCCCCCTCTCCCCCCCCTCTCCCCCCCCTCTCCCCCCCCTCTCTTCCCTCCCCCCCTCCCCCCCCTCTCTTCCCTCCCCCCCTCTCCCCCTCTCTTCCCCCCCTCTCCCCCTCTCCCCCTCTCCTCCCCCCTTCCCTCCCCCCCCCTCTCCCCCCCTTCCCCTCCCCCCCTCTCTTCTCCCCCCCTTCCCCCCCCTCTCTTCCCCCCCCTTCCCCCCTCTCTTCTCCCCCCCCTTCCCCCCCTCTCTTCCCCCCCTCTCTCTTCCCCCCCCCTCCCCCCCTCTCTTCCCCCCCTCCCCCCCCTCCCCCTCTCCCCCCCTCCCCCTCTCCCCCTCTCCCCCCTCCCTTCCCCCCCCTCTCCCCCTCTCCCCCCCTCCCCCCCCTCCCCCCCCTTCTCCCTCCCCTCCCCCCCCCTCTCTTCCCCCCCTCCCTCTTCCCCCCCTTCTCCCCCCCTCCCCCCCTCTCTTCCCCCCCCTCCCCTTCCCCCCCTCTCTTCCCCCCCCTTCCCCCCCCCTCTCTTCCCCCCCCTTCCCCCCCCCTCTCTTCCCCGCCCCTTCCCCCCCTCTCTTCTTCCCCCCCCTTCCCCCCTCTCTTCCCCCGCCCCTTCCCCCCCTCTCTTCTTCCCCCCCCTTCCCCCCTCTCTCTTCCCCCCCCTCTCTCTTCCCCCCCCCTCCCCCCCCTCGCTCTTCCCCCCCCCTATCTCTTCCCCCCCCTCCCCCCCCTCTCTCTTCCCCCCCTCTCTCTCCCCCCCCTCCCCCCCCCTCTCTTCCCCCCCCCTCGCTCTTCCCCCCCCTCTCTTCTCCCCCCCTCCCCCCTCTCTCTTCCCCCCCCTTCCCTCCCCCCCTCTTCCCCTCCCCCCGCTCTCTTCTCCCCCCCTTCCCCCCTCTCTTCCCCCCCCCTCTCTTCTTCCCCCCCCTTCCCCCCCTCTCTCTTCCCCCCCCCTCCCCCCCCTCTCTTCCCCCCCCTCCCCCCCCCTCCCCCCACCTCTCTCCCCCCCTCTCCCCCCTCCCCCCCTTCCCCCCCCCCCTCTCCCCCCCCTCTTTCCCCTTCCCCCCCCCTCCCTCCTTCCCCCCCCTCTTCCCCTTCCCCCCCTTCCCCCCCTCTCCCCCCCTCCCCTCCCCCCTTCTCCCCACCCTCCCCCCCTTCCCCCCCCCTCCCCCTTCCCCCCCCTCCCCCCCTTCTCCCCCCCTCTCTCCCCCCTTACCCCCCTCCCCCCTCCCTCCCCTCTCCCCCCCTCTCTCCCCCCCTCCCCCCCTCTTCCCCCCCCCCCTTCCCCCCTCCTCCCCCCTCCCCTCTCCCCCCCTCTCCTTCCCCCCCCCTCCCCCCTCTCCCCCCTCTCTTCCCCCCCCCTCCCCCCCTCCCCCCCCTCTCCCCCCCCCTCCCCCCCACCCCTCTCTTCCCCCCCCTCCCCCCGCCCTCTCCCTCCCCCCTCTCCCTCCCCCCTCTCTTCCCCCCCCTCCCCCCCCCTCTCCCCCCCTCTCCCCCCCCTCTCTTCCCCCCCCCTCCCCCCCCTCCTTCCCCCCCCTCCCCCCCCTCTCTTCCCCCCCCTCCCCCCCTCCCCCCTCTTCCCCCCCCTCCCCCCCTCTCCCCCCCTCTCTTCCCCCCCCCTCCCCCCCCTCTCCTTCCCCCCCTCTCTTCCCCCCCTCCCCCCCTCTCTTCCCCCCCACTCGCTCCCCCCCTCCCCCCCTCTCTTCCCCCCCCCTCTCCCCCCTCCCCCCCCCTCCCCCCTCTCTTCCCCCTCCCCCCCCCCTCTCCCCCCCTCCTTCCCCCCCCTCTCCCCCCCCTCTCCCCTCCCCCCTTCCCCCCCCCCTCCCCCCCCCTCTCCCCCCCCCCTCTTCCCCCCCCTCTCTTCCCTCCCCCCCTCTCCCCCCCCTCTCTCCCTCCCCCCCTCTCCCCCCCTCTCTTCCCCTCCCCCCTCCCCCCTCCCCTCCCCCTCCCCCCCTCTCCCCCCCCCCCCTCTCCCCCTCTCTTCCCCCCCCTCCCCCCCTCCCCTCCCCCCCCCTCCCCCCCCTCCCCCCTCGCTTCCCCCCCCTCCCCCCGCCCCTCCCCCCCCCTCCCCCCTTCCCCCCCCCTCCCCCCCCCTCCCCTCCCCCCCCTTCCCCCCCCCCTCCCCTCCCCCCCTTCCCCCCCCCTCCCCTCCCCCCCTTCCCCCCCCCCTTCCCCCCCCCTCCCCTCCCCCCCTTCCCCCCCCCCTCCCCCCCCCTCCCCTCCCCCCCTTCCCCTCCCCCCCTCCCCCCCCCTCCCCTCCCTCCCCCTTCCCCCCCCCCCTCCCCCTCTCTCCCCCCCCTCCCCTCCCCCCCTCCCCCCCCCCTCCCCTCCCCCCCTGTCCCCCCCCCTCCCCCCCCCCCTCCCCTCCCCCCCTTCCCCCCCCCCTCCCCCCCCCCTTCCCCCCCCCCTCCCCCCCCCCCTCCCCTCCCCCCCTTCCCCCCCCCTCCCCCCCCCCTTCCCCCCCCCCCTCCCCCCCCTCCCCTCCCCCCCTTCCCCCCCCCCCTCCCCCCTCCCCCCCCTCCCCTCCCCCCCTCCCCCCCTCCCTCCCCCTCCCCCCTCTCCCCCCCCTCCCCCCCTCCCCCCCCCCCCTCCCCCCCCCTTCCCCCCCCCTCCCCCCCCCCTCCCCCCTCTCTTCCCCCCCCTCCCCTCCTTCTCCCCCCCTCCCCTCCCCTCCC